>NC_044329.1:102300637-103603137 GCF_007399415.2 Gopherus evgoodei | reverse complement strand
GAAAGGCTCAATGCTTTGAGAAGGCAGTCTCAATGCCACTATATGAGATGAGGTCCCTGAAGTGTCAGACTCCACACATAGGACATGCTTAGACAACTACACTCCCCTCAGTCACCAGCTTCTTTCTGTATCTTTCTATTCCTCAGGAAGACTGCAGACTAGCAAGAGCATCCTTTCTCATAGATAAAATTCATACTTGACCATGACAGTTGGTTAATTGGCCATGTGGATATGCAGAGTACCCAAGGAGTAGATTTTCCTCCACCTTAAAAATCATTCTTTGCGCCATTGTTAGGCAAAGAGACGGTGTGAATGGTCTTGGAATTCTCATCCTTTTATTGGCTGCTGATATCACCAATGAGTCAGGAGCAGAATGAAATAAGGAATACTGGGGATCCCTGATGTGGCCTCTGATATAGCAATCAATCATTCTTAGATGTGGCTGAGTTCAAGGCTGGTCTCAATCAGATGTCCTTAGCTAGGTCCAACAGCAGACTAGGTAGAGTTTGGTTTCCTTCCTCTTTCATTTCTGCGATGTCAAACAACTGAAAATGTGGTGGGGACAGCACCTTAACTGCCTTGGGAGAGACAGAAGCATGAACAAGAGGTTGCAAGTGATCTTAAATACGATGAATTTGAAAAACTCTCTTTAAAAGAGTCAAATTAGAAAATCTAAATGGACCTGATTTTAAAATATCATTATATAATTATTGCAATTTTTCACACACAGAGTACAAATCCTTATTGCATTTACATAAGATTCTTGTTATCTTGAGACTTTAAACCTTAAAATAGAATTCCCATTCTGGATGGAATATTAGGTCACTACAGCACACTTGAAATTTCAACTATTAACCAGTTACACCAGTAAGAAAACGCAAAATCTAAAATCTTCATTGTGCATATTTTAAAAGTGCACAGACCTTATTCTCAATGAATTTCCTCATGAATGCACATAAAATAAAATGTATCTTATCAACAGTGGATACCTCTGATTTCCTCTGTTAATATATGGGTAACCGTGTGTTTCTAAAGTAAGTTGCACTCACAAGTTCCTGGCTGTGAACCACTGTGCCTCAGATACATTTGATTACTGATTGTCAATTGAAGATAAGAATATTAAAAAATAAACTGTTTGGCAACAAGTACATTCTCCTTATCTATTTCAGAAAGAGAGCAAATGAAATTCCAGTGTTGGGCACTGTCCACAATGCCTTCCCAACCAAGTTGTAAGCATAATCACTGTAAAACTGAAGTCTTCCAGTTAAATCCATGATACAAGAAAGTTTAGTCTGGGAGTATTCCTCTTAGGTACTTAAACAAAAGGAAGAAGGGAAGGGACTGCGAAGAGGCCCCATGTGCCAGACCCATTCTACTGAATCTGAAGTCTTTGCTTTCCAGAGTATATGGATGTTTCAGACACAAAGTGAACTCTTAGGCAATAAATATTAGCTACAGAAAACTGACAAAATTCTAGTCATTTGCTGTTGACAGAGTTACAGAATTTGATGTTGTTTAGTTAAATTAAATATCTCATCAGAATAAATACAAATACAGGCAAATTGCAACATTCAGTTGAGATACAATTTCTATGAGACCAGTCACATCTTCAGTCAGATCAAATCAGAAACAAAGGATTGTCAAAGAGACATAGGAGAATGACACACATCATCCATCAAAATTAATTAAAATTACCAGGCTGTGTGTCTAAATCCTCTAGATTACTTTTACATGCTCAACCAAAATATGCAACTATTTAATCTCATTCTAGAAAGCCTAAATAAGGCCCATGCATTGCTTAAGGACTTCTTCTGGGGGCTTAAATGAGGGAAAGTATTGCCAATCCCAAACGTTCAAAACCATGACTCAGACCCCCAAAATCATGAGATAAAAAAACAACCAATTTCACGATTTTTTGGCCTAACTAAAAGATTAGGTCTTGTTTTTTTGTCTGCCTTCTCTTTTAAACTCATTCTGCTCACCAACAGGGTGTGAATGACAGGTACAATGTTGACAACCCTTACAAATTGATCACAAGATTTTCACCACTTCTGCCTTTCACTAGAAGATCCAAACATCAGCGTTCCATTGCATTATATGCTTTACAGCCTCATCACACAGACCTTACAACCATACAAAGTATAACAGTGAGTTTGCGATGTGGGAGCTGGAACTGAGGCCCAAACTTTTCCATGCAGAGTCTACCAAAGATTTATTAGACAGAACAGCTTCTACTTTCTGTTGAGAGAGGCTGGATTCAAATTGATGATCTACAGGTGAAAAGCTCTGTAGGTCTTTAACAATGCCCTAAAGCGTCTAGTCCCCCACAGATGCTAACATTACACCTTCAAGAGTGAGATACTCTTAAGTTTGTTAATTCAAATTCTTATCTTTTTGCATCTAATAAAAGGCAAAGTTTTTATCTCTCTGGACACACAGGCAACATCTCCTACACACAGTTCTCAGTCTCAAACACAACAACCAACCAAGTGTCCCAGCCCACTGTCAAATGTTATAGCTCCCATTAACTAAAATACAAACACTCAAATACAGTAAAACAAATATTGACAACTTCCAAATTCTCTTCTAAATACATTTTTCAATATAGAATTGTTCCCACAATTATTCCCAGACTTTATACTAATGTTTGTGGTGTTCTATACCCAAACACATTTTCCTTCCCTCACGAGTCATCAGCATGGTTTGAATCTACAACCTTCAGGTCCACAGCACAGACTCCTTCCGTTTCCACAACAGTAAATGGTGGTGAGTAAGCATTTTTTTACCTTCTGATTCATACAGGGAGACAACATACACCTTACCAGTGGGTCACTCAACTATTTGTGAGTCAGCACTGGAATACTGGGCATCAGCATTCCTGGTGTAAATTCCTGGCTCTGGAGACAAAGCATGATCAAGTAGGAAGACAAAGTAGCTATATGTAACAAAAATTTTTGGATCATCTGTGGAGAATGAACCAGGAAATTATAGCTCCAAAAACACTCATCTGTATTAGTTTACCTAAAGAACCAGATCTGTTAGCATGAACACAGCAACCATCATAAACCTTCATATGTGGTCTAACCACTTGAAGGTGACACCAAGCCACACTGTGTTAAGCATGGGTTACACAAGTACATAATTTAGCCTGTTCCTTCTGAACAAAAAGGTGTCAATATGCATCAGACGTGGCACTGTTCTATCAGGGGTGGGAGGTGGGGTTCTAGTCCCAACATGTGCAAGCTGTCAGTTATTTTTATCTGTATAACAGGTAAAGGATTTTACATCTCCTAACACAGAGATATGAGGCCTTGATTAACAATAAGGGTGCTGACGGGCACAGAAGCATTAACAGCAGTCAGTAGAAGAGCTAGGACTAGAACTCATCAAATCCTGGCTGGCAGCTCAGTAAGCATTCCCTTTAGCAACAGGGCATTGTGTAGGAGAAGCCAGCTCTTTTTCTCTCTCTGTTTGTTTCCTCCAAATCACAAAGCCAGGAGATTTCTGTATTTTCACAAGAACTCATGCATTAGAGGCCAATTACCTGAGATAAAGTCTTAGGAACTGGAAACATTGGATTTAAGTAGTGCACAGGCTTTGTGTATATTTCTACACAGGGTTGAATTTCACTTTGAGAAATCATCTATTGCTGTTTATGGGAAAAGCAGATCTTCCTCGTAGCCATATTAGGATGACTTGTCTTAAGCAAAACAGTGAACTCCTTTCTAGGAATGGCTTAGCTCAAAGTGTCTAGTGACATGACCTGGAATAACTTTGGTAAAAAAAATAACCACTTGGTTCTAGTGGTTTCGGGTTAGTGAAAGTAGCACAAAAATCAAGGATGAAATTCTGGTCCCAGTGAAATACACAGAAAGCCCACTGACTTCAACGGGGCCAAGATTTCAATCCATACGTTCATAGGTAACCAGATAAGAGACACTTGAAAAATTAGTGTGAATTTTTTTCTTTTTTAATGTAAAGAAAAATCACAATATTTTAGCATTTGAAATCTCTTAGTAAAATACTAGAATATTGATCTTGAGGGTGATTTTTATAAAGTTAGTGTTAATTTAAATTGGCGACTATAACACAATGATCTGCACAATCTTAAAAGTTCATATATGCTCATATAACAAAAGCAAGTGTAGCACATTTTACACAGCTTTAGGTGGAATATTCTGTCTTGGTTCTGGCTTTACAAGATGTGTAATGTTTCGATCTGTACAATCACCAGAAGTTGAAACAAACATTTTGCACTGCCTGTTAACTTATTTACAATGAACCATTAATTTTTAAACATTCTACTCTAATTTCTTAAAGTGCATTGCATCAATCACAAAGAATGGTAAATATCAGAAAAATAGCTCAACACTACTACAATCTTTAATATTAATTTTGTTCCATAAGTAGCACCCCCCTAAAAATAGAAAACGTGAGTTAAAAAAACTCATACATTAACATTGTTTGCATTTTAATTAGAGGAACAAACATAATTCACAGTGTTAAAATTATTCATACCCTCCTGTAACTAAAAATGTGTCCTTGTTAAAAGTGTAAAATGAGATTTCTGCTGGCTTGTGTGTGTCTTGTTTCTCACAGTTAAACTGTCACAGCATGAAAACATTCCCCTACTTGTAGAGCTTTAGATACCTACTTCCCTGGTGAAAGTGTGCAAAAAAACCTGGAAGAGTCATTGACAGTTCAGACAGTACCCCATATTTCTATAAATAAAACTATAAGCAAAGAACCTATTTTAACTCTAAACGCAACAATGTATAAGTAACTGTTGACTTCACTGAATTTCCTGATAATGCCAGAAGACTGAAGTCTATCTGGTTCATAAGAGACTCAAGATGATACAGGAATCCAATTATGTGAAGCCTATTTAGTTGTTCTGTTTGCTAAGCCAAAGGTTAACGAGAATTGCACTGAAAAAACCTCCTGTGGTATTACAAAGTATTTCTTATGCTGCATAAAATGTAAATGAAAAAAAAGTATTCTAATCAAATCCTCCGTTAGCTCTTTAATTGTGAATTAGTACCATACTAGTATATAATACACCACTCTGAGAACGCTATACAGCACAAGATTGAAAAAAAACTGCCAGTAAATTAAAGAGCAACTTAAACAGATAAACTATTACTTAATATTTGTAACTGGCAAGTCGGTTTCCAGATAGTTCTCGCTAATGTTAAATCTTCATAGTATTAAGTTATGGCCTCTAATTTCAGATAGAAATTAATTATATTTTTGTTAGTAACACATACAGATCTGTTTACACAGCTGACATGTCTCAGCTGCACCAGATTTAAGCTTTGAGGACTCTCCTGCCTTGGAGCAGATGACTCAACATTCGCCAATTTCATTAGACATGAAAAAGGGAAAAGTTCGCCTGCAACAATGTCACTTGTAAAAACAGACTTAAAAACAGATTTATGAGTTTTACACATGCAGGACATCCTATCTTGCAGCTATTGGAACCTGAATCAGAAATCCTGGATTTCTAAACCTTTTTGCTTAATTTTAAATGTAAAAGATGCTATAATGCACCAGCATTTCAAAGGTTGCGACTACCTCTATGGGATCATATTTGTTATATAAAATAAATAATCATATCTAAAGTCTCAATTTCTGCTCTCCAATATACAGAAAAAAGATCCCTGCATGTACCTCTAAATTAGCTACTACAGCTGCAAGCACAAGCAAAGAGATATTTTGCAATTATGTTAAAAATGTGGTCAGTCTTTGTGTTGTTTCATTGGCTGAAATAATTTACACCACATTTTTTAATAATGTATCATTCACCATTCGAACAGCAGCAGTTATTTTAGAACTTCGCTAGAAATCGATAGATACATCTTCAAAGTATTGTTATTTCAGTATTTACAGAAGGCAAATTCTTGTTTTATTTTCACTTTATAGAATGTCAAATTTAATCTGGTTTACACTGAACACTTTTAGAAATGTAGTATTTTGTTTTATGCAAAGATTGGTCACTTCCACAAAAGCTACATGCAAAATTAGTTAACTACAAGCTCCATTTCAGCTTCTTTCTACCTACAACCCCACTAACCAGTATTAGCAATGTATTACTTTGTGAAAATGGAAATAGCTAAAGCAAAAAAGAAAGAAATGCTCTGAAATATATTGTAGGGAGCAATTGTGTATTAGCAGAAGGTGGGTTGTAACGTCTAACATCTTTCTACATTTAGACATGATAGGCAAAAATATCTAATTAACCAGTGAGTCAGAGCTGCAGAACTATCAGCCAACAAGAACAAATGAATATTTTCCTCTGATTTTTAATATTGGGAATTTTAAAATTACCAGGTAGGAACTGGAAACAATGTCCTCCACATTCTAATCAGCTACAAGTTTATATGTATTCTGTGTATACGGGTGGCTTAATTTTGGGTGCAACCTTTTAAAGTCTTACAGCTGAGCATAGCCCTTGGATCAGCAAGATAGTGAAATATATACTTAAACATGCAAGTAGTCCCATTGACTTCAATTGGAGTATTCACCTGCTTGAAGTTACACATTTGCTTAAGTACCCTGGTGAACTGGGGCTCTGGGTCCAATTCAGGACTATACATAAGCATGTGTTTTAAGTGCTTTCCTAAACAAGGATGTTTTCCTGAATTGGGACCAGAGTGCACCACAAGTACTCCCATTGCTTTCTCATCTCAGCAAGAACTTGATCCTTAAAAGTACCAAGCACTTTGGCTCCAACCCAACAATGCACGGAAAACTGCACTTACGTTTGCCCATGCAAATAGCTTCCATGGAACTACTTACATGTTTCAGTTCATTGCTTGGATCAGGACGAAGGGTCTCCAAGGATAAAGCCCTAAATTCTCTGCACTCTTACCATTGCTGTACTTTCTGAACAAAGGACAATAAAGGCTTTTACCTGAGTTGGATAATAAATCTGTGAACAGTCACCTATTTACTGGAAAAAGTAAAAAGAGACAAAACTACTTACTGAGTCATCTGTGGCAGAAGGAGGCCAGCCTTCCCACAATTGGTGACGAACAGGGATACTAGTTAGGTCATACACATTCCGCTTAACCTATTAAAAAAAAAGTAAACACGTTTTCAAAGTGCACTTAATAACATAGAATCATAGAAGACCCTGAGAGGTCTTCCAGTCCATCTGCGTTATTTTCATCACTAAAGGAGGCTTTTAATTTATATGGGGGGGGGGATATTAAAATTACTTATGGCAACATTCAAAAGACTCAGATTTCTACCTGAAAGTAAAATGGACTGCCGCTGAAAAAAGAGCTAACCTGGAATCTAAACGAACAAACTGCATTAAACAAACACATTATAGTTTGTTGTTATTATTACTTACAGTATCGTAGCTATTTTAGTTAGTTACGGTTGGTAACAATATAGTTACACACAGATTTTCCAGCCAGGTGAATTAAGATTGTAAATTAAGAAAATATACCACGGGAGATAGGAAAACAAAAAGATAATTTGTTATAAACACTGCTGGTTAACCTATTCTATTTTCATCCCAGAAATCCTAAATTCCTGGTAGATTTAAGCAGCAATCAAACGTTGCTGGCTACCACATAAATATGTACATTTTTTTTTTAAAAAGGAGTGTCTAAATAAAAATGAAAGTATTAAAGAAGGAAACATGAAAATACAAATCAAGAGTAATATTTCCAGTTGGGAAGACAAATGTCAGATGTGTCCTTTTTTATGAAAAAAAATAAACATCTTTAAGCCAGTTCATTCTGTGTTTTTACTTTTTGCTAAATACAACCACCACCATGAACTAATAAGGTTAAGAAACATGATTGGTTGTCAGTTTGAGAGAAGTGTGGAAACTGAAAGACAGTAGGCAGGACACCACAGAATATGACAATTTACAACCCCATCAAAATTGTAACAAAACTGGCATTCTGTGCCTATTCAAAGCCAAATGATCCTTGTACATTAGTTGCAATTAACATTTATTTACAATCACAAACTTATATCCTATTTTTTGGTTTAAAATAATTATATAATCTGTCTCTCAGACAGAAAGATGCCATAGATTCCAAGGCCTGATGGGATCATTGTGATAATCTAGTCTGACCTCCTATATAACACTGGCCACAGAATTTCCCCAAAATAATTCCTACAGCATATCTTTTAGAAGATATGATCTTGATTCAAAAATGGTCAGTGATGAAGAATCCACCATGACTCTTAGTAAATTGTTCCAATGGCTAATTACTCCTCGGTATTAAAAATGTATGTTTTATTTCCAATCTGAATTTGTCTAGCAGTGATGCATTTAATAGTTCCAGGTATTCTCACAGCCTATGGAATAATTGTTAGGGCTTATTTAGAGCCGCCTTATGACTGAATATGTGTAAAGACACCTGTGCATAAGTGTATGTAAACATTGCCCCTTCAGATCAGCAACTGGACAGGTAAAAGTGCTTACAGGAGAAATCTGAATGCCAGGCTGAACCTTTTGTGGTGTAGAGACCAACAGAGAAACTGAGTTTCCTGAGCTTTTCTTGTGGTCTACCACAGAAAATCATCTTTTACCCAACAAAGCAAGTTACTATCACATGAACACAAATAAACTAAGAGGCATCCTTCACAACCTTCAAACTTCCCAGTGTGTGACATCAGTAAATAAAGGATGTAACACCTGTAATTTGTTACACAATGCACCATAACTGACAGATTATAAAGGCTTTAAGAATAAAACCTGTTTTAGAGGACTTTTTCCCCCACACTGTGAGAGTTAAATACACCAGTTGTATTTTGTTTTTAACACACAAAATAGGAAAAAAACCTATTACATGCAACCATAAGGTCTTCCCCACAATATCAGTCATCAGCAGGGTTTGAATCCTAGAATTTTGGATCCCAAGCACAGACCTCCGCCACTTAGATTACAGAAGCAAATATTACCCTTTACGTAGTGGTTTTCAATCTGTGGTCCGCAGACCCTTGAGGGTCTGCAGAACTATGTCAAATATTCCAAAGCGGTCTGTCCCTCCATTCAAAAATTTTTAGGGGTCCACAAATGAAAAAAAGATTGAAAGCCACAGCTCTACATAGAACCACCACCAGAGGGGGATCTGACATTTTGCTAGTGGATTACACAGCTTTTAGCTAATCAAAATAGTAGAATATTTGTGTTTATGCTGTCTGGACAGTGTAGAGGCCCCCAAATGCATTACATGCCTCTATGCCTTTCAGTCCTGAACCAAATCTGGTACATTACAAGGTAGAATGCCTGTTGGCTTTCCCATTCTGTTTCATTGGGTAGAAGTCAAAGATGGTTCTCACAACGAAGTTGGTAGGTATTTGGAACAAATGACCATACCACCTTAGCAAGCACTAGATGACCATTTGAAAGAGCAGGACCTCTTTAAATTAGAAGATAAATCTGTTCATTCAATTTGAATTCAAATCATTTGAGAATTCAAGGTTTCTGATCTCCAATATTTTACATCTAAAAAATATAAAGAAAGAAAGAGACAGAATTCTGGAAATCAGAAGTCTTCAATTCTGTTCCTAGATTTGGGAAGGGCATATCATGTAGTGGTTAGAGGTAAGATCACTAAAATACATTCATTTGGCACATTCAATCTGAAAGGCAGTGTAGCTGGGTGGATAAGATACTGGAGACGTGGATTCTTATCCCAAATCTATTTGAAGTGACCTTGAACACTTCTCCATTAGTTTGTTTGTAAAATCACAAGGGCTAATACTTAACTGTTTTCTAAGGTTGGGGCATGAGACTTAGTCAATAATAAGGTCTGTGAAGTGCATAGAAATACAAACAACAGCCATAAGAAGAAATCTCTGACCTGGCTCACAATTCAGTGCACTCCCCTAGGCTAATGGGGTTCACTTTGTCTCAGAACACTGCCTGCCTGCTCTTCTGGTGCAGTGGAACAGTCAAAATGGAGACTATCCAGTGAAAACCAGTACACAGGAAAGGTTTGCTAAGTGTACAGCGGACAAAAGATGCTTTTTAACGAACTATTCTAACAGAGGAAAAACATGTTTGTTTTACTGTAATGCAACAAAATAAACCAATTCCAACTACTCAGTAGTAGTTGAAATCAAATAATGTAATATATTTATCTGTGGCCTGTCATGACTCCACCACAGAGGTAGAGATGAGTTTTGCTATTGCAGCAGGGATTCACCTTCTTTCTTACTTAAGAATAGATAGCATATTCTCACCAAAATTATAGCATTTATTTTTTGAATACAGAATGAATTTTCTGAAGATTTGTTAAAATCTCTTAATTAGTTTGTAAATTACAATTATTTTTAAATTAATATTTAATTAAATATAACTAGTGTCAGACTTCTTTTGTATTTTTCTGGAATCATCTTAACAGAAGAAAAGCACCTAGATGCATCAAACTTTCCATAGAGTTCAAGCTCATTGAAACCTTGTGCGTAGGATACACGTGCAGAAATTAAGCTATAATCAAGCGATGTTATTAATGATGGTGTACCTAATTGTTATGATTATTATAAATATGGAGAGAGAAGATTTACACACACACACACACACACACACACACACACACACACACACACACACACACCCTTGAAAGATTCCTCATGGCACTGCTGCTTCAGCTCCCTTGCACACCAAGGCAGCACTGCTTGGGGAGCTGAGGCAGGAGTACAGGGAGAGTCCTTAAAGCATGGAGTCACTTGTGTCCAGGGATTTCATTCCCCATCCCTAGATCCACCCTTCATGGAGCCAGAACCAGATTAACCCATAGACAACTAAGAATGTACCTCAGGCCCAGATTTGTGTTTTGGTTCCCTAGAGCAAACTGAAAAAGTTGCAAATGCCACTCACTCAAGTGAATGAAGGTCTTTCAGTTTCTGCATGCAAATCTGCACCAGAGGATGAGTGGGCAGAGACAGTCCTCACACACAGCTAAAACTCACTTTCCCTTTCGCAACAAAGCCAAAGAGAGAAGAAGGCATGGGTAAAGAAATGACTTGCTTCTCCAACAGCAACAACTGAACAGGCTGGGATGGGAATTTACTATAGTGGCATGTATGCAAGAGAACTTCATTCAGGTATATATTTTTCCCTTCTTCCATTTATCAGCTGTTTGTTGTTATTCATATTAGAAGGTAGGGCCCCAGAAATGTATGTTTGCCTAGGGCCCAGTGATGGGTTAATACAGCCCTATATGTAGCATTTGTCTTCCTAATAAAGTCTCTTAACGCACACATTAAAATGCATTAGTGAATAAATATTGATGGAATTCTTTTATAGAGTTATGGATAAGTTTTAGTACATCTGTGTGGAAAAGTTAATATTCAGACTCAGTATGTGTATAAATTAAATTTTCAGTATACATAAGTTAATGATAAGGGTGGGTAGAAATTGATTCTTTTCACGTAAATTAAATTAGGTTTATTTTTTAAAAATAAACCTATTTGAAATTAAATTTAAAATTGACAACCCACTTTTAGTCCTAAATGTTTTTTAATTAATATCATTTAAATTAAATATAAAAAAATTATTAAGCCGTTCATATTTGCTGCCAAATTTTAAAGAAAGTCAAATCAGTGAACTCGTGGAAGTCATGGGCTAAGCACCTGAAACCAGAGTTCATTGAAGTTCATATCAGCTTTTGACAGCAGTAATTTCTTCTGCAGGTACAAAGTGAATATTTTCTTCATTTCAGTTTATTCAGTTGAGTTCAGTTCAGTTCAATGAGTAATTCATTCAAAGTTAAGAAACGAACTGAGAGTTGAAAAAAAAAACAGGAAAGCTTATTTTCCTCTTCCAATCTCTGAATTAAAACTAGGTGTGAGAGGATGAAATCTACTAGTTCTAAATCTTGGTGTCCAGAAACAATCAGTTCAATTCATTAACTACAGATAAAACTCACTTTGTTTAATAAATCAGTTTTGAATGCAAAATAATATTTTGATAAACATTTTATGTATCCAGCACATTTAAGGTAGTTTTATTTTATTAATACAAATTAAAATGCTGTTTTTTGTGCATTTTTAATTAAATTTGAACTTCCAACCACAACGAATTAGGCACGTCACAAGTAAAATTAAATTCATTTTATTTTAAATACAGAATGCCAAAGTGTCATGCTAACTAGTAATTACAGCATTTTGTAACATATTACTCTTCATCATATGTAAAAATGTCATTTTTTCAAATAAATAGGAATTTATTCACTGTTAAAAAATGCAACTCAATCCATTTTTTAAATCTTCCCATATACACCTGTGAGAGATGAACTGATGTGTGAAAGCTGTGTAGCCTGGGACATGGTCTGATCCCCACTCAGTTTCAAACAAACAGCTTTTCTTCAGTGCTTCTTAACAAGAGACTAGCCTGCTGTGCAGCATTTATTTCACAGTCATATCAAGGTTAAGAGATGTCATTACTGAGAAATGACCCCACAACATCCCATCCAAATGTAACTATGCTAATCTGAGATCTATTTTTTGGCTCTTGCCATGACAGTTTTACAGTATTAAATATAAGAAAAAAGAATATCTTTTGTGGGACATTTATTATTCAATCATACATGGAAAAGATCTTGTTAAATATAATTTCCATAAAAAGAAAGTGTTTCAGACTCAGAATCTACTATTAACTATTTTACAATCACAAACAAAACTCATTTACGGACAAATGTGGTCAATAAAACTAACATAAAATTGTTTTTAAAAAGCCCTATGAAGTAAAAATAAATAACTCTGGAGTTGGATTCCTTACATTCCATTTTAATTCCAAAGTACAACACTACGGCATTATGAAATAAACAGTATTTTCCTTCTTCATTAACTCATCTGTAACTGCACTGATTTCAATAACATTCCTCTGCTATTCTAAGCTTGAAAGGCATGCTCTGGTTATAGTGTTATGTTGGTATAAAGCACAATGCCAGACTGATGTGCTGAACAAAAGTGATCAAAGTTGAAGTAATTTTAGCCAACGCACAAGCATTCTGCTGTATTATTCTACCAGAATGACATCTGTTGAGCAACTCGTCACAGAATAAACTAGTTGTTGTAGACAGGCCTTGTCTGGCAGGGCACCATGTAAAACATATTAGAGTAATGTTTGATTAAACAAACTGCTGGGGCTAAATTCATAACTGGCTTCTGAAAACACGCCAAAACAGTCCATTTAAAAACCACAGGCAGTTAAAGGAAAAAATAAGTGTTTTTTTAAATATCATGCCACCTTTATCAATGCTGTAACTATTTAAAGGATTCTCCTTTATTTGGTAATTCCAATGGCATTAAAAAAAGAAAAGCAAAAAAGATTCAGAGGACAGGAGAGTTTGCTAATAAAATGTAAAACCTCCCTCATATTTATTAGCTGTTTCAATGTAAAGCTGTAATTCTGTAGGGGGGGGGGAGATCTAAACATTACACATAAACCAAAGTAAAAAATATTTTAAAAGCAGTGTGCTAGGCCAGTGGAATAAAAATATACAGCTATATTCTAGATGCAACTGATTAATTTGAGTCAGCATACAAATGGATAATAGACCCACTAGGTTTCCAAGAGAGCTGTAGTGGGTTGGGTTTTGCTAACAAGCTCATTTGCCATTAGTAGAGAGTGAAATCTTTACAGACTTGGTGAGCTTTTTGGTCATCCACATTTACTTTGATCTGTAAGAAAGAATAATTAGCAGTACTGGTGCAGCCCAAAATCTGTACTGTTTTCATAACATCTAGATACCATGGCGACTGCACATTACAGATGGTAGATACACTGTCTAGATGATAATCTCAATATATGATTATTTAAAACCAAATTAATATGTAAATGTTCCATTGGGTTCCAGAGGTTTAACTATTAAAAATATCAATTTTAATCACAAAATTAACTAAAAATTCTGTATTAACCTTTCTGCAGATGGAGACTCTTTGGGGACTGAGACATAATTCCTCTCAATGCATTCGACACAACCGAACCTCCCCACATCAGAACATTTTCATGTAGGTGGAGGCACAGGGGGAACAAGACAGATGTGTTGATGCTGAGGAGCCCAAAGTAGGTAACAGACTGAAGCATGTTACAGGACGTAGGCAAATTTCTGTTTATTTTCTCTTGCACTATTTTTTTTTAAAAATCATAAATATTTTGTCTAAGAAGGCATATTCACAAAAAATTCTTTGTTTGCAGATGCCAAATTGAACCAATATTCAAGGTTCTTCTTTGTCCATGCTGGTTAGGACACAACAGGGTAAAATTCACCCTAACGCATAATACAAGGGCTCTACACAAGGTTAAGTGATGTGAAAAGTCTTTTCAGGGTCTTCTGTACTTCGGTGAATTTCACTCAAAAGTAGTCAATTTCTCATCTTTTAAATAGAAAATTTGAAATCTAGCCTAACAAAATCTATCACCAAATTTTAAAAATTAAAATTTTACAACTTAATCAGCAAAATTTGGCCATGCCTGAAACTACATCTTTGAATTAAAAAAAACAAAAAAATCACATCCAAGTCAAACCATAGTAATTTCCAGAGGGCTGTTTTCTGCATAACTAGGTACAGTGTTATTTAAACAATGTATATAATGAACTATTGTTAGCTTTAATATTATTAAATATAATTTATGCAAAGCTTTAAATTGGCTGAGAAGCTGAAGGCTGTTCCAGGCATCTAGTCAGCATGAAAGACAGTGCAAAAATGAGAGTGTGAAAGAGAGACAAAAGGAGCAATAAAGTGAGAGGACTGTGAGGAATGTGGAATGCGAGGGGGTTGGGGGTACAAGGAAATGAGCTCAGATTGCACAGAGCAGTGAAGGAGAGGATGAGTACCTACTTTGACGCTGTAACAGAATGGAAGCCAAGTCAATAAAGCACATTTTGGGGGGAGAGGGCAGGGGCATTGTGAGAAAAATATGAATCATGCACTAGTATAGAAAGAGATGAGAAGAGGGGAGACAAAAAGGGATCAAGTTATAGATGGAAAACTTGGAAAGAGTCCAGTGAAGGGCAACAAAAATGATTAACAGGCAACAAAAATGACTTACAACGAGAGGCTGAGGGAACTGGGATTGTTTAGTCTGCAGAAGAGAAGAATGAGGGGAGATTTGATAGCTGCTTTCAACTACTTGAAAAGGGGTTCCAAAGAGGATGGATCTAGACTGTTCTCAGTGGTACCTGATGACAGAACAAGGAGTAAAGGTCTCAAGTTGCAGTGGGGAAGGTTTAGGTTGAATATTAGGAAAAACTTTTTCACTCAGAGAGTGGTGAAGCACTGGAATGGGTTACCTAGGGAGGTGGTGGACTCTCCTTCCTTAGAGGTTTTTAAGGTCAGGCTTGACAAAGCCCTGGCTGGGATGATTTAGTTGGAAATTGGTCCTGCTTTGAGCAGGGGGTTGGACTAGATGACCTCCTGAGGTCCCTTCCAACCCTGATATTCTATGATTCTATTCAAGACTATAGGTGACCAAAGCATAGACAAGGGTTTTAGCAATGGGGATAGTGAAGAAAAGGTGGATCTCAACAATATTACAGATAAAGGAGCAATGGGATTTAGCAAGAATCTGATGTAGAGAAGAGAGCCACAGATGATACAAGCTCATGAGACTGGAAGGCTAATGAAGTTAAGAGTTACAGATAAGGGAGACAGGTCAGGAAAAGAGGTTATAGTTGGAAAGAAATATTTGAGATGTACAAAGGACACCTAAAAGGATCTGATAAAAACATTTTGAAATCTAAGAATGGTCAGAGGTGTTGGGCTAGACAGGTTGATTTGGAAGATATGCACACAGAAGTGATAGTTAAAACTCTGGGATCAGATACACTCACACTAAGATCCTACAGAGGCAGAAGATGAGGCAATCAGTAACAGAATCCTTAAGGACATGGAAGTTGGGGAGGAGGAGTCGCTAAAGAATAGGATGTTGATAGAGCAGTCAGCAATATAGATAGAGGAATCAGGAAACAGAGAGTCAAAGAAGCCAGGAGAAAAGAAAGCTAAGAAAAGTAATCAGCAGTGCTGACCACAAAAGGAAAACTCAGTAACAGAGAAATCTTTTCAACTTGGTCAGGAAAAGGTGATTGGGGGTCAATAAAAAATAGAGTTATTTATCTTCAATATAAATATAAAGTATGAACTATAATGACTTCAGGCAGCTATCTGCTGCACAGGAATCACTGCTAACGTCAACAACCACGGCAAAACTTCCAGTTAAAATAATGGGAGCTTTAGCTAAATAAAATGAGCATGATTCTGCCCATAATCTCTCAGTTCAAAAATTTTGTAAAAATGAGAGGCTGTCTCCTTGGTCTTGGCTTGGAAGAGCAAGGGCCAACACAGTCAAGGAATTAACCCGTGATGCAATGAGAATGGGAGAGGAGAAAGAGCACAAATTGGAGACACAAAGATGGGAAGGTCTAGGGAACAAGGAGAAGAGGCAAGGAAGCTAAATGCCAGGAGGACAGAAAAAGTCAGATGATTAAAGATTGTGGAATAATCTTATTCCTGCAGTGTGTTCTTATGATTTTTAATTTACCATTTCTAAAAAACTGCAAGTTTAAAATCCATAATTCCCCCCCTAGACTCACATTATACTAAGAAACTACATTAAATCCCTGACAATAAATGTAGCATATCAATAAATGTTTTAAAGCAATGCATTTCAAAAGGTATACATATTACAGATTATCCTAGTGATGTTGCTAGTTTCTTAAGGCCAATGTCTCACCATGCAAGTCTTAAAGTATAATCAGCCTCTGATTTCTAGCATCTTGCTGATTTAAGTTATTTCATACAGTAAATCTTGTAATTATGACTTCAAAATCAGATTGTTTTAAAACAATTTTGTCCACTTCTGAGACACTTCTTACAATTGCAGTGGTCAAGAGAGTATTTTTTTTTGTTTGCTGTGCTGAAATTCTTAATTACAATTGCATTTGTATTTGATTCACTGTGTTAGAACCTAAAGAAGAAAATATCTCTAACAAAAAAAAGCTAAAAACTGGACCAGATGCAACAGAGACGAAAAGGTATAATTATTAGATAAATGGCAATTGGCAATTTTTTATTTTGTCTTAACAGTGTTCTGTATCACATCACACAAACCAGAATTCAAACAGTTGTTAAACTATAATATCTGCACTAATTAATTTGTACAAGATTTTGCTTTTAATATTTCTGATAAGACTTTATACTTTTCTGTTTTTGTAACTTTTCCGCATTAATATGTGAAACTGCCTTTCTTGTTTAGCAGAGAAAAAATTACACAATGTATTGTTTGCTCTATTTTAACAATTTAAAGTGAAATGAACAAACCCTCACTACTACTATACTATTTACAAGTAAAGATATTTCCCTCACAATTAAGGTTTTGTAACAAATTAACTGCAAATTGAAGTTTTTTTTAATCAAAACCCTAATAAGGTTTCATATTGCCTAAACTGAGCTCTCAAGAATTATTTTAAAATCCACTTTACTATTTCCACTAGCACCTCAGAAAATTACTACGCAAGAAGTCATGAGAAAATTCTCTGCTAAATCTTCACATTCCACTTATCTGTAGTTAAACGGTTTATTTTATGTACCACATTGTATGTCCACTTACAAGTTCAAAGGGTTACTTTTGATTACATGGAAATCTGTCAAGTCAAATCCAGAAGAACATTTTAAATTACTGTTACAAATTGGGTTTAGCCACATTGTAGAACTCAGATTGTGTAAGCATTTCCTTTGGAAAGCTTGTTGAGTTTATTACATAAATGTAACAATTGTCTCTGCTCTGGAAATTAGCATGCATGAATTCTGGCCAGGGATTCTTCCTTTTCACAATTTAAAGAAGCAGCTACACTTAACCAATTTAAGTAATGAAAAAAAGAAATAGAAGCATAAGACACTTTTCAGTCTTTTCAATTCTCACGCTTTATGGGGAAATTATTCCTGGGCTCAGAATTTTGCTGGCCATTACATTAAAATAAACCACTGCCTTTGGGTATTTGGAGAAAGATGTGCAATTTTACATTGCACATTATGCAACATTTCCCACAAAAAAGATTATAAAAATAGGTATACTGGGAAGGACTGTCGAATTTTCCCAATACACTCCACAATAGCCAGCGGCACAGATTTTCATTTTTATTTTTTGAGGGGGGAGAAGAAGGAGGTAGAAGGATATAAATACAGTATACATTTCTTCTTACTTTGCCGTTATTATGGATTGACTTAAAAATCAGGGAGGGGCAGGCAAAGTTTTCAGAGAAGTGAATGCTTAGGTAAACGATAAACTTGGAGGGATCACCATGCTCTCAAGTTTTGGTGAAACTAATTTTATTGAAGAAAACATACTGGATATGCAGAAATGCCTATTCTATAAAAAATTCTGTATGCAAGCAAACTGCTACAAAGCAGTGGATGATTTTTCAAGCCACGCTCTTGAGAGGTAGATCAACCTCAAGTTCACATGCACAATTACCTTGACTCAATATAGCATCACATCATCTGGATGACTATCTATGCTCAGTACAAGTGTAATTGTAGCCATGCTGGTCCCAAAATATGGTGGATTAGATAACAGAAGTTGGTCTAATAAAATATATTACACCTCACCCACCTTGTCTCTCTAATGATAAGGACACTCACAATAATCTAAATTACTTCCTTTTCACTTCCCTTTTATAGATTCCAGTTCACTGATGCAAAAACCTAGAGACTACAGAAGGCTCCTACAATTCCATTAATTTAAAAAGCCATTTGTTTACAATAAACTACATTTCAATGGTCCACTCACCTAAAATTTCTAAACTCACCCACTGCAGTCGCACTATTCCTCTGTATGGTATACCTCCTGTTTTGATGTTACCATCAGACTTTTATATAGCCAGTACATTAATTACAATTTATCAACATCTTCTACACAACAGTTACCTGAGACTCCTTTCATCAGCAGAAATACCAATTATAACCTCTTGCAGTTTCCTGAACAAGTTTACTATACAAGCTTTTATACTTTTTAGTATCCCATTTCATTGTCTCTATTTGGTCTTTTGGCCCGATATTTTTAAAATGTTCTCATTTCTCTGAGAGACCAACATATTTTTATCGAAATGGAACTCTGCTATATCATATACCAGAAGAATATTTTTATATATATTTATATACTTTGTGTGTATATATAAATAAAATCAAAAACATAAATCCACAATAAAATAACCCATTGGTCATTTTAAACAAGCACCTGTATAGAACAGCTAAATTGAAGACACATCCTAAAATGTCAGAGGAGAACATTTGAACTTTGCAAAAGCTAAAACTATTCTATCACCTCTATAAGATGAGTAAAAAAGAGAAGAAAATAATCTAATAGTTCACTCTCTAGTCTTTTTTTTGGGGGGTGGGGAGGGGAAGAATATGACCCCAACTCCTGGACTGATCTTTTAAAAGAAAATATGAAATTATCTTTAAAAATAAAAAAAATCAAACTACTGTTTTGAATGACTTTTCTATCTGATGTAAGAAGACTATTGCTATTATAATGATTTACTATTAGTTTAATACCATAGATGCACATGGTGCAGAACAAGAGGACGGTTGTGCCAAACAAATCACAGGTGCCCTGCCCCAAAAGATTTACTATCTATGGGCACCTGCAGGAGCATTACAAAACAAACAGCACAATATAATACATACATGGAGCAATAAAGAGTCATTTTAGTTAGAACGCCTTACAGAACAGGTGAGCTTCAAAAAGCATAATGGAGCTTTGCAAATGTTAGTCAAAATGCTACTGTAAGCCTACCTGACCGTGTGTAAAAAGACTGGAAGTGGCTAAAGTGAAAAGGAAAAAGCTTAAATTTATATAGAAACTGATGAGAAACCAGGTTCTCAAGAAACCGAGGAGAGGGGCAAGTGTGTTCAAAACAAGTGTGAAAGAAAACTTATTTTGGCAGCAACATGCTAGATGGGTTCTAATGGGAAGACAGATGCGAGGTTGGATTAAACAAGGTACAATATAATTAGAGTGCGAACTAGGCGTGGCACTGGGAATTGAAAGGAAAGGATGTTTGGGATTGAGATTTACTAACATGATTATCTTGTCTGTGTCAGATTATGTAAAAACTCCTCAAGCTACTAATACCAGTTATTTTGTTAATATAAATATGCAAACCATTTTCAAGAAACGTGTGACTTTTTAAAGTATCACCATCAGTAAATCTTGCATATGTTAGTCAAGATGGAGATTTACTAACATGACCAATACTCTAAGTGAGATTGCTTAATGGTACATTTTATCTACACATTCAGGCATTTTGTGAAAGATGACAGGTAACTGGTAGCAAGTAGTCTATTACAGGATAAGCACTCTGTCATATAGATCATTCTCCAGGACCGACTTTACAACAATTCAACACGCACCACAACAAAGCGGAAATTGCCATTTCAAACTGTCAGTCCATGATTAAACTGCTTCTAATTTGCTATAAAATTAAAACAGTTGCCAGCAAATTGTGATTGCTATTGTTACAGCTCCAGCTGCTTTCCTCTTCCCAAAAAGTCAACGAATTGCCAACCATCACACATATTTTGGTACAGAATGACAAATTACAGAAGCAATGAAATGAAAACAAAAATAGGTGAAAAGATAGAATACAAATTTAAAATTCCATTGACGTTGACAGCAAAAATTACTCTTTATTAATGGTTGAACAAATTCTGGAAGTCCACACTCAGAAAAACTACCACTGATTTCAGTGAGAATCAGGTCCTCTGGGTACAGACCTTTACTATTACTATTAAAGACTTTATTTTTGTGTGGCACCTTTTATCAGAGTCAGCATCACTTAGTTTAAGGTCAGAATGTCAGGATCCGTGGAAGACCAGTACCGGCAACCGAGATGAGGACAGTCTGGCCCGGTGGTCAGTACTGTGATCTGGAACCAGAGCCAATGGTCAGGTTCAGAGTCAGGAATCAGTTGTCAGAACTGAACGTCAGAGCCAGGGTCAGAGAGGGAAAAGGAGCTGAAGCCGAGGGTCAGCACTGAGTCAGAAGCCAAAGTTCTGCAGCCTGGGGTCAGAGCCAGATTGGTCAGAAACCAGGGTGACAGGGCTCAGGGACCAGAACGAGGCTGAGATAGGAGCTGGAAACAGGGCACTGTCAAAGTCAGAAGCTCGGATGAGGTGGGGCTCAGGTAGCGGGCAGCAAGGACTGTAGCAGCATCAAGCCAGGATTTATCTTTTTGCCCTGACAACTTCCTGTCTCTCCTTCTGGCTTAGCTAGTATACCAGATCCAATGAGGGACTCTGGAGCTCCTCCCGTTAGATCTCTGTGGGCTGTACCGTTAGTGGAGAGTAAGGCCTAATGAGCAGAGAATGTTGGGCATACCAAACTGAACAGCAATTTTGTCATTTTGGTTAACAAGGAGATTAATTAATGGCAGTTCGGCACCAACTCTTATTGAAATTCAAGGGGAGGTAACCAATCTAACTCCTATTTGTGCCTCTGAAATTCTCCCCCAGATCAACATCGTTCCCACTTGTGACTTAAAGGAGGATTTAAACCCTCATCCCCAGAAGGGCAGCAATGCCGCTGGCCCCTAATGGATTTACTTTCACATGAAGTGCACTGTTGACAGTATCCTTTTTTGCTGTCTTCTGGGTAAAAAAATCTGATCTCAGTGACAAAGTTTCAGAAGCTGCTATAATCTGGGATTCCAGGAAATGTTCTTAGAGGACAAAGCGCATTTTAAGTAAAAGGTCTATCCTCTTTAAATTACAATCAACTGGAGAAATAGAGCATCACTAGGAACAATAGGATTTTGTCATTTGCTTTTTACTTTCTAAGCTTTAGCACTGTGAATAATACATTTTCAACATAAAAAGCATTTGTTTTATCTACTAGAAGGAACCTGAACACAAAACCTAGCAAGGAAATGGTCCAGTAACTATTCAATAATTTAATTTTTGTAATAGAAGAAAACTAGCTTAATCTACCTACCTTGTGAACTGCAGTACTCTACAAGTAATATGCTTACGGTATGGGGAATCCTCCAGACTCCCTTATTCTCACCTTTTACTTCCTACTTCATACCACCTCCATGCCTCTGGTCACAGCAGTCCTCCCACTTAAAGACACCTGGACAGGTCTCCCTCTGGAGCTCAATGTTCATTCTAAGTACTAGCCAAAGTGAGATGTCCAAAGAGGGACACAGGGTACTCCTTGAAATCCACAGGTTTAGCATGCTATATTGATTTTTATGATATTCCACCAATCATAGAAATGTTAGCCTGGACGGGCCCTTGAAAGGTCATCTAGTGCAAAGTACACCTTGCACAGGGAACTGGACCCAATGCCCTCTCTGATGGTCCCTATTTTGATGTTACTACAGTGGGGCAAATGTCTTCAAATAGTGAGAGAGTCAACATCCTCCTCTTTGTGTACACTTGCAATGCCAACTGTATATAGAGGAAAAATGGGGTGTGACATGAGTGTATTGTCTGTAATGCCTTGCTGGTAATGTGAAAACATATTAGAGGAAAATGGACTACATGAAACCCTACCTATCAATTTCTCCACAGTCCACTTGCTTTTCTATAAGTTCTTGACGTCAAATACTTTTCAGAACCTTGTGTGTTACCAAGAGAAATCTGAACTAATGCTTTAAATATGTTTTGTATTCTAAGTATATAGGACTTTTCTCATCAAAACATTCTTTTTGTAAATATCAATCTAAGGAAGAGCAGGATATTCCTCAACAAAAATGAATGGGGACCCATACATTCCATTTAAACACGCAGTCTATGGCAACATTTTAATTCAAGTCAAAATTAAAGTAGGATTATGAGCTTTTGGTCAACTATTTAGTAACTAAAATAATGCTCTGTAGCCCCCTCCATCCTCATTTTCCCAGCTGACAAATCACTACTAATGCTGGCATTCTCCTTGGCAGAGTATTACTACCCTGAAGTATTTATTATAATCGAAATTTGTTTCCACTCTGATCAGGCAAAAATAAGTTAGCTGGTTAGCTTCATTTTGAATTTTTTTCTGAAGCTGCATTAGCAGCATTACATACTGTAAAATCAAAGCATTACACTCTAACATACATATACCAATTACAAATGTTTGCTTAACACTGAGTTTGTGCTCTTAGTATGCATAAAATGTCCTATTATGCCATTAACAAGCAGTCCTCCTGTATACATAGAAGTAATATTTAAAGAGAGAATTCAGTCTATTTAACTATTCACTAACAAAGCTATTCCTTAGCTCATACCTGCCATAACGTGCTCTATTCAGACACATATGGGAAACCACATTAAATAACTACTGCAAACATGGACTTCTGGTATTAGTGCTACACATTGCCATACCCCTATTCATTATTCCACCTCCCTTGTTTAATCTATCATTAGATTCAGTGACCCTACACTAAATTTAAAGCAGATCCTTCCTTCCTCCCATGCCTAAATTCACATACTCTTTCTAGCTGGGGATGCCCTCGAGTATTAGCTACACTACAGGGTTTCTCTAATCTCAGCTGTGAACTATGTTGTGCTATAGAAGCAAGAATTGGCTGTTTTACATCTTTAACTATGGAGGGCTTGCACCAAAAACCCTATCTCATTTACTTAATATGATAAAGAAAAAATCCCCTTATTTAACATATATTTAAACAAATAAAAAATATATAAAGAGTGATATTTTAATGTGCAATTTCTCCCCATCTCAAATTCAACACACCTTATTTTCACTTGCAACACAATTCACAAGCTGTTGGACATTTACCGATAACGTTAGGTCCAAAGCTAGCTCCTTGTTTCATTAAAGAGGCTCCATTTCAATGAGAATAATCAAATTAAAAGAGTAACAAGAGGATGAGAGTTTATTTAGTTCTATGTTTAAAGAAATTACTAACAAAATGCAGGGCAAACGCATCTGTTCCAAATCACTTCCCTTTTAATGTTGCATCCCTCCCCCATTCTCCATCTGGGTTTTTGTCTACACAGATTGTAGTTAGCAGTGGTGGGAATGCAGGTGAATTGTATTGAAAGGTTCCAGCGCACATGTCCTGAATAAAAGAGAGAATGAATTCCATATTTAAAATATAAACTGTGCAACTGTATTTTTTAGCAATGAGTCAACTATAAACTTTTTCTCCTGCCATGAAAATAACAAAGTAAGTGAATTAGCTAATCATATTTAGGCCTTTATAAAACAAAGTTAAAAGCGTGTTGCAGTGAGTGAGCACTAGTGAAACTTGCTTCCCTCTGATGTGATATGAGAAAATGACTTGAGCAAAATTGTAATTTAAATACAGCAGAACCTCAGAGTTACAAACACCTTGGGAATGGAAGTTGTTCATAAGTCTAAAATGTTAGTAACTGAACAAAACCTTTAGATTATTCTTTCAAAAGTTTACAACTGAACACTGACTTAATACAAATTTGAAACTTTACTGCGCAGAAGGAAAATGCTACTGTTAGTTAGCTTAATATAAATGAAACAAGCACAGAAAGTTTCCTTACTTTCTCAAAAAAAATTGAAATTTTCTCTTTATTTTAGGGCAGGTTTTCACTACCCGCTGGATTGGCGGGTAGCGATCGATCTATCGGGGGTCGATTTAGTGCATCTAGTGTAGACGCGATAAAATCGATCCCCAGGCGCGCTCCCTGTCGACTCCAGAACTCCAGCTCACGAGAGGCGGAAACGGAGTCGACAGGGAAGCGGCAGCGAATGACTCGCCATCATCCTCACGGCCAGGTAAATCGACCTAAGATACGTAACTTCAGCTAAGCGAATAGCTTAGGTCAACCCCCTCCCGCTAGTATAGACCTGGGCTTAGTAGTTTACGTTTAATACAGTAATGTACTGTATTTGCTTTTTTTTTTTTTGGTCTCCGCTGTACCTGATTACATACTGGTTCTAAATGAGGTGTTTGGTTGACTGATCAGCTCGTAACTCTGGTGTTCGTAACTCTGAGGTTCTACTGTATAGCTTACTGATGTTTATTGAAAGCAGGATAATTGTGCATTAGTTTTCATGAAGCGTAAAGAAATATTTCACATTTATTCAAATAAGTTCTAAGAACATTCCAAAATATCTGGAGGGGAAGATGGGCAGCCTGACCAGCAAGGAAAGAACACATCCTATCCATGCTCCTATTTCTTTCACTTGATTAAAGTATTTTTTTCTAACAATTCCTCAGTTGATTTTGGCCTCACCTAGTGATAAGGAGGGGCAACTGTTGGATCCACTTATACGATGGGAAAAGATGAATCATTTTACGAATCTGCCTTGCACCTCAAGTTGTCACATTCATGCTGGGTTGAGTATACACCACAAATCACTTATTCCAACTCTCCTAACTGCAGCCTCAAATGACCAGCTATCATAAATGTTATAGAAATAATATGCGAAGAGCGCTGGAATGAAAATCTCAAGTTTTGAGGTGAAGCAGAAACATTACCTTCGCTGGGACTAATTGTTAAAGAGGAACCTCTTCGCCAAAGATACGGACACATTCCTGCAAAAACCATTAAAGGGTGCTCTTCCAGCTGCAGTCCGTATATAGAAAATCATACACCAACAGCATGAAACCATTCAGAGTCTAGGCTTAGGATCTTCAGGCTTCCTAACGCTTGCACAAGGTAATACTCTGGATTATTTGGCCAAGCACCAATATTCTTTTCTTTGGTGCACATAATTTTGTCACAAAGGAACTAACTCCTGCTGTTAAAGCGTTAACTTCCACAAATCTTTGAGAGAGAGAGAGTTTGTATTTGGGCTAGATCATATTGGATTCTTTCCTTCAGCACGTGTGTCACTACTGATTTAGCCTCACAAAACATTGTTAAAAACAATGGAAAAAGCACCACCCAGAAGCTGTACAATAACGCTTAGGGAAAGAGAAAGAGGCTTCGTTAGTCTGTTACGTATGTCAATATGTAAAAAACAACCTCAGTTGCAGACACTACCTTGATCTGGAAAGAAAACACAAAACAGAGATCTCAGAAATCTAGGAGTTCCAACTCAGAATTCTGCTCCTGACTGCTGCAGGCCAGAGAAATTATTTCACTGCTAGAGATTGTAGTTCTTCCACTGAAGTCCATAGATTCATAAATTCATAGATTTTTAGGGTCAGAAGGGTGCCAATTAGATCATCTAGTCTAACATAGGGCCCATAGAATTTCATCCAGTTACTCCTGTATTGAGCCCAAAATACTTGTGTTTGACCAGATCGCTCACACGCTTAAAGTTAAGTACATGCTTAGATGGCTTGCTGGACCAGGTCAAACAGTGCTCAGCACAATGCAGAATTGAGCTACACATTTAGTACCATGAACAGCCATTATAGTCATTCAGTATGTTTGTTCCTCCCTATATTTCCAATTTAGTGAATAAGTCTTAGATGTTTTGTTTTCAAACATGACATGGGTGGGAAGAATCTCTCTTATCAACAAAATTAGGCACCCCCTCAGATCCAACCCTGGTAAAACAAAAAGGGAAAAGATACCATGGAGGGGAAAGGAAGGAGAAGGTTAAGGGAATATGGCCTCCAAACACTTATCTGTTTGGCTGCATGTTCCTATCTGATCTTCTATATGCATGATTATGAAGCTGAACCAAGATAGTCCCAATTTTGTCTTGCTTAACCTGGTCGTTTAAACAATTAACACTTTCTATCATGCTAAGTTTGGGAAATTATAGATCTCACATCTTTATCTGGGTGAGCTCCCACCCCCCTCCACTTGGCTTTTTCAAATACAGTCAAACCCTGCCATAAGGTGCCTCGCCATAACGCGAAATCGCATATAACATGATCACAGGTTGGCTTCCCTTTAAGGTACAGTATAATACAGTAGGATACTGTACCAATGGTCACCAACATCATGGCAGGGGAGAGAAGCTGCAGCGCCGCACCTGCTGGGGACAGAGAATTCCGAGGCTGCTGGCGCCGGTACTCTCTGTCCCCAGCAAGCGGGGAGCCGCGGCTCCTCTTGAAGCGGGAGGGAAGCCATGGCCCTGCACCTGCCGGCAGGTGGGGGGCCAGTGCTCCTCTCCTCTGCTGGGCACTAGTCACCAGGGGCACTATGCGGTGCACCTCAATGCACCGCTTTGGGGACCACCTGACTGAAACCCTGCTATACCGCGATCCCGCATTTAGTGCGATGGGATTTTTTGGACCCCAAAGGTCGCGTTATAGCGGGGTTTCACTGTATATGGATTGACATGCATAGATGCTGAAGTCTTCTCTTATCCCAGAGCAGATAAACAATGGTGGTTGCACAGCAAATTTAACTAAACATCCCCCCTGTGTGTTTAAACTGTAATCTGGAGGATCCCTTCTAGTTCGAGAGGTTGACTCTGTCTCCGTGCCCATTCGGTTCTTGACTTTTTCTTCTGAATTGCCAACAAGGATGTCAGTGAGCACCTATTGTGATGGCAAGTTAGTTACTTGAATGCCAGTCAGTTACAAGCTGCATGGTGATGACAAATCAATTTAACACAGGCCTCCAAAATCAGACTTCAGAGATCAACAAATTTCATTCACTACTGAGCAATGCAACACTAACTGGTATCCTACAAGCAAAAGGCTTCATTTAATGAAACTTTGAGCCTCTTAATAAACAAACCAATTTAAAACAGGATTTGAATTCACAGTCTTTGCAATATGACAAATTAATCAGCCAGTAATGTGCTTTGCTGGACTGGGGCCTTAGTGAAACAGCATCAAGGCCAAAAGTCTAAATAGTCTGTAATTATTTACCTTTGTTGTTATTTACTTATATACTTCTAAGAAATATGTACTATTTAAGAATTAAGAAACTTCCTTCTAAAATGCTGGAGAACATACTGAAGAGAGTGAAAATAAAGCACCTATCCTGCAACTTGAAGTCACTGGGGTTCTGTACAGGCACATAGCTCTGCGTGCATATATCATTTTGCAGGACTGGGACCGAAGCAATTTAAAACAAACTTGTAATGTAAGATCACTTTCCCCTTTAAAGTCCAAGTTTTAACATAAACCTAGACTACTTAATTCAACTAGAGACCTTTTTTCAATGCAATAAGTTAAAAAATGGCTAGAGTTTACTCAGTACTAGTAACTCCAACAATAGCCTTCTCCTAGAAATGTTTACAGGGTTAAGTAACCCAAGCAATTCCACACTGTTGAAATCAAAATGTCAGTTTTATGAAGTCATGGATCAACAAATGTCAAATATGTATCTAAGTGCAATTTTATTAGTGCTTGACAACAGAGAATTTGTGCCTTCTGTAAACTTCAGTCTTCACAAAGTATACCATTTATATCAGTAGAACAACAGCAGAAGGACAAAGAAATGACCATTCAGGAAAAGGGACTAATTTGACACAGCTGTAGCAGTTACCATTATTACACTGTAAGAACTTAACACCTCACTAAAACAGAAGAGCTAAAATAAAGGTTAACTCAACTGTTTAAATATACACAGATATATTTATTTTTCTCTACATTTTTCAATAAGTCTAATCTTACAACTTTACTATTAAATAAAGCACTGAACACTACAACCCATTTAATAAAGTAAATCATTTCTTACATTGTTGGTTATTAGAACTCTAGCTAATCATTTCATAAAAACGCATATGATATGTAGTAATTGATTATGATAACTCATCTTGGCCAATCCAAAATCCCAACCACAATTATTTCCTCTCTAAATCAAAGTGATAAGTCAGATATGATGGGTAACTAAGGGCTGTTTTATGCTAATATTTAAAAGTAGAAAAAATATGGACATATTAAAATTATAAAACATTTCTACAAAGAAAAGGAACATCCTTCTTGGATATTTTAAGTTCCTACTAGAGAAATAGTTTTCAGATTCATCTTTCTTAAACAGATATCTGGAAGAAAAACAGTAATTAATTGGAACCTGTACATTTTTAAAAATAGGATCACACATATTGTACCATAGTGTGTGTGTGTTAATTACAGCAGCATCATAAGCAGAGCTACAGAATTAGGGATTTTAATGTTTCCACTATAAGACCCTATTTTGAGGTGATCTTTAAACGCTGTAATCAAATTGGAAACATGGTAGAAGAGATCTCAGTCCAGGAACATTATCCAGAATTTCCAGATCTGAGTAACTTATGTTAATCAAGTAAATCTATAACTGACCCCTAAAGAAATGGTCTAATTTAGAGAGGTGTTCAGCATCCAAAACCCCCACTGACATCATGGGAGATGCATTTCTTAGTACACTGGAAAGATCAGGCCACTTTCTTTGGTGCCCAAATATGATTTTAGGCATTCAACTTCAGCCATCCCGGTTTAATAATTTTGGCCTTAAACAATTGTTTAAACTTTTTTTTTAAAATTCAGGGAAACTAGCTACATTGTTTAAATGTGTTTTAAGAGTCTAGTTTGGATTCTCTTTCACATTTGTGATGCAGAATTAAACTTGGCAACCACTGTTTATAAAATGTTATTTTTGGTTTAAATGGCCACCGCTGTTAACTTTGAAGAGGGGTCTGTTCTGCATGAATAAGGTAACCACTCCAACAATTCAAATTATTCATTGAATATATTTCATTAAATATATTCATTAAAATATATTTCACAACAGTGTACACTACAGAGTTTCACAAGGAATATCCGTGGAGTCATCTCTATATAATGAGATTCCATGATTGTCACCTGTGTGTCACTCTGAAGCCTACAGTGTCTGTAGAGTCGGTGTGAGGCAATGTCAACAGCTAGAAGCATAGGTGAGGTCTCCTTTGTGTTCAGAATATCACCAGTTTAATCATCACTGGGATTCATGGTCTGTTACCATCCAATTTTCCTCACCTATTTTGACTTTACAAATTACACCCATGTGACAGCAAAGCATGTAGCTATGCCATGCCAAGAGTTCTAGACCACTGAATATCAGAAATAATACAACAATCAATACCTTTACTATACAGCTAATTTGCATGCAACAATTTCATTGGTTGTATGAGGGTGACTGTATGTGGTAGATAGATTTACATGGCCTCATTACCACAGTTTTTCACAAACCAGCCACACAAACAGAACCAGCGCACACAGTAAACCATGAACATTCAGACGCCCTCACTGCTGCATACACCCCTCATTTGCCACCCACATCAATCAACACAAGATCTCCCTGGTCAATACATACACTCAGTCAGACTTACCATAAAACCATAAATTTGAATGGCAAAGCTGCGGGGTCATTACTACTGAAGAAACACTTTTCAACATTTCTGAGAGTGGTTACAATCCGAAGAGCAACTGTGTAAAGAGGTACTTTGCATATTAAATTCCTCCCTTACTTTGAGTCATGCCTGTTTACAGAAGAAACCAATATAGTTTTACAAGAGCAAACTGTATTCTACTTCATGTATCAACATCATTGCCAAATTAAGTTCTGATTTTGAACCTGGTATTATTGCCCATTAGCCACTAACCAGAAAGGACACTACTGGATTTCCAGGGTTCCCAGGCTGAGCTTGCTACAGTGGCAATTAGGAAAATGTTGTTTTGACTTGTCTACTGAGCAAACTTGATATGGAGGTTATCGGTGGAAAATAAATATAAAATATAAAATGTGTTAACTTTTGTGACCACAATTAACACTTAAAAATAATAATAATAATAAAAAGAAACATTGACAGGTCTGCCTGGTTCTTGCTTCCATGCGCTTCTCAAGTTCCTCTCCTGACTGGCTGTGTGACTCTTACAGAAGCCATGCTGTGCCACTGATCCCCAGTGGCTGCCTCTAAAGCAGCACCTGAAGGGATACACAAGGCGTTAAATGCAGCTTTAAGCTATATTAAGCACCTGCTAGGATTCTAAGCAGAAGTCTAGTTGGGCATACTGCTGCTGAAAACCGCTCTGCTCCTTCCTCTCCTCCCCTAAGCTCCTGGAAACCCTTCTGCAAGGAGATGTGGCAGAGGGGATTCAATGGGGTATTTGAGAGGAACCATGGGTCCTGTGGCAGCAGCCATCCCCATTTGTGCAGGCAGGTGACAGGCAGACAGAACCAGCCTACCCTAAAGAACGGAAAATAAAGGGAACTAGCACGAGACATATCTTGAGAAAATAGACAGTCTCGACCTTAATTTGTTTCAACATCCCTCTCTTTCTTGTCTGAGATCATATCTCTGTGTGCCCCTCATGCTACATTGTATCTAAGCTAGACTGTACCTTGACTCTTCCTATAAAACACCATATACCAATGGCACTGTACAGTATACTAATGCTTAATAAATAGTAAGAGATTTACAAACTAGACTGGATGAAGTACTAGAAAATAAAGAGCCAGTAGCAATGACAGGGGGTGAGCTAGATGATTAAAAAGGTCTTTTCCATCTTTAATTTCTGTGAACTCCTTTTGACTTACGGTAGTTCTATACACCTGACATTTCTGGTCATTTTTAATTGGGGCTCTTCATTGTAATCACCCAAACATTCAGAGGACAGATTCCAAGGTCAAAACTTTTTTCTTATCCCAACTGCGTTATCTCTAAGCAGTAACATTCCCCAAAACTGGTACTCTTACATACCACATATGTTGCAATATCAGAGTCTAATTTAATGGCCACTCACCACAGACCTCCCATTGAAGCCAACAGGAGTGACTATGGGTGGAACGGCTCCAAACTGAGCCCTGCATTAAAAAAGAACTTAAGTCTTGCATCTAAATTTATTCTCTTTGTAATGTATCAGACTTTTAGAGCATGCTTCTGCTCCAATGAAGTCAATGACAGGGCTGTTAATACTCAAATTTATTTTTTTTAATTATACATACACACTTTCAATGTGTGCTTAAGTGAATTTCAAAAATGCACCTAAACTTTACACTTTTTAAAAGGCAAAGTGAATTCAAATCAAAGTTCTTATTCACTTTACTTGCTACTTTTTTGCTATAATGAACACAAAGTTCTGCTTTAAATATTATATGGATATTACAGCCAAGCACAAATACTATTTAATGTCTGTCTATCTAAACTACAGTACTTTTCTAAACTTAATATATTTCTCAGGTCATACATCATTCTAAAGCATCTAGGGCAACCAACTTTAACTAAAACATTTAAAGTTATCATTTACACAAGATAATGTGAAATTGCAGCGTCAATATTATTTCTTTCTAACCTAATTAATTCTCTTGCCCTCCAGCATCTATAAATCTTTCATTCTATTGCTTAAAGATCTGCAGAGATACCTATTGGATATACTAAGATAACTATTGCACTGAAGAAAGAAAATTGTGAACAGTAACCAACTAGAAGAGACCAAACTAAAACTGAATCAATACTGCATGACTTCCTTTTTCAGTGTCACCTACAACAATAAAAAGGTGTATTTTCCCTCAGAACACGTTACATCTATTAATGCTAATGGGAAATATATGAATACATCAGAAGAAACAGATTCACTCTACTTCAAAAAATTTCCCAATATACATGTACATATACATCTTATCATTAAGATGGCTAATGTAAAACCACTATATAACGTAACTCAAAGTTCTGGGTGGACTACTGCAGACTCTCAACGCTCAAGGGATAACTCTGCTCTGGAATAGTAGCTCAGTAATTAAATAATTTATAAGTTCATGTCACAACTGGTTTTTGCACTCTTGAAGTAACATGGTGATGGTGGTGCAGCAGTGTCCTAAACAAGAGGAACAGTCTGTGATAGGGAATCAACTCGATCTGGTACAGAATCAACTGGATCTGGTCCCAAAGATTCTTCCACCATGTTTTTGAAATTTGGAGTTGTAACAGAAGGAGATTCGAGTGGAGGAACAGAAAGTCCTACTGGATCATCCCTGGATTCCAGTACTTGTTAAGGCTGCAACTGGTTCATTTCTCATTTCCATAAAATATTGTTGGGTAATTTTACCACGAACAAAACAGGTCCTGTGCCTTTTAAAAGTTCTTCAAGTACCCATTTCACTCCACAACCATAGTCATAAGTCCACACTAAGTCTCCGACATGAAAACAACAATGACAAAGTCTCCATTTTTAATCAATTTGCATAGCTCAGGATTTGGCTATAGGTGAAGCAATATCAGGATGGAGCAGTTCCCCACAGGTATGCCAAGATCACGTCAAGAAAAGAGTTACAGGTGACTCCTGGATAGCAGCATCTGGTGCAAGAAATTGTCTAAATGTCTGCTGATGACTCAAAATAGATTTGTTAGTGTTTAAGGCATGCTTAAGTGTTTGTACAAACCAATCCACAAGTCCATTTGCAGGAGGACAGTATGGAGCAGAGCATATGTGCTGAATTCCAGTTGATAGTACGAACCTCTGAAATTCTTCAGAAAAGAATTGAGGTCCACTGTCACTCGCCAACAGTGATGGTAAACCAAACAGGGTAAACAAGGTACAAAGATGTCCAGTGGTCTTAGTAGCTGTAGAAGAAGTCATTCTGAATGGGTGTCAGCTATGACCAAAAGTCCATGAGAATATGCATCATAGGAGTCTGAAGCCACAACCAAGGGTTTAAATGAGCCAGGCGAGGACCATGCTGAATTTGCTAACAAATGCTACGGTGCTTTGCCTTCTCAATGTCTTTGTCGATCCCTGGCCACCAGACATAACTCCAGGATGTGGCCTTGATACGTACAATGCCAAAATGACCTTCATGAAGAGCTTCCAAAAACTGAGAGTGAAGTGATTTCGGAACAATCACTCACATTCTCCATAAGATGCAACCCTGATTCACAGATAATTCACATCAACATGATATGAACTATGTAAACTGGGGATTCTTTTCATTCAGCAATGTATCTTTTAATACCCTTCCATTCACAAGAGAAAGCACATCATCTTTAGTGGTTTCTTTGTTGAAATCTGTACTAGTAATGGATGACGTATCCATCAAATTGAGATAGAACATATCATCTGAAGTTCCTTTGGGCTGATGAGAGCTTGGGCATGGCAAGTGCAACAGCCCAGTAGGACTGCCATGGAACTGAATTGCATAGGAATGAGCTGAAAGTATCAATGCCAATTATCGCATATGAGCAGCAGCTAATGATGGAATTCCATGTTTCTGTCCAAACAATGAAAATGAAGAGTGCTGATCCATCAGCAAGGTGAAATGTCTACCATACAAATATGTATGGAACTTCCAAATTCCAAAGAAAATGCTGAGAGCTTCTTGCTTTATTTGTGCATAGTTCTGAGAACTAGTGAATGCTTGCGAAGCAAAGGCAATTGGTTTCTCCATGCTATTACGAAAAATACTGTGAAACAACCCCACCCACAGCATATGGTGAAGCATCACAAGCCAACTGCAATGGTAGCAAAACAACAAAATGCATAAGAACTTCAGCTGATGTCAAGTTTCCTTGCTTCCTTAAATGCACACTCACACTCTTTAGTCTATTTCCACTTTTTTTTTTTGCTTGTAACAGTTCATATAAAGATGTCAATATGGTCACCAGATTAGGCAGAAATTTACCGTAGTAATTAAGCACTCCTAAGAATTAACATAACTGACATGTTCCTGGTGGTCACGCTTGAAGAACTGCCTTCTCTTTCTCTGACAGTCTCCTTAAGATCATAGCATTAATGACATGTCCAAGATATTGAAATGAAAGTTTGAAAAACTCACATTTGCTTCAATGTATCTCAGTCCAGGGTCTTCCAAATGTTGCAAGATAGCATCCAAATTTCAAAGATGATCCTCTTGATCCTTTCATGTTACAAGGATGTCATCTAAATAGCACAATTCAGTCCTTTCAGAATCTCATCCAGGGCTTTCTTGAACAAGGCAGATGCCAATGGCATACTAAAACAAAACATAAAAAACACCTTTTGTGTGTTGATTGTGAGAAATTTGAGATTCCAGATTAATCTTCATTTAGAGGTATGCATGGAGCAAATCCAATTTATTGATTCCAGCACTAAGAGTAGCAAACAAATCTTCAGTATGAAGTAGTGGCTAATGGTTTGCACATAAAACTGGATTCTGCCTCACCTTGAAATCTCACAAATGCACACAGAGCAATCATTCTTGATCACTGGTAGGATAGGTGTAACTCGCTCACTATGTGAAACCAGTGACAAATCTCCAGTGTTCATTATATGGTCCAAATCAGCTTCTGCCAGAGGCTCCAGAGCATAAGGCCAAACTCTGAGCTTGCAATATTTTGGCAGACTGTCAGACTAAAGCATGAGCTTCACTGACACAAGGCTCAGCTTGTCCAAGCTCTTTTTCAAAAACTTTGGAGTCTCTGTCCAGTATTTTTTGAAGATTTCAAGGTGCTTTCACGATTGCCTTGATCTTAGTCCAATTCACTTTGAACTTCTCATGCCAAGATCTGCCAAATAATGGTGGATACTTCCTTCAATCACATACAAAAGTAAAACGACTGATTATCCATCTAGTTGAACTTTCACCTGGAGCATTCCTTTTTGGACCAATTTTTCCCCAGTATAAGTTTTTAAAACCATGGAGGTTTCTTCCTGAGGAACTTGTGAGAATATCTGGTGATAGGTAGATACAGAAGTCAGTGAGATGGACAGCTCCACTATTAAGTTCCATTCTTGCAGGAATTCCTTCAATCAAGGGTGTGATCCAGATGACAATTCTGACTCCAGCTTCTGATAACACACGTAGTGCTACGTTTTAGTCGGTGTCACTAAAACTCTTATGTTTTTCCACATTATAAATTCCTGACTTCCGTCCTTTCTTAAGTTCAGTCTTCATAGATGTCTTCTTGGATGAATGGTTACTCTGTGCTGCTGGCTGCTTGACTGTGCAGCATGTCATGACCTTGGATCCTTTCATCTGGCACTTTTTGCAAATAACTTGTCATGCCCAGCAAACCTTTTCACTGTGCATAGTTTCTGCACAATGCCCACATGAAAATTACTTATATGTACATGGTCTTCTGTTTCACCATGCACAAGTGAACTTTTTGGTTCACACTAAATTCCAGAGAATCCTCCTCTCTGGTTTCCATTGCAATAACTCTTCAACACCTTTCTGAATGTAAGCGCTAATACAGTCAGTAACTTCTTCCGGACCTGGTCATTGCATAATCCAGAGACTAACTGGTCACACAGGGCATCACTTAATGTTTGTCCAAACTGACAATGCTCTGACAACTTCCTTAGAGCAGCAACAAACTGTGTTACCAACTCTCCACTTCCATTATTGTTGCTGATGAAACCAAAATCGTTCTGCTATCATTGACAGGGCAGGAGAAAAATGTTCCTTCATTGCTGCAGTAATTGCGACATATGTGAGGGTTCCAGGCAAAACTGGAGAAAATATATGAATGGTCGTGACCTGCCTTCAGACCCATCACTGTCAGCAAGATTGAAACTCTTTGTAACCTGCAACACGAATTCAGATGGACAAACTGCTGAAAACTTTTGAGGTACATTCCCCATGATTCGCAGGTGTTGTTGAACTCACCACCACTGTCCCCCAAAGACGTCATTTCACTACGCTCCTGTTGAACGTCATGCCTCCTGGACATCTCCTGCCATAGGAAAACTGTTCTTATTTCTTACTGTACTTTCTGCATTCGATCACCCTCTACTGGCTGTGTGCTTACATTGCAAAATGCAGAATTCTTCCTTTGACTGTACTTGGGCTCCCTCTGCTGGCTATAGATGCTCAGTGCAGGCTACAGGCTGTTTGCCTGACTGGCTTGCCAAAGGTCAGTCAAGATGGCTGCTTGCTTCCAACTTCACTGCTTTGTCTGAACAGCTCCAACAGCAGAACCTCTTCCTTTGTTCTGCTTCTACTTGCCTGCTTCCCACTCTCTATATGGCTGATTTCAGCTGTACCTGAAGCAAAAAGCAGCAGCCTTTTGCGTCGATGGGATCTTCTGACCCCTTTTTATAGTATTTTTTGCTAACTTCGTCTTCATGTTGTTCAAGCAACAAGAGCACTGGACACTTGTGGGACATAAAACTTGGGTTGCCAATGTTATAATTGGACCCAGAATGAGACAGACTGACACAGAGGAAGCAGATAGAACGACAGCTCTCTCCTGTGCTCGCTTTACTGTTCTTGCAGCAAAACTGAAACCAGCAGGAAAGTGAGGCTTTGCACTGGGGAGGCGGGGCAGTGCTCAAACATTTAAAGGGCCTGAGCATCACATTAAGTTTGTATGCTTTGGGTTTTATTACACAGTAGGAAAGCAATCCTGTAGAGTTTTAAATCATTAGAAGTAGGATCACATCCACTGAGTGAACTTAGTTCCCTGAAAGTAAGGCCTAGTCTACAGTAGAAAATTAGGTCAGTTTAACTACATTATTCAGGGCTGTGAAAAATCCACACCCTCTGCGGTGTTGCTAAAATGACCTAAATCCCTTCGTGGACAGTGCTAGGTCAACAGAAGAATTCTTCTGTCAACCGTCAACCTAGCTATCACCTCGCAGAGCAGTGGATTACCTACGCTGATGGGAGAACCCCTCTCACCGGCATACATAGTGTCTACTCTGAAGCACTGCAGTGGAGCAGATGTGAGCTGTAGCATTTTAAGTGTAGACAAGTCCTTAGACATTTAATCTAAGCATAGGATGGACAGGCACTAAGCGAAGTTTTTCCCTTTTGTTCACAAATAGCTCTTTCAGTCCATCTCAGTAGTTCTCTGCAGCATCTCTGCTACCAACCAATCGGGTACTTACATGACCTCTATTACAAAGTAGAATATGAGCACCTCAGTCTTGGACGCATTTATCGTTACAAGACCGCTGTGAGGCAGGGAAGTTCTATCATCATTTTTACAGATGGGAAGATGATCCATGGAGACACTTAGGACTTGTCTATATGAGCACTTGTCTATAAGAATGTGCGCTGACGTACCCAGCTTTGAAACAGAGTAGATTAAAAGTGCGCTACAGAACTTTTAGCGCATAGTAGCAGGGTTCATACAGACACTTTGGTGCAGCCAGCTAGTATGGGGTACATTTGCATCCCAGTTTGCTCTGAATTAAGTGTTAATACAGACAAGCTCTAAGACCCAGATTTTCAAATTCCAACAACTATCAATGGGATTTAGACTCTTAAATGACCAAATCACTTTTGAAAAGGCGATTTGGCTCCTAAACCAGTTAGGCACTGTGATGCTAAGTGCAGCAACACCAAATAGCTTTAAAAATCTGGGCCTAAGTGACTTGCTCAAGGTCACACAGGAATTCTTGCAGAGGGTCAGACTTGACAGACCTAGGAATTGAACCAGAGACTCTGACCCGGGAGACTCTATCACCCAAACCAATGGACCATCCTTCCTTTTGGCCTACAGCTCTGCTGAGTAAAGTCTGCTATTGCGCCAGATTATGCAGTAATCTTCAAATGTTTCATTCTGGGTTTCTAGAGATGAAGAGCTACAACATGCTAATCAATGATCCAACTGTCTATACACACACACACACAGAGACATACACACACACACACACGCTCATTTATAAACTCCAAGAACAATGATTCCCAGAGTCCTCAATACATTTTTAAAAAATGAAACTGGCAGTAATGTAAGCATATTAGGTGCTTTTAGTTCTCAAAAAATTACCCAATTAACACCAACGGAAACTCACAGAACAGTAGGTGGGTTTCTCCTTCCCCATCCACCAATGACTCTCAAGCCCCTTAGTTGTCAGCTAGTGCCAGGCATGGTGAAGTTTGTGATGTGAATATCAATTCAATATGAACAAGGCTGCAAAGATAAATTCATCTGGCCAAACAGCTCTCAAATGTCTTATCCACACATTTTAGACATCCCTAATGCACCTCTGCCTTGGGATAGTTATAACCCACATACACAAATTAAAGGGTAGTAATAATATTGTACAAAAGGAACATCACTCTCCCATGCAGTGATTTGGCCACTGCATTTTCTCCTCTCTCTATTTTTACCTTTTCCTTCCCCCATCCGCTCCTCATTCTCTTTGATTTGCCGCTTCCTCTCTCAGATTCATAGATCTTAAGGCAAGGTAGGACCATCATGGTCAACTTGTCTGACATGCTGTATAATACAGGCCCTAGAATTTTACCCAGTAATTCCTGCATCAAACTCGTAACTTCTGGTTGAACAAAGCAGAATGGATTAAAAAAATAAAATAAAAAGACATCCAGTGTTAATTTAAATATTTCATTTTCATCTACAGGTAGCCTGAACTGCAGTTGTCTGATCTGAAGATGGTAAAAGTACAGGTTAGAGTGGTACGGCCCTCATCTGAAAAGGGACGCATTCTCCTAGCTAACTGAAGGTGGAAGAAGGAAGCCACTATTACAACCAACCTCCATAGAAGTAATGACAAATGCAGGCATCACAGGAAATGAAGGAAATCTGTGTCCCAGAGATATGTTATGATATCAAAAATCTAAGCTTTTATTTTTAAAAGATTCTGTTTCTAGTTCTCAGGATTAGGAAGATAAGGCTGAAAATGTGACTGATGTGCAACCAATGCAACTATGTCTGCCCTAGTCTGCAGATACTTGTAGCAGGAAGCTGTAGGATCCCACACCCATTACCACAGCAGACCAGCCTCTTTCTGGGCTGGTCAGTTTTGTGACATAAGGGGTAGACTCGGAAGCCCAACTAGGCTCTATACGATCAGCTCCCGGGGGCTGGAGTGGGCAGCAGAGAGGAGGTGAGAGAGGGTTTAGATGCTCACTTGAGCATTACTCACCCCTTTCAATCTTTCACTGCCCAGAGTCAGACTGAAAAAAAAATGGTCCTCTCACAAGTAACACCTAATTATGGCATCAACATAAAACGTTAATCACCAAAGATTGTGCAGATCATAAAATCTTTCTTCGTCTCATTTCTTATATATTTTGAGCCACACTGAAAAATTAATTCAGATGCCCAATGATGATGATCTAACAAGAGTCTGTCGTTAAATCCTATTGAGATGAATGGGGCAGTTAACATACTGCAGAGTTATTGTTTCAGGCTGTCTGCACAAGAAACTTACACTGGTTTAAATTTGTTTTTAAACCAATTTACTTAAACAGCTTTTAAAATCCTGTGCAGACTCTTGGAGTGTGCATCCACACTAGGAAAACAAAGTGCTAGATTGTTGTAGTTTTTAACCCCATGTTAGCTAATACATGGCAAAATCCTGCTGTGGACAAGGCAGTTTGTAGTTTTCATACATGTTTAGCTGGTCAACATAAACACCGGGGGCAACAGAGGGTTTATCTCAAATAGTTAAACACGTGAAAACCTACAAACCGCCTTGTCAACATTAGGATTTTACCATGAGTTTGTTACCAGATATTATCTATCACATGCTTAAAAAAAGGCCTCCCCCCCCCAGCACCCCTACTGAGGGCAAAGCCTTTTTTCAGTTTAAATTAAACTAATTCCTAACTGATTTAAGCTACAATGAGGCAAGCTGCCCTTAAACCACAATAATAATGTTGATGTGAGGGTTTGCACCAACTTAAACGTAAACGAAATTATCTTAAAATTACATCTTTAGTTAAATTAGTGCAATTTTCTTGTGCACACAAGGCCTAGAGTCAGTTCACTTAATGGTTACACTCATTCTGAAAATTTTCCTTACAGCCATAATAACCAGGCAAAGAAACAAAGAAAGAAAGAAGTAGGAGATTGTGAAGAACAAGATGGTAACCTCAAACAAAAGTACCAAATCACTGACCCAGCACATCGTGTTTCAAGAAGAGAGCTGCATATCTAAGATTAACAAAGAAATATAATAAAAACCTTTTTAAAAATCAATGCATTTAAAATATATTGTAAATTCAAGATGAATAAAACATAGATAACATTCAGAAATAAAAAGTAGAGCACATCACATGTAAACGTCAAACACAAAATATTATTCACTATTACATACTTATGTATTTGTGCTACACACCCATTCCAAATGCAAATATTTGGAGAGAAATACCTACTGTCTAAGCACATACTGAAATAGTTTGCCCTGCCATATTGCATCAATGCTTATTTGACAAGTTATAGCATCACACGCCGTACATGTACATAGCCATTCTGCGGCTCTTCCCCCTGCAGTTGCTAATAAAGCCATTGTTTTTAGGATTCACGCTAGGGGCTTCCACTTTAGAGCATAGGGAGATATTTCCTGTTTATGACAATTAAGTGTGTAAATACAAAGAAAAAATATTACAACTAATAAAAGGACAAAAAGGGTATCAGATATGTGAACAGAGTTTGTTTCCTAAAAATTAAGAAAAAAATTGTGTAGCTATTGGGCATAATATTTTGTTCAGAATTTGATCTTTTGTTTAAAAAGCTAATATGCAAAACTTACTGTAAAATAATATTTACAGATGGACATTCATTGATGAGTTTCAGAGTTACAGTTCAACAGCCCTCCAACTTTGCTGAAAGTAGTAGGTAACCATAGAACACAGCCACCACATTTTACATGGTGCTAACATACATTAATCTGCCTAGTATTATAATTTCACAAAGAGAAACTTAAAAAAAAATAGCAACTCATTTTTATTTTTTCTATTTTGAAAAGCAGCAAAGAACTGTGTAAAAGAGAAGTCTTTTGTGAATGATAAAACTTTTCTTTGCAGAAGAAAATGAATAAATCAGGGGATAAAAAGAGGGAATAGGGGAGGAATGAGAGAGAACACCAATGGAAAGGCTGAAAGAGAAAATAAGAAATATAGGAGAAAGAATAAAAAGAACCCAAAAGGAAGGGAAAAGAGAAAAAGAAGGGGAAAGCAGCTTAGCAAACAAGACACAAATTTGACCCAAGGGAAAGAAGATGATATACATAGATGACTACCAAGTTGTTAGCATGAATCAGGACTGAGTGATCCTGGATTTCATTTTTTAATTTGAAAAAGGACTATGTGCACAGACCCTGGCGTTTGAGAAGGCAGCTCGTTCTCTCTCCTTTGGTACAAGTTCCTCCAGGTGACAGTTAAAATGTTTCAGAGTAGCAGCCATGTTAGTCTGTATCCGCAAAAAGAACAGGAGTACTTGTGGCACCTTAGAGACTAACAAATTTATTTGAGCATAAGCTTTTGTGGGCTAAAACCCACTTCATCGGATACATGCAGTGGAAAATGCAGCAGGAAGATATAGATATACACACAGAAAATATGAAACAGTGGGTGTTACCATACACACTGTAATGAGAGTGATCAGTTAAGGTGAGCTATTACCAGCAGGAGAGAAAAAACTTTTTGTAGTGGTAATCAAAATGGCCCATTTCCAGCAGTTCACAAGAAAGTGTGAGGAACTGTGGGGGGGAATTAACACGGGGAAACAGTTTTACTTTGTGTAATGACTCATCTACTTCCAGTCTTTATTCAAGCCTAATTTAATGGTGTCCATTTTGCAAATTAATTCCAATTCATCAGTCTCTCGCTGGAGTCTGTTTTTGAAGGTTTTTTTGTTGTTGTAATACTGTGACTTTTAGATCTGTAATCAAGTGACCAGGGAGGTTGAAGTATTCTCCGACTGGTTTTTGAATGTTATAATTCTTGACGTCTGATTTGTGTCCATTAATTCTTTTACAGAGACTGTCCAGTTTGGCCAACGTACATGGCAGAGAGGCACTGCTGGCACATGATGGCCTATATCTCATTGGTAAATGTGCAGGTGAACAAGTCTCCGATAATGTGGCTGACATGACCTAATCACTTGATTGCAGACCACCAGATACTGCCACTTATTGGAAGTGGTTTAATTATATTGACAGGAGAGCGATCTCCCATCAGCATAGAGCCGACATACGGGAGATCTTACAGCAGCAGAGTTGCATCGGTACCATTGTAAGGTCTCTAGTGTAGACATGACCTTAGACTGGCATCTATGGTGATGGTTTTTCACTGGAGTTCCCAAAGAGGCATCTTTTCTGAAGGGCAGTTTCTGCTACAAACTGGTCTGGGAAATTGGGAGAGCGACTTGGTAATCTTTTCCTCTCAGGGTAGCAATATACCTGTATGGGGGCTCATGTGGGTTCCCACTTGAATGTTAGTTTATCATAGAAGCCCAGCTATGCTGTGAGGATTCTCCTCGGGCAGTCTCCCAGAATGAGCCATGCCAATTGTTTAGCCACCGTGACAGATGGGTAACCAGAGAACTTTTCTCCAGATTGACTGGTTCCTGTGAAAAGCTACAGTTTTTTCTGGAGAACTTAGTGGACTGAGGACTTCAAAAAGACTGTTTGTGTCTGCATTATTGCTTCCATTCCGTCTGGTACAGCCTGATTAGAGTAAATCTTTTTGGACAATCTTCTCCCATGACTCTGTCTAGCAATTCTCCATTTAGTCTTCTTTCCTATATTGTAGTAGGTACACAGAAGTGAACACAACATACTAGGTGTTGGCTCTCCAGAGATGTACAGAGCAACACTTTTCCACCACGCTCCATGATGTGATGCCTCTGCAGTTGAAACTGGGAGGGGGGGAAGAGGAAGGCTGTTTGGTGTATTTATTTACATGCTATACTACATTGCCAGCTCACATTGAACCTGCTATCCACTATCATCCCTACATATATCTTTTGGCATTCCAAGTATCAAGAATATCTGCATCTTGAATTATTTCCCCAATATTTGTCAAGCTGATGTAAAGCTTGGTACAAATCCAAAAAATAGGTGATAAAAATTTATGGTTAGCAAATTGTTTGGCTAAATCTTCCATGTCTGATGAAAGATTATCATTGTAATTCATTAGCAAATTACAGACTCTGTAAACAGGCAGTCACAGATTTGGCTTTGTATCAATCATTTTAGACCAGCTGGGTAGAAATACACACAACTCTAGAAAACAGAACGTAAGCATGCGTGACTCACCCCTGCAGCGCCTCCTGCTGGTTTCTTCGAGGAATTAGCTCTGCCAGCCTTGGAGTGCCCTCTGCAGGCCAGTATCCCACTTCCGCTTTGCCCCCCTGTCTCTCCCTGGACCCCAAGGCCCCATTATCTGAGGGTGCTGCCCCCTGGCAGTACATCCCTCAGTCTCAGGGTCTCCCCTCCCCAGGGAACTCCCACCTCGCCTCAGTCGTAGGCTCCTGCCAGTCACCAACTAGCCCTTGCTCCCTGGGGCAGACTGCAGTATAAGTCACTCATCACAGGCAAGGTTTTTTTGACCTGCTGCCTTTCTCTGCAACCCAGTACCTCTATGGGGCCTTGGACAAGGCCCTGCAGCTTCGGGAGTTGCCAGCCTGGAGCTCGCCAGCCCTCTGGCCTTTCCCCAGCCCTGCCTCACTCCAGGCACCCTGAGCTTGCCGACAGAGAGAGGGACTGTCTGTGTTCCTGGCTCAAAGCCTTTTTACAGGGGCCAGCTGTGGTCTGTTTGGGGCATGGCTCCCAGCTGTGCCTACTTCCCCAATCAACCTGGGAGCTGTTTGCCCCAGCCACAAGCCTCTGCTGGGCTGTTCTAAGCCCCTCAGGGCAGGAGAGGGTGAGCACCCTACTACACAGAAAATGAAGTGTTCTTTCATTTTTAATTTACTTGAAACTTCGAAGAAAAATAATTCTTCTATTTAAATAAATCAATATTTCAAGATTTTTGGAAATCATTCAATTTTACCGTAAGTACATATACTTTATATTAGGGCTGTCAAACTATTAAAAAAATTAATCATGAGATTAAATAAAATTAGAGATTAACTGCCATTTTAATCACACTGTTAAAAATAATAGTATTCTATTTAAATATTTTTGAATTTTTCTACATTTTCAAATATACTGATTTACAACACAGAATACAAAATGCACAGTACCCACTTTACATTATTTTTTATTACAAAGATTTGCACCGTTAAAAAGATAAAACAAAAGAAATAGTATTTTCAATTCATCTCATACAAGTACCGTAGTGCAATTTCTTAATCACGGAAGTGCAACTTACAAATGTAGAATTTTTATTTATTTATTTATTTTTAACATAACTGCACTCAAAAATAAAACAATATAAAACTTTGGAGTCCACAAGTCTACTCCATCCTATTTCTTGTTCAGCCAATCACTAACAAAAACAAGTTTGTTTACATTTATGGGAAATAATTCTGCCTACTTTGCATTTACACCTGATCGTGAGAACAGGCTGTTCGGATGGCACTGTTGTTGCCAGCACTGCAAGGTATTTATATGCCAGATATACTAACCATTTGTATGACCCTTCATACTTCGACCACCATTCCAGTGGACATGCTTCCATGCTGATGACAGTTTCTGCTCGATAATAATCCTAAGCAGTGTGGACTGACGCACATTCATTTTCATCAAACTTCTGTCTGTGGCATTTTTTTTTATTTTTTTGGGTGGTTCAGGTTCTCTAGTTTCTGCATCGGACTGTTGCTCTTTTAAGACTTCTGACAGCACACTAAACAGCTCGTCCCTCTCAAATTTTGCAAGGCACTTGAGATTCTTAAAGGTTGGGTGGGAGAGCTATAGCTATCGTTAGAAATCTCACATTGGTACTTTCTTTGTGTTGTGTCAAATCTGCAGCAAAAGTGTTCTTAAAACAAACGTGCTGGTCAGCATCCAAAATTGCCATAACACAAAATATATGGCAGAATGCAGGTAAAACCACAGAGCAGGAGACATGCAGTTCTCCCACAAGGAGTTCAGTCACAAATTTAATTAACTGATTTTTTTTTTTTAACAAGTGTCATCAGAATGGAAGTATGTCCTCTGAAATGGTGGCCGAAGCATGAAGGGGCATAAGAATGATTAGTATATCTGACATGTAAATACCCTGCAACACTGGCTACAACAGTGCCATATGAACGCCTATTCTCACGTTCAGGTGACATTGTAAATAAGAAATGGAAGCATTATCTCCCATAAATGTAAAAAAACTTGTTTGTCTTAGTGATTGCCTGAACAAGAAGTAGGACTGAGTGGACTTGTAGGCTCTAAAGTTTTACATTGTTTTATTTTTGAGTGCAGTTATGTAACAAAAAATAATTCTACATGTGCAAATTGCACTTTCACAATTAAGAGACTGCACTACAGTACTTGTATGACTTGAATTGAAAAATATTTCTTTTGCTTATCTTTTACAGTGCAAATATTTGTAACCAAAAATAATATAAAGTGAGCACTGTACATTGTTTTCTGTGTTGTAACTGAAAGCAATATATTTGAAAATGTAGAAAAACATCCAAAATATTTAGAATACATTTAAATTGGTATTCTATTCTTGTTTAACAGTGCAATTAAAACTGCGATTAATCACTACTAATTTTTTTAATTGAGTTAAGTGATTAACTAAAAACAAATTAAGTTAACTGCAACTGACAGCACTATTTTATATAATTTAGTAACATAGCAACTATCTAGCTGTTAAGTTTAAATTTTATAAGCAAAGATAAGATTAAAAATCACTTCTTTACATAGTCAAAGTTAGACAGGTATTAGACTTATCATCATATCACTGTCATAGTAAGAGTATTCTAATAATTCTTCTAAATAAGCCTAAAAACTAATGCTCTGGCTATTCACAAGATACAATAATATCAACATTCCTGTTCTGAGCTTTTCTAGTCTACTAAGATGACCCCGTACAGAGATGATTGTTTTGGCTATGTCTACTTTGCTTAAGCTACAAGGCCACGTATGGGGACAGCTGCATTTGGGAGCAACTTAAAACAAATTTCATCTTGGTGGCACCTAATCCAGAGCCTGGTACAAGCAGCATGGAAAAGTCAGTGTCAAAATTAAACAATGCAGGCTTTTCCAAGAACAGATGCTTTTTCCTTGCAGCTGTAAAAACCTTAAAACAATCCTGTACCCCTCTGTCTGGTCACGCAACTACCACAAAGCAAGGCATAAATTTTGCCACTTACAGCAAATGTTTGCTGAGAGCTTTTATAGTGCTTTTTAAAAACAGTAACAGGGATTTATTGAGGGTGATTATGAGACTATTTTATGCCTTAAATGAGTGCAGGGTTCTTTAATTTATGCCCAGGATTCTTGATGTATTAACAAAGGAATACTTTTTATGTTAATATTATATGTACCACTTTACACAAAAATAGGAGTACAGCACTTTTCAAAGATAAAAATCAGAACAAGTGGCTTTATTTATAGAGGCAGTAAGCATTTTCACACTGAATATAATGCACTGGCATTATTTTAACAGCATTTTCATGGTATTTGTTAGGTATTAATTCATGATAAATGAATAAACATTTTGTGTAATGATGTTATAATATAGTACATTATACTAGTTGATTAAGACATAGGCTGCTTCAATAATATATCATGCCTCTAGAAATATGGATTATAAATAAGTTAAATAATTGCCACTTCGCATGCTTGACCCTCCAAAAACAGTACATTGTTTTAAGTTCTTGAGTATGTTTCTATGATATCAGTGGATTAATATTTTTAACATGGATATAAACAAACTGCCCTTCATTATTGAAAAAGCTTCTGTAACTCAACGAACAGAAGTAAACGATCAAACTCCTAGCTAAGTAAGTAATTTGCAGTGTCTGTTCAATCCCAGGTCTGTTCTAATATTAGTTGCAGATTTTTCTTTTATGCTATTTTTTATTGTGTGTAAAGTGACTAACTAGCTTTACAGAGATAAAATATTTTAAAAGATTCTCTAACAAAAACAATACTCTCTAATTGTTCATTCTTTCCTTTGTTACTAAAGTTTAAAAACAAAACAAAAAACTTTTCCAGTGCTTAACTTTTCCAGCATTAGCACCTAACTATTTAGAAGTGTAACTGAGCTGTTTGATGGAAAAATGTTGCTTTATGCTAGAATAATTTGAATAAATAAAACTGATTGTATGAAACAATATTGCAATTCAGTTTCATTTTTTTGCACATTTCTAAATTATAAAATCATAGGAATTACATTATCTTAACCAACATACATGCAGAACAGGGAAACATATTTTACACTGCAATACACGTTGATGTACAAGCTAAAAATAAATAAATCACAATTTAAAAAATCCTGGCAAAAACTGTGCCAGCACTCAGTTTTTTGGTTTATGATTGATGTTGATGTAATGTATATACATTACAGTATTGTACATAACATTATTTTGCTATCCTGAACAGCCAGAACTGGAAATGTAGGTGTTTCATATGCTCTAAATTGTGGCTGCTTACCTTACATTTTGTTGTCATTTCATGCTAACATCTTTTCAATAACTAGCATTATGCCAGCAGCTTTGTCCAAAAATACATTCACTCTTTGAAAGTAAGCTGTAGCAAATACCCATAAAACAAAATTACAATACTGAATTATATTTTTAATTTGAGTGGTTTAAAACCACTCAGTTTGCTAAATTAGGGCCCAATCCAAAAAACTTTTAGCATCATGAGTTGTCTTAAATTACATGAGTAAACTTATTCACTTCAATATGATTGCTTGTGAGTGTAAGGACAATTCACATGACAGATCACATTTGTGGGATATGATTTCTCATAAACTGGTATTTTATTCTTTTGAGGATGTCCCTGAACTCCAGTCCCCATTTATGGGCTATATCAATATATACACATACACACACACAAACTACAAGTGTTCACAAACCAAAAGCTAACAGATGTGTGACTTCTAATTAGTTATAATAATCTGTGCCTCAATGCTATTGGAACAAGCCCGTCTCTTTTCTTTGGAAATTAAATAGCTTTCTTTGGAGTTTTAAACTCTCAGGGTACTTCAAAGCCTATGTAAAAAATAAAACTGCTTTGATTGAAATTTTAGACATCTACAGTGATAACTTTATGAAAGGAAAATATTAAATTATAATTATCCTAAACAGACACAGTCTTGTGAAACTAACCCTACATTCATATTAAAATACAAAGGATTGACTATAATGAATTTGATTCATCCTTACACACAAAGCTTTACCACAGTAAACTCAGTCAACTGTTGCTCTTGCTTTTATATTCATAGTAGTTAAATAGCGCACTTTAAAACAAAAAAAACTCCAATTGGCTTTTCATACATCCACCCTCCCCAAAAATAACGCACTTGAAAAACCCAAATGATATGAAAAGGCTTCAAGGCCTCTTTTCTCCCTTTCATAGCACTTTTTTAGCACTTTTTTTAATTTCTGTTTGCAGTAATCTGCCTTTCACTTTCTCATTGCTACAGAACAAACGAGGAGGCTCAGCACTTTGAAAAGGGGGCTCAATGTGTAATGGGTCCACTAGAATTAATTTAGTTGCACCAAATCCATTGAGTACTGAGTTTTTTTTCTCTTCTCAAATCATTTTGAGTCGGACGCAGCCCCCAGCCTTTGTAATTCTAGTAAAGCACTTAAAGTGCACAGTAGGTGTTCATCAGGACCATCTGGTCAAAAGCAAAACAAGCTGCTGATTTTGCCTTTGAATAGAATGAAGCAAGTGTGAATTAGTCTCTTCAATTAGCACTATTACAACCTGTCAAGTGCATATTGTAAAACAGGATTATTACAGTATTGGTCACCAGTGCAATTATTTACTCTCTGCCTTTTCTTGCATATAAAAATGTCCATGTTTATTAGTTTCTGATAACTGAAAATGGTTTCTTTAAAGCTATGCATTTCCAAACCGCCAAAATACAAATTACAGGTTATCAAACATTCTGTCAGCAATATGTTGTTTCATAATTAGTAGAGATGTAAAATAATGCCCTTCATCTTATAAGCTTTGTTACTGCAGCTCAAAAAAGAAAAGGGATAACAGTTGTATAGATTTGCTTTTACAATCACTTAAAACCAGAACTATTTCCAAAACCAATTTTAAATGCCTAATAAAGCTGTCACTTCCAAACAGGTACACAGTGGATATTTTTTACACTGTCATTTCCTAAGGGACTCCTTTCTCATATAACGTGTAACATGTGACCGTTTTACAAAATGATTAACACCAATTTATTCAGCTGACCCAGCTTGGTTTAACAAATATGTTATTATTCTTCAAAAGTTAATAAGGCCACAGGAATACTTTAGAAAACCCAAGTTAGATTTGCCATAACAAAAATCTGATTAAGAGTGGAATTCATGACACTTTAGTTTTAAAGAATAATCTTTTTTATTCTTGCCAACATGTCATTATGCTTTTAAGTGTCAGAAACATTAACTTGATATTTGTTGCTTGTTTATTATTACACCACCTCAGGATAATACAGTGAAGGATGCTTTAAAAGTATGTGCTGTAATATTAAATTATCCAGTGTATATTAAAATCAGTTCGTTATTTAACTCATTTCTTTCACAAACAAACAACCCAGTTTTAATAAATATAACAAATGAAATTAAAAACACTCAACTTGGACTCAATATCATAGTAAGACCTTTTTTAATTTCTTGGATAATAAGAAAGTTATTGGCTGATTCCAGGAACATAGAATATATGTGCATTGCCCACTGGGTATTAAGTTGACTATAATGGTTAATGATCTAGTATATTGGCATTAAAATAATTTACTTAAATATTTAAATAAAGCAAGTAAGAATTCTGACATTAGTAAAATGTTTTTTGAAAAGTAAACTAGTTTTTAATAGATGTAACTTATCAAACAAGTATTAGGACATCTTGATGTCTGAAACAACCTTGGGCTAACTTATGTCATAATTATTTAGCAGCAATATTAATATGATCAATGTGATTGATGTGTCTAGTTCATGTTCCTCGTGCTAATTTCTGATCTTACTAGGAGTTGCTCTCAAACAGTTGGTTTGAAAATGATTTCATAAAACATCAAAACACAAAAAGAAAATGAAAAAGAAAACAGAGCAAGAATTCCCTTCTATTGGAGTAACTATTTTTCTGCATACAGAATGGATTCCTCCTACATCTATATTTATTGGTGTTATATCGATTCCTTTAATGAGGTCTCTGTGTATATTGTATGGTTTCACTTCTGTATTTTTTTTTTGGCATCTATCCATTAACAACTAAAGTTAAAAAAGAAAGGGGCACAAAGAATTTTAAACAGTGGCAGTGGTTTACTGTCAATACACAATTATATTTTTAGCAATACAAGCCAAACACACCACAGAAAATGCCAAAGACAACACGTTTTGAAGTACTAAAACTAAAGACAAATGTGATTGAAGCTCATCAATTTGAACACAGCTGCAATCAACATATCTCAGCTACTCTGTTAAATATTATGTTCCAGAGTCTCTGCACTTTAATTGTCTGTACAAGCTCAGATCAATGACCCTGAATGAGTGACAATATGAAGTTAATGTACCGGAGGATAGTGTGGACTGTCAGAGATGGCTAATAATAACTATAGCATAGCTTGTCCCCATAGAGCTGCACATACAGGACTTGCTACTTAATGCTTTTGGTGCTCTTGGAAACATTCCCATGCCATCTTACCCATTCTAGTCTTTGGGCAGCAAAGAACAGACTACCTGTCACAGGTGGTAAGATACTAACCAGTTACCTTCACTTAGATTAATTTATTGGCTAAAGGAACCAAATGGGGAGCAGCTGCAGGCATGCAAAAGAAGCTTTTATTTAAGAATCGATCTTCTTTGCAATTTTATATGTAGATCTCATGTTCTACCAGGAATCACAACGCCTCGTATACGTTTTGCCTGGCACTCTGGTCTGATATTTCCAGCAGTAAAAACACACCAACACGGATCTCTTTTCAGATGGCCTTAAGGTTTCTGCACATTTTATTTTCTTCATCCTTTAATGGCCACAGCTTGTGTACACTAGGTGCTTCTTTTCTAGCCCTGCACACCAGGAATCACATTAGGCATCAGAGCCCAATCAAGTCAATAATATAGATAAATACGAACTATTACACAAAAGTTATTGAAATTCTATTCTTTTTAAAGTAAATGTACCTGGTTAAAAAGTTCTGTATAGCTTTTCATTTTTCTATGCGATTCGACTTTTTTAAAAACTGTGAAGCATGCATGTGTATTTTATGATCAGTCAGAAAAAAACAACCTCCAAAACCATAAAATTTGCCATCTAAAGTGAGGCAGCTTTCATTTATGAACCCTATGTGGGTTGTTCCACCTTCAGATGAGAATAAAAATGTGCTTTTTAGGACAAATTTTAAGTTTCTCCCTTTAAAAATACAAGAACCTCCATCCTTCTCCTCGAGTAGCATGCCCACAACGTGAGATACATAGAGAATTTCAGATGGAAGGATTAACTTCATTTTAGAGAAACATCATCACAATTTAAGCACCTCTGTTTAAAAAAAACAGAAGAAATCAGGTTCTTGGTGACAGACTTTGAACACAGTGTATGTTGAATGTAGCTATATCTTAGTCCATCCCTACACATGCAACTATAGACCCATTTATCTTTGTCACTCCTTGTCTCAAAATTCGTACTACTTTAACTTCCAACGGCTGATAACGTCTAAAAAAGCTATCACAGTACTGTGTTAAAAAAAACCAAAAGCAAACACCATTTAGACTGAAAGCTTCCGATTTTAGAGAATCCTCACCTCCTTTTCTTAGAGATTTCACTATATAGTACAATGATAAGTCTGTATTTTTATGTAAGTTTGTGCATTTAGAGCCTCTAAACAGATGACACAAAAACTGTCGATTGCCACATACAAATGTCGTCAGATTTCAAAAATTAAATCAAGATTTTTCTTGCTACACTATCTGGTCAGGACTCATTTAATGAAGCAATTTTACAAGAATAAACACGTTTGAAACTTGTGACACATGCTAATTTGCAGTTTTGGCTAACGGTATCATTAAGTTTCCAAGTTAATAATTCTCCTTCTCGTTACTTAAATAAATAAATAAACAAACAAACAAACACACACACCCCTCCAAACAACATCTCTCACACACCTAAAAAGACAGAATTAAAACTGGAACTCAAACTATTTTTAAACCATCCCTACAGCCCTGGCCTGGTGATCCCACATCAAATATAGCTGATATTCAGTTTTAGCACTATTAATTCCTAATTAAATCTTACAGTCTAAGTGGCTGGAGATGTGCGGAAAAAAACCCAAACTTACAAATGAACTCAAACCAGCCCCTGAAATCCAAAACACCCAGATATTTTTGAAGGTATATAAGGGAGTGAGTATGGATCCAGATCCAAACTTTGTGACTCAAGTCTATCTCTATGGCAAACTTATCTGCCCAACTGTTTCTAGGTGGACAAGATATATGTGAAATAGGAAGACTTCATGAAATAATCATTTCTTCAATTTTTAGGTACTTTGTAACATACATTCTAAAAGGAATTAGCACAGAGTTGAAACTAGAGTATATACTAAAGCTTGGCAGTTAACCCAACAGATTTACCCTAACTCCTTGCAAAAATATTCATGACATGGTTTTAAAATGTTATGTGAAAAATAGCCTGGAAAAAATATTTACTGCTATCAAGTCACTGCAGCATTAAAATATATTTAACAATCCAAACTGGCCCTGGAGAGACAGTTGCATACAACTGTGGCAAGCAATGGAACATTTATAGAATTTTAAATATTTCTTTCAATAATTGATGCAGTCATTTTGAATCTTTCTGCATAGGATATCAGATGTGAGTAGATTGCATTAACACTGCTTAAACATTTCAGCTTGTCAGTATGGCCAACTCGATTTCTGAAATATTTGCAGTATTTTCCCATCGAAACAGTAATAAAGGTAAAATAAATATATGCCACTGCTTTATAATCACTGAACATTAATGAATATTTTATGTCTTTTTAAATCTCCCTGTTCAATTTAAAAGGGTGAAATTAAGTCTCCTTCCTGCAATATGCCAATTATCTGTAAATCAAACAATAACTTGGCCATTATACTCCTTTTTGCTAATATACAAGAACCTAATTTGAAAACACTGAATGGCATTTTTAGATAATAATTGAATAGTCCTTCCTGCCCTCTTGTGGTAGACAATCGCAACTTGCGTAAAGCATTTCAGCTCCAACAAAAATATACCAAAAAGTAAGTAAACTATTAATTTGTTTGTGTGTGAATGAGAAAAAAAGTGGAAAAGAAATCCTCCAACAGTCTTGAGAGAAGGAAAAAATATATCACTGAGCCCTCATAAAAAAGAAAAAAAAAATTACTACACAAAGCAACTAAGTTCATCAACTGCTTGCTACAATTCTTATTATATGCTAAAAGTATAAAAATAATTAATAATAATTAGAGAGTTAGCACCCAAAACAAGCCTCTGATTCTGCAATTTGATCAATGTGAGCAGACCTTTCCATGCATACAAATCCCTACTGACTGCAATGGGGCTCTGTGCAAATTTGAAGTGACCACCCATTAAGATCCAATTGTAGACTCTTCTGCAGGCTTCGTAAAGTAAGAAGATCTAGAGTTATATTTTTCACTTTGACTTTAATGCATTTGGTTTTCTCAGGAATTGCATGGATAATTTTATGCCAGGGCCACCCAAAGGATTATGGGGATCTGGGGTCTTTGGCGGTGGGGGTCCCCCGCTGCCAAATTGTCGCCGAAGACCCGGCACTTTGGCAGCGAGTCCTGGGGCAGAAGGACCCCCGCTGCCAAATTGCCACCGAAGACCCGTCCTGGGATCCGCCGTCGAAGTGCCAGAAGGATCCCCCACCGTGGGTCTTCAGGGCACTTCGGCAGTGGGTCCCGAGGCAGAAGGACACTCCCCCCCCCCCGCCGCTGAATTGCTGATGATGACCCAGAGTGGAAGAATCTCCGGCGGCCCGGGCCCCGCAAGAGTTTTCCGAGGCCCCCGGAGCAAGTGAAGGACCCTGCTCCAGGGCCCCCAAAAAACTCTCATGGGGGCCCCAGGCCTGGGGCAAATTGCCCCCCCCCAGGCAGCCCTGTTTTATGCATCACATATGAAGCGTTACCTAAGTACAGTGGCGTAGCATGAGACAAAGACACTTGTGGTGGTTTATATGAGACTCCTGAATTATAACATTCTTTTTTAAATGGAATTGCTTTTATATAACAAGTTAGAAATAATCCTGTCATTATCAATAGACAAAACAACTTCAGTGAACATAAAAATATCCAATATCTCAGTCACTATATCAGGTCTCTGGCTCCTCCTTCAGGCTCAATAAAAGCCACTGAAGAAATTATAACGTGTTTACATTTTGTACAGACAGACAAAAACAACACAAGAAACAGCTAATATATATGTGATTGCCAACACCTAAAAAGCAGTTAATTTCATTAAAAAATTAAAATAAAAAAGCACAAATCCAGAATCATAAATTCCCAGCAGTCTTCAAATTAAGCAGTTTTTATTTATAAGAAGTCCAAAAGTTCATCCCCCCAAGAAGTTGTGTTGCAGCAGTGCGTTCGTGTGGTTATATTTAAAAGTAGCTAATTATATTAAAAATCCATTTTCAAAGGGAAAAAAAAATGTGCATGAGAGGGATGACATTTGTATGTTATGTTCCAGACAAGGGAATTTAAAATGACCCAACTAGAGATGTTATGAAAAATAGTATTAATAATGATGGAACTGATGAAGGCCCCTTTACCGTAGGGATATGGGTTACTGCTCCTGTAATATTACAGAACTTAAATTATGCTCTCTAGGGTAGGAATTTATAAGAAAATGTATTAAATCTTACAAACTTGAATGGAAAAAAGTCAAAACAAAGAAAAACATATTTAAATTGGAAATCAAATATTTCCATATTCAGAATTCCCACCAGGAAATATTAAGGATTCATACATGTTCCTAGAATACACTTGCCAGATTCTTACAAATGGGCTGTGCACTGGATGTCACGTGAAGTGACGTAGATGGCAATAATGTTTTGCTGTAGAAGAGAATTAAGAAACCAGACAAGGGTTTCCAGTTCTAAAACTGGAAGGGCAAGATGCATAACAGAGACTACCTTTGTTTCTAGGGGACATAATTCCAGCACTGTTCTTTGCAACACCACCCCTTGCTGGCCATTCTTTGGAACAACAGGACATCAGTTCTACAAAAAAAACCCACTTCGCTCCCAACCTAGACAGAGTGAAGGAAACAGAACAACAGCCAGTTGTGCCAAAGGTGCTTTAAAAAAATGGGTATGGGTGGGTGACTGGGAGAGAGCAAGTTAAAAGGAAAGCAAGACAGCAAGCGTCACTGGATTAAAAATAAAGTATATCTGGACTATAACTAGCTTTCCTCCTCACTCTTCAATAATTGCTTTCATAATAAACATTATTCATCTATTTTTCTATTAAAGTGTAAACTGTGTTAGAAAATCTATTTCTTTTAAGTATTTTGAAAAAGAATACATTTCTTAAAACCTTTCTAGGTCTAGTTAGTTTATCTACAGAAATCTTTGAGGATCAAGTTAATTAAAACTAAAAAATGAATAATCAAACAAAGAAGTTTCCAACCAGAACATATAAGCCCTCTTTAACACAGTTGACATTAGCTATAATGAGCTACATTTATTCTTCAGCTGTGAGACAGAACTCACCTCCTGAATGGTACTGCTTCCTGAGAAGTTGAGGTTGTACTCCCGCTGGACTTCTCGATGGGTGATGATCAGCATGAAGTTTTGATTTAATGACTCCTGCAGGGCACTGAAATGGTTGGAAGAAAAACAAGAAAATCAGGGATGTGCATGTTCTAGCTTGCTTTACAGTTAGTTGCAAAAACCCCAGGAGTACCCTAAACTCCACATAGACAAGTCTAGGCACAATGTTATCATCTGTCTTTTTGCTCCTAAAGGCAAGAAAGCATACTGAGAATGACCAAAGGGAGCTAACCTGTTAACTCCTTCTCTACTAAGGCGTTTGCAACCTCAAAGGCTATGTTCTACTCTGAGGAATTTTCAAAATTGAGAGTCATATGCTATTACCACAAACAGTATATTTAGCACATATATTTTTGAATTAATATTGGGCTGGCATGTATACATAACTATATCTAGCCAAGACATCAAACTACAATCTGCATTCACCACTGATTTTAAGTATACCAAGACAAATTTTGCTCTTCAGTAGGGCTGCCTGTAGTGTAAATCAGGCAAAATTTGAATGAATACACAACGATCAGACAGGAAAAAATAGCTAGTGTGAGATTTCTTAGTGTAAAGCACCAAGCATTAAAACAAATACTTGGCATATCATCTAATCAGTACTAACAATGTGCCCTACCAAACTTTTTAAATGTACCATAAAATACCTCCAAATTCTTAAGCAAAAAAAAAAACACAACCCACTTCACTGATATGTGGACTAAATAAAACCACCACACAATAATTATTAACCATGTTATCACATAAAGTGGATGTATTTAAAGTGCTTTTGTACTCTCTGAAGTTTCTATGGATTTGAAAAATAACCGCTTTACTTAAAATGGGGAACAATGTGGGAATCAATAATTCTTTTAAAAACAGAAGAAAATTTGAGTGAAACCAATACAGAAAACATCACAGCAGAGAGTTTATTAGATCCCAGTGCAATATTACGCTGGTTTGACCGCTTCTAAGAGCTCTGGAATGAAGCTGTGTTTATTTGCTTTTTTAATTTTGTCCTCCTGATAATAAGTGATTGAATTAGAAAACAACTGACTGACACAGCCTAAATAGTAAGAATAAAAAAAACTTACTAATGCTTTTGTACTGCCATAACAAGTGATAATCACAGGAGATTTGGAACAGAATGGAAAGTAAAACAACTTCCATATTAGAGTCTGCTTTTTTTTCTTTTGCTTTTGAGACTGTTCTATGCCATTAGACCTTCATGTTTTGCCATTTTATTTTTTCCTTTCCAAAAAAAACAAAAAAAAAAGAGGCTGCCTCTAAAATCCTCTCTTGAGAAGTATCAATCATTTCCGTTCTTCCAGCATGCCGAGAGATTAAATACAGATATATATGTTTTTGAAACTAATAATTCTTGATACAATGTTCTAATACTACTCACCCACCAATTTAGCTACAGGGATAGGAGCCAAATCTCATAAATCTATTCATTCAAGTTAACTTTACACATGCAAGTAGTTCTACTGACTACAATATTCCAGGCCATCAAACTGGCCTGTGTTGTGAGACGGACTCAGTTGTCCAGGCTCATGGGAACATTATCCTGGACTCACCGAGAACGTCAGTGAGATTCCTTGCAAGCCACACGTATCATAAATATATGTAATCGACCTGACAGTCTCAAATAAGCCATGGAAGAAATTTAAAGGCAATATGCAGCCCAAAGCAATCCCTTCCCCAGGGCTGCCCAGAGGATGAGGGGGCCTGGGGCAAAGCCCTGGGGCAAATTTCAGGGGCCCCTTCCATAAAAAAAAAGTTGCAATACTATAGAATACTATATTCTTGTGGGGGCCCCCATGAGACCCAGGGCCTGGGGCAAGTTTCCCATTAGGCAAGATCTTTTTAAGATATAAGGATTTTCCACAAAAAAATCTCAGAGTTTTAGATGGATAGATATGACACATGGTAATTAACATTTCCATTTTACATTTTCAGATTTATACACGCTCATGTCAACAGAAATCCAAATTTACTGTAATTACAGATTATTTACATTAACACAAAATAAGAAATCAGTATGTAAATTTAATGTTTGTTGTAGCTAATGCAGCAGGAGATGGCAGATTAGATTCAAGCAGCAATCAGTTAGAAAATCTGGCTAACATGTAAATGAGCAGAAGCCCTTATGTTTACATTCTATTGCATTTTAAACGTCAGGATTTTAAAACTGTCTCATGAGCAGATGTGAAAATAAAACGTTAATCTTACCATTATTATTGAAGCTCTTAAAGTAACTAAAGCAAGCTCTAGCGCCTATCCAGCTAAAACAGACAATACTAATAATTGCAGTTGCAGATTACATCATTCTTAATTAACACTCTGCTACAGTTGTTAACATACACCAAGACACCATGTCACAATCACCACCGCTCTGTAACAATCTTAAAATTGCAGTTGAAGAATTGGCCTATTACTCTGTAGGTACTTTTTATTCCTATCTACACATGTGATTAAATTGCTCAGATAAATTAGAATCTGTACTAGAGAAAATACAGCATTTTACAACAATCTCTTAAAGAAACCAAAATTTTTTTTAAAATCCATATGGGCAAGCAGCTTTTATCTGTTGTGGTCCAGTAAGTTAAAAATGAAACATTACAAACCTTTAAGCAGTTCACAGAACACTTTGCTATAAAACGCCAGACTTCTGTTCACCAGGGGGGCAACCTGCAAAATTCAGCTGGGGGGCGGGGAAGGGGAGAAGGGAGTCCACAGAGATGGCCTAGCAGTGAATTTGTGGGGGAAGGGAAGGAGGACAGGATGCTTTGGGCCACATGAAGTCTTGTGAAACCCCTTCCATCGTGTTTGCCATTGCCTCCTTTGTGCACTTTGGCCAGTTGGGATGCAGCATTTTAGGGAGCAGAGGAAGGAGGGCCAGGGTAAGAGAACACACATACGAAAAACCCCAGATCTGGCAAAACAGGTGGCAGGGAATTTACTCCCTGGCGAATTAAAAGACAAACATCCTCCAACTTCCTCCCTTTTTATTTTTTCTACAGGTTTTGGATGGCTGAATGTGGTAGTCTACACCAACCAAAACAGGACATGTAGATTTAATTAATTAGCTATATTTGTATATAAAGATTTCATTTTTTTTAAAGTTACCTTAATACGTCAAATAAAACTAGGCAGGTTTTCAGAAAAATTAACTATAAGAGGTATTTTTTTTTGTTACACATTGATAACTATGTTTTTTAAAGATAATTAGGGTGTGCTGAATCCAAATATGGTTGTTACCAAGCTGTATGTTGTGTATTAAGATCTCTAAAGAGCGAACAAAGCAACACACAGAAATTGCTGAAGTGTAAAACTTTATTTTCTTTCATTTTAGGATTAACATACTTCAGTTGGATCTTTATTAGCAGTAGAATGTAACAAAAGTGATCAAATAATATGAACAACCTTTTTCTAAAGCTATTATATGTCAGTTTCTTACTTGTAAGAGGTATTACAAATATTTTAATGCATTATGCAACCATGACAGAGCATGTTTACAGGGCTCTTATAACTTGAGCATTAGTACCTTGAAACAAAAGTATATACTGTGATTAAACTATCAGAAATTTAAAAAATATTTTCTATACTAAACATTAACTAAATATTTACTGCATACAAGTTAAGTGCACGTTAGTGTTGTACTATTTCAAGAAACTTTGGTATTCAGTGCAAGACAACATCTTATTAGGTCACTTCTTATATGACACATCTAATTATCAATACTGTCCTTAAGCACTAAGGGCAGGTCTACACTATGGCTTAACTTGATGTAACTTACATCACATGGGGGTGTGAAAAAGACACACGTACCCCAGCGACGCAAGTTTTGCACTCTCCACACCGGTGCTACGTCAGCAGGAGACACTCTCCTGCCAATATAACTTCTGTTTCTCGCTGACTGGAGTAATCATGCAGCTGGGAGAGCACGCTTCCGCTGGCATAGCGTGTCTTCACCAGACGTGCTACAGAGGTGTAGCTGCATTGGTGCAGCTGTGCCAATGTAGCACTGTTTTGTAGACTTGCCCTAAGTGTCAGATATATTGACGCAACCACATTCCAGTTCTCCACGTTTGCATGTTCCTGTACAAATAAATAATTCTCTCCTGTAGCACCCTGTGCCCTGTTGTGAAGCACAGAATATTGCCTCCATGCCGTTTTCTGCTATTGGTAGAAATGACATGAGCTGTGGCACCAGACCTCTGACCTCTTGCTTCCAACCCATTGTATTTGGAGGAAGTAGTACTGGATTTGGGCAGCAGGTGTTTGTATTAGTTGTTCAGATTAAAATATTGCAAGACCCTCCTTATTATCTTTTCTGGAAGCAGAATGAAATTCATCCTGTTACTTGTAAGAGGTACATATCTGCCTTCCAGCACTCTTTAAATGTGTCTTATACCTACTGAGCATTTTTGTCTGGTATCACTCTTAATAGATATCTTGCAGTAGCTGTCAAACACAACATCTATTCTGTGGAAATGCGTTCCAGTCCTATGTGATGTTTTTACAAATATGTCTGCAAGGTCTTCAAATGTTTTGGCTCCACACGGCTCCAGTCTTGCACCAAAGCTTGTGCATCTATCACAAGGTAACTTCTCTCAACAGCGATAACTGTTGGTGGGCAGGGACACCAGCTGTCAGTACATCACCCAGTATTGCTTTTGTGACTATTCTTAGACTGCCATCTGTCTGTGCAAATGCCAAAGGGACAGGCATTAAATCGGGTTTCTAAATCCACAAATTCACAATCCTACCAGCTTCACAGGCAGTTTCTCCATGAAGCTGTCCAGTTGCACTTGTCCTAGGATCTTTGCATTCAAGAGGGTGTCTTATATGGCTTCAGTAGCCAGATCTTTTGTTGTAATATCTTGCAGTGAAGTGGGTGGTTCCTCCCCAGAGAAAAACCTTAAATCTTTGAAGTGTTTGTATGAGTGCATCCTCATTTTCATTATTGTTGCTTGCTTGCCTTTCTTGACTCATTGTGAATAAGCTGGTCACCCAAGCCAATATGGAACATGGCTCTAGTATCTGCTGAGATACGGGCTCTCAGATTGTAAGACAAGGCCTATCTGCTGAGGGCTGAGTCAGTCTTGGTGATGTCTACAATTCCACCTTTTTCTTTCCTATGCCATAAAGCCACTCTTGGCTGTGATCAGGGTCTACTTGGTTGAATTTCTGACATGATCTCTTGACAACAAAGTTAGCCTGCTGAAACTCCTTGAGCACTTCAGCCGGCAGCTGATGCATTTCTTTGATGTAGATAGCACCTTACCTTGCATAGCTTGTGTGGTCATATCTCAGGAAGAATGGCAACATGCATTTGAAGGTGAAGAGATGCAGCTACCAATTTCCCTCTCTCTGGGCACAGTTGAACATGAATAATAGAGTCACCATTTCCATGTACTGTCACCAAAACCTGAAGTTCACAGTACTTTCACCTTTTAAGGTAAAAAATGTGGAGATGAAAATTTGAAATCTTTGTGAAGTACTAATTGACATGAGCTCACCATAAAAGAATGTGATTGATCGGTTTTGCCAAAATCCTCTTTGAGCTCTTGATTATGCGCGGCTATAAATTCCAAGAGTTGTGGACAAATCACGTACCACAGTGCTCAAAATGTCAGTCTGTGAGCCCCACATTGCCCTGGCACATGACTTGACATTCATAGTTTGTTTTACTGTGTTCCATCCAAGCATTTGCTAGTCCTGAAGACTGCGTGGGATGGCCTATAAGTTTTTGAAAGTTCACTGAGATATGGAGCCCTCCTAATTGTGGAATAAGCCAGCTCTGTACTCTGGAGTGACCCACTGTAGTTCCATCAGTTTATAGCTCACAACTTCATCAACAGTTAAAACCTCGTACTGTTGCTCAAACAGGTATGCATCTCTGTACAACAGTATGGAGGGAGCCTAACTCATGGGCAAGGGCTTGAATGGATTGGCAAGTATCCAATGGTAGTTATTGCTCATTCTGGTGTCATGTGCAATTGGGTGAAATGTGCCCATTCACATTCTGGGTTCTCATTTTGACGTTTAATTATAAAGGCCATATCAGACGCAATTGCCTGTACAGCAGCTTTGCAGTTTTCTTCAGAATCAGAGAATCACTGTTTTCAAATAGGGTCCTTGAATATTGGTTCAGTTTTACTATTTCTTACACTGGCTAGTATGTCTGTGTCAATTTTATTTAGGAACATTGAGTGGATGTTGTTTGATGGCTTAGACCATTCAACATCACACCAGAAGCAGATCCTCTTTGCTAACCAGTGACTTGTGTTGCACAGAATGTGTGTTGCACAGAATGATGAGAAGCATCACTTATGTCAATATTGTGGGCTGCACAGTGAACAAACTTCCTGGGAATCAGGATGAGAGAACAATAATACCATTCTCACCATCTATAGTTAGTAGGGTTCTCTCTGTTGAGCTATGTTCACTTTTAGGATTCCGTCATAACTAATGCAAATACATAATGTGGTAAAATACCGCTGCTTTCATTATCTGTTCACACATCTTCAATGAAGTTACAGAAATGAGTCTCTGTTTGAGGCACACTTTTTGACAAAACATGCAGCAGCATCTCCAGTCCATAGGTTTCCCTAAACAGGACCGTTGCTGAGTGGTACGACTAGCATGCCGTGCTTTCAAAATCCACTTGACTACTTCCTTCACCTAAAACACGTTCGACCATTGCTCGCCCTCATACAGTATGTTTGTTGATATAGAACATCACCAAGGTGTTGTACGCTCTCAGTTCTCTGACACTGATGTGCAGAGCAAGGTCTGCCTGAGACCAAAGGCCTTGAGTTCTGAGGTCCCCTACATGAGCTCCCGAGCCCAGATCCGAGGTGTCTGTCACCAATGAGAGAGAGGGCTGAGGGCTGGCAAAGGGCACTCCTGCACAAACCACTCGCGGGTCGAGTTACCATAGGAGGGAGTCCAACATCAGGCAGGGTTATAATGCCATCCAGAGCATCTCGGGCTGGCCGATACACCAATGCCAGCCAAGACTGGAGTGGGCGCAGTCTGAGTCTGGTGTGCTGTATCATGTAGGTGCATGCAGTCATGTGTCCCAGCAGCTTTAGGCAGTTCCTTGCTGTGATCACAGGGAACTGTCTGAGACTCCATATCATGTCCCAAAGTGAGCGAAACCTGGCTTCTGGGAGGTACACCCTGGCTTGAGTCGAGTTTAGGACTGTGTCTATAAACTCTATCCTCTGCACTGGGGACAGAGTAGATTTGGCCTTGTTTAGGAGAAGACCTAATTCGAGGAAGGTCCTTCTTATGACTTCGACCTAACCCTCCACTTGGGCTCTTGAGTGGCCCTTGATCAGCCAGTCGTCGAGGTAAGGAAAAACCTGTATCTGGCGCTTGTGCAGGAATGCTGCGATAACTGCCATGCATTTTGTGAATACTCGGGGAGCTGTCGACAGTCCGAACAGGAGGATGGCAAACTGATAGTGGCCACTGCTCACCACTTAGTTTCTGTGATGTGGGACTATTGCAATGTGAAAATACGCATCCTACAAGTCGAGGGTGGCGTACCAGTCTCCTGGATCCAGTGAGGGGATAATAGAGGTTAGCGAGACCATGCAGAACTTGAATTTCTTTACAAACTTGTTGAGCTGCCACAGGTCCAAGATGGGTCTGAGGCCCCCCTTGGCCTTCAGTATTAGGAAATACCAGGAGTAGAAGCCCTTGCCCCTTAGCTCCTCCGGAATCTCCTCCACTGCCCCCACCGAGAGGAGGGACTGCACTTCTTGAATTAGAAGTTGCTCGTGAGAGGGGTCCCTGAATGGGGACAGGGAAGGGAGTTGAAGGGGTGAGGGGGCCACAGAACTGGTTGGAATATCCCCTCTCTACCGTGCAGAGCACCCAAGGGTCTGAAGTAATTCGGGACCAGGCATGGTAGAAAGGGGACAGACGGGATGAGAAGGTAAGAGGGGAAGGATCCAGAGTCTGCACTGGTGAGCCATCCTCAACCGCACCTTCAAAAGGGTGGTCTAGGCCTGGCCAGAGTTTTGCCCAGAGAAGGGATGTTGCCTTCTCCTATGACTCCTGATTCATCTACGCAGTGTGTCCTGGCGGCTCTGCGGCTGGTAAGGCTGAGGGGCAGGCTGAGACATAAAATGCCTCATCTGTTTTTTCAGAAAAAAGGGAGAATCCCTCGAAGCGGGTCCTGTATAGTCTGCTGGACCTCATGGGGCAGTCCAGAGACCTGTAGCCAGGAGCCTCGCCTCACCACCACCCCTGTGGGCAGCGTGCGCGAGGCTGCATCCGCCGCTTGCAGAGAGGCCAGGGAAACCAATTTCCCTCCTTCACAAGTGCGGAGAACTCCACCCAAGAGTCCTGAGGCAGGAGTTCTGCAAACTTAGCCATTGTCGAGCAGGTGTTATGTCCATAGTGACTTACAATGGCCTGCTAGTTGGCTATGCGGAGCTGCAGGCCCCCGGTCAAATAGACCTTTCGGCCAAATAGGTTCAGCTTCTTGGCGTCCATATTTTTAGGAGTAGAGTGTTAGAACCCCTGGTGCTCTCTCTGATTGGCCGCATTGACCACCAAAGAGTCTTGGGGAGGATGGGTATAAAGGTATTCAAACCCCTTAGATGGTATGAAGTAACACCTCTCGGTTTTCTTGGCCATAAGGGCCAGAGATGAGGAGGTCTGCCACAGATTTCTGGATATGTCAACTACTGGTTTGATCAGTGGCAGAGCAACCCTGGATGGGCCAGAGGGAGCAAGGATGTCCACAACAGGGTCCAAATCCTCCTCCACCACCTCAACCTGTTTCCCCCGGCTTTGTGCAGCCTGCCTCAATAGCTGCTGGAGAAAATGGCTGTCCTCGAGAGCTGGGGCCATCAATGTTCTCGCGACCGCTTCATCAGGCGAGGATGAGGATGGGTAGCAGGCCCTGTTCGCTATCCTCAGCCCCTCTGGGGTCCCTCAGCACATGGTACTTGAGCTACGGTGCCGGTGCTATTGGGGGATTCGGCACGGCAGCTGGTGCCAGGGCCGACAAATCCAGTGGTGCCGAGCCTGATGGTGCCAGTGGGGTCGAAGTTGGCTGGGTGGTGCCGTTGCCTGGAGAGACGGTGCCGGAGCTGGCTGTGCCAGCGGTGCTTCTCCCTCGGACGACAGTGCTGCTGGCGGCAGTGCTAGCACTGTCTGTGGCACAAAGGATGCCGAAGACACCGACGCAGTCTTGGACCTCAGAATGTGGACTTGGCTCTGGCTTTGATGGTAAGCCCAGGGTGTCCAAAAGGGCCACTGAGCAGACGGCTGTCACTGTTGCTGCCACGGTGCTGGATATGGCTGGTGACTCCGTCAAAACCTGGACGTCCTGCTCCGTGATCTGCTGGAGCAATAAGAGTCCTACTCAGAAAGTCAGAGGCGGAGGGCCACAGAGGAGCAGTACCCTGGCTCACCGGTGAGTGGAGCCGCGAAGCCAGGGAATGGTGCAGCCTGTCTGTCTGCACAGGAGGTGCCAGGGGTGCTGGTGATGGAGACCAGTGGGCCCTCATGGCTGGCTTGTCCCTGGAGTGGAACAGGGGGCGCACGGTCACTGTCAACTTGTCCCTCCTCTATGAGATGGACGGCACCGGGAGGCGCATCAGGTCTGTGGCCACCTCAAACACCTCTGGCGTCGATGGTAACTGTATGTCCCCTTGGTGGTCCAGGGACTGAGGAGGGGTCAGGCTCAACTGGACCCCAGCTGGGGCAGGAGTCGATGAGACCCTGGGCGGAAGCAAGGAGGGGGCGGTCTGTCCCGACACACTCCTGGACACCATAGACCCCTTAGGTTTCAAGAGGGGTGATCGACCTCTCACCTGCCTCTTCTTCTTTACCGGCACCAGGGATGAAGAGCAGTGCCATGCTGAGGCCTACTTCTTATGGCCCAAGCTGTGGCAGTGCCAGGGGCCTTAGAGTCCTTAGTCGGGGCCGTTTTGCACACCGATGGTGCCAGAGCACTGCGCACCGATGAGGATGTGCTCGATGCCAGTTCAGTGGGTCCCGGGTTGGAGTGTGGACTCAAAGCCGCCTCCACCAATAGAAGTTTTAGTCTCTGTTCCCCGTCTTTGAGGGTTCTGGGATGGAAACCCTTGCAGATATGGCACTTCTTCTGCTGACTCTTACCAAGGCACCGCAAGCAGGAAGAGTGAGGATCACTCTTTGGCGTAAACTTGCCACAGGCCTCGCAGAGCTTAAACTCTGGAGACCCAGGCATACCCCAGGAGGGGAAACTTGTGGGAGTGGGGGGGAAAACCAACTAACTATAACCATAAGGAACAACTATTAACTAACTGAGAAACCATATACACCATATGCTATCAGACACTGCTAAAACACTTGCTGCAGGAGCAAGTGAAGTTGCAGCTCGCCGTCACCAGTGGCAAAAAGAAACTGAGGGAGTGGAGAGTTGGCAGGGCCCTATATTGGATGCCATGAAGGTGCCACTCCCTACGGATGCTGCTAAGGGAAAAATCTTCTGATTGGCGTGCACGCGGCGCACATACACCTGGGTGGAATGGACCTGAACAATTACTCGAAGAATTCTACATATCCTTCACCACATAAAACCATCCCACTACCACCAAGATGGACCAGTGTGGCTTGGATGACGAAGTGCTAGCTGAACCTGAATCCGAGCAAGTCACAGGTGATGCTGGTGGGGAGAGGAGATTATTTTGAAGAACTTGCAGATACAGAGCTCTCTCCTTTGGATGAAGATACACATATATAATCAGATATACTGATTAATTCAGTCTATAGTCTAGGAGTACTATTGGATTCCTTGCTGATACTGAGCTCTCCGATAATAGCACTTTCTATCATCATCACTTGGTTAGGAAACTCCATCCCATTCTGGCAGATGAAGACCTGGCCTCAGTTATTCATGTTTTCATCACCTCTTTGTTGGATTACAGCAAAGCTATATACCTGGGAATGAAGGCTTCAGCACTTAGGTAACTCCAACTAGTTCAGAATGAAGCAGCACTTCTCAGCAACACTGGTTACTGTAAAAATATCACACCTGTCCTCCAATGTCTAAACTGGTTTCCCACAGAATTTTGACTCAACTTCAAAGTCTTGGTCCATGCAGATTCCAAGCCCAGAAGGTACGATTGTGATCCTCTAGTCTGACCTCCTGTATAATACAGGCCATAATAATTTCTAGAGAGCATATATTTTAGAAAAGCACCCACTCTGGATTTAAAAATGGTCAGTGATGGAGAATTCACCACAAGCCCTGGTCAATCATTCCAATGGTTAATTACTCTGTTAAAAATGTATGTCTTATTTCAAGTCTGAATTTGTCTAATTTCAACTTTCATCCACTATATGATACCTTCCTCTGCTAGATTGAAGAGCCCATTATTAAATATTTGTTCGCCATGTAGATACTTCTAGATTGTAATCAAGTCATTCCTTAACCTTCTCCTTTAAACTAAACAAATTTAACTCTTCAAACCACTCCATGACCTGGGCCCAGGATAGCTAAAGGATCATCTAAAGGTCTAGGATAAAAAAGCATGGTTGAGAACTCTGCTCCTCTGGCTCAGTGGAACACTCTACATAAGATAAAGCTCATCTGTGCAGGAGACGGAACTGTCTCTAATGGCAGTTCAAGACTGTGGAGCAAACTGCCCCAAGAACTAAGGACCACCCTTGACCTCACCACTTTCCACTCCAAAAAGCAAAGCACATTTCTTAGACCTTATCTTCTCCAATATAAGCACACAGCAAACGAGGGGTGTGTGTGTGTTTTATACGTACACAAAACCACACGTACACTAAGACACTATCAAAACAAGAGACACTGCTGATCACGCCTCTCCCTCAGGGGAGAGGATGAGAGAACAAACACATGACAGATGTGTAGTCATACTGCTTAATGCACTACTGGAAGGCACTCAGATATGATGGTGATGAGCGAGGTATAAAAATCTAGGGAGAATAGAATAGAAATCTTGGCAGATTTTGTTGTATAAACTGTTCAACCACTTTGCTGTAATGTTTAGATACTAGCCCTGATCAGTGGAGGTGTTCAGATGACTCAGCCAACCTTGAAGATTAGATTAGATCATGAAAACTGTATGTTTGTAGGAGATGCTGTGCATAAACCATACAGGAGACGGGAGGACCCCTGATGTCAAGAATAGGAACAAGGTGGGAGCTTATAGAATTATAGTCAGATGCCTTCCTTGAAGGAGGACATGTGTGTCAAATGACATAGGCTGGAATCTCAGATTTTTGAAACACCACATTACTCTAAAATAGGGCTGTTGATTAATCGCAGTTAATTCATGCAATTAACAAAAAAATTAATCGCAATTAAAAAAATTAATTGTGATTCATCGCCGTTTTAATCACACTGTTAAACAATAGAATACCAACTGAAATGTATTAAATATTTTGGATGTTTTTCTACATTTTCATATATATTTATTTCAATTACAGCACAGAATACAAAGTGCATATTATTTTTATTACGAATATTTGCACTGTAAAAATGATTTTAAAAGTATTTTTCAATTGACCTCACACAAGTACCATAGTACAATCTTTTTGCCGTGAAAGTGCAATCTACAAATGTAGATTTTTTTTTGTTACATAACTGCACTCAAAAAACAAAACAATGTAAAACCTTTAGAGCCTACAAATCCACGCAGTCATACTTCTTGTTCAGCCAGTCACTAAGACAAACAAATTTGTTTACATTTACAGGAGATAAGGCTGCCCTCTTCTTATTTACGTCACCAGAAAGTGAGAACATTTGCATGGCACTTTTGTAGCTGGCATTGCAAGATATTTATGTGCCCGATATGCTAAACATTAATATGTTCTCACTTTCAGGTGACATTGCAAACAAGAAGTGGGCAGCATTGTCTTCTACAAATGTAAACAAATTTGTTTGTCTGAGTGATTGGCTGAACAAGAAATGGGACTGAGTGGACTTGCAGGCTCTAAAATTTGACATTGTTTTATTTTAGAATGCGGGGGGGGGGGGGGTTGTACAGAATTCTACATTTGTAACTTCAACTTTCATGATAAAGAGATTGCATTACACTACCTGTATTAGGTGAACTGAATAATACTATTTCTTTTGGGTTTTTTATACTGCAAATACTTATAATAAAAAATAAATACAAAGTGAGCACTGTACACTTTGTATTCAGTGTTTTAAACAAATTCAATATATTTTAAAATGTAGAAAACATCCAAAAATATTTAAATGGTATTCCATTGTTAATAGTGCAATTAATCACAATTGATTTTTTTAATCACCTGATTAAACATTGCAATTAATTTTTGTCCTCACTTGACAGCCCTACTCTAAAGATATTATATGTTGTGATCATTTATCTCTAGTACAAACCAGGAGTGCATTTGAAGAGACAGACAGAAAGGACAGTCCAACGGTAAGGATGCTAGTCTAAGACTTAGGAGACCTCAGTTCAAGTTACTGCTCTACCACAGACTTCCTGTGTGACCTTGGGCAAGTCATTTAACCTCTGTGCCTCAGTTCCCCATCTGTAAGGCGTATTGTGACGATAAATAAATTAAAGAGCTTGAGGTGCACAGACACTATGGTAACAGTCACCATATAAGTAGCTAATATTGACAGATAGCTATCCAGATGGATTTCATGAATACATAGCAAAGTTCCTTAACATCCATTTTAATGCTAGAAGTTACCTGTATTTCTTAAAAGAGGGATGCTGTCAAACTAATCTGAATTGTCACTGACTTAACAGTAGGCAATATATAGTGTAACTGGGTTTGGTACATTGCCTCAATTAAATGCGTTTTGATCTCCATTGATGCTTTAATTTGTGGCAAGCTTCCTCTTTCATCTAGAATTTATGACTTCAGGGAGACGATCTAACTTCAAATCATCCACATTTAAGTAGCCACTAATTAATCATCATTTACTATTCCAAAGCTTCCAAATTTATTTTTAAAATACCCAGAACTAATTCCCACTGAGCAACAAGTTTAAACTGTAAAGTAGTCACAATAATCTTTGATTTTACTAAGCAATGCAATATTATTTTTAAAAGTGTTCAAATCAAGTGGTCATATAATATCACATTATTTTCATCCAAAAATATAAAAAAGAGGACTCAGAACTCATATAAGCATTTCTTTAAAATCTGTTTATTTCAATTACAATAAATAAAATTTTAAAGTGGAGCAGCCATCTCAAGCTCTGGGCATCTTTACAACATTAAACAATTTTCAATATTACAACCAGAGCTGGTCAAAAAGATTTGAATTTTCTAAACTGACTGAAAGGCAACCATTTTTTACATCAGCTTATAGAATTGGTAAAAGATTTTTCAAAAATTCAAGACTGAAAGTTTTCCACTATTTAACCATTTTTCAACTATATGTATCTACACAACTGTTCACTGCCTTGCACTTCAACTGTAATTGCTACCAACAAACCGAACTCTAATATAAATAATATCACCCCTTAACCCCTCACTGTGTGGCCTGTCCAAATGCCCGCACTTCTAAAATAGATGAGCTTTGCCATGTCCAAAAGGTTAACAAGTCTGACTCTGGTGGTCCAATGGGGTGAAGAGCATTTTAAAAGTTCGCAAACTATCACAGAGTATGTTACTGACAGTCCCCATGCCCCACATTTTTTGAAAAAACTGCAAGGACATTCCTGTATGAGTGCCTCTACTTATCACAGCCACGGCGCTATAACACGAGGAAAGGCACTTTTTCATGTAACCTAGTCCCAAGCTTTTAAGGCTCTAGATTCTGATTCAGCACATTAATTAAACTCATACCTAATTTTAACCATGTGAGGAGTCCCACTGACTTCAACATATAGCTCTGGACACATGAGCTAAAGCTATTTTCTAATAGACATTCTTGATATGAGACTTTGTGGTGCATGACCAACCTCTAACGATACATGGCTGAACCCCCAAACTAAACAGGAATATCTCTATATCAATCCATAAAAGGGTGAGGAAAGGAGGAAAATTAATCTTTAGATTTTTAAAGATGATGTATAAACCTGTATTTTTCATTCCTTCTCTACCATCTAACCCCTTTCCTCCCCAACCCTGAGGCTGCTTCATAGTTACCATATTAGTTTAAATGCTTACTTGGGAGCCTTAAATCATTGCCCAATCCAGCTCTTAAGTACCCCAACCACTAATATACCAGTGTAAAAACACAGCACAGATGCTGAGATTGAAAGGGAATAAGCACCCAACTCCCACTGATGTTATGCAAATTGAGTAGTTAACTCCCTTATGACTTTTAAAATCCAGACCAGGGTATTATTCATTGCCTCTGTGAAGCAGACTTTTGTGAGCAAATGCCTTATGATAATATTGGAATAAACATTACTAGTAGTTAAGCTACAAGACTTATTTTTCCAATTGATTCTCAACCATGATCATCAGTGACATGACAGTGTTGGCAACTCTTTCCTGCAGAAAGTCCAAAGTTCTTCTATCCAGTTACAAGGTTAGGTTAGATTTCTTAAGACTATAAGAATAAATTGCAAACAAGTGGCAACACATGGCTCAACTCACAATTCAGGTGTGTCTACTTTCTTGATTTTTAGTTAGACTACAATTATAGCTATTAGACTCAATTACTGTGCACCCCCTAGTGGCAACGTAATAATGTTGCCTAGCTTTTTTACTAGTTACATGTATTGTTCTACATTTTGGAAACAATTTTTGGCTAAGTATACGAATAATAACTACTTTATGATAAACAATCTGTTCCACCTTGTATTTAGTTGTGACACTCAGAGTACACTGAAGAAGTGCTGCTCTGCGTAAGCTTGACTCTCCCACCAACAGAAGCTGGTCCAATAACGATATTACCTCACTCATCCTGGCTCTCCAATATTCATTTATGGCAGTGAGAATTACATTTCACTCTTCAGAAAATAATAAATGTATTGATTTTCAAAATGTTCCAATATCCACTGATGTTTCATTAAGCTATTTTAACATAGTAGGTCTTTATTTGAGGATTTAACACTCTAAAGTGTAACATGGAAGAGAATTTAAAATTTCCTTTATTGAAGAGAATTATACAGCACCTCTACATACACTCATATATCCACAAGTTCAACAGGAGAGGGCAGCAGTGTAACATTTTAACCATTTGGAAAGGAAGATGGCAAAACTGCTGGTGACCTGGCAATGATTTGTAGATATTTATGTTTAAAGTAACTGCTATCACAAGATAAATCCTTGAATGCCAGTATCCACTATTGTGTGCACAAAAATTGCATTCACTCAAACATTACCCACACTTAGCAGTAGCAAAAATCTGTGTATACAATTTATACAGTCTGACTTTACAACAGATGAGAGTTAGAGAATTTGTGTTTGCAAAATTTCTTTTCAATAAATGGGTTTTGAGGTTTAAATCCTAAGACTTATACACAGTGGTGTAAGTAGGGCAGTATGGTACACCGTACCATTTAGAAATGTATTGCCGGTACACCATACTGGAAAGACAGAGGAACAAAACATGGGGCCGCTAGGTGGCCCCACGCCGGCAGCTCTTCCAGCACGGTTGTACCACCCCCAGTCTCACCCCCATCTGTTCCACGCAGCTGCATCTCCTGTCTGGAGTCTGTCTGAGGAGGGCTGGGGCTGGGGGCGGCATAGCCATGCTAGAGAAGCTGCCTGCATGGGGCTGCCCAGTAGTCCCACGTTCTGCTCCTTTCACTGCTGCAGTTCCGAAGAGCCCTGTGGTTCAGAAGTCCGTATCCAGCATAGCGGGAGGACAGAGCCCTTGCCCCCTCAGTCCTCCCTCCCTGGGGAGGAATCACGTGGGGGGGCCATGTGGAGAGGTCATGTGCCCCCCTTTAGCTGGTGTCCCTCCATGAGTCGCCAATGTGCAGCATACCAGTAAGAAATAAATTCTACTTGCACCACTGCTCATATATTAAAAAGTGTTTGCACCTACTGAGTGCAGACACATTTACATGCATGCATGCATGCATGCAACTAGAGACCTAGCAGATGCTCTTTTGAAAGTTTACCCCAGTTTTTCCATAGAAATAAAATAAGGCACCATCTAAATTCATATTAATAAATGTATGACAAAGAGCCTTACCCAGAATTACTTGAAGAAGGTGGTGGAAGATCAGGTGTTAGAACATAAAGACTGTTATTTTTTGGTAAGTGTAGAGTTTTTAAAACAGTCTGCAGAAAAAAAGAAAACATTTGTTCAAGAACTGTAGATTATGGGGTTTTTTATCTTTTGCCCTTTTAAAAAAATTATTTGATTTTTTAAAATTAGTTGAAATACACATATTGAAAATAATTTCTTGATCTGCCATAATGAACTACTACATTTGTAGGAGAATCCTTTCTAAAATACAGACAAGCAGACAAAACAGGAGCTCCCTTAGGCTAAGAAGAACAGTAAATGAACAGTCGTACAGACTTATATAGATAAGTCAATTGGTTTACAGAAGTTGATTCTTTTCATACCAACTGTGCAAATTAAGGTGGGATGCAAGTCTAGATATGGTAGATCATTGGTTTGTATACAGGGCCAGCGCTACCATTTAGGCGAGCTAGGCAATGGCCTAGGGCGCCAGAATTTGGGGAGGGGGGTGTGCTATTTTGCCGGGGGGGGGGGCAGCATGCGGGTCCGGTGGATCTACCACAGTCATGCCGGCGGACGGTCCGCTGCTGGAAAGGCTCCAATGGAGCTGCTGCAGTCATTTCGGTGGACGGTGCGCTGGTCTAAAGGCTCCGGCAGACCTACCGCAGTCATGCCTGCGGCAGGTCCACCGGAGCCTTTAGACCAGCGGACCGTCCACCGGCATGACTGTGGTAGGTCCACCGGACCCACGGGGGGCGGCGAAATGGCCGTCCGCCTAGGGCGTCAGAAACCCTGGCGCCACTCCTGTTTTTATATGTAGGAGGTTTAAAATATTGGTGTTGCAGTCTTGGCAATGGAAGATGAACTGAAGGATAATCAGACATCATGTTTGTGGCACAATGAATGCAATAGCCATCCACTATATATATATATATATCCTGTTCAGCATGGCACAGAGTTACAGTTGACTGGGAAAGCTGAATGCTGTTATTTCTTAATTGTCCAATCATTTTGTTTGTTTAGATTTTTTTTTTTCCATTTTATGTTGTTAGCTGAACATTTCCTGATTAATCAATGTTTGTTTTTAAAACTCTGGAGTTCAGTTTTTCCCCTGTAAGTTGCTGATACATATTTACAAACAATGGTATAACCAAGAATTTTGCCTGAAGATGGAATTCTTTACTTTATTGCTAATTTAATAATGTGCATTTTACAGGTACCAATGTCAGACTGTACATGCAAATACTATCAACCGGACAACGTATGTTGGGGCAAATAATGCATAATTCCACTTGCAACATTTTAAATGAACTGATTCTTTAATAATGTTACTAGAATCAAAATAACGTAGAAATCAACAGCCCTTGTGTTATGCTCACTTATAAGCACTTATTGGTTTCAAACATTTAAATCACTTCACTGATAACACTGTAGGAAAAACTTACACTGTCATCTAAGTCTCCAGTCTTCCAGCCTTTTAACAACATTTTTGATACAGGAATCTGAAGTTCATTTTCTAAAATGTGTTTGATCTCTCCTGTAGAGAAGGAAAAGAAAAAAATACCAACAAAATCATGTTCACATTCTTCTATATTTAGGAAAACAAAGCATCAGACCCTGCCTCACTTCAACGGAACAACATTATGGCAAGGTCCAACATTCAACCCCTTTGCTGTTATATTATATCCATTTTCAAAAAGCATTTAATATTTGTGCATCTTTCTCCACTACATACAATACCTTCACATAAACAAACAAAAAAAAACATTATTTCAGCAGCCCAGGCTTCTAGACAAAAACTAAATACAATGGGGAAAAAAACACTTAGGGAAACTAATTTTCATTTAATGTTGCTAAAGTCCAAAAGGTCCATTTCAAATGGGGGGGGGAAGGGATTGTAATACACACATACTCCTCTCACAGCAGTGTCCTTTGATTTCAATATAAAATTATCAAGATTTTCAAAGACATCTAAAAGATACGGAGGACTTATCCTGTTCCCACTGACTTCAGTGGTGCAGGATCAGGACCTTAGACACACATCTTTCATTAGCAGAGTTTGGTTGGGAATTTTTTTACCAAAAGTTTTTTAGTCTAAAATGCTGATCCATCAAAACCAAAGCTATTCACAAGAAAAGGCCAGTTTCAAAAAATTTCTCATTTTAAAAAAACAAAAACAAAAACTTTTGAATAAATTTCAAAACTTTTTTTTCCCAAATATCCCATTTTGTCATTTTTAAGTGAAAATTTCAATTTTTTTGTTTCAAAACAAACATTCATTTTCAAATTTAGGCTAATTTTATAATAAAACATTTTTTTAAATCAACATCAAAATGAAACACTTGAAAATTTCAAAACAATACATTTTGATTGACACAAACTGATCTTTTTCCTCCAGGTCTCTGAAAATTTGAGGCTGAGTCACAAATTGGGATGTGAAATTTTTCAAAATCTCGATTTTTTCCCCAGGACAGAAAAACACATGAGCTGAACCCTAAGAGCTGCTTTGAAAATATCAGCCAATAATTTTCTGATGGAATTAACAACATTATAAACTAAATTCCTAGTCACCAAGTTCATTCAGGTACAGTAACAGCTCCATCAATGTTCAGACTTCAACATGAATTTGAAGGATCACTTACATAATGAAGATTTGGCAGTTCAACCAAACACTTTTTTTTTTTGTTTAAGAATAGGTATGAAATTTTAAGTCACGAGCGCAATCTGTCATTTATTAATAGTCAAATTAAAATATAACACTAGTAGTTGACAACAAAAATTAATTGCTTAGGAATTATAGCAGAACAACTTGTTCTGAATATTAGTTTTAAAGCATAGTTAGGATGGTTCTTCGAGTACAGCCATTTTAAAATCAGTACAATTAAGATTAGTTTTCCAAAAGAAAGATTGCTTCCATGTTTTCCTTTGGTCCTCCCTGTATTTTTCCTCAACTTTCATACTGCAAGCAAAAGCATTCTGCTGACACCGCTGTGGGCTACACACGCAGTTTTAAATAAAAGGATATGATACTGCACATAGATGAGGCAAGCATCAAGATGATGAAGTACTGGCCGATGTAAATCTTCAAAAAAAAGAAAGACAGTTATTGATATCAATAACTGTCTCGCAGGCTAAAGATCCATAGCCAGCCATGAGCAGACAGAGATAATCACCCATAAAATGAGAGAGATTCAGGGTCACCTGGAAGGACAGGAGAGCAAGTATCTGGGGAGCATTCCATTAACAAAAGCACCAGCAGCCAGCATTCACTTTAAAAATGCATCAGTCAAAGGTGCAGAAGAATCCATTCTAAGGATGAGACTGGGAATATGATTAGAGGGGAAAGGAAATGTATGGGTATAACAATTCTAATACAGCTAATTATTAATGCACTTTGCATGAATTTCCACTTTTTTTCCTTTTTAAATAAACATACTTATGTGCAGCACACCAGGAAGACATATAAATGAGTATCTGAAGCTCTGCATGCTGAAATAAACTGCAGCAGCCAGTGTTTCTGTGTTCTAATGCCACAGATTAATGCATCTCAGCAGGAAACCAGGTTGGCACTGCAGTTTGCAGGTAAGAAATTCCAGTGAACAAAGTGAAGGAACAAAAAGATATACAAAGAGGGAGGAAGAATTACTCAGTGTTAAATATATGATTTATTACAGCTTTTAACTAACAGTTTTTCCCCCATAAAACCAATTGCCCATTGACTTGAAAAAGGTGCCTTGAAAATTGACTTGAAAAAGGGTAAAAAAAAAAGTCTTCAAAAGTTGACTTCAGCCATTACATCCTCACCATTAGCCTATCACTTACTCAACCCCGACTTCAAGAATTAACTCGACTCCAATTAATATATTACACATAAATGTACCAAGCGTATGGCTATTTTAGTAAATACATGTAAATATAGTATTACTATATGCATTGAGGAACCAGATTTAAAATAATTGTTTCTGTTTTAATTTAATTATTACTCCTGATGGCATTCTGTGCCAAAAAATTAAAAATTCTGCACACAATATTTTAAAATTATGCCAAATTCTGCAATTTTATTTGTCAAATAAATGTGGAGGCTACAGCATGGCGTTGGGGAGCATAGGCCACTGGCTGCACAGAGTGGGAGATCACTGTGCAGCTCCCCCACAGGACACGGACTCAGCGGTGAGGCTGCACCCAACCCTGACACAGCATAAGGACCGGGCCTGCCCCAGAAACACCCCAGGGCCCTGCCCCTCCATGCTAGATGCACCAAGTATGGGCAGGCAAGCTCAGCATGAAAGGATCCAAGTGTGGAGGGGCTCAATGTGGGAGGGAACCAGGTGTGAGTTGAGAGGGTTTGGAGGGGGGGGGAAATCTGGGTGTGGGCAGCTCAGTGGGGGATCCGGGGCGGGGGGAGATCTGGATGCACAGGGGCTTTTGGGGGGGGGGCTCTGGGTGCAACAGTAATGGGACTCTGCAGGGGGTTCAAGGTGAACGTGGTTGGGGCTTAGTGAGGGGGGCTGGGTGTGAAGGGGGAGAGAGTTTGGCAGGCGATCTGTGGGGGGGCTCAGTAGGGGTCCAGATGCTGAGGGAGTGGGGCTCAATGAGGTGGGTATCCGGGTGCAGGTGACTTGTCAGGGTGGTTCAGGTGCAGGAGAAGTGAGGATCATTGGGAAGGTTATGAGTGCAGGTGGGGTAAGGTTTGGTGGGAGGGTTTGGATATGAGGGGGTCTGGATGCATGGGCTGGGCGGATGCAGGAACAGTGCCCTGTACAAGGATTTCTCCCCCAGCTGAGAAGCGATGAGTGCAAGGGGGGAGGATAAAAGAGCTTCCTGAAGCTGCAGGAGAAATCTAGGGGTGGATCTGACCCAGCCCCAGGTTGCCATACAGGGGAAGACGAAGTCATGTCCTCCCTAGCCCAGCCGGGACTAGTAGCTGGGGAGGACATGACTTCGTCCTCCCCAGGGTAGGATCCACCAGCCATGTCTTCCCCAGTCCCACCACCTGCCCCACAGTAATTTATCTCTCTGTCGGCTGCCCTGGGCACCCCAAAACATAGTGCTGGGGAGGGTCGCATGATCGCTCTTGTGGCTTCCCTTTGCTTCCCTGTCAGAAAGTCATTTTTCTGCAGGAAAGCAAAGAAATCTGCGGGGGACATAAATTCTGTGCATGTGCAGTGGCACAGAATTCCCCCAGGAGTAAATAATTATTATAGATGCATTGCTTTTTGGGTAATGTATTATTGAAAAATGAGCAAATTTTATATCAGTATAATCATATTTTCTGAACATAATGCTTAGTCACTTTTAGATTACATCCACATTCCCTCACAAATATTGTAAAATTGTAAAACTTTGAAAAAACAGTTGCTAGAGAATCCCAGCTCTTTCCTCCAAGCCATGAGACATGAATGCACTAATTGGATACAGTGATGCATAATAATTTACATAAAAATAGGTTATAGTATCCAATTGACTGAAATGCTGGCCAGACTAAACAAAGTTGTATTTAATTTAGAATGTTTAATTAGTTTCCCTCCAACCCCCAAGCTATTTCTCAGGCAGTAAGTTTACTCTTTCTTTTCCAAATTTTGTTGCTGTGGTTGATTATGTTAATATAATAAATACAATTTTGATCAGATTTCATTTCTGTGGATCCTGTAGGCAGCTGCTTTATAGATTATCATTTATACCCTTGTTTTTCCACTATATTTCAGTAATAGAACCAAAAGAATAAGGAGCTTTTATACTTAGTTCAAAATCACTGTGTGGGGTTTACATTTTTCTATTGTTTAGCTAGCAAACAATAAATCACCAACCTAGAGATAGACATCTTTCATCAGATTAGTCTTGCACCTACGGTACTCAGCTAATTTACCATCAGAAGATCCAGAAACATTCCCTACTATCACATACTTGGCTACTGATCCAGTTTCTCATTTGTGAGAATCAATTTTCTCACGTGCTGGAATCTTGCTTGACTTGGGGATTCATGAGGATTTCTGTAATATTTTAACTCTCCTATCATCCAGTTTACCAATATGTACACAGAGCAGAATATTCCGCAGCCCTCCATGCATGGGCTGAATCTCACTATGGTTACAAGAAAGGGTGGATTTAAGATAATTAACCCCTTTGTCGGTGTGGTAAAAGATTAATTTATTTATATGCATGGCAAAAAGTTAATGTTCTTGCATTTATATGTTATATAGAGAACCAAACAATATACTCACAGGAAATCTTAATATAATACAAACAATACAAAAGCCCAAATAACTAGCCCTAGGAAACAACTTTCCTTCCTATTGCTGACACTTACACAGCATACATTGGGTGCCTTGCTCATTCCAGCAGTTACTATTTATTCAACCTTCCTTTAAGTTCTCTTTGCTAGTGAAATGTCCCTTCTGTTTGGATCTCTAACTTTCTGGGGTGCTTGTGGCATATTTCCATCTAGTGGAAATTTGATATAATTGCAATATAAATTCAAGCAAACTGAGAAACAGGCTAGACAGATGTGAAGCTTCAGAGTTTTAGCCATGTCTAAATGATACTGAATGATTGTTTCCAGAAGAGCATTTCTGGAAGATTAGTTTAATAAAAGCCACTTGCAGATAGTTTACACTCTGTGCTTCATAAACAACACTGCATTTTGGTGATGAGCTATTGGTATGATGGCGATAGCTGAGAAAGATGGCAAACTCCAGTTGACCACGATTCATGACTTAACAAGAATGCAGCTAATCACTACACAAAAAAATTGATGTAAATGAAATCTTTCTATTTCTGTGATACTGACAATGGATTAGATATAGCTAGAGCCAGAAAAATGAAATAAATTGATAGTAAACTCTAGGAGACTCTACATGAAGAATTTCCTCTAGCTTATCAGGTGATAAAGAAAACTAACCCCAGGCCCAAAAGCCGGGTCTTGATCAAGCAAAAAATCATATCAAGGCCATAGGCCTCAATCATACTAACATACAGAAAAGTAAGGAAAATAATCAATCACTAACTCACCTGAGGCTCACTCTCTGATTTAATACACTATCATAACACTGTTAAATGCTGCTAACACTACAATAACCGCCAAATGCTGCTAAACAATAAAAGTGCTGCTATAAGGGATTAAAAAACTGACATAAAATCCCTTAAACAACCCATCCATCACTGCTGAAATAGACTAACAGCTACTAGGTTACTATAGCTCATTAAAATTGCTTATGCATAAATTGTATCTCTTGGCAACTTGACCAAAAGTACAAACAACATGTATTTTTGAACACAAGTTCCTCAAAAGGCTTGGACAACAGGCAACAGCTTAACCACAAGTAACCCTCAAATAGGTGGAAACCAGGTGTCAAAGTCCTGACAATTGCAAAAACCCGTAAAAAGGGGAAGTAACAAAGAGCAGGCTTGCAAATTAGCTCATAACCGGTATATTAATAGTAATTGTTTTTAGCAGATGGTTAGAAGATGTCATTGTATTAACCAAATATGGTATCCTCGGATGTGTAAGATCATATGGTAATTTGCGGTTTTTGGTTATATAAACCCAGGTATCACTGCTGTAAGGTAGAGCGACTTACCTCTTGCTAGAGGACTTGTCATCTCTCCGTGCATATGCATGTATTCTCTGATTAATCAATAAAGGAGCCTCAGGCTGTCTGATCAACTCAACTCAGTGGTGGTCCTTTTCCACGACAATTTGGTGCGTTGGCCGGGAACCCACAAGAGGGCTTCTCCTGAATCAGAGGACCGCAGGCAGTCTCCTTCCAACCCCAGGGCCCAACTAAGGTAAGAGACCTTTTGAAATCTCTAATGGGGCTTGGCAGAGGACTGGTCTGTAGGCTCCGGTTTGGGGTAAGTCACAAGCTGGGTTCGAACTTTTAGCCATCAGACAGACCTGACGCCTCCTCTCGGGAAGTCTCAGGTTAGATAACTTCAAAGATATAAAGTCTTTCTAAGGTTCTGAAAAAGGTGTAAAGTCTTTCCAAAGACTCCTAAGGTTTCAAAGGTATCGCCGGCAACCCACGGACCACGCTTCTTTCGGTCCGGAGAGTCCTGATCCGCTCTTGGGCTAGCACGCCCTGGGAGTTGATCGGGGGTCCCCATTCCTACCAGGTCTGGCGGGGATCCGGGTTTTAAAGTTTTCGCCTTGACGCCTGTGTCAAGAAAGTGCCTGTGTCTGTGTGTGTGAGGGCCAAGCGGCCAGCGTAAATGCAGCTGTGGGAAGACGCCCCGAGCCTCCTGCGAAGCGAAAGCTCGTGACCGGGAGTGTCTCGAAAGCAAGCCCCACAGCTGAGCTTTGAGTATGAGTGTGGAGAGATTGTGAAGCTTCCTAGCTGGCAGGCCTTGATAAGTGGCTAGCCTGTTGGGTGCTTGTGTGTTTCCCCATCCCTTTTCCCTTCCCTTCCATGACCTATGACCGCTCCTCGAGCACTGTCCTTTCAGGACTGCAGGGTCCCTTTTCTGCCCACTGGAGCCATAAGCTCCCTTCCCTTCTTGGAGAGGAGGGAAGCCCCCAGGAAAACCGTACCGCTGGGTCCGTAGCTCCAGAAGCATCGTTGGCTTAAGGCTGGTGCTCTGGGCTGACAACAGGCGTGCGGGGACCGCGGGTTCTCCGGGAGGACGCCCATCCCATCCTTTACCTCCTTCCTTGTAGGTACCTGCCATTTGGCGGGTCAGCGAAAGCCTACCCCTATTTCCCCTGCCCAGGGCAGGTAAAGATGCCATCGGTGTTAGAACTGTGGTAATCCTGATCAGCATTCCCTTGTGTGAGTGGCTTGAAGGAAGTGTTTGTCTGCAGTAAAAATGGAGTCTGGTCCAAAAGGCACTCCTGCTGCTTACATGTATGTGCACTGTGGCCCGTCGACATGTAAATATTTGCAAAAGTGGAGTTGGTATACCAGAGATAACCCAAAACTGCAATTTCCTGTAGAGGGCAGTTCTGATCTTGACAGGATCATGCACCTCCGGGGTGCCCTTCTTGCCAATTCTGTGGGACGGGGACAGTTTAATGCTTATTTTGAATGGTATGATGAATCCCAAGTGAGGGGTCTAAAAGATACCCAAGAAAAGTTAACAATGCAACTTAAAGAGGCACGGGAAAAATTAAATAGTGCCAAAAATATGCCCAATCTCTCTTTAATAGACGAGACTCCCCTCTGCCCATCCAAAACGTGCCCAAAACCAACTGCCCCGGAAAAGATCTACCTTTCACCGTCTTCTAATGAGCTAATCAAATTGTTCACGGAAGATCGGCAATGGCCGGATAATCCTAATCCTGCTCCTATCCCTCCTCCCTATAATCCGAATGATCAAAATGGGTTCCCTCGGGAAAAGTCTCCAACCACGAACTCCACAACCAGCTCTGGAAATGGAGGAACCCTTCATGGCTCTGCCTCCTCATCTTCCCCGGGTTCTAATAGACCAACCCCTTCCACGACCCCTTCAAGTGAATCCTCATCTCAGTCGACTCTGTCACCAGAGTTGGGAGACGCCCTTGGGGCTATAACAACAACAGGAGAACTGTTAATGACTAAGTGGCAACTTGAGGCAAGCAAAGAAGACGTAGACTGGGAGGAGGGGGATATAAATTGGGAGAAGGTGTCTCCAGACTCCCCGCTACGGCTGTTGTCAGGTACTATAGCCGAAATAATGCAGCTTACGACATCACCAAAATATAAATCCATTCTAGAAAATCCCTCTCCCGACTGTGATTTCGTAGTCCTTCGCACTCGCGGTAGTACTTTACTGCGTAAGGCAGCATACATAAAACCCCCGCCAGAGACCGTTAATAATTTTTCCCTTCGCCAATTGCCAGGCCAAGGAGGGTTAGTAACAGTACATGCCCCCTGGTCACCAGGCGATCTTTACAACCTAATTAAAAAGTTTCCAAAAATCGGGCAAGATCCCGTTAAATTCCAAGAGCAATTGGCAATGATAGTCAAGTGTTATAACCCCTCACATGCTGATATGCACCCAGCTGTTATCCGCTTTTGTGCCCAAAGAAACCCTTACCCGCCTCTATGCAAGGGCAGGTTGGCCGGATGACCCTGCAGATATGTCTGAGGTTGAATTTAACCAGAAAAGAACTGACTTAGTTAACGGAGTTCTCACCGTATGCCCAAAGAAAACAAAATGGGAAAAAATAAACGCCTGTAAGCAAAACAAGGAAGAAAATCCGGCAGACTTTGTGAAGCATATTAAGCAAGTGTTTGGAAAATATTCGGGGATTAAAAATGCAGAACATGCAGCTACACAAGCAATAGTGGCTGCAGGTTAGAAGAGATGAACACAGTCCTAAATTCTCGTTTCACAACAAATAGGAATGTGGTATCAAAGCAATGCAAATTTAAAGAACAATTGCAAATTGTTGATGAATCCACTGTCTCACATTAAGAAAATCAGCTATTAGAATCTCTTACAATTGAATCAAACATGGACTTTGATCTAATTCTTACAAAAGAGAAGTTGACCCTAGAAAAGGCAATTGAAGGATGTTAGAGTACTACTCTGGAACTCAAGAGACTTCGGTTCAATTCTCTGTTCCACCGGCATTTTCCTGTGTGACCTTGGGCAAGTCACCAAGTCTCTGTACCTAAGCTTCCCATGTGCAAAACAGAAACAGTATTCTCTGCCTGACAGAGGTGCTGTGAGGAGAATTATAGCAAAGATTGAGAGTCATGAAGATACTGCAGCAATGAAGGCCATATGAAGTACCTAACACAGGAGGAATCCAGAGAGTTTATTCTCCTATGACTACAGATCCAAGCACTAAATTGATTTTAATCATACCTAAGAGCTAACAATTGCTTTAACCAACAAAATGAAGTTTCAGCACATGCAAAATACATTGATATTACAAATGCAAAAAACAGTGCCTGCTATAATCAGACAGCTCTCAGCCTAGGCTTTGCCATTGTCTCGGTGTCTCTTGCCCCTGGTCCCCACTGGAACTCCCACTCCTGGGCATTCTCACTGCTCCCTGCAGGAGCTGGGCTCAGTCCCAGGGTCCTACTGAGTCTAATTATCTCAACTCAGTTACAGAGCATTCTCAGGCCTGCAGTGTCCGTCTTCCCTGAACAAAAGGTAAGGAAAAGAAAAGGATATCACTGCCTGGGCTCACATGGCCACTGGGCTCCCTAGCCGTCTCTAGCAGCCTCTCTTCTTGGGCAAACTCCCCCCCCCTTATTCTGTGGCTAGTTTCACCTTCTGAGCTGCTGTTCTCCAGGCAGAGAATGCTCTGCCGGTGTACCTAACTGGCACTGCCTGAATGCTGGGATTCTTGTTAGGCTTAAATTTAATGCATGGACTTTATCCATCAATGGTTTCACAAGGCCTCCTCCTATCGGATACCCTAAATAAGTCACCTCAGTCATGGCCAACTTATACTCAGCAGGTTTACCTGTGAGGCCAGCCTCTTCTAGAAAAGTCAATACTGCTCTTAGATCACTGAGGTGGTCTTCCCACATAGGGCTATAAATTACAGTGACATCAAGATAAACTGCAGCATATTGCTGGTGGGGTCAAAGGATTCAATTCATCAGGCCCTGGAAAGCCGCTGTGGCCCCTGGCAGGCAAAACAGCACGGTTTTAAAGTGGAAATGGCCAAAGGGGATTGAGAACATGGTATTCTCCTGACAGGCTGCAGGCTGGGGTATCTGCCAATAGCCTTTTGTAAGATTCAATGTGCTGAGGTATTGTGCCAGGCCCAACTGCTCTAGCAGCTCATCATGTTCATTGCAGCATTGGGTAAGTGTCAAACTTTTGTTCGCTTTGGGGACCAGGACTAAAGGAGTCCTCCAGGTGCTCTTGGACTCCTCCATGACCCCCCTTCTCAATATTATAGGCACTTCTACTTGGACCATGTTCCACAGCTTCTTGGGCAAGGGCTGAGGATTTTCTCTAATCAGTTACCCTGGCGTGGTCTTCAGATAATGTTATATGGCTTACGTTCTCCCCAGGCTCGTGGAGAATACCATATTGAAGTCTTGGATCATTTGCAACAACTGGGTCTTAAGAAGCAATGGCCTCATTTAATGGTAAAATTCCAGACTCTAGGCTATCAGCTACATTGAGACCTAGTTCAAGGCTCACTGGCCAGGAATCTAGCAGGAGGGTTTCCCACGTTTTCCACAGCTTGAAAATGAAAGACCTTTGTCTCCTTCCTCTTGCTGGTTAGCTTGATCTCATAATCAACCGGATCCATTTGTCTCAGAACCTCAAACAGACCTTATCAGTGAGCCATTAATTTTGACTCAGATGATGGTAATTGGAGCAACACCCGTCTTCAGGGTGGAAAGTTCATGCCTCTTGCTTATATCCCTGTTCTTGCCTCCATTGAGCCCAAACATGGTTCTCCTTTGTGAAAGTGTTCAACTTTAGATGTTCACATAGTTGAGTGATAATGTACTGGGTCACCCCAAGTGTGTTTGCATCTTGCCCCTCCCAACTCTCACAATGCATCCAAGATTTCCCAGGGCTGACATCCATAGAGCATTTTGAAGGGCAAAAAACCCACAGAAGTTTGGAGTACCTCTTGCATAGCAAATAGAAATGGTGGGAAGAGGTGGTCTCAGTGTCTAGACTCAATCCCAACAAAATTGCTTCGATATCTCTTAACATCTTGTTAATCCTTTGCACTAGGCCATCTGTTTGCAGATGACACACTGATGTCCGCACGGCCTTTATTTTAAGAAGAGAACATAGCTTATGCATCACCTGAAGGGTGAAGCTGGAGACTTGAACAGTCAATATTTCCTGCAGGAAATTTATCCAAGCAAAGAGAGTCTCATAAGTTTGGAAGCAATTGCTGTCACTGTAGCCAAGCACAAGGGTATCGCTTTGGGGTAGGGAATGACATAGTCCACCACTAAATGTACATACTGGTTTCCCAAGCAGCTCTTCTCTAAAAGGCTCTACCATGTTCATCCCTATTCTTTCAAATAGGGTTTCCATTTAGGGCATTAGGACCAAAGAGCCTCTGGACAGTCTTGGCTGTCATTTATTGACACTCAGGACAGGAACAGCAACACTCCCTTACCTCACTGCGCACCCTCACCCAGAAAAAGTTAGTCAATACCCAACTCCAGGATCTTCTCATTCCCTATACGCCCTGTGCAGGGAATATCATGTGCCAGCTGAATTACAGCCCTTCGGTACTTACAGGGTATCAGTAAATGAGTTCTTATTGCTCACAACTGAGAGTGTCTTTTCACGTGATACAGACGCTCTTTCTCCAGCAAAAAGTGGGTGTGGTGTCTCAGGTGCTAGGGGTCTGCTGCCTCCCCAAACATGGATACCAGCTGTTCACAGACACTGCTCAGCACTGCATCATCATGTTCTTGGGTGAAGCTCCTCTTTATAGTAAGGTCTGAGGTCCACAGCCAATGCCTGCCATCCCTCCATCTGTCTGGTCATCCCTGGTCACAGAGGACATTCTGGAGGGGGTCTTCAGAGTCCCCCAGACTCATTAGGTCCATGGGGTCCACAGGCCAAGGCCTGCTCTGGAGCTCATATCCTTAATGATTTGCCAAAAGGCTGGCCAGTTTGAGCCTATAATCACTGGGCATGCTAATTTCTCTGCTAGCACAATTTTAATTGAGTCAGTGTGGGCACCAACTGTCAGTTCCAGCCACTGACTGGGCATAGGCTTTACATATCCATGTATACACTCCAGGCAAATAGTCCTCTTTGAGTTGATTTTCTTTCCTGCTAGGGCAGCTTGTATCACTGTCTGGCTACACCTCAAGACCCAGTACCTCCTCCCCTTGGACCCATTCTGGGATCATCAACATAGTGGGGGTGAGTCCTATTACGTGTCATCTTCTGCCATCCAACCCTCTGTGTAGTCACATTCCATCAATGGGAACTCTTTCCTCATATGCCCCTGTTGCCAACAGGAATAGCAGATCACTGAGCTTATCCCTGCAGGCTCTGGCAGGGGGCATGTTCAGACTATGAGGAAAACCTTTGGGCTCAAAGGCTACACTTCAGTCATTTGTGTCCCCAGGTGGTTGGTTATCTGGGCAATATCTTATCCAAACTTAGCCCTGTGTCTTGCCACAGTCTTCCTCTGTACATGGTGTGGCTCAGGTTGCTGTGGTGGGTTTGTACACCTTTCCTGTTGTGCTTGGGTTCGGCATCTGCTTGCGGGGGTCTGGTGTCATCAGTAGCCCTCACTGGTGAATGGACTAAGGCCACATGTCCCATCTCCAGCAACACTTCAGCTGTGATAAAATTTTCCATCAGCTGCATTATGTCTGACAACGACTCAGGGTGATGCCAGAGAACCCACTCCAGGTCCCTCACTATAAGTATGGATACAAACTGCTCTGCGACAACCTACTCTGCAACTTGAGACCTGGAGCGCTCCAGGAAAGAAAACCATCACCAGCAATGCCCTTTGAATCACTGCATCATTTCCTGGGGGTGAGCCTCCTTGGGGGAGGTCTCCACCCAAAAACGCTGCTGCTGAGTCTATTTGCTAATATCCAGATAATCTAAAATAGTGGTCTTCACCCAACAGTAGTCTCTAGCCTGTTCTGGGTCAAGGTTACGGTATACCAGCTTTGCCTCTCACATCATATAGAGGGCTAAAACTAATGCCCAGTGCTCTGGAGGCCATTGAGAGACCAATGCCATCCTCTGAAAGGTGACAAGGAATGCTGCTGGATTGTCTTGGAGCCCATGTTAGTTAACTTTACTGACATGGGTGGCAGAGCTCCTCTGGCCTACTGGGTCTCCCTGCAGAGGGCAGGTTTTTACTACTGCAAAGAAGTCAAGTTCTCGCTGGTGGTCCCAACCTCCTTTAGCAGCTGCTGCTCCTGCTATGCTGACTGTATCGGCTGCTGGGCAGTCCACCACTGCTGGAACTGCTGTTTCTGGTTGGCCTGTTACTGTTGCCATTCTGCCATCCACTTATACCAGTGCTAATGGTGCACCTCGACTGATGCCCCCTCTCCAAGAACTGATGTGGAACCTGTTTCTGTCTCAAGGCCTTGAATCATGTGTAGGGTATCATGCCTGCCTTCCCTCCCCACCACTTTCAGTGAGCCACCTCTCAGCTTGAGCTTGGAAGTCGTCTCTTGCCTCTGGGCACACACCAGAACCCACACTCCTGGGTAAGTTCCCTGCAAGAGTTGGGCTCATTTCCAGGGTCTTTTCAGAGGCTAATTATCTCCAATCCCTGGTACTGCTCCTCTGCTCCACCTACAGGGCACAGAGAGCAGACATCCATGGCCCCTCTAGGGGCTGCAATGTCTGTCTAATGCAAAAGGCGGGGGGGTGGAGGAGAAGGAAAGGGAAGGCTGCTCATTGCCTCGGGCTAGGCTCCCCTGGCTACTGAGCGCCTTAGCAATCTCTAGCAGCCTCTCTTCTTGGGCCCACATTGGTCTGTGGTCATCTTTAAAGTTCCCCTTCGCCAGGCGGAGCATGCTCTGCAGGCGCACCTAACTGGCACTGCCTGAATACAGGGATGCTGGGTTAGGCTGATTGTCAGTGGGATGGAGACATCTCCCATCATACTGCTATTGTTGTGCACTACTCCAGTCAAACCATTTCCAGCCCTCACATCCCACTGAAATAGGCAGAAAAATGCTGGAGGGGAAAAAAGAAGCCAAAAAAGGACAGATGCTAACTATTCTAGAGAGCAACAAACACTAGCTCAGAGTCAGAAGAGTTTATTTTGGGAACTCAGGAGTAAGAGATAATGTGACTGTTAATGGATAGAAATTAAAAATGGTCAAAGATATTGGATGTGAGAGAAAGGATGTCAATGTTGACCTTTTCTGAAACTAAATATTTTGTTTTTTCCTCGGTTCATTCTTCTGAGCGGCACTTATTGACAGTCACATATTTTGTTTTATGTCTGAATCTTGCAGATAGTGTGTTTGTGTGTAGGAATTATGGGCATTTCTGTATGTAAAACTTTATTATGAAAGGAAAATAATTAAATACTTGGATTTAGAATTAGGTTGAGAGAATTCAACTAATGTACTGAGAGAAAGGCAGCCTTTTTAAAGCAAAACTGGACCTTTTGACCTGGATAGAAGTAATAATTTTAGATTGGGATCATTTTCCACAATTCTGAAACAATAGCTCCCCAACTGTGGTCTCAGCACCACCGCGGGTCTGAAGAGGCCTGACCAGTCACATGTGCTGGCTTTTCTCATTTCCAGCTGCTACATCACATTAAGAGAGTTAAGCATGCATTAAATATTGACCTAAGATTACTTTTCCACTTTAGCAATTGTTCTAGCTGACACGGGGATGTTTTGCAGTTACAGATAAGATGAAAGCAGTCCTTGAGACATTTTCTGTAGTAAAAGGTGGTCCATGTAATGAAAAAGATTTAAGACCTCTGTCTATAAGGTAATGAGTATGTGTTGTTTGAAGGATCATGAGCACTTCAAGCAAACATATGAACTGGTGTAGATAGGCAACCACCACCATGGGATATGGTTCTGATGACTTATATTCAGATAATTACACATAATATGATCCCTTATAAAGGGTTTGCTTTGCCAAAGAAACAGGCAGTTCTTTGAACTAGTGTGCTAAGAAAACATGTACGGTACTTTAATGTACCATCTTTTCACATTTGGGCACCTGGGCTCAAATTCTACAATATGAGAGAAGCAAAAGTGAGCGCAGTGAGCTAGTTGCTACTGGACAGTTTTCCAAGTCACAAATCCATCTCACAGTTTGACACAATTAACACATTCCCCTCACAGAGGATGCCTAGAACTGGAATAGCAGGGGGATCCAGGTCAGGAATGTGGTGCGCTGATGTTTGCAGAAGCTTATTCATCACTTACCTGCATTAGACCTGGTTCTACACAGTCCTATTAATCCCTCATGTCAGGGCTTGGAATCTCCCATGGTACTAGTTCTCTGAGTTAGAATACTTGAGAATGGTGGCAGTGACTCCAAACAGAGAGATGGAAGATTTTTTTTTAAAAAAAGCCTCTTTTAAAGACAACAAAAAGTCTATTAGAACATTAAGCTTTCAAATATCTATCATTCAAATGAAGAACAGCATTACAATGGAGAGAATATTAATTTTTTAATATTTTAAATGTACCCAGATACAAAATTTAAAATAAAATATGCACAATGTATTGAACTTGTCAACTAAGCAGAAGTTAGTCAGTCACTTTGTACCGTAACAACAGTTCTTCAAGACATGTATCCACTGTAGGTATGTCTGCATCCCTGCACTGCAAATTGAACAACTTTGGTAGCAGTCTGTCCCGCCCACGCATGCACTGCGCCTCGGCTGCCACAAGGTTAGCGAGCATGCGTGGGCGACCCTCAGTTTCTTTTCTACTGCAGAGTCAATGACAAGAACTCCAAAGTAGAGGGGAGGAGGGTGGGCTGAGGAGCACATCTCAAAGAACCATCATTACTGCACAAGGTCACTACTGCTACTTCAAGTATTGTCCCTACGGGTGCTCCACTGTAGATAATTCCCGAGCAGCGCCCACCACTGGAAGCTGGAACTTGGAAGTTGAGTCTGATATGGATGATAGTGCCAAATTTGGCATCTGCAGCTGAATCCCCCAGGATAGCATAGTGGCTGAGGAGGCAGTATGTGCTATTCAGCTTCCTGGGTTCATTGGTAATCTCCCTGGACCCAGGAAGCTGAGTAGAAAATACTGCCTTCTCAGCCACCCCAGAACCTGCATGGGGCATAACAAAAGCTTCTTCCAGACCTGAGAGATGCTTTTCCCCAGGTAGCTTGGGGTCTGGGGAGGGGAGGCGCAGCTGCAGCTGGCCCAGGACTTCTCCGGGCGGGGGTGGGGGGGAGGTTTGGAGCATCGGTCAGCCTGGGTCTCCTCAAGGTTGCGGGGGTTGGGACTTTGACTGGTTCGGTGCTCCCCCGGCCAAAAGGGGAGGCACTCAGAGCTGTTCCAGGCAGTGGGTACAGTGGGGTGGGGGAGTCTTGATGTTACCAGGGTTGGCAGGAGGCAAACCCTTTCTTCTTCATTTTTCTTCCTTCTTCTGTTTTTCCTTTTGTTTCAAGGCATAGCTAAATAAAATGTAAACGAAGTAACAAAGAAAAAAGCTTTGAGGGAAGCTAAATCTAGCAAATTTAAAGGGAGGTAACGATCCATGAATGGACAGCTCTAGCTCCTCTCTAGCCAAGGTGGTTGAGAAGGAACTGATGAGGGTCACCTGCTAACGCTGGCTAATCTCGTGGCAGGTGAGGAGCAGCACATGCACAGGTGGGACAGACTGCTACCAACGTTCTCTGATTAGTAGCACAGGGACACAGACACACCTACAGTGGAGTAACCACAGGGACACTACTCAAAAAACACGTTTCTCAACAATAACATACTAAAGGAAGATAAAACGATGCTGATTTCACCCTGTACTCTATTTAATTCACTCTGGGAGCATAAAGGAGAGGTAAACAGCCCATATAAGAGGGTAGCCTAGGCAGCATGGAATTGTCACAATCACCCTATACTACTCCAGAAGTATGTGACGCACAAAGATTAGGGAGTTGGAGAGGTGATGTAGCCAGAGTATACAGCATTCTAGCTATCCTGGGCTGCCAGGAGGCCACCACAGCCAGAACTCAAAATCAGAGCAGCCCTGAATTTCCTCTGAAGTACAACAAGGGCCTGGCAAGCCCCTGGACACCAAGTGTATAAAGGAAGCATAAAAGTGGTTTAAAGCCACCTTTGTTTCTCCCATTTCTTTCCCTGCTTCACTGGCAAGAAGCAGTCAAGAATCAAGCCACTGTTCCTTTTTACAGTAATACTAAGCCAATATAAAGTGTTACTTTTGAACTAACACACATTTTAAAAAGTTTTAAGGTACAAAATGTGGGATTTACTTTGAACATCACATTCTAGGATGCACCATGCTATATGCACATGGATGGCAGGCAGCTACTTCACAACAGCACATACTATTTCTTTCTTATAAATTGGTTTGTGCAAAATCTTTCTGAAAATGAGGTGCGGTTAATATATTATGGGATTCAATTTCAACTGGTTTGAACAGTGTTAGGAACTATTCAGGTCTTTTCAAGCAACATTTTCATTTTCAAGATGCGTTCCCCAAAATATTCCACTCAACCCACAGTCAACCTGAGCCAGTACTGCTCTGGGAGTTATGCCTGCAGTGTTATGGCTTACTACAAGAGCTAGTATCTGGGTCTCGACTAAGAAAGCAGCCTACATGAGGGGAAAAAGCCAGCTATATGTTTAAGAACACATCTATTTTCCCACCTGTATTCCAACTGGAATCCGGCTGAATGCTGAAAAATTTCCATTTTGTTTCTCCACCAGCATTGCAAAACAATCTTTTATACTAATTGATTTAATATTGCTATTGAATTTACCTTGTAATTTTTCGGTAAGACTATCTTGACAAAGTTATGTATGTGAATAATATATTCTAGGTTCTTGCACTGATCTGTTTCACCATTTCCTTGGTTAGTCATTTATACCTGTGCCAAGTGGGTGTAAAATGGTATTATTGGTGTGAGTGCAGAATTCTGATTTGGTAATGTTTTTATACCTACCTTGCTCAGATGTAAGTGACTGCACAAAACACAAGGAAGAGGAGAATCAAACCCAGTATCTGAAATACCAGTACAGCCTCAATAGACCAAAATAATCACCACTAGGTGTCACCCTTTGATACTGTACAAAACACTATACATAGGAACAACTGTTTCACGTTAAAATTATATAGGAGCAATTTTACTACCACACTGAGTGCAATGTGGTATTTTATTCAGCATCTCCTCACTTTACTCCTAGTTTTGATTTTTTAAAAGTATTTTGGGTAAATGAATTAAGGGATTTGCTTCTACGTCAGCTAAAAGGAATTCTTGTAGTCACAGTTTTACAGAGAATGTCAGTACATGACCCTTGCAACTTGAACATATATTGCAACATGCTAGAGGTATCAATGTATCCATTCTTAGGTTACTTTTACAAAAAGAAGTCTTAAGGAAAAAGTATAACTAGCAACAAAGTATAATGCATTATTGAAGATGAGTAAGTAAATTACATTCTCCAATAGTCTGAATTCCTCCCACCCCTGAAAAGACAATTAAAATTTTTATTTGCAAAGAAGTAGGGTGCAACCATGCCCAGCCCTACACAGATTCAGAGGGAGCCTGCCCACGAGTGACTGATCTGAAATGAAAAGGAGCTATGCATCCAAAAAGTGATGGAGATCACAGGCTCGCTGGGGCACAATGACTAGCAGTTCATGTATGTGGACTGTGCCTTAACGCTACAACAAACCACTAGTCTCAAATCTGGTTTCAGAAACAATAAAAAACAATCTGACTTCAAAACAACAGTTTTGCAGATTAATCATCAAAATACAGTGGTGCCATTTTATCTAAGGCTACACAGAGGTTTGTAAATGGTCAGTATTTTCAGTTGTTACTGTTCATCGTTTTTCTTTTTATTATTGTACCACAACACTTATTTTTATTCTAAATAAACCTTACCAACTGTGCAGCTGTCTTCAAGTACTACATCCACATTTCTATCTCTGTATTCAACCCTGAAGTCAAGCATCCGTGGCTGTCTTTCCACTATTTGTCGGGATGGCACTACATGTCGAAACGCTGAGGATGAGGAAGGAGTTGAAGAAGATGCAGTAGGATGACTTGTGGGACCATAGGTTGGTCCTTGCAAAGTCTCTCCACCATATTCACTGAAAGATATATAGTTTAGAGCATTTAAATAGAACAGACTGATAACTGAACTATTTGAAGAAACACGAGGCAAGCAAGATGAGCAGTATATTCCCTTACTGTCATCCACAACTTGCACTTGTGACTGTTATATTGTATCACGTATCTGACATTCAGGCTGTTTTACTAACAATGTAAAAAATTATAGTATCTACAACATTTTCTTAAATATTAGCAACTAAAAAGTTCAAGAGAGATTGTTTAAAAGCTGGTCCTACAGTATTGTAAAAATCTTTTGAGCCTCAAGTTTAATATATGTATTACAAATCCTAGAATGACTTGTAGAGTAAGGAACACAATATTGCAACCCCATGGAAGTACTACATATCCATACCAGAATCCCAAGGGTATCCCATGCTTGAAATTCTACACAGCAGCCACCATTCTACTACTACATCATCAGGCTAGTGTCATCCCAAAAGAGTCTGGGAGAAAGTGCAGCAGAGATGCATCCCATAACCTTAGAGTGACAAACCTATTTGCCAATTAATCAGACAGGTTAAAGAGGAAAATAAGTAATTTTTTTGCTTCAAGCAATTAAGGGAGATTATATAGACATCAGTGTATTAGTTTAAGACTAAAATCTAGAAATATATGTTAATTACAGAATGTTGAATTCCAGCTTCTCCTTGAGAATCATCTCCCTCCCCACTACTCCTGAGTAATTGCATATGGACCACGGGATAGTAAAGTGGGAAGTGAATGTAGCTTTGCACAGATTAATTTGGAGAACTCCAGCTACAGGCTCTTCATTTAACCTCTCTCCAAAGAGCGCAGTGCTGGGGATTAGTAAGCAGAGTGATAAAACAAGGCATATTAAGAAACACCATTCAGGCCAAAGAGAATGTCGAATCACTTTGACAAAATGAGCATTTTACATACTAAAATGAACATTCCACCCAAGGAATCCAGGAAATAATGTTTGTAGAGTATGGCTGGAGTTCTGCTTTGCAGATGTCCTCAAGTGGAAGACAGTGACTACAGACATATAGTGAAATCTGTATGGGAAACTATCCTTACTAGGCAGCTCCAGATGTCCTGATGACTGGTGCACACTAACAGAGTATGCTTCAAGGATGGAATCTGAATGAATGATACTTTAATTTTTTTAATAGGGCCGCTGCAATTTGGGATCATGCCAATTTTTTTTTAAAGGGATCTTATTTAGAAGGCCATATTCCACTTTCTTAAAAAGAAGAAAGTCAAGAAGTGTCTTGATGCGAAAGCTTTAAACACAAAACAAAAAAAAAACAAAAAACCTGAAACTCCCTTCGCTCCCCACCCCCCAGTGATGACATGAACTCAGTGAGCATAGCCAGTTGCTACACACACATGCTATATAATTAACAAACACTGTCTACATTCCCAACTGTCTGCTGGTGCAATTCCTATCATTTTACCTCCCACGTTCTGAAAAGAAAAAATTAAGTGTTATGCTTTTCTGGTAGTACAAAGGTCTCTTTTCCTTTTCTCTAGTCAGCAGACACACAAATCGGAATTCACAGCTATGTGAAACCTACAGGAATTTCAGAGTTCTAAAGTACAGAGGGAATCTGTTTTGTTTTGTGCAGCTTTTAATTACAATACTAAGTACGACCAGGAATTTGTTATGCAGAGTTAAAAAATGACCATATATTGATCCAAGCTGTTTTTTTTAAAAAGGGGGGAGGGTTACTGAATGTTAAAATTAAAAAGAGATACAATAGTTTCTGTGACAATAGTTTTGTTAGTAATCCTAAATAGCATTCTCAGGACATACTTCTTTAAATCACAACTGTATTACATTTGGTGGCCGAGAGGATATTTGTTCTCTGAAAATATTACTTGCATCCTGTTAACCCCTATTAAATAACATTAATTGCATTAAAAAAAAAAGCCAATAAACACTTAGCTACCAGCAGGTGGACACTCACATAATGATTCAATTTAGCAAAACCTTTGATTTAGGCGATTATGGGTGAGATTTTCAAAAGAGCATAAGGGAGTCAGGTGTCCAACTCCCTTTGAAAGCCAATGGAAATTGGGTGCCTAACTCCCTTAGGCCTCTGAAATTCCACCCTATATCATCGGGGGGCGGAAAACCCACAACAGCTTGACACACATTCAACTGCCTAGATTTTTTTTAAAGAAAGAAAAATAGATGCTGAAGAAACTTCAGAATTGACTTATCAATGCCTTAACTTCTTGCTGAACCAAAAGAAAAAAGTATTGCTAATCAGTCTGGTGAGTATTTAGACTGAAAATGCTTTGTATGTATATGTACAGGGCGTCTCTGGACCCTACACTAATACAAATAAAAAGTAAATATCCACTCACTGCAATGAATAAACAAGGATTTAATCCTGAGTGTAAAAAAAGGTGATTGTTGACAACATACATTAAATAAGTTAAGATCTAATAATTACATACAGCACAGCTGCCAAAATATTGATTTACTTACATTATAAGTAGCATCTACCATAAGTTAAGCACATTTTAAAACATCATATTTGTCCATTCTACCGGCTCTCCCAAACAGCTGAATTCCTGTTCTGCTGTTTCAGATTGCCTCATCAGCACTTAGCAGATGATGCTTCAGTGACTTAGAATCACACAAGCCAAAACTGAATTCAAAAGTTTGAAAGAAAACAAGTGCATCGACTTCTTGAAGTGAGTAATCTACTTCCTTTGACACAGTATCCTTTACCTGCAGCCCACTGAAAGGGCACCAGTAACTCTAACACAGAGAAAAATTATCACCACCTTTCATGCACGTGCACATGCATCAAAAGAGAAAAAGAAAAAAAAATTAGCCAAGGACATGGGGGCAATTCCCAGCTGTTAGAAAAAGTGCTTTGGGATTTTGTAGGTCCATGCAGAACAGATGGGACCTCACTTTTAGGGAATTATCTGACAGACTCAGACTTAGTCAACTGTATATCCTATAGGGATTGATCCCACACCTAGTGAAGCCAGGGGAAAGAATTCACTGATGTTGAGGAGGGTTGGATCAGGTCCTTAATCAGTCTTGGAAAGTTGAGGGGTTCAGCCAGCCTTCCCAGGAGTTGAACTCATGGCTCTTGGGAGTCTAACTATTTCAAAATGACACATACAGTATTACATCTTCCTCCTAAGGGATAGAATTGGAGATCAGGAAAGAGGAGACAGGGGAAGAGAAAGTAAACCTCCCCCATGACTACTATTACACAGTACCTCTTTTTACACATTATTGCTCCAAGTTTCTTTACTTACCTTTGTAGAATGCCGTTTTCTTGTGGTATTACACCATTTATAGCTGCCTGTGAACAAAAGATATACAGTAAGTCAAAAAATCCAAGCAGCAGTAAGACATCAGAAAAACTTGAGATATTTCTGCAAAGCAATTCAAATCAGCTTATACAAAAATGACTCAAAATTTGCTTAAACAAAATCCCCAATGCTCCTTAAGCACATCGAATATTCTCCATTCAATTCACATAGAAGTACCTGACAGTGCCACTAAAGTACATCCTATTTCAAAGGAAACTGGCCTAAAACAAGACTTTGCATCCAAACTGTATATATCTTTATAACAGGACAAAATAAAGCTAAAACTTTCTAAATTTAAGGATTCAAAATGTTAGGGTGGTTAGATTTGTTTGATTACAGACATGTTTGAATTACAGTTTCAGAGCCAACAGAGATCTGAATGCAAGATGTTTGTTTATGCCCATTCACATATTTCAGTAATTTTAACACAGACCTGATACTTAACATATCAAATCTCTATCTAGAAAGTATTTTTCCTCTTTAATATTTTTGTACGGGTTCTTAATTTGCTATATGAATTTTATGGGTAGGTACCATGATTTTAGTTTGAGTTTCAGCTTCTAGAGTTGTTCCAAAAATTAGTTTATTGCACACTATCCCAACTAGGTTAGCTCAATTTTGCTGATCATACGTGTTTATTGCAATGTAAAAAAAAAAAAAAAAAAAGCCACCCTCAATAGAAAATTTAGCTTCCAACAGCAAGAATGCCTATTCTAGGATTCCTAGTTCAGGGAATGTTTGCAAAACATCATTAAGAAAGACAATACTATCTAGAGAACAAATGTGATTGAAAGGGATGACAGCACAGGACTGAGAGCTAAGAGTTACAGTAAAACCTGAGAGTTATGAACACCTCAGGAATGGAGACTGTTTGTAACTCTGAAATGTTCATAATGCTGAACAAACCATTAGTGGTTCTTTCAAAAGTTTACAGCTGAACACTGACTTGGTACAGCTTTGAAACTTTACTATGAAGAAGAAAAATGCTGCTCTCTTTTTTCTGTAGTACTAGTTTATGTTTAAAACAGTACTGTACTGTATTTGCTTTTTTGTTTTTGTCTCTGCTGCTGCTTGATTGAGTACTTCCAGCTCCAAATAAGGTCTGTGGTTGACTAGTCAGTTTGTAACTCCAGTGTTCATAACTCTTGAGGTTCTACTGTACCAAATTCTACTCCCAGCTCTGATACTGACTCTCTTTACAACCTGGGGTAAGACAGCCAAATTTTAAAACTAGCCACTAATTTTGGGTTCTCAAATTTAGACACTACGGACCTAATCTTCATAATTATTGAATAGCCAAAACTGCAAATGAATCAATAAATGATAGAGATGGATGTTCGGCACCTCGGGGGTGGAGGGAGAATCATGCCCTAGATACCTAAAGGACAGCACTTAACATATGGGCTGGCTTTCGAAATCTGACCCTTAACCTCTTTCCTTCAATTTTCCCATCTGGAAAATAGAAGTGATAACACTTACTTCTACAGTACTTACCTACTTCCAACCCGTTTGGATGAATTTTTGTAAATCACTTAAGATTATAAATTATGCAGTAAAAGTATTTAAGGTATCCATCGCCATTGTATCTGGGTGCAGTATTATTCGTTATTATATCATCATTAGTTGTCAAAGATTCTGATGTACATGTTGTGGGGATATTCCCTGTAACAGTGTAAAAAGTTCTATACCAGATGGAACGGTAGTATGTTTAAACAAGGAGAGTAACTACAGCTAATTACACTGATTGAATTATAAATTATCTTCTGACATGATTATAAACATTAATCCACTCTATGTTCTCAAAACATCTGAAGCCTAGTATATGTAGGAAAATATTTAGAAAAGATTGGTATTGCAATAAGTGGATTTGGGGCACATTTGCATATAGTCTTACTTTTTCTAGGTATGTTACAAGTTGATAAAAACAGAGCATGGGACCTTATGCTTGACCAAAGCTTTCGCAGCAATTAAAAAGGTGACAACTGTGTTGGAACTGGATTCCCAACATAGCTGTAACTGTAGCATAATGGCCCTACCACCAATGGTCTACCACCATATCTGACTATGGATCCGGTTTAACAAAGAAGGGCTCATTTTCCTGAATGTTGGGCTAGCCATCATTTCTTAGCACGAAATGATTCAGGGATTGGAGGGTTATGTATTAAACAATACTTAGCATTTCGGTAGCATTTCAAAGCACTTGTCAAAGTTTAAATTAGTCCTCTAAACATATCAATGACATAGGTACTATCCTAATTTTTAAGATGGGAGATTAAAACAGTGAAGATAAGGAAATGTCAAGGGCCAGAGTGGAAGTCAGCATCAGAGTCAGGGCCAGAATTAGAAAGCAGAAGTCCCTGGTTCCCTTCCCATGTTCTGCTATTTGTGTAAACTTGTACATACACAAAAATTAAGACAATAGGCAGGAGTGCCAAGAAACTCCTCACACTATGTACCCACTCATGAACACAATCAGTACTTTCCAAAATAAAGTACTGGCACAGAAAGGGCTCCCTGTACTTTGATTCCAGTTAAGACAAAGGTATTTCTTTTTTTAAAAAGCTGCTACGCCTGTCACTTGCCAGCAAAACTATTAGCTAACAAATATGCAATCATGGCATTGGACAAGAATTTTATAAAGTCATGCTCTGATTGACCAAATTTGCTTTTTTGATGTTGGCCCACATATGCAACAACCTCTAGAAAATATGCTGTTTGGACTCCACACTCTACAGAAACATAAACAATCCGGAAGTCACTATACTTTGGATCAAGATTCTAGAAAAACAGACTTCTGGGCAGTGTGTGGGAGATATCTGGTTTAGGACTGCTTTGCACCACAAAAGGGTGCACTTTTGGGCCATCTCAATGCAAGGATTTTTCAGACTTGACATTCCCAGTTGTTGCACTGACAGATTTTGAAATGTAGACAACACTCAGGCATTTTACAACTGAGTTGTTTCTGACCCTGCTCTGAGTAGAGGCAGAAGATATGGTAGTAAAAATGCCAAAATTTTGTCTACACTTCAGTCTAGCGGACACATCCTAGAACAGTAGAATTACAGTGGATCAGCATAGGAGAGTTCACCAATTCTAATGGCCTTTGGTGAGGAGGAGAAAAATGTGTCTCTTGGAATGTCTTCATACCAAACTGCTTCTGCACTTCATTATCTCCTTCAGGCTGAAATTCAGAAGTTCATTTTCAGTCTGTTGTGCATTCAGTGGCACTCAATTCACTGGACTCTGGGAAGCCACTGTCCATCAAGATGGCTTTTACAAACTGGTAGCATAGCTAGCCATATACTTACCACCTCTTTTTCTGTATTAAAGAGATGTTATATGTAGTACTGTAGTTGGCTAATGAATCATACAAAAACTATGAACTAAGATTTAAATGCTAACTTGTTTTAATCTAATAAACCTCCATTTTTGAATTTTTAATATATATATTGTGTTATAATTACCTTAGAATATCAACACGGCATAACCCTATGATGCTCTTAACATTTGTCATTCCTTTTTTTTTTTAAAAAATATACAAAGAACAATACAGTGAGTCAACTAGCTTGCCATCATTTAAGTAGCGGTGTTTTGATAACCATAAAATGCTCTGTTAACCATGTGTCTTGCACATGTACATGGAGGAGTTGCAGCTGTTTACAGCTACTGATCATCTTAATCTAATAAACCATCAGGAAAAGATCTCACAATGCTCTTCAGCAATAGACATTTTCTCCATTGTCACTTAACAGGATTGATATATTCTTCATTCTGCATCTTGGTGAATCAAAACACAGCAAGCGCAGCTCTTGTCTCATAGGAACAGTCACCACTGATAACAGTAATTTGACATCCTGGAACTCTCTTTACCTTGAGAAAAAAGTTGCATTGGCAATGAAAATCTAGTACAGTAATTGAGATATTTAGAGTTCAACACTTGCATAGTTTGTCTGGTAAAACCTAGTTTTTATAAAAATCTGAGGCTGAAACTAGCTCAAGATTTCCCTAATTCAAGTACAAAAGCAAAAATTATTAGATGAGGTGGGGGCTCCAAGCTATTTTGTCAAAGACTGAACAACCCTTCTAAGCCTTCTCTTATGTCCCAAACTAGACAGCATTAAAGGGTCAAAGAAATGAGAGATAATAGCGGCCATACTATATAATTTCTTGGTGAGGTGGCCTGCACTCAATAACTACAATGTAGAGTAAAACTGCGTAAAGAGTTTGGGCAATGTTTGTTAAGCAGGATAGAAATTGGAAAGATATAAGAGATCAGGAAAGGGGTGCACATGTCTCCCTTGGTGTTTTGAGTAGGCAACCATTTCTGAGTCCCAACCTTGAAAATGCTGATAAACGACACATGGACATCTAGGCTCTGATGCCTGAATGACTGTAACACAAAACTAAATACACACAACTGATTAATGAAAGATTTTCCTAATTTTTTCAAAAAATTAGTCTCCTCTATTAGACAATTAAGTCTTCATGGTTAAAACATTTAATATGCTGAGAGGACTCTCTAAAATATTCTGAACTTGTGTGTCCATACAAATAAGAATAGCGATACATAATTTTAAAAAATTAAACAAAAACTGTTTCCCTTGAAACGAATTTAGTAAAGTTATAGTAAATCCATTCATTGCTATCTTTACACTAAAGTTTAACCAACCTTAAGCAGAAACAGACACTTATAGCAGCCAATTCATGAAGCCAACAACCTCAGTAGTGTCTAAATCAGTGGTTCTCAATCCGCAGCCCACGGGCCCCTTGCAGCCCAATCAGTACACAGTTGCTGCTCATGTGACACACTCAGGGCCATATGTGTAGTATATATATTGTGTGGATGCAGCCCACATAGCACAGAGAGCTGCATATGTGGCCCACAATGGTAAATAGGTTGATAACCACAGATCTAACTGCTATATTCAAATACAAGCTGTATCCATTTCCATTTAATATTCTCATTCAAAATGCAATCTAAAATTTCAGCTGCTAACTTGCTTATTAAAATAAAAAGTAATGTCTCCACCACAAATTCAAAATAGGTAACTCACCCAAAGAGCTACCACCTACCGTATTTGTCTTTTGAAATTATAAACAAAATTTAATTATTGATTTGTATATTTTGTTTCAAGATATTGGTGATATATCCAGAAATTGATATGATATAATTAGGAGCATCTGGCAATATTGGCACTGAAAATACATAATATCCAAAACAGGGGGAGAACATACAGCATCATAAACCACAAGTGTGCTACAAGACTATATAGTTGCATTATCAAATGTCAAGATCCACAGTACTGATACGGCAATGATTATGAATTCTCGGGCTATGAAACAACAGTACGTACAACATATTTATTTGGCCTCTATCACGCCAGAGCTGTTTCCTGGGAGAAACAACAATGCCAAAAAGCTCCCCAACCATTCTAAATATCTGTCTAGTTTGAAACAATGAAACACTACAAAAACATTACAATTACTCAAGATACCTATGAATCATTGTGAAGCTTAGGGTGTTAAATTTCGACTTTTTCCCTGGGAAAATACTGCCTTAACAGATTGAGACAGTTCTGAAAAATTCTGCCTGTCCCCTTACAAATACAAAATACCATATGGCTTGACTCAAAATACACAATTACAACTGGTCACCAACACTTAATAATTAACAATTACCACATAGTGGAAGGAGAGAGATCACAGTTTTTCCCCTATACTTAAAATAGAAAACAACTGCGGTATCTCCGATACCACTATGTGGTAACTGTTAATTTATGACATTTAATGGAAACCACTGTAGATTTCAAAACTGTTTGGCTGCAATGATCATGCTTACATCGTTTTAAAGCTAATACAGAGGTTTTATTTTACATATTTCATTCCTATCAAGTGGCATCCACTACACCACATGCACTTTCAAATGTAAGACTGAGGACTTCCCAATCTATAAATGGGATGCATTATTTATAGATATCAGGACAAAGGCTTAAACTTACCTTCTTAAGAACCAAACCCAGGTCCACACCTAAAGCCAAATTTAAGGGCTTTTGCGCAGGAGAATTCCTGGGACAAGGAAGCTTCTTTCCTAAGCCTTTAAATACAGTTGTCCACCTGCCTCCCCACATTAAGCAATGAAGTTTTGGCTAGTGCCATGCTAAAAACTATTTCTCCATGCTAATTTTTCCTCTTACTTTTACTCACACCTTCTTGTCAACTGGGCCACCCTGATTATCATCACAGAAGTATTTTTTTCTCCCGCTGATAATAGCTCATCTTAATTGATTTGTCTTGTTACAGTTGGTATGGCAACCCCCATCTTTTCACGGTGTGTGTGTGTGTGTGTGTGTGTGTGTGTGTGTGTGTGTGTGTGTGTGTGTGTGTGTGTGTGTGTGTGTGTGTGTGAGAGAGAGAGAGAGAGAGAGAGAGAGAGAGAGAGAGAGAGAGAGATGACAAAGCTCCAAGCTTGTATTGGTGGGTCCTTAAAGCTCCATAGGCACAGTTTGGTCTCCTGCCTGGACCAAAAAGTCTGTTTCCCCTCTCCAAGGGATCTCTGTAGATCATGCGGGGAGAAAGAAGGTGGAACCCGGGCCCGGCACCCTTACCTCAGAGTTCAGTAATGCTTCCTCTCTTCCAGCTCCTTTCACCTGGGCTCCCCTCGACATAACTGGAAAGGAGAGCTTCTAAAGTAGTATAAGTGGGACCTTAATTGGTTCCAGCTGTCTGCATTAGCCTAACAGCCTTAGCTGACCCTTTGTCAGTTAACTGAGGTCAGGTGACAGCATTAGCCTAATGACTGTTACTGGTTAAATTGGCGTCTTGACTGGCTTGGAGTAGCCTTTGTTTGGCTATCCAGGGAACAGGGACCTGCTCATTCTGAGGCTGATATACCTGCCTTCCACTAACCTCTTATACCCTTCTGGCCTAAGTCCATTACAGTGTGTTTATATACATCTTTCTACTGTATTTTCCACTCCATACCTCTGATTAAGTGGGTTTTAGCCCATGAAAGCTTATGCCCAAATAAATTTGTTAGTCTCTAAGGTGCCACAAGTACTCCTCATTCTTTAAGCCATGGATAGAGCCCCTATACAACTCTCTACATTCAAACCTCCACCCCATGCACAACTGAAAAATGCTGGACCCACTCCAGTGTGTTAGGAATTATGGATTTGACTTGAAAAGGCATATCGGCATCACGAATTAAGATAAACCAATCAGTGGTTCATGTAGTCCAGCATTCTCTCTCTAACAGTGGCCAGTACCAGATGTTTCAGATGAAGTTGCAAGAAAATGTGATGAAATAACCTGTCCACAGGCAGCAGAGAGTCCTGTGGCACCTTGTAGACTAACAGACATATTGGAGCATGAGCTTTTGTGGGTGCCACAGGATTCTTTGCTGCTTTTACAGATCCAGACTAAACACGGCTACCTCTCTGATACTGTCCACAGGGGAATTTTCCTCCTAATTCCCGTAACATAATGGCTGGCTTATGCATATGAAGGTTGATAGAGTTTATAATTTTGCTGATATTCTGTAACCAGTAACTGTGGATGTTATCATTATCCATATAAATGTCTAATTATTTTTTTTTAAATCCTAGTAGGATCTTTCTTCAAGAAAATGACTCATTTTTATTAGGGCTGTAGAAAAGAAAGGTAAAAAAAATCAAAACCATCTGATTTGAAAAAACAAAACCCTGAAGCTATGCTGTAGCTCTTCTACCCTGCCTTAATTTCAAGGAATTTTTGGTGAAAGCAAAAATATTCAGTTTTGAGAAATACATACTCCTAAGAATGGCCCTGTTTTCTTTGGCTCTCGCCTATTGAACAGAAGGTCAATCTTAATTTCCTTTTCTTCTACATTTCAGTGCTGCAGCTGATTGTGCAATAAAACAACACCTTCCAGAATTCTACTCACCATGTTTTTATTGCTTAATCCCCATTTCGTTTATAATCCAATATTACTAAATGTATCTGATAGTTACAGAGCAAAAACACATTTGGAAACTTAAAATGATAATGCAAAATGCATTCAAACTGTCTTACGAAATCCAGAATAGATGAGAGAATATCACACATCAGAATATATATCTCAGATAGATATGAAGAAAATGAAGGTTGGGGCAGGAGGGAGGGATGTTCATGCACTGATCCAACAAATTTTGTAAATCAGTGATACATAAAAAAAAAATTTCACATGGTCTTAAAGTTTGCTTTAGTTTTGACATCCGCACATGGGGGATTTGAGCTAACACTTTATAAACAAATTACCAGAGAACCAATCAAAATAAAATATAATGGAGCAAGAAAAAATTTTAATGGTGAAAGTTGCATTTAAAAACTGTAGCTAACATGCACATGGTGTGCTTTTCTTTATTTTTCACATAGTAACTTCTCAGTAAGTATTGATAAAAGCTCTATTAAATATTTAGTAATGCAACGTCTCAAGTTTTATTTTATTCAGAGCTATCAATTAATCGTAGTTAACTGAAGCAATTAACTCAAAAAATTAATCATGATTAATCATAGTTGTAATTACACAATTAAACAATAGAATACAAATTCAAAGTTGTTAAATATTTTTGGACGTTTGTCTACATTTTCAAATATCTTGATTTTAATTAGAACACAAAATACAAAGTGTACAGTGCTCACTTTATATTACTTTTGAATACAAATAGTATTTTTCAATTCACCTCATACAAGTACTGTAATACAATCTTTTTATCATGAAAGTACAACTTACAAATATAATTTTTTTGGTTACATAACTCCACTCCATAAACAAAACAATGTAAAACTTTAGAGCCCACAAATGCATTCAATCCTACTTCTTATGCAGCCAATCGCTAAGAGAAACAAGTTTGTTTACATTTACGGGAGATAATGCTGCTCGCTTCTTATTTACAATGTCACCTGAAAGCAAGAACAGGCATCCGCATGACACTTTTGTAGCCAGCATTACAAGGTATTTATGTGCCAGATATGCTACACATTCACATGCCTCTTCATGCTTCGACCACCATTCCAGAGGACATGCTTCCATGCTAATGATGCTTGTTAAAAAAAATGCATTAATTCAATCTGTAACTGAACTCCTTGGCGGAGAATTGTACATTTCCTGCTCTGTGGTTTTACCTGCATTCTGCCATATATTTTATGTTAGGGTAGTCTTGAATGATGACCCAGCATATGTTGTTTAACAACACTTTCACTGCAAATTTGACAAAACACAAAGAAGGTTGCAATATCAGATTTCTAAAGATAGCTACAGCACTCAACGCAAGGTTTAAGAATCTGAAGTGCCTTCCAAAAGCTGAGAGGGACAAGGTGTGGAGCATGCTTTCAGAAGTCTTAAAAGAGCAACACCCTGATGCAGAAACTACAGAACTTGAACCACCAAAAAAGAAAATCAACCTTCTGTTGGTGGCATCTGACTCAAATGATGAAAATGAACATGCATCGGTCCACATTGCTTTGGATCATTATTGAGCTGGACTAGTCATCAGTATTGGCGCATGTCCTCTGGAATGGTGGTTGAAGCATGAAGGGACATACGGATCTTTAGCACATCTGAAACGTAAATATCTTGAGACACTGGCTACAACAGTGCCATGTGAACACCTATTCTCACTTTCAGGTGACATTGTAAACAAGAAATGGGCAGCAATATCTCCTGCAAATGTAAAAAAAACTTGTTTGAGGGATTGACTGAACAAGAAGTAGGACTGAGTGGCCTTGGAGGCTCTAAAGTTTTACACTGTTTCATTTTTGAATGGTTAGTTTTTGTAAATAATTCTACATTTGTAAATTCATCTTTCACGATAAAGAGATTGCACTACAGTATTTGTATTAGGTGAATTGAAAAATACTATTTCTTTTGGTTTTTACTTGGCAAATATTTGTAATAAAAATAAATATAAAATGAGCACTATACACTTCGTATTCTGTGTTGTAATTGAAATCAATATATTTTAAAATGTAGAAAACATCTAAAAATATTTAAATAAATGATATCCTATTATTAACAACACCATTAATCACATGATTAATCACACTTAATTTTTTAGTCATGTGATTAATCATGACTTTTTAACCACTTGACAGCCCTAATTTTATTATACATAATTAGCTATATTTAAATTATTTTGAAAAGTTTAGTCATTGTTCTGGGAAGTTTCGTTAATATTTGGATTGTGTCTCTTCTATTTTTGGCCATATTCATCAATTTTTCCCAAACCCAGTGATAGACTGGTATTATTCTCTATGGGACAGTTTACTTTCTAAAATAGGTCCCTCTGCAGCATCATTGCGTACACACACACACACACACACACACACACACACCTTGTTGGAGTCAAGAAATTCAAGATGTGGGCTGCAGGGATTTCCAAAGGAATCACAGAATATCAAGGTTGGAAGGGACCTCAGGAGGTCATCCAGTCCAACCCCGTGCTCAAAGCAGGACCAATCCCCAGACAGATTTTTTACCCTAGTTCCCTAAACGGATTGAACTGACAACAACCCTGGGTTTAGCAGGCCAATGCTCAAACCAAGATCTGCTTTATGAATACCTAACAGAACTGGTAACTTTAACAGGCGTACACGAAAGAATGTCATGCTGTGCACAAGTCATTTGACAATGAAACTCATGGGATGCACATTCTAGAAGTTTTCCTGAGAATGAGGTGTCAAGTCAGTTGCGGAAACTGGTAAAGGCTTTGCTTGGGAAACAAAAGTCCCAGGCTCACCTTGTGAATGGACTGAAAGACTGAGAACTTAGGCTCAGTTGTCCTTCCAAGGAGTGAAGAGCACTGCAGGCTATCCAGGCTACAAAGGGATAGCATCTCTAATTTTCAATACAGTGACAGGGTAAGAGAATCATAAATCACATGCTCTTCCCCCTGCCCCATCTTCTGCTTGGCTTGTACTGAGCATGCTTACAAGGACTGAGCATGCTCAGCAAGACTGTTGAAGCCTGCTGCCCTCACTCTTCCACTCCAACCCCCCTACTATCAGCATGTTGTCTCTCCAGCTCACTATGGCCCCTTTGCAGCAGAGCTGTTATCATCAGCTACACCAAGAACCATCTTCAGGTTTTACATCAGAGGGATTAGGAGGATAAATTCAAGATTAGATTAGCACTCATTTACCTGTTTAAGGGCTGCAAAATGAGTGACAGGACGCTACCCTACAGAGCAGCTGTCCCATCATATTCACTCACTTCCTTCCACTGAACCCAATATACAGGAGTTTCAGTAGTACTAAAGAAAGGAGAGTGGATGATTCTGCTGAAGAACCACTCCCCCCCTGCATTTTCTCCGCAGTAGGGTTCTGCTTTGGATGGCCTCATCTATCCACAAAGAAAGTACATGCACCATTTATGTAGTGTGATCAGAAAAAAGCTTTTGGCAGATAAACTCAAAATTTATTGTTTTTGAAAATTAAGATGCTCCAAACTGTAAAATGCCAAATTTACTTTCATCACACCAAGTGTCACAGAACATTGAACAATTAATATGCTGCTTAATGATTTAGGCCTCATCTACGGAAAGTTTTACTGGTACAGCTATACTGTCAAAACCCTCCAATGCAGACAAAGCTAATACCAGAAAAAAAAGAGTGCTTTTGCAGAGACACCTGAGAGAAAAACTAAATTAAACCAGAAAAAGCACTTTTATGCCAGCATAACTTGCATCTACGCTAGGGATTTTGCCAGTGTAGAAAATGTCACAATACCCCATCCCCACCCCTCTAAACACCACTGCTATGTCAGCTCAAGTTTCTAGTGTAAACCTGGCCTTAGACTTCTTACCCTACAGTTTTGGGGAACTGAATGCCTGAGATTTACCGGTACATTTACTTCTTCTGAATTACAATATGTGGCAATTCAACACATGGTGGGTCTACTTACGCAGACATTTTGCGGCAATTAGAGCTTGTTTCCAGCAGATGGCACTAGGACCTACCTACCAACTACTCCGTAGCATGGACAATCAAGTGTTTCTTAACAAGACTACAAGAACAGATTAAGAATCTGAATACCAACGATCGGGCAATATAGGCCCAAAATGCTTTCCACTGAACTATATGAACTTCCTACTCTGAATGATGATTGAAAATCCATGGAAATGCCAAAATTACTGTTTTTGAGAAAAGGAATGCATGGATAAGAAGCAAAATTTCTCTCTCTCAGAAGAATGTCTGCAGTTGCATTAATGTGAGATGTAACTAGCAGTGAATTCAGGAAGATTAAGAGAAGGAATATGTTATTGTGTTTCTTCCTCCCCACCCTTACAACTCTCTTTCGCGCACGCGCACACACCCACCACACACACACACACACCTTATACTGCCTCCCCATCCCTACAACCAGCAAACCTAATATTTTCAATTACAATGTTTGGTAAACTGATGGGTCAAACTCCATATAATTGATTTCCGTATTTCTTTGATTTCCATGCTCACCTTGCAGAAGTTCCCACTGATATTGTAGATTGTACTTTGAGATCTGGCAAAGAATTCTTCTTTTGCTGATAGTTCTACTAGGATTCATGAAACATAATAAATGCCTATCCCATACTCTGTGCACTCTTTCATAATTTTTCACAGTAAGTTGTAACAGATTTCTCAGCCTGCTTCAGCAAGTAATTGTATACCAATCATACTTATTAAGTTCCCTCCACGGGAGAGCTGCGTGATTGAATTGTACAGAAGGTCGCATTACTCCCTGACCCTTGTAGAATGAAGAATTCAGAAATGCATTTAGGCACCTTGTTCTTGTGAACTGCACATTATCCATCCACTGTTGGCTGTGCCCCCTTCAGACACTCCTGGCCAAAGTTATGGAGGACCAGCAATGCTATTTTGATAGATAGCAAGTCTAGGGACACGTAAAAGCTGCTGCAACTGCCTTCAGATGAGGCAGAGAACAAACTGGAGCCGCACGTAGTGTACTAGCTTCATTAAATCATGTAACACTACAGATAGATTACAGGGTGGACCTTTCACCTCCAATAGATGACACATTGTAGCTTGTTTAAAAGGAGCTAGCAATATAAAAGAGGGCTGGACAGAGGCTCTGCATCATCCAAGTACTGGAATTCAAGGCTATTGTTAATTCCATCTTGCAATAGGTTGGCCTCAGGTCTGCTGACAGACTCTTGAAGGAGTTGTAATACACACAACAGACTGGAGGGTTCCAGTGTCTCAAACAGCATTCTGTATGCTAATGAAAAATCTAGGCATGTTCCTGAGTATTCTATTTATTTTATTTTTCTTCAGTGCTGTTAATAGATTAATTTCTTGTCTGGAATATTCCTGACTTTCCAATATTTCCTTTGCAGCATCAACACTGCTAACTTTCCGCAGAATAGTTCCAGAAGGTGATTCATTCCCCGGTGCAGCAGGTTTGGTCTGGTTGGCAAATTTCCAGGCCTAAAATTGGCACCAGGATCATTTTGTAGAACAACGGCCTGCTTGGCCAGTATGGAAAGGCTGAGGGGGTAGAGATGGAGTTGGGAATGTAAATTATTAGTTACATAGCCGGGTCTGGTACAATACTTCCAGCTCTGTCGTTTTCGTTCTGAAATGTATTTTTCTCTACCTTATTTGCTAAGCACTGATATGAACTGGTCTATATTTGATATAGGGGCAGGTCCATAGATATGACATATATATGTCTAACTACTATACTGACAGGCTCACTGGAAATACAGGCAGATTAGATGGCTCTGATTATATAATCAGAACAAACATACAGTGAAAGAGACAAGTAGGAACATATCTATAGATTTGGAGGGAGCATTTCTAGTACCCTATTTACATTACTATTTTCATGACAGGCAATGCCCCCATCACTAGCATGGACAAATGTGGACCCCATTTTAAAGTATTTAAGAATATTACATCTAGATCAGTGTTATTTTAAGCTGATTTTGTTGCTTTCATGTGATAAATTATATTATACTAACAAACCTAATTTTGTTTGCACATTTCCTATTCCAACAAAATAAATGGGTGATAAAAAATACAAATGAATAAAATGAAGCTTTACTACAAATCTGTACAATTGCTATCTGGTCAGATCTTGGAGACGGGAACGAAAGAGAAGCAGGATGAGGACACAGCATGGATGAGCGGGCCAAGGGAAAGGAAGGAATTGAAAAGGATTCCCAGGTTATGAACTTGAGTGACAGAAAGGATGACGGTACACTCATTAAGAGGACACTTCCAAGTAATGTTTCATTATATTTGTTTTAATATTTTTAGATATGCTACACAAATATTTTAAAATAATGTTCCCTCAGTAGTGTCATTTTCTATCTGCCAGATATTGGTTTTGGCCTGTGTTTTAAGCAGAACTGAGACTAACATGGCTATGGTTTAACAACTATTTCTGGGTCTTTGCCAAGTCAAAACATTTGTTCTGACCAGCTGATATTACTATCCAAAAAGAGGTGCATATTTTCTCCCGTCAGTTTATAACCATGAAGCAGGGTAAAATTTTGGGGCTAAAACCTTTAACTGTCAATGTATAAAACAAGCATGGTAGAAGATGCTTAAGTAAGCAGCACTGAAATAAACAATTACTGCAAAGAGAAGGCAAATAGCACAAGCAGCCAAGATTAATAATAATAGGATTTATTTAGTTCACCCGTAATAATACAGGAACTCCTCACTTGAAGTCGTCCGGGTTAACGTTGTTTCGTTGGTAGTTACTGATCAATTAGGGAACATCCTTGTTTAAAGTTGTGAAATGCTCCCTTCCTCGTTTGGTAGCCGCCTGCTTTGTCTACTGCTTGCAGGAATAGCAGCCCGTTGCAGCTAGCTGGTGGGGGCTTGAAACCAGGGTGGATCGGCAGCCCCCTATCAGCTCCCCATTCCCTTAAGTTCCCTGTGCAGCAGCTGCCTGCAGTTCAGCTGTGTCCCTCTCCCCACTGCCATGTGCTGCTCCTGCCCTTTGCTCCTCAAGACTCCTGCTTCCTGTGGGGAGGGGGGGAAGAAGAGAGGGGCTAATGTCAGGGTGTGCTCCTCCCCCCTGCTCCTGGACCCCACTTACCCCAATCTTCCACAGAGAGTGAAGATGGACCAGGACTCAGGACGAGGGAGCTTGCAGCAGCTGCCTCTCAGCAAGCTGATCTAATTAACAAGGCAGTGTACTTAAGGGAAATGCGCATATCTCCCTCCATTCCTGCTGCCTTGTGTAGAGAGAGAGTTAACCCTTGAGGGCTCAGCCAATTGCTAGTTCATCATTTAGCAGTAAGGGAAATATCCCACCCTCTGACTCCTGCACCTCAACCAAGCTTCACAATCATCATCGCTGTGTACCAGTATTAAATTGTGTATTTAAAACTTATACTGTGTGTCTGTGCGTGTGTGTCTGTGTGTATTATAATATATAACCCCCCTCTCACCCCCTATAGGTGGTATGTGTCTTCCTCAAACTCGGGTCCTCTACCAGAGGCCTGGGAGTTTGAGGGTTCTGCGCAGTATCTTAGCTGTTCCTAGCACTGCACTCTTCTGGACAGAGAGCTCTGATGTTGTTCCTGGGATCTGTTGGAGCCACTCACCCAGCTTAGGAGTCACAGCCCCGAGTGCTCCTATCACCACTGGGACCACTTTGGCCTTCACTTTCCACATCCTCTCTAGTTCCTCTTTCAGGCCCTGGTACTTCTGCAGCTTCTCATACTCCTTCTTCCTGATGTTGCTGTCACTTGGCACTGCTATATCTATCACCATCGCTGTCTTCTGGTCCTTATCTATTACCACAATGTCTGGTTGATTGGCCAGTACCTGCTTGTCCGTCTGGATCTGGAAGTCCCACAGAATCTTAGCCCTGCTATTCTCCACAACCTTCTGTGGAATCTCCCATCTGGTCTTGGGAGGATCTAGCCCATACGCTGTGCAGATGTTCCTGTACACAATGCCAGCCACTTGGTTGTGCCGTTCAGTGTATGCTGTTCCTGCCTGCATCTTACATCCTGCCACTATGTGTTGGACTGTCTCCGAGGCCTCTCTGCACAGTCTGCACCTTGGGTCCTCTCTTATATGGTAGACCCCTGCTTCAATGGATCTGGTGCTCAGTGCCTGTTCCTGTGCTGCTATGATCAGTGCCTCAGTGCTGTCTTTTAGTCCACCCCTTTCCAGCCACTGGTAGGATTTCCCAATGTCAGCCACCTCAGCTATCTGTCGATGGTACATCCCATGCAGGATCTTGTCTTGCCATGGCACTTCTTCTGCTTGGTCTTCCTCCCATGTCTGCTGCTGCCTCAGGCATTCTCTCAGCAGCTCATCTTTGGGGGCCATCTTACTGATGTACTCCTGGATGCTTCGGGTTTCGTCCAGGACAGTGGCTTTGACGCTCATCAAGCCCCGCCCGCCTTCTTTCCGGCTGGTATACAGTCTCTGGATGTTGGACTTGGGGTGGAAACCTCCGTGCATAGTGAGGAGCTTCCGGGTCTTCACATTGGCAACCTCCATGTCCTCCTTTGGCCAGCTCACTATACCGGCAGGGTATCTGATAACCGGCAGGGCATATCTATTAATGGCGTGGATCTAGTTTTTCCCACTGAGCTGGCTCTTCAGGACCTGTCTTATCCTTTGATGATACTTGGATGTTGCTGTCTTCCTTGCCTCCTCATCGTGGTTTCCATGTGACTATGGGAAGCCAAGGTACTTGTAGCTGATCTGTATGTCTGCTATGTGGCCCGCTGGTAGTCCCACCCCATCAGTCTTGACTACCTTCCCTCTCTTCACTACCATCCGGTCACACTTCTCCAGTCCGAATGACATCCCGATATCCTCACTGTAAATCCACGTCAGGTGGATTAGCGAGTCGATGTCTCATTCATTCTTAGCATACAGCTTGATGTCATCCATGTAGAGGAGGTGGCTGATGGTAGTTCCACTCCTAAACCCATACCCATATCCAGTCCTTGTAATTATCTGGCTGAGGGGGTTTAGGCCTATGCGGAACAGCAGTGGAGACAGTGCATCACCTTGGTATATGCCACACTTGATGGCCACTTGTGCAAGCTGCCTTGAGTTGATTTCCAGTGTCATATATGGACATATACATATATGTCTTTGTCTGGTGAAAAAAATTCCCTGGAACCTAACCTCCTCATTTACATTAATTCTTATGGGGAAATGGAATTCTCTTAACATCGTTTCGCTTAAAGTCACATTTTTCAGGAACATAACTACAATGTTAAGTGAGGAGTTACTGTACAATTTTTTCCTAGTCATTGAGCCTGCATTGTCAGATTCCCTATAACAATGTGAAATCTTTTAAAACAGCTCCATAAGCAAATAAACGTCTGTAAACAGGCAAGTCTACGAAGATCTCACTGGCACAATTCCACAGGATGCCTATTAAAAAGGTCAGTTCTTTTATATCAGAAGCTCTTTGATTTCGATATACACATAAGAATACCTTAAAACACACCAGACCTACAAATTGATATTTTGGTATCAGCCCTTTAACAGCCTGACTTTTTCTAAGGTACAAATGTTACTGTCCATTCAATGCATTTAAATAAATGTAATAAGCCTTGAAGCAAAAAAGACCAGTTGTCCTCTACAAGCAAACCAACAAAAGCAAATTCCATCTCCATTATCTTTGGCAGCTTATGCAAGGCACAGAATCAAGTCAGCTAATTCCTGTAGCTTGCATTATACTTGGTTGGCATTCCCCTTTCTTCCCAAGTCTTCATAAAGAATTTCCAAGTACTAGGCGTGAAGTCACACCCACAGTTTTTATAGAAAGCCAACATTTGTCCCCATCTTCTTTTTAAAATTCAACCAAAGACTAACTGAGCTACTCTGAAATGCCTTCCATGCCATCTACTGTATTTCAATTTGTTATTTCTTCACAATGAACACACTTCATGAAACGCTGTAAGGCGAACAGAATGACTAACAAAGCAAAATTAACATTTTTAAAAAAAAAAACCCATCCCACACAAATATTTTCATATAGATTCCCTCCTTCATCCTCACCAATAGGAAAGTGCACTGGAGTAACTTACAAATAGCACTCTAGGTACAGTTTTCTGTTTTTCCACCAACTATATTGCGGGTTTCAAACAAATTTTAGCCAGATTCTTCGGTAGTTTCTATGACATAAGCAATGCATTTAAAATGTCCACTCAATTAGAGCTACCTTTATAAACCTAAAATCAAACACATGGTTCTTAAATACTCACTGTGAATTTTATATTACCATTGGAAGTGGAATTATCCATACACCGCAACACTCTTTAGAAGACAAGAAAATAATTTTCCCCCTTTTTCTATGAGCACACATAATGAGAGCCATAAGGAAACAGTAGAATTATTAAAAAAATAGAGATTAATCCTGTACCAAATTCAGGATGGGGTGGGGAGATAATAGGAGTCTATATAAGAAAAAGCCCCAAATATCAGGACTGTTCCTATAAAATCGGGACATCTAGTCACCCTATCTATACATGTCACTACACTAACTCCTCACTTAAAGTCATCCCGGTTAACCTTGTTTCATTGTTACCATGCTGATCAATTAGAGAACATGCTCCTTTAAAGTTGTGAAATGCTCCCTTATAACATTGTTTGGCAGCTGCCTGCTTTGTCTACTGCTTGCAGAAAGAGCAGCCCGTTGCAGTTGGCTGGTGGGGGCTTGGAACCATGGTGGACCAGCAGCCCCCCTATTAGTTTCCCACTTCTCTAAGTCCCCTGTGCTGCAGCCACCCAGCAGGCTATCAATTGCTAGCAGTTCAGCTGTCCCTCCCACCTCTGCCATGCGCTGTTCCTGCCCTCTGCCTTAGAGCTGGTCCAGGAAGCCTCCTGCTTGCTGTGCGGGGGGAAAGGAGAGAAAAATAGGAGGGCTAATGTCAGGGTGTCCTCCTCCCCCCTGCTCCTGCCCCCCACTTACCCCATCTCCATAGAGCGTGGGGGAGTAGGGGAGGGACACAACAGGGCTCAGGATAGAGGGAGCTTGCTAGCAGCAGCTGCTGTCTCAACTTGCTGATCTACTTAAAAAGGCAATGTACTTAGAGTGGGGTCAGAGTACTTAACCAAGCTTCACAATCATTATTGCTGTGTACAGTATTAAATATAATACAGTCTTTTGTCTGGGGAAAAAAATTTCCCTGGAACCTAACCCCTCCGCCCCCCGCATTTACATTAATTCTTATGGGGAAATTGGATTTGCTTAACATCGTTTTGCTTAAAGTCACATTTTTCAGGAACAGAACTACAACATTAAGTGAGGAGTTACTGTATTTGGAAGTAAAACACGCAATATCCAGCTAAACTCCCGGCCTTTTATCAGCTCAGCAACTATGGTACTTTTATATATAAGGGCAGAAGAAAAACAGAAAAACCTATTCACAACCCATTCTTACAGAAGGAGAAGTGAATAGAAGCCTGTTTTCATGTACCATGCAGAATGAACCCCTCAAGAGGGGTACCACAGCTTTTTAAGCTAATGCCTCTTCACTTCCTGGGAAAGGGAAGAAAAGGTGCTCTTATGCCACCATACAGTGATCCACTTTCTGGAATCCTAAAAAAATTAAACCAGGCAGCAGTACGGAAAAAAAACAAAAAACAGAGCTACATAGTGCAAAAGTGGTGCCTGAAAAATATATCCCCCCAGGCATTTTTATTTTTCCTCTCCTGAATTACTTCATATAAATTTTAACATTAAGTCAAAAAGTATAGAAAGGGGAGGGCTATCCTGTGACAAGATACTTTACTTTTAGCCTACCGTCACTTCATTGTATAGTATGCCAGTTCTAAATAAAGATCAAAGGTACAGTCATGCTGACAAGTTATGGCATGACTCAGAAAAGTACACAGGGTATTAAGAAGTATCGCACAATAATTCCCCTTTTACTAAATGGTGTGACAACATGACATACAATCTATGACAATAACTTCTAAATTATCTTAACCTGGATCAATACAGTATCTTGTCAAACAAACACACACTCAAAACCATTAAAATAATACTAAGAGTCTGGCTTCAAATCATGAAAGCAAGGAAATTCAGAGTTGAATGCTGAAATCCAATCCTCAACCTGTTCTAGTCTCCTCAAACAGTGGGTGATTATACATACTGTACCACATGGGCTGGGGCTGTAATCCAGAGTATGGTGGCCAAATGTCCGGTTTTCTACTATAACGCACAGTTGAAAATGGACCTGGGTAGCTGCAGTCAGCACAGCTGACTGGGCCGTTAAAACTCAGGTTGGTGGCGCAGAGGGGCTAAGGCAGGCTCCCTGCCGGCCCTGACTCCACGCAGCTCCGTGAAGCAGCCAATATGTCCCTGAGGCCCCTACATGGGGGTGGGGGCCAGGGAGGCTCTGCGCGCTGTTCCAGCCCCAAGCGCCAGCTCCACAGCTCCCACTGTCTGAAAACTGCAGACAATGGGAGCTGCAGGGGTGGCACCTGTGGAGCCTCCCTGGCCTCCCCTCCACCCAGGGACTGCAGGGATGTGCCGGCCATTTCCAGGAGCCACCTGCGGTAAGCACCTGAGGTAAACCCTAACCCAGAGGCACTCAAGGGCAGATTAAGGATGGATGTTAGTGTTTAAAAAATAAATCTACAAATTGAAGTGTTCAAAATATGGTATGGTACAACACACACAAAAAAGTCTTTAGATACGGATTTGTGTGAAGTTTTGACCTGACTGACCCACATGAGCTCTGGGCTCTGCAGTTGCCAGTCATGGGGCAGTAATCTTACAAAACAGTAAGTTATTTGTGATGTAGCACAGTATCTGCAAAGATGCTACTTTCCACATTTAATAACGTCAACTGAATTCATCCCATCTCCCACCCACACATATCCAGCAAGTTTAAGCAAGAGATTCATCACTAGTCAAATATACATTCATAAAATTAGTGCCATTTTACGTTCGAATAGAGTTACAAAGAACTATTTGTTAACTATTTTTAGACATTTAAAAACACTAATTACAAATTAATTTACTTTTTTAAAATGAGTTTTAAGACATTTGGTCCAGACTTGAATGTTGCAGGGCAAAGTAATGCTAAGTGGAAATCTTCATAGCACACGTATGAGCCACTGTAACTATGTATTGGTGATGGAAATGTTTTGGGGGGTTTTGTGGAGAGAGGGTAAGGTGGGGAGAGATACATTTAGGTATAGTTATACCTCCAAGTACTGCTATAATCTCAGGTGCTGCTTTTAGGGTATGCTCAGAGCACAAAGAGCTCTCTATTACAAGAAACAGATTAGTTTCTCCATCAAAAGAAATCTACATTTATTAGTCCCGCTGCTTGTTTGATGACTATGCATTTCTTGTTGGCAGACGTACAAGAAAAACAGAAGTAAAGGAGTTCATTTCAGTAGTCACTAAATTCCATCCATTATTTAGACAGGAGACACATGCTGCTTACATTATATGTTAAATACGTTACTTCATAATGTTGATCCCAGAGTTCTACCTAAGGAAGACTGACCAATCCAGCTGTCTTTCAGGCCACACATTAAAACTCCATATGCCACTTAACAGCCAAAATAGGTAATATGTGAGTATGCAAAACACTGTCTTACACCACCTGATTTACCTATTCACATTTCTTATGCGTTGATAATCCAGAACTAACTTGTTATTCCATTGCGTCAAAGGTAAGCTTCTTCCAGAATCTCAGGGTTACATTTAAATTGAAAGTTTGAACCTCAGAGTTATGAACAATCTCGGGAATGGAGGTTGTTCATAACTCTGAAATGTTCCTATCTCTAAACAAAAGGTTATGGTAGTTCTTTCAGAAGTTTACAAGTGAACATTGACTTAATATAGCTTTGAAACTTTACTATGCAGAAAAAAAATGCTGCTTTTAACCATCTTGATTTAAATGAAACAAGCACAGAAACAGTTCCCTGATGTTATCAAGTCTTTTTTTAAAAGATACAAAAAAAAACCCACCAAAAAACAAAACAAACAAAACAAAAACCTTTCCCTTTATTTTTTAGTAGTTGATGTTTAACACAGTACTGTACTTGGGGGGTTTGTGTGTGTGTCTTGTTTTTAGTCACTGCTGCTGCCTGATTGTGTACTTCCACTTTCAAAGGAGGTGTGCGGTTCACCAGTCAGTTCATAATTCTGGTATTCGTAACTCTGAGCTTCTACTGTGTACAGAAAAGGCGGTTAAATATTTCATGCAGGAAATAATCATTTTATTACCTAGGAAACTGACAAACACAGCAAAATAGCCATTACATTACTAAATTCAGGGGAGATGAAAAATATGGAATCACTTTTAGATAGTGAAGACATATACTTTCACCAGGAAGGAGAAGGATGCACATTCACACACAGGCTGGTGGACACTTTGCTCAGCTCTATGCAGCTATACCTATATATCAGTTTTCCCAGCTGGGGAGAGTATTTACTTTCCTCCTTCATTCCATCCCCCCCTTCCTCTTTCCCTCATATGGTGAGATGAAAATTTGTTCTTTAGCTGAAATCAGAAAATCCTCAAATTTCACATGAAATGGGGGGAAGGGGGTGCAGCAAAGTATCAATAAGCAAACAAAATAGGGATCTAGAACTGCTGAGGTCTTAACTGTTTTACAGGAAACTTCCGTTTACTCCTTTTCCTTCCTTTCTTATAGGCCAGCAAAATTCTCATCTCCAGAATAACTGATGTGTATTTGCAGTGTTTGGGAGAATCACAGCCTCCACTTCACAATTTACTTTTTAAATACAATGTAAACAAAAACATATTGCCACTATTCTGGGAGAAAGAACCTTTTTGATGTGCCCTATAGGCAGGGTGGAGAAAGGCAGTAAGAGGGAAGGTGAGGAAGAGCAGAGGAAAGAAGGGACAAAAAACATTTAACACATTTTTATAGTTTCCTTTAATTTAAAGAGACTAAATAATTTTAAATCTCAGTATATATATAATTCAGTAGTGGCAGCCATATTCCAGGCTAATATATTTAAAGGTCTTTGATACCAGAGCCTATGTGAACACCTCAGATTATTAGTTACCTTGATTAACAATTTGAAAGTGCTGCTGGTTTACAAGACATGAAAATAAGACTGAGACTGCATATTGCTGCCCAGTAGGAAAGCTTGAGTCCATCTAGACGCTTAAGAACATAAGAACAGCCATATTGGGTCAGACCAAAGGTTCATCTAGCCCAATATCCTGTCTTCAGACAGTGGCCAATGCCAGGTGCCCCAGAGGGAATGAACAGAACAGGTAATCATCAAGCAATCCATCCTATCACCCATTCCCAGCTTCTGGCAAATAGAGGATAGGGACACCATCCCTGCTCATCCTGGCTAATAGCCATTGATGGACCTATCCTCCATGAATTTATCTAGTTCTTTTTTGAATGATGTTATAGTCTTGGCCTTCACAACATCCTCTGGCAAGAAGTTCCACAGGTGACTCTGCATTGCGTGAAAAAATACTTCCTTTTGTTTGCCTAGTTCTTGTGTTATGAGAAGGCGTAAACAACATTCATACATATACATACATATACACATACACAGAGAACATGAAACAATGGGTGTTACCCTACACATTATAAGGAGAGTGATCAGTTAAGGTGAGCTGTTGTCAGCAGGAGAGAAAAATAACTGTTTGTAATGGTAATGAAAATGGCCCATTTCCAGCACGTGCCCATTTCCAGCACTTATCTCCTTGATTTTTTTTCCTCCAATGCCACTACTGGTACAGTATCATTTAAAAATTTACAAAAAACTGTTATAGGCAACAACAAAAATTGAAAATGAAGGCCCTCATTCTGCAAACACCAGGAAGATTTGTAATTTTACTCCTATTAATAGTTCCATTTTGACTACATCTGTGCTTAAAGTTAAGCATGTGCAGAAGAGCTTGCATAAGAGGCTAAAATTGTATTTTTACAATGGTAAAAAAGCTGTCATGTCAAAACACAATAGCTTCAGAACTAAATATTAAAGTAGTTTAGACTTTCTATCCACTAACTAAGTTACTATAAACTTTCTTTAAAAAATACTCTCTCTTTCATGCCAGAGCATCTTCACAGACACAGGGAGCAGTACAGCATCGCTGTTCGTTCCTGTCTATGGCTCGTTCCTCTGTTAAGCCTAGCCTGGTCATGTCCCTGCACACATAGTCCTACTAACTAGTCAGTGGTCAGCTTCCAGGTTTGACTGACCTCAAGGGTGTTTGCATTATTTTGTTTAGTATCCCATCATCTATTTTTCTTCTACAATGTCCCCCATTATTGTAATCTTTTCAACTGCAGCCAATCCCATACCTTGATTTCAGCTCCTACTCTCCTTTTACCTTCATTTGTCTTTAAATCATTCCTCTCCACTCATTCTTTGAAGAACTCTTATCTCTATTGCCCCCAGCCTTTTGATGACTCTTTAATGCAGCTTCTTTCAGATCATGACATAGAGAAATACTGGTAGTACAGTTGTTTGATAAGTTTTCACTCTGGTACCAAACGTAACGTTTACATCAGTCCATAATGTTGTCAATTTCTGCGCAACACGTGCTGCTAAGGCACATCTCCTTTTAATCTCATTCTTGATAGAGCCGTCAGCACTCATCAAGCTTCATAGGTACACATAAGAGTCCACTTGTTCTATGACTTCACTACTACCACATTTCAACCCTTTTTCCATTGCCCCTTTTCCAAGATGCTACCACTTGATCAACTTGGAATTTACTCTAAGTCCAAGTCTGCTACCTTGGAAAACTGGTGTAATTAAGAGCACCATTATTAGACAAATATCAGAGGGGTAGCCGTGTTAGTCTGGATCTGTAAAAGCAGCAAAGAGTCCTGTGGCACCTTATAGACTAATAAACGTATTGGAGCATGAGCTTTCATGGGTGAATACCCACTTCGTCAAATGCAACATTATTATTAGACAGGTTGCACCGAATATTAGGGAATAAGGTGTCATGAACGAACAGTACCTAGAAGAAGGAAAACTGATTTCAAAACAGGACAGAATCCCCTCAGCCTTTTCACAAAAGACTGTCAAAAGAAGAACTCTGATTTCAAATCCAAGCAGTTCAAACTCGTTAGCCTTTCAGACCAAGTGGACTAAAGTAGAACTATTGATATTTATTCCGAGCAGGCCAGCAGGCTATGACATGGTATTCCCGTGACCTACATAGGCTGGATTGGCCTAACAAACCATTAGATCCAAAACTCACTTTCTATACAAACAGTATAGCAAGGCAAACTGATTTATATAGATTTCAATGCCAGCCTAACAAATGAAAAGGGTCATAGATTTTGGATAACAGCTAAACACAATATACGCATTGCAAGCTGGAATGCTAATTATTCACACCAGGCCAGACTGAGCTAGTATCAGAGAGTTAAGGAAGTTAAACGCTCCTCTTGCTGCCATACAGGAGACATGTTGGCTGGGTAAAGGGGAGCTGACAGTTACATTTTTCTTTACTTGTCACTCAAATGGACATGCAAAATGTAGAGATTTGGTTGCTAGAGCAGTGGCAAGAGAACAGTATGTCACTGAACAGTTGGAAACTGGTGGTCTGAGAAGATAGTCATAGCAAGGTGTTAGGGTTTTGTTTGTTTTATACCTAACAGGCCAAATTTTTCCAATATAAGAGCCTAAAGTTAGGTTGCTCAAGCATGACTGAGTCATGCTGGAACTCTCCAAACTGCCATTTTTATTTTATTTTAATTTTTTTCAGGAGGTGGGGGAGATCTGGAATTGTATTCCGGTATTTCCAATACTCTCACTTATGAGTATGTTCCAACACTTATTTTTTAGGACTGAAGCACTACTCTAAAGCCACATTTCGGCACCTGTAGGTGGCATTCTCAGATGCAATTTAGAAACACAAGTCCCACTGACTTCAAACCGTGAAGGAAAAGTATAGCCTGGTCGAAGCATTAACTGGTCCAAGCATTTCCGCTTTCTTGACTTGGGGAAATTCAATACATCTCAGAAGGTGGTGCTGGCTATAAATATAGCACTGGGTCTTCGTGTAGTTCTGATAATGAAGCTGTTAATGAGCCCCTGGAACTTGTCTTTTACAACATATATGAGGATTAATGTGTGAAACTTCTTGGTTTAAAAAAAAAAACAAAAACACCCTCTATATAAATATCTAACATTCTTCTGACAACGAGGGACCTAATGAAACAAACCGCTAAAGTGGATTTATTTTGCTTAAGATTATAAAGTGGGAACAAAGTAAAGAACTAGAAAATAAAAATCTAATATAAAATTTTTAAAGAAAAAATTATTAAAATGATGAGTTTTATCCACTCTGTTTCACAGAAGAGTAGGGAAGTAAAAACTGCTACAACTGCCTTCAGATGAGGCAGAGAACGAACTGGAGTTGCAGCATAAGAAAGGATCTATCAAAAGGTGACAAAAATCTTCAAGTTTCTAATTGATCAGCTGCTGCTTAGCTAGGGGACAGTCCAAAGTATGGGAGACAGATGCTACACATGATAGGGAGAACAAAAAAAATTTTTTTAGAAGTCTCTTAAATGAATCTAAAGAAATTTTTTCTTAAGTCATAACACCAAGACTTAAAAGCCTGCTATCAAACAATCTGCCACAACTAGAAACAAGAGCTGAATATAACTGGAAAGGGGAAGTCCTAGATTTTAAATAGAATAAAGCCTTCATGCCCAGCACAGTCCAAGACTGAACACTGTCACACTCATACCATAGACCAATGCAATTCTGAAATAAACACATTTTGGATGCAGGGTTTCTGTTTGAGTGTTTAAAATTCAAGAAAGCTGCTCAGCGGTTTGGAGTATCTGAAAAACAGCATTAGTTCAGGGGAGGGTGTCAAAGATGTAAGTTAAATCATACGGATCTCACCACCACAATATATAGACACACACACCGCTGCCCCAACCACAGAAATGCAGCCAGCTGTGGCATGGAATGTAGCAGCTGCTTAATACCACACAGCTACACTGTCCCACACTTAAGAAAAATCCTGTGTCAATTTTAAACTGCACAGGTAAGTTGGGAAGACAGAATGTAACTAACCAAACTAATATTTGCAAGAATCAAGCCCTAGTAATCTGGGGAATGAAGGCTCAATGGGATCTTTGATGCCACAAGTTGTTAAAACTTTTAATGTGACCTAAAGCTACATTCACACACAGATCAAAGGCACTACTGCTTTTATTTATTGAAATATGTAAGTGACAGAATTTGAGGCAGATTAATATATTTCTGAAGAGAAACACAGAAAGGTAAGATGATTAAAATAACATCTGAAAGCAGCGACAGTCAGTGGAAATCTCCGCTGGCAACCAAGAGTGAACAGAAAGACCACTCAGGTGCATGTTATATACCACCTGCTATCACTGTAATTGGTAGGAGAAGGCAGCAGTTCTCACAAGTCCATCCATTACCACCAAGTTATGCAAGGGTCTGTTACTAGTGGTATCTTTGGAGATTTTATAGTTTCTAAACGTAGTTATTTTTTAAGTCTCAAACAGAAAAATAAATAAATTCATAGTTTAAAAGTTAGGACACTTATTTCAGAATGGTTCATTTTTATTTAACTAGACCTCCCTCAAAATATTAGCTTGATCTTTTATTGAGCATCTTAATCCAAGCTCTTGCTTTTTAATTGTCTACTAATGAAAAGCACTACATAAAAGAGTTAGGCATTATTAGTCTAATAAATAGATCTATCAGGAGCATCCAGCCATCCTTTTCCATTTCGTAGAATTAAAGTGACTTGAAACTATATACACCCTCAAATTGAAAAAAAAAAAAAAAAAATCATACATTTCAACAGGATACACCTCTTCCAAAGCTCATCAGACGCAGCTCCAGCTGTCTGTCTATAAGCCATTTAAAGGGTTATTTATGCTCTTAATAAAAAGGCTAACAAACGCCAACAGAGAGAGCAACAAAACTTACAGATAAAGTTTTCTGTTAACCGGCAACACGGAAAACACCAATTTTCCATTCAGGAATCCCATCCATAACTGGAAGTCCAAGAGAAAAAGAAGTTGCAAAATCGAAGTTCATCTTTTCCAATTCAGATCTTTTAACTCATTCCTTGTGAAAAGTCAAGGCCTCTCTCTCTTTAAAACAGTAAAAATAAGCTTAAGAGTGCATTCTTTATATATAGTATTTCTCTGACCCTCCTACAAAGTCAGTTTTTAAAAAGAGTACTGTTTAAAAGAAAAACTGTAAAGAGAAATACTATTAAGTTAGCCATAAATATACTACAGGTGTGGAACTGAAGCATTACAAAAACAGATGTTAAAAACCACACATTTTTTCTCTCTCAGAGCACAGAACAGTTTTTGTCAGCTGATTCTTGGAAGTTGTGTAAGAGAGGAACTGCAAGTCATCACATTTACAGGTGCACTAAACCCTGTTTTACTGCAATTACGCTGTGCTTTGAACCACTGCCAGCAGAAGGAATAAAAGAAGTTAAATACAGCAGGGAGGCACATATTTCTTCATATAGAAAGGCCCACTTTTAAAATGTATTTTTAAAATAAAGATGATCACTGCCATTTTGTGAGTTTTTGAAACTTTTACGAACATCACATTTATTCTGAAATGGCTATGTGAACTTAGAAAAATTAACCCACTATATATTGATGAAACTGTAGTCTTTTTTTTAGAGCTAGATACTATTATGTTAAGTGGCACATACATTATAATTTCTATCATTACTAGTGGGGAAAAAAACAAAAATTATTTCAAAATTAGTGAGCTCTATTTTAGAATTGTATGTAAATTGTTTATCAACTTTTCTGGAGACAGGATCATAGAATCAGAACTGGAAGAGACCTTGAGAGGTCATCTAGTCCAGTCCCCTGCACTCATGGCAGGACTAATTATCTAGACCAGTGTTTCCCAAACTTGGAATGTCGCTTCTGTCGGAAAAGCCCCTGGAGGGCCTGGCCGGTTTGTTTACCTGCCGCGTCCGCAGGTCCAGCCGATTGCGGCTCCCACTGGCCACGGTTCACTGCTCTAGGCCAATGGGAGCTGCTGGAAGCGGTGCAGGCCGAGGGACTTACTGGCCGCCACTTCCAGCAGCTCCCATTGGCCTGGAGCAACAATCCACAGCCAGTGGGAGCCACAATTGGCTGGACCTGTGGACGCGGCAGGTAAACAAACCGGCCAGGCCCTCCAGGGGCTTTCCCTACACAAGCAGCATCTCAAGTTTGGGAAACACTGATCAAGACCATTCCCAACAGATGTTTGTCTAACCTGTTCTTTAAAATCTCCAATGATGGAGATTCCACAACCTCCCTAGGCAATTTATTCCAGTGCTTAACCCATCCTGACAGTTGGGAAGTTTTTCCTAATGTCCAACCTAAACCTCTCCTGCTGCAATTTAAGCTCATTGCTTCTTGTCCTATCCTCACAGGTTAAGAAAAATAATTTTTCTTCCTTTTATGTACTTGAAAACTGTTATGTTCCCCCTCAGTCTTCTCTTTTCCAGAACAAACGAACCCAATTTTTTCAATCTTCCCTCATAGGTCATGTTTTCTAGACCTTGAATCATTTTTGTTACTCTTCTATGGACTCTCTCCAGTTTGTCCATATCCTTCCTGAAATGTGATGCCCAGAACTGGACACAATACTCCAGTTGAGGCCTAATCAGAGTGGAGTAGAGCAAAAGAATTACTTCTAGTGTCTCGCTTATAATACTCCTGCTAATACATCTCACAATGTTTGCTCTTTTTGCAACAGCTTTACAATGTTGACTCATATTTAGCTTGTGGTCCACTATGACCCCCAGATCCCTTTCCGCAGTCCTCCTTCCTAGGCAGTCATTTCCCATTTTGTATGTGTGCAACTGATTATTCCTTCCTAAATGAGTACTTTGCATTTGTTTTTATTGAATTTCACCTTATTTCTCCAGTTTGTCCAGATCACTGAATTTTAATGCTATCCTCCAAAGCACTCGCAACCCCTCCCAGCTTGGTATCATCCACAAAGTTTGTAAGTGTTCTCGGTATGCATTATCTAAATAATTGAAGATACTGAACAGAACTGGACCCAGACCACATCCCTGCGGGACCTCACTTGTTATGCCCTTTCAACCTGACTGTGAACCACTGATAACTACTCTCTAGGATTGGTTTTCCAACCAATTTTGCACCCATCATATTGCAGAAGATAGGAAACTGAACACAACAAACCCTGTTTCCTGTTGTATTTACCAATAAAGGCTTGTCTACACTAGAAGTGCTACACTGGGGCAGCTGCACTAATGCAACTGTCCTGCTGCAGTGCATCTGGTGAAGATGCTCTATGCTGATAAGAGAGAGCTCACCCATCAGCATAAATTACTCCATCTCCAGGAGAGGCCGTAGCTGTGTTTGCAGGAGAAAGTCACCTGCTTAGGTTGGTGTAAGTTGTGTCGCTCAGGGGGGTGGCTTAGGTTATAGCAACATAAGCAGTAGTGTAGATCTGCCCTCAGATTCTCTCTCTATACCTAGGACTTGCAGGGTCACTCAGAGGATTCAGGGAGCCTGAGGCAAAGCAATTTCGGGGGCCCTTTCCATAAAAAAAAAGTTGCAATACTACAGAATACGATATTCTCCTGGGAGGCCCTGCAGGGCCTGGAGCAAATTGCCCCACTTGCGCTCCCCCCCCTCCCCGGGCGGCCCTGAGGACTTGTGCTTTTCATTAGCTCTTATTACTAACATCTACCATATTACAAAAACAAAGATATGCAAGGTAAAGCAATCTAGGTTCATGAAGAAACTTCAAGACTGGGATTGAAGAGAAAAGAAACACATAGGTATGACTTAAAATATCTCAGGATCCATTTTGTACATAAGCAAAGAGAGAGGGTTACTCACCTTGCGCAGTAACTGAGGTTCTTCGAGATGGTTGTCCCTGTGGGTGCTCCACTTTAGGTGTCTTGACGCGTTGCGCTTGCAATCAGAGATTTATCGCAGCAGTGCCCTGTTGGGCCGCGCACACCCCATAGCTGTCCAAGTAGTTACATAGCGGTGTGCAGCCAATTGTCCCCCTGTTCCTTCTCTGCCTCATAGATTTGGCTTGAAACTCCAAAGTAGAGAGGAAGATGGAGGGTAGTGCAGCACCCACAGGGACAACTGCACAAGGTGAGTAATCCTCTTCTTCGTCAAGGAGTGTCCCTGGGGGTGCTACACTGTAGGTGACTGTTGAGGTGCTTCGGAGTTGGTCTATTGACAGTGGATAACACTAAGTCCAAAGTGAGCATCTGATGCTGATTGTTGCTCTAAAGCACAGTGTTCAGTGAAAGTATGGACTGATGCCCAGATAGCTGCTCTACAAATGTCAGTAATAGGGACATTACTGAGAAAGGCCACAGATGCAGCCAGTACTCAGGTGTAGTGTGCGTGAACGCTCCGTGGAGGTTGCAGATTGTTGTTTTGGTAGCACAAATGGATACATCCTGATATCCATTTGGATAGTCTCTGTTCTGAGATGGTTTGACCCACTGAGCATTCTGTTATGGAGATAGTCCAGGTGATTTTCTAAATGTTTTTGTTCTTTCAATGTAGAAAGTTAATGCGCTGTTAACATCCAACGTGCGGAGTGCGGCCTCCCTCCTGTCTACATGTGGCTTAGGAAAAAATACAGGTAAGTAAATGGGTTGGTTTAAATGAAAGGGGGAGGCAACTTTGGGTCTGAACTTAGGATGCAGTTGTAGGGTTACTTTACCTTTAAAGAATGTTGTAGAACGTGAATGTGCCATTAGGGCACCTAATCCTTCCACCCATCTGGTGGACGTGATGGCAACGAGGAAAGCCACCTTCATGGATAAGTGCAGGAAAGAGCAGGTTGCAAGAGGTTCAAACAGCTTTCCTCATGAGTCCACGTAGAACAAGGTTGAGATCCCACATGGGTGTAGGGTTTCTTATTGTAAGATAAATGTTTTCTTTTAAGAAAAGCATGTAATCATCGGGTGAGCAAATATAGTGACCCCATTCACTTTGTCATGGAAGGAGGTAATAGCAGCCAAGTGTACGCTGATATAGTCCAGGATACTCTGAAGGGGGAACAATTGTGGTAAAATCTGTTTATCTTGGCACTAAGGGCAGAATCGTTTCCACTTATGGATATATGTCTTTCTTGTACTTAGTCTCCGACAGCTCAGTAATATCTTTTACTTCCTCAGAACATGACTTCTCGACCCCAGTCAGCTATGGAGTAACCAGGCATTGAGGTGGAGTACTGCGAGGTTGGAGCAATGGACACGTCCTATATCTTTTGATAGAAGGTGAGGTACTAGGGGAAGGGTGCGAGGTGGTTTCATTCACATCTGACACAAGTGTGGGAACAACGTCTGTCTGGGCTATGTGGGCTCTATGATAAATGACCCTGGATTTGTCCTACTTGATTTTGTGAATGACTCTGCTTAGGAGTGGGGTCGGAGGAAATGCATACATCAGTGACGCCTCCCATTTTATGAGGAGAGCATCGCCTAGGGAATGGTGTCCCAATCCCACTCTGGAGCAATACTGTGGGCACTTGGTGTTCTGAGCTGTTGCAAACAGATCTATGGTGGGGTACCCACATACTTTGAATATGGACTTGAGAATCCTAGTATCCATGTCCCATTCATGGGTTTGTGAGGAATCCCTGTTCAGTACATCCACTGTTGTATTCTGACATGCCGGCAGATAGGATGCTGATATCTCTATGCTGTTGGTGATGTACCAATTCCAAAGACATATTGCCTCTGTACATAGGGAGTGTGATCGTGCTCCCCCTTGGCAGTTTATATAAAACATGTATGGTATACTGTCTGCGAGGATCTTGATAGCATTGTTCTTGATTAGAGGGAGAAAATGGTCGCATGCATTTTGGACTGCCCCTAGCTCCAGTAAGTTTATGTGCAGGTTGGACTCTTCTGGGAAGCAGTGGCCTTGGACCATATCATTGAGTAGATGTGTCCCAGAACCTATATGCGAAGCGTCTTTAGTGATTGTCATGGTTGGAATTCTTTGTTGGAAAGGGACTCAAGCAGACGTTCTTTGATTGTGTCCACCACGTTAAGAAGTTTTTACTCTACGTGGCATTGTGAAGCGTCTGTTGAGAGAGTGTCTGTGCAATATACACGTTGTTCGAAGCCAGACCTGCAATCGTCTCATGTGGAGTCTGGGATGCTTCCTAACAAATGCTGTTGCCAACAAGTGCCCCAAGAGTTGTAAACACATTCTGGTGGATGTTTGTGGGCTGTCTCTCACTGCTGAAATTAGATTGACTACAGTGAAGAAGCGTTGTTGGGGTAGCGTTGCTGTTAGACAGTCGAGACAGGCTCCTATGAATTCCAACTTTGGAATTCAATGGTTCCTGTCCAAACTTTTGCACGTTTATTTGCAACCCTAAGTTTGTGAAAAAGGTTATCATGCTCTGCGTGGAGTTTATCACTTCTTGCCAGGTTCGTGCCCATATGTGGCAGTCATCCAAGTATGGAAATATCATTACTCTGTCTGCAAAAGTGAACTGAAACAACAGCGAGAACCTTGGAAAAAGCCCTTGGGGAAGTGGATAGGCTGAAGAATAGTATACTGTGTTGGAAATGCTGTTTGCCTAGTGTGAATCTCAGGAATCTTCTGTGTGATGGGTGCACGGTAATATGAAAATAAGCATCCTGAAGGTCGAGGGCCGAGAGCCAATCTCCCTTCTCTAATGCCAGAATTATTGAGGTTAGAGTCACCATTTTGAAATGTTGTGTTCTCACAAATTTGCTGAGTTTTCGTAAATCCAGGATGGGGCTCCACCCATTGGTCTTTTTCTGGGTTAGAAGGTATTGTGAATAAAACACTCTCCCCCCTATGTTGAGATAGTATAGGTTCCATACCACCTAACTATACAAGGTGCGGAGAAACTAAATGGATTCTTTGCTTCAGTCTTCACGGCTGAGGATGTTAGGGAGATTCCCAAACCTGAGCTGGCTTTTGTAGGGGACAAATCTGAGGAACTGTCACAGATTGAAATGTCACTAGAGAAGGTTTTGGAATTAATTGATAAACTCAACATTAACAAGTCACCGGGACCAGGTGGCATTCACTCAAGAGTTCTGAAAGAACTCAAATGTGAAGTTGCGGAACTATTAACTAAGGTTTGTAACCTGTCCTTTAAATCGGCTTTGGTACCCAATGACTGGAAAATAGCTAACATAACACTAATATTTAAAAAGCGTTCTAAAAGGTGATCCCGGCAATTACAGACCAGTAAGTCTAACGTCGGTACCGGGCAAATTAGTCAAAACAATACTTAAGAATAAAATTGTCAGACACATAGAAAAACAAACTGTTGAGCAATAGTCAACATGGTTTCTGTAAAGGGAAATCGTTTCTTACTAATCTATTAGAGTTCTTTGAAGGGGTCAAACAAACATGTAGACAAGGGGGAATCCAGTGGATATAGTGTACTTAGATTTCCAGAAAGCCTTTGACAAGGTCTCTCATCAAAGCTCTTACGTAAATTAAGCTGTCATGGGATAAAAGGGAAGGTCCTTTCATGGATTGAGAACTGGTAAAAAGCCAGGGAACAAAGGGTAGGAATTAATGGTAAATTCTCAGAATAGAGAGGGGTAACTAGTAGTGTTCCCCAAGGGTCAGTTTAGGACCAATTCTATTCAATTTATTCATAAATGATCTGGAGAAAGAGGTAAACAGTGAGGTGGCAAAGTTCGCAGATGATACTAAACTACTCAAGATAGTTAAGACCAAAGCAGATTGTGAAGAACTTCAAAAAGATCTTACAAAACTAAGTGATTGGGCAACAAAATGGCAAATGAAATTTAATGTGGATAAATGTAAAGTAATGCACATTGGAAAAAATAATCCCAACTATACATACAATATGATGGGGGCTAATTTAGCTACAACGAGTCAGGAAAAAGATCTTGGCGTCATCGTGGATAGTTCTCTGAAGATGTCCACGCAGTGCGCAGAGGCAGTCAAAAAAGCAAATAGGATGTTGGGAATCATTAAAAAGGGGATAGAGAATAAGACTGAGAATATATTATTGGCCTTATATAAATCCATGGTACGCCCCCATCTCGAATACTGTGTACAGATGTGGTCTCCTCACCTCAAAATAGATGTTCTAGCACTAGAAAAGGTTCAAAAAAGGGCAACTAAAATGATTAGGGGTTTGGAGAGGGTCCCATATGAGAAAGATTAAAGAGGCTAGGCCTCTTCAGCTTGGAAAAGGGGAGACTAAGGGGGGATATGATAGAGGTATATAAAATCATGAGTGATGTGGAGAAAGTGGATAAGGAAAAGTTATTTACTTATTCCCATAATACAAGAACTAGGGGTCACCAAATGAAATTAATAGGTAGCAGGTTTAAAAACAAATAAAAGGAAGTTCTTCTTCACACAGCGCACAGTCAACTTGTGGAACTCTTTACCTGAGGAGGTTGTGAAGGCTGGGACTATAACAATGTTTAAAAGGGAACTGGATAATAAATTCATGGTGGCTAAGTCCATAAATGGCTATAAGCCAGGAAGGGTAAAGAATGGTGTCCCTAGCCTCTGTTCATCAGAAGATGGAGATGGATGGCAGGAGAGAGATCAGTTGATCACTGCCTGTTAACTTCACTCCCTCTGGGGCACCTGGCATTGGCCACTGTCAGTAGACAGATACTGGCTGGATGGACCTTTGGTCTGACCCAGTATGGTCGTTCTTATGTTAGGTTGTTTATTTCCTGTTGTAAGAGGGTGCTCCTGAGAGGGGTCCCTGAAGAAGGACGAGGAAGGGGGGGTGGGTATGTGGGACAGAAATAAAGGGGATGGTGTAACCCTTCTGGATAATCTCTAAAACCCATTTGGCTGTTGTGATAGTGTTCCAGACTGGGTAGTATGGTGACAGACAGGCAGTCTCCAAATGAGCAAGGGACCATTTCTGGTTCCAGAGTCAGAGAGTGTAAAGGTCTTGTGCCTTCGACCACACCTTCAAAATGACTGCCTAGAGGCGGATTGTGGAGACATGGAAGGCTGATCTTGGTTCTGCCAATGTCTGTTCTGTCACTGTTTATGCCGTTGGTCCAACTGTCTTTGGGGCTGAGAGGATGGCGTAGACCAGAAACTCTGGTTATAAAACTTGCCTTGTTTCTCTTTGGTTGCAGGTACTTAGATGCCCAGGATTTTTAAGGTCACCCTTGAATCCTTTAGGGTGTGTAAAAACACATCAGTTTTGTCTGCAGATATCTTTCAAGGGTCAAAAACCAAGTCATCAACTGTTGCCTGGACCGCCCTTGGGAACCCAGAGAGATGGAGCCAGAATACACGGCGCATAACCACAGATGTTGCGATGGATTGTGCTGCCGTGTCTCCGGAGTCAAGGGAAGCTGTAGGGCCATCCTGGAGATGAGGGACCCTTTGGAAATGTTCAGATATGTGACCCACAATGTGTTATGTGGGCTGCATCCAATACTACCTGTATGGCCCTGAGGATGACACATGAGCCGCAGCTCTGTGCTAACTGGGCCACAAGCAGCCTGGGTTGAGCCACAGGTTGAAAACCACTGCCTAATGTTGTTATATATTGCCCGTGACCAGTCCATGACTTTTACTAAAAATATCCATGACAAAATCTTAGCCTTACCCATGGGTTACAGATTTGCCAGGGCCCAGGCCACTGACCCCATGGCCACATGCTTGCAGGTTAGCTCTGGGAAAATCCTGCTGGCTATGCAGGTGATGGTTGATCTCTGGTGGCCATCAACTCCTCGCTCTCACAGCCCCAGGAGGAATGGTCTTCTTCTGGTGACCACGGTGGCACCACCATAGGGTAGGCTTCCCCACTATGTCTGCCAGTCTCATGCCTGCCAATCGGGGAGTGGCATTGGGACCCCAATGAGCCAGACCGCCTATCCAACGACCGGCAGTGCTGCTCATAGGCCTGGTAATAATTCAGAGAACAATGACACCCGCTTCAGGAACTGTGTGCAGGCTCCAGCGACTGGGAGTATGGCAATCATCTATGACACTCCGGACACTGGCATCGAGACTTCAGCAACCGATGTCTGGGCTCCGGCAACCAGCATTGCTCCGAAGAGCAGCACCGGGACTCCAGAGAGTGCCAAGAATGCTGTGGTGAGCAGCGCCTGGGAACCAGGGAGTGGCACCTTTCAGGTGACTGCTGCTGGAATTCCGGGGACTGGCGGCATGCCTCTGAGGCCCGGTACTGCAGATCTGGTGGCTGATGTCTGGATCCCGGAGACTGGTGCATGGAGTTCAGTGATAAGCGTCAAGAACCTACCAAGTGGCCATAGATCTGTGATTCAAGACATAGCTCTGGAGATTGTTGGCATGGTCCTGGTGAGTGGGCCGGAGTAGAGTGCTGCGGGGTTGACTTCTGCAGGGGTGCCATAGAGGGCTTTCCCCTAGAAATGGATCCTTAGGCCTCTCTTCCCGAGGATAAAGCGACAACAGGAAGAGGAAGATGTCTTTTGCCGCTTGAAAGGATTCTGAGGTGAACAACAACGTGAGATACTGTGTACCTCTACCACTCCCTGGCGTAGGAGGCATGTCACAGGGCGGACTAGGCCCAGCAGGCGAGGCTGCTGTGTGGCTGCGCTCCGGTGACAAGTCTAGGCTCCTCTTCTCCCTTACCCTTACGGGATCCCACGGAACACCCTCTCCTGGCGTGCTTTTTGTGTCTTTTGGCGTGCTTTTTGTGTCTTTTGGTGACAAGGATTGGCATCGGGAGGAAGTCGGTACCGGGAGCGTACTTTTTGTCAATGCCGAAGTACTCAGCACCAAGTCCAAATGTGCTGGCTCCAAAGCCAGTACAAGAACTGACTACACGATGAGCACACGGAGCCTAATGTTTCTCTCTCCTTTTCGGTCTGGGGCTTGAATCCCTTGCAAATATGGCACTTTTCATGAATGTGGGACTCACCCAGACACTTCAAACAACTAAGATGTGGATCGCTGATTGGCATGGGCTTCTTACAGCAATCGCACAGCTTGAAACATGGGGAGCAGGACATGCTCTGTCGCTGGGCTAAGTCCCTCAGGGAACTACAAATAACTAAAGTATACTAACATAATTAGGAACTGTTAACTATTTCTAACTGCAACTATTTACGTAAGAAAATTTCAAAGAACCACTGAAAGAGAACCGCTTGCTAGAACAAGGAAGGTGTTCCAGCACCAACACCGGTGGTAAGAAGGAACTGAGGGAGGGAGGTGCCTGCACCGGTGCATACGTGCACCACTCCAGAGGGCACCAGAGCTGGTCCCCTACAGCTATCACTGAGGAAAATCTTCCAGCGCCGGTACATGTGGCAAGCACATGCACCTACAATGGAATGGACATGAGCACGCACTCAAAGAAGTAGTACTAAATTCATCATCACTTATTTTTTAAATCAAGATTGAATGTTGTGACAGACCCAGACCAGTGGGGTACACGAGTCTGGCAGAAAGCAAATATACTGGTCACTTGATGAATAGTTTTCTGTTCCCTGATTGACCAGAGCAGGGGCTGCCCTAGAGTAATCAGGAACTTGCTAGAACCAATTAAGACAGACAGGCTGATTAGAACACCTGCAGCCAATCAAGGCAGGCTAATCAGGGCACCTGGGTTTAAAAAGGAGCTCACTCCACTCAGGGAGGGTGGAGCCAGAGGAGAGGAAGTGTGTGTGAGGAGCTGGGAGCAAGAGGCGCAAGGAGCTGAGAGTGAGAGGCTGTGCTGCTGGAGGACTATGGAGTACAAGCGTTATCAGACACCAGGAGGAAGGTCCTGCGGTGAGGATAAAGAAGGTGTTTGGAGGAGGCCATGGGGAAGTAGCCCAGGCAGTTGTAGCTGTCATGCAGCTGTTACAGGAGGCACTATAGACAGCTGCAAACCAAAGGGCCCTGGGCTGGAACCCGGAGTAGAGGGCAGGCCCACGTTCCCCCCCAAACCTCCCAACTCCTGATCAGACACAGGAGAAGTTGACCCAGACTGTGGGGAAGATCACTGAGGTGAGCAAATCTACCAAATAAGCACAGGACCCACCAAGGTAAAGGAGGAACTTTGTCACAATGTCTAAAAGATACAGGACTCAATAGTGTTCACTTATGTAATACAGAAGAATTATTCCCTCCACTGTGGGAATCATTCAGTGGCATTTTAGTGGATTTAAAATCACAGGCCTTAACAAAAATCAGAAGCTTCTCCCCCCACTCCTCAAAAATCAGACAACAATAATGAAATCATATGGTAGCCCATTTTAGAAATACCATCCTTCACCACGCAAAAAGACCTTTGTAAAAGCTTGTGTCAAGAGATAACTCTTGCAATATGGCCATCAAAAAGCAAACAAAGCAAAAAACAAACCTCACCACACACACAATCATGGGTTGTTCTGGACTAAGGGATAATTCAAAGTCTGAGAGCCTCTCTGAGGCCACCCTTGCCACCAGCTTCTCTTTTATACAAAAGAGACTCTAGTCTAAGCACCTCTGCTACCAGCAACTGCAACTGAATGGCACAGAAAGGGGGGCACTGTCTATTTATGATTTCATAAAACATATTCAACTCCATCAGGACACCAAAATGGTAGCCATTTAACCAGTGCAGAAGCCAAAGCACTGATGTCACCCTGTTTATCTTTAGAAAAGCTGCAAAAATGCCTTCACATTTTTCTGAAGCATCTGCTCTTTACTAGTTCTACTCACTCTGATTTAAATTCTCTCTTGGCCTCTACCAAGAGGTACTTGACTACTCTCATCTTGGGATCATTTTGCATTCAGCCTCACCCTCAGTCCTTGCTTGCTTCTTGCATTGGTTGGTGTCCCAGAGTACAGGATACTCACGATCACAGCCTCATAGAATTCAGGAGGAAACAGGTGGCCATGAGTCATCCACCTAGTTTCCTCTCTATATAATACCTTTAGGGTGAAATGGATCAAAGATAAACAGGTAGCCTGAATAAAGTCCAATGAGCTTCCTGCCCTTAGACTAGAACTTCTTTGGCTTATGTTTGCTTGACTTGCATTTCTTAGTGTTGCAAGAGTGTCATGGAGCAGAGATTGTCCATATTCTTGCACGACTCACTTGGCTTCCTATTTAAACACTTGAATTTCTCTATATGCCCTATTGAAGTTCACCTGACAACACACCAGGTGATAAGTTTTGAGCACAAAACTGTATAGAGAAGGCTGCTCCTGAAGTTCTAAATGCTGCCCATTAGCGCTATATAGTTCAGGAAGAAACTCTGAACATTTTGGAGACCTGCCTCAGAGCTGCCTTTAGGTCATGATGTGACCTATGTAACAACTCTGATTCTATTTCTAGAATCACAACTGGCAAGAGAATCCTTTCATGAAAGCTGATGGAAAACCTTCTCATGTGACAACGTGCTATATTTTCCTTCATCACTTTTCTGAAAACAGCCACTTTCTAAATTCATCCCTCGCCCCTTTCCTTTGCCACTCCTGTTCATCCCATTGTTCCTCAAACCTAGCTTAACCTTGCACCAGTGCCACTGAGAAACTCTGGAGTAAACTCAGGGATCAGGCAGACTTCCTACACTACAAATTAATTCTATATTCCTTGTTAATTTCAACTGAACTGCTGCCTTATAACTCATAAGTTCACCTCGCCCCTTATCTCATCTCCACTTTTTACATCCTCTAGTAACTCTGCCCTTGACAACCTGACATCTGACCATGCCTCTAACTACCACCCCATTTCCATTCTCCATTCTGCTTTCAAGCTTCTTAAACATGCTCTCTCACTCACCACCTTGATTTCCTCTCCTCTAATTCCCTATTGGCACACTGCAATTTGGCTTTCACTCCCTTCCCTCCACCAAGACTGCTCTCATCAAAAGGTAACCTATCATCTACTGCCACTGAAGTCCACAGGCCTCTTCTCCATTCTCACACTTCTCAACCTATGCACTGGCTCAGAAACAGCTTATCACTCCTTCTTCACAGGACAATGCCCATCACTCTTCCCCCCCCCCCACCACATACTTTGCTTCAAAAAATATCTGTTCTCACCCTACCTCTCCAATTTTTTCTTCAGCATCTCTTTTATTAGCTCATCTTCCTCCCTCTCCAACTTTCCATCTGTCTCCTTCAAGGCTGTCTCTTGAATCAGCTCTTTTCCCCCATAATTTTTATTTCTATGTAACTTTATCAGCCCTCACAGCTTCAACTATTCACTTCCCCCTTTCTGTTCAGTCTCATATCCCTGACATTGCATCCTGGGATGTCCTGCCATCAAGTTAAGATCAGATATAAGACTGATCTCCTTAGCTGTCCTCATAATTCTTCATCACAGTTCTGTCAGCCAGACTAAGAAGCACTTGTAATACACTACAGTCTCCCTTTCCCACATCCAGACTTTAGGATAAATAGTTAATGCATCTGTTATAAACATACAGCTATGGGAAGCATAAAATTCCTTCTTTGCCTGTAAAGGGTTAAAAAGCGTAAATAACTCGGTTGGCACCTGACCAAAAGGACCAGTAAGGGGAGAAGATACTTTTAAATTTGTGAGGGAAGGTTTTTGTTTTGTTGTGTTGTGTTCTTTTCGGGTCAGCAAAAAATTAGGGCAGGAAAAATATATTTTTCAAAGCCATACCTAAATTAAGCATTTAAAATTACAAATTGTAAATAATAGAAAGAAAATGCGTTAAATTATTTTTTCGGCATCAAACTGAGTATTTATTACCTGAATAAAATGCATAGGAGTCTCCTCATTCAGCATAAATGGTGAGGCAAACAGATATTTACTTTCAAGACAGGAGACATGATGTTATGACAACATCCAATCACAGTGTCTAGTTTTAATTGCACAAAATAATCAATGTAAAGATTTCTGATTATCCTGCTTGGATATATGAAACAGCTGTCTATTGGGTGGGGGGTGGGAAGTGATCTGTTGGCAAAAATCTTAATGTTTTACGTAAAGTTTAATTAAGAAAGGGCACTTTGTTTTATTTGCACATGTCAATGTTGGCTATTTTACTCCATTTTGTTTTCAGAATGTGCTATCCTGTCCTCATTCTCTTAAAAACCCCACCAACCACCAACAGCCCTGTATCTTAATAGCTCCATTTTGCATTTTTCTCAGGTTTTCTGGACATGGAGAATCCAGATCAGTAGCTGCCTCACAGACTCACTACAAATGTGCAATTCTTCTATAGAAGGCAAATTGTTAAGTACTTAATTTTTTTTAATTAACTTCTTCTTTAAAATCTTCCCAAAATCTTATTTTCATTATGACCTACCTGGCTTTACTAAGAAAACACATAATATTATTCCAGTTCTGTGGCATCTATAAGAGAAAGGTATCAATGTCACCAGTGACAGAGAAAAGTCAAGGGGCAAAAAAAACAAAAGGCCATGCCTCACGAATGGGAAAACCTCCCTGACAACATCACTGAGCCACTATCTTAGCATCCTTCAAATTCCTCCTTATGACTAACCCCTCCTACAACATTTATTGAGTACTACCAGATCACTATATCTAACCAGGCTGTGAGCCAACATCTCTGCTTAATACTCTTTGATTTGCTTACTTTTCTGGTAGCTTGCCTGCCTACCCACTGCCATGTTTGTCTCATCCACATACTGAGTCTTGCTACAACATTGATTGTGACACTTGGGACACAGATTGTCTTTTTATTAGTGTCTGGACACAGCCAAGTCTGCAGGAAAAGGTGGGCGGGGGGGAGTAGGGTGAATTGATTCTTGATCCAGTAGGCACTAGTGTAATACAAATAATAGCAGCAGCAAAAAAATTGCAGTGGCAAAATTAAGCCATTCAAAAAATAGCTTATTTGAAGAAAGTGGTCTACTTTTCATTTCTTTCATGGGTACTAACTAAACCCTTGAAAATTCTTATATCTACAAGTTGTCTTTTTAAAAGGTTATGTTTAATTATTGTACACATACAAAGTTGCACTTGGATCTAATCAACAGGTAGCTAATTCTCCTATGAATTATGTATTTAACAGGGGGAAAAAGTCACAAATTTAATTCAAGTTATGCTTAGGCGGTACCAACAAGTATATGAACTTGTGCTACAAAATCATTTTCTTAGACATACTTACCACTAAATCCCAGTTATTTTGTTCAAGTAATGTAATAGCTTCATCAATATTTTCAATACCGGTACATGCCTAAAAGGAAAGAAAAAAAGTATTAAATGGGGGGGGGCATGTTGATTTAAAGAGAATTCAGATCAATATTAATTCTTTAACAGTTAAGTACCTGGGTACAGCCAAAGCCAAGGCATGGGTCTTTGAAGCCTTGATCTGGTATACATTGCCACCACCCAGAATTCCAGTGCCTGGGGCACTCTGTCCCCCCAAGCTCCCCCTCTTCCCCCCAGGTTGCCTTGAGGGACTTCACCAATTCCCTGGTGAACACAGATCCAAACCCCCTGGATCTTAGAACAAGGAAAAATCAATCAGGTTCTTAAAAAGAAAGCTTTTAATTAAAAAAAAAAAGAAAAAAGGTAAAAATTCTCTCTGTAAAATCAGAATGGAAAATGCTTTACAGGGTAATCAGATTCCTCTAGACCAGAGGGACCCCCGCTAGCCTTAGGTTCAAAGTTACAGCAAACAGAGGTAAAATCCTTCCAGCAAAAAGAAACATTTACAATTTGAGAAAACAAACATAAGACTAACATGCCTTGGCTGGCTAATTACTTACAAGTTTGAAACATGAGAGACTGATTCAGAAAGATTTGGAGAGCCTGGATTGACGTCTGGTCCCTCTTAGTCCCAAGAGCGAACAATTCCCAAAAAACAAAGAGCGCAAACAAAGACTTCCCTCCACCAAGATTTGAAAGTATCTTGTCCCCTTATTGGTCCTCTGGTCAGGTGTCAGCCAGGTTTACTGAGCTTCTTAACCCTTTACAGGTAAAAGAGGCATTAACCCTTAACTATCTGTTTATGACAGGTTCTGTCAGAGATTCCCCTAGAAAGGTTTTCCTCCACCTGCCACCATTCATCTATTACCCAAGTTTCCATTTAGCACTTTAGGTGTGTGTGGCCCTTTACAAGGAAACAAAAGCATTAACCATGACCAGATGATCTTAAATTTTATATGACATGATAATACAGGCCCAGATGAAAACATTAATTATTCTTCCCTATGATTTAAGAGATGCATAACACTGGGATTCTATTTCTTTATTTGCTTAATGTGATGGTAGTCAGGGTCATTGCTGGAGAGACTGTGGAAATAAGTAGACTTGGGTGGAGAGGAAGTTATACAGCATCAGGAAGGACAATTCAGGAATAAGCAGAAGGGCAGGAGAAAACTGATGGGTGCTTGTGTGATGATCAAGAGAGTACGGCTGCTGTCTTGAGTTAAATCAGGTAGAAGTTGCTCTGCTACAATAGTTACAAGGTCTTTCTGTACCTCCTTTGACCCTGAAAACCACCAATTACAGTGTTCCCACTGACTAACCGTCAAGATGGGACACAGAAAAAAAAAAAAAAGACTATTTCTGAGATAACTGGGGATTAGCCTCTTTATAGTTCAGGACCAGGATCAAGAAGGATTGGACATAGGTAAGCCCCTTCGTTTTCAGTTTAAACCAATTTTAACTGAAAAATTCCTGGGTTTTACAAAAAGTATTATTCATTTTTTTCTGATTTGCACTCTACTTCTGTATTATTCAAATATATAAAAACTAACTTGTTTTTATTAGGAATGCATTCATGAGATATATGTATTACAATAATACATTAGTCAGTGTGTATCTGCAAAGCTGCCTGTTGAAGTAAGGCTATGTATTAGTGTAGAAGATGCACACAACAAACAAACAGGCATGCACACAAGCTCTGAAGTGCGTGCACATCTGAATGTATTGATAAATCTGATGCCCTCCATATACACATTTCAAGCTGTTAGCAGATAACAGTTTAAAGATTTGATACACTAAAATGGGAAGAAAAACAAAAATCTATATCAGAATACATTTCAGAACACACGGAAGTATTCAAAAGTTTAAAAAAAACAAAGAGAAGTTGAGTGCATGCACTGCAAATGGTGTGGCCAATTATTAAATGTAAATATTTATAGGCTAATAGTTCTAAGTCTACAACAGTAAACGGTTTATTCAAATGAAAAAAGTTTTATTTGGGGATTAGAGATATTGTTTTCTTAAACTCAGAGATGGCGTGTTTTGAGTGCTGTTTTAGTTCTGCAGCAAACCACATTGATGAACATAATTCAATGCATTTAGCTACTGAATACTTCCCCCCCATTCTCTGTCCCCCAAATGAACCCCAATATTTACCCCAAAAAATATTAATAGTTTTTTGGCACTGATTTTCACCTGTTTTTGTTATTGTGGTAATAAATACAGATAAATTCCCGGAGAAAAAAAATTAAAACTGAAAATGAAGCATCCTGGACATAAAATAGAAGTCAGTGAACTGCACCATGTAGCACTATAATGTGCTCTCTCCACCTCCTGTTTGATCCATTTAGGAAGTTGTTCACTTTGTTATTAGTCATTGCAGTTTCTATGTGAACTCTGCAGACAAACCCAGTTACGTTATGTTGTGGTAACCCAGTCTGGAGGTGGAAAATATGCAAATTAATATGGCTAAATCTGCATTCAAGAGAAAGGGCAGTTTTTAACTAGCAAGAAAATGAAATGCATTTCTGGCCACAGCTGCTATCAGGATATCTGCTCCTGAGGGGATTCTGCATGACTGCGCACCCGCAGAAAACAGCACCCCACACACAATTCCTGTGCTTCCCTGCAGAAAACGGCAGGGAAGCAAAGGGAAGACATGCAGCCACATGGGGAGAATTTGCCCCCTCCAAACAGAGATGAGGCATGGGGCGCAAACAGAGTTACGTGTCACTGCCCCCCCTCATTTCTGGAAGCACAGAGCTGCCCAGCTGAAGGAGGCTGTCTGGACTCTCCAGCTGAATGCTGCCTCCTGGGTCCTAGTGCCAGCCATGCTCCCCTTCTGCGTGCTGGTAGCCTTCTTTTTTCTGTGCAACAGTGAGAGCCTGTGGTGGAGCTGGGAGTAAGGGGCGGGGAGCAAAGGAGGGGGGTGGAATAGAGCAGGGGGAGGAGAATGTGGGAGTGAGGGGAGGGGGATAGAGAAGAAAAAGGAGATAGGGGAATCACAGGGGGAAGCGAGAGGCCAGCATGCACCATCCACTCGGCAGCAGCTGGGGCTCCCCCATTAAGCAGGCCCATCGAACCTTCACCCTGACAAGCCCTACCCCCCTACACCTGGACCCCTCTGATGAACCCCCAACACTCAGACCCCCACCCCACTGATCCCCAACCATCTGCACCTGGATCTTCACCCCATAAAGCCCCACTAAGCCTCCCACACACAGCCAGATTCCCCCTCCCCCTGCCAAGACCCATCTCCCACACTCACCACCCCCCGCTGAGCCCCAACCACCTTCACCTGGATCCCCTGCAGAGTCCCATTGCCCCTGCACCCAGAACCCCCCATGAGCCTCTGTGCATCCAGATCTCCCACTGAGCCACCTGCACCCAGATTGCCCCACACAGAAATCTCTCACCCCACACCTGGATCCCCCCCATACTAAGCCCCTCCACACTTGAATCCTGGTGGGCTGAGCCTGCCCACCCACACCTGGTGCACCTGGTGCAGAAGGACAGGGCCCCAGGGTGTTTGTGGGGCAGCCCCAGCCCTTGCACTCTGTCAGGGTCAGGTACAGCCTCACTGCCAAGTCCCTTTGAGGTGAGTGTTCGGGGTGATCTCCCACCTCAATGTAGGCTGTTCCCTGTGCTCCCCACTGCCCTGCTGGAGCCACATTTATTTACTGCCAAATACAATTTGAAGAATTTTAAAATATTGTGCATGTAATTTTTTGGCACAGAATTCCCTCAGGAGCAGGTATCCAGAGCAGCAATGAATCCAACAGACACCCTTAAGGGTGTGGTCAGAACTCCTGCCAATTGCTCAGCATGTTTTCCTCTCCCTAGCAAAATTAGCTTCATCTCAACCAGAATACACTTAAACCAATTTCCTTCCATCCTGACTCGGATTTCCTTCAGACCACTTGCAATACAGCGCTGTCTGTGCTAGATGAGAAAAGGAAGAAGAGTTGTGTATAGTCAGCATGTTTTTGGCAGTATAACCCAGGGCATTTCACAATTTAACTTCTAGTCTTACATAAACGTTGACTAAGAGGCAACAGGGCTACACCCTGCAAGACTCCAAAGAGGAGACAGCTTGGGAAAGAGAAGAATCTGTCCACCCTTTGGGATCCATCAGAGGGGAATGAATTAAGTCAGCATTAGTACAGCTCCATCCACTGATGCAAGATCTTGTTGGCGAGCCAGCAATATTTCATGTTACGCGTGTCAGGAATCACTGACAATCTGAACAGAATCTTGGGCAGAGGAAGGATGTTCTGCCACTGCCATCATTCATCAGCGCAACCAGAGCTGCCTCATTGTTATAATCAGGTCGAAGTGGAAGTGGTTAAAAATAGTGGCAGAGAGCAAAAGTCTGCTCCCCCTCAGCTTTCTCAATAAACTTGCCCCTGAAGAAGAGATTAGTAAGCAAGCAGCGGTTAGAGACCAAAATGTCAAAAAGGCTTCTTGAACACAGTCCAGTTGACCATAACGGCTAGTAGATTTCCGCGACTAAGGGTGGTATTATTGGTCTTGGTCAAGCAGCAAACTCTCACTAAACAAGAGGGATGTGGCTTTTATTTCACAGATGGTTTCCCTGAAATGCAACCTAATAAATACAGAGTCTAGGGCAGTGGTTCTCAAACTTTTGTACTGGTGACCCCTTTCACATAGCGAGCCTCTGAGTGCAAGCCCCCCCTCATAAATAAGTGTTTTTAATTTAACACCATTATAAATGCTGGAGGCAAAGCGGGGTTTGGGGTGGAGGCTGACAGCTCACAACCCCCCATGTAATAACCTCACAACCCCCTGAGAGGTCCCAACCCCCAGTTTGAGAAACCCTGGTCTAGGGGCATAGAGTATATAAGTTTGAATCATGAAAAAGTTAAATCATGTACACCAGATTTCGGTTTTTCATTGGACCTTTCATCTCCAGTAGGTTAGCAACATGGTCTGCTTTAGGATCCTAGCACTTTACAGATGACTGAACATGAGCACTTGTTTACAGGATCCATGTACTAATAAGCCACTAACATACATCACAATAGCTTGCTAACAAAATCCCCTGCAAAATTCAGCAGACTGGAGGGTTCCAATGATTCAGTCTGGTTCTATATGCCAATGATAAATCCAAGCTGTATCTTCAAGTATTCTCTGTTTATTGTATTTAGGTAGATGGCAATCCCACACTCCCTGATGCTGGTAATATTTCTAACTTCCCCATATTTCCTTTGGATTAACCAGGAGGCTGGCCTCCTGAAGAACAGGCCCAGATGGCAAACTGACTGTTGTAAGAAAAAGAGCACATCATTTTCATATGACCTATGGTAGCAATGAGTCGGAGGCAAATGTAAGTCAGCTGGCTGTGTCTCATACAATGCTTGTGCTGCCAGAAACTTGTGGTCCCTCATTCCACAGAATTATTTCTGCACCTTCCTGAGGTGAGCGGACAGGAATACATCTATCTTTGGCTCCTTTAGGACAGAGGCTATCCAGCAAAAGGTGATGTTCTTCACACTCCACAAACTTCACTTATGGAGTGCCAGCTCAGCCCATTCACTGTAGTTTAGCAAGAAAAGGCTTGCTTTTATTTGTTGTCTCGATTGTCATCCTCCCTTATCCGTTTCTATCAAATACACCCAATGCATCCCTTGTTCTATCTCCAAGATCTGGGGAGAAATCTGCTCACTTTGAATGCCAAGTGCTTCAACTGTTCTGTGACCTGGTCTCAAACTTATCGGGAGGCAGAGATAAGGCTCTTTTCTCAGACTTTTTCCTGGGCTTGTTGTGTAATATCAACTGTCCTCTAGCCAGCCTGGCCTGATGTTAGTATCAGAGTCAGGCAGACTCAGGAATCCAGACTGGAAAGGGCTATGCATGTCCATTACTGTCCTTGTTACTAACCCATGGTCCCCAGAAGTGATAGGAGACAACAACAAAAAAATGTAACAATTGTCTCCCCAGATATACCAGACCACTGAAAATCTGGGAATTCTTGATAGCTAGACAATGGATCGCCTACCCTTAAATGCTCGTGAAATTCACATCCAGTACCTGTCGTGACTCTGCTTGAGCCCCCTGCTGTCATCTACATGAGTGGATGACATTCTTCCACTATTATTTGTATTGCAGGAGCACTTAGAGAGCCCAGCCAAGATCAGGCCCTACTGTGCTTGGATCTGTACATTCACAGAGTGAGAGACTGTCCGACCCCTGGTCCCAGAGAACTTAAAACACAAATACACAAGACAAAAGGATGGCAGAAGAAAACATAGGCACAGAAAAGGGAAGTATGTCATCCAAGTCACACAAGAGGTCAATGACAGAGTCAGAAGCACAACCTACTTCTAACTCCCAGTCCAGGGCCCTGCTCTCTAGACCAGTAGTTCTCAATTTTTTCCATACCAAGAACCCCTTCCCATCTCTTGAGGATGTTGCTGGAATCACTCTTCCACTTGCCAATATGGGGAGAACAGAGGGGTCACAAACCCGACTGAGAACCCACACACACATCTCCCCTCTGGAGGTATCTTTCTAGACAAGCAATATAGGACCTAACCACTCTACTAATCTATCTTCTTGGTTCTGGGGTGCGTCAGAATAGCTACACCAAGCATGCTGAAGGGCAAAGGCATTGTTTTGCATTGAGCCAAGTCTCCTGAAGTCTCTGACTCTGTTTAGGAAAACTACTCAGCAGAAGAAAGAAGCCCTCAGCACTCTGACATCACAGCCAAATAAAGTTGTCTATGAGATCTTGCTATAAAAGGGTACTTTTTGAACAAGCCAGTGATTTCTGGTGAAAAATCGCATTCTATGATGCGAACTGACTGTTATAAATGCTCAGAAAGGAAAAAAGAAAAAAGAAAGCCTCAGGTTCCTGGAGACCAGATTTTAGGAAATTACAAATCATTTCCTGTATCTGGAGAAACAACTAATAAAACAACTAGTTACCTACATCTTGGTGAGATATAGGAGAGGAAGTCAGTAAAAAGGCCAGTAGTAGGAAGATCTGGAAGTTAGTCAATGGGCAATTCCCAATGCCATCTACCGGAAGTCAACTGTAACTACCTCCAAATCCTAAACTGGAGAATACACACCCATATGCTCCAAATTGCTGGACATACTAATACGTGAGAATCCCTGCTTTCGGAGTCCATGCACTCATTAAAACAATTGACTTGTTGCAAAGGTCATTAAAATCAAATAAAAACACAACTGACATTTTACTGAAGCAAGTAAAAACAATGAATTATAGTAATTTGCTCAGTCAGGCAAGTTATGATGAACAACTTGTAAATCCTAGTACTGGAATAAAATCTATTTCAAATTAATCACTACGCCAACTTTTTCAAACTTGGGTCCAGATCCACAAAGGGATTTAGGCATTAGACTCAGCCATCAGAGTTCTAATTACCAGGCTATGAAGTTATTCTCACTCTTTCTCCAGCCCAATGATTCTTTAATTATTTATCCACAGTGCAACAGCTTCAACAGGAGAGACTGAGGGAGCCCCACATCAGAATATCCCATAGCCGAGTAGTTACAGCATTCTCCTAAGAGAGGTAGAAGGACAAATTAATCCTGGGTCTCCCACATCCCAGGGAAGTGCTCTAACCATTGGGCTAAAAGGCAGAAGGTGGCACCACCATTGCCTCCTCCTGACAGATTTTGAATGGGGCCTGGTCTGATAGAGCTCAGAGCCGTTGCACAGAGCATAACTACTGGATTGAGCCCCGCAGGCAAGATAGGCACTCCTCCACCTATCTTCCCCCAACTTGTGGATCATGGTGGGGCTTAGGCAGGAGATACAAGTCCAGAAGCCTACAGTGAAGCAACAGTGTGCCTGCCCAGGGACAGAAACCCAGGTGCCTAGGGAACTTTTACACCAGAAATGTAGGTGCTGAGCAAGTGTAGGTATCTATAAGGTTCAGTGGCAGCTGAGGTTGTGTGATTACAGTGGCACCTAAAACTGGCACTTAGGTGCCTGAAGTTAATCACATAAATAAAAGCAGCCTGATTGGAAAATCAGTGAAGTATGGATTTAATTGCCCAACTTTAAGTACCAAGTTTGAAAATTGTGGTCTAAGAACATTTAGCAAGTAGAATAGCTAAACAGAAAGTTGGTCCTTCACAAACAGAATTTCAATGGAAATCCAGGTAAGACCTTAGAGTGGAACTGTTATTCTTGTAGGTTGTTTGGTTTTTGTTTGTTTTTTTTTGGGGGGGGGAGGGGGGTGTTTACATAAATTTACTGACAAGCATTACTCTGCTGCAAACCAAAAATCTAATAATTTGCAATTCCATAGATTGACAATTAAGTTTTGTATTGCAGAATTTTAACAAGCCTACAGCACACTGAGTCCTCTTCAGTAACAAGTTCTGCAGTGTAAGAGCAGCCACTTCTCCAACTGATCTAGGCAACACACAATACAGGCTTCATTAAAGAAAAAAGGAATGGGAAAAAGGAAAGAGATGAATCCTGGATGAGACTCCATGAAAATAAAATGAAACATTCTTCGCACACATGAAGATGAGACATACTGAAGAAAGAAAAAAAACAAAAAAAAGATACTTTGCTATTTTTTTAAACTAAAGTTAGACACTAATTTATCAATAGCCACGTGACTTAACATATAGGTACTGCAAAAAAGTATTAGGTGGCTGTACATTGTTTCCACTGAAGAACATGACAGTAGGATTTAAAATTTTCCAGTGAGTACTCAGTTACATTGTATACAAGAGAAGCAAATAAATGACAGGCCATTGCTGAATCACAAGTTGTTTAGCAAGAACAATCACAGGATCATCATAAGATTGGTACAATTTTATAGGTACCCCACAGGAGATCAGTACGCTGGATCTACCTGGAACTCTTTGTTCAGGGCAGCTTACCACAGAAAGACTTAACCATCTCTTCAAGTCAGGTTCATGGCATTGGCAGTGTACAAAGCTTAGAAAATAAAAGCACACGCACTCCAGCTGACTGTCCTGTTCTCAGAACACTAGAATACCAAAGCATACCAAATTTCTATTTGTAATTTAACCATTTGAAGAAGCAATCATGAAAAAGGTGGGGAAGGGATTGTTTTGTTTTTTAATTTGTGTCACCAACTACATTCAAAGACCCCTATTGCCTAATAGCTATTTAAGAGTTGAATCTGTTTGATAGCTCAACACATTAGTAAGCAAAAAATGGAGGAGGAATTCACCATGACATTCTCTGAACTCCAACATTTTATTATACATAAAAATAATATATATGTAGGGGGCTGTTTGCCTGGTTTTGTTCAGGTTTATTTTTTTAAAAAGATTTTATTTTTATCAGATTTATAGAGCTTGCAGAATTTTTTCTAACCGATGTTTAGCGGGTGGATTTCAGCAGCATGTACAGAAATTGCTTGATCATAACTGCTACGAATTATGTGTTTAATATAGAAGCTTTTTTCCTGCTTGTCTAAGATAAACATTAAAAAAAATTCTTCATGACACACCAGCTTTGAAAGTCAAATTGAAGAGTCATCCATCAGAATCACCCAAATAAAGGGATCTGTGAATACAACAAAAGAGGCAGTTTGAAGACTGAGTCATCTGGTAAAGTAGAGACAGATTTGCAAAGTGTTCTTTAATAAAAATATACCAGCATACTTACCGGTATCATAAACACTGACATTCTGAAGAACTGGGAGAGCTCCTGGAATTTATGCCAGGATAAAATTTTGCTTAGTGCTGCTCTTCTGCAACTGCTTACAAAGCTCTCATTAACACAATATATCAGCATCCTCACAACAAATCTGTTGATTGGGGCAGTATTTGCCCCACTTTACAGCTGAGAAACTGAGGCACTAGACAGTTTATGGTACTTGCCCAAGGTCACACAAGAAGTTTGTAGCTCAGCCATAAACTGAAACCACGTCTCCCAAGCCCCAGTCCAATGCTGTATCCTTAAGACCATCTGTCCTCTGCATTAAATTGAGCATAATTACCCTTATGCGTTCCCAATCTGGATTTTTTTAAGACCTTCTGAACATACTGATCAAAGTCAGAATCTAGAATGCTGTTCTACATTTGAAACCTTACATCCAAGGGTTGCAAAATGTTTTAGAAGTGGAGGATAGGTATTATTATTTCAATTTACAGATTAGGAAACCAAGGCACAGAAAAAGTGTCTTGCCAATGACTTTGAAGTGACAATGGTAGAACTGGAAACAGAATCTAGGTCTCCTGACCCATATTCTTCTCCTCTACACAGTCCATCATGAAAAGATAAATAGATGGATAAGACGGTAGAGAAACTGTAGTTGTTCTGATATCACACACTCAAGCACATTGGATGGTTCCCGTAGTAGCAAAGCTGATAAACAAAAGAACAGAACTCTACAAACAATACTGTGAAAGGAATAAAAATATTTTTTCCAGACAAGTCGAATATCTTTTTCCACTCTTAATATATATCTTATCCAATATGACATTTCAGCCACTGTGATATTTTCGATATCATTTAGGGTAACAATTATCTCATTCCACTAGTACAGTGGTCCCCAACCTTTTCGTCTAGCGGGTGCCAAACAAAGGACTGTGGCAGCGGTCGAGCATCCGCCGAAATGCCACCGAATTTCAGTGGCATTTCGGCGGTGACATCTCTCGATGACGCCACTTGTCAGCGGCAAGCAGCGTCATTGAGAGGTGTCGCCGGCAAAATGCCGCTGAATTTCAGCGGCATTTCGGCGGATGCTCGACCGCCGGCCAGGATATGGGCGCATTTAGATGCCATGGTGTCCACGGGCACCGCGTTGGGGACCCCTGCACTAGTATCTCATGAGGATGTTAAACATCATCTATTAAAGTTAGACATTTTTAAGTCAACAGGTCCAGATAATTTGCACCTAAGCATTTTTAAAAGAGCTGGCTGAGGAGCTCGCTGGACCACTAATGTTGTTTTTCAATAAGTCTTGGAACTCTGGGGAAGTTCCAGAAGACTGGAATAAATCTAATCTTTTGCAACGTTTAAAAGGGTAAACAGGATGATCTGGGTTATGATAGACCTGTCAGTCTGACACTGATCCTGGGCAAGATAATGGAGTGACTGATACAGGATTCTATTAATAAAGAATTAAAAGGAAGATAATATAATTAATATCAATCAACATGGGCTTATAGAAACTTGATTTTTTAAATGAGATAAAGTTTGATTCATACAGGTAATAATATCGATGTTATACACTAACAAGTCTGTAAGGCATTTGACTTGGTACCACATGACATTTTGATTTTAAAAAATTAGAACGATATAATATTAAATCACTGATAAAGTTTGCATACACCACCAAAACTGGGGGAGTGATAGGTAATGGAAAGGGCAGGTCACTGATACAGAGCCACCTGGATCACTTGGTAAGCTGAGAGCAAACAAACAATGTGCATTTAAATACCACTAAATGCAAAAGTATATATCTAGGAACAACAAATGGAGGCCATACTGACGTGACAGGGGACTCTACCCTGGGAAACAATGATTCTGAAAAAGATTTGGGAGCTGTGATGGATAACCAGCTCAATCGATTTAGCTTAACAAAGAAAAAAGAGTAAGGGGCGACTTGATTACAGTCTATAAGATTTTATATGGGAAACAAATATTTGATAATGGTCTCTCCAGTCTGGAAGAGAAAGGTATAACATGAGCCAATGGCTGGAAGTTGAAGCTAGATAAATTCAGACTGGAAAGGTGTAAATTTTAAACAGTGAGGGTAATTAGTCATTTGAATAATTTACCGAGGATCGTGGTGGACTGTATCACCAGCAATTTTTAAAATCAAGACTAGAAGATATGCTCTAAGAATGATTTTGGGGAAGTTCTATTGCTTGTGTTATACAGGAGATCAGATTACCTCAGGGGTGGGCAAACTTTTTGGCCTGAGGGCCAGATCAGGGAATAGAAATTGTATGGTGGGCCATGAATGCTCACAAAATTGGGGTAAGGCCCCTGGCTGGAGGTGCAAGCTCTGGGGTGGGGCTGGGGATGAGAGATTTGGAGTGCAGGAGGGTGCTGTAGGCTGAGATCGAGGGATTTGGAGAAGGGGAGGGGAATCAGTGCTGGGGGAGGGGGTTGAGGCGTGGGGAGAACCTCAGAGGAGCAGGCTCCAAGCAGCACTTGCCACTGCTTCCAGGAGCCGCTTGAGGTATGTCTCTTCTCTGGCTCCTACCCAGAGGCGCAGCCACTGCCCCATCAACAGACACTGCCCCTGTAGCTCCCCACTGGAGTTCTTAGGAGCCGCAGGGCCATGCTGCAGCTTCCAGGAGCCGTGTGGAGCAGCCCTGGACACTGTGCCCCGGCTGGAGTGCCAGAGCGGGACCCAGCTGTGTGGTGCAGCCCCAACCCTGCACCCCGGCCGGAGCACCAGAGCAGGGCCCAGACGAGTGGTGCTCCCCTCAACCCTGTGCCCCAGCCAGACTGGGGCCACACCACATGGAGCAGCCCCCAACTCTGTGCCACAGATAGAGTAGGGCTGCATGGCATGGAGCAGCCCCTGACTCTGCGTCCCGGACGGAGCAGGGCCGCAATGCATGGAACAGCCCCCAACCCTGCTCCCCAGCAGGAGCCTGCAGGCTGGCTTAAAACATCTCACAGGCCGAATCCGGTCCATGGGCCGCAGTTTGCCCACCCCTGGACTGGATGATCACAACTGTCTGTTCTGGCCTTGGAACCTATTAAAATTGTTTTAATAATCTGACCTTTTTAAAAATTGTTTTTAAATAAGGAACTCATTTTCTGAGATCCTGCCCTGTGAAACATTTATTAAAGGTCTGAAGTCTGAAAACCATATACAATAGTCTGAAGTGCTAATACACTCATTTTTACAGTTTCAATGTGCTTTGTTTGTCAAAAACAAAAAACAAAAAAAAAAGGAGGGGGGATGATTTTAAGATTATTTCCATTCTATTTACCAAAATTGCTTTTAAACGATACTGGCCCCAAAACTGGAGGCTATATTTATGTCAAGCCTTCACATTTTGCATAGGTAAGACTACAGGACTGGGGCACATATTTGTCGAGGTCAGTGAGACATGCAGCTCATTTTTCCTTTTTAGGTTTACGGTTCATTTTCCAGAATGATTTGTAAGGCAGAGTAAGTGATCACAGACTAACAATTTTGGTTGAAGTTCTGTTTAATTTTTCCCCCTACTTATTACATTTAGACACAGTTGAAGTGGTAAGAGTCAGAGATACTGATCACATTTCTCCCACTTAAGTTCTCCCCACTGAACCCCTAAGCTTAAAAATTTGAGGAATGGTTATTTCCAGATCCTAAACTATTCTGAGAAATCCAGAATGTCAACTGAGCATGCTATATTACTAACTTCAATTCTCCTTCCCCTTTTGTGTGTTGATCTCACTCTGCCCATCAAACTCTCTTAAAAGAGAAGTCCAATCCTGCAATTGCTATACATCAAAATGTCCACAGGCTTCAGTGGAAGCTACATGTACAAAAAGACTGCAGGATCAAGTGTGCTTGTGAGATGGACGATATATGGCTCAACTTTTCTCTCTTTTTTTATGTGGAATGTTAATTAAAAACCCAAAAGAGAAAGAATTTTCAAAATCCCATTTGCGAAGCAGATTTCTGATCCTCTCTGTAGCCCAAGCTAAAATTGTTCTGCTTCAAGACTTCTTGCCTGGACACACTGGTATATTACAAAGTCTTTAAGGTGTACTCTTACATACCTTCAATTATCTGAGTATCTGAATAATTAAGATAAGAAAAAAATATTTTAACTTTACACAACAGAAGGACAAAAGTACGAGATACACAACAGACAGAACATAAAAGTAGGAGATGACTGGATATAACCACTTTTCATGTCATTATCTTCCATAACTATTTCTCTCAATATTTAAAATTAATCAAGAAACTTTCAAAGTACAGTTGATACATCACAGAAGACTATGAAAAAATAGTCAAACAAATTGTTCAGGAGGGTTTCCTTCGAGAATAGTGATGTATTGGCATTTCTCTCTCCATCCGCCCCCATCTTTTTGTAGTGTTGGCTATTTAGATTATAAACTCTTTGGATTAAAGATTTACCCATCTTCCTAAGAGATTTACAGAAGACATTTAACAACCTTTTGGGTTCTCCATAAACATTCTACATTTCTCTTCCCTTATTCACTAAATTTACTTGGGTTTAGTCCTGCTTTGAGCAGGGGGTTGGACTAGATGACTTCCTGAGGTCTCTTCCAACCCTAATCTTCTAGGATTACTAACAGTTGCATAAAAAGAGAATATGTTTTTAAGAGATCTTCTAAGTCTTTGGATTTATTCTCCCTGTAAAATTATGTTGCTGTATATGATTCAATTCCCACAACCACTAATTGTTGTCACCAACAGTCTCAAGATTCCCAGCTGAGAATAAGAAACAAAGGAAGATTAAATAAAGACTGAAGCTGAACTGATGCTTTCTATATGGAAATACCCTTTGCAATGGAGAAAAAGTATTTTTAAAGAAAGCAGAATTATTGTGAATTAAAGTGTCAGTTATTCAGTTACAGTATTGCAAAAACAAAGAAGTTATAGCAATACCATTTAAGGAGAATTCTGTCAATCAGTTTTAAAGTTTTCCAAACATGAATAGGCTATAATCAGTAAAAAAAAAATTCCCAGAAGCATGGTTGTGATCTGCTGAGGGGATAATAGACTAGAACATCCTGACTTAAGAAGCAATTGCTGCTCTCCCTGTGCTTCAGATTCTAATTTGGTGTACGTTAATGTTTGATATTAATTTTAAAACTATCTAATAAAATACAAGCATGGAGTTAAATTCAAAACAAGAACGTAACTTTATAGTACATCTCCCACAAACTTCTGGAGTTGCCTAAACATTTTCTGAAGGCATTCTTGCACTCATAGGAGAAAGAGAGCTGCTCAGCCAGCCAGGCACACAATAAAGACTCATAGATGATCTACTCTGATGAACTGAAGATGTGTGACCAGTGTAAAAGGTCTATGATTTCTGCAGGGCATAGTTTGGTTTGAACTGCACGTTGTCTATTCAAATCAATTCATTCTCAAGTTAAGGATAACTTATGGCTCTCTAGTCCAGCCAGTTGATGTGCCATTTCCTTTTATCCAGGCTATGTGCGACAAATAACTACCCGAGCAGGTTTCTGAGCCTTTTCATGCTGGCACTTTGTGGTAGTCATAAGTTGAGGTTCACCTAATGGTTCCACTCATTTAAAAAAAAAAAAAAAGGTGGTTCATGCCCTGCCACCACCAGATTCTGAGAAATCCAGAATGTCAACTGAGTATGCTATATTACTAACTTCAATTCTCCTTCCCCTTTTGTGTGTTGATCTCACTCTGCCCATCAAACTCTCTTAAAAGAGGAGTCCAATCGTGTAAGAGGCTTGGGCTTATTCCTGTTCTACAACAAAGGCAAGAAACATAGGTATGGAATGTAAGCTGAATCTTAAATACCACTCAGATACTGAGGGAGTCACCAGGCTCACAAGATGCAGAAATTGGGTTGAATCAAAGAGGACCAAGAAAGCTTTCTATACTACATATTAAATCAGATGTACTTAGCCCTTTCAGATGTTGAACAGGGCTCACAACAAAGTAACAAGTTTTTTTTTTTAATTTAATCAGGAATTCAGGCAGGGTAAGGCACCAATTACACAGACTCCTGGGTTATCTACATGGTTGGCCCAGTCTCCAACCAGGTGCAGTCCTACTTAAATCCTGCACTCTGAGAGATACTGTCACCACCTTAGTGGCATTCCAATGCAGCATCACTAGTTATGAAGATAACAAAACAAGGCTCTCTCTCAGAAGATTATTATGCAATTCCAACCAGCTCCTTGGCCAGCTCTTATTTTACACTAGAGAAGCTTTAGAGGTAAAGAAAGTATCAAGAATTATGTTAGCATCATCAAGTAACCCAATTTTATATAAGTAATGGCTGGCAAAATGAACACAGGACACTAAATAACACAGCTTTAGATATCTGACAGGTGGCCTGCAGTCCTGAGTTATTTATCCTAGGTGTTAAGATCACATTGCTGTACTCATGGGCACTCCCAAGAATATGCAAATAGCATCCTTATAAATCTCTGCGATAAAGTCGCTCCTGTGATATAATTTGTCAAAGGCCTTTTGAAAGTCTAAATACATTATATAGTTAGGATGTGAAATACAAAAAGTACTGCCATGGATCAGAAACTGGCTAAGAAACAAGTTCTATGCTAGGACTGGTGTATAATCTTTTATTAATAATCAGAAAAGGGATTAGTGAGGAGGTGGAATTTGCAGATGACAAAATTGTTCATGTTACTTCAGACTAGAGCAGTGGTTCTCAAAGCCGGTCTGTCACTTGTGTACTGAAAGCCCTTGGCGGGGCGGGGCGGTTTGTTTACCTGCCGCGTCCGCAGGTTCAGCCAATTGCGGCTTCCATTGGCCATGGCTCACTGCTCCAGGCCAATGGGGGCGGCAGGAAGCAGCGCAGGCCAAGGGACATGCTGGCTGCCACTTCCCACTGCCACTGGCCTCGGACGGCGAACTGTGGCCAGTGGAAGTCACGATCGGCCGAACCTGCGGACGCGGCAGGTAAACAAACCGGCCCAGCCTGCCAGGGGCTTTCCCTGAACAAGCAGCGGACCGGCTTTGAGAATCACTGGACTAGAGAAGACAAAAGCACTTCAGAGGAACCTAACAAGACAGAATATTGTGGACAATGCATACACCTTATTGGGTTATTTACTGATATGTTATTAGAGTAGATTCTCTGAAGGCTAAAAATCTTTCCCATAAAAGCAAATGTAACCATTTGCAACCTTCATTTACCTTGGAATTCACTCTTGGGGCATTTTGCTCACCCTTCAATAAGTTCTCTCAAGCTTCAAACATACAGAGAGAAGGAAAAACAACCTTCCATTTACCAAACATTCTGTAGTTTCAAAAATACGTTTATAAAACATTTGTCTGGCCCCAAGCTTGGTTTTTACAGAATGAACAACAATATAATTAATCTGACAAGAAATACAACTCATCTAAATGTTAATGTAGGTCATCTACACAATTATATATTGGAAAAGAGAGAGATGAACCAAGCAACTGGTTAAGTAACACACCTATAAGTAATCACCATTGGCTCTGAGAAAGTATTTCAAATTTAGACTTTTTCCCCGAGGGCATAGGAATGGCCATACTGGATCAGAGCAATGGTCCATCTAGCCCAGTATACTTTCTTCCTACAGTGGTCAGTGCCAGATCTAATGTTAATGCAAAATAGGACACATGTGAAGTGGGGCAACAGCTATGTAGACTGATTCTTGCCTGCATACTTATACCTGCCTCTGGAAATTTCCACTACATGCATCTGATGAAGTGAGGTATTCACCCATGAAAGCTTATGCTCCAAAACGTCTGTAACATCTATAAGATGCCACAGGACTCTTTGTCGCCTTTTACACTCTTTGCTGTGACCACACAGGTTAAAATATAGTCTGTTTGATTAAGGGCTTGATCCTAGTCCCATTGAAGTAAGCATCAAAATCCCCCATTGACTTCAACAGCACGTCTCATATTCCTCAATACTTTTAAGTCCACTTTGAGCCAGAGGTATTTGACTGTGCATATTATGGTGAGATTCTGCAGCTAGTTATGATTAAATGCTTTGGTCTGTACAATTATATAAGTGTTTTTCTTCACTTTCCTGTACATTTTCCCTACAAAGAAAGGAACAAGATTTTTGTTTAGAAGGGTGCTTTACTGAACATGCAAACCACTTTCCCAGCCTGCAAATGAACTGCTTAAGAATGCAAAGATTGACGTTGATCACCTTATTGTACCCTAAGACAATCACACTGTCTGTAGTAACTTAATCCTGTATCGAGTCCCCTCCTCCTGCTCCACTCATGCCAATATATTGGTTAAGTGCTAGTAAATATGAGACCAACCATTTTCTGATACCACTGCAGGGAGTTTGACTGAGATGCTGTTGAAGCGTTTAACACTTGTGGGAGGGAAAATTAAAGTTCATTCTTATGTAAGTTGAAACCTGTTCTGGGAAAAATAGGTCTCTCCTCAACCAGTCCCCCAAGGGACAAGTATAGATTATGGAATTTGAAATTTTAGAAACACAAAAAAGTCAAGTGAGTAAATTTTACATATTCAAAAGTATATTTCCTGTTCCTTTAAGATAAAACCTGGCGGCCTAGTGGCAATGCCTCAATTTATTCCTCAGCCAGTAATTACTTCAAATGCTATGGAATTAAACTCAGCCCCATGGGAAAGGAGTACTGATACTTGAAGACAGCTCTCTCTTTTAAGAATATAACCTTTCCAGTCTTCCTAGAAGTAACATGGGATATTAAAAGTGGAGAAAGTCTAAGGACTCCAACAGTGATGAAGCAGGCTACCCACCCTGCCCCAGCCAAAAAAAGAAATAAGCAAATTTGGTCAATGTAGTTCCTTCACATGACTGATGGTTTCCACGGGACTTTTCATACAAACAAATAAAAAAAACACTTACATTGTATTTTCCATTACCCAAACAACCCCCGACCCCTTTTTCACTCAGCGAAAATGTATACCTAGCTCTTGTGTCACGGATATAATCATGATATTTCTTTGTTGAAGGAATCAAAGCTAATTCCACTAATATAACAAGTGTTAACTGACATGGCATTTGAGAAAAAAAACTACCGCTACCACTCCTAAACCAGTATGATAGCTCTGTTTCAGTGACCTACTGCCCCAAATACAAACATGAGTGTGCTGGCAGACTTGTTGACATGATTACTGTGATGTGAAGAATCTCTTCAAGCAAGTTTAGTATGGAAGCCATCATAAACACCTTTCTGAAGTTGAATTAATGCTCCAGGGTGAATTACTATGGTTTCTCATACTATGGTTCCAATGCACACAAATCATGTCGTATTCTCATTCATCTCTATAAACGTCAGATAGTATTTCTAATTAAATATCTACCATTGCATGGGAAAGAATAGCCAGCTTCACCATGAATAGTCAAAGTTGTTACAGTACAGTAACAGATTAGCATTCCAGCTGCTCAGGTTTTTAAAAAGGACACCATTCTTACTCTCAGTCTTCTTCAATTTGTTATTCTTCTGGTTCTGTCTTTCAACTCATAGTCTGTCTAAAGACCAGAGAGATTACAAGTAAATCATACTAAATTTGTTCTGAAGAACATGAGCTTTAGGACTTCAGCCGAACATGAAAGTATCTAAACAAGTTAAGTGTTGGTTCTTCAGAAAAGCATGAAAAAAACAAAAGATAATACAAGCAACGTTTTGGGAGCAGACAGTGACCATCACAATAACCAAGCCAAAGAACACTAAGCATACAATATGGTTTTGTAGTCTCTCGATATTTCTAGTGCTAAATATATCAACAAAACCATTCGCATTGCAAACCAAAACATTCGGTTACCAGTCCCAATGCTGTTCCTGTAAGCACCAGAGCTGTAAAATGTAGAGTTGAAGCAGTAAGCAGTGAAAGAAGCGTCTGACAAAGGGCTTTTCACCCACGAAAGCTTATGCTCAAATACATCTGTTAGTCTATAAGATGCCACAGGACTCTGTCACTTTTTTACAGGGAAAGAAAAGCTATTAGATATGTTAGACTCATAAGTATAAATTTCAATACTTTAAGATTGTCTACAATTCTTTCTTTTCAGGAGTTCTAAGCTTGTGCTGTAGCTTTTAACCTAAAAATAATCCTTATACAAACAGGAACTAATTAGAATTTAATTCGAGATCAATTTTTTTCATCCACAGACAAAATGTAATCTGTACTATCATCCCTGAAATCCTAACAGAAACACTTTAAATGGTTTATCAGTGGGGGGTTAAACTGATTTTAAAAAAGGAAAAGTCTGGTTTCTGACAGCATGCCCTTTAAATACTATGCTCTGCATTTTATTTGCTTCAGGTGTTTTTTAAAAATATATAAGGATTTTTCCAACTCCGCTGTTCATTTTTATAAGATCTTTTCAACAAGGGAGAATCTGATTTTATAGGGAAAATGGTAAAACCATAGACAAAGTGCTGTCAAATGCACAAAAACTGAAAAATGAAAGGAGGGAGTTTACTACACTTTTCAGTTCTGGTAATATTAGGCGTCACTTGTAGCAATACCAGGTTCAAAGTTTTCAGACAAGGGTGACTTACTAGTTATCTCTTCTAACAAAACTGGAGTTTTGTGGGCAATTGCTCGAGTGCTAAACTGTAAACCCTGGCAACTGCAAAATTTTGGAAGGAATAATCATTTGAAGAGACTAAATACACACACACCAAGTAGAGTGACGGTTTAGATAGCAAACTTTTGCCCCAATAGATTGGAAAAATAATGATAGTAAGCCACAAGAGAAACACACCACACTACATTCACGCAATATTGTGGCTAAAAAGTTTCAAGCACATAAAAATTAGGAAAGAATCTGCAATTATGATTCTACAGTAACTAATTCAACCATACTGCAGATTCTGTATATACTGAGGCAGATAGCAATAGAACATATTGTAAAATGAAGGTAATAATTAATAATCCTCCTGTGAGGTAAGGATGAAAAGCTCTGTATATTGGATATTATATTATTATTATTATTATTATTATTATTAGGAAGGGCTATCCTACAGTTGCTGTAGGAATCAAAAATATGAGTAGTCTGGCTTGTGTATAGATGGTTGAGATTTCAAGGAATGACTATTTATGGAGAACACTTATTTTATTGTTCAGGTTTGATGAGGAAGGTTGATCTCATCCTGCATGTTGAAGTCTCTCCTTCTTTCATACTCTGGCTTCCCTTCCAAGAGTACAGTGATAGACAGCCCATCACAATCCTCAGTAAATTGTTCAAATGGCTAATTACCCTCACTGTTTAGCCTCCAGCTAATAAGAACCCAACAAATTTGAAGACACCCACCCCTTCCACCTGCTGGTAGGGAGGAGAAGCATTCTCTCTGCATGCTTCCCATTCATGCCCCGCAATGTCCTGGGTGCTATGAGGGTAGGTTGTGGATTTCTGTTGCTCTACCTCCATCCAAGAGCCTTTCATCTGCTGACACAGGAGAGAGTGTATTTCTGCTTTTCCAACTTTATTTAAACTTTCTCAAGCAGCAGCACCAGAGTGAAATTTACCTAACATTTTCACTGATGCCCTTGGGGTTCTGAATAGCTGCAGTGAAACTGACAAAATTCTGAAACTTGAGAAAAGTTTATGACCAGCAACAGAAACACTAGATTTGTCTTGTTTGCAGATTCTGGAGGTAAGCACTTTATCAGTTACACATGATTCACCTTTGGATATTTATCTTTGCAACCTCAAGGACTAGAATTTTGTTTTATATTATTTAGTAGTAGATGAGAGCTTAGATTCTGAAGAAGTTGAGGATACTTTCTCAAAATAATTTCTTACTCAAGATGGGCAAAAGGATCTTTTAAGATTTGCTCAATTACAACTGGTAGGACTAGGCCCAGTGTTACACAACACCTTTTCATAGAGAGCAAAAAGTACACAGAGACTTAAAGTATATTGGTTCTGTATATGAACCTCTAGCTCTGTGGAACACTGGTAACACCAGCTGCTCCCTACAATCAAACCACATATGGAAGAAAATTTCCATATCAAATTGTGACTACTAGACAGTTTGCACAGTGAACACAGAACAACAACAACAAAAATCCCCTCCCAATTTTATCTTTTCCCATTTAGCAAACACTAATTGAACAGAATTGCAAATAATTGTTTTAATAGTTTCCAGTGCATATAATGTATTATAACTAAATATCTTGCACTCCTATTCTCAAGGATGAGAACAATATTTGTTAGTTAAAAAACACAGAAAATATAACAGAGATAGCACACAAGACTATTTTGGTGAATCCCCCCCCAAAATGGCTTCTGTTTTGTTTTTTAATTAAGTTGTTGGTGAATGACTAGCAAATTTAAAACAACACCAGATATTTAGAACAAAGCTGTCTCATTAAGACATAGCATTTTAGAGATACAGGTCAAATTTGGCATAAAAATTATTGACAATGTCCCTTTAACTAATGTAAACTGTATCACGCCATGGGAAGGAGGAAAAATTAAAAGAGGGCCAGAAACACAGTAGCTGGCTACTGAAATACAAAAGACAAATGAGAAAATGAGAAGCTGGGGAAGAAGGGGTGATTTAAAAAAAAAAGGGAGGGGGCATTATGAGACAGTCTTACCTGGAGATCCAGGTTCTGGCCTCAGATCTACGATTCATTCATTATGTTTCATCTGAAGCACCATTTAACCACTCAGTGCCTCAGTTTCCCCATCTGTAAAACTGAGGTAATGCTTGCCTTTATCTGTACATTTATAAAGGTACCCTTCACTGAAGTTATTCAGCGCTATGTAAGTAGTATTATTAAAATCAATCTGCAAAGTGTATATGAATTAAGCATTCTGTTTTACAACTCTGGTAAGATGCACAAACCAAGGCCCCAGTCCTGCAGTTGGGCTCACACACATGAGCCTCACAGCAGCATGAAGTTCCAGCAACATCAGTAAGTTTCTGCCTACATGGATATGATTGCAGGGCTGGGGCCCAAACTCATTTGCTGTGGTATGTGGGGTTACCAGAACCCTTTGAAGGAATTATAGCTTAATGACATATAATTGGGGCTATGTTATTCCTTACACAGTACTGTTCACTCCAAATATCAAAAAAATTGAGGTTGCCTGTAGAGCTGTTTATTAAAATTTCAAAGTAAATAAACAAGTATCAATGTCACAGTCAAGTCCTACAAAAGGAAAATATCCCCGCATCATCCCTGTCAAAAACATGACCCAACATATCCCAGCAATAGACAATAATAGATTGCTTACTCTTATTGTTATTACCACCATAGCAACTAGGAGTCCTACCCCAGGACCAGGGTCTCATTGTGCTAGGCACTATACAAACAGAGAACAAAGAGATAGATTGTAAACTCTTTGGGGCAGAGACTAAGTACAAGATAGGAAACAGACAGGGGGTACAAGGAAACACAGACAGAATTGGTCAGCATGACAAGCAGTGATCTCAGCACATCACCAGCCTGTTCATTATCAAGTTTTTTTGTAGGCATCTCAGCAGAGGAGAATTTTTTTTTAAAGAGAAATTAAATTATATTTGTTATGATCAAATAATTATTATTAAGGAATATCTTTATGAATGTATGTGCATATACATGTATGCACATGCATTCAAAAAAGAAGAGGTAAGAAAAGCTTTCAAAAAAAAATAAATAATAGATATAATCACCAAATGAAGCTATGTTCCTAGTGAACTGCTCAATCTTTTGAAATTTAGAGGTAAAGGGCTAGGCCCCAATCCTGGGAGCTAATTTAAGTTCTTCCCATGTACCAAACAATAGACATGGCTTAAGAATTTACAACTAAAAAAATGCATGAAACAAATACATGCAAGACAATGGAATCAGACACTTTTACAAGTTGTTTCACACAGACACACCTCCTCAGAACTAATTTCAGTTTACTATATCCTTTAAAAAGGAGAAGGGAGAGAAGTAAATGCCTGTTTACTTGTTCATGAGGAAACAATATAGAAAAATAAAGCTACCAAGCTATTACACTTAACTGATTAACTAAATACCTGCAAACCTGTTAAATATCATTTTCAATTGGAAAGACTTGCTTTGGGATTGAGATTAAGGCATTCTGGGGATTTTTTTAAAACTTCTTTGTATGGTGAAAGACTTCCCAGTGAACATTTCTCTCTCTACAAATATATATATATTCCTTCATTATAATAAAAAAACACTTCCCACACATTCAAGCTATCACAGGTGGAGGCAGCCATAGTCCCAGTGCACTTCATGTTTACGTTATGATGGAAATTAGCACCCATCTCCAGCACAGCAAGTGGCCTATTGACAGTCACACACAGTGACCACTGGGAGAAGAGTTTTGTATCCTCCAGGATTTTGCCTGGCCTGGGCGAGCTGGGCTATGGCTTGTCTGAGGTTTGGGAATGGGGGCAGGGATGAAGGTGCCTTTATTAGCTGTAGAAACGATCTGTGCGCGTTTCAGAGCCACACCTCGAGCTCTGAGAGCAGGGCAGATTTTACAAGGTAAAACAAACGAGCGACCCTCTCTTGGGGGGGGGGGGCTCCACGCCCGCAGAGCCGAACCCCGCCACAAAGAAGGGGTGGCCCAGAAATAGGGCGAAAGAAAAGCAGAGGGGTGGCAGACTGAGAGACTGGGGAAGCGGGGGTTGAAATGTACCTGAAAATCTGCCAGGATCATTTCTCTGTCCATGTTGGACGCCATTGCAGCCGGCCGGGTCCCCTGCTCTTGTCTGCGCTGTGCACCTGGAGCCTGCTGCTGCTGGGGACCGGGGATGGGCGGCTAAGAGCTCATGTGAGCTCCAAGCCGAGACAATGGCCCGGCCGCTCCCCAGGCTCGCTCCGGCGTCGGCGAACGGGGGGTCCCCGGCGTGCGCGTGCGGGAGGGAGGGAGGAGGGGGCTCGGCTCTGAAGGGGCAGGGGCGCAGCCGGCCCCTCTGAGCAGCGCCCTCCGCTGCTGTGCCACAGAGAGGAGGAGGCGGCAGCGCTGCTTCCTCCCTGGCTCGCAAAGCGTCTGTCGCACATTTTGCCTGTCATTGAGGTCGCAAAAAGATGCTTTGCGGCTGCCACGTGACCCTCCTGTCAAGCGCCGGCGAGCAGAAAAGCCGGGGGGGAAGGGAGGCGGGGTTGTATCTTTGCGGCTGTCCGGCAGCGCGTGGAGGCTGCGCCGAGCCCTGGCGCTGAGGGAAGCGGGGGACAGCTGGGAGCGGGGCTGCCAGGCCTGGGGAAGGCTGCAGAGGCGGCCCGGCTTTGCGCCCAGCTGCTGGCAGAGCCGCGAAGCCCGCCGCCGGCCTCCAGGGGATTGCAAGGGTCTCCCGTTGCAAAACACATAGAGCAAAATCGTGCCACGCCTCGGGGGGTGGGGGGTTAGACCCGGCCTTAAAACCAGTCACAATCACAAAGGAGGGAGTCACTCCCTCCAAACCAGGGAATAACCCTTGGTATGTCTAGGGGGCACTTGGCCCACCTTTAGGCCTTTCCTGAAGTCGTGATCCGCTTTATTACACAAGGAAACGTCGGCCTGCAGTCCTACGTCTATGCAATGTTGAGGTATTGCGGTCATAGCTTTTATTGGACTAGCTTCTCTAGGTGAGAGAGAACAGCTTTGGCGCTACACCGAGCTTGCCTTCGGGTCTGGGAAAGGGACTAATAGGGTTACAGATGAATCCAAGATGATACAGCTAGTTCAGCGTCTGTTCAGTCTTGTATTTAGCTGTGACGCTCGGAGAACCTTTCCCAGACCTGAAGAGGAGCTTGGTGTTTTGTAGCTCCAAAGCTTGTTTCTCTCACAGAAGCTGGTCCAATAAAAGCTATTACCTCACCCATCTATTCTCTAAGTCTCGGTGTCGTTTGAGGGTTAAAAGCCCCCTTTGACGTAGTTAAGAAGGGCTGCTTTCTTTTTCAGTGAGATTCAATATCTTGATTTATTTTAACTTCATCCCTTCTGCTTGGCATTTTGACATAGCTCTGTATTCATGACAAATGTTATTTCACTTTTGAAACAATTGCTCATCAGTATGATGATTAGGCTATTTCTTCATACATATTTTCTGGCAATCACTGGTTTGACCCGGATTACTTGTTCCCATCTAGCATGACAAAGACCTAGGTGTATTTATGTTGTGAACTATACTGTGTGTGCCTGAATTAAGGTGTAACTCAGGGGAGTTATGAATCAAATCATGATTGTCCCATTGAGGCCTAAGCAAGATACCATTTCTCCCCCCAAATACACCCCCACATGGAAATGCCTCTCTCAAAGAGAACACTCATAGAAGTGTTTTAGCTATCGGTTGTGTTTATGATTAATGCAGGACTGAGACAGTTTTGCCTTTCTGTAACACAATATCTGGTTGCTTTGTATATAAACAGATTATTACTGATAAACAAAACAGGTGCTTTCATTGTGACATATATAAACACAGTGATTCAGCTCCAAGCCAGATGAATTGTTCCCTAAACATCATTTCCTTTTTCTTTGATAATACATGATTTTTTTTATATACTGGGCAAACAGTGACTTCCTTTTAATGAGAAAAAAGAGACAAGGGATGGCTAGATGTGCAAGATTAATTTCTCAGTCCTTGCAACTCCTCTCATATGGGAAACCATCAATTTGTCATAGATTTATGATCCAATAGATGTTAATATGCATAATAGCTCTTACTCTTAGGTTTCGCACAACAGTACTTTAGGTCTCAGCTCCATTACATATAATCACTATGCTTGTTTCATAATATTTATGCAAGTCTTAGTTTTCAGCGTTGTTTGTTATTTTTAAATATATGTCCTCTAATGTTTTCCTTCTCTCCTCTGCCTCTATACGCAGTTTGACTCTTTAACTGGCTAATTAATCCAACTTGTTTTGTTCTACCCCTACATAATTTCTAGTTACTTCGCTGACACCTTAGGTCAAACACAGAATCAATCACACAGCCTTCCTAACGTTACACGATGGACAAGATCTACATTACAACATTTTGCGATTCTAGATATTCTTTTCTATTTTAAGGTATATAGAGTTCTTGACTGATTTCATTTTCGCGTTTGTAAGACGATATATACAAGCCTGTTCAGAATAGATGTGCTTCCTGCTGATCATCAGAAAAATAATGGCAGGATTGATACTAAAAGGGAGGAGGGAGAGGAAAACAGAGAAAGAATAAGTCACAACGGAAGCCATTAAAGAAAAGGAGGGTGATTTAGGAGGCGAACATCGAAAAGTTTAACTGTATCTGTCTGCAGGTTAGACCCTTTGCCCACAAGAAAGCGGTAAAATAGCAGGACATATAGAATTATTAAGGCACACTGCTAGATGCCAATAAGAACTGTGATCTTTATGATACAGTTGGCTTGTTTCATATACTAAACAAACGTTTTATAATTTCACGGTGAACTATGACAATATCAAAGTCCTACTTGTGATGGAAAGCAAAATATGTCATTCAAACTGGATATTCTGCTCTGTCCTACTCCTGTTCCAATCATGTTGTCTGGGTTTGCAGTAGAGATTTACTACACGTTGTTAGTTCAATCATTCTAGTTTCACTTTACAGGATTTATAGACGACACAGCTGTTACTGCCACACGATCTCCTTCTTCCACTGCTTGACATTACAAACAATTCTGTACTATATACACTGCGTGGTTCAATACCAGAGACAGTATATGCTCAACTATAAACCAATCTACCCACATATTAAGACAGAGTAACTATAATAAAGGCTGAAAGGCAAGTTTTGTAAATTGGATTAAAGCCAACTATTTTCTGTCAGTAATTTAAAACTGTAGTTTAGTAATTAGCGCTGCAATATTACTCACGGCCATCAGCTGTAGTCAAAAGTTAGTTACCTGGTGCTCATCAAAGCAATATTTGAAGCGAAAAGTATCCATCTTAAGTTGAATAAGGAGCAGGATTGGGGCCAAAATGAGAAAAAGATGAAAAATGTTAAATCTACGTTATGGCACATGCAGTCCAGATTACAGTAATATAAATAACTTCGTTTATTCCCCTCACAACTCTTAAATGAGCCCCAATTTAGGTGTTTCCTATACATACTAGATGAATTATAAATGGTACTTGGAAGGTAGGGAAGTCAGGTGGGTACGTTTGCAGTACTCCGTGCGATGTCCGATTATTATACCTGTGTGCAGAGGGTTTGTTGACTGTTGTGTTGAACGCTGATACAGCTCTTTCTGATTTATAAGATATGTCTCTTTATAATTGTTAACAGTAATTAATTACAAACAACATGCTCCTTCCTACAAACATTTTAAAAGGACATACAAGGCATCAGGTGGTATGATGCTACTTTTCTGCCTGGTCAATTTAAGCTGCACAAGAAAAAGAGGCCTTCAGTGTCTCAAAGTAAACTATTTTTGTGACTATGGCCAGTCACTTTTGTTAGCTGAAATTATTAACAAAAGAAGGATTCTTCTTCTTTAAGTGTCCTATACAGAGATTAGTAAAATAATATAATATTTATGGGTCAACTTCTGCAATGACTTAACCTACATATAATTCAACTCAAGTTAATAGACTTGAACTAGATGTAAGTCAGCTCAGAATGTATTTGCAAGCTACCTAGTGCAACACCCTATTCTAAATAATAATATTGTAATATAATGCCTGTTCTCAGAAAACCAGTGTTATTGAAAACATACATTTCTGGAATTAACTTTGAAGGTAGTTAAAAATCACACTTCTGCCTAGAAAATTGTTACCCCCTATGGTTACTTATAACACGTAGGTTTATTATAACAGAATTGTAATAAGTATCTGCTCTTTTTTCATATTGTTTGCTTTGTGCATTTGACAACAATGTGACAATAGTCAGTTTCACTATTGCCTGTGCTATTCGCTGTAACAGTCCGTTCATCAGCTTCCCTTGTTGCATGTGTCAGTTTTTCACAAAACAATAGGGAAAAGGAAAACATTTTAAAAATAAAATGTGGCTGTGAAGCCACAGAACTTTGCCAGGAGACTCTGAAGCATAAGCAGTACTTCTAACTCCTTTTAACTTGCTTTTTGACTACCTGTAGTTCAGATTGACATGCCCCTTTAAAAACAAATTATATTTCTAGCATTAGTCATCTCAAATCAGGCCTTGGACTTGCGCTGCCTACGCATACAAAACTTGCATTGTTGTCAGTGGGAGTTTTGCCTAGTAGGGAGTGCAGGATCGGCTCCTTTAATTATCTGATACTGTTTCTAAACACTTCCATTTAACAACATCTATTGAGTTAGGCGGAGTGTGTATTACAATAAACGTTTTGCTTATGCATGGAAAATAGAGTGTAAGAGTATTTATCAAAGGAACATATTAGGTATACACTTATGTGGGAGTCCTGAAACTGACGCCGAAGTACAGCATACTATTCAGAGCGATGAGCTGTGTGGAATTCAGGCTTCTAAGGCTCACTGATTTTAGAGCAATTCAGTATTTAAAATCATTTACAATTCAAATGATTTTAGTCTGGCAATAAAATCCTCACGCCCTCTCATCGCTACTTCTTTCTCCTTGGACATACAAGTGGATCCCGCATTTCTTTCATTATAGCCCTATGTATTTTTCCACTGAACATGGCACTTTGCAGTTTGTCGAGGATGCTAGAGACGAGAGAAGCAAAGGGTTCTGCCCTGGATTATTGCAGTTCACAGTTAGAATCATTTGACATTGACCCTTTAGCCATGACCTTGTCTTGTGGGGACCTGGAAACTGCCTCCTTTCGGGATGGTAGCTACACTCTGTTGGCCCGATGCCGCTTTCATTGACTTCAGTGGCAGGTCCCACCCCACATTTACTTGAATGAGAGAAAGGACCTGGCCGGTGACCCTTCTATGGACTTGAAGACTGCTATGGACATGAGCCTCTGTCCTTAACAAGTATCCTGATATTACAGCAAGAGAGTGTGGCAGGAACGCTGCCTGATGCTACTTCACTGGAAGGCAGGAGACTACAGCGTGAGGTGCCTGCCCACAAACCCATTTCCACAGCCCTGGGATCCTAGCATTGGCCCTGCAGCAGCGTCAAGGGAAATCTCCTCTTTAGGCCTCACCAGCAGCCCTCTTGCAAAGCAATCGGGGTGGTGGGGCTTGTTCTTCTGGGGCATGATTTTAACCTTGGATGCCACACGAAAAACAAGGGGCTGAGTGTGCAAACTGCCGCTCAACGCTCTGCCCCGGGCCGCTGGGGCCTGCGCGGTGCGTAAAGGCGAAGGGGAGGGTGTGCGCCGACGCAGGCCTTCCTGCTCGCCTGGCTGCGGCACAGCAACTCCGCCGGGCCTCCTTAAATCTCTGCCGTTAAAATGTGGGCGGGTATTTCAACTCAAAAAGCGCTCAAATTTTTTTTCTTTTCAAAAAAAGCTGATGAGGTTAAAACAGGAGAAGGGGAAGGAGAGAGACAGAAACCGGCCGGGTGTCGGGGTGGGGGGGCGACAGAAGCTGCGATTGTCCGGGCAGCAGGCGGCTGGTTTGGCGGATCCTGGCGCGGAGGAAAGTCGCTGCTGTCACTGAGGCGGCGGCTGCTTTGCAGGGCTGGGACGGGGGACGGTGGCACACCCGGTTCGCTGCCGCGGCAGCCGCTCGGCGCAGGGGAGCCGGACCTGCGCTTCCCTGCTCCGGGGGGGTCCGGGGCACATAGCAGCCCAAGCCGCTGCCTCCTCCCGCTCGCTGCGGAAAGCGAAAGAGGAACACCCCTATCCAAAGAGCCGGCGGAGCCCTGCGGCACGGCGAGCCGTAGGCGGGAAGGGTTTAAAGCTTGCAGCTGTAATGCCGCCGTGTACCTTGGAGATCGCCCCGGCCGGCTAGATGGAGCAGCCGCTGCTGCTGGGCTTCTCCTCCTTTCCGTGAGCCCTGACGGAGGCGCTGGCACCGGCATGCAGCCGCCCGCGGACAGCCACAGGACCCGGTGCCCGTCTGAATGCACCGAGCCACCATTGCTGGGGGTTGCAGAACCTCCGCACAGGGCGGCAACCGCTGGGGAGCACGAACGCCTTCTCCTCCGAGGCTCTGCGAGGAAGATTTGTCCTGCTGCTGAAACCGGGACACGTCAGGGTGAAGGCAGCTAGCGTGTGAGCTGCGCGGCGGATCAGCCTCCCGCTGTCTCCCCTTGGCTTTTTTTTTTTTCTTTTTTGCGTACTTGGCTTGGAATAAGCGCAGCTGCCTGCGAGGAAGGGGGGGAACCCCAACCGATAATGGCTGCATGCGGCTTAAGAAGATTTCTCTGCGAAGTTGTTCCCGCTGAGTCTCAAATCTCGACTTGAATAAGGGTGGGTTGTTTTCTTCTTCAGTCTGAGTCAGTCTCCTAGGTATGTGTATATATGTTATCTGTAACATATATAAGATATTATATATTAATATATTTCCCGTTTAAAATGGCCAAAGTCCATAATGTGAGTTACTCTACGTGTAGAAGCAAAGAAATATTCTTTCAAGTGGAGCGGCAGTTTTGCTGAATAATCACGTGTGAATTTAGGGGCGGGCTTTTGGCAAGCAGTTTTTTACGAGTATTTACTACAAGGTCTACTCCAGAAGATTAACCATCCCAGTCCTTCTGTCAGTCTCCGATGTCATGCCTGGTTAAAAAAACCCCAAACTTACCTTTTTTTTCGATCGTCAGTCACCCTAAAGAATGGCCGAGCCTTTGGGGAACGAGTTGGCGTCCGCAGCTGCAAGGGGGGACCTAGAGAAACTTACTAATTTGTTGCAAACGAATGTAAACGTCAATGCCCAAAATGGATTTGGGAGGACTGCGCTGCAGGTTGGTATCCAGAGAGAGAGAAAATATTTCATCACTGCTACCTACGTGACCGGGGTTGCTGAAAGACAACGTTCTAAATAGGCTGGTTTAACCAAATTTCTGTTTTTTTTTAACCTAGTTGGTTGCCATATTTTATAACTTTAGTGGCTCTAACTCCCTAAAATGACGTACTTGAAATACAACTGGCCAAAAACCATTATTTTAAACGGGGATCATCCTCAATATCAGATAGACTGCGCGTTTAATCAGTTTTATTATTGGGGGAAGGGGAAGGAAGGCAAAGAAAAGGTTGGCGAGATGAAAAGAAACTATCCTAGCTGGGCACTGTTCAATAGATTTGTAAACACATACGTATTATTATTTGAGGTTTTGTGTTTGTTTTTTTTTAAACATACGGTAGAAAAATACATGAATGTTCTCGATTACTTATTCTGGAGTGGATGGTCCTTTTCCTTTATACGGTGTTTGTGACGAATGACCTTTCTGCATTTGGACACATGCTGCACAGGCACTGAGTACCTTTTAGATGTACATTAACAGTTAGACGAGTGAGTGAGAGTTCCGTCTGAATCACTTGCCTATCCATTCATAATTAAGGCTGAATAAAAATAGTATTTTTAGACCAGACACTAGTGGATGAACTCAAGATTTCATTTCGGAGGCTATAGGCTTGTATGTCCTAATTTACAGTATTTTAGATTTGGAAGCAGTAGTTGGAACTGATCCAACCGCTAAATATTGGAATTGGTTAATTTTTTTTCCTCTTAGGATCATCATAATGATGGTGAAAATATTAGAATACAGACGAAAAGGTGACACTGGCAATTTTTAACTAAGGTGAAATTCTGTGGTGTAGGGAAATGTGAAACTAGAGTCATAGTTTTGTTTTGTTTTTCTAAATTCACACTTTTAAAAAGCATGTTTCTGTTTTAAAATACGAACTACTGTTCACTTCTGAAATGTTCTTTTCAGGCACTGTGTTGTTTGTGAGTGAAATCCAGACACTTACTGGGTCTTTGGCTTAAAATCAAAATGCAGGATCTGGAAAAGAGGAAATGCTTGTCTGAACACAATAATCATTCTTATTTTTCTGTTTCAGTTAAACTCAAGAACTATACGATGATCCTTGCACTATTATTATTATTATTATTATTATTATTATCATCACATAGGTAGGAGATTGTGACACTGCAGGCACCTTTATAAAGAGAATGAAATAACTTGTATCGAAACCTCACACAAACTAACTTCTGTGGGAAATCAGGAAACGTTTAACCAACTTTTTTATCCTTAAAATTAGGCTGAAAAATTCAGTTGCGCTGCAGTAAATATAGGGCTTTAAAAAATAACAATCAACGGACTTAGCTTGAGAAATATTGTACACAGTGGCATACCACACAGCTATCTTAAACATAAGCATCCATCTGATAATATTCACTTTTATTGCAGCTTAATCATCACCGATTTAATGAACTATAACACCAGTCAAAACAGAGTTGTCTGTCTACTTATTTTCAGTACGCATAAAACTGAAACATGCTGTGGGTAGGTGACAGAGATCAAGAATATTGTCAGTCAACATTTTCAAATATTGTTCACTCGGTAATGAACCGGATGAAAGAGAAATTGTATTCTCCTATGCAATTATGCTAATTTAAACAACTACTTATAAATATTTTCCTCTGCACTTTTTCTTTTTGATGATGAGTAGTCATGCAGGCCTCAGATATTGAGTTTCCAGTATGACGTCCTTCAGGTTTGTTCCACAGAACTCTCTTACCCTACCCCCCCTCAACGTCCCCCACCCCCAAATTACAATGTCACTGATATTTGAAGCCACAATTGTATCCCAAATCCGACTAGCATTACCTTTTATATCACACCGAAGTTTTAGGGTGCGCAAGGAATCGAGGATGGGCTCCCCAAAAGAATAACAGCTACGCCTAGGATTTACCAAACAATAAGAAAAAAGGGGGAAAAAGAGGACGATGCCCTCACTTATTTTCCAGAGGTATAGCCGTGCCTCTTACAATCTCTATCCAGAATTGAAAGGGATGGCAGGTAATGTAAAGGAAACATTCAGTTATCTCTTATAATAGATAACTTTCCCCAATCCCAACTCTATCCTATCCTATAACAATATGTATTTTCTGTGTGCCTTTTTCACAAAGCCTAATCCACATTTACTTTTCAGTAACAGCAGGTTTTCAACACATGCCGTCTAGAATTTGTGGTGACTAGTGTAACTGTAATCCTTGTTTATGCTAGTAAAAGAAAGCTTCTTTGCAAGATTTTCAAGATATCGGTTGAAAATTTCTAAAGAAGTAAAGAAGGTATTTTTCCCTTATCTGATGTTGATAATAAATTTGTCTCCTGCTAGAGTAGGTGAATACTTGGTCTTGAAAAAATATAGACTGTAACATGAGAAATTATAAACGATCTATCTTGTTTCATTCTTTTAAAGACTGAAGGGACAGAAGTTCCGGCGGACTTTGGGGTCAGGCCAAGCCACTCAAACCCCTAATCAGAGATGTCCCTGTGCTCAGTTATAATAGCTTAATGATGTGATCAAACAAGGTTAAAGAAATAAAGTTTTACTTAACAAAAAGAATCATTAGGAACAGTGATCGCTCTTCTTAAGAGGGTTATTTTTAACAACATACATTGACAGATTGCTTAGACAGAAATTCTGAAACAGATTAAAATGTTTATTTTACAAGAACGTATGTGAACTTTAAGTCATCGCTCTTAAGTTCTCCATTTTGGGCAGCACACAATGAAGCACAGATCTTGCAGAAAACGTTGAAGGTTTATTTTCTTTATATAGAGAACTATGGCACATTTATACGGTCAAACTGACATTTAATGATAAGAAACAGACAATTTAAACACTTATGGGAGAGTTTATCCTACATTTTGTGTTACTGGAAGCATAAATATCAGAGTCTCAGAAAGTCACCCATCTTATACTTAACGAGTTTAAAGAAGTTAATGAAAGTTTCTCAATGTTTATGATAAGTGAAACCGAATTATATATAGATTTTAGCAATGACAAAGTTGAGACAGACGGCAACATTATAAAAAAGCATGATAACCTCAGTATTCCACACTAGCTCATTTTGATATTAATCTCCTGTAAGATAGAAAGATATTTCACACTGAAAGAATAAACTTATTCGTAAATTTACTGGGGCTAGTGTAGAAATTGAAAAGTTAAGTTTACCCTCACATCAATTTTCTATCGGGGTCCCTCTGCAGAGGTAAAATAGCGCTCCAACAGTGACAAAGCTCCAATATCAAAAGGAAGATTCTAAAACAAGTGAGTGAAACAAGCAGTTCTAATATTATTTGGAGTATTAAACTCTTATTTTTCCTCTTTAGGTAATGAAACTTGGGAATCCTGAAATTGCCAGGCAGTTGTTAATGACAGGTGCTAATCCTGATCTGAAAGACAGTACAGGGTTCGCTGTAATTCATGATGCAGCCAGAGCGGGTTTCCTCGACACGCTGCAGACTTTACTGGAGTTTAACGCTGATGTTAACATTGAGGATAATGAGGGAAACCTGCCATTGCACTTGGCAGCTCAAGAAGGCCACCTCCCAGTAGTGGAATTCCTTATTAAGCGCACAGAAAGCAAGGTGGAACATCGGAACAAGAAAGGAGACACTGCCTACGACTTGGCTCAGCTGTACAAGAGAAACGATGTAGTTAAACTAATGGAAGGCAGCACTTTAAGTGCAGAAGCTACAGACATGAATTAAATCAAACACGGACAGCTTCTTATTTGGACATTAAGGCTTATAGCCCTTGTTTTTAATAACATTTATTACAACGTTTTTTCTTTTCTTTTTAAATAACTAGTGCAAGTCTGGTGAAACTGCAAAGGTGTCGATTTTCTCGCAAATGAATATATTTAAAAATCACACCAATAGCATTTTCCTGCACCTGCCATCCGCATAATGCTAGAAAAAAGACAACATGGACATATGTTGATCGCTTTTGCTTAGTCCCTGCCGTGTATATTTTTACACTTTCTTCGTTTGGTTTAGGTCACTAATACTAAAACAGATAGATGCTAAAATGCTTTATGTTTCTGACATTTACGTTTTAAAAATGTTTTACTGTGATGTTTTTTCTTAAGATCATGCCTAGCAATTTGAAGCACTGCTTCTGACAAAACAGGATGTTAAAGGGTGTAGCCTGTGGTTCAGGCAAAGCTTGGATTAAAGGACGTTTGGCCTGTAAGGACAGCAGGATGGGCCCTATAAGTGTTAGGAAATAGCTGCATTTGGACACTAATAAGAGCTTGTAGAACTAGGTAGTTTGCTTTCTAAATTGAGATTATACTTTTCTTTTTCACTGTATTTAATCTTTCACAAATCTGCTTCTGAAATTGATGAACAGAAACAATGTAAGTGGCTTTTTTGTTTGCCAGAGGTTAAAACAGCTAAGTTTGGTTGTTAGTGTTTTCTGTGCACTGAACCAATGCACTTTCCTAGTTTCCAAGCAAGCAGCAGACAACCGTTGTCAGAGGAAAGAGTATAATAAGGCTGTGATACCAACAGAGAGATCCTAGTTTTCTGGTCACTCCACAATCGAAGAGAAGGTAGACGCTATTTAAGAAATATTTACTTTCCACCAATTTTTTATTTTAATTAACCATTTTACTATAGCTGCATCTCACAAAACGTGGATATTTGAATACAATGGAATTTAGAGGGTATCACGTTTGCTTTTAATATTATATTATCGCTTGCACGTGAAACGCAACACAAGCCTGAATATTTTAATTGACAATACGGTTGGTAGTATTTCGGAGACCCACAGTCACTTACCATCTGATGCTGCGCAGTGCTGAGCGCCTTCTGCTTCCATGAATGCAATGGGCGCTGACGATGCTCAGCATCTTGTGGGATTGAGTTTATTGTCAACATTTTATACCATGTTATATGTGTTAGTTGTTTGGCAGATCAACAGTTTGAACTGCTTTATTTTTAATCTTCTAAACATTTTGACTGCATTAAAGAGATGGAATCAAATCAATGTAAAATGAACACATTTACAAATATCAACAAAATAGCATTGAAAGGGGGAATATACTTTAGATACGATTATTTTAACTTTTCAGCAAAGGTTTTATCCCCAGAAACAATAACCATTGTTTGAAAATACAAAATATTTTTTCAGAAACTGTTTATCACATGTTTACTATGCACTCGCTGTCACATTGCTGTGTTCTTGATTAAAAACCTCTCTGACAGATGGAGCTGTGTGCATTTATTTTCAGTGTTATAATTTTTGTTCATAAAGAATCTGTAAATCAATCCCCTCAATAGGACGGAGCATGTGGTGCGCGTTTTATGAAAAAATCTACACAATAAATTACACGAAGATTAGTAAAATAAACATATTTAGAATTATTAAAACCTTGAAGTGCAATTCACAATCCGATAGGGTTACGTGGCCACAAACAAACCCCTGCTGGTCCTCACAGACTGACCTTGTCACTTTGCCACTCCGCCTAAAACATTGCGTGATGTCCTCATTAGTTTCCCAGCTTTACAGCTAGTCATTCACATTATTCATCGTTACACTGTACAGCTGAGTCTCCACTAGGTTTTCTCACTTTCTCCCCCACGGCCACAGGGAAATAGTCTCTAAATCTGAAGGCAAACTTCATCCTTGCTTCTAAGTCATAAGCTACATCTCCCTCCGGAGCTCTACAAGCCTCCAGTTTTAATTTAAACCGAATCGGTGTAATTAGTTCCTTACTAAAAACAGCCTCGGCTCTAAATAAAAAATAGTGGCATTCATTGCAAGGAATATGGCTGAGTTACAACGGACTTCAGACCCCTTTTTATAGATGGAGGGTGTTTTCTAACGAGACCAAGCTCTAGCTAGCAATGTGTATAAATAATATACAAAAGCACTTCTCTGATTAACGTTCATTTTGTCTACTCTGACATTTCAACTGTAAACAGTTATTTAATTCCCAGAAAAAAAACTGGAAATTAAACTTCTCATTCTGATACTTCTAAAATACTATTATTTTCCTTGTTTTTTTACATCAGGAAGTTTACAATAACTACAAAACAATTACTGGAAGGTGAAGACACATTTTTGTTACCATAGTGGCACGCTATTCAGTCTAGTTGGAGATAGCATCTGACTTGGGGAAAGGGGGTTGTCAGTTTATCTTTTCTAAACAACTCTAAAGTTTACTGAGCATAGACAAAAAAAAAGGCTGTACATTAATAAGGATCCTCATATTGAAAAAACGTTGCTAATTTCATGTGGTTCCAGAAATGACTTGTGGTTCCCTACCAACAAAAACTAGCGTTAAAAATTTCCACGTTTGTGAATGTATCAGTTTAATATTTACTAAGATCCAAAATAGTGTAGTGTACAAATTAGAACGAAATAATATTGAGATAGTTTATTGGGTCCTGCTGATAGAAGCAGAGGTTAACACAGCATTTGAGGAATGGGGATAAACAACCGTAGCACTGAGATGAGCACACAAATGGTAACAAATTCAGCAAGCACACACTATAATGAAAAGAGCACAAAACAGATAACTAACTATATAGGGATAAACAAAGAACGGGCAATGTACAAATACAACTGGGGGGGCGGGGCTGAGCCTATCCAGAAGGATTACATTGCTTTTAGCAAGGTTGCTGGATTTGGCCTTTGTTTTGCAATTGACTTCAGGACAGTGACAGTGACTGCTGAATTCCATCTGAGCCAGGACAAATTTTGAAGTGTTGTATGGAACCAATACAATTACAACTATTTTAGCATCTTTGAAATAGAATGAAATAACCAGTTTTATGTCCTGAGATTAACCGAGAATGAACTGTCCAACACTAATGCAGATAAAGAAACCCTTTATGTGATTATGCTGGAAAGGTACAGAATAAATTCTTAGCATTCTGCATATTAACATGAATTCAGCATCCCTATTAATATAGTAAAAGACTGCGTATTTAACTACATGAATGAAATTTCTTCCTGTGGTAATCAGTGCAGCTAGAGGAATGAAATAAATGTTTTATTCTATGGTGGGATAATAAATGAACTTAATATTAAGTGCCAATGCAAGGTTCATTAACGCAAAGTCGCAAAAAATCATTGAAAAATATAATTTTCAAGCTTTAAAAAATATACCGCTCCGAAAATTATCTAATTGTAAGAGGTTTGGGCATATCACTGAACAACTAAAAGCAGACATACATTGTTATTATTTACTTATTTACTTAAACACTTTGGTGAAACGCCCACCAAAAAGCCAGGAAAGGAAAAGCTTCTGTCTTTCGCTTTGTGGAGACTGTTGTATTTTACATGATGGAGGGGGAAGGGGGTGAAGACATTTCTCACCAAGGAACCAGAAGCCAGCCTGAAAAATCTGCCCCGCAAGAAATGCGTTCAAAATGTCGGCTTTGCTTACAACCCCCTCTAGAGAGTTAGACAAAGTCGGGTCTCAGGGGGGTACCCTGGCTGACCCCAGGCCCCCTGGGCTGCTTGGGCAGGTCTGAGCAGCCCTTCGGAGCCCCGGGCCAGGGCAGGCCAGCAAAGCCGCGGGGGAGCGGCGGGGGCAGACGCGCAGCTCCAAAACCGTTAGCTTTGCTTCTACGGTTTCTTTTCCCTTTCTCTTCCTGTCCAAATATTTTAAATTTCCGCGCCTTAAATAACAGTCTGATTTCTTTATTTAGTTTCCTCCGCGGGCCTTTCTGCGCTTTGGTCTCAGCCCCCCCACGCCTGAGGGGCTCGGCGGTCACCCCTCTCCCGCACGCCGACCCCCTTTCTCAGTGGGCTCCGCAAGCCAAGCGGGCTGCGCCTGCAGCCTGCGAGAGCGGACGGGGCGACCCCAGCCTCAGCCACCTCCCAGGCTTTCAGGCAGCTCCTGTTTATTTCTCTTGTAAGCGGCAATTCATTACTTTCTTTCCGCCGCGGAACAGAAGGTGCTGCGTCCGCGGTTTGTAACCCTGATGCCTCCGCAGCAATGAGTCGGGTGAGTATTTGAAGGGGAAGCTGTACATGCGGCGGGAATGCTGATGACACTGGGAGGGTGCAAGTGTGACCGCTGTCCTTCCTTCTGCAAGTTACAAAGCCCTGGGCATTTGCGAGCATCTCCCACTGTCTCCTCTCGGACGCTGGGTTCCCACCCACCTACCCCCAGATTTCGAGGCAGCAGAAGCATCTCTATTCAAGGTACCCTTTATGCCACATAGAGGTAGTAAAGAGATGGGTTTGGGTTCAGGTTTCCATAGAAGTGGGGACTGACGTGTGTTTTCCTGTTCCTGGTTTTCAAGACCTTCCATGATGTGCTAAAATCATCTGCCGCCGAATGAGAAAAATATTCCCTGTTTCTTAGTCTCTTGACCAGAAAGTGAAAGAATCGACCTTTAGAAAGAATGTTAACTCTATTTTGTTTGACTGTAACCAGACGTGCCAAATCTTCCTCTGGAGAAGTAACTTCCATGGTGCTGCAAGATAATATAAACCTCTGGGGTGGCACCCACAGTAATCTCCTTAGTATGATTTTAACCGTGGAAGAAAGCTACAATAATAAGGCTTCTCTTATTTAAAAGGACTATAACTACAAACTCCCATGGATAAATTAAAACGATAAACGCAGGTTCTACAGTCTGTGTTTTTAAGACTATTTGAATCGCCTTCTTTAAGGAAGGATCATTCACATTTTCTGCGAAGTTGGTCTTAATAAGCAATCAGGAACACTTTGGATATTTTAAAATAATCTTGACTTTTCAGTGTTGCTTCCAGTAAAAGCAAAGAAGTAATATGAGAAAACTAATCATGGCACCTGCAAAAGCACAAGTCAAATGTATTTATTTTGTCACCTGTGCTGTAAAATGGCTTCAGAACCATATAAAGACACAAAATGAATGGAGAAAAGGCGGAGATTGAAGGGGATGCTAACTCAGCTCTTTCAGTACAGATAGGACATTAAGTTCACTGGTTCAGCCCCAAACCCACTTTATTAGTCTATCTAGTCAGCTCTAGCCAAGTAAGTATTGCTGCAAAGAGGCACTGTTCTCCTTGAAAAAAATATGTAAAGAGTATAATCTGCTTTTCGGGTGGAAGTAGAAAACCACTGAACCTGATTACCAAATGCATTTCTTTGTTCTCCTGTCAGTAACCAGTTAATTTCTACACTTACGAAAAAATTAGCAAGATCCCTACACTTAGCCAATGAGTAGTTTTAATAAACTTATTTTCACATTAGAAAGGACTAGATATTTCTGTGTTAGTGTCACTAAGAGGTTAACATTAATTGATGGCATTTGAAAAGGTTTTTCTTTAGTAGACAGTGGCTAGAAAGATGGCCCTGTTCCTTGCTCACTACATCCTCAAAGACAGAAATTCAGGCAGACGTTATAATTTTAGTTCATTCCTTAATAATGTTACTATCAGCAAAATGATATTTTAGTCAGTTTTGTCCACGCAAATAATTAAAACACAGATAATTAAAGAGCTTTCACACTTATCTTTGTACAACACAAACCACAGTAAAATGCTGTGTGGAAAAGTTCTTTTCAGAGTTTAAACCTTATGAAACTTAAACACATCACACATATATTCAGAAAACAGGGCAGGCCTGACTGAAAGCTTTTACCAGTCTGAGTAAGGATTGCAGTTTCAGGACTTAAGTTATTAACCTCTCATTTACTCCCACATTATAAGTGATGTAAACAAGTCAGTTTGGGCCCAGTTCATATCAAATCAAGAACATTTGCTCTCAGGTATACTAATATAAAGGGGATGTAAAATCATTTCAAATGCCCTCAATTCTAAAAGAGATGTAAGACCTTAATATGTTGGTAATTTTAAATCATTAACGTTTGCTTATATTTAGTGATATTGAAGAATATGTAGCTGGGATTTTTTTAAGTCACTGACGATTAGTAGGCCTAGAAATTGAGCTGCTGGTTACAAATGTTATGAAGATTTCAAATAGGCCAGATTTTTTTTTTAAATCAATGAATAGGACAAATAAATTCACTGGGCAACAATAGATATAAGTAACTAAAATAAAATGCAATGATGCCTAAATCTGAATATATTATGACTCCAAAGAGCATATTTTTAAACATATGAACTGTGTTATTTTACTTTTCTTTACTAATTTATGTTGTATAAACTTCTTTTAACACTTTTTTTTTCTTTTTTATCAGTTTATGATCTGTCAGTTATTTTTTAAACTATTTGTCTTCTGGCATCAACAAAAAAAGCAGTGGCTAATATGATGCATATCAATTTTTCCTGCTTCTTTTTATTTCAGCTTTATAAAATAAGTGCAGTGTACTAAAGAAGAACTAAACTACACTGTCATATGGTAACAATATTGACAACAGTATGGCTATGGGTTGAAATGTACAGAAATTTCCTTCATGCATGAACATTCTAACTTGAAGAAGCATATTGCTTTGTGTAAAGAAGGTGGTAGATAATTAACTATATTCATTTAATCTAATTAGAGGCCTCTAAGGCAAAAAAACCTGACTTTTCATTGTGGTATGTTCACAGAAGTTAACTGAAAAAACATTGCATCCACAAAGCATAACATGACCATACTATGTGTGATACTAATTTGTTTTTTAAAAATTGGGTGAATTTGATAATTGTTAAATACAAGAATTAATAGCAAGGCAGATTCTGTGTAAACTTCTTGCACAATACTGCCAGTTCACTGCAATGTACCTGCAATTTCAGGGATCAGCAGAGACAGCTAATTATGCCAGATTGTGTGGTGGTTTTGAAATATGGACCAATATCTATTGTGAATCAGTTATAAATTTTTTAGTAAGGGGATAATTCTGAAATACATTAATTTATGCTTTTGAGCCACCAAAAGTTCTATATACAGGCCTAAATCAGTATATGCAACTCCCAATTACAGTACAAGAACCATTATTTGTATTGCTAAAGTACATATCAATAATTCCAATTTCTGACAGTCTTGAAACACTGAAACTCAAAAGGAAACTGAAGCACTATGGACAAAACCCTGCAGAAAGTATCTGTGGCCTTTCAGAGGAAAGGGGAAATTATCTCTTTAGCTCTGCTGCTTGTGGGGGAGAGGTGAGTTGTTTATGTAAATCCAAAATCTGAGCACTCATGCTGGACTCAAATTCCCTTTCCTTCCCCTCTCTATTGCTGGAACTGTGAAATCTCATGAATATTTTTGTACTTCTAGTGGCTGTAATAAACCTACTATGTAAGATTTCCCACTCAACCCTACCCCTAAATTCTTAATTCCCCTGCATTCCAGTCAGGCTAGCTCTACTCTAGTCTTTCTGGATGCTAGTGGGGGAACATCAAAAGCATAGGAGACAGTTTTTCTGCTGTCACTTCTGGTGCCACAATGGCCTTCAGCAAGCAGGAGGAGCAATTGCAGGGACAGTCCTGCTCGTCTGTGAAATGGAGCATGCTCAGTTACTGTGGGGATGGTGCATTCAGTCTAGTCAGTATGTAGACATCCTTATATATGCGTTGCAGAGAAGCATACAGAGAAATGTCATTAAATTGAGTGTAGGCACCATCAATAGTTTTAAATTACTTTAAATATTTTAAAATAAATTTTGCTGAGAGATTTCTGGTTAAAGAGGATGCATTTCAAATTGTAAGCAAATTGAAGATTTAGTCACAACATTATAGGAGGCCTGAAAATTAGATTTATAAATGTTTTGCTTTATTTATGGAGCTGCTACTCTGTATACCGACACAGAAAGCAAGAACTAATTTGTTGCTATAAAATTTAGCAAGCCTCCCCCCAAGATAAATCCAGAGTTGAACTGATTTATAGCTTATCAACTACTGATCCATATTTAGAAAGAACAAAACTTTGGGTTATAGTTTCTTAATATGGAACAGGAAGTTCATGAAGAAATTAATAATTCTGTATTTGGCGCAGGGATTGAATAGCATGCATTAAATCAGGCATGCGGGGAATGAGGATAAAATAAAATATTTAATAGCTGCTCATTTTATAAACATCATCATCCTATCCTTCCTCCTGCCTCCTGCACCCCATTCTCTCTGCTCCTATCCCCCGGGGTCTTGTTCCTCCACCCCCTTTACTCCTGTCCATTGTTCTCCACCCTGGTTCCTGCTCTCCTTCCCCCCTGCTTCTATCTAACCCTCCCGCTCATAACAGCTCCTGCTCATAACAGCTCTTTCTCTGTGCCTTTTCCCTCTCCCAGCCCCTGGTTCCTGCCCCCTCTCACTCTACAACTATTCACCCCTTCATCCACATGGTCCTGCTATCCTTCCCCTCTGTGCTATCCACCCCCATTCTCCAGCTTCTGCCCCCTCTCATTCTTCTCCTAACTACCCCCACCTCAGCTTGACATACTTCTCACAAAAGCAGTGACAAGTGCTGATGACTGTTGGACTGATCATCGCCTTATTTGATCCACAATGAAAATTCAGATCACTTCCAGTCATGGTCAACAGCCTCATGCTGAGGCTGAAAACATCTGCCCTCATTATAATAGAACTTGTGGTTCAAGAATTGGCCTTATTAGCCACCTAAGGCCCCATAACTCCCATGGAAGATGATCACACTCGGTAACGAGTGATCACCCATCATCATCATCACACCCCCCCCAGCTCCTGAACCCTAACCCCTTTTATTGTTATTCACCCTTTGCAGTTCTCGTCCCTCTCCCTCTCTGCTGCTATCCAACACCCATCATCTACTGGTCCTGTCACCTTGCTTCTCCTCACTCTCTGTCTTCTGAAACCTCTTCTCTCCCCACTCCCTTTTTCTTATCCTCTGCGTTCAGATCGGTTTCTAGCTCCTTCTCCTCCTCCCTGCCTGGATGCCAACAGGGAAGACACTGAGAGCACAAGAGACAGCCTCCCTGATCTCAGTTCTGGTGTCCAGCACTTCAGCAACCCCTGGCAACCAGAAAGAGCAATTGAAGGAAAAATCCTGCTCATTCCCTACAACCCCAGGTTGAAGCATGCTCAGTTGGTCTGTGAGAAAGGTGCATGCATAGTCCAGTCAACACATAGGGGTTGTTAGAGGATGAAACATGGCCAGAACAGAAAGAATTTTTGGAAAATTTAGCTGTCAAACTGGAATAAGTCTGTACTGAACATGTACAAACAGATTTTTCAGAAATTTATAATCTTGCCAAATTTGGGCATATTTTCACAGGAACAGCAAAAGGCACATCCTTGACACCATGGTGATCCCCCACTAAATTCAAGTTCCTCTTCCAAAGCATGGAGATGCTAAAGACTCTCAAAGAAATAGTGGAAGATTTTGTTTTTAATATGGTAAAACAAAGTCTCTCCCCATTCTACCTTAGGGTGACCAGATAGGAAGTGGGAAAAATCGGGACGGGGGTTGGGAGTAATAGGAGCCTATATAAGACCCCAAAATCGGGACATCTGGTCACCCTACTCTACCCCTACCCTCCCTCTCTAATCTTGTTCTTGGAAATGGCTAAATTATTCTAGTTAAAATTTAATCACACAAACAACAAGTCAGCCTAAGACAGACACCTGGCCTGGAAAATTTCAGTCCAGAGCATTAAAATTTGCCAAAGTTATAAACAACAGAAAACAAGATTTTGTATTGGAAAGTGAATATAAGCAGCATTATGAACACTGCCTATACTGTGAGAGAATTTAAGCCATTTGCACTGAATTTTTTATTTGGTAGAAACTTCTGTTGAAACTGGTGGAATCTAGGCAAGCTTTCCATTTTTATGGGAAGCGGTCTCTTTAGAAACTAAGAAGTACAAGGCAAAGTTTACTCTCATGGAGGCATCAGTTACAACTTCATAGATTAGTGCTGATTTACCTCTTTGTAAGGTATGAAAAATAGAGTGTATCCTCCCCAGATTCACAGTACTTAGTCTCTGAATACAGAATGAATTTTCTAAGAATTTGCAAGCAAATCAATTAGTTTATGAGTTGAAATTATTAAAAACTTGATTCTTTAAGGCAATTTATCATCTATACAGTGCTTTTTTGTCCTAAATTACCTTAATAGTGGAATAACACAGGCTCTTCAAAATTTCTATGTAATTAAAACTCTTTGAAATCTTATGTATAGACTATATTTGAAGACATTAAATTGTAATTAAGCAACGTTATTAATCATCATTGTATCTAATTTTATGATTATACAGCTTACAATTTTAATTGTGCCATGTGGTGACACCAAGAGGGGTAAAATATGAAAAACCAACCTAATCTCCTTACAAATCCATTTAATTGATTCTACACATTAAGATGTGACAATCACAAATGTATGGTTATTGGTTGATGTCATTACAGGGCAGAGATCAGGTTGTTTGGGTATCTTAACATGTTTAGATTTCTTTTAAGTGTATTTTGAATTTCTAGTTTGCCATGCTTAGTTTTGAGATAATTACATCTTTTTATTTTTTTTAAACCCTTAAGTACTGATATGTACTCTGACCTTGACTCCCATTTTACATATTTTTTTATCTGGAAATTAGGAAAAGATCTATTTTAGGCTGACTATTAGGTAAAGATGCCTGATAGCATGATCTACTAGATTGCAGAATAGCCTCTCAGGGGAAAAGGTGAAAGCTCCATCGCACAAAGTACCAAAAACTAGACTGGACAAAGCACTGGAAAGTGTACTGTACTTAACACCTTAATATGTAATGACTTTTCAGGGGAACGTATTAGATTAGCTTCTGAACAAGTAATTTTCTCTTTTAATATCTAGATTACCTTTCTAAAGCGTGAAAGAGCTTCAGACTCGCATTTCTGCGAGGTCTGTAATTGTCACTTGAAAGATCCATGAATTAGGTGGCCAAAGTATGGCACCACCTAGTGGTGTAATTGTGATATTAAGCCTACGATGAGGTAAGAAAAGGATTTTGAGATTTTAGGCTTGGTTGATTTTTGACCCTAGTGTAATAATTTCACACTGTTTATGACACACATCATGTAAAATTGAGTATCTCAAGCACTTGAGGAAAAATAATGCTTCCTATGGAAATACTGGACGTTTTATAATTATTTACTAACATACAACTGAAGAATCTCTTTTTAGATAGTGTTCCAAAAAAGTTGCTTGTCTTTAGTTATCTTATCTAAATGGAAGAAACCACATATTTCACATCTACCTGTTTGTTGTCAGTAAGGGAGACCAGAGAATTTACACAGAAAGACTGAATGAACATCTTTGTTCAGATTCTTCCTCAAAAACTGTGTAACTTTCAATGAGATTTTGTCTCTGAAGCTTTGGAAGGTCGTAGAGAGCTTTACAAAGGAGGTGGTTAAGAAAGTCTATCTTTTAGATTTTAAATGTTGTGATTGACTTCTTGGATTCTATGAATTTTAGGATGTATTTGGGACATCTTTATCCTCCTCCTCAGAGAGGAGTGTAGTAAAATAAGAACTACATGATATTTTGTGAGCAAAGCTAGTGAGCAAACTGAAATTTTTTCTTTGGTGCTGGAAAAGTCCTCTATCTTATCTAAATTACCTTATCCCCTTCCCTGCAGTATCCAAGTGTCTTCCAACTATCTGAAAACGGAAACAACAACCTCTCTCTTCCTTCCTTTCGTCCCAGCTTTTAGGAGAAATAACTTTCTTCATTCATAATTTTGTTATTGATGTGTGGGTGAGAGGGGGAGGGAGGAAGCAAAAAAACACTTAGTGATGGGAAGGCAAGTAAAAAAAGATGAGTTTTGCAGCATTTAATTCTGACTATAGTAAAGTCTATGGTTATTCTTAGGCTCAGTTTTGTGAAAGTTTTGTCTTCCATGTTTGTGAGCCTCCCCAGATTGGTCAATTAGTTCATGGGTCTAATGGAACATGCCTGTTGTGGTAGTTCCTGGTTGTGGTGACAGTGGTGAACACTCAAGTAGCTTGGACCATTTTCCATGGAGAGCTTTGGATCTGAGGGAAGAGATCTTACATTAGACTCTATATACAATAGGGAGACAATGAAAAGCGCATAGTTTTTAGATGATGTACTCTCACGTGAACCTGTGTTAAACTGACAGACTGGTACCTTTTGTACCAATTGTAGCCTTTTCAAGTTGTGTGGTTTCTATCATAGAAATGAGTTAAACATATAATTAAGAATAAAGGTTAACAAATACTTGGCCACTCTGGCCTTTATGGAAAAAGCATAATCAGCCTTGAATCTGGTGGAGGATTGGTTTTTATAGGATCTTTTAGGCTGCACTTAGAGTTTCCCTGTGACAGAGTATGAGGAAGAAACTCATTTCTCTTTATGGTGGGCAGAACTGAGGACTACTGACAGGTGGGATTTGACTCCATTTTCTCTAAAGGCCTTGTATAACATACACACAAGCCTTTGATCAAGATCTTGCAGGGGCAAAGAAAACTATGGCACTGACTGAAGTTTACCTTATTAGTTGCATGCTTACTACATCTTTGTTGGCCTTCAGGCCTACCATGCATTTCATTCCAGGGGATGTACGGGCTAGGAAAGGAGCCCAAACATTGCTGTTACTCAGATATATACCTACAATAGACTGTATTAGTGTTTCTCAAGCTCCCCCTTACCTAGGTCCTGACCTTGCCATACAAGAGGGAGTCTGGAGCATGGGCTGCTTACACTACCCTGTCACGCAGGTCCCTGTGGATGATTGGCTGTAAGCTGGGAATGATTCTGCCCATTTCCTGGGCCCTTAGAACAGGTTCTTTCCAACTTGTGCAAAGAAGGGAAAGTTCCAGGAGATCCTGATTGGTCAGAGGTCTGCTGCAGAGCAGTCTGAATTCTTATAGGATAAGTAGAATTCCACATTTGATGTTTCTGGCTTTTCTGATAAGGCTTTCAAACATTTTGGAAAATAAAAATGCAGGAGAATGAAGCTGCACTGTCTGTGAGGCAAAGAGAGAACTCACCTCCACAGATGAGACAGAATCAACCAGAAAGATTATCTAACTGGCTTTGCTTCTCACTATTGTGGGGAATGAGAGGATTACAAACATAATAAATTAGAATGTAGAACAGTTTTCCAGCACTAAATGTGAATTTTTGGAAAGTTAAATCAAAAATAAAAACTGGAGAATACGGCGGCCTCCCAGACAGAATCAAAGGGTAAGATGCTTGCTTGTTTGCTAAAACAGTGGTTCTCAAACTTGGGATGCCACTTATTCAGGGAAAGCCCCTGGCAGGCCAGGCCAGTTTGTTTACTTGCCGTGTCCGCAGGTTTGGCCGATCACAGCTCTCACTGGCTGTGGTTCGCCACTCCAGGCCAATGGGGCTGCAGGAAGGGCAGCCAGCGTGTCCCTCGGCCTGCGCCGCTTCCTGCAGCCCCCATTGGCCTGGAGTAGTGAACCACGGCTGGGGGAGCTGCTATCGGCTGAACCTGTGGACACGGCAGGTAAACAAACCAGCCCGGCCTGCCAGGGGCTTTCCCTGAACAAGCAGCATCCCAAGTTTGAGAACCACTGTGCTAAAAGACTAAGAAAAGAGCTCCAGGTGTTCATTAGGCCTGACCCAACTAGTCCCGCCTCCTCAGGCTGAGAGGCAGGTATTTATGGCACAGGTGAATCTGGTCCTATTTCTCCTTACAAGAGCCAGTCACCCTGACATGTACACTCAGCATTTCTGACATGACTGTAAACGGATTCTTATATTTTAGCTGGATTTAAAATGTTAGGGTCTAATTTGTCCCTCAGAAAAGCTAAGGGCCTTTCTATCTTTGCATATTTGGAGGGGGGAAATATTTATCTTGAAAGTACAATTTATAGTATTGTACTTGCGCCTGTCTCTTTGTTTATACTCTTCAGATTATTCATTAAAGATGCTGAAATTTCTAAGTTGAAAACAAAATTATGGCATTATATCTCATGGCATCATCAATCATTGCTTCAAAAATATGTTCAGAGAAAGCTATGCCAAAACATCTTTACGTGACTCCATTTGATATTAAAAATGGATCAGATACTAATCCTCATTATTTCATGCAGATTAAAGATAATTTTTTTCCTGGCATCCAAACTTGTTGGAAATGTCTAGTCTTATTTGGCTAATAGAATCAATCTGTACTCCCTATGTGTGATCTGAGTCATATCTTCTTATTTTAATGATAAAATTATTTTTTTACTCCAGTTAGCACTTTAGAGTCCATACACATATGGAATAGTAAGCTGCATTAATTTTTTTGTCTTATGCATCATTGTCAGCTATGTTCAAGTTATGGAAGCTTTATTATGAGTGATGACATGTAGAAAAAATACTACCTCTCCCAGGATGTTTTTGCAGTGCTGAGAGAAAAAAGTCAGTTACCTTTTTTGTAACTGGTGTTCTTCAAGATGCGTTGCTCATGTCCATTCCATTGTGGGTGTGGATGCTTGTCACATGCACTGGTGTCGAAAGTTTTTCTCTCTGTGATATCCGTAGGAGACCAGCTCTGGCGCCCTCTAGAGTGGCGCACATATGCCACAGTATAAGGGGCACTGCTGGCTATCCCCACCCTCAGTTCCTTCTTGCCAGAAACTCCAACAGTGGGGAAGGAGGGTGGGTTGTGGAATAGACATGAGCAACACACCTCGAAGAACACCAGTTATGAAAAAAGGTAATTGTCTTTTTTTCTTCAAGTGCTTGCTTACGTCCATTCCATTGTAGGTGACTCTCAAGCAGTACCATCGGAGGTGGGTGGGAGTTCATGGATGTGTCGATTACAACACAGCTCTGCCAAATCCAGCATCATCTCTTGCTTGCTGTGTGATGGTGCCGTGTGTCGTGAACATGTGTACCGAAGACCACATCACAGCCCTGTGATAGGGACATGTGCCAGGACGGCGCCGAGGATGCTTGAGCCCTAGTTGAGTGGGCCTTCACTATAGGTGGCAGCTTGGCCTAAATCAGCTTATAATAGGTCTTGATGCAGGTGGTGATCCAATTCAAAATCCTCCGCGAGGACACTGGGAGACCCTTCATCCTGTCCACTGTTGCAATAAAGAGCTGGGTCGATCTGTGGAAGGGCTTGATGTGCTCCAAGTAGAACACTAGGGCATGTTTAGCCGCCTATCCTCATTGGTTGAGTGCATCTCCGGACAGAACACCGGGAGGAAGATATCCTGGTTGACATGAAAAGGGGACACCACCTTACACAGGAAAGCCAGATGAGGTCGCAGCTGGACCTTGTCCTTGTATAATACTGTAGACGGAGGCTCCGAAGTGAGGGCCTTAATCTTGGATACGCGCCTCACTGAGGTAATGGCTACAAGGAAAGCAAGTTTCTATGACAGCTGGGAAATGGAACAAGAAGCCATAGGCTCCAAGGGTGGGCCCGTGAGCCTAGAGAGGACCAGGTTGAGATCCCATTGGGGAACCGGGTCTGGACCAGCAGGAAGAGCCTTTTGAGGCCTTTTAGGAACTGGATAGACATCTCATGCGAGATCACCAATTTGTCCTGGACACATGGATGGAAGGCCAATATAGCTGCCAAGTGCACCTTGATGGAAGAAAGTGCAAGACCTTGGTGCTTTAGATGGAACAGGTAATCCAGGATGTCTGCAGAGACGACCAGGTTGGGGAGATGCTATGCCCCAACACCCAGCAGGAGAACCATTTCCATTTTACCAGATACCTGGTTAGAGAAGGCCTGTTCCTCTGGGTTTAGCCATGCAGCAGCCAATCCGTGAGGTGAAGAGAGGGAATGTTCGGGTGCAGGAGCCAAACACAGTCCAGCGAGAGTAGGTCTGAGCGGCTGGGCTGTGGCCATGGAGTATCCACAGCCAGATCTATGAGCGTGCCGAACCAGTGCTGGTGAGGCCATACTGAGGTGATCATAATGACTCGCACCTTATCACTTTTGATTTTCGATAAGACTCTGCTGATCAGCAGAATCGACGGGAATGCGTACATCAGATCCTCCTGCCCATGACAGGAGAAGGGCATCGGAAAGGGCGTCCCTAACGAGGCCTTGGAGAGACCAGAACTGACGACACTTCCTTTCTGTCTGGTGAAGAACAGGTTCACTCAGGGAGCCCCCTACTTCTGGAAGAGTGGAGCGATCACTTGTGGTGAGAGAAAAAGGACCTGCTGAGGCGATTTGCCAGCATGTTCCAGATGCCGGGGAGATGCAAAGCTTCCAGGTGGATTGCATGGTGGATGCAAAAGTCCCACAGGTGGAGTGCTTCCTGAGAAAGCTGACTAGCGTGGTCTCCTTTGCCTGTTGACATAGAACATTGAGGCTGTGTTGTCCATCAACACTTGCACTACTCAACCGGACAACTGTGGCTGGAAGACACTGCAAGACAGGTGGATGGCTGAGCATTATACATAATGCCAGCTCTTCTGGAGACTGTGTCCCCTGGGTCCCCAGCACACCAAGATGTGCTCCCCAACCGAGGTCGGAGGCATCCGATATCAGGGAGACCGTGAGCCATAGACTCTCGAACAGCACTCCTTCCAGCACCAACCTTGGGTCAGTCCACCACTGCAGAGAGGTAAGTACCTTTGGCAGGATCGTGATGACCTTGTCCAGGTGATCCCTGGATGGAAAATAGATTGTCGCAAGCCACAATTGAAGTGGCCATATTCTGAGCCTCGCATGGCGGACAACATAAGTGCACTCTACCATATGCCCCAATAGTCTGAGGCAGACCTAGGCCGCAGTGAGTGGATGTGCAGAGATGCTGTCAATGAGATCCGACATCATCCTGAATCTGTCCTGTGGCAGAAATGCTCTGGCCTGGGTAGGGTCGAGTACTGCTCTGATAAACTCTATCCTTTGGAGCAGGATTAATGTTGATTTTTGCTCGTTTATCAACAGGCCCAGGGCTTGGCACATTACTTGCAGCTCAGTGACACTGCATCCTGGGTCCTGGAGCAGTCCTTGACAAGCCAGTAATTGAGGTAAAGGTAAGTCTGGATACCCTGACATCTGAGGTAAGCCACCACTACCAACATACACTTGGTAAACACCCTTGGGGATGTTGCTAGGCCGAAAGGGAGCACTGCAAACTGGTAGTGAGCAGTCCCCACTATGAAGCGCAGAGAAGTCTGTGCTCATGGAATACTGATGCAAGTGTCCTTCAAATTGAGGGCGGCGTACCAGTCTCCCAGATCCAGGGAAGGGATGATGGAGGCCAGGGAGATCATGCAAAACCTCAACTTCTTGAGATATCTCTTGAGGCCTTGCAGGTCTAGGATGGGCCGGAGACCCCTCTTGGCTTTTGGGATTAAAAAATAGAGGGAGTAAAACCTCTTTTCCCTTAAACGCAGTGGGACTTCTCCCAAGGCTCCCACCTGCAGAAGGCCCCACACCTCCTGTGGGAGCAGATGCTTGTGAGAAGGGTCCCTGAAGAGAGACGGGGAGGGGGGTGCAAGGGAGGATAGAAATAAACTGGAGGGTATATCCCCCTGCTACTGTGCTGAGGGCCCACTCGTCCAATGTTATAGAGGCCCAGGCAGGGAGGAAGGGGGACAAGTGGTTGGAAAATAATGGGGGAGCAGGATCCAGGATCCACGCATGAAGGTCGCCCTCGAGCGCACCCTCAAAATGCCCACTTATCACCCTGTTGGCTACCGGTGAAGCTCGATTGAGCAGAGGATGCTGGCTGGTGGCCTTGCTGGCGCTTATAGGTGTTGCCCTTCTTATGGCAGTGCTCCGCTTGAGGTTGACTTCCAAACCTCTGAGTCTGTTGCAGCTTGAACCACTTCCTAGCTGGCCGTAGGTGTACAGGCCCTGAGAGGGCAGGGTTGTCCTGGAGTCTTTCAGACCATGCAATTTTGTGTCTGTTTGCTCAGAGAACAATGCCAGGCCATCGAATGGAAGGTTCTGGATGGACTGCTAAACCTCCGTTGAAAGGCTCAATGACTGTAACCAGGATGCCCACGTCATGGAGTTGGCCATGGTTCGGGCCTCAGAGTCTGCCACATCTAAGGTTGCTTGGAGGGCTGCCCTTGCCACTGCTTTGCCCTCTTCAAAAATAGCCAGGAATTCCTTCCTGGATTCCTCTGGCAGCAAGTCTGAGAACTTGGCCATGGAATGCCAGAGGTTAAAATCATAGTGACCAAATAACACCTGCTGGTTGGCCACTCATAGTTGGAGGCTGGAAGTTAAATAAACTTTTCTTTCAAAAAGATCAAGCCTCCTTGCCTCTTTGTTTTTGGGTATCACACCTGTTTGGCCCCATCTGTCACGCTCATTAACTGCGGACATAACCAGAGAGCTTGGGGCAGGATGCATGTACAAATATTCATACCCTAGTGTGGACATAGTATTTATGCTCTGTCTGCTTGGAAATGGGGACCAGCGATGAAGGCACCTGCCACCAAAGTCTTAGTAATTTTTGCCACTCCCTTGTGCACAGGCAGTGCCACCCAGGCAGAGACTGCCGAACTTAATACATAAAAGAGGAAGTCTGAGGGCTCTACCAACTCCTTGGCTTCAAGCCCCAGGTTTGAGGCGACCCTTTTTAAGAGCTCTTGATGAGCCTTGGCATCATCCTGAGGAACTGGGTGAGAGGGCCCCGTAATTGCCTCATCAGGCGAGGATGAAGAGTAGATGGGCACCATTGGTTCTGCCACGTCCGTCGCCTCCTGCATGGGCACCTCCACTGCGGCCGAGTTACCCTGAGGGGTCTACTCTAGGGTCACATCTGTGTGGGGGGGGGGCGGGCAGGAGCCTGTCACTGACCACTTGTCTGATGCCCCTGAAATTGACCTATGCCCCTGCAAGAGTTGTGGAAATCCCTGGGGATTCCAGAGGTGCCAGGGGGCAGACCACTGGCTCTGAGACCACATTGTACCAGGAAGTGTTATGGGAAAAGTCAGTTCCTCCACTGGGTGGCTCTGATCCACTGGTAGGGACTCCCCTCACTGTTGGATCAGTCTATTCCAGACCCTTCGGTGCCGACCTCAGAGCTCTGCTGAGGATTCGCATGAGGGCAATGACCCTGGTGCCACAATCCTAATGACCGGTGGTGGTGTTTGGTGGATTGGCAGCGGTAATCTGGCTATCTACAACTGATGCTTAGTGGGCAGTCCATCGAGCGGGAGCAAGTAGGCCAACATGCACGGGATTGGCAGCATGCCTGCAGTGAACCATACCGGCATTCTGTCAACCAGTAACAGGGCTCCCTGGACCAGCAGGTCGAACTGCCAGAGTAGTGCCAAACACTGGGAGAGCGGCACTACCGGCACTGGGGCAACGCCATTCCACTGGCAACCATCTCCTTGAGCCTGAGGAGCACTGCTTGGATTCTGGGGATCTACACCATGGACTCTGATGGGTGGGCCAACCCGTGTCCAGGGCATCATGGCTCTGCACAGGCAAGCACTGGCGGGATACTCCCCATGGTGGACACCCCCATTAGAAGGGTCCCAAGGCAGCTATTCCCCTGGAGTGGGGTACCTCTGTGGCCAGCGTGGGCCTCAAAGGCCTCCGGTGTGGATGGCACCACCAGGTGCTGAACGCCTCTGCTCCTTCTTGGGGTGGTGGAAGGGCCTGGAGTGGGCTAGTCCACTCAGCAGGAGCCGGGACCTGACCTCCCTCTGGAGGTGAAGAGCTGCAAGACAAGGTAGTGGTCCATTGATCCTCCATTCTCTTACCTGGGTCCCATCCTAGGGGAGGGAACTTATCCTCAGTCACAGTCAGCATACTACCGGTCCTTTACTTACCTTTATATCACCTGTTGTGGGGGTCCTTGCTTTACATGTGTTCCTATTAATTTGGTTTACCTCTGGTTTACTTTGTTTAGAACTGTTGATGGTGTAATAAATACTTTGGTTGTTTACACCCACACATCCTTCTTGGTTTACCATTTTTTAAGGGACTAACAACAAACCCCGATGATAGATGTGGGTAGGGGGACATCCCTCTAGACTGGTTCAACATGGGTTACCAGGGACAGATAAGGGGGGAAAGCTAGACAAATTATCATCTGTAGCCAAGGCATCTTTTGGAACTAAATGTTTAAAATATGACTTATAGGGCCAAGTTAATCACTGGCACAACTCTACTGTCTAACATCTATATTAAGTAGTTCCAGGGACCAACTGTTCTCCATGTCCACTGACGGTAGGACAAGATGTAATTGGTTTAGTGAGAAACAAGAGAGATTTAGGTTGGATATTAGGAAAAACTTTCTAACTATAAAGATAGTTAAGCTCAGGAGCAGGTTACTTTAGGGAGGTTGTGGAATCCCAGTCCTTGGACATTTTTAAGAACAAGTTAGACAAATAACTGTCAGAGATGATCTAGGTATAGTTAATTTTGCTTCAGTGAAGGTGGATGGACAAGATGATCTCCTGAGGTCCCTTACAACCCTACATGTTTATGAATACATGTCAGAGGGAGTTTAGGTTGGGAGGGCCCACCCTCAGTATTTAGTCAGAAGGGCCAAGCAATGCTAGGCTGATTTGGAGCCTGGCAGTGTGGACATTTCATTACCCTGAACTGGAGACTAGCACTTGTGCCAGGATCAGTGATGCTAGATACCTGCTAAAAAGATTATAGTGCAAGTGGGAATAAGGACCATTAGGCTGCCAATGACAATTTGATAATAGTGGATCACATAGTTTTCTAGGCTTCCAAGTCTGTTTCTCTCACCTTCTGAGAGCTTGATTGCTAGGGAAATAGGTCTGCCACCTTGCCCAGGGGCACTGACCAATTAGGGGTCCTGGAAAAATGGGCACTCCCCATGCCCCGCCCCACCTGGCACTCCGCAGCAGCGGTACCAGGTGGGCAGAGCGTGGAAAGCCCCCGTGCCCTGAACTCTGCTCCTTGGCTGGAGAGCCAGGTGGGCGGGGGGAGTGGGCCCTGACCCTGCTCCCCAGCAGGAGTGGGAGAGGCGGGGGAGGACTGCATGTGGAAGAGGCCCCACAACACTCTAATCCCCCTCTGTAAGGTACAGGTGTTGTCCAAGATGGTTTCTCTCCCAAACATTCTTCTTCACAGCCATAGCTGACTTTCCCCTCAGTAAGAACCTTCCACAGAAGTACAAGGTGCTGGCTTTCCTTGTCCTCCCAAGTGAAACATCTTTGCCTATGCAGGTTTCTCACATATATTCTGTTCCCAGAGGCTTCAGTCCTCCCTGGTTGAATAATTAGTGAGTTATTAGTTTTCCAGTAACATTTTAGATGACATCTTTTTGATACAGATAATAACCAAAGTGATTTGGGGTATACTGAACTGGTTAGGTCAGCTGAAACTCATTACCTGACACCAGTGAGTCCCTGTCCTCTGACACTGGGATGCTCTTAAGGGTCACACCTCTCCACTCTCAAAGCTGCAGGAGTGTTAGCCACTGGCTGATGAGAGGCAGCTGGTTAGAGCCCTCTTTCCTGGACAGGGCATCTGACACCATATTCTCTTTCCTCTTTATATAGAAGAAACCTGTTTTGTTACCTTTGTCTGTTTACAGTCTCCAGGATATAATATCAGAGTATCTGTGATTTCAGCTACAGATTTTTTAGACATTTTACAGTGACATTAATGACCAGTATTATTATACTTCAAATGATATATCATGTCACCTCTCAAATAAATATCATGAGACTAGTATGTGAGGTGTAGTATGTCAGGCCTGACAAGAGCTGCTGACACAGTATGGTGAACCATAAATGGGCCTCTGTGTCATAGGTGGACCAACAAGGGCACAAAAAAGTCAAAACTGATGACTGTTGCTACCTCTCATGGATGATATGATAAAGTGTCACTGAATCACTTCTGAATTTTTATATTGAAATGCCGAATCTACTGTTTAATATTTCAGATATATTTCATTTTAAACTCTAAAGTTTTCCCTCTGATGTTCTAATTATTTTCTGAAAAAAACAGAGAATCTTATATACATCTATAATTCTCACATGTACTTGTTTCTACTCTAAACATCATACATGAATTAGCTGTTTTATTAATAGTAGGATTGTAAAAATTAAATTTGGTTTTAATATAAATACCTTGTAACTACCCTGAAAATACGAACTAGATTTCGATGACATAGGATTATTTTCCTGTGAATATGAATACATTCTTTCCAACCTTTATCTTACTTTCTGATGGTTCTCTCTTTTCCAGGTATTTTAGTTAGAAAAATGATCTATTTAGCCCTGGAAGTTTCCTCCAGTCTTAGGAAAATAACACAGAACACACAGATAGTAACAGTGGAAAAGTAAAATTAGCACTGTGTTCATTAACAGAAATACACTTATTAGATGGGACTTTTTCTTATGATTCTTTGATTTTTAAAATCTGCATAAGGAAGCAAGCATTTAAATGATTAAAGAAAATACATTAATTCTAACATACAATATCTAACAACTATCAAGTTGAAAGTCAAGAAAGTGATAAATGCAACAACTCATGATCAGCCCACATGTGAAGTTGTTTCTTGTCTTCAGCACAGATGTGTTATTGCAGCACAATGAATGCCTCACTAGCGGGTATGTCTACACTACGGGATTATTCTGATTTTACATAAACTGGTTTTGTAAAACAGATTGTATAAAGTCGAGTGCACACGGCCACACTAAGCACATTAATTCGGCAGTGTGTGTCCATGGTCCGAGACTAGCGTCAATTTCCGGAGCGTTGCACTGTGGGTAGCTATTCTGTATTGTCGCGGGTGGTTCTGGGTAAATGTCGTCTCTCATTCCTTCCTCCAGGAAAACAACGGCAGACAATCGTTTTGCACCTTTTTTCCCTGGATTGCCCTGGCAGATGCGATAGCACGGCAACCATGGAGCCCGTTCAGCCTTTTTTTTTTACTGTCACCGTATGTGTACTGGATGCCACTAACAGAGGCGTTACTGCAGCGCTACACAGCAGCATTCGTTTGCTTTTGCATGATACCAGAGACGGTTATCAGTCGTTCTGTACCGTCTGCTGCCATTGTAAATTGGCAGTAAGATGATGGTTATCTGTCGTTCTGTACTGTCTGCTGCTATCATGGGTGCCCCTGGCTGAGGTCGGCCGGGGGCACAAAGGCAAAACTGGGAATGACTCCCAGAGTCAATCCCTCCTTTATGGTTTCTAAAAATAGAGTCAGTCCTGCCTAGAATATGGGGCAAGTGTACTAGAGAACCAGTGTATCAGAGAGCATAGCTGCACCATGTCAGATCCTGCAGAAATGATAAGCTACATGCCATTCACGGGGGATGCCCCTGCAACAACCCCACCCGTTGCTTCCCTCCTCCCACAACCTTCCTGGGCTACCATGGCAGCGTCCCCCCCATTTGTGTGATGAAGTTATAAAGAATGCAGGAATAAGAAACAGTGACTTGTTAGTGAGATAAAATGAGGGGGAGGCAGCCTCCCGGTGCTATGACAGTCCAGGCAGGACATTAAGCAGTGCGGAGGAGAGGAGCCCAGCATCCCGCTGCTATGATAGTCCAGGCAGTACAGAATCTTTTCTTTACACAGGAAAGGGAGGGGACTGATGGAGCTCAGCCCCCAGTTGCTATGATGAGGATGGTTACCAGCCGTTCTGTACCATTGACTGGAAATGACCAGGAATCATTCCTATTTTTACGCAGGTGCCCCCGGCCAGCCTCACCTGTGGCCAGCAGGACCACTCACGGGCTGATGGTGACGACAGATAGCAGTCATATTGTACTGTCTGCCGCCAGGGAGGGGAGAGGAGCAGATACTGCTCTTCACTGCTGCAGCATCGCGTCTACCACCAGCATTCAGTAGACATAGGGTGACATTGAAAACAGTCAAGAAACGATTTCTTTCCCTTTTCTTTCACGTGGTGGGGGGAGGGAGTAAATTGATGAGCTATACCCTGAACCACGCTGGACAATGTGTTTGAACCTACAGGCACTGGGAGCTCAGCCAAGAATGCAAATAGTTTTTGGAGACTGCTGTGGACTGTGGGATAGCTGGAGTCCTCAGTACCCCCTCCCTCCCTCCATGAGCGTTCATTTGATTCTTTGGCTTTCCGTTATGCTTGTCATGCAGCACTGTGTAGCCTGGAGATTTTTTTCAAACACTTTGGCATTTTGTCTTCTGTAACGGAGCTGTGATAGAACAGATTTGTCTCCCCATACAGAGATCAGATCCAGTATCTCCCATACGGTCCATGCTGGAGCTCTTTTTGGATTTGGGACTGCATCACCACCCGTGCTGATCAGAGCTCCACTCTGGGCAAACAGGAACTGTAACTCAAAAGTTCGCGGGGCTTTTCCTGTTTACCTGGCCACTGCATCTGAGTTCAGATTGCTGTCCAGAGCAGTCACAGTGGTGCACTATGGGATACCGCCCGGAGGCCAATACCGTCGATTTGCGGCCACACTAACTCTAATCCGATATGGTAATACCGATTTTAGCGCTACTCCTCTCGTTGGGGAGGAGTACAGAAACCAATTTAAAGAGCCCTTTATATCGATATAAAGGGCCTCGTAGTGTGGACGGGTGCGGCGTTAAAGCGGTTTAATGCTGCTAAAATAGGTTTAAACGCGTAGTGTAGACCAGGCCACACTTGAATCAACAGAAAATGCCTGTAAATTCTGCATCAAAGCTTTAGAAACTACCTAAAACCCCCCCTCTCTTCTATATTTTGAGATCAATATCTATAAGTAAAAGACATAGTATGTTAGGCTATCAGTTAAACTATGCTACCATTATGTGGTAAGTACCATTCCTCTACATGTACATTTAAAATAAAATGTTTAAAGGAAAACTGAAATTGAAATTTACAAAAGACAAAAATTGGCTTCTTGTCAACTTTTCAGTAATGACTGTAATACATCATATATTTTAAAACTACACTAGCAGCTTATTTTGACTCATTTTATACCCAAGAGGTTTTCATCTATTAAATTCATTTAAAAATATAATGACATTCTTAAGTTCTCTAGAACATGTTGTACAGTCTGGTACAATTAGGTTTAAATAATTTACAAGGTTTTATTGGCAGGAAATCCTGTTACTGGACTTTGTTAATACTCAGACATTTCTGCTAAAATTTCGATAATGATTTCCTCTTATAAATAAAAGTAGACAAATGTATGGGAGGAAGGCAAAATGGAAAGAAGATTACATTAAACTCATATCAGAAACATAATTTTTGATGAGTCTGAATACTTGTTATTTTAGGATTTGATCATGTTCAGATCCATTGAAGTAAATCACATTTTTGCAATTGACTGCAATAACAGTAATATTGGTCCAATTCTGACACCATAAATCAGAACTTCCTCTAAAAACATATTTACCAAATTCACTATAAATTATTTATCTGCCATGCACTATTTAGATCTTTCATTTATGTTATAGTGCCCCCCCCAAAAAAAAACAGTTGAAAAAGGACACAATCACATTGGTGCAAAGAAAAAAAAAAGTGATGAAAGATTGTTCCCAAGGGAAGTCAAGGAGATAGACTTTGAAATCTAATCTCTTCAGGCATGAAATATTTATTCGCACATCACCTATTATTGTTTTATTAAGAGGTTTTTAATTTTTCTATGTATAATCAAATGTAATGTAATACAGAATAATTCAGGTATAGTCTAGCCAGGTCAAATTTGTTGTTTAACTGAAGAGTACGAGTTAATATTTCTTTCATTATTATGATTCAAATACAGGCATATTTAGGTATAAGTAAACCTAAAAAAAACCTTATCATTACACTTGGTCATTTTTAACTACTTAGAAAGTAAATCCATCAAAGCAAAAATAAACTTAGCAAGTAATTTTCCTAATACACCTCTACCCCAATATAATGCTGTCCTCAGGAGCTGAAAAATCTTACAGCGTTATAGGCAAAACTGTGTTATATCGAACTTGCTTTGATCCACCAGAATGCACAGCCTCCCCCGGAGCACTGCTTTACCGCGTTATATCCAAATTTGTGTTATATTGGGTCGTGTTATATTGGGGTACAGGTGTATGGTCATAGTAGGGATCCCTGGCTATCCTGTGCCACTAAGGCTCCAATCCAACAATACACTTAAACATGTGGATAACATTAAGCACTGTACCATTGAAGAAGGGAAGTTGAAGTCAGTGGAACTACACATATGGTTAAAGCTAACCACATTGGCCTCAATTCAGCAAAGTATTTAATTACCTGCTTAAAGTTGAATATGTGCTTAAGTCTTTTGCAAATCAAGGACTTAATTAGCAGATCTCTTCCATAAGCCTGTGCTGTGGCATGACCACCAACAAAAGCCAAAGCATATGAATGTTGTTATTTTAGAAGCATGAAAGCCAACTATTTTTTCCTCATTTTGCCAATTGAAATAGCCATTTGGGATTGTACAAAACTTTCAAAAAATCTGTAGCTTATAACCATTGACAAATGTATTCTTAATGTAACTTATATTACAGATAGAAAATAAAAAAGCTCATCAGAACATTTTGTGGTCATAAATCAGCCTTCATGGCAGTCTTAAGTAGGCAGGCAATACCACCATCAGGTGAGATAATCTGGCAATCCTCATATGTTGTTCAGCATCTCTTCATAATTATCAGTCTTTCTAAACCCATTATGCAATATATGGCACAATAATACTTACTGGACCTGAAATGATTTCACATGTCCCTAGACTATACCCAGGATAATAAAAACACCTGATCAAATGTAACTACAGCATCAATATTGCAATATGATAACAAGAAGACTGATTAGAGAACTAGGGGAAAGCAGACTTAGCCAAGGGTAAAAAATTAACCATACCTTTACATTTCTTGGGTTTTTTTCAATTTATTCCAGAGCCCTAATGTTACCATTATTTTTTTCATTTATTAATAAAGAATTGTATAAAAGTAACAAACGGATTGTGTATCTGGAAGACCTTTTGATACAATAGCATAAACAGTCCTCTATTCCAAGGAATTCCAGAGTGACAAGGCTCTGTTTCTTTTTCTTTCTCCCCAGTAGCTGCAACGTTGCTCTGTGCTCTGGAGAAGGGGATATGAAGAGGCTGACTAGCAGCTGGAGCCTCAGGAGGAATTCTGAATGGACAGCCAGAATTCCTCCTGTGGGCTCCAGAATGCACAGTGGAGAGATAGCTCTGCCATCTGCAGAGGGTACAGTAGGCTCTCTACTCGCTGCCCAGCCAACTCTGGACTGTTATGTGGTAAGAAAGCAGAGTTATCCCCTCACCCCACCTCTCACAGCCACATTAACAACTCAGTGATATCAACTGGGGAAAACTGGAGAGAATGTACTTTCCTTATAATATTAGCATATGGATGTCTGGTGCCTTTCTGTGAATTTATGTAGGCCTTCCTTGTATTTTCAGATTGTACTGTTTCCTTTCTGATTTTGGATATGAAGGCAAGCACTCACTTTCTTTTTTCAAAAAAGCTTTTTGGGATAAAAGGTACTCTGTAAATGTGAGATTATTATTAAATTATTTGTTATGAATCAGAACCTTATTTTTTATATTAAAATTTAAAGTTTTCATAAAATCTTACTAAGCGTTAAGTAGAAAACTGTGTATTAATTTCTGCAAATTCAATATTGTATACAAGCATTTTAAACTAGAGAATGTTATCACCTCAAATGTGCTTACATTTATTTCCTGTGCTTAGATGTAATGCAGTAATAATAATGCCACAATTACCAGAATGTACAATCTAAATTGTATACTCTGTAAATCAACATGTAGCTGAACGAGTTACATACATCCTACAGGATACCACTACAGTTCTAAATTGTTTCCTGTTAACACTGTGCACACATACTATAAAATTTTGAAGTGTGCTCAGCATACAATGTGGTAACTAATAAAAACTATAACATTGTACAGATATATAAATGATGAAATAAATAAACTTTATTCAGAGTTGCACAATGTGGAATCTAGACAATTCCTGTAACTACTATTGAAGAGAAATATATATATTTTAACTTACTAGTGAGATTTCAAATAAGAAAATAAAATCTTTACAAATCACAAATGTTCAGATAGGCTCCCATTTCAGTGTGAAATCATCAATATTATTCATGCTGGGATTTTGCATACAGTGGAAAATTGTATATACCATATCAGATGCACTATTGCTTTGTTTAGAATAGGACATTGTGTTTCCTCCTTAAATGTGTATGGGACAGCACTGCTTAACCACTGGTAAACACTTGACAACTGGGCATTTTCAAAATAACTTATTTTTGCACATAATTTTTAAAAGTCAAAGAAAAAGTATAAATCTCAATTACAACAGAAATGTCACTTTAATTACAAAATACATTGCTTTAGACGACTCAGAAAACATTCTCTCAGAAACCACTCCACTGAATACCACTGCCATATGTCTAACTGAAAGAGACTTTAGATCTAGTTTACCTATTCATTGAATATGTACATTCAATGAGATATTCAGCATTGCAAGTAGATTACTGACAACTATTAATACCGGTACATATTTTCTATGGCATTGTAAAGTAGTTTAAAATAAAATTGGAAAACACAGTCATTAAAAAAGAATACATTTGTTTTTACCTAATACCTCCTCTGTGAATTGCCAGGTTCATCAATCCTCTGATTGGATCTCATTCTGCTTTACAGCTAGGAGGCATCTCCAGACTTGTCAATCATGGCTAGGTTTCAGCTTCACCTACTTAGGAAAGCCATTAGGTACAATGTTTTCTGAAGTGACAACCTGACTACTCAGAGAAAATAAATTATCAAGTAAAAACATATTTGTCCTTCTTTGTCATATCCAGGTCTATCATTGCTATGAAGGGGTTTTAACAGCAATGAAATCCCATTAGTAGGGCCAAATAATGCCAACATTTGAAAGTTTCCTTCTTTCAAATATTCTGGTCTACCGAATGTAAATTATTTTGTCTCTTCCTGCTTTCAGAGCAAACCTAATCCTGTGAAACAATGGTTCAGGGCTCGGTGCATGAAACCTAAATCCTGCTCACTGCAGAAGCTGCTCGAGAAGGTAGTAACTAAGCTGTAATGACTTACTGCACTGCAGATGTAGTGAGCCTGGCTGGGATGGAGGAAGGAAGGTGGAGATTTTGGTAGCTGGGTAAGGGACAGTTGGAAGGATGCAGGAAGCCACTTGCTAAATTGGGTCCATTCAAAATGCATTTTAATGGAACCAAATGCAAAATCATACCTCTAGGAACAAGGAATGTAGGCCATGCCTTCAGAATGAAGAACTGTATCCTGGAAAGCTGGGAATGGAAAAGATTTGGCGGTCATAGTGGACAAGCAACTCATCATGAAGTCTCAATTAAATGCAGAGGAGTAGTGAGTAGGGAGGTGAGGCCAATACTAGAATACTGTTTCCAGCTCTGGCACCCACATTTTAAAGGATGTTAAAAAAATTGGAGAGACTGCAGAAGAGGGCCTCAAAAATAAATCAAGGGATGGAGAAAATGCCTTATAATGATAGACTTAAATTTGCCGTTTACTTAATCAAGAAGATGGTGAGGCGACTTTATTACAATGCATAAGTACCTTCACAGGGAGAAGATATCAGGTACTAATGAGCTTTTAAAACTAGCTGAGAAATGCAGAACAAGAACCAATGGCTGGAAGATGAAGCCAAACAAATTCAAATTAGTAATAAAGCACCAATTTTTAACAAGTGAAGGAACAAACTACCAAGGGAAGTGATGTATTCTCCCTCTCTTGATGTCTTCAAATCAAGAATGGATGCCTTTCTGGAAGATATGCTTTAGCCAAACACCAGTTATACTTTATTAAACACAATTTATTGCACTTAATACAGGGGTAACTGGGTGAAATTTAATGGCCTGTAATATACAGGAAATAAGACTAGGTGATCTGATGGTTCCTGCTGACCTTAAACTCTATGAATCAACTTTCTCCACTCTGACAATAATGGAAGCCTGTCTCATTTGCTCACTTCACCCACAGCCACCTCTTTGCCTTTCTCCACAATTCCCTATTAACAGAATACAATCAGTTCTAGTCCAGCAAGCCAGTACCCTCTTTTCATTCAAATTGCTCCTCAGGAATAACTTATTCTGAGATGCCTATAAGCAGGAACAATCTTAACCACATAGGAGTGCACACACACACAATCTTCCTGTTGCAATAAGCTCTTATCTTACTGCTATATTGCTCCTAATGTATTATACAAGTAAATATGAACACTAAATGAAATTAAATAATTAGTATTAGTAAGTAATTTTATAATATATATAAAATCCAACAAGCAGATGTTGCAAGCCCATTGTATTTCCTCATGTTCATGGATATCATTTTAGGTTACCGTAAAATATCCATTATGAACTGGTAAGTTGCAATGATTTCAAAGAAAGAAAGACTGTGACATTTGCAGTTTAGATATAAAATACACAATTAACTATTCATTTCCAAATCCTATACATATTTCAGTTGGTTATAAAAAGCAGATGTAATCTACCAAATGTAGTCTTCTGATTCTTCACTGGTTAGCATTGGCACCACCTTGTGGTCATTTGCTTAATAATACAAAAGTTGTGCCATTAAAAGATATCACAGCTGTACAGCTGTAATTTTGGAATGAAAATTGCAATATTCAGACACACTGTGTTCAATTTGAATTCCATGTTTAAAAACACAAATACAATTAAAATACATTTATAAAAATAAAAGTAATAAAAGTTTAAAATGTAATAATCTCTCCTTATAAGGGGTAGCATTAGCATGGGTTCACAGGTTTAATTGCACTCACAGAAGTCACCCCACAGCAGTGGCTCCTGTCCCGCAGGGCTGGGCTCAGTTCTCTGTTCTAGGCATTGTGACTTGCCACACAGGATCACAGCACCACTCAGGTTTAGCAAACCTCCCTGCCCTGCCTCTTCACATGGCTGGAAGTACGGTTGCAGTGCCAGTGTGGAGGCTACTGCTGATAGGTATGTGCAGCACATTTCATTAGGGTGTGCACCCAGGGAATTTTTTTTTTAAAGGAGAACATTTATTGAATACTCAATCATAAAATACATTATTTTTATTCATCAAACAAACTAAAGAAACTAACACTTAATAAACTTAATTTTTTTTAAATTAACAACTAAATTTTACTTAAAAAATGAGACACAAAATACCAAATTTTTGCTGTAGTGAGAACCAGGCATATACAAAGATACAGTCAATTTTCATGATCTTTATCTTTAACTAGATAATGAGCTAACCCAAACTGACCAAAACAGATTAAGGTTTCTTCATCTTTCTGACCTAGAGAATGAGACATCACTCACCAGGTGTAATGGACTTAAATTCCTCAATCACATCATTGTAATTAACTGACAAAGCCAATTCTTGTTCAGTGTACAAAATCATGAGTGAATCAAGGCACTGTTGGGACATTGCACTTCTCAGTTTGTTTTTTACATGTGCTAGTTTAGAAAAGGCTCTTTCACATGAACAGCTTATAACAAGTAAGACTGCAAAGCATTGAATAGATTTGTAAAAGGCCTGGAACATGGAAGACCGATCCGATTCCTCTAGTGAATTAAGCCACTCTGTGATGGTGTTTGTAGTGTTACCTTTAGGAACAGATCTGTCATAACCCTGAAGCAATCTGACTTCAGCTTCCAACTCATCCAAGGACACTTTAAATTTGTTGGCAATGATTCTTATATTGTCCCTGCCAATGTCTAAGCTTAGCAGTTTTCTCATTGCGGTCACAATTTTACAAGTCTCCTGTTCAAATTGCTGGTCAATGCTGGTAATCATTGAGTCCAGGAGTGGGTAAAATGAAGTTATTCTCTCCTGCTCCTCTTTTGTATCAATACGAGTGGACGTTTTTCTCTTCTTAACTGGGGGAATCAATATATCATTCTCTACACACATTTTCAAACTGTAATTGAAAATAGATTGAAAATATTCTGGACCACTTCTCATTGCAGCCAAAGAGTTCTGCAGCTTTTCACCCCTGTTATTGCAGTAAGTAAGTTGAGATCTAGAGCTTGAAGAGCCTTACTCACATTTACCACCATCTGGAGAATAGGGTGCATCATGTGAAGGGCAAAGATGAACTTGAATGAATTTAGTTCATGGATAAGGCCCCTGGCTTTTATTTTAGCATCAGCAAGGCGAGTTGTTTTGATAATCTCTTGTAAAGCTTGTAAAATGATAGAGTAGTTTCGTTTTATAGCAGCCACTGCTTCTGCTCTGCATGCCCATCTTGTGTTTGATAGTGACTTCAAAGTCTTCAACTGGGATCCTACTTCTTGTGAAATCTTCTCCATTACTGCATGTCACAAAGGACTCCCCTCCATGAAGGCATAAAGAATCTGAATAACACCAAAAAAATCAGACAGTTCTGTTTTGTTTACTTGAAGTGCATGCATCTACTAGGACGAAGTTCAAACAATTCACATAGCAGTGTACATAGAATATTTCACTGTTTCTTTCTTACATTTCATTTGCACTCCCGCAGTACAACCGGACATAGTAGATGCGCCATCAAAACAGATAGACATCACTGATGACCAGTCAATTTTAAGAATGCCAAGGATGTCATTTAACTGGTCAAAATAAACTGAACATCAATTGTTAATAGTCTCTGGACACAAAATGTTCAACTGGACTATGTTTTTTATGGTCAAAATATCGCACCACAATGGACATCTGTTCATGGTGTCCACAGTCAGTAGTGTCATTATTGAAACCATTTTTCCATTTAGCGAAGATACACTCTTTTGTTGCACAACGTTGTGCAAGGCCACAATTAAATCATTTTGGATGCGATTACTCAGATAGGTAGAATTTCGAGGAGATTGTTGCACATGCTTTTTCTGGACAAGTTGGAGAAATGGTCTGAGGTAAACAGGATGAAGTTCAATAAAGATAAATGCAAAGTGCTCCACTTAGGAAGGAACAATCAGTTTCACACATACAGAATGGGAAGAGACTGTCTAGGAAGGAGTATGGCAGAAAGAGATCTAGGGGTCATAGTGGACCACAAGCTTCATATGAGTCAACAGTGTGATACTGTTGCAAAAAAAGCAAACATGATTCTGGGATGCATTAACAGGTGTGTTGTAAACAAGACACGAGAAGTCATTCTTCCGCTTTACTCTGCGCTGGTTAGGCCTCAACTGGAGTATTGTGTCCAGTTCTGGGCACCGCATTTCAAGAAAGATGTGGAGAAATTGGAGAGGGTCCAGAGAAGAGCAACAAGAATGATTAAAGGTCTTGAGAACATGACCTATGAAGGAAGGCTGAAGGAATTGGGTTTGTTTAGTTTGGAAAAGAGAAGACTGAGAGGGGACATGATAGCAGTTTTCAGGTATCTAAAAGGGTGTCATCAGGAGGAGGGAGAAAACTTGTTCACCTTAGCCTCCAATGATAGAACAAGAAGCAATGGGCTTAAACTGCAGCAAGGGAGATTTAGGTTGGACATTAGGAAAAAGTTCCTAACTGTCAGGGTAGTTAAACACTGGAATAGATTGCCTAGGGAAGTTGTGGAATCTCCATCGCTGGAGATATTTAAGAGTAGGTTAGATAAATGTCTATCAGGGATGGTCTAGACAGTATTTGGTCCTGCCATGAGGGCAGGGGACTGGACTCGATGACCTCTTGAGGTCCCTTCCAGTCCTAGAGTCTATGAGTCTATTACAGGATCATATTTTTGGAGCATATTGACAAGATTTAGAAATAAACCTTTCTCAACACTGTCAGCTTTTTCATTGTGACTCCTGAATAGTCTCCCACCTTTCGCCAAACACAGAATAATGTCAATCAGTCGCTCCATTATACTTCGGTTATGGCACCGTTCTTTTTCTTGTTTAGACAGATAAGCCCGCTTGCCCTCATCCAACAATACATCAATAGGTTTCCCTTCATTAAAACTTGACCATGAAGAACAGCTCAACATATGAGATTTTGACAGTTGGTGGTTTTTAAAACATTTGTTAGCCCCATGCCAGTTTCTGAATCCCTTATCAATAAATGCTGGATCAGCGTGACCTTTATTTGCTGCATCATTAGAGGAGAAGAAACGGCAGTAAAAGCAAAATGCCGTGGCCTAACCACCTATACTTTTCATACTAATCTGACTGAAAACTTTTTTATTTATTCCCTATTTTACTTCTAGGAAACATGCTCAGTCTAGGCTGATAAGGACCTCTAGATAATCGAGACCAGTGTTCTAATCTATTTTTTGGAATATCACAGACCAGGTTATCAGTTGGAATGTTTGATGGCTTTGAATAGGAGCTACACTGACCTGAACCAAGAGACAAAGTTGTTTCTGTTGGTCATTACTCAGTTTATTGCACGCACTGGAACTGGTGGTGGCATTATCTTCATGTAAGTTCTTAACCAAGGAGTCTGAGGTATTTGCACTACTATCAGCACATTCATTATAATTCAGTTTATCTGCTCCTTTTCTTATCTTAACAATGAACAGATCCATATTTTAAAATTAAAAGGGGGTATCATTCGATTGAATTAAAACCTAAAGCCACAGGCTTGTTATGCTATTTCAGTAGAGTACACACAACAAAGATTACAAACACTGTAGACACTGCCCTGGGCACGCCTGATGCAGCTGCTTATATAGGTCAAAGACTTTTCTAGAATAGTAGTCGGAGGGGGAGGGGAGGACCATTGGTAATGCAGCACCGCAGTAGTGGGGACGCATGCTGCGAGCGAACGTGGGATTTTTATACATTTCGACAACATCTATATTACACAATTTGGCACTTATTGCATAATACAACAATCCATACTTTAAAACTAAAAGAGCGTATCATGCAATTAAATTAAAACGCAAAGCCACTTTTTTTTGAGACATAAAGGCAGGGGTGGGCAAACTTTTTGGGTCGAGCCACACTGGGTGGGGAAATTGTATGCAGGGCCGGGCAGGGCATTTGGGTGCAGGAGAGAACATGGGGTGTGGGAGGGGGTGCGGTGTGCAGGAACGGGCTCAGGGCAAGGGACTGGGGAAAAGGAGGGGTGCAGAGTGTATGAGGGGGCTCAGGGCAGGGGGTTGGGGTGCAGGAGGGGAGCGGGGTGTGGCAGGGAGCTCAGGGTAGGGAGTTGAGGTGCAGGAGGAGTGCTGCAGGGGCTCAGGGCAGGGAGTTGGGGAGCAGGATGCAGTAGGGGGCTCAGTGCAGGGGGTTGGAGTGAGAGGTACAGGCAGGGGGCTTAGGGCAGGGAGTTGGGGTGCAGGAGGGTTGCGGGATGCAGGCAGGGGGCTCAGAGCAGGGAGTTGAGGTGCAGGAGGAGTGCTGCAGGTGCTCAGGACAGGGAGTTGGCGTACAGGAGGGGTGAGGCAGTGGGCTCAGGACAAGGAGTTGGGGTGCAGGAGGGGTACAGGGTGCAGGCAAGGGGCTCAGGGCAGGGAGTTGGGGGGTGGGATGCAGGAGGGGTTTGGGCTCCGGCCCAGCGTCACTTACCTAAAGCAGCTCAGAGTGGCAGCAGCGTGCTCCCTGGTTGCCTACCCTGGCCCCACACCATGCCGCTCACCACATCCCTGTGCGGCCCCTGGGAGAGAAGGGGGCACAGGGCTCCGTGCGCTGCCCTTGCCACACCTCCAGGTACTTCCCTCGAAGCTCCCATTGGTTGCGCTACTGCTGCGGGTGCTCGGTCCTCCCTTGACAGTTTGTACAGTGCAATCATTTAATCAGGTGGCTACATCCACCTTTGCTCCTTATTCAATCTGCTCCTTTTGAAATCCATTAATTTTTGCTGGAAGTTATCACTGTGCCTTTTGAGCACCAGCAATAAGCTGTTATGGACTGGTATGTAGGCAGTCTGGCCTAATAGTCAGAGCAGGAGTCAGGTCTAGTGGGCAAAGCAGGCATCCAGGTTGGGGAACAAAGCTAAAGGTCAGCACCAGAGTCAATTGATAGATATCAGAGCCAGGGGTCAAGCCAGAATCATAACCAGGAATCAAAGTTAACGGTCAGAGCTGCGGTCACAAGCCAAATGCCAGAACCAAGGGTCAAGCCAGAGGCAAGATCAGGAATCAGAGGCTAGGATTGGAGCTGAGACTGCTAATTGGGGATAGGAGGCAAGGTATAAGAGCCGGAGGAGAGGCAAGGATCAAGCACAGAGCATGATCACGGTGGGAAAAGAAGCGAAGGCAGGGGTGAGGCAGGAGCACAGCAGGACTCAGGAACATAGTTGGGTGCAAGAGGCAGGCACAAGCAGGGCCCCATATAGCCACAACATGAAACCACCTTGGTGCCCAGACAAACTTCCTGCACCACCTTCTGGATTAAATAGCATAATCAGTGGAGCTAAGCAATCCTCCGATCACAGATGCCCTGAGTGGGTCTTTGGCTGGCTATAGTCCTAGTAGCTTCTCAGCCCACCAGGTTCCACCACATATTGGGTGGAGGCCACGATCCAGCAGCTGTCGGGAAACTCCTAGGCCTAGGTTCCAGACCCAGGACATTACAGAAGAGTGGTCAAGCACGTTTCTCCCAAAATTAGTTGTGCTGCTGCTTGATTGATTATCTAACAGTGCTTAGGGCCTAATCCTGTAACCGCTATGCATATAGACCTTCATGCAAGTATTCACATTGAGCAAGGGTTGCACACTCAGGCCCATAGTACTAAAGATAAATCCTACTTTGTGGATATAAATTCATCAGTTAGGGTACTATCCAGATTGAGCCACACAAAACTATGAGAGAAGAATAATATTATTCTTAACACACTAGGAACCATAATAGTGAATTATATTACATACTAAATCTACACTAAAAGAACATAAAGGGCACCAATCCAAGCACTCAACAGTTGGAAAATGCCAGAATTAAATTTGTCCTTGCAATCTCAGTTTGGTCACCTTAAACACAAGCATGGATAATCCTGCTGAACATTACATAGCAGGTCTGTGGCACAGCCAGAAACAGAATCCTGATACCTGAGGTCTTACATGGAACTAGTCAGAAAAAGGAGTTTCCTTTCCACAGGCAACTTTGACATTTTAAAATTTGTTTTTGTTCCAAAAAGTTTAATTTTTTAAATTTCTTACAGGAAAGAAATTCAGAAAAACTTTGATTCTGAAACATCAAAATGTTTAATTTTTATAATGTCAAAACAATATATTAATTTTAGTATATAAAATGACAATTTAATATAAAAGTTGAAACATTAAATAAAAACAAAGACTAATCTAAACCTGTTGACATTTTCAAAATAAAACAAGTTGAGACCAATCATTTTGACTTTTTCCCCATTGAAAATTTTGCTCAATTTCCCATGAAATGTTTCAATTTCAACAAAACTGCATTTTTCAACAGAAATAATTTTGTTGAGAATTTTTCAACCAGTTCTAGATCAGTGCCTTCACACAAGAGAAGATCCTTTCTCTTTTTACAACCCTTTACTTCATTCACTGTCTGTTCTGTGCACTGAATGGGGCCAACGTCCTACAGAGCAAATAGTATGTGATCATGTAATTGCTATCTGTCGTAACGGGTAAATAACCTTAATTCTGGCATTTCCTAACTTTTGAGTGTTTGAATTAAAAATCCTACTGTTCTTTTAATGTAGTTTTTTATATATAGCACCGTAAATTTATAAAAAAGCAAACTGAACTAATAGATTCCATCATGTGGAACCATACTGACCCTGGACCTTTACATCTATAGCAGTGACCCCTACCACTTGAGCTAAAGGAGTAATTGGTCTAGCAGTAATAGGTTGTTATCTTCTGTGTGAACAAGCCAGAAGAGGGGGCCATGATACACACTTCACAGATGGCTATACAACCCTTTGCTAGACAGCAACGGAAGGTTGAGAACTAGGAATCCAGTGTTCTGTTCCTGACTGTGAGGAGAGTATTAAGCTACACATAACATAGCCAATTACATATCTGCAACACTCATGTAGAAAGGCAGCGTGCCTAAGTGGATGAGACTTGAATCTACCACAGGGGTCCCCAACGTGGTGCCCGTGGGCGCCATCTAAATGCGCCCGCATCCTGGCCGGCGGTCGAGCATCCGCCGAAATGCTGCCGAAATTTGGCAGCATTTCAGTGGATGCTCGACCGCTGCCACGCTCCTTGCCAGATGAAAAAGGTTGGGGACCACTGATCTACCATAATAGAACCTGTATTCTATTCCCAATTGTGCCAGAAGTGACCTTGCACAACCTCCTGGGTACACTAAATGTTAAATAAAGAGGAAGGGTGTCACAGCTCAGGTTGAGCTCCCCCTTGTGGACAGTCACCAGGCTGCTGTATTGGACCTAATCTTTGGATCCCATCTGCTTTTTAGCCTGCTGGGTCTAAGCCATGTCCAGACATTGTCTCTAAGTCTGATCCCTCAGATACACTCAAAGGGTGCAGACTCCCTGTCTGGTACCTTTTCTTGCACAGCACTGAACACGAATAGTCTAAAAGTCACATTCTGGTTGGATGCTCCTAATGATGGACAGCTGAAAATTCACCTGTGAAGAAAAATCACTACCCCCATTATGTTAAATGAATGGGGGGAGATGTTCAGGAGGCAACAGAGATAACAGAGGCAGTTTGCAGGAAATTATAATGAAGAGAGGTAGCTCGGGCAGGAGACAGGGAAGGAATGTAAGAAAAAAATGACATTTTTAATGACTCCCTTTATTCTGGCAAGTTTGTGGACTTCAAACTACTTTTAATCTAAATTATATTGCAAGAACTAAGGGTAAAAGACTCCTTTCTTATTCTGCTAGTGTAGATGAGAAAAAGTAGTGGAACTGGCCCAAGGATGAGGGACAGGACTGCTGGCTTCAGAATAGGCTTCCCTTTTTTTCTTTGTAGCTTGTCTATAAATCATGGGAATTACGTTTTGTGCGAGGGAGGGGCCCAGGATCCATGCTGGTGCAAATTAATGCTGAATAGATCAGTAGGGATTTGGATTGCCTTTTCCACTGTACACTGACATATTTACCCAAGCAGACACAAAAAGGCAATCTGTGCAGATCCAATTACAGACGTTAGTTTTTCTATAATGAAGTGAAAATGGCTTTGGGCCAAAAACAACTATCTAAAGAACAACTGAGACTCTGAGGGCAGGATGGGGAAGAAGCACAGAGTCAAGGCAACTTGCATAAAAGCAGCTAGGTAAATCTCAGGAGCAAAGGCATTAAGTGCACAGACATTAAACACCATTAAATTATACCATATACTATTTGCTAACAATCACAGTGTCCTTCATTAACCAAAAAAAATAAAATAAACAAAAAATATTTTGTAAGCATTAGCAACTAGCCTTATTCAGCCCAAAGGTGTTTCTGCTGCTACTTTACTAAAATTCTCAATAATGTTTGCTGATATGGAGTGATGGTAGCACTCCATAACAAAGGCTGAAGCTAGCTTGTCATTAAAAACCGGATTTTTCAATCACTTCTCTAACTCAACCAAAAAGGAATCCCCCTGAAATTTCAGATCCCACATCACCTTTCTAATGTTATTGTCATACAAGTTTGGAGGAAGGGGATGGAGACTGGGGAAGAATTTTACAGTAAAAGATATTAAAATATTTTATCATGTTTTTTGAAAATCTTCCTAACTTTAGCTCATCTCAACAAACTGTCTACAAATTACAAATCTGTTGTTTTAATGGCCTTGCTGAGAAGTGCCTTTTGGCAGACTTATTGTGGGAACTACAAAACTACAGTAAGAAGCTGTTCCGGGATGTAAAGTCGACAGGGAATGGGATATAGATCCTGATATGTGGTGGTGGTGTGATGTGAAGCTGGGATGTGGATGTGTCTGTGTAGGGGCGCAAGGGGATGTGGTGGTGCTGCTGCTGACTGATGGGGTAATGTGAGGGACTGTGCGGCAGCAGACCTATGCGGTGTATCACAAGCTAGATCCCAATCACCCTCTACATGGGGCTGCCTCTTGATAACAGGAGAAGAGGTGCAAACTCCCCCTTCACCCTGCCGTGGGTTACGAGGGCATCAAGCGTCACACTCTGAGGGACAGGCAGCTTTCCCCTCCCAGGCAAAGAGCGTCAGGCGGACATCAGTGCGCGAAGGCGGGAATACAATGCCCTTAACCCTAGTGCCCGCACCTGAGCCGAGTGGCGCTGCTGGCCTTTTCCCCACGCATCTCCCGGACAGGCAATGCCAAGCGCGCGCCTGTTCAGAGGCGCGAGGCTGAGACGTTACCCTACCCCTAGAGGGACGAGGCTGAGGCGCTGCCCCCACGCCCGGAGGCGCGAGACTGAGCCGTTACCCCTACCCCCCGCAGTCCCGAGGCTCAGCAGCTGCTCCCCGCCCCCAGTGCGCGAGGCGCTTTCTCCGTCAAAGGCCAGGTCCAGCCAGCTGGCGCCGGCGCCGGCCACTAGGTTTATGGCGTTCGCTCATTCTCGTTCCTTCCTTGGCGGCAGTTAGAGCCCGAATTGCTCCTCCCCAGGGGGCCCGACACCGCCCCTTCCACCCGCAGGCCATGGCGGGCGCGGAGGCGGGCGCCATGCTGAGGGCCGGAGGTTTCATGTCGCTAGTACTAGCCCTGGTGCTAGCAGCGAGGCTCCCCGCGCTCGGCCGGCCGCCGCCGCCGCTGGGCCGACTCCTCGCCCTGTGGGAGCTGTGGCCAGGTGAGACCAGGGTGGAGGCACCTGTACGGGCTCGGTTGGCTACCGGTCTGTGATGCTCCCCGGTGCCTGAAGCTGATCGAGGAGGGGGCCAGAAGCCCCCTGTGCGACCCGAGGCCCGTTTACAGTCGGGAGGACGACGGGTCCTTAGAGAAGTGATAAAGGTCCAGTGTTCATGCTGAGGGAGGGCCCGGGGACCCAGGGCCATATCTATGAATGGAGCCCCCTGTAAGTGCAAGGGCTGTGTGGTGAGATCAGAGAGGGTGCCATGTCCCTTGGTTATGAGCCCCTCCCTTTGTACTTTATGAATAGGTACCCCTGGGGACATGCAGCCTTCCGTCAATATTCACAAGTAGAGGCAGTGCTCACAAGGAGGACCCCCGTCAGTGTCCAAACTCACCCCTTTGCAAATTGAAGCAGAATGAAATTAAGGAGGCTGTGGTCAGCAGCAGTGAAAGTGCCAAAGATCATGTTACTTTCCTGCTGCTGCTTGGGAAAAGCTACAAGGAGCAATAACCATGGTGGAATAGGAGCCAAAAAACAGGCTAGAGAAGTGAAGGAAGACCCTTCCCCTTGCAGCAGCTAGGAAGCTTTGGAGGGGGGAGAAGAGACATAAAACATCTCCCTTCTATCAGTCAGAGCAGGGTGGATGTTCCACTGATCAGAAACATACTAGCCCAGCGGTTCTCAAACTTCATTGCACTGCAACCCCCTTCTTACAACAAAAATTACATGACCTGGGGCGGGGGTGGTAGAGCCAGAGCCCTGCTGTCCCACGTTGAAGCCCTTGGGCTTCAGCTTCAACCTAGGGTGATAGGGCTCAGGTTTCGGCTTCAGGTATGGGCCCCAGGAAGTTTAATACTGACCCTGGCAACCACATTAAAATGGGAATATGACCCACTTTGGAATCCTGACCAACAGTTTGAGAACCGCTGTAGCCCTATGGCTGTTAGCAATTCTGTCTATTCCCCCCGAGCAGGATCCAGGAGCAGATCTTTGGTAGAAACCGTTCCCTTCTCAAGCAACTAGTGTCCAGTGGAGCCTTATTCACTTCAGCAGTGACTGACTTCTAGACCTTTGGTGAAAGCAAGGGAGGAATCCATGGAATCAGTGATATAGGGTAGTGGAGGAGGTCTAGGAATCTCAGTTTAGATGCTCATGAAAAATGTAAACTGTGAGGGCTAGGGGAAAATCTGGAGCAAATATCCAAATACACAAACAAATAATAAAAATGTTTTCAAGTAGATTAGAAATAGGAAGCCTGTGAAGAATATGGGTCTGTTGGGCAGAGTTAAGGAAGAAACTGAAATTAAGGGCATTGCAAAGAATCTAAAGCCAAATTTATGAAGAACAGCCACTACTTTTGGGAGCCCAATCTGAGATGTTTTAGGCCTGATTTTCAGATGCACTCACAGCTCCCATTCACTTCAGTTGTATTTGTGAGTGCTTAGTAGTTTTGAAAGATCGGGTGTCAAACTGCACCTCAAAATTCATGGCCATTTTAAAAAGTTTGGCTGCATATGTGTTGCATATGTAAAAGGTGCTAGAATTAATTTTGTTTCTGCAATATTTATGTGGGCGTTTCGTGACATTTGAGTGCTTATCCAGAAAACTTTAATATTTACTTACTTTAGTTATTTTAATAGAATTTCCTAAGTTTTCTTTTTAAAGAAAAAAAGTAAAGTCAACCTGGCAATAATAGGCTAGATACCACTAGAACAGTAGTCCTCAACTGGTGCCTGTGGGCGCCATGGTGCCCGTTGTGGCATCTGTGTGCGCCCGCGTATTGGCCAGCAGACAAGCATCCGCCGAAATGCTGCCAAAAAGTAGCATAATCAAGAGGTGTTGCCATCGAAAAGCGGCATCTCCAAGAGGCTTCGCCACCGAAATGCTGCTGATTTTTGGCGGCGATGCCTCTTGATGTTGCCGCTTCTCAGCGGCATTTCGGCAGATGCTTGTCTGCCGGCCATGGTCCTTGGTGGCTCATTGTCCGGCGCCCACTACCCAGAAAAGGTTGGGGACCACTGCACTAGAATGTTCAGTTTTGAGGAAGGTGCACATTATAACGCTACTGGGCTTCTGTGGACCTATATCTTGTTCTGCACATACGTCACTGTGCAAGGAAAGAGGTTCAATGCACATTTTAGGAGATACAGGTGTATAAGTGTGGCCTGAAACATGCCCATGAAGGCAATTGAAAGACTCCTATTGACTTCAGTGAGCTTTGCACAGTAAGTTCTGGGAGGCACACAGCCTTTTATCGTTTAATATATTACTATAAAGTGCTGAAAAAAATTGTACACTGCCTGTATGAAATGTGATTTTCAAACCTTCAAAATTAATTCAAGTCAAAATAAATTTTTACTGGAACAGTTAATCTTTTTTATAATTATATATTAGTATCTATTTTGTAAAAAAAATAGAATTATTTTATTGCTGGTTTTGCAGGTTATATAAAAGAGTGTCAGCTACTATCAATGGTAACAGTAAACAATTCTTCAAATAAAATATCACAACTTGTGGACCCAGAACAATCAACATTGAAAAAAAATCTTCTAATTTCTCATGGCGTTTGGCAGAACACTTCTACAGCTGGAAGAAATTACAAAATTTTTAAAACAAAATCAGAAGCAACTAGAAGAAAAACTGACAAATACAAGCACCAATGGAAGCTGCTGAGAAATAACATTATAAACATTTTCATGAATCAAAACAAGCCACAACTAATTACCAATGAAGGCATAAAAACACAAGTTTCCAAAAAGTGGACAGGAAGTGGAAAAATAACTTCAACTGAAACAAATGCAGAGCTAACAGAAAAAGCAAGAAAGATCCTAAAGCTTGGGAAAACTGAAAATACTAAGATAATAAGTCAACATAAAATTAATTCACATCTACAGAATGAATTTAAAATTGTTGAAAAGAAAACTGCAAATAATAAAAGAAATCAACTGCAAAAAAAGTTGTATTGCAATTCTTGTATATTTAACAAATGCTTTGGAACTAAGCCATCATTGATAAATACGTTTTTGACAGCAAATTGTCTATCAACTGTTAAAGGAAAATGTTGCAGAAAAAATCTGAAAGACTTACAAAGCATTTTGGTATTAAATTTAGTAAAAAATCAGATGGTCAATGAAAGTAGTCAAAATCAAACTAAAACAATGACAAAGGAAAAAAATAAATGTACCAATAAAAGAATTTTAGCATTTGTCAAACAAAAGGAATTAGCTGAAAAGAGTTCTAAAACATGGGACTGGGAAAGAATAGGTGCAATCAGCAGAGATCAGCATAAAATATTAACTGATGCAAGAAAAGTGTTAATAAGTGCAGAAAAGAAAAGTCAACATACTGAACTTCAGAAATATGGACATATACCTAAAGAGTTTCAGGAAATAACTGGATCTGTAAACAATATACCAAGTGGAATAAGCAGTTGGAAAAGAAAATCAGAAGGAATGTCTACTAGGCCTTACAGTAAAAACCAAAACATTTTAAACTCAATGAAACAAAGATCAGCAGGATTACAAAAGGGTCAACCAAATATGAAAGACATAGATGGAATGTACACAACAGGAAAATCAGACAAAAATAACAGGAGCATAGATGTATTGTTTAATAGCTTGCCTGAAGTAGGAATCAAAGTAATACTTCAAGGTAAAGAGCAAAGAACTAAAACAACCCCAAAATCTGTTGATAAAAATCAGAGATTTTCTACACAAGCAATGATCCTGCAAAGAAGCAAAGAAAATGTGCAGGAAAAGTGGTCAATATATAAAACTGGTTCTTCTAGAACTCATGAAAGAAAACAAGATACTTTTAAAACTAAAGTTTCTAGAAAACAGAAATGGAGAGGGAATCCGGTTGAAGTACATATACCTAAAAAAGAAAGTACTGTGTTTAGAGTGGAAAGGTTGGAATATTCATCCAGAAATGACCACGTAGAACCTATAAAGTTAAATTCTGTCTTTCCAACCACAAAATATGCTGTAAGTGTTAAACAGGCATTATTTCCACCAGAAATAGGACAAGCAAAGTCTTCAAGACACGTGGGAAAAATGGTGACACATAGCACGTCAACTTCATGGAAGGTAAAACAGAAATATTTAAGCTTTGCTCAAAAGGATTTAAATATTAAAGCTAGAAGAGCTGCTGTATCAAACAAACAAACTGTGAATAGTAAATATAAAAAAATTAATAAAAGAGATTATTTACCAATATCTTCAATATATCCTTATAAACATACTTCTCAAAGTGTATCTGATGGTGAAAGAAGAAAACAATCAACACAGGGTGAAAGTGTAAAGGTATCTGTAGGTGAGTTGATCTGTTTTTTCATGCTATAGCCATAAATTGTAAATTAACCTCTTAACTTCTAAATGTATGGTACTTTTCAAAGAAGATCTATTTTGTTTACAAAGGAATTTTCTTAACCCTCTTCATAGGATGGTACTATAAAAGAATGGTGAGTAATCCTTTCACAGATATGAAGGAATGTGCAAAAGTGGTGTCATCTTGTGTAACAGTGCAAGGGCCTCCCACAGGACCAATCTCTGGGCTCTGGGGAGCACAGCGACTGCTTGCTCCTGCTTCCCACTTTATTCCACCAGGAGCAAGATGCTAAAAAGGAAGCGTGGAGGAGACATATTCATAATCTGAAGCTCATCCCTTTCCTATACCAGCCAAATGGATGGAGCATATTACACATCCTCTGTATCCTCAGAAAAGATCTGGAAGGAATTGTGTTTCATGTAGACACAATCTGCTGTGTGATAATCCTGAGGCTCCACACACACCATCTTCTGTGTAATTGCTCTAAAATTGCCACTGAACCTATAGACTTGTGATTGTGATATTGACGACAAATGGCAAGGTGGCAATGAATTACCTTGAATGGTAAATATATACATCTACAAAAGAATGTGTTGCAAGAAAAGAATTCATGTATGGACATCATACAATTGTTGTCTAAAAGAAATCTGAGCCAGTTTTTCTTAACTAAGCAGAAACATTTTCATGGAATGAAAGTTACCCTAGTGACAGAGCCCACATAAGATCCAGTACACCTAAAGGGCATAGGTATTCGTTAGAGCCTTCTGTGAGCCCTGTTACTGGTAAAAATTTTCACCTATTATATATAAAGTATATTTTAAAATAAAGTTTTAAAATTACAATGAGGCTGCTGAAACATTGCCACTAATCCTCATTAGAGAGATTTAGTAATTTTTATAATCTATTTTTAATTCACTTTTTAGATATCTTCATGTAAATGCAAAATAAAAAAATGATATCAAAGGCTGAATGCTGTGACCACAGAACCAAATATCTCTCTTCCCCCACCAATGTCCAACTATGAACAATAAATTTTTTTCAGTTAAAAAGCTAGTTTGAACAAGTACACAATATTCTGCATTCTAAAGGCTATTTAACATGGGCTTTGATAGACTGAATGGAAATTCCATAAAATTGTTTCTCATGTCACCTGGAGTTCAAACCTGGGACCAAGCAACAGGAGGATTTGAGTTGTGCAGATGAGGACAGAAAGCTGTCCCAGGGGAGTTGAATTCCATTCTGTTTAGTTCATTGCAGTTAATCATTAGCACCATGAATTATATGTGATAACTAAAAGGAAGCTAATTGAGGGTTTGGAGCATTGGTCTTCTGTGTTCATAGTGTCTTGGTCATATTTAAAAGATAGATAGTTCCATTCAAGTTTAGGAGAACAGGAATATGGTCTTGTTGTATTATCTAGTCCTGTATTCTGTCTCTGACAGTGGACAGTACCAAATGCTTCAGAGAAAGATGCAAAGAGATTTTAATAGACAATTGTGAAACAACGTGTTCATAAGGAAAGACTCTCCCTAAATCTGATCAGGGATAGTTTATATCCCTTTTCTTTTTTTATCTTCTATAATATAAATATGTGTGATGTTATTATCCATATATATGTCTACTTTAAAAAAACTCCAACTAAGCTTTTGGCGTTGATCTTTTGTGGCAGAGAGTTCTTTTGATTAACTAATAGTCTTATAAATTGTGTTAAACAACAAAAAACAAAACAAAAATATTTAGTAAATTGTGTATATATATTTAAAGAAGCATTTTCCTGTAAGTACCAAGAAATTGTCTCTTCTTATTTAGTTTTCTGTAGAAAGTATCATCTGCTGAATGGGAAGACACTAACAAAGGGCCCAATCTTATGATGTGCCAAAGTCAAATGGAGTGGTGGATGTATAATAGCTATTAGAACGTGCTCAGTAGCTTGTAGGATTAGTTGTATTGGGAAGAGATTTCAGTTTGATTGACCTTCCTATCATTCAACCTAGAATGGAGTTTAGGTAAGAACAAAGTGGTTTAGCATCAATCCAGAGAGGATGGTGTTGCTTTTAGGTTTGAGGAAAATTATTGGAAGATAGTGGTAGAAATTGACTCCATCAGTTAAGGTAATTTGCCCACCTTTTGTTACTCAACTTTGGGACCCTCTTGGGTCTCCTGTGCTTCTAGGTGCTGAGGTAATAGCATGGCCAAGAGCGCTTTTTTCATCTGCATTTGAATTGATAGATTATAAAGCTAGATAACGGGGATTGGTCCTGCTTTGAGCAGAGGGTTGGACTAGATGACCTTCTGAGGTCCCTTCCAACCCTAATCTTCTATGATTCTATAACCACTATGATCATTTAGATGGATCTCCTGTATAACATAGGTCGTAGAATTTCCCTGAATTAGTTCCTGTGTGAACAGGAATTGTCAGTGATGGAGAATCCACAACAATCCTTGATAAATTGTTCCAATGGCTACTTATGTTCCCTGGTAAAAATTTTTACATTACTTCTAGCATGAATTTGTCTAACTACAACTTCCAGCCATTGGATATAGTAAAATAAAATAAAATGGAGATATACTTATTTCCTAGAACTGGAAGGGACCTTGAAAGGTCATTGAGTCCCACCCCCTACCTTCTCTACAGGACCAAGTACTGATTTTTGCCCTAGATTCCTGAGCGGCCCCCTTAAGGATTGAATTTACAATCCTGGGTTTAGTAGGCCAATGCTTAAACCACTGAGCTCTCCTTCCCTCCAAAGCTTATTATATCTTTGTCAGGTAGATTGAAGAGCCATTATCAAAATTTTGTTCTCTGTGTAGGTACTTACAAACTTTCATCAAATCATCTCTTAATCTTATTTTTGCTATCATTAACAGCATGTTAAAGGGAGAGGCATTCTTTCAAGTATAGATGAACTGGTATCTAAGAAGAGCTCCTACTTTTTATTGTAGAGTATATTTATGCTTATTTTTTGCTAATTACATTTTTATTTTGTGGGAAAGGTAGATCTTTAATGTATTTTGTGTGGAGTGAATAGCATGTTCATACTTAAATAGTAAGTTATTCTCTGCAGAAGTATATGTTCTGTTAATCTTGGCAATTTAGCATGTCTATCAGAGAGATTCTTACTCAGGATATATGTAATTCAACGACTTGAAGTTCAGCCTATTCTTTAGCAAGGAAATCTTTTTAAAAGCTAGTGCCAGAAAAAAGGTTTTAATTTCCCTTTGCTTCAGCATTAATTATTATATATATTTATATAGTATAGACACTTGGGTCTCTTAGTAAATTTTATTTAATTTTCCATGAGTGGAAATATATGCAGATTACTCAGATGGAGACAGTTGTTTTGTCATTATCACAATGTAGTTGGGAAACTTTGTCTCCATAGACTTAAAAATTCATGTATGCCCCTCATACGGCAACTGTCAAGGTATTATTCCCACTTTGAACTTTAGTGTCCAAAAAGTGGGGACCTGCATGTACCCTTCTAAGCTTAATTCCTAGCTTAGATTTGATAACGCTGCCACCAACCAAAAATATAGTGTTTTGGTACACTTCCTGTTCCCCCAAAATCTTCCCTGGGGGACCCAAGACCCAAACCCCTTGGGTCTTAAAACAAAGAGAAATAAACCATTCCCCCTCCTTTTCCTCCTCCCAGACTTTCCCCTCCCTGGAATACCCTGAGAGATCACTGTGATCCAAACTCCTTGAATTTTAAAACAGAGAGGAATTAACCTTTCCCGCCTTCTTTCCCCCCACCACTCCCTGGTGAGTTCAGACCCAGTCCCCTTGGGTCTTACACAAGGAAAAAATCAATCAGGTTCTTAAAAAGGAAAGCTTTTAATTAAAGAAAGAAAAAATAAAAATTATCTCTGTAAAACCAGGATAGAAAATGTTTACAAGGTCTTCAGCTATACATAGACTAGAGGGACTCCCTCCCCCCTAGCCTAAGTTACAGCAAACAGAGGTAAAATATCCTTCCAGCAAAATACACATTTGCAAATAAAGAAAACAAACAAAAGACTAATCCGCCTTCTAGCTAGTACTTACTATTTTGAACATGAGAGACAGTTTCAGAAAGATTGGAGAAACCTGGTTGCACTTCTGGCCTCTCTTAGCCCCAAGAGAGAACAATGAACACCACAAACAGCACAAACGAAAACTTTCCTCCACCAAGATTTGAAAGTATCTTGTCCCTCGATTGGTCCTTTGGTCAGGTGTCAGCCAGGTTCACTGAGCTTGTTAACCCTTTACAGGTAAAAGAGACATTAACCCTTAACTATCTGTTTATGACAGCAACATTAGAGGTTTTTGTGGTTAACTGTTGGTCCAGACTATTTTCAGTTTGTTGTGGTTCATTTTGGCTTTGCATTTGCACTGAGGGCTTCACAAAGACCATAGTAGTAGTATGCATTACTCTTTGTTGAAAGAAACACTATATTCTTCAAAACTAGAAGACGTGCTAGTGAAAGCCCCATCTCTGCCAGGGTGATAGAAGATATTGAGGAGTCAGTGTTTCTTTTGGTTTGACTGGATTTTTGTGATCAGCTATAGGAATGAGCAGATACCTTTACAGTAACTCACTTGGGAACAGTTTAACACAGAATGTGTCATTTTCAAGTTTTATACCTGTTTACAAATAAAATTGGAGTAAAAGTCAAGACATTTCATTTTGAAAATGTTGAAACAAACTGTTTAGATTTTTTGTAAGGTTTTTTAAAATTGAAACAATTTGACATGAATACATGAAATGTTTCAGTCAACCTGAATCCTCGTTCAACCCCTACTCCACAAGGGCATAAGTATCTGAGTGGGCCCAACCATCCCGCATTTCCTTCTTACTGACCCGCAGTGTTCATCGCCTTCTTTGAATACTGTTCTACTGTGTAATCTTACTACTTAGACTATGTCTACACTGCACTTTTGTCATTAAAACTTTTGTTGGTCAGGGGTGTGAAAAAAACACCCCCTAGGTGACAAAAGTTTTAACAACAAAAAGCATTGGAGTGGAAAGATTTTGGTCAGCGGGAGATGCCCTCTGCTGACAAAGCTACTGCCCCTCATTGGTATGGTATAATTTTATTGGCAGGAGAGCTTTCTCCTGCTGACAAAGCTGCTCTGAGTGCCTTACAGCGGCAAGGCTCTAGTGGCACAGCTGTGCCGTTGGAACCTGCGCAGTGTAGACATAGTGTTAGTGAGTTAGTTCATATAATTAGGTAGATAGTTATTGCACATTAAGAAAATTATCTACATTTTTAGCTAGTTACATTTCAGTTTTAAGCTAGACACTTGAACACACCCCTCAGTAAAGGGGCACTAGCAACATGGCAGAAATTAAATCCCCAGGGTTCAAAACGTTCCGCTCACATTAAGCTTCAATGCAGTTTAACAACGAGCACTCTGTGTGTCTTTTTTGCTTTTGAGGGGATCCAAGTTGCCATATGTTGCTCCTTTTCTAAGCAAATTTAGAGAACTAGGGAAAGCCCACCTGAATTTGTTTCTCAGGAGCTCAATGCAAGCCTCATTGGACACCACAAGAAAGAACAGTTAGACCACAGTCCTCCAGTCAAGTCCTCTTCATTAGTGCCGTGATGAGCTGATATTTCACCTTGAGATCCCAGACCACACTTATTAAGAAGCCCAATCGTTTACCTCCATTCTGGCTTCAGTGTCTTCTGACAGTTGCAGAATGCAGCCTGCTTCAGGGATGAGCCATAGCTCATGTAAACTTCTCTGGTGCCTGGGAAATTGAGACACAAGAGTCCCCAGACTTCTGATGCATCTCAGGCTTATCCTCCTAAGAGTCAGAAACCTGAACAGGCCTTGGATGTCCTGGTACTGACTGCTAAAAGAACATCATCAGTATCAATTAAATCTGCAGACGATGTTTCTCATAGTACCAAACTTTCATCATTGACCTCAGTACGGGATGTCTCAGTATCCAAAGCCTTACTATCCACAACTTCTGTGCCAATTATCTCATAACAGTGTTCCTCAGTACTTAGCACGTGGATACCTGCTGTCCTGATACTCAGAGTGTACATGGTACCAAGTGATTTAACTGTGGATCCAGTACTGGAGTTACCTCTGTTAGAGAAACTGATGGTGATGATGTCTAAGTCACCAAATACTGAACTGGTGGTATGGCAAGTCAAGGAGGTTATTTCTGGCACCGACTTCAGCCCTTTAGAGACAAGGCACTCCTGACAGAATTATCCCTCCCTTCAAGGAAGTGTACTCCTCATCCCCATCTAGACACAGCAGGAAGACATCTCCTACTCACCCTCCTTCTCATCCTTGGATAGCACTATAGAAGTCAGGAATGGGCTTTAGGGAAGCTTCTATGGAAAAGACCTACAACTCATAGATAGCATCTCTCCTGTTGTCTCCCTATATGTCCCTCTTCTCAGTACCCATATCCCCACAACCTTGACCCTACTGGATACCGTGAGGTATGCAGCCATCTTCATACATGCTCCAGAGAGCATCCCAATCAGATCAACTAGTGAAGCTTCAGATCCTGGAAAGTCAGGAGAAAAGTAAATACTGAGGAACAACTACAAGGTGAAGAACAACTGGTCCCCGGTGTGATCTCATCCTCCCCTGATGAGACAGTAAACCCTCTCTTGGCCTGCCTCAGTGAATGATTTTAAGACATTTCAGGACCTCTTCAAGCACATGGCAAATATATTCGATATACCACTAGAAGTGGTGCAGGAGAAGCCCCACAACTTCCTGGATATCTTTCATTCTTCCTTGCCTGGTAGGCTTTCCATGCCAATAAATAAATGGCTGTTGGAGCCTCCAAAGGATCTATGGCATACACCAATGTCAACACTGGCCAGATTCAAGCAAGTGGACAGAAGGTAGCAGGTCCCTTTCAAGAGATTTGAACACTGTTATTCCCAGCAGGAACTGGGTTTACTGTAGTGGCTGCTATCCAGGAAATGTCAAAACAGCAAGGACTTCCCAAAGCCCCACCCAGGGATCTGAAGAAACTTGACCTTTCTGGGTGCAGAGTTTACTCATCAGCCAGATTCCGGTAGCTAGTTATCAGTCCTTCCTCTGTTAGTATGATTACTTGGGCTAAGCTATCTGAGTTTGTGGACAAACTACCACAGGAACATGGAGTGGAATTGAAAGTCATCATGACTGAGCTGTTGATAGCCCACACTTTCCTATAGGATTCACTGGGTGCATCTGATACCTTGTTGCATATTGTAGCCACACTGGTGGCAATGAAAAGGTCTTCCTGGCTCCAGACCCCAATAAAGACATATCCTCAGAGATTAAGTATGTCCCCATGTGTATAAGGACTTGATAGGTGTTTGCCAAGTTAGATCCACTTAACCACATTAGAGCACTCTCCTTTGGAGATCAGAAGGCCTCTGTTGCCTGTTTGAAGAATATCCCCAATTTATGTCACATCCAGGTCATGGGTGGCCAGACCTCATAGTTGGAGCCAGAGTCTGCAGTCACAAGATCTGAGTCAAGTTGGCTAGGTCAGGATACTGGGGAGTTAGAAGCAGGAGACAAACTGGAGATCAGAATCATGAATCGGGAACCAAAAGTCAGGGCAGGTCAGGATACCAGGGGGTCAAAGGCAGAAAACAAATGAGGTCAGGAACCACAACTCAGATGTGAGGAATCAAGCCAAGTCAGAATGCCAGGAAATCAAGCTGTGGGAGCAGGAGCAAACACAAGATGCTTAGTCCTAAGCCAGGTGGAGCCTAGCTGTTTAGACTGTTTCCTGTTCCTGCTGCTGTCTTAAGAAGGGACAGCAGGCCAATCAGCTGCTCTGGGACTCCACTTATTAGACCTCAAGGACAGAGTCTCATACTGGGGCTGGGATTCATGTATGTCAGGTAAGCTATTGTCAGCAAGTTGCCATGTGGAGAGCTGGAGCATGATTGCTCCCATGAACCTTATAGGCCTAGGTTCAAGACCTATGGGTAATGACAGTAGGGTGGCTATGTGGAGCTTGGTATTCACCTTTTCAAGACTGTACTCCCTGGTAGATTATTTGAGATTGGATGTCTGTTTGGGAGGTCTGTCCTGCAGTCATTGTTTAAGTAGGACTCCTAATTACCCACCTCCAAGAAACTTGCTTATTAGTAACCAAAACTGGAATCCATATATACATTCACTTGAAGAAAGAACAGTTACTTACTTTACAGTAACTGTGGTTCTTTGACGTGTTGTCTACATGGATTCCACAAACTGCCTGTCTTATGCAGTACTCTGGAGCCCTACTCCACTGGGATTCTGCATTTGCCAAAGAACTAAAGGATGGTTGGGCCAGCTCAGCTCTTTCTGACCTCATGTAGGGGGGTACAAAAACATCTAGGATACAGTCAAGATCCTGAAAGATACTGCTGGCTCAAAAAATCTTACACATTGGGCAAGAATGGAATCCATATGGACAACACATCTCAAAGAACCCTAGTTCCTGTAACGTAAAAAAGAATCATACTTTTTTAGTGTGAGATGGTAAAGAAGTTTTCAAGTAGAGAGCACATGTGGACCAAACCCATAGAAAACTACCTATTGTTAAAGAACTGAGTAGGAGTTAGTCCATTGCATAGTGGTAGTCCTCTCAAGCAGTTCATTATGTAAGATTAAAATCTCCTTTAGGATAATCTTTAGAAAATCAACTTGCTAAAATATATGAATGTTGAATTCTTTATTATTGTTTGATATATAAATATATGTTATAGTGGTGAATATAGGAAAAGCCTTTTTAATTAGCATATGATGATACAGGAACTTTTTGTACCATGCAGTGATGGGAATTAAAAAATGAAAATTTTAGTAAACAATACTAGTATAAACTTTTTAAGAGAAATACTTCCATTGTGATGTGTGATTATTAAGGCTGCATGGAGGTAATGGAAAGTCACAGATTCCGTGACTTTCCGTGACCTCAGTGACTTCTGCAGCAGCAGTTTGGTTTGTGGAAGGGGGCTAGGGCAGGGGCTTGAAGTGCAGGGCGGCGCTTACATCGGGATGGGGGGCTCCTCAGTTCCCAAAGGCATGTCTCAGCAAAACCTACGTGGAGGGGCCAGGAGGCTCCACGCACTGTCTGGACCTGCAGGCTCCACCCCCTCAGCTCCCAATGGCTGTGATTCCTTCCAATGGGAGCTGCAGAGGTGCTTGTGGTGGGAGCAGCTGGCAGATACCCCCTTGCTGCCATTCCTCTTAGGAGCTGCAGGGACACACGGAGCTGGGTATGAAGCCTGCCAACCCCCCCCGGGCTGCGTGCCACTGCTTGCCCCCCTTTCTAGCACCAGCGGGGGTCCCAGGATGCGCACCGCCCATCTCCCCCCCAGCAACAGCGTGGTCCCAGGCCACCACCTCCAACACCTGCAGCGCCCCTGCACTGCCTCCCCCAAGCACCCATGGCCTCCCACCCAAGTTTTAGTTAGGAGTATATAGTAAAAGTCATAGACAAGTCAAGGGCTGTGAATTTTTGTTTACTGCCTATGACCCATCCATGACTTTTACTAAAAAGAGACATGATGAAAATGTAGCCTTAGTGATGATATATCACAGTTTCTATAAGAGTAGATGCTTTACTATGCCCTCTGAAATTTTAGATAATTAATCCCATTATGGTAAATCAATACAATAAAGTGTAACCATATTGTCTCAACACAATAGACGTTAATTACATAAAACATTATTTGGACATTAACCATTTTTGTTTGTTTGTTTATGTAGATTTTGTGAACCACTTAGTCTCCGTTCTAGTAGCAGGTGCTACTATTGTTGGAATTGCCTTCTTTGCTTTGGGATTAGCAGTGTTTTATCTGTTTTATAAAAGAAGGTAGGGTTAAAAATTACACTAATCTTTTTTTCTTTAAAGGATTGCAACAAATTAAACTTAGTTTTTTTGTAAAATTATGACTGATGTAAGATAAGGTAATAGCAAGTAAAAGTAATAATGTGTTTTAAAGAGCAGTGATGCCTTGATAATTTATTTTGAAACATATTCTACTACAAACAGTTCTCGCAATACGTCTTACTGAGGATTTTATTTGCTCACTTTTTTAATTAAGATATTTGCATAAAAATAAATCTCTCTTTCTTAGGAGTTCAGTTGTCCTTTCTGTTTGTTCTTCAACTAAGTGAATACTTTCTAAAGCTCACATAAGATGAGACAGCTTGTGAGGAGTAAAATACATGTTCTTATTTACCGGCTTACATTCAGCATATTAACAGTTTATTTTCCTTTTTACTAGTCAACAGTTTCTTATTCTAATTTCATTGCTTGTAAAATATTACAGTGGTTGTAAATTTGTAGTTGTTATACTTAGAAAACTGATAATCAAAATTCATACTTAAAAGGTACTTAACAGATCTGCTCTTTGTTTATGGTGAATATCTGCAGGGGAAAAAGGGGTTTTGAGGGTTATTTTTGCTACTTTTTACTTCTGATATGTGTGTTTTTCTTCAGGTCTAAGAAAGAAGGAATTGAATTCTATTTCTTCTCGTGGATCATCAGTAGAATTCTTTACCATGTTTCAGTCAGTTATACCAGGGCAGTCCCATTAAGGAGAGTTGGAATATCCAGCCATCCTTTTTCATAAACAAAAATACCGGTGCAAAAACTTTTAACGTGACAAAATGTAGGTGAAGTCATAACAAGTGGGTGGAACTGGGCCAAGATCAGTGTAACAGATTACACTAAGGGTAACATTTTGCCAGGCATAGTTTAGAAAGTTGTTTTATTGCTCTGTCTGTAAGGGGGATGGAAGTGTAGTTTTGTGACCATTTAGATATCTTGTTTTTTAAAGAAGATAATTAGCTATGGAGAGGAAAATTAACCTTATGTAATTGGCATTTCTCTAATGGCATTGGTCTCCAGAGTTTTAGAATGAATTTTTGAATTCACCCTCTCCTGACAGTCAGCCCAGTAGCTTGGTGAAACAGGTTTCTTTCCAAGGGTTCCTACAGCTGATTTCTTTCTGAATTAGCATGTCAAGTGAAAGACCAATTTTCATAGCATTAATAAATGTGTGCTGTTTTCTTTGCCACAAAAGCAAATCAAAATTAGTTTTAAAGGAACACATCAGATCTACTCAATTTCAAACAACGTATTCAAACTAATTTCAGGTCTTAAACCTGCTGCTGAAATCATGATGCTAAATTGTGAGAGTTTAAAATCACATTTCTTAAATTGTTTTTTCTCTCTTTTTTAATACTATGGCCCAGATCCTCAAAGGTGTTTAGAATCTGAACCTGTATGGCATAGCCACACAAACAGGAAGATCTCCAACAGAGTGACTATGCATACGAAATAGTGAACTAACTGCATACAGTTAGCTGTCAAACTACTCTTTCTGATTTTCACACATCATCAATAATAACTATTGTGCATAAGAACGGCCATATTGGGTCAGATCAAAGTTTCATCTAGCCCAGTATCCTGTCATCCGACAGTGGCCAATGCCAGGTGCTTCCGAGGGAATGAACAGAACAAGTAATCATCAAGTAATCATTCACCGTTGCCCATTCCCAGCTTCTGGCAAATAGAGGCTAGTATCAGGACACCATTCCTGCCCATCCTGGCTAATAGCCAAAAGTTTATCTAGTTCTCTCTTGAACCCTTCTATAGTCTTGGCCTTCAAACATCCTCTGGCAAAGAGTTCCACAGGTTTGCTGTGCGCTGTGTGAAGAAATACTTCCTTTTGTTTGTTTTAAACCTGCTGCTTATTTATTTCATTTGATGACTCCTAGTTCTTATGTAATGAAGAGTAAATAACACTTTCTTATTTACTTTCTCCACACCAGTCATGATTTTATAGACCTCTAGCATATCCCTCCTTAGTTGTCTCTTTTCTAAGGTGAAAAATTCCAATCTGATTAATCTCCTCATATAGAAGCTGTTCCATACCCCGGATAATTTTTGTGGCCCTTTTCTGAACCTTTTCCAATTCCAGTATATCTTTTTTGAGATGGGGTGATCATATCTGCACGCAGTATTCAAGATGGGGCATACTATGGATTTATATAGAGGCGATATGATATTTTCTGTTTTATTATCTATCCCTTTCCTAATGATTCCCTACAGTCTGTTAATTTTTTTGACTGACGCTGTACATTGAGTGGATGTTCTCAAAGAACTATCCATAATGACACCAAGATCTCTTTCTTGAGTGGTAACAACTAATTTAGACTCCATCATTTGATACAGATAATTGGGATTATGTTTTCCAATATGCATTACTTTGCATTTATCAACTTTAAATTTCATCTACCATTTTGTTGCCCAGTCACCCAGTTTTGTGAAATCCCTTTGTAATTCTTCAGTTTGCTTTGGACTTAACTATCTTCAGTAGTTTTGTATCATCTGCAGATTTTGCCATCTCACTTTTTAAAGCCACAAGGGACTTTCTCTGACTGCTTACTTTGCTTAAGAGCCTTTGGTGAGGGACCTTGTCAAAGGATTTCTGAAAATCTAAGTACACTATATCCACTTTATCATCCTTGTCCACATGCTTGTTGAGCCCCTCAAAGAAATCTAGTAAGTCAGTGAGGCATGATTTCTCTTTAGAAAAACAATGTTGACTCTTCTCCAACAAATCATGTTCTGTGTCTGATAGTTCTGTTCTTTACTATAATTTCAAACAGTTTGCCCGGTACTGAAGTTAGGCTTACTGGCCTGTAATTGCTGGGATTGCCTTTGAAGCCTTTTTTAAAAATCGTTGTCACATTAGCTATCCTCTAGTCATCTGGTACAGAAGCTGATTTAAATGACAGGTTACATACCACAGTTAGTAGTTCTGCAATTTTACATTTGAGTTCCTTCAGAACTCTTGGGTGAATACCATCTGGTCCTGGTGACTTATTACTGTTAAATTTATCCATTTGTTCCAAAACTTCCTCTAACAACACTTCAATCTGGAAGATTTCCTCAGATTTATTACCTTAAAAGAATGGCTTAGGTTTGGGATTGCAATTTGCAATTGAAATTTCGCTAACAGTTCCATTAAATTGTAAGCTTTTCAGGTCAGGGACCATCTGTTATATATGTTTGTACAGTGCCTAGCACAGTGGGGTTCCACCCTGGCCTACCATAATGCAAGCAATATTAATCAATCAAAATTATTCAAAATATAATTGCTTCAGTAAAAATATAATTGCTTCAGTCAAAATATAATTGTTCTCACTCCTCCATACCTATATTGCCTCTGAAGTGGTAACAGAAGTATAAATTGCCTTTCGCTAGCAAAGTAAGCAGGTATGATTCTGAATGCATAAGTATCTGTTAAGAAAGAAAATGCAATTTTTACACAGTGTGCTGACCATAATCAAACTTTTTTAAAATGTCACAGCCGTTAAAGCAGAGAGATTTAACAGTCAAGTGTGAGATTTGTCATATGTTGTGCTTAGTTGGCCGACCGAATCGAAGTCTAACACTCAACTTGATGGCTTTTCTCTTTGTCTGCCTGTTTGTAATATGATAATTTTTCAATGCCGCATCTGATCAATTCCAAAATTTCAGGGAATTTTCTAGACATCCATGGTTAGAATCCTATTGATTTTGGTGAAAACTGGAAAAAAATAGACAGGAGGATACTGGCAGCCCCTGGCATTTGGTTAGTAGAGCTAGTTGCTTCGGTCACCTCTGTAATTGTCTATAGTTTAAAGGATCAGTTGACAGTCATTAACACATTTCATTTTAATGATACCCTCAACTTATTTCTGTCCATCCTCCCAGTACAGTTTAAAGTCATAAAGTTATAGGGCTGAGAGGGACCCCGAGAAGACATCAAGTCCAGTTTCATCTGCTGAGGCAGGACCAAGTAAACCTAGACCATCACTGACAGGTGTTTGTCCAACCTGTTTTATAAACCTCCAGTGATGGAGATTCCACAATCTCCCTTGGAAGCCTATTCTAGAACTTAACTACCCATATAGTTAGAAATTTTTTCCTAATATCTAACCTAAATCTTTGCTGCAGATTAACCTCATTGCTTCTTGTCCTACCTTCAGTGGCATGGAGAACAGTTGATCACTGTCCTCTTTGTAAAAGCCCTTAGCATATTTGAAGGCTATTATCAGCCTCCTGGGCCTCTGTCTTCTTTTCTCAAGCACTAAACATGCCCAGGTTTTTTAAGCTTTCCTTATAGATTAGGCCAGTGGTAGGCAACCTGTGGCCCGTGATGCGGGCCTGGCCACCACTTCCCGCAGCTCCTATTGGCCAGGAATGGTGAACCGCGGCCACTGGAAGCTGCAGACAGCCATGCAAATGTAAACAAATGGTCTAACAGCCTGCTAGCAGATTGCCCTGACAGGCCGCATGTGGCTTGCGGGCCACAGCTTGCCCACCATTGGGTTAGGTTATCTAAACTTTTTATTATTTTTGTTGCTATCCTCTGGACTCTCCAGTTTGGACACATCTTCCCTAATGTGTGGCACCCCAAATTGGACACAGTTCTCCAGCTGAGGCCGCACCAGTGCCAAGGACAGCAAGATAATTTCCTCCCTTGTCTTACATGCGACACTCCTGTTAATACATCGCAGAATGATATTAGCCTTTTTTGCAGCTGCATCACATTGTTGACTCATATTCAATTTGTGATCTAGTATAACATCCAGATCCTTTTTAAGAGTAATACCACCTAACAGTTATTCCCCATTTTGTAGCTATGCATTTGATTTTTCCTTTCTAAGTGAAGTACTTAGCAATTATCTTTAGTGAATTTTATCTTGTTGAATTCAAACCAATTCTCCAATTTGTCAAGGTCATTTTGAATTCTAATCCTGTCCTCCAAAGTGCTTGCGACCCTTCCCAGTCTGGTGTCATCTGCAGATTTTATAAGCATACTCTCCACTCCATTATCCAATGCTGATGGTGTTGACGCCCTGAAAGCCTTCTCTTCCAGACAAACTAAATGAGAATGGTGAGGGAGCAGAGTGGGGAATGGAAGTACACACAGAGCCCTGAGAAGGGCGAGGGGGGACGATAATGGAGGATCCTGTCTTGGGAGAATGGGGATCCCACAGAGTACCTGGCACAAGGAAGGGGGTAGGTGCCTTGCAACAAGTCCGTGAAATAGAAGGGGATGGGAGGGTGGTACACAGGGAATTTGTGAGGAGTGCAAGAAGCCACCTACTCCTAGGGTTATTAGGAATTGAATTTATTTCCCTCTGTACTTTTCAAGAACTGGCTAAACAAGGGCAGCCAGATGCAGAGAGATACAAGTAAACTATGACAGGCTGATAAAGGGAAAGCAGCAATTGTAACAGGGGGCAAAGTTGTGGTAATAGGAGATACTCTATAGGAGTAATAGGGCAGGGAAAATATGTTGACGTTAGGTAGGATAGGGAATTGGGAAGAAAAGGTAGCAGGAATTTGTGTCCTTGATTATGCATTAGGGATCCATAAGGAAGCCAGAAGTGGGAAGGGAAGAGCAAGATAGTGTGGGGGGGATCAGAGTTGAGGGGGATGAGACTCAAAACTTTTGTTGCCTCTTAAAGAGAAAGACAGAAAAAGATAAAATACACAACCTTTATATTAATAATTTACTGAGAATGCAAGTAGAGATGGAGATGTCTTTACTAAATAAAAAGTTCATGTAAAGGATTAATGTAGTTAGCTGTTGTGAGACAATCCTGTAGACTCAAAAATAAACCCATTTAATTCAAATGATGATTTCAGAATGTGTGTATCTGAGGTCCTATATAGTTTTAGTTTGAGGACTTACTCAGCATCACTGCTTGTTATTGAGTTTCGTATCAGTGGTAAAATACAAAGTGTCCTGACAAAGTTATTATAGGCATTATTCTCACTTACATGCATTCATGGTGTATTTTTAATGACCCTGAGGACTTCTGTACATTAGTATGAAAATAAAAGAAAAATATTTGCTTACAATTGTTACATTTATTAGCATGCTCTGAATTCAGAACTTTCCACAAACATGCATACTTTTAAATTTCATATGTATTCTTATCGTTCTATTTCATATTCCTTTCAGGCAGCTTTTTCAGTTTCTCAGAACCATTATGAAAGATGAAGAACTTCCAAACAAATTTGTACCAATTGATGCTCAACATGATAAGCATATGTCTCTCTCTCAGAGTTTTCATGTTGGAAAATCACAGGTAAAACCTAGCATCTCTATTCTAAAAATAAAATGCAGCCCTAACCTTATTTGAATTCCAGTCTTGTTCTCAGTCTGGTGATATGAGGGTAGCTATACGCTATATCTTTAAAGTTCCACAAAGATACCTCTTTATGTCTTAATTGTATCCTGCCTCAACTGTAAGTCACCTTATAGTTCTTGGGACATAGTAGATATTTATAAAAAAGCATTGTTACAAAACAATTTTGTGATCACTTATAAGGAATATTTCTCTTTTCTGAGTAATATGTAACAAACCACCAAGAAAAAGCACCTTATATTTACTCCAAGAATAAAGTACCTTAACATATCTTAGAGCAAGATTATGTTCATCCCCTAAATAGATGAGCAAATACAGAAGGGAAGAGTGCAAAGATCTACATAGGTAGTGTTGGTCTGGAGGCAGTCCAGGGGAAGACAGAGCAAGTTATGGATGCTCAACACATCTGAAGATCAGGTCCCAAGTCACTGGTATCTTTAATTTCTAGACCAAAGTTCTCTCTCTTATGATGACACTGAGAATTTTAACAAGATGCACCATTTGCCACACCATTGACCCTGGTGTGCCTCCACCATTTGTCTTTATTCCTAGAATTAGGGCTTGACTGCCTGGTACAGCAGTTCACATTAGAGGACTGTGATCTTTCTCTCTTGTTTTTTAACTTCTTATTAAGGCAAAGTTATAATAAAACATACTACATTATTCAGGATCAGGTTAACATTCAAAGAACCTGCCTAAAGATTCTGGCTTGCTGCCTGGGGAGCCCTCCTCCACTGAGTATGGTAAAAAAGGTTACCAAATGTCTAAATACCTATTCTCTGACACTTTTGTTATGTATGTATTTGGTGTGAAAGCTTTTCCATTACCAAGACAGTCCATATTTGACTATATTACAATTTCCTAAGAGGAGTAACAGATGGGTGTGATTTCTAAAGTGCACTGACATGCTGCACACTAACAGGCCTGTGTAGACCCTGCTGGCATGCACTAGAAGTTCCCTAGTGCATGTTAACATAAGTGCTTCAAAAAATCACACCCCACTAGTGCGCATTGCCACAAAACCTTATACTTTTCTTTGTTTAGCGCCCCCATATTGTCAAAATTCAGTTAACATGCTGATTGAGATCCTTCCTCAGTTCCAGCAAACTATTTCAAATATTCCAATATAGATATTTCCGATACATCAATGCTTTGAGGGACCTTTTTTGTGTGGGACTTAATTGGCATACATGCATCAAGGAAATAAAGACTGCACTAAACTCCTAATAAGTGTCAACAGGTACTTTGTGGTCCAATAATAATAATAATGATGATAATATTTTGGGTCTGATATGCACCTGTAGATATGATGGTTGTTCTTTGAGTGCTCGCACATGTCCATTCCAATATAGGTATTTGTGTATCCCGAGCACAGTTACCAGCAATTTTTCCCTTAGCGGTATCTGTTGGGTCAACTCTAGTACCCTCTGGCATTGTGCAATCATAGTGCTGATATAAGGCCCTGCCAGTCCTCCCCTCCTTACCGCTCATGATGGTTGCTGGAACCTCTCATTGCTTAGGCAATCTCATCTTAGTATTTTTCCCCTCAAATTTTAGTGTAAATAGTTTAGTAGTTTGTTTAAATAGTTTTAGACCAGAGGTCCCCAAATTGTGGGCCATGGCTCCCCGGGGGGGCACAAGGGAACATTCATGGGGGCACAGTGGGGCCTGGATGGCAGAAGGGGAGTGCCATCCAGCCCCGCTCTGATCCCAGCTCTGCTCTGGGCCCCTGGCTCACAGCCTTGGCCAGCTCTATTCCTACTACTTCCTAATCCCAACAGCCAAGAGTGGGATCTTAGACCCATTTTAGACCTGCTCAGTCTCAATCACTATCTCAAGAACCTGAAGTTCCGCATGGTCCCCTTGGCTTCCATCATTCCCTCACTGGATCCTGGGGATTGGTATGTCACCTTCGATCTAACAGATGCCAGAGTTTGTGTCAGATGAGAATTTAGGCACTGCAGACACCCCACCAAAACGGAGGATTCTCCTCTCCCCACCCCACATTAACCTTAAACGGGCTTCCTTTTCTACTACCCAGAGGATAGGGCCATCACCACAAAGACCTTTTTTTTGCCCTGGATTTGCAGTTTGTTCTGTTTTTCAGCCTCAAATTTTAATAAGCTGGAGACTGTCCCCTCAGGCTTCTTTCACCTTCCATTCTGTCTGCTCAATCCTTTCTTTCACTTAGATGTTCAATTGAGGAACTTTCCTTTGTGGGCCAGTGCCCCATTTTGACTTTCCAGTCAGTTGAGGGTTCCAGAGTTGCAGAAAATGGCTTATAGAAGAACTAGAAACTCAGCCTCAGTGTCCTATTCTGAAGAGGACCTGCACTCTTTCACTGGCTTCCCCATCATGGAAAAGCTGCAGAAAAATAAAAAAGAAAAGCAAACATTTTACAGGAAGCAGACACACTCCTACTAGCAACCCTTATTCTCTGTTAACCTCACATCCAAGCTCTGTATGCAGAGATAAAGCCACTGGTGTGAGCATAAAAAAAGAAAAGGAGCCCTCCTTCCACCCCTTACTGTTTCCTTTCGCTGCTTTTGAGATCACTGAGAGCATTCAAACTGGATTCCTTCCCTCTCTATGAGAGGGGGCTCCTGGGAGATGGGTCTCTCAGAGAGACCCTTTCTTTTGGAATATTCTTCCTCCCTTTCTGCCATCCTAGTCCATAGTAGCTTGAATCTGTTGAATTCCAGGCACACTTCAAAGCCCATCTCTGTTTGGTGGAGGGCTGAGCAGCTGAACATCTGATGGGAATGTGTGTGTGGAGGTAAAAGTTTAATGTAAAAACCTGCTAATGCTAGAGAACAGGCAGGTGTTACTAGTTAAATAGCTAAATGGTAACTATTTGAAAAAGTTTTAATTTGTCCCCATGTCTAATAAAAATAAAGGCCACTGTGCCTCAATCTTTGAAGTATCCCCTTCCAAAATGTAGTTCAGTCTCTTGTCCATTCAATCCTCAGCCTCGCTGCCAAAATTGCCAAATACAGCCATGTGGATTCATGGCCACTAGAAACTGGACTGAAACCATCAGTTCATTTCATGCATGTTAAACAGCCATCAAATATTAATTTTTGGCTATGACTGACCTGGACAAGATTTGAAGCAGTGATCATTTCTGTATCCCAAACTGGGCACTAGCAAATAGAAGCCAAATGCCAAAGAGATCTGTTTAATACACCTACATTTCAGTATGGAATATTTGCTCGTCAACTAACAGAAGTAAAAAAGGGTTTTCCTAACTGCAGCTCAAAAGGAAGAATCCATGGGCAGACTCTGGGGAAACTAAAATAAAGTGGGGGCAGGAGAAAAGAATAAATAGTCTTATTTGGCATACAACCTTTTGGTGCAGATGAAACCGTCAGTTTCCTGGGTTCTTCATGAGTCTTGCTCAGATCTTGATTTGGGAATCTCCTGGTTTCGTTACCTCATTTTGATTGGAAAGAGAGGGAGAAATAAAATCCCCTGATATAATTAAGCAGTCAGTTTTCCCAGGATCTTTAGGACCACACCATTTCTTCTTAATACCCCTAAGATATTTCCTCTCTTTATATACCTACCTTGATAGGACCAGATGGAAATCATCTTTGCAACTGGCACACTGTAAGCTTGGTTCCTTTTGAAGGATATTAATGCTGTTCCTGCTTTACTTAGTGTAGGATATATGTAACATTACAAAGCCATTACCCTTGCCCCGAAGATTCCAAATTGAAGTGTTATTTTAAACAGCTGTTACTTAAATATTAACTTTGTCTACTCTGTAACATGTTGAGAGAATCCCCATGGTCTCAGAGATTGTAGTGTATGGAATTGTGGGCTTGAATATGTGTAGAGTAATATTTGAACACTGATCTTTTTTATCAACTTTAACAAAATTCAGCATAATCTGAGGAGGAAATTAGTAAGAATTATTCTGTAGCTTTAGTAAAAATGTTCAATTATTTTAATTATAGCATTTAATGCTTACTACATTTAATTTTGTTATTTTATGTTGTCAAGTTGTACTCCTCCTATACAGTTAAAATTGATCCTGTGGATTTTACCCTATACAAACTTAGCTTTGGGAATCTTATTCCATCCCCCCCCATAGCTGGTACCTTGTTCAAAAACATTATCTCATGCAAATGCTTTGTTTAGAATCTTGTCTAAAGTCTCTTGAGAAGTAATGATTGAGAGTTGGACTATATCTTAAGAGAAGTTCCTTAAAAGTAAGCATTAAAGGTGACTATTAGTCTTTTTCTTAGTGATAATTTTACATAATTAGCAAAATAAAATCCATTGTAATCTGTAACTTGTTAGTGACTTGATAACATTTTGTTTTATGTATGACAGGAATCAAGCAAAAAGCAAACAGAGGCAGCAACAGGTACTATAACTTTCAGAGTCCAGAACACAAAAATCTGATTTACATTATTGAAAGCCAGCACAAAATAAAGGAAAGTAAAATGCCAAAATTAAATACTAACCCTGATTGGAAAATACCATGACCAAGGACATAGGAATTAAAACAGAAGCCCCATAGCATAGGTTTTGAAAGTTACAGAAAAAAATATTTTCAACATTGTAATAACGTGTCAGGCCTTACCGTCAGTTGGTGGAAATTGCCATAACTTCACTGAAGATCTGGCCCCTTTCTTTTTGATGCTGACTGTCTTTATACATCAATACTATTAGTTCCCTTAAAAACTGTGATAGCAATAAGAATATTAATTAGCTTCAAAATAATAGAAAAGAGGCAGCCAAAGAAAACTATATTTTATTGAAAAAGTGCATACTAAACTAAAGAGATGAGGACAAATTTACTTTCTTCATTAACCAACATAACCTTCATGTTGACTATATGTTTTACAAACAGGTCATCATATCTGTAAGTATCAGTTTGGTTATAAATCATGGCTTTGAATCTCTTCACATCAATTTCTCAATGTAATGCTACTTCTTCAATGGAATTACTGTGGATTTTGTGAACTTATAATCAGGCCCTTTAGTTTTACCAAATATGTAATGCAATTTGATGCCTGTTACTCTGCAGCATTAACAGCCTAACCATCTGCTTACTGTATGGACCAGCTTAAGAGATGGTGTACTATAATTGATTATTTAAGCACACACAGAGATAAGCCAATGTGCAATAAGTAAGTGCGGTGGTCCTCCATGTAGAAGCAGTTTACTCTCCAATTTCCTGACGGAGCCACTGTCTCAATTTCCCTCCTGGGTCTGGGATAAGCATACACAAACTAGGAGTTTGAAATACAGTCTGCTTTCCTGGGTCTAGTATATTAACATACAAAATACATCTCAACATTTGAACACTACTGCTTGCAAGCAGGAAGAAAAGAGAATGAATCAGTTAGGAACCCCTAGCAACAACTAACTTTTGCATCGACTAATTTTATAATTTACCTACTATATTAAAAATAATTCAGTTTTATTCTGTTTGCAACAAAATTAATGACAACAGTACTTTGTGTGAGTACAACTACTTTATCTCAATTCGATCTATTTATTTTAGCAAGTGGTTGCTTTTATGAAATCCTGAAATAGAGCAGGGAGGGATGAAAATCTTACTCAGCCACTGTTAGAAAAAAATAAAATGACTTCCGAACTCATTAAATTGACAGTAAAGTTTTACACTAAACTATAAAATGGAAGGAAGTATTTTTATATCATGCAGTTTTGAAGATTAAAATATATAGGATTTGACAAATCTATAGATTAAAACTTTTTAGGGTTATTCCTGTATTCTTTGACATCCCATCAAACAGATCCAATCACAGTGTTTTAGTTTGAGGGATCCTGTTGCAGCAGCGCCATCTTGCCAAGAACCAGTCTCTCTCCTGGTGAATCAGCTTTGTCAGTCAAGCAAGTGCTGATACTAGCAACCTCTGTCCTTCTTCCCCCATCCAACAGGAATGAGATGGCTAGATTCTCTCCAGATTTTCTGATGAAATAGGGTTTTCCCTGAGAAGGAAGTTATGTGCATGTGCGCGCACACAGCTGGAAATCTCCAGACAATTTTGTTTTGGAGACTGAAACAGTATTCTCTGCTTTGGACCTCTCCAAAGAGGACATTAGGGAGTTAAAAGTTTCCAGAAGAGGCCTTTTCAAATTCAGGTAGAGCCAAAGACCTGCTTCCCTATTTTTGAGGACATTCTAGAAATCAAGAAGAATCCTGTGATAAACCCCTCTTTCCTAAAGACAATGCAGAACCATAGGCTATCCAAAGTGTGTTCTGACTCATGTTTCTTCTTCTGTGGTCTCCCTCCCCTCTTGCATAAAAGCAAAATGATATCCTAGTTAAGAAGTCCATGTTACCAGTGACTGGGGCCAAAGCCAGCTGAAAAGGTGCCTAGAAGGTAGGATCAGCTGGAGCTAGAGCCTAACTAGGGCTATAAGGGTTGGAGCCTTCTTGCGGCAGGTAGGCCTGGTGCAGAACCTTTTTCTTTCTTTGTTCCTTAACCAGTTTGGAGCCCCCCCCCTTTTTTTTTCCAGGCCCTGCACAACAGTCTATGGGGAGGAGACTGTGAGAAAGACCTATCTCCAGGGCATGGTAGGAAGCAACCCAAAAACACTCAGCAGGGGGTTTGAACAAATAGACCCTATCTGCTTCATAGTGGGTTGCTGAGCAGAAACTCAGAGTAAAGGGTGGGTGAGGGCTCCCTTACCAGCCTATGTTGGGTAGAGTTGTGAAGATCCTGGAGCCAAGGGCTGGCAGGCCCAAAAGCCTGAAGTTGGGCTGAACTTCTGGCATGATGCTGCCAGACCAGTGCTGTGTTGGACTCATGTTTCCCCAGAAGGGGCAGGACTAAAAGTGACCTGGCCAGAAGGCTGAGTTGCAAGAAGAAACAGACCATTATAGGGCAGGAATGGCTGTCAGCAGGGGGCTCTAGTGGAAGAGAGCCTGCTAGGCCATGGCAAGCCACCAAGGGATGCACTGGCCCGTGAGCCACATGCTTACAATAATATTCAAGGTCTCAGGATTTTAGAGGAATCTGCCTTCTTCCTGATGCTATGGCACATATATGAAAGAAGATGGTACTCCTTTCAGGTAGAGAAAAGGATAGCATTGTGACAGGTTCAGTCACAAAACCCCCCTTGGACTGATGTGCTGAGGCTGCCTCTGAGGCCGTTTTCCCTCCCAGCCTGGGACTTCAGAACCCTGTCTTGTTGAGCCAGACACACTAGCCTGCTGCAAACACAGACCCAGGTCTGTGGTCATGTCCCCCAAAGCTGCAGGCTTGAACTGAAAACCACTTAGCAGGTATTCCTGTCTCCAGCACCCAGATACCCAGTTCCCAATGGGTTCAAAACCCCAAATAAGTTTGTTTTACTCTTTATAAAACTCATAAATTGTCTGCCCTCTATTACACTGATAGAGGGCTATGTACAGCTGTTTGCTCCCCCAGGTATTAGTCACCAAATCTGAGTTCAGTAATAAGCAAAAATGATTTTACCAAATATAAAAAGTAAGATTTAAGTGGATCCAAGTAATAACAGACAGAACAAAGTAAGTTACCAAGCAAAATGAAACACACACAAATCTAAGCCTAATATATTAAGAAACTGCATACTGGTAAACTTCCTTTAGAAACGTTCCAATAAACTTCTTTCATAGACTGGACTCCTTCTTAATCTGGGTCCAGCAATCACTCACACCCTGAAAGTTACTGTCCTTTGTTCCAGTTTCTTTCAGGCATCTTGTGGGGGTGAAGAGGCCATCTCTTAAGCCAGCTGAAGACAAAATGGAGAGGCTTCCAGGGCCTTTTATATTTTCTCTCGTGGGCAGAACCCTCTTTGTTCTTCTGTGCAAAGTCACAGCAACAAGATGGAGTCTGTAGCCACCTGGGCAAGTCACATGTCTATGAATGATTCAGCTTTTTGCAGTCCAATGCCATTGTTTACATATTAATTTGAATGTTTCTGGGAAATCTCGATGTGGATTGGCGTCCCCCAAAGTCAATTGTCAGTAAGTGTTTCTTGATTGGGCACTTACTGAGAATAGTCCTTTCTCAAGAAGCCTACCAAATGTTTCACTGAGGCTACTAAGAATCAAATTGATATACAAGTACCTAGCTAATATTTATAACTTCAGATACAAAAATGATAGACAGAATAATCATAACCAGCAAACTTCAACCTTTCCATAGACACCAACTTGACCTCCTCTGTGCAAGACCTGGTGCAACCATAGGACCCTGGTTGCAACAATGATCTATATGGCCACAGTTCATGTCAAAACGTGACAAGCACTGCCTATGAATTTTCCTAAGCTATGGACTTATGTGCAGAACCAATAAAACACTGGTAGGTTGAGATTTCATTATAAAAATGCACAAAGTACATTTTAAAAACTTTGACAAGCCACAGACCACTAAAAGGCATATCTGCAACTATCTCCTAAACAATTTTCAATTTTTTAAGAAGTGCTACAGTGTAAATGTGTGGCAAAGGGCAAGGAGAGGACAGCAGGACTAAGGCTTGAATATTGAGAAGGTGGAGAAACTGAGGCAAGGGGTGATGGATCCCTGTTACACTGGGGTCTTGTTTGCTGAGACTTCAGGTGTAGTCCATGGGTGGGGTTTGGAGTCAGCACCCCAGTGGAAGGGGACTGAGGACCCACTGGGACTGCGGGAGGTGCAATGGGCCCTCCAGGGACAGATGGCCCAGCTGGTGGAGGAACAGTGGGCCCTGTGGAAGCTCCTGCGGCATGTGTTCAGGAGGAACCACCGAGGGCCAAGGGAGGAGCCCAGCCCTAGGGCCAGGAGGCCTGAAGCAGAACTAAGGACTTGTTATGTTTGTGCCAGGAGCAGGCACATAAAACAGGACTGTCCCTATGGGGCTGGGGGCAGGGTACCTCACCCCGGATGGGGACAGCACCCAGTCCCTCGGACAGTGCGCTGGATAACGGAATCCTGGCAGCAGCAGGTGTGTTGGGCTTGTGGAAGGTGGGGCCATCTTTGGCGGGACTGCCTGGCCCCAAGGAACAAGACCCAGGGTAAATGTGTGGACTCACCCCTGCAGCGTCTCCTGCTGGTGACCAGGGAATTAGCTCAAACTCCAGCCCAGGGGTGGACTGCATGTGCCTGTATTCTCCACCACATGGGCAGCCTCACCCCTGCGGCACCTCCTGCTGGTGACTTCAGGGAATTAGCTCAAACTCCAGCCCAGAGCACCCTCTGCAGGCCAGTGATCCACCTGTCTGCTGCTGGCCCCTGTGTCCCTCCTTGGACCCCAGTGCCACTTTAACTGGGTCTCCCCCCTCCCAGGGGAACCCTCACCCCACTATCTCCTTTTTGCCTCAGTCGTGGCTACTGCCAGTCTCCATTTAGCCCCCATGCCCTGGGGCAGACTGTAATGTATCAGCCAATCATCACAGGCAACAAGGGGTTTGGACTGGCTGCCTTTACCCACCCTCCGGCTGCCCCTCTGCAAGCCCAGTACCTAGGAGGGCTAGAACCAGCTCTGCAGCCTGGGGAGTTGCTGGCTTAGGGCTTACCAGCTCCTAAGGCCTTTCCCCAGCCCTGCCTTCCTCTAGGTCATCCCCCCAGGTGAGTTCCCAAGCAACCAGGCCTGTCCCCCTCCCCAGTCAGAGAGAGACTACCTGCCCTTGGCTTTCCTGGCCTTCTTATTTGGCCCTGTGGCTCAGTTTGGGGCATGGCCCCAGCTGTAGCCACTTCCCCAATCAGCCCAGCCTAAAGGCTGCTTTCTCCAGTCCCAGCCCCTTCCCAGGGCTGTTTTTAACCCCTTCAGGGCAGGAGCAGAGGTCCACCCTGCTACATACAGCTATTCAAAAAAGGTCACAAAAATGTTTTTGTTGAGGAAGTTATATTCACTCTCTTAATTCCTCAAAATGGCTGAACTTTTTTGCTCAAACATTAAAAAAAAATCTATTCTGGACAGCAAACAAATCTGCTTAATGTCAATCCAAAAAGTAAAGAATTTAAAGAATTAGAGAATTGTAAGTTACCCTTTAGAAAGGAGGCATTTGTGCAAACTTGTCTCTGGGCATAGCTACACTTTCTGCCCATATAATACTATAGGAGTAATAAATGATCCATTGGCAATTTCATAGTCACTAGATTCTTCCAAGCAAGCACTGTCCAGTAATATCACCTTGATGCTTAAAACTGGTTTTATGTTCTGTATATGTTTCCCTGTTCTTTTTATCTATAAAGGTATTCTTCCTAGTAACTAGTACTTCAACTCACCAAGTATTGGAGTGGCCTGTCCTTTCTTATTACTTCATCTATGTAATCACACACTAAGAAAAAGAAGTGTTTCTAAGACTGTTCCTAGTTTTTCCAAACTAATTTTCCACAGATACCATGCTCTTCCTTCTGCCTGAACAGTTTCCTCCAAGGAAAAGGAATCCTGGTTGCTGAATGGTGCTCATGGCCCTTAATACTATATACACCACCCAGGAATTTGTCAAACAAATCCTAATTTGTACTATCTAAAAGTCACAGGAAGGGACAAAAAAACCCATACCGCTGAGATTCAAGGCTGAATAGTAGCAGTCTCCCAGGCAAGAGAAAACCAAGCTCTAAAAATTTACAGGTGGCTGCATGGCAGTCAGTTCACATCTTCACCAGTCACTATTGAGTTGATGTTCGTGATTCTTCAAACAAAGCATTCAGACAGAGTTCTGAAATGCCATAGGAGACAATACCCTTGTTTCTTGTCCTATATTCCACCGCCTGCATAGCCCATTATTTCATATTGGGGAATGCATCTGAAGAAAGGGAATGGTGATTCCTACCTGTTAATTGCATTTTGTGAAGGATTCCACTATATTTTGTTGCAGTGGTTTTAAAATGCTTCCTCAGTTTTACAGTTAATTTTTCCAGTCCTTGAAATGTTAATTGTGCTAAGGCAGTCATTGACTGGTTGTCCACAAGATGGGGCTTCTGCAACAGGGATCTTAATATCCAAATTATAACATTCTGATTAAAAAGCTATCTGATGATGTCACAGTTCACAGGCACAATCTGTTAGTCCATATTTCTGAAGCCCATCACAGAAATATAACATCAGGAACCAAAATTCTTGTTTCTCAGGTAAGAACAGTGTTCTTTTATTGCAGTAGTCTTTCCCATACAATAATAAATGAGTTTACTTTTCCCTTCACACATGTGGCGCTGGTGTATACTTTATTATTTTGAAAGACATTCAGTTATCAAGGTGATAAGGTGAGTCTAAGAACCTAGATCGATCAGTATGTATTGTAGTTCAAATGCTGTGTAAAATCACCTTTGACTTCAAGTGATTGTTCATATACACATGCCACTAATTGTCCACGTACACCCATGCACTGGAGTTTGAAGTCTTTTGGCCAGCGGTGTCCATATGGTACATATGCACCCAAAGAGTCTTTGTGCTCCGTGTTGTGGGCATAAAAGGGCAGATCATGCCATCTGCCACTCAGGCCCTCTTACCACCTACTGTCTTCATTACAGAGAGGCTCGGTGTCTGTATTTTCAAGCAAGCTGATTTCCAACCTGTATTTTGTACATGGTTAGTGATTTAGTCTAGTTAGCATAGTTTTCTAGTTGCCTATTGTGCTATTAGTTTCTTCAATTACCAGAACTAAAAATTCTCTAGAACTGGCTTGGCTTCTACCAAGTATTCCAGGTTCATGTACTACCCCTGGTGGGGAGGCAGCTATGCCTGCCAATGATGGCCATTTGAAAGTCCTTTACTAACAGGACTTCCAAGGATGGGGAAGCCTGATGGGCAAATCCATGAATCTTACTTTGGACACAGGTGTGCAGAACCCCACTGCATATGATCTTTCAGAGCAGAACAGTTCCAGTGGTAGGTCATTTGCTCATGAGCTGGATCACTGGTCTCCAACTTAAGTGCAGGCTCTAAAGTTGACCAAATCTGACAAGACTTTGTCAGAGAAGGTACAGGGATAAAGAAGGTATTAGGGGTAGATCTCGAACAGAGACCACAAAAAGAAGAACTTCACCTCCACGCTACTTTTCCTCCAAGATTTCACAGCTCTGTGCATTTTCTTTTGAAACTTAACTTCACTGTAGTGCTGAGGATTCAGCACTGAGACAACTCTCAGATGAGCTGTTGAGATTGGTGCTGTTGAAAGCTCTCTCATGTAAGAGCTCAGCTCAATCAATGTCCGATTCTTCAACATTAGCACTGAAAAATGTTATTTTGGCCCAGTAGACCACAGTGACACAGTCTATGGCACTAGTGGCTAGACTGGCACTCAGTGAGCTCATGGCACTGTCTTTGCTGGTGACCCCTTGGGATCAAATGGCATTGACATTGTTAACAGTGCCAATGGACTTCATATTGCTTTAAGAGCTGGTATTCCCCTGGTGTCCATTTCTATTGCAATGGTGGCACCTGGGATTTCCTTTACTATGGCACCAAGCACCTCTAGGGCATTACCAGCATGAATCATGTCTCTCTCTGGGTCCAGGTGATTGGGATAAATTCACATCTCTTGAACTTTAAGATGAGTACTTCTATATATCAATAATACCACCACACAGGAAGTACCTAAAATGTATGGTAGGTCATGACCATTATCAATACTAAGTCCTGCCCTTTGGACTGTTGATTGCATCGAGGGTGTTCACAAAGGTAATAGCAGTTGTTGTACTCTTACTTGGATGACTGGCTGGTATGAGGAAGATTTCCTCATTAGGTGTCAGAAACCATTTGTTATATCTTTGATTTGTTCCAGAGCCTGGGCCTGAAAGTCAATATGAAAAGTCCAACTTGTTTCCTGTTTAAAGACTCTATAGAAGCAAACCTGATCTCTACCAAATCCATGGCTCATTACTTCAGGACAGATTTGAGACTCTAATTGTCTTAATAACATAGCTGGAGTCAAATCTAAACACCACAGTAGGCGCTTGCCTCACTCTACTAGGGCACATGGCATCATGCACCTTTACGACAATGCATGCCAGACTACACATTTACTGCATGCAGGGCTGGTTAAAGTCAGTGCGTATTCCCATTAAGCATAATCTGGGCATGCCCCTTTCTTTGCCTCCACTAGTATTATCATCCCTGAAATGGAAGAGGAATTCTGTGAACACCTGTGGAGGGGTTTCTTTTTTCACCACCCCCAAGACTATAGTGATGGATGTGTCTGTCTTGGGTAGCAAGCTCCAATATATAGTCTTTGGGTCTATAGCCTTTGGATCACATGAGAAATGTGAATGCACGTCAGCCTCCTAGAATTCAGAGCAGTGCATAGAGCTTGCGAGTCCTTTCTCCATCACATCAAGGGTCAGTCCAAAGAATGAATCCACCATGTTCTATATCAACAAGCAGGGTGAGACAAGATCTTCCCTGCTATATCAAGAAGCAAGCAGGCTATGGAACTGGTGTCTCAGATACCAAATCTCCCTCTTGGTGGTACACTTACCTGATCTGTAAAAGCATATTGCAGACAATTTGATTGGGCACTTCTCTAATCACAAATGGGAAATCACAGAGTCTGTTCTCTGGGGCATATTTTCATTCTGGGGTTATCCTTGAATGGACCTGTTTGCAACACAAAAGAGCAAATGCCAGGTGTTCTGTTTGAGAGGGGAGCACAAGCCCAAGATCCCTGCCTGACGCTTTCTTAATCCCATGGCCTGGAATTCTAACATATGCCCACCTTGTGGTCCCATTGATTCCCAAACTGGTATGTAAGGTCAGACAGGACTCAGCCAAGCTGATACGGATAGCAGAGGCAATTTTGGTTTCCAGACATCCTAAACCTGACAGTCAGCCAGCTGAGACCCTTTCCTCTGCTTCCAGAACTTTTGTCACAGAACAAAGGGAAGATCCTACGCCCAGATCTGAAGTCCCTTAATTTCACAGCTGGATTGATAGATGGATGTCAAGTATAGAGCAATTATGCGATTCACCTGTGTGGAATATCTTAGTGAACAGCAGCAGGGGCTCTGCTAGGCACACGTAACTTGCAAGATGGACAAGGTTTTCTTGTTGCTGGAGTCAGAAACTCCTTACTCCTCAAGAAGCATCCATTATCACAGATCTTGGATTACCTGCTCTGTTTGAAACAGGGTATCTGATTGATTAGTTCAGTCAAAGTCCACCTGGCAACTGTTTTGGACCACCACCCACCAAACTGAGGGTCACCGTTTTTTCTCATCCATCTGCAGTTAGATTTCTCTACGGTCTAGTTAAGGTTTACCCAGCTATTAAAGAACTGATCCCACTGTGGGACCTGAATTTAGTGCTCTCGACTCTCATGGGTCCATCATTTGAACCAATGGCAATGTGCTCTCTGCTACACTTATCAGTTAAAACATCCTTTCTTGTTGCTCTTATTTAGCGAGATGAGTATGAGAGATCCAAGTACTAATGGCTGACTCTCCTTATACAATGTTTTACCCTGACCCTAAAGAACTCAGTCTAAGTTTTGCCAAAGGTAGTTACGGAGTTTCATCTGAACCAGAAAATTCACCTACCTATATTTTTTCCTAAGCCTCACACTTGCAAGGTGGAGGCTGTGGTTTGCATCTTAGCTGTCAGACATGCCTTGGCATTTTACTTGCAAAGAACAAGAACATTCAGATCTTCACCTAGATTATTCATCAGAGATGATGAAAGACAAGACCATCTAATCTCAGAGACTGTGAAAATATCTATCAGACTGTGTCAAACTTGTTATGAGGTGGTGGCCAGGGTGGTTCCCCTGGCCATCCTGAGAGCTCTTCCAGAGTTCAGGCAGCCTTAACAGCATCATTGAAGAATGTCTGTGATGAGCTGGGTTCACAGGTGGTGTTTCCTAGTGGTTAGAGCTGTGGTCTCCAAACTGTGAGGTGCAGCCCTCTAGCGGTTCATGGAAGAACATTCAAGGAGTGTAGTGGGGCCTGGATCAGCCCCCACCAGGGGTGGGGAGGGAGCGCTACCCACCCCTCTCTGCCCCCAGCTGCGTTCCACCCTTCATAACCCTAGCATTGGCCACCGGCTCTTGGCTCCACTCCTGGCTGCAGCCCCAGCTGCAGCTCTGACCACAGCCCCACTCCTGGCCATGTCTCCAGCCCTGGCCCCAACTGCAGCTCTGCTCCCAGCTACGGTCCCACTCCCAGCCCCAGCCAAGGCCCCACTCCCGCTCCCAGCACTGCTCATGGCCACACAGCTCACATCCAGCTCACGGCCACACAGGGACACCGGAACGGGGTGGCCAAGGGGCCATGGCCCTCCCACTTTTTCCCATGGGCCTGGCCCTCTACCCTCTTCTTTTCCCTGAGGCCACACCCCCCAAGCCAGGCCAGAAGCTGGAGCTCAGCATAGGTAAGAGCAGGCTGGAAAGCCCAGGTAGCTATGGGGAACTGCCGACCCTCCTCTTGCCTGGATTGGGGGGGCCAGAGAGCAGCATTCAGCCTGTGTCCCTGCCCCCTGGACTCCCCACCCAGGGCAGATGAGGATCTGCAGCTCCCGACAGCTGCCCATGCAGCTCTTACCATGGCCTGCATGTGGCTCTTTGGTCCTCGAGGTCCCACCCCCAGGCCAGGCCAGAAGCTGGAACTAGGTTGGGGTAAGAGCCGTGTGGGCATCTATGGGGAGCCGCAGACCCTCCATTGGCCCTGGGTGCGGTGGGGGGTGGGAACATGGGCCTGGAGCTGTTCTTGGGGCCCCCTGCTCCCTGGTCCAGCTCTAGCTTCTGGCTTACCCAGGAGGCGGGCCTTGGGAAGGGGCAGAGCAGGGACAGAGCCATGGAGGGGGTGGGGCCTCGTTCCTCCCACTTTTGGGAAGAATCTGTCACATCTGCAGCCACAGCCCCGCTTCTCCCAGCTCCTAATCATGGCTCTGGCCCCAGCTCCCGGAGTGGTGCGAATCAGGTAAGCGGGGTGCAACTGAAAACATTTGAGAATGATTGGGTTAGAGGGTGAGGCCCCTGATCATCACATCTCTACTCTTCCCTCAGACCACCTTCACACTTCGTGTTAGTCTGGTTTGACTCAACATTCTGGTCAGCTTACCACTTAGTCCTATCTCCCCCCAAGTATGACAGGGTTTCTAGGAAGATACAGGGTTTGGCTACTGACCCCCTATGAGTGATCCCAACCAGGGGTTGCAAAAGGTATTAATCCTCCAGGGAGAAGTCTAGAAGGTAAAGGTTTTCATGCCCTTCTTGATGAGATGGGGAATTGGTACCCTCCCTCTCCATCAGGCTCTGGCCCGTGGCCCTGTAAGGGTTACCAAAGGTCCAGCACCAGGGGTGCCTGAAGGCTGCTTCTCTGGGCCAGTTTCTAAGACCCATTCTCTTGTTGGAGTCTTGCAGTCTGTCACAAAGTTATAAGAGAAAAGATACCAATTGGACCTTCAGCCCCTCTGGGCTTAGCAGGCAGGCCTCTTTCTCTACCAGAGGAGGTTTCTGCAGCATTCTTCTTCCTGCCCTGTCAGGCTCCTTCGGACCTGTCTGGCTCCTTTTTAAGCTCCATCCCCTGCTGGAGCATGCTCTCTGCAGGTGCAGCTCTAATGGGGGATTTATACACCCCGTCACAGTGTCTATTTTAGATATATGGAGAGTAGCCGGGGATTTTGTTCACATGCTTAAGAGATGTGATTACTGAGTTCTCTAGGTCAGATGCTGCATTTGGCAAGGCTGCTCTGCAATCTTTATTCTGTTAAGGCTGAGCTCCCATCTACTTGCAGCTGGTCTATTGCTTGGGAGTCACCAGTCATGGAATATGCATACAGGAACTCCTCACTTAACGTTGCAGTTATGTGCCTGAAAAATGCAACTTCAAGCAAAATGATGTTAAGCAAATCTAATTTCCCCGTAAGAAGTAATGTAAATGAGGGGGTTAGATTCCAGGGAAATTGGTTTTTACACACACACACGCACACGCACATGCACACACACACACACACACACACACACACACACACACACACACACGTAACTGATAAATAACCACTGTCTAAATCCATTGATTTTGTGGTTTTATTCCTTTGTATCATTTCAAGGCAGAATTTTTGCCTTTAACATTTTATTTTGTTAGAGGTGTTTTACAATACAGTAGTAATTTTCACTAAATTTTCAACAGTAATTCAACATGTAATAGTTTGTGTAGGACACTTCAACAACACAATACCTCAAGTGTGCTAGAGAAAATAAGACTGCTTTCACTCTTTGCAGCCTTGGGATAGTGAGAAATAGTCAACAACCCCAGAATAAGTGTGAGATAGTATGCACCATCAAAAAAATGACATGCCACTCTAAGAAGATTATGTAGAGCCATCTACAATACCAAAGGGATTACTTGGGAAAGTTCACAGTGTTGCGGATGTGTCTTCTAACGCAATCCATAGCTTTCTGTATGACTCTTTGAAAAGGTCAATAGCCCCATTAACTCTGTTGAGAAAGTAACATCCCCAAGGAGGACTGCATGAAGTCATCAGTTGCTGAAGAGGGACTAAATAAGAAAGCTTTCAGTCTTAGAGAGACTATGTGGTGTAAATTTATCTATATATATATAAGACTTCCTGAAGCAGTGCCAGCCTGGGTATAGTTTATCATGCAGTCATAATCTATGAAGTCTTATAAAGAACTCAGACTACAAGGGTTTCAGGCATTTGTTTTCAATGGGACTTTGTGCAATATTTCTTCATTTTGCCTTCAGTGTCTCAGTACTACTTTGAGCCTCTCAACTCCTCCATGCCTCTCTAAGCTTCTTTCACCTTCTTGGCCTCTTTTTCTTTCAGTACCCCAAATTGTGTTCTTAATGACATTTATGAATCACATTCTGTAAAATTTTTATAAAAACTCATAAAAAGAAGTTATTGCACATGGTAGGCATATATATATTTTAATCCATGAAAACCATTTTTCCCAATTTTAGCTAAAATATATAAACTAATTTTGGATTAAAAAACCTGATATATGCCATATTTCCATAAGTGAATTGTACAGAAAAGATACTAGACCTCATTCCTAACCCACCTGCCAGTGTAAGGTGTTAGTTAAAATACAGATATTCTGTCATCTCATGAATTATGGGGGGGAGTTTTCAAAAGTAAGGGATTCAGAAGCTCAGATCCCATTGAAAGTCAGTGGAAGTCATGCTTTTAGATCTCTTGGTGCTTTTGAAAATCTCCCACTTAATTACAATTCCTTAATGTTCTACCAGAACACAGTAAGAATAACATGCATATAGTTATACATTTAACTTTACTACTACACTTTAAACTATTGCACTGAAAATAGTCTCAGTAAATGTTATAATTTAATCTGTTGTCATGGTCATATTTTAATTCATGACATCTAATGGACAGTACCAAAATGTTGTCATTGCAGCTGCTGAAAGTAATACTACAGATGACTTTTGTTCCGGTACAAAAACAGTCGTGTGTAACAGCTCAGATTCAGAGGTCAGCTTGAATATGCCAAGCAGGAGTTTGACTGTAAATTCCAGGACTTCCTCATTTACATCTTCATCCAGCAGGAGTATAGGAACACCCTGTGACTGTTTATCAGATGATTCCACTTCTCACCTTTCCCTCTCAAATGAAATTTTTACAGGAAACCTGAACTCATACTTGTCAAGTATTAACACAAAGAAAAGAGTTATAATTCCTGTTGTATTTCAGTTAAACTACTCATCCTGTGATGATCAAGAAAATGAAAATTCTACTAAAACATTCCCACAGCTTGGAAAAGCAAGGATTCCAAAGTCAAGACTTGAAGACAATGCTGTCATATCTTCTCCCTTTAATGAAACACTGACTGTAGTGAAATCAAGTGAAGACATAACCCATCTACCCATGTCTGAGTCAGCACGAAAATCCATAGGGAATATTTGCAAATACCATTCATTAGATTCCAGTTGTCTCACTGGTGGTGATTGCGCTCGTTTCCCAGAACCAGACAATGACTTGAATGAATAGACTGAAAAGAATGACAGACTTGCTTTTATAATAGTAAAATTCATAGTAAGAATGTATCAATAGTAATTAAAAAAAATTAATTTACTCAAACTAATACAAATTCTGAATTATTTTTCAAGAAAATAAACTTGACTAACAATGCCTTTTGCTGACATGTTTTAATTTTCAGGGAGGGTATTTATTTCATCAATTCATGACTGGGTGTGCTAAACCAGAGGCCTCAGAATCTTCCCTATTCCTTTGTCAAACAGGCAAGACTGATGAATGATCAACTTGTAAAAATTTTACACCCTCTAAGCATCTCCTCTGAGTTCCCAGTACTACTTCTGCTTTGGGGCAATTCAATCCCAAGATTGTGTCACTTTTTTTTTCAGCACTTACCTGTACAAATATCTACCTCCAAGCCTAAAAAGTAGACCAAGTATTTCAAACTAGTCATATGAATTACCAATACATATTAGTGTGTTTTATGGATAATACAGAGTATTATTATTTTACAGATAATACAGACATAATACACTAATCTTTAGTGCCAGCTAAACTCTTCAGAAAATCCACCCCTCTGGACTGATGCTTGGTGGTCAGTCTCCCCTATACAGGGCAGTTAAACCATGCACACCTAATGACAGACTGTAAGGGCTAGATTCACAAAGGAAATTAGGCAACTAGAAAATCACTGGGTTACACAAAGCCTGAATTAGGTGCTTAGGTTCCCTGTTCAGCGAATTGGGATAGGTGCCTCAGAATGGGATTCACAAAAGCCAGCATACGAAGCAGCTCCCAGCCTAATCTAGCCAATGGGAGATGCCAAGACAGGGCTTGTTTCCTAAGCCCTACCCCTCTCAGAGTACAGCACCTAAACCCAGGCTGGAGAGAGCCGCCTCCCTCTGTTTGGGATTCTTAGCTGCAAACCCTCTTGTGGGGTTAGGTACGTATGCCATTTTTGTAAGAAGCTTGGGAGAGTGGGAAGGACTACTTCCCAGTGGTTAGCATCCTGGAAATCCCACTTCCCATGTGAGAGCTTTAACCACCAAGCTAAAGAGTCATTCTCATGCTCTCTCTGGCCCAAAGACTACTAATTTATTCAATTTATTTATTTATCTAGTTATTTATCCCTAATGTAGTCTGAGAACGCCACCTGAAATGGTCGATGAACCTACCCTTAGTCTTCCCAAAACTGCACTCAGTGCAAGGGGAAAAGAAATTACACACTCGACATCTCCAGAGTCTTAGTCTATTACGCTGACAGGACCATGCTTTTTAGGTTCTCTCCTTGACTCTTTATAAGCATCTGGCCCTTCCAAGTACCAGGCTGTCTTGTCACAAAGAATCTCTAAATGGATCACACAGTTTGTTTCTGTTATTAGATGGCTGGTGAACTAGTCACTCCACCATGCATAGTCACTGGTCAGCCTGCTTCAGAAAATTGCTGATATCTGAGATCTGCAGGGCAGCAATGTGGAACAACCTACTGACCTTTATCAAACATTATACCCTTTATTCCATTATGCCCATACATTATGCTAGCTCAGATGGCAAATTTGGGGGTGCAGTACTTTAAGCCTTATTTGATTAATACAACTGAAACTCCTCATTCCAACCATCCAGTGGGCATACCAGTCACCTATAATGGGATTCACCTTTACCATCTTTGATACTGTTGAAACACGACCGGGGAAGCAGAGAGAAACAGCCTGCTTCTAGCAAGACAGTATCAACAGATCTTGCTCCATAATCTCCGATACCTAGCATCATAACTCCCTCAGTACTACAGAAGTTTAAGCAGCCACCTGAGACTATATTCTCTTCAAGGTAGTCAACATTGTCTGCCCCGACAGCTTCCACTGCAAAGGACTCATCCAAGCAGACTCCTTCCTCAGCACTGTTAACCTACCTCACACCACAGGAGTTTAGGTATTCCAAGGACCAGTTTGTTTCAGATGAGTCAGTGTCCCCTCTTGATGGGTATTGGCATTGACATGGTCATCAAAATTACACTTCTCCTGGGTACCATCTGATTCCCCAGCATTTTCTGGCAGAGCTCCCTCTTTGAACAATAAGGAGGACCTCTCTTCTGACTCTCACATCTCAGAGTAAGATTTCCCTACCTACCAGTATAGGGTGTCCCTCACTAAAATGTACAAGGAAAAGGATGACTCATGAGCAAGATAAATTCAGGGTTCTGCTTATTGATATGAGCAGCAGTGGATGCCACCAACTATTCCTTATGGTCCCCATCAGTGGCCATATTGGGACCCTGGAGCCACCACCTTTCTGAATGGGACCATCAGGACAGATAGTCTCTTGCTCCATCTGTTCCTCCTCAGCTACCTGAGTTGTAGGAAGAAATCTTTGAAGAGTAAGAGGCTAGAGTAGACAAGGAGGTCACTCTACAGACTAACATTTCCTCGTCTTCCCCAGATGAGGCTGTGATGCTTCCCTCCCCTTCCCTGGCTGATGCTTTAAACAATTTCAGGACCTAATGAAAGAAGTGGCGGATTGTCTGTAGATCCTGCTTTAAGAGGTACAAGAGTCAAAGCACAAGCTCTTGGATATTTGCAAAGGACATCTTCTGATTGAGTGGTCTTTCTCATTAATGAGTCCCTCATGGATCCTGCCAAAACCATCTGGCATACCCTAGCAAGAGTACCACCCATGTGCAAATGTGCTGATAAATATTATGTTTCAGCCAAGGATTTTGAATTTTTATTTTTCCCCATTCTCCTAACTCCTTGGTCGTTGATGCTGTAAATGAATATGGAAGACAGCATCACGCTAAATCGACCTTATATGACAAGAACCAAAAACACCTTGACCTTTGTGGTTTAAAGAGATAAGTCTGTGACCCTACAGTTTAGGATCACAATTTACCAAGCTTTTATTGTGAAATACAACCACTTTTATTGAACACCTTTTCAACAGAACATCACAAACAGTTCCAGGCCATCATAGCAAAAGATCAGCTACTGACTAGAACATCACTAGAAGCCTCCTTAGATGCTGCTGTTACTGCAGCTCAATCCATCTCCGCGGCAGTTGTCATGTGTCAGGCATCTCGGCTCCAGCTGTCTGGGTTCCCTAAGGCAGTCCAGAACACTGCTGAGGACCTCCCCTTTAATGGTCTGAAACTCTTTGCTGAGACCACTGATGAATCACTACACACCTTGAAATACCCCTAGACCATCTTGCAATCTTTTGCAATTTATACATTTCCTAGTAAACAAATATTTAGTTGATCTCAGAAGACCCAGAGATCCTGCCCCCTCCAGTTTTCTCGTTACCAAAGACCTACTGAGCCACCTAAAAAAATATTAAACACCCAGTCAACCAATGGAACTCGTTACTAGGGCATAACTGGATCACTTGATAATTGCCCTGTTCTGTTCATTCCCTCTGAAGCATCTGTCAGCAGCCTCTGTCAGAAGACAGGATACTGGGCTAGCTGGACCATTGGTCTGATCTAGTATGGCCATTCTTATGTTCTTAACCAAGGTTTCAAAGAAAGATACCACCCACTACATCAGCTTCAACCACTCAACCATCCTCATTATCAAAACATAAGTTTTGGTGGCTTGATCAAAGGCCTGGAACACCGCTGTTTCTCGTATCTCCAGCTGCACCAGTTTACCTGCCTCCCTCCCTTTTGGGATCATCTCTCCCACTTTCTACCTGCATAGGAGCAGACTACATCCAAACAATGGTTGTTGGACATTACAAAATTGGGTTACTCCATTAATTTTACCTTCCTCCCCCCACCCTAGCTTTCTTCCCTGTCCTTCTTCAGGGACTCTTCTCACAAACACTTGCTGAGACAGGAAATAACCTTCTATCTATGCTTAGGATTCATAGAACCAGTTCTTGCACAGCACAGGGGGAAGAGATTTTACTTCAAGTATTTTCTGGACTCAAGGAAGAATAGAGGGTAGAGACCTAGTCCAGATATAAAAGACTCCTAAACAACTTTGTGAAAGTACAAAAATTCAGGATGGTGACTCTTGCAGCTATAATTCCATCACTGAATCCTGAGGATTGGTTTTCGTCCCTCAACCTTCAGAATGTGCATTTTCATATGATGATTCACCCATCTCAGAAGAGTTTAATTCAGTTTCTCATTGACCAAGACCACTTTTTGTATTGGGTATTTCCATTTGGCCTTTCCTCTGCTCTGGGGTATTCTCAAAGATTTAGGGGGCGCTAATAGTTTTTCTGTACCTCGAATAGCTGCTCAAAGGCCAGTCTTACAATGAAATTATTTCTGCCATGAAGACAGCTTTGTTCCTCAAGCTAGGTCTCCAGCTCAACACTGAAAAGTCCTCTTTGACCTCAGCACAAAGGATAGAATTCATAGCGGCCTCTTTAGATGCAGTAACATCTAGAGCTTACCTCCCCATGGACAGATTTATGATTCTATCAAACCTTATTACAAATACTCAAATAAGCCTGCAGACTTCAACAATAAATTGTCTTAAACTTCTGGGACATGTGGAAGCTTGTAACTTTGTAATGTGTCTTGCAAGGTTACATCTTTGCTGTTTGCAGGTATGGCTCAGCAGAGTTTATATGCTGAACAAACATCATCTGGACAGGCTGGTATCAGTCCTTTTTCAAGTACAAGACTCCCTCAATTGGTGGAAGAACTGTCAGAACATCTGTGCAGATGTCTCCTTTATTCAGCCATCTCCAACCATCACTATAACGACAGATGCATCTTCTGGGCAGGGTGCATCTAGGGACGCATAAAATTCAGGGCAGATAGACTTCTCAAGAAGCTTGTTTACAGATCAACCTCCTGAAGTTGAAAGCAGTCAGGAATATCTATATTCATTTTCTCCCATCAAAATCATGACAGACAATGTAGCTTGCATGTTTTACATCAACCAACAAGCAGGATGGGGCGAGTTCCCCTTTCTCTTTGTGCTGAAGCAATAAAGTTATGGAACTGGTGCATATCCAATCACATCCTCATGTCAGCAGCTTACCTTCCAAGCATTCAAAATATCATGGCTGATGCTTTCAGCATGATTACACGTGGGAGTTAGATTGCTGGATTCTCAATCATATTTTTTTCTGATCTTGTGCTTTCCAGAGGTGGATCTTTTTGCCACCCTCACCAACAAGAAGTGTAGACAGTTTTTGTTAGGGCTTCCCCTGCCCTCCCTTGGTTCTTGTCACACAGACAGACAGCAGAAGACCAGAGTCCGAAGTCCAGGCAATGCGATGTTTATTGGGGTTACCAAGCAAGCATAATTCCAGCTCTTTACATGAGTAGAGCTTTTCCTGTTCCTTTTTTCCACCTCCTCCTTCTGAGCAGGCTTAATTATACTTGTAGTGCATGCCCCTGGTCCCATCCCTTACAATTTATGGTCATGTTCCATTTTGGAGGGTTGTGAGTCTGGGGTCTTCGGCATCACCTCTTTTGTGCCCCATGGGAGGGATAAGGAGTAAGGTTATGTACTTGCCAGGGTCACCTCATCTCTGGATTTTTAGTGTTTCTTATGCCTCTTCCCCCAACCTGCCTTGCCCCTCCCTACTGGTTGTTTGACCTTGCCTTGAGATAGGAGTTGAGGCAGTTTCAAGTGTACACTTGTATATTAAACTACCACCATACTCAGCAACCTTTTAACTGTCTTCCTTATCTTTTCTCATTGTGCTATAAACCTCATCTGGTTAGGCAGAAGCAACACAGTGGTTCATACATATTAGTAAGGATATAAAAGTATCAAAAATAAAACCCAAAATTCTATCTCAGGCTAACAAACAGGCCTATATACTAACAGTTTTGCTTAAGAGGGGGCTTGGGCCCTCAATGACTGAGAGATGCTTTCCTTGTTCCATGGATGAAAGAGCCTTCTGTATGTGTTTCCTCCAACACCTTTGATATTGAAAGTGTAAACAAGATCAAACAAGAGAAAGCCAAGGTCATATTCATAGTTCCAATGAGGTCCAGATAGGCCTGCTCCCCTTAGCTAATTGGTCTTGCTGTTTGGTGATTAGTCTTCTGTCCATTCCTCATATCTCCTTTAAGATGCATGTCACACTCTCCATCCCAACTTGGGAATTCTGCATCTCAGGGCTTGGTTCTTCAATGGTTCTCAGGAATCGAGACTTCCTGTTCTGCAGAGGTATAGCAGGTGCTGCTAAACAGCAGGAAAAGTTCTATGTGGAACACTTTCAAAAATGGAAGCTAGTCCACCATTGGTGTGACCAGTGCTGTCTTTTTTTTTCATTCCTCCCTCTCGGCTGTCCTTGACTATCTGTTGGAATTTAAAACAAATCAGTATTATTTATGAGTTATATCAGAATTCACTTGCAGCTATAACAGCCTTCCATTTCTTAGTTGAGGGATTCTTATTGTTTGCTCATCTCATGATGGTAAGGTTTACATGGGATTGGAAAACTTTTTTTTCCCTTCCCTGTATGGGATCTAAACTTAGTATTGAAGTGTTTTATGGGACCTCCCTTCGAACAATTGGATACCTGTTCTCTTCTTAGCTTCTTCATGATGCAATATTCTTGGTGGCCATCACTTCTGCCCAAAGAATCAGGGAAATTGGATCTTTAAAGGCAGAGCCTCTTTTTACAGTGTTTTTCAAGGACAATATTATATCATATTGCCTCTGTATAAATTCATGGTATGCCCGCATGCAGATGTGGTCATCCCATCTCAAAAAAGATATACTGGAATTAGAAAAGGTTCAGAAAAGGGCAACAAAAATGATTAGGGATATGGAATAGCTTCCGTATGAGGAAAGATTAAGAAGATTGGAACTTTTCATTTTAGAAAAGAGATGACTAAGGAAGGATATGATAGAGCAGTGGTTTTCAACCAGGGATTGGGGAGCCCCCTAGGGGGCCTCGAGCAGGTTTCAGGGGGACCTCCAAGCATGGCCGGCATTAGACTCGCTGGGGCCCAGGGCAGAAAGCTGAAGCCCCACTGCATGGGACTGAAGCCCAGGTCTCCGAGCCCTGCCACTTGGGGCTGAAGCTGAAGCCTGAGCAATGTAGTTTCATGGGGGGCCCCTGTGACATGGGGTCCCAGGCAATTGCCCTGCTTGCTACCCCTTAACACTAGCCCTTTCTTTTATATGCAGAAAACCAGTTATTGGGGAACAGGTGGGCCATGGAGTTTTTATAGCATGTTGGGTGTGGGGGTGAGGAGGGGCTCAGAAAGAAAAAGGTTGAGAACCTCTGTGATAGAGGTCTATAAAATCATGACTGGTGTGGAGAAAGTAAATAAGGAAGTGTTATTTACTCCTTTTCGTAAGACAAGAACTAGAGGTCACCAAATGAAATTAATAGGCAACAGGTTTAAAACAAACAAAAGGAAGTATTTCTTGACACAACACGCTGTCAGTCTGTGGAACTCTTTGCAAGAGGATGTTGTGAAGGCCAAGACTATAACAGGGTTTTAAAAAGAATTAGATAAATTCATGGAGAATAAGTTCCACAATGGCTATTACCCAGGATGGTCAGGGATGATGTCCCTAGCCTCTGTTGCCAGAAGCTGGGAATGGATGACAGAGGATGGATCACTTGATGATTACATGTTCTGTTCATTCCTTCTGAAGCACCTGGCATTGGCCATTGTTGGAAGACAGTATACTGGGCTAGCTGGACCTTTGTTCTGACCCAGTGTGGCCGTTCTTATGTTCTTAGGTTTTGTCATGCCCACTTCCTAATTTCACATCAATCAGTCATCCATCTCCCAGTATTTTCCCCAAAACTACATCACACCTGAAGGGATGCTACCTTATATACCTTGGACTTCAGGAGGGCATTAGCTTTCTATCTGGACAGAATCAAACCATTTAGAAAAGTCTCCCAGCCTGTTAATTTCAATTGCTGACAAGTCCAAAAGGTTCACAGTCTCCACCTTGTGATCCTCCAGGTAGACTTTTGGATGCATTATTTCTTGCTATGAATCTGCTGATATACAGCCTCCTTCTACAGTGTCAACCCATGCCACAAGGTCTTTTTCTACTTCTATGACATTCTTGAGCATGTTTCTATTGGGGAGATTTGTAAGGCTGTGTTATGGACTTGGATACACACCTTTTACAAACATTATGTGGCGGTTCATTCTTCTAGATCAGATGCTGTCCTTGGAAAGGAAGTCTTGTCTTCAGTCTTGGACTCAGCTCTGAAGCTCCTCCCTTCAGTTGAGGGTACTGTTTGGTAGTCATCTGAAATGGAGCACCCATAGGGTCACTGCTCAGAGGAGGAGAGATTACTCACTTTATGCAGTCACTGGAGTTCTGTAAGATGTGTCCCCCTGTGGGGGCTCCACTAGCTGCCTTCCTTCCCCTCAGCTTCAGAGTTTCCTCTGAAGGACTTTGGAGTGGAGAAGGAACTTTATTCAGTGACAGTTTCTGAGAATAATAAGGAAAAGTTAAAGCAATCCAATACAACTTTTGTAAATCACTCGATGTACATTGATATTGGCAAAATGTCAGAGTCATAGAGTTTAAGTCCAGAAGGGACCACTAGATCATCTAGTCTGACATTTTGTATATCACAGACCACCAACACTACCCACCAGGGCTGGCTCCAGCTTTTTTGCTGCCCCAAGCGGTGAAGAAAAAAAAAAAGAAAAATCCAATTGAGCTGCTGAAGAGGAAGAGAAGGACTGAGGGATCTGCGGCCGAATTGCCGCCGCAGACCTGGATGTGCCACCCCAATAACGGACGGAGTGCCACCCCTTTCTGTTGGCCGCCCCAGGCACCTGCTTCCTGCATTGGTGCCTGTAGCCGGCTTTGCTACCCACCACCTGCAAACTAAACCCAATAACAGAAATGGGACCAAAGTAAATAAAACCCACAGAAGACTAGGCTATTGACTGCCACAAGCAGAGAACAGGAGCGACCAAGATACACAAGTGCTCAAGGCCCCTGCAATGGCAGGGATATGATTAAATGAGATATAACCCACACTTACACACTGCAGAGGAATCTGAAAGTGTGTTATGAAATGAACAAAAGGATTGGCAAGACTGACAGCTATATGAAGATGGCTGAGAGGAGTATTTGTTTTCAGTAGTTATTGTGTGTGCTATGGATATGTACTGTGGTGATTTTCTTTTTGCCAAAACACATCTTTTTTCTATTTTGTTGCACATTGTCTATATGTGTGTCTTAGTGCATGGAAATGTGTATTGCATGTTGGGGCAATATGACATAAAAATGTCAAGCAAAAGCTTTGGGGATAACACATTATGGAAGGTGTAGCGAGGTGGTGTGGCTCCCCTCCCCCTCAGGGAGGTTCGAGCCCTGTCAGTCATCCATGGGGGCGGGGCTGCTGAGTGGAAGTCCCGCCCCTCAGAGGGTCAGGCGGCTACCCGGAAGAATAAAAGCTGGGCCCCAGCCTTCAGTTGCAGGTCTGCCACCGGCAGGAGCAGACGTGTCCGCTGATGCCCGTAACTGGGAGACTGCCCGGGCCAGAGGCTGAGACCAGGAGCTGCCAGAGCTGCCTCGCCTCTACTACGACAAGGAGCCGCCGGAGCATTCTCAAGGCCTCTACGCCGAGGAGCTGCCAGAGCTGCCTCGCCCCTACTACGACGAGGAGCCGCCAGAACTGCCTCGCCCCTACTACGGCCCCGAGGAGCCCCCAGACCAGGCTTGGCCTGCATTCCCCGAAACCTTACCGGACCTGCTGCTCAGCCCGGATTGGGAGGAACTGATGGTCCTGGACGTCCCCGGAACAGAGGCCCCGGACCAGGTAGGAGTAGAGGGGGAACTAGGAAGTAGCCCGGGGGAGTCTGACGCCAGTCAGGCTGTAGGGCTAACCTTGCCGATGTCAGTGTGTTTCGGACAGGATCCCCACTAACCACCGGTAGCGGTGACTGCCACTACAAGGGCCCCGGGCTGGAACGCAGAGGAGTGGGTGGGCCTGCGTTCCCCCTGCCACCCGTAACCGGGTGGCAGATTCCCCCTCTTCCCAGTCAAAGAGGCCAGAGCTGTTGATAACTGTATTTGGTGCCCCGCCCGAACCAAGGGCTGGGCCCCTTCTGACTTTGCTACTGCTCTGCCCCGCTCCAAAGGGCCAGAGCTGCTTGTTACTGTGTTTGGTGCCCCACCCAAACCAAGGGCTGGGCCCGTTTTGACTCTGCCCCTGCTCTGCCCCGCTCCAAAGGGCCAGAGCTGCTTGTTACTGTGTTTGGTGCCCTGCCCAAACCAAGGGCTGGGCCCCTTTTGACTCTGCCACTGCTCTGCCCTGCTCCAAAGGGCCAGAGCTGCTTGTTACTGGGGTTGGTGCCCGCCCGAACCAAGGGTTGGGCCCCTTTTGACTTTGTCACTGCTCTGACCTGCCAAAAGGCCAGAGCGGATTGTAATTGCAGGGAAGACAGTGAGGCCGGTGTGGCTCACCTCCCCCTCAGGGAGGGTCAAGCCCTGGCGGAACCTGTCTACAGAAGGTAATACATCTATGGCAATACTGGAAGGCGTCTGCTTGCCAAGATGTCACATGAATATGAGCAAAGCAAACAAAGCAAAGAAGTTAGTCTGCTGTTTGCTTTACTGAGCTGATTAGGATACTTCCTACTGATGAAAGAACAGGAGTGCTTGTGGCACCTTAGAGACTAACAAATTTATTTGAGCATAAGCTTTTGTGGGCTAAAACCCACTTCATTGGATGCATAGAATGGAACACACAGAAAAAAGATATTTATATATACAGAGAACATGAAAAGGTGGGAGTAGCCATACCAACTGTAAGAGGCCAATCAATTGAGATGTGCTATCCTAAAGCTGCTATAGTACCATATATATTGATTTATTTGGTTATAAACCATTCTCATGATCACATAAACTGTTATACAGTACATTAAGAGAAAAATGTCATTTGTGATTATTTCCACAGCACCACACATGGGCATGTAATTTAATAGAAAAATAAAAGACAATTATAAGGCTCAGATGATCATACTTCACAGGAACGAGGAGGAAAGAAAAAAACTCCATGATGTTCCATTCATAGTTTCCTCTAAATCATTCTGTGTGGGGCTGGTTTTCTCCAGTGGAAGAACAGGAGGTTCCACTCCTGTTTGCAGGATCAAGGTTCACTGATTTGTCAGGTCATGTAACAAGTTGATGGAGGTCCAGAATTGAGATAGCAGGCATGTTCCAAATCAGGACTGAAGCAGATTGGCAGACATGTTTGGGTGAAGTTTTAATAGGTGTAAATCACACTATACTTTATTGTAGTCGATAGGTGTTTTGATATTTGCATTTATTCAGTCATATTATAAATCTGAATTAAAATAGGAATTTTGTATTTACTCTCATGAATCCTAGTTAAACATTTTATCTTTTACTTAAGGGAAAATATAGTAGGAAGCTACAGGACTGGCCAGACTCATGCTTTTTTGTTTGGTTATGGTGTAAAAAGGAAGCTTGAAAAGTTGACTTAAAAATAAATAAATAAAAGCAGGGGCACATATGTGTGTCCTGCTAGTTCTTTTACATTTGAAATGTAGGTCTTGTCTGCCCTCAAAAAGCTCTGTGAGTCTCTGTATTAGCCTTTCTTCCTTAGAATTTCCCGGTGCTACTATCACTGGTGCTAGCAATAGTGAGGATTACTGTAGAGTGAATATTTTAAACATTATGTCATCTAACCCTGCTCAAAACTATCACTAGGGATAAAACAGTGGTAAAACTGTTTACATTAACATTCCCACTTTGCTATTACCTGTGGAGCCACATTGTTGGTAGCAACAATGGGAGTTTTAGAGAAAAAAGGACAGAGACAAAGTGTGAAATCCTGACCTCAAAGTCAATGAGACTTTTGCCACTGACTTCAAGAGGGCTAGAATTTAATCTAAAACCTGTGTTAACTTGTGCACTGGTGGCATCACAAGAGTCAAGTGATTTTTACTCAGGTCTCATCTGCACTAGAAAATTATGTTGGTTTAACTATGTCAGCAAAGGGTGTGAAAAATCCTCACAAAGTCTGTTTAGGCAGCACTATATCAAAAAATTCTTCTGCCAGCCTCGCTACTGCCTCTTGCAGACGGAGAACCCCTCCTGTGACCCTAGGTAGTGTCAACACTGAAGTGCTACAGCAGTGCAGCTGTGCTGCTGTAGTATTTTAAGTGTAGACAAGCCCTCAGACTGCTTAAAACTCTATTTTTGTTTACTTTTGAAACACCTGTTTAACTAACTAACTAGTATTTTAAGTAAAGGATGTCTTTTTAAAAAAAAAAACTACTCATGCCCCTTTAATGGAGTTAGATCTCACAATAAACATGTTCTGAAATCCCCAGCACATCTTCCTCTCAAACCAGTGAAGACCAGAGTTTTCATTCCTAATATTTCAAAGGTAAACAAGCTGAAAAGAAAACATATAAAACTCCTACTGTTCAGATCCTCTTTATATATGGCTAGAATTAGATGGTAAATTCCTTGGTGAAGGAACCCTAAGTACTATGGGCTCCCAAGTTGTTGGCCTCCAGGCACTACCACAATATAAATTATAAGCAAAGAGGCACAAGTTCAATTAACAAAAAAATCCTTGGCAGGCCAGCTTTAGTATCAACCTGCAAATTTGAAAAATGACTTGTGGGTGTCCAGGTGCTCAACGTGTGCATAAACTACTCTTATTTTCTGAGTGCAACGGGAGCACCTCATCACCATCTTTGGGTGCCATATTCTGACTATGTGCACAAAACAGCTTTTGCTCTGGCAGTGACTGTCTTCCAGTTCTGTATTTGTACTGCACCTAGCACAAAAGGGTTCTGGTCCCTGATCAGGGCTCTTAGTCACATATAACCCTCCCCAAACAGGCACATGCTACATTAAAATCATGCAAAACAAAAGGGGGAAGGAATGGCACCCCCCTCCCCATTTTGGGGAGCAAGCTGAATCTGCTCTGCAAATGTGATCGTAACGCATCACAGAAAGCATCCTCTTCAGTACGCTCCTCAAGGAGCGACAGTGGGCAGCAGGAGCCCGCGAGAGCGCAGCCAGGCCTGGCCCGGCCCGGCCCGGGGAAACCCGTCAGCAGCGGGGAGGAGTGAGAGGAGGGGTTACGAGGCCCGCGTGACAAAGCCCAGTGCGCAGAACGCTGGTGACCAGGAAGCAGAACAGCTCCTGGCTGCGGCCGGGGCTGGGGGACGGGCGCGGGCCGCACCTGAGCCCAGCTGTCCAAACACAGCCCTGCCCCCCTTGTCAGCGGCCCTGATGGGGGTGGGGAAGTGAGGCCTCCTCCTCCCGCCCGCTGCTCCTCACAGGCCTCCCGGCCCCGGGAGGGGGAGGAGGCAGGAGCCGGAGTGTGCGGGGCGAGGGGGAGACAGCGGGTCCCGGTGCAGCCGGGTCGGCGCTAAGCCTCTTAACGGGGAGAGACGGGCATGAGCTTCCCCAGCCGGGCGGCGGCGGCTGCTGCTGCGGGCGGCCTGGCGCTGCGGGGCGAGTAAGGCGGGAGCGCCACTGAGGAGGAGAAGCCCTGTCCCCGCCGGGAACGATGGGGAACTGCCTCAAGTCCCCCACCTCGGATGACATCTCCCTGCTGCACGAGTCCCAGTCGGACCGAGCCAGCTACGGGGATGGGACCGAACCGGATCAGGAGCCGCCGCCGCCATATCAGGTACTGGAGAGAGGGGAGCGAGGCAGCCGCAGAAGGGGGCTGGGGGTGAAGGAGCCAGGCGTGCCCAGAGAGGGACAAACAGAGAAAGGGGAGGTGGGGCACAGGACAGGGAAGGAGAACTGGAGCAAGGCAGGGGAGGGGAGAGGAAATAGAGATTGGGAGAGAGAAGAAAGGGGAGGGAGGGGAGAGAAGAAAAACAATAGGAAGGAGAGAGAAAGACACTAACCATTCTTTCCTATTTTAATTCATGGACTTTGGGTGGATGTAGCTTTCCATGTGGGCTTCTGCTTTTTGTAAGCAGCTCCAATGAGCCTTTCACTTTTAAGTAACAGAAAGGTTGGGGGGGGGGCCTCTTCCTTCCTCTTCCCCGCGCTACTATGATTACAAAACAAACAGTGAAAGTGCTTTTTCTGTAAAAGCTTTGGTTGGTGAAACTAATGTGTGCCCGGTCTTAAGTTTGGCTGCTGGCTAACTCATTTTATGTACACCCTTGGGTGAGACTTCTTTGTTTCTTTCAGTCTCATCTATTTTTGCCTTCCAACAAATTGGAAAGGAGATCAGAGGTTTTCTCTTAAGATAGACCATTGCTCAATGTGTTGTTGACGAAGATTTTAATTGATTTATAAAGCGTAAGTATAAGTGTGCGGTAGAAACTGTGCATACGAGAACAAACCAATACACACACTAAAACTAGAAAAGATTTTTTTTTGTAACCCTGTCTTTAATTTTTAGACAGCTCTGGATTATTTTAGGTGTTAGTTTTCTAATTTTTGCCTAAATGAGAGGAGCCTCTAGTTTCTCAGCCTGGGCAGCTTCCTTTGTTATCTTCATGGGGTGACATCACTGTCTGGCATTGCTCTTTTCTCATTGCCTTTTTAAACCAGAGACCACACAAACAAAAAACAGTCTTTGTTCGGGTTTATTTACTCTAGCCTGTGCTTTCTTGATTTTTACCAGTAATTGATCCGTAATGGATAACTTTTTTTTTTAAGGCAATAGTTCTTATTTCTCTCGAGGAATATCAGACATAGGAAGTGTGTTTTTTTTTCCTTGCTTCTCCCATCCTTACAAATATTCATGAATTTACAGCTTCTTGAAAGATTAAAAAGATAGAAAATACATAGCATTTTTCTTCTGTATGAAAACTAATGTTGATATCAAAACAACGTGGTCATGAATAGTAAGTCTGTAACCTTGACCTCCATTCAAGTGGTGACCAGAGAGATAGACAGAAACAGGCACACACTGAACTTGTGGTTGCACTTGCCCACTCTGTGTGATTACCACTCCCCTATATATCAAGCCATCCTAAAGGAGTTGGTTATGTCAGACAGTAGTAAAAGTGAAAAAAATAACTTATCTTCATTTTTCTTAGGGGATGATAAAAGGAAAAAAAATCTTTTGAAATTGCAAACCTGAAATAATAGGATATCTTCCTAGGAAGTCTACCGAAGTGATTGAGACAGTAACCTTGAAGGGAGACTTGATAGCTCTTTAGTTAGTTAGATAGGTGTCATTCAGAATTGGCATATAATTAACAAAATTGCCGGAAGCATTTAACTGGGTAGATCTGTCATCTGCAAATGCTCTATATGTTAAAGAATGATATCTATGAGAGGAATTTTTTTTGAACTGTTCAAGAGAAGGCGTGTGTAGCTGTCACTGATGATGCAGTGAAACAGCAGTGGTATTACAGAACATTCAGTATAGTTGTTTGTTTACATTTTGCATGTGCAGGGAAGTGTCTAACCCAGGGGTAGGCAACCTATGGCACGGGTGCCGAAGGCGGCACGTGATCTGATTTTCAGTGGCACTCACACTGCCCAGGTCCTGGCCACCGGTCTGGGGGGCTTTGCATTTTAATTTAATTTTAAATTAAGCTTCTTAAACATTTTAAAGACCTTATTTACTTTACATACAAGAATAGTTTAGTTAATATTATAGACTTACAGAATGAGACCTTCTAAAAACGTTAAAATGTCTTACGGGCACGCGGAACCTTAAATGAGAGCGAATAAATGAAGACTCGGCACACCACCAAAGGTTGCTGACCCCTGGTCTAACCCTTTTAGAATGAACTTCCTCATATGAGGAACTTTTCCTAAATTCTCAATTAGAGCTACTTAACTCCAGTGAACTGAAACTCATCACTGTCAGCTCAAGTTATTTAACGAACTTATTAATCAAAATTAAGCCTACATTATCTTTTCTAATTAAGAATGCAAGAATATTTTTTAAACCAAGACATAATATAAATAAAGTTTGGCAGTCCATGATATACATTGCAAATGCCAGAGGTGGTGGTGTTTTTTTTTTAACAGACTGACAGCATTATCATAAAGACTTCTTCATAATGGTCGAGAGCCTCTTGTGCAAGTTCTGCAGGCCTGTTGATTTCAGTAGCAGATAAGCATGTGTGTAAGAACTGAGACCCTTTCTCAGTTTTCTGGGAGGTTTTTTTTTGTTTGTTAAATGAATGTGCATTTGGGAAGTGGAAGGGAGTAGGCTGATTTAGTTTACTGTCTGTTCTTTTTGTCAATTATTCTTAAGCTCTGCCACTATTGAGGTACCACAGCAAATTTTTTTCATAGTTCACTTACGTTAATAAAGTTATGGAGCTCCACATATATGCACAGAGTATATCTGAAGCTCTGCTATTTTGAACTTCATTTGTTGCATTGACATTCATGATAGTTTATAAAATACTTTATATTTCCTAAGTAAATCAGTGCCAGAAAAGCTACTTTAATGCAATATCATGGTTCAGTTTCTTGATTTGTATGTTTAAAATTTCAAAGTTACAAGTCTCACAACTGAAGTTCAGCCTCAGTGACTGAAGATATAAATTTAACACTAGATACATCAGATATGTTCAAAATGAATACATTAAAATTGAGGAAATCGTAATTTTGAATTATCTGACTTCTGTGATAGATAGTTAAACCAGAGTAGCTGCTTCATAATGTTATAGTGGAACATAAAGAATTCCATATTGTTAGTTTCATCCTTCTTGTGAAAATAGTCATTATCAAACTATAAAATTATTTACACAGTTTCAAATTGTGTATGAAAATGTGTAAGATTGATGAGAGGAGTGCCTAACCATTTTGAAAACTACTGGTTTTGGAAACTAATGATATCTACCCTGGACAGTGCTGGGTGTTTATTACGATAAACATTGTTACTGGACTTTAAGCCTAAAAATAGGCAGACATATGCCTAAAAACAGCTACTATTTAGAAGACAGTCCTTCTCTTCCAGGACTTACGTTACAAAAAAACAAAACAAAAAACCCCAAATCCCCCCAAGAACAAAACCTAGATTTCTCTTCTGCCAGAGTTCAATCAACTTGTTTCCCTCCTCATTACCTGTATTTCTGTAGGTAGACGCTGGCTTATGGGTCTCATAAGTGACTCCTTAACCGTTTAGAGAGAGAAGGTGGGTGAGGTAATATGCTTTATTGGACCAACTTCTGTTGGTGAAGGAGACAAGCTTTCTTGAGGTCTGTGTAGCTTGAAAGCTTGTCTTCTTCACCAACAGAAGTTCGTCCAATAAAATATATTACCTCACCCATCTTGTGTCTGATATCCTGGGACCAACACAGCTACACCACCACCTTTAATTGTTTGGCATTTAAAATATCTAGTGTTTTTAGATACTATGGTGATGGGCACACATTTAAGACTCCAGTTAGGGCAAGTCTTCCATAACTTTTTTTTTTAAACTGTTCATGCAAAATACCCTCCCAACATTCCTTTAATTAGGGATGACAGATTATTACTGAATGCAGTGATATATAGGACTTAGAAGATGCAGTTTTTAGCTTCAGGAATTATAAGTCAAGACTGAAATACAGACACACAGGATAACAGGGATCAAAAGTTTCACTGGGTGTTCATGCACATATCTCTGTATATTATGTGGTGTGCATTTGAGTTGCAGCTGAAAGGTTTCACGGAAGAATTATGGTTATTTTTAGGAGGGACTTGAATGACCAGGAAGAGTAGCCCAAGATGGAGAGCAGTTCAGGTTTAAGGGGCAGCATGGAAGAAGGCACAAAGACAAGACTGAAAGAAGGGTAAAAAGGAAGCAGTTACTGATAGCTCTTTTCATAGGCTGTATATTTTGTCACATACCAAAAGCCAGCATTTTGAAGTATCCACTAATTTTGGGTGCCTCCATTTTAGGGTGACCAATTTAGGTCCTGATTTTTCTAAGGCACTAAACACATGTAACTCCATTTGAAGTAAAAAAGAGCTGTCTGTACTTAAGAAAAAAAGTAGTGTTTTTTTTTTTTAAGTTCTCAGAACTGAGGTTTTTTAAAAAAAAATTGCTTTCCTTTTCTGTGTATGTCATCTCATCATTTGTTAGTACAACACTTCTGCTATATTTCAGACAAGTTCACTGCTTTTCCCGCTTCCCACTTGTCACTCTTAGCAGTTCTAATCCAAAGATTATTTTGTAAAACAGAAGTCTCATAAGTGTTGCTTCAAAAAACCTAACAATAACAAACCTCCCCCCTCCTCCCCGCCACACACATCCTCACTCCATCACCATCCTGTTCCTGAATAATTGCACACAACAATTTATCATTTTATTAATTTTTGTAGACCCATACAGTAGCATCACAGTTTGAATGAGAAACTTGAGGAGAAAAGATGTGAGAAAAAACACACTTGTAGAGAAAAGAGGTGTAGCGAACTTCCAAAAAAGGATTTTCATAAAGTTCAATATTAAAGCACAGAACCTTTGTCTCAGTATATATTATACTTAATGCAGTAACTGAAATGCATGAAAATCTCATACAAGTTCTTGGTATTCATATTGATCTCTAGAAAGCATATTTGAAATGTTGGTTTGGAAGAATAATTTACGAAACACTTTCACGTTGAATAATGTAGTTCCAGATCTATCCACAGATTCCTGTAATATTATATACTGGCCTACAGAATCATACATTATGGGATCCAGAGTTTAGTTTATCGTTTTGGCTTTTTTTTTTTTTAACCTGATATCCCTTAGATTAGATCTTCAGCACAAGATAAACATAGGGAGAGGGTACAAATGTGGCTTAAAGCTAATTTTATGCTCCTGTAATCTTGGAGCAGCTGGAGGGCTGAACTATTTCCTAGCAAAATTTAGGACAGACGCCATTCTTCTCTAAATTCTGATTGCTGCAACAGCCCCTTACGGTCTGTTGCACCAGCTGGGGATCACCTGCATTCAGTGTGCTCTGGCCATGCCCCCTCCTTTTCTAATATGCATTCTTCCACCCTCAATGCTGGGGATGGCAGGTTGGGTCTGTACAAGGCAAATCCCCAGCAGCCCTATTAGGATAGCCATAGGAGCAGCACCAAAGTGCCAGGGCTGAGGTTCTGGCCCCTTGATTTTAAGGAGTTTTCAAGTGTCCCGGAAAATTAATCAGAATAATCAAAAGACTGTTTATTGGAATAGTCCACTACTTGCCTGTTTGAAACTTTCAGCCTTGGATGCATTTACTGGCTTTACTTTAACAAAACAGACAAGCTTTTATTGTGTCTCAGCAGTGCAATTTATATGTTGTGACTCACCCAACTATTACTTCGTATTGATGTTCTTCCACTGTTTCCAAAAGGAGCAGTAATTAAAATGGCTTGCCCTATTTAATAGTGTTAATCTCTGGTATGAGTGCAACTCCCATAGAGGTATCTGAGCCAAATTCTTTGAAGCCTCAAAATGATGGTGTGAGTTACATGGAGGCCCAAGATATTAATAAAACAAGTGCAAATGATAAAGTAGTATCACTTGTTCCAGTTTGGCAATGAGTAGGTGTGTAAACGTAATATAACTTGCACATACTGCAGGGGCATAAGAGGATAGTTGAGCAGAAGAGCAACTAGCAGGAAAAAGTACCTACCGTTATTTTATTGATAAACTAAACCAGCTAATAGCTTTTATGTTTATATAAAAAAATTAAATATGCAGGCCTGTTTTTCGTTCTCTTACCTTAGTATTCTAATCTCTCATCCCTTCTTCCTCCTCGCCCTCCCCAAAAACCCATACAGAAGGAACACCAAGCACAGTTGCCTCTGTGGTACTGAACTGTTCAAAATTCTGGTTAATTTCACTCTGCTCTTGTGGATGCCATTGGAGTAGTTCTGCACTGGAGAAGAGATTGTGTTGAGGGAGCTTCCGAAGATGTAAGACTCCTATGCCAAATTTTAACCCTTGATTAAGCAAGCCTCATATTTGTAGTCTAAGGTATAATGAGGCTCAGTCTCCTCTGTCAAAATGTGGATGATGTAAAGGCTCTGTCATGGTGTGTGTCTAGGTAATTAAGACAAATGGAGCTCATTTCCAATGGGATGAGAAAGAAACGGAGTGTATAAGGAAGCTTAGAACTTGTGGAGAGTTGGAAATGGTAGAATGAACTAATGTTGTTCTTGCAAGGAAGTGAACAACAGAATGTGATGACATGAGTTATCTTGTATAGCTTGTTTTACAGATTGAACATATCCTGTGACAACATTTCGTAACAATGACTGTCTGTTATGCCCAGGACCAAATTATAAAGCCAGTTCTAAAAAAATTGTGCTCACAACAGAAAGAGTGCAATATTTTCAGAAGCAATTTAGACAGTTATATTTGCAGATCCTTAGAATGATTCTTGTACGTTTTTTGTTATAATGGTGTCAGTATGATAAATTGTTCAGTCGTGCAAAACTTGGCATTTTGTGAGCACAAAGCGCACTGGACTATCTTTTTTTAATATCTGTATTTGGAGTTGCTGGGAGAATAGCTTCATTCAAAAATATATGCACACCAAATTATTTGGCTAGGAAACAATTTATCTTGACATTTCTTCCATCTGGAGGGTCATGTCTCGTGGACTCCCAAACTGTTTTCTTGGGGGATTGTGTTGCAGTTGATCAATGCTAAATAGAGTGGATTTGGGGTTTTTTTAAGTACAGTTTTCTTTCTGGCTAATGCTAAACAAAAAAAAGTGCAAGTGTGCCTGTCTTGTGTACATTTACAGCGCTTCAGCAGTGCAGCCGTAGTCCATGTGTTGAACACGCTCTATGCCGACGGGAGAGAGCTTTTCCATCAGCATAAAAAACCCACCCCTGTGAGCAGCATAAGCTCTGTATGTGAGAGAAGCTCTCCTGACAACAGAGTGCTGTGCACACTAGCACTTTTGTTGGCGTAACTTATGTCAGTCAGTGGTGTGGAATATTCACTCCTGGGAGCAACAAACGTTTTACCGATAGAGGTAGTAGTGTAGACATAGCTCTGGTGCAGCCTAGTTAGATTTTTATCTTGAAAGAGAGGCTATTTGCTGTCTTGTTAACTTTTTCTAGTTAGCAAGATGGGGATGGGGGAGAGCCATATTAGGTATCCAGAAGATAAAGGACACTAGATAGGATCATAAGGTAGGTAATCTTCTGGCATCAAGTAATGGTGGAAGTATTCTTTATAACACATACTTTTAATGAATATACTTGGTTATTGGCTGAATCTTGTTATTGACTCTCTTCCAGATTAAAAAAATTAGTGTTGGGTTTTCTTAAACCCCAATTTCATTGGATACAAGTATTAAATTAAGACCTGAGTTAGGAGGAACCACCACCAAAGTACAGTATGTCCACTGATATTTGAGTTCTGTGTGTGTTGTGTACTTTCTGTTGTGAAAACTAGAGAGAGTTTCTAGAGTTGTTGGTGATGGGCCTGCTAGCAGTAAATACTGATTCACAGACATTCCTGCCAGAATGTTCTGTAACAGCTATTCTGAAGTAAATAGAATATGTTTACAGTCTTGTGTGAAGGAGAGCTTTTGCCCCTTTTGAATGAACACAATGCTTTAGAAATGTCTGAGCTGGATGGAGACTCTACACATGAAGTAAAATCCATCTACCTTCGTCTCAATCGTTTTCTCTTTCTCCCTTCCTCGTTTTGATAAAAGTCAGAGGTGATGGTTAATGTACACTTTTGATAGTCAGACTGGTTGTAGATGTCTTTCTGACCTTTACTGGAGAAGATTTTAGTTGTGGTAAGTGAAAATGTAGCTAATGCTTCTTAGAATCTTCTTTGGGGTTGGCACTGATTACTGGGCTTCAAGAAGTTTAGATAGGAAGAATTTACCTTGCATAAGGAAGCAGATTATATGAGCTAACTTGCTATTCTGTGTAGTTTATCAAATGCTCTGTTGCAGCTGAATTTGGTATCTGAGGCAATTATGCATTCAGCGGACCAGGACTCACCATACTAACTAGTTTTTCTAAAAGTTTGAGTGAAAAAGGAATAATCTCACCACAGAACTACTGTGCGTGCCTCTCTTATTGGTAAGAAAAATAAATAAAATCTAAGAATGCAATGGTTGTGTTTCCTCAGACCCCCCCCAATCCATCTTCTGCAGAAGGAGGGACTATTTCTCTTCCATTCTGAATCATATGCAGTAAAGTGATTAGAGAGGCTTTTTTCTCTCAAATATTTTAAAATCAAAGCCTAAGGATCGGCAAAACATTGGGGGTTCAATTTAAACTGGAAATCTAAATAAAAAGAGAGAAAATTTCCTCTTAATTAAGCATTGGAGGAGATAATCCCCTGAATGCAAACACTTTAAGAAGAGAAGACTCAGTAGAATAACTTCAAAGTTTTGCAGATTCAGAAAGATAAGTTTTTGTATGTACATCTGCCAGTGCAAAATAAGAGTGGAACAATGGTCCCTCTGACCAGTAAGACAATAATTCATGCTAAGGTCCCAATAATGGGATTGTGTAGAGATCGGTGGGAATCTTATGTGAAAATAGAATCAGTGTTGAGGAAGAATAAAGTCTTCAGCTATGTCCCAGCACACAGTTTAACTACTTTTTAAGGGAAGTTTTGGTGTATACTCCAATCTGAAGTATGATCAGTTTCTAGAGACAAAAACTCTTTACTATTTCTGTGGTCATCTTTTTTATATTTGATGCATCTTAAATGCATTTTTAGATCTGCTTAGTTGATCCTCTTGTGTGATTGCATGGAACACTGTGTCCAGAGAAGACATTTCTGTTTGAAGCATTGAAATGTCAACAGGAAAAACAAGAAGCTTCTAGCTTCCACCAAGTTTTATCAGGGGAAATTGTTTTTAAAACTCTTTATAAAGCAGTGGGAGAAGAGAACAAATTCCTTCTTTTTGCAAAGTATTTCATACCGATCCAAAGCCTTTCCTTTTGCATCTGTGCAAAAATCATAGACAAGATTACAGAGACAATAAACATACAGTTCTTGCCAAAGCACCTTACAGGAGAAAGCTAGAGGAAGAATTGGTTAAGTAAGATTCTGACATTTCAGTGGCTAATTTATATCAGATCAGTCCACTTGAAATTATGAGGTAGGAAGCAAGCTGCTAATATAATCTGACCTTCAGTGTTCGTTACATTTTAAGACCAGTGGAGAAATCCTAGCTCCATTTAAATCAATGGGAGTTTTGCCATTGAATCCAGTGGGGCCAGGATTTCCTTCCCAGCTGTTTATTGTTCGCAATATCTCTGTGTTTATAACTTGCTTTGCTCAACCATTTTATGATTTCTGGGTGGAAAATAGTTCATCTTCAGAAACATGGTAATATCCTCAAAACAAGCTTATTTTGACAACCATAAATATTACATAGGCAAAACATTAGAAGAACGCTGTTGTAAAGTCAAGCATTCAGAAGTTAGGAAATACCAAAATTAAGGTTACCTGTGCAACCTTGTGTGTATGTATGCATGCATTCTGGTACAGTTTTCAGTTATCACAATATTTTTTCCACAAGACCCCTGACTCATTCAGTGCATAGGAAGGATGGTGCTTAGCAAGTAAGAGTTGTATGATGAATGAGGCCGGGTACAGGAATTAGAAACTGTTTATAGTGAATGGGGCTGCAAATAGAAAAAGGATGGTTTTGTTAACTAATGAACCCACAAGCCAATAGAAACACTTGACATGTAGTGATTTCCTTTAATTACTTGCTTTGTTATTAGATTGCTGTATCCCTGTTCAAATATCAGAACAAAACCAAAAAACCCCACAACCCAATCTATCATACCTGTATCCAAGTTACAAATGTGTGTTTATGCAGAATTTAAATAGACTTTTAAAAATATACCCTGCATCCTCCTGAAGCGCGGGGCCTCCCAAAGCGCGGGGCCTGGGGCGGTTGCCCCAATCCATCCTATGGACTGGACTGCTCTGGGTCCAGAGCAACCTAGGGAGTTAATGGCGGGGGGGGGGGGGAGGGCCTGGCACCAGCAGCAGCGAGCAACTCGGCCCCAGCCCACCCGTGCTCCGCCCCCTCCCTGCCCCAGTCCACCCCTTCCCCCAAGCCCCTGCCTCTTTCTGGCTTCTGCCCCTTCCCCCAAGCGATGTTGAAGTGAAGCGCGGTGGGCTGTGGACGGGTTGCTCACTGTTGTGGGTGCAAGGCCCCCCGCTAGGCACCTAGGCCACCCTGGACACTGTGTCTCCCCAAAGCCCATGGCCCAGGGCGTTTACCCCAGTCCATCTCATGGATGGGACGGCTCTGCTTGGACCTGTTTTTGAGCACCACCAAAAATTATACAGACCTGGCGCCTGTGCTTCCCCATACCCTTGTTTGTGGTCATCCTTTGTGTGTCATGTCTGAATTAGATTGAAGAGGATAAGTAGCTGTGCATCCCCTTCTTCCAGTTAGTTGGTAAAACACCATCCTATGGCTCTGTATAATTTGTGACCTCTGGCAAACCACTTAACTTCTCTGTGCCTCAGTTTTTCCATATGTAAAATGGGAATGCTAATGCTTATCTACATTACATGGTTAAAGCGCAAAGCATCTTTCATTCAATCTACAATAAAAATTGAATATTAGATCCAAAAAGGGATCCTTTCATTATGGGATTAATTCAAGAAAATTGTCTTGCATTTTGAAGGCTTTGCAAAAACAAAAGAAACAGAGATACATCTGTTTGTATGTAACAATTATCCTGTTGACAATTACATGAGTAAAGAAGGGGTCGTTTTTGTAAAGAAATCATAGTGAGCTGTGTTTTGTTTATATAATATGACCTTCTCTCATTTCTCTGCAGTCAACATCCCAATAAGCAGTGGGATACTCAAATTTCAGCTGTTTCAGCTCAAAAAAGATCTAACTCATGTAAAGGAGAAAATATTCTCCAATTCAAGGCAAATAACATGTCATCTTTCTGAATCATGTTCAGTTTCCTCCTTGTGGTCAAAATTCTTCAGTTTTATTCAATAGGTGGCTATCTCATTTCAGCTCCCAGAACAAGCAAGACTACATGTTACAAATGGCCCAGATGTAGAGCTTCATTTGCTGTTAATTCCTCTAAAAGCTCTGTAAATGGTGCTACAATATTTTTACTGAAAGCCAAAGACAGGGGAGAGCATCTCACTTAGAAGTGGTGGTAGAAGATGATACCAAGAAGGTTGTGAGTGTTGCTAAGTTGGACTAATGTTTCTCTTCATAGTAAATCAAAGAATTTTGGAAACTAAAGTTGGGGGGAAGGAAGAGGAAAGACTATTCATCTCCCTGCCAATGCAGGAATCATTCTTTCTGATCGGTTCTTGAGGAGCTTGTCTAGTTCACTTTTGAGTTATTCAGGTGATGGGGGTTTCTATAGCTTTCTTAGGGAGATTGCCCACATCTTCTGGGAAATTGTCCCAGACTAGTCACCCTAAACATTCCTGCCTTATCTACACTAGGGACTTACTCCAGTTAAAGCCTTCAGTGGCTAGTAATCATTGTAGCTGCACTAGTGAAAACTCCAGCAGTGAGTAGGATACGCCACTGTAAGCTGCAGTTTGTATTGGTCCAGCTTACCTTAGTTTCAAACAGGTGTAGGCTCCACCAGTGCAAACAGTGGCTGTGTCTGACCATATCAGGTGTGAAATCCTGACCCCAGTGAAGTTGATGGCAAAAGCCACTGGCTTCAGTGGGGCCAGGATTTCACCCTAAGGGTTTGCAGTTGTTGCAAAGCAAATGTCCAGTATAGACAAGGCCTCAGTTTCGTCCCTTTTTTCCCTCCTACCCATGATCCTTCTGTAAAAGAGTAACCTGATAGGATGTAAAACTATCCACATAAGTTATCACAGGTGCAGCCCGGATCTTTACTAAACCACCTAACAGTTCATAAGTATTTTTTTTCTGTTTGTAGATTTAGGAGGAGACTGCAGAGGCTTTCACAGCTTGTTCGTGTTGTGCAGCAGACTGATATCCCATGGGCCATTGAGGATTACAATAACATCATTCATTTGCATTGTGAGGTGCTGCTGTGCCTCTTTCCCTCACACAGACTGCCAGTTATAACTCTGTGGATTGTTTCCAAAGTCTGAATCTATTTGGCAAGCTTTCTCAATGACATTAAGAGTTTGATTACCTTTGTTCCTGTGTGTGGGGACTGCCTGTGTTTTTTGAAGAAATGTTGAACGTAAACCTTTTTGGTCTCTGAAATGTTTTGCTTTCGATGGAACTTCTGCTATTAATATCATATTTTTAAAATTGTAAAGCATTCACTTTCAGTTAAACTGCACTGTGTTATACTTGACGGTTCTTTGCTGCAGTTTAGTGTTTTTCAGTAGAGTCCACCAGTTTCCTCTCTTTAAGTCTGTGTTGTTTAATGTGAGTTGCAGGATTGAATCCTGCCTCTAAATACAAAGGCCAGGGACTCATTTCAGGAAGAAAATCTTGCTTCCATTTTAAGTGTTTGTTTGTATGTACAACAATAGCTAATTCACTGTTCAGCAGCAGCACATTTCTTATATAGTTTTTAGCCCTATCTTATTAACTAATATTTTATTTCTTTATCCTTTGTTAATTCATAATTAGTGAGACTGAATATTGGCTGGCAGCAAATACCCCTTTATCTGTGGCCTCTTCAGATCTCATAAGCTATGTATTTGTCAGGCCTCATCAGTACTTGGATTAGAGACCTATAAGTATAACCCAGATGCTGCAAGAAATTGTGTTATGGTGCCATGATGCTTTCTTTCTAGTTGGTATTAAACTAAAAAAGTGCCTGGTGTTGGGGCTGGGGCACTGCACATCAAGAAGTGTTGTCTTCTGATTGAGACATAAAACTGAGGTCGTGATTACTCAATGTCCCTGAAATTCCTTTGGTTCTTTTCATAAGATGTACAGGTCAAATTCCAACTTGAATACAGTAATTATATGCTGCCTAACTAAAATTCCCCTGTATTTTAAATTAGAGCAGTTATTCTTCATATCTCTCCTCCTTTAAAAAAAAAATTAAACAAAAAAAATTAAATGGCATCTGCAGAATGACAACTGTATTCCAGCACAGACGTGGTTGCATTTCAGTGTAAGATGGTAATATAAATATCTTCACACTTTAGCAAAACGTAAGTTGCTTCATTGGATGCTACAGGGCAGATCTTGGCCTGTGATGCAGCCCCTTTGTGCTGCTGGAGCAGCGTTGAGAGGTTGTAAAACTAAGGATTTTCTTAATGTGGTAGAATCCCTAGCTGGCATAGAGCCAGCACAGCAAGCTTTATAATGATCCTCTCACACACCCTCCCTCCCCTACTTTGGTGACACTTTTGGCTGTACTGTGTTCTAACAGTCTCCACCAGCATATTGGTTACCCCCTAGGGGTGGTTTTAAACCAGTATAAATTAGGCAACCCTGAAGTTAATTTTAGACTGGGGTCTGAACAGACTTCCTTGGGAACAGGAGGAGCACAGAGGTGGTGCACTCTTGCACATATCTCCACCTCACATTGGGTCCTGTGGGGAGTGTAGCTTGACTGGATCCGAAGATGATGGCATATATATATATTAAATATATACAAATGCAAATATCATGCACTCATACTTCTTATATTAACTTACACCAGCCAATGAGACTATTTTTGTAGCATTTCTAGGACAGTGATAAGGTAGATTTTGTAGAAAAAGTTTAAGACTTTTGCTGAAACACTTTATTTTCTTTAGATTAATCATAATTATATTTATTCCATGTATTTTTGTTTTACAGAATTTAGGAGGGCTTTTTGGTAAAATTATGTGTTAACTGCATGAATCAGAAGTTTCAAATGATGAAATGAACTAGGAATTGGGGGTTAAAGCAGAGGCAACTTTATAATACACGTGAACTCATAAGACAAACATTCTGGATTATGTAAACGCAGCGATGAGTCCTGTGGCACCTTATAGACTAACAGACGTTTTGGAGCATGAGCTTTCGTGGGTGAATACCCACTGCGTCGGTGTTACCAATTTCCACTACATGCATCCGATGAAGTGGGTATTCACCCGCGAAAGCTCATGCTCCAAAACGTTAGTCTATAAGGTGCCACAGGACTCTTTGCTGCTTTTACAGATCCAGACTAACACGGCTACCCCTCTGATTCTGGATTATAAAGTTTTGTCCTAGCTATTCTTACACAGCTATGTGATCTACTTGTAAAGACTTTCTTTTTCTCAGTGGTAGTCAGAACCTGGCAATCCATAAAGTTCTAAAGTTTTTAGTACAGTAAGGCCTTGTTTAAATGGAAGGGGTTTGGAGAAGACACTGTGGTATTATCAGATATAATTATTTTCCCCCTTTCTGTACCTCAGCGTACCTTTCTGCTGTGGTGCAGACCAGACCTTAATCTTTTCAGAGCTTTGATATATTTGTTTGATAGTGTTAAAATCATTAATATAAGGAAATTAACAGAAAATCTCAAAAGGAAAATATTTATCTATAACAAATATGAATCCATGACATTTTTCCCATAGCTGTTGAAATGATTGTGAATATTGTCAATACTAACTCTTTTGAAGACAACATTTTCAGAAAGGAGTTTCTCCAAGTTTTAGTACTGGTTACTATCACAACTTCAGATGTAAAATATAATTATACATGCACACATACATACCCTCTTCTAATGCTCATCTCAAACAGGACTTACCTTTCTCAGTCTCTGTGGAATGACACCCAAACCCTTTGTAGGGTATACTAGTGCCTAAAAATCTGGGAAACGAATGATAGTCTCACAGTCTCTGTCAAACTCTCTTTGAATCTGCTATTTCCACAACCTGCAGCAATTGTAGTCATTATCTTCTCCCAATGGGTGAGGGAGCCTGAACACACAGGCAAAGTCCTTGGAACACAATCCTTACAGCAGACCATGTCATGTTGCGCTGTTCCACCACTGAGTTTTCTAGTCAGGCTCCAACTCCTTTTATTTATAAACTCCTTCCCTCCCCTTGAATTCCCATTGGTTCCTCTCTGAATGAATGTCAGTGTGTTCTCCTATACTGCTTGCCCACAATGGAAGTCACTCAAATAAGCTTCAAACTGCTGATGAGCACACTTGATACCTGCTACACCTATTTTTGGATGATTTTTGTTCATCCAGAAGAGTCACTCTTGCTGGGATTTGACAAGTCCGTAGGTACAGAGCCCCAAAATGAAAATGGGTTCTTCCCTTGTTTGCACCACTAATGCTGCAGTACAGGCATGTGGGTTACATGAACAAACATGTTGCTTTGGTTTAACTAAAATCTGTTTTTAAATCAATTTAGTTTAACTGGTCTTCTGTGTGGACTCATGCCTGTGGAAGTGCCCACAGAGAGATTTGGAATGATTTAACTACATTGATTTTAAAAACAGATTTTAGTTAAACTAGGGCAACCTTTTTGTGTAGACAAGGTGTGAGTTAAAAATGATGAACGCTCCTTTTAGGTACTTCCCTGACACCATGGCTCCCAATATCCCTTCTGGTAATAGCCCCTCTTCAGGAAGATACCTAAACTCATGCGTAACTTTAAGCATTTGAGTAACTATTTCTCAGACATGAGAAGTAGGCCAAGAATTTAAAAAGCATATTCTGATAATTATGCATGTGGTTAAGATCCTTCCTGAATAAAGGCAAATGAGAATATTAAACCATGTTTAACATCTGTTATTTTTTGTTTTTTAGAGACTAGAATCTTTCTTTTATTTCTTAAGATTGAAAGTGGGGTGGTTTTTTTGTTTTCTCCAATCAAAAATAACCCTTGTGAGGAGCCCCAAATATGAATGATTAAAATTGTATTTATTTTATTAAGCTTCATGCTAAAGTGGTGGTAATTTGTCCTGCTAAGTTTGGAATGTGTAGCTATTTTAGATGACAGTACATATATTTTTATAGATTTTGATGCTAAGCACCAAATTTGGAACTTGTGAAATGCTTAACCAGAAGTGCCAGGGCAGTAAGAAACAACATGGCTACCCTATTTGGTATATCTATGTTGTTGGGTTTTTTTACATTTATAGCATGGAAAAAAAGGTGTAGTTACAGACTTTTGCCAAGTTGTTGTCAATTTGGGTTAAAACCAGAACCCTTTCAATAAAATCCAACCCAGAGAAGGGGATCTGTGTTCAAATGAGAGCCCATAGTGAATTCTCTATTTTTGTTGTTCCTCCCCTGGCTTAGGTTCAGATTAAATTGGGCAGCATCTGTACAGGTTTTATTGACTACGTTGAAAAGGGATTTTTGAAAATCCCTAGTGAAAGAATCATTGACAGGGTGCTGCACAGTAAACTGAGCTTCATAAAAATCTAGGGAAGACTGGTGGCGCTCTAAAGTTACTGAATGACTGAATAAAGATAAATATTTCTATTGTAAAGAGTTCATATCCAAGCAAGGAGGTTTTCTTTCCTTCCCCCGTCACTATTTTAGGGCTCGTCTAAATGATGAAATTTCCTAGCATAATTATACCATTGTAGTTATATTGGCATAACTCCCTGTGGGCACTTTTATTCCGGAATAAGAGTGCCAAGAACTGGACTGAACTGAACTGGAAAAAGGCACTCTATTCCAAAATAAGAGTGTCCACATGGGCAAGTATAGAGGTATCACTATAGTGGCATAATTATGCTGGGAAATTTCACCATTTAGACAAGCGCTCAGATGAAATTCTACACGTTTTTTATCTGTAATCGCTGTGGGGGTTTTGTTCTGGGGCTTTTTTTGAATGGATTGTGGCTTCACGTATCTTTCTCCTAGTTCATCAGAGACAACTATCTCCAAGTTTACTATCTAGAGCTTTCCATCTGTGACTCACCTCTACAATCTCCTTAGCCATTATAAGTGATAATTTATGTACTAAAACATGAATAAAAACTTGGTTTACTGACAGTCAAGGTTGTAGCAGGACACACCCCTTCCATTCAAAATGTTCTGGCTCTGTTGTGGTGTAAGAGAAACTGTGATGTAACATGGAAGATTCCCCACTGTGTATGTGTGAGCTGGGATGATGATGGATATCTTTTAAGATTTGCAGCTGTTCATGGATGGATGTTTCAGATTAAAATAGTTTTTTGTGTTCAAATCATTCTCCCCATATCAAAAAAAATAGCCTCTCTGCATTCATTTTCCTCCTATTAAATAGTTGCCCTTCTTCTGTCTCAGATTTAGTAGCAAAATAAACCATTATTCACCAAAGCATGTAAGTATGTGCTCAAGTCCTATTGAAGGCAAAGAAATTTAAACACACGTGCTTTGCTGAATTAGGTCCATAATTGTCTGGTTATCTGTTCATGAAGGCTTCCAATATGTTGTATTTGGATTGTTTATCTAGACTGCAATTAGTTATTTTTCAGTTGTGTGTATATTTTCTTGGAAAGTGTTTTGACTATTTTGGCACTGTTTGGTCACACCAGTTGGTGCACTTAGAAATGGAGACTGATGGCTAGATTCTGAAAGTTCCTATGGTATGATGATGATTACTCTGTATTGAAGTCGTAACTGGAGGCCCTAACCAAGTCTAGGTCCCATTGTTCTAGGCACTGGAGAGATATATAGTAAAAGATGGTCCCTATAATAAAAAGCTAATGATTAGATTCTTCATTAAAGGTCCATATTAAATTTTCTGTTAGGCTAATAGTGGTGGTGGGATTTGTAGAACATACATAGATTTTATTATTTGATGTCTTATGTTGTAAAAGAGAGAATGATCTCAACATGAATATCCCAGCAGTTTTACCATTAAGGGGCAGACTTCATTTAAATAACACGCTTACCATATTCCACGTAATGATGTGGAAACCCTGAAAAATGGGAACTGAGGATAAGCTTTCACAGTGGAGAAGCTGGACAATGCTAAAGTTCTTATTGTCTATATAGGAATAAATTGTCAATCCACTTTGTGGAATTTACATAGCAACTCCAGTTGTTAAGTGGCTGTATCTTGTACTACTAAATTGATTTACTTGTGGTTGTTTTGGCATGTAGAATGAGTTGCATGAAGGGTGAGTCTTGTCTTGACCCCAAAGTTAGTTCCATGATCTCATTTTTTCACGTGAAAATAGTGAGGCTGATTATGCTCTTATTTAAAACAGTATAAATTGGAAGTAATGAAAGTATGTGGCGTTACATTGATGTAAACCAGTATAAATTAGATCAGAATCAGGCCCTGTGTTTATAATGTTGAGTGTTAAAAGAAATACCACAGACTTGGAATATTTTGATTAGACAGACATAAATGTTTAAACAGTTTCCGTGGTGGATGACTTGTCAAATAGTCTTGTGAGGCTGAATGTACCTAGTTTGACCTGATAGTGCATCATTTGAATGTATTCTTGATAGAAATCTGTAGCCTGAAGACACACATTCTGGTACCAGACCCTGGACAGTCTCTATAGACATAAAAACTTTTTAACAAATGGAAGAAAATGCCTTCTGGAAGCATTCTACTTGTGCTGTATGACTTGTCCCCAGTGAGTCTACCTCTGTGTGTTGTACCTGTCCTTACCTTAGTACAACCCGATCTCCTGTGTTAGAAGTGGTTTGACAGTTGAATGAAATCATTCTTGGATTTATGTCCTTGCAAGCTAAATGCAGAGTCACTGTTTGTGAGGATCTTATGAAGTGGGTTTTAACCCATGAAAGTTTATGCCCAAATAAAATTTAGTTTCTAAGGTGCCGCATGGATTCCTCATTGTTTTTGCTGACACAGACTAACACGGCTACCCTTCTGAAACCTGTTTGTGAGGACAAGCCTTATGTGAATGAAATTACAAATATTGCTCGTGTGCATGGGAAGTATTATTGTAGTGAAGGGAAGTTTGTAATGCTTCAGAATCTCTCAGTATATATACTTTTTCTGCCTTGTTTACAGATCCAACACTGCCTGGCTGGTGAGTCTTGCCCACATGCTCAGGGTTTAGCTGATCACCATATTTGGGATTGGGAAGGAATTTTCTTCCAGGGCAGATTGGCAGAGGTCCTGGGGGATTTCACCTTCCTCTGCAGCGTGGGACACGGGTCACTTGCTGGAGGCTTCTCTGCACCTTGAAGTCTTTAAACCATGATTTGAGGATTTCAGTGGCTCAGACGTAGGTTAGGGGGTTGTTGCGGGAGTGGGTGGGTGAGATTCTGTGACCTGCGTTGTGTCAGACTAAAGGATCATAATGGTCCTTTCTGACTTTAAAGTCTATGACTCTATGACTCATTCTCAACATGTTCAACAGTAATAATCAAGACATGGAGCGTCTTATAGGGATTAATAAAGGCCAGCTGGGATGAACTGATGGCCTGAGTCTATACCTCTGGCTGTTTACTCCAGCTAGTCACTAATCTGCAAAAAATGCCTTGTGTCAGGGTAATTAGTGCTATTATCAAATGACACTAAATAAAAAGCTTAATAGCATTTTTTCTTAAATTCTGTCATCAGCACAGCCAGCAGGCCACATGCAGCTGCAGCTGGCAAGAGCAGCTACATCTGTATTTGGCAGAGCAAATGTGTTCGGGCTGCCTGTGGTGAGATGAGACAAAGAGAAATGCCTGTGGGTTGAGGAAGCGCTGCAAACTTTGCACAGTAGTGCAGACTTTTTCACAGTCACATGTGCAAGGCGGTGATAGTACTTCAAACTTTTGATTAAAGAATCTGTTCTGACAAGTCACTTTACTGCCACATAAGATTAAATTGTTAAATAGACCCCCCCAAAACCCTCTTAAAAATAAAATTGAAGGTAGCAGACCTTATATCAGATCATAAAGCCGCTGCCACTTACACAGCTAATTCCTTAGCTGCACTTCCTGAGCCCAATTTTCGGACCTGGACTTTTGACTTTTGTGTATCCAGTTTGTGTGTGGAAATTAGGTGTTAACATTTTTTCAGATAGTCAGAGGCTGATACAAAAAGACAATTTTTCTATCTGACAGTATCTTCAAGGTGGTAACTTCCTGTGTGAGTATTTGGTATTCAGGATCATATTATAAAAAGTTAATAAAAATTGAGCATTTTGGTGCTTTCAGATCAAATAACCTTAGTTGTAGCACTGATTCTTGAGTTGCTGAGGTCCTTTTAAAAAATTTCTGAATATAACTATACTATCATGCAGGAGCGGCGCAAGGGTTTTTGGCGCCCTAGGCAGGGGTCCTTCCGCGGTCGTTGGCGGCAGTTCTGCGGTGAGGGGGGTCCTTCTGCACTCCCGGTCTTCAGGACACTTCGGCGGCGGGTCCCAGAGTGAGTGAAGGACCCGCCGCAGAATTGCCGCCGCCGACCCAGAGCATGGAAGGACCCCCCGCCGCAGAATTGCCGCCCTCTCAAATCCTGGTGCGTTCGCCTAAATGGAAGCACTGGCCCAGCTATCATGATCTCAAAAATCCCCTTGGCTTCACCAAGAGTGCCAGTTTTGATCACATGCTTGACAGCTTAACCCACAATCTTTGTGTTGTATGCATAGAACACCCTCTCCCCAAAAAAACAAATCTGTAAAATCACTGTTGTAGCTTCCTTGAAACCTCTCCTTAATACTCACTTCTCCCACGATGCTACAGAAAGCAGTAAGCTGATAATAGCTAGCAAGGTGGGGTGAGCTGAGACTACTGCTTTTGATCTGCCTGTTTGTTTCAATTAATAACAAACAAGCAAACAAAACCCCCATTACATCTTGTCTTAAACTACGTTGTGAGCTCTTTGGGGCTGTGATAAAGTGGGATATGTCTATATCAAATTGTGAACTCCATTTTGTATTGTAACCTCAATTTTAGGACTGGAACTGGGAAGCTGCCAGGAGCAGGCGTTCCAGAGACTCTGGGAGGGGCGGCCTTGGAGCCAGAGGCTAAGTTATGAGTTAAGACAGTTTTTTTTGGTTTTTGGGGGTTTTTTTGTGCTAACTTCTGTTAAGAGAAAAAACCTCCTTGCAAAATAGTGGGTGTTGCAGCACATGATTTGGAGCTGGGGAGAAATGCTAAGGGGGTTCATAGGGAGAAGGTGTGACGGAGTAGGGAGTATTAACCTGGTAATGTTGGATGGAAATTTTACTAGTTTACTGTCATCTGCTAACACGGGGTGTGCCTCCGTTTCCCTGGGGTACTTCACCAGTACTAGATGGTGATGGGAAATAAGGGTATGACTTCACAGAGGGATGATACTTCATGGCCAGCACATAAACAAGGGCGGCTGCCCTTCGTAACCTGAGCCCAGGAGGAGGTTGGGGCCAGCCGGGGGTGTGGCTGGGTGAGGCAGCAGGAAGGGGTTTCAGTTGGGAGCTGGCTGGGGAGATGGCAGGAGACCCAGAACCTGGGTCTGGACCCCCCAACCCCGCAAGAGGGACCTGACTGAGGGGTCCTGTTTTCTGTACCTACAAGCTCTGTTTTAGATAGTGTTCCTGTTGTCTAATAAACCTTCTGTTTTACTGGCAGGCTCAGAGTCACAGTGAATTGTAGGAAATGGGGTGTGTAAGGCTCTGACTCCCCCACATTCCGTGACAGAAGAAGAAAGGGAAACCTAGATAGTGGAGAAGAGGGATTGTGTAAGAGTCCAGAAACAGAAGAAAGTATGAGTGATTTGGGAGAGGGAGAATATTTAAAAAAAAAAATAAAATTCTCAGGAGATGAGTGAAATCGTGGCTCCATTGAAGTTAACGGTAAAACTCCTACCTCTGCAACAATGGAGGATGCTTAATCAAAAGTATTTCTGCATGAAAAGACTATTATTCCTTGAAGTTTCTCTTATAACAAGAAAGTCATGTTAATTATGATACTTAGTAAAGGGAAAATCAAGGTTAGAAATGCTTTATGCTGTGATGTTTTTGTCCTTCAGCATTGCCAGACTTCCCAAAGGGACCTTCTAATGAGAGAGTAAACAATAATACTGTGCAGTTAAATGGCCTTTGTGTAACACTAGGGATGCAGTGATATCAGAACAATCCCTCAGTCGTACGCACCAACTCCATAGGTGCTCCAGGGCTGGAGCAGCCACAGAAAAAATAGTGCTCAGCACCCACTGGCAGCCCCATGGATCAGTGCCTTTTCCTTGTCAGTGGGCCCTGCCAATCAGTTCCTCCTCCTCCCTCTCAATGCCTCCTGCTCACCACGATCAGCTGTTCAGCGCCATGCAGGAAGCACTGAGGGGGAGGAGCGGGTGCAGGAACAGGTGGGGGAAGGGGCTGAACTGGGTGGGACAGAGCAGGAGCAGGAAGAGGCAGGGTGGGGCGGAGCAAGGTTGGCGCACCTCCCAGGAACACAGGAAGTCAGCACCTATTCCCCCAGTAGTATATTGTAGCAGGGTTGCCACTTACTGAGCACCTCCTTTTGGCCAGAGGTCACTTTGAAGGCACCTTGCCTCTGTTAGCCCCTTCTTGCAGGCCCCTTAAGAACTCTACACACACATACACTTCCTCTTGTGGCTAGTAGCACCCCCCACCATAGGGCTAGTTAAATAACAAATGTTTCAAAATCATCAGGGTCCCAAAATTAAAGTCCATAACCGTACCACAGAAAGTCATACTCAGCCCTAGTTCTTCTGCCCCACCCAGAGCCATCAGTCTCAACCCTTTCTAGCTGAATCTCCAGCTGTGGCTTCCTTCTCTCATCAGCCCGTCCCTGCAGCTTCCCGCTGCTCTTTATAAGGAATCCCCTGATCCAGCCCAGGTGTGCCTCCTTCATAATCATGGTCGGGTGGCCCCAGACCCTCCAATCCTTAAGGGGCAAGCCACTGTGTTTCATACATATGACATCTGTTTTCTAAGTAGTATTGTTCTGAAAGCTATGTTCTGAAATCAGACAAACATTGACTACTATTTTAAAGAAAAAAGTATGTCAAATCATAAGTTATGTGCGATTAGTTTTGATAGAGATTCTTGTCTCTCTAACATAAGGGGTTGCACATTCTTGAGATATGCAAAGAATCATAATTGCATTTTATTCCTCTTCTTAATACCATTTTATAAAGTGGTGTTAGGTTACATATTTTGTGGAGTAACTTGGTGATCTGTTTGAAGAAGTGTCATAGTCCTGCCATGTGTGTGTTTGGGAGAGAATTACATGTGTTTGGAATCTTCTTCGTAGCTTTCATCCATTTCTTAGTATCAAACAGGCCTTTTGTAGATTTGAAGACCCAGTAAGTCAGGAATCAGTTACCATTTTAACTAACAAGATGTGAGTTTAGTGCTTTCTTTTGACATTACTGACTGTATTCCTGTTAAATGAATTGTGTCTACTAGATAAAGCCACTATTCTTCTTCGAGTGATTGCTCATATCCATTCCAGTTAGGTGTACGCGCCGCGCGTGCACATTCGTCGGAAAACTTTTACCCTAGCAACTCAGTGGGCCGGCAGGTCGCCCCCTAGAGTGGCGCCACCATGGCGCTCCATATATACTCCTGCCGGCCCACCCGCTCCTCAGTTCCTTCTTACCGCCCGTGTCGGTCGTTGGAACAGTGGAGCGCGGCTTAGCTGACCTCCACTTCCCTAGCTACTCGTTTTCTCGTATATAATTATGCAGTTATAACACTTTTATATATATATTTGTATGGTTAGTTTAGTTAGCGGGGTTCAGGAAGTAGCCCCTTCCATGAGCCCAGTGCCGGAGCCATGCATGGCTCACCGGGTTTTAAAAAGGGGCCCGGCTTGCCAGAAGCCGCGGCCGAAGAGAGATCTACATGACTCCTGTTGAAGTGCCTCAGGGAATCACACTTGACAGATAAGTGCCCCATTTGCAAGGCTTTTAAGCCGAGAACAAAAAGGTGCGGGACTTTCACTTACCCCTCCACCTTGGGCGCGGAGCGATGTTCAAGCGGCGGGCAGAAGCGCCTCCTCGGCACCGGACCCCGCCGGTACCACCAAGGCCTTTCGGCACCGACCGTCGCCGGCACCGATGTCGACTCGGCACCGCTCCCTTCTTCCGAGGTCGAGAGAGTCTACGATTCCTGCTGGTGCCTGGCGGCTCCCCGGCACGCGCCGTGGTTGAGCCCCCTGCTCCCGCTACTTCCGTGCCACCTGCATCGCAGCCAGAGAGCTCGCCTAAGTTGCGTTATCCGGCACCGTCACCTGCAGAGGCACCGATGACTTCGGCTCCGTCGATTCCAGTCCCCCAGGACCAGGGAATCCGCTGCCTGGCAGCTCCCCGGCTCGCGCCGTGGTAGAGCTTACTGCTCCTGCTGCTTCTGTGCCAGCTGCACCACAGCTAGACAGCTTGTCTAAGATGGCTCGCCCGGCACCGACGACGTCGGCACCGTCGATCCCGGTCCCACGAGGGCCGTAGAATCCGGTGCCTGACGGCTCCCCGGCACGCGCCGTGGTTGAGCGTATTGCTCCTGCTGCTTCCGTGCCAGCGGCACCGCAGCCAGAGAGCTCGTCTACTCGGATCGCCCGGCGCCGACACCTGCTACGGCACCGATGACGTCGTCACCGTCGATCCCGGTCCCACAAGGGCCGTAGAATCCGGTGCCTGACGGCTCCCCGGCACGCGCCGTGGTTGAGCGTATTGCTCCTGCTGCTTCCGTGCCAGCGGCACCGCAGCCAGAGGGCTCGTCTACGTCGGATCGCCCAGCACCGACACCTGCTGCGGCACCGATGGCGTCGGCACCGTCGATCCCGGTCCCACACGGGCCGTAGAATCCGGTGCCTGACGGCTCCCCGGCACGCGCCGTGGTTGAGCGTATTGCTCCTGCTGCTTCCGTGCCAGCGGCACCGCAGCCAGAGGGCTCGTCTACGTCGGATCGCCCGGCACCGACACCTGCTGCGGCACCGATGGCGTCGGCACCGTCGATCCCGGTCCCACACGGGCCGTAGAATCCGGTGCCTGACGGCTCCCCGGCACGCGCCGTGGTTGAGCGTATTGCTCCTGCTGCTTCCGTGCCAACGGCACCGCAGCCAGAGAGCTCGTCTACGTCGGATCGCCCGGCACCAACACCTGCTGCGGCACCGATGACGTCGGCACCGTCGATCCCGGTCCCGCAAGGGCCGTAGTATCCGGTGCCTGACGGCTCCCCGGCACGCGCCGTGGTCGAGCTAATGCTCCGGCTGCTTCCGTGCCAACGGCACCGCGGTCAGAGAGCTAGTCTAAGTCGGATCGCCCGGCACCGACACCTGCTGCGGCACCGATGACGTCGGCACCGTCGATCCCGGTCCCGCAAGGGCCGTAGAATCCGGTGCCTGACGGCTCCCAGGCATGCGCCGTGGTTGAGCTCCTGTTCCGGCTGCTTCTATCGGCACCGTCGATTCCAGTCCCACAAGGGCTATCGAATCCGGTGCCCGACGGCTCCCCGGCACGCGCCGTGGTTGAGCGTATTACTCCCGCTGCTTCAGTGCTGACGGCACCGCAGCCAGACAGCTTATCTAACTCGGTTCGCCCGGCACCGGCACCTACCGAAGCTCTAATGACCTCGGTACCGTGGATCCCGGCCCCACGAGGGCCGTCGAATCCGGTGCCTGACAGCTCCCCAGTACGCACTGTGGTTGAGCCTGCTGTTCCCTGCACGCCGGAGATGTTACCAACGGCGAGGGCTCTCAGTGCCATGACAGAGTCAGTGCTGCCTGACCCGGGCACCGCCGGTACGGGTAATACAGTCTCTTCAAGGGACTGTCCCCTGTCAGTACAGCAGAGCGGCACCGTCCATGATCACGGTCCCGCAGACACTCCAAGTCCTGTCGGCACGCCGGACACCACTGGCAGTCCCGGTACTGTTTTCCTCGGTACTGGTCACACTCGCTGCACCGGTCGGTATCCCGTTCGCCGACCCGCTGTCGGCACCGTTCCGACATCTGGCACCGGGGCAGGTACCTTGACTCCTGTAGCTCTTCTCCGAGCCTCGAGATCTCGGTCGACCTCCCGACACCGTTCTGGTTGCGGGTCTGGATCTCGTTCCAGGTACCGATACGCCTCCCGATGCCGGTCCCCGGTGCCGAGTTGGGCAAGGTCCGAGTGAGTCAGAGACTCGGCCCGTGCCTTCTTTTAGTACCTCCATGGCCATCCGGACACGCATCCGTGTCATCCCATATGCGCAGATTTTATGCTCAGGACCACGATCCTGATATCATGGCCAGCGGGCGCCAGCCCCGAAGCAGAAAGAGCCTTGGCGAATGCAAGGTGTACTCTGCAGGGGCCCTGCGCCTCTGGGTAGCAAAGCAACAAGCCTTGCTTAGCTGCGATAATTATAGCACCTGGGTGGAGGAGTTTCTCCCTCGAACCTCCCACCTAGAGTTCGCTGCCGTCTTGGAGGACGGGGGAAAGAATTTACCCTTTGTTGGTAAAGGCATCTTCGCGGCAGAGACAGCCCCAGACTGCGAAGCCTGCTGGACAATAGGGTCCTAATGCGTCTCAGCGTGTATACGCTTGCGACCAAACGCAGGCCTTTATGGCCCCAGCCGCCATACTCTGTGCCTAGCCAGAGGCAGAACTCTGGAAAACGGCAAGGCCAAGGTGGTCGCAGACAAACGTCAGGCCCCCTAAAAAGCCAGAGTCGAGGTCCCTCGCAATTACCACTGGGACCAAAGACGGACCTTCCAAGGTTCGTCGGAGGGCGGTGTACCAGTCGCAGGACGGGGTCCTGATCCCGCTTTCTCCTGGCATGGCCCCAGTTACTTTTAGATCGCTGGGTCCTGCGCACGATGGAGCATAGGTACCACCTTTAAATTGCTCCAGCCCTGTCCCCCTTCAGCGGACGAAAGGGGCTAGGGGTTTTACTCCCGTTATGCCCTAGTTCCCCACTCGAACACAGGTCTCAGACCTCCCTGGTCCTGCATGGACTCAACCGGTTTGGGATAAGGTTAAAGTTCTGCATGGTATCCCTGGGAACCATTATTCCATCCTTGCCTCCTGGGGGCTACTATGCCGCCCTGGATAGGAAGGACGCGTACTTTCGCAATGCCATCTTCCCTCCGCACGGGAGATGCCTCCGCTTTATAGCCAGCGGTGAATACTCCCGGTTTACGGCCATAGTCGCCGCCTACCGTAGCTATGTCGGATATGCGTTTTTCCGTATTGGGACGATTCGCTTATCCGAGGAGACTCTGACGCACAACCCACTCAGCCGTGGGCATCGTCACGGTCTTATTCACAGATCAAGGCCTGATGATTACTATAGAGCAATCCACTCTGGTTCCCACGCAGAGGTTGGGCTTCCTAGGGGCTATCTTGGTCTCCTACCTAGCCGGAGCCTGCTTATCGCAACTGCGGTTTTAGGCGATGGCATCAATCATCTGAGGTCTGAAGGCTTTCCCAACGACCTCAGCTCGTTCTTGTCTCAGTCTCCTGGGTCCATGGTTGCCCGCAAGTTTGTAACCAAGCACGCCAAGCTCCGCCTCCGTCCTCTCCAAGTCCGGCCCACCTCGGCGTACCGCTTGGACAGGGAGCCAATGGTCATGGTAGTCACTGTTCCCTCGAACGCCTTAGGCTCCCTAGAGTGGTGGCTAACCCCCTCCTTGGTGTGGACAGGATGCGGTTTCATCCGCCCCAGCCCTCACTGCCCCTGACGGCGGACGCATCATCTCTCTGCTCGAGTGCTCATGGTCACCTCCGAGCTTAAGGCCTTCGGTCTTCTAGGGAGCTGGCATTCCTCATTAATGCCCCAAAAATCAGAGTAGTCCGCCTGGCATGCCAGGGGTTCCAGCGGCAGCTGCGAGGCCGTTGTATCTCGGTGTTTACAGCCAACACAATGGCCAGGTGCTTCATAAGCATTCAGGGGGGACATAGTCCTCCCCCCTTTTTTGTCAGGAGGCCATCCATTTCCGGGTCTTTTGCATGGCCCGCTCGATGGAGCTGGCGACGTCCTTTCTCCCAGGCGTTCGGAACGTCTTATCTCTTTGACTCAGCAGGTCTTTCCTGTCTTACGAGTCATCACTCTGCCCCATGTGAGGCGTCCCGCTTTCCGGAGGTGGAAATGGTTCCTCACACAGACCTGTTCGCTCACCGCGAGTGCAGGAAATGCCAGGTGTTCTGCTCCTTCCAAGGTCTCTCCTCGGAATCGATCTTGGACGCATTCCTGATACCGTGGAACGGCCAACTGCATTATGCCTTCCCGCTGTTCCCACTGGTTCGTTACGTCCTGCTCAAATTCCGCAGGGGCGGAGCGTGCGTCATCATGATCACTCCAGAGTGGTCCAGGCAGCACTGACATACCACGTTGCTCGGCCTGTCAGCCCAGACCTCATCACTCAGGGCAATGACAGGCTTCGTCACTCGGACCTGCAGCCTCTTCGCCTCACGGTGGCTCCTGCGTACCTGAGTTGGGGTGACAGGCAGCCTTCCACCTGGTCAACGTACCGAGCCAGGTGGAAGCGTTTCCTTTACAGCTGCAGTACGCTCGATCTTGCTCCTGCTGAGGTCTCGATCCCCTCTATTTGGCCTGCCTCTGGCCTTCAGCGGCAGGATCTGGCGGTATCATCGCTGAGGATACTCTCAGCAGCCGTCCCTACCTTCCAGCAGGCTAAGATGGACGTTCAGTGTCCCACGCTCTATGGGTTCGAGGTCCCTCAAGGGCTTGGAGCGCTTGCACCCTCGGGTGCGCCGCCCAGCCCCGCCCTGGGGCCTCAACCTAGTCTTGGCCAGACGGGTCTCTGAGATCAGAGCTCTTACGAAGGTTCCACAAAGACAAGGTGCAGTTGTGACCGCACCCGGCTTTCCTCCCTAAGGTGTTTTGGCCTTTCATGTTACCCACAGCTCAACGCAATGGGCATAACCGTTGCACTCCTTGGACATCTGTGGAGTGCTCGCATTATGTTGTGCTGACAGAATCATTTCCTAAGGTGCCCCAGCTCTGCCCCGGTAGCGGGCCAAAGGGAGGGCTTGCTTGTTTTCCTCTCAGAGGATCTCATCTTGGGTGATGGCGGACATCCCCACTTGTTCTGATTTGGCTCATATTTCCCCAAGCCACATCACCGTGCATTCTACCAGGGCTCAGGCTTCATCTGCCGCCTTGCTGGCTCGTGTTTCTACCCACGAGACCTGTCACGAAGCTCCATTGGTCCTCGGTCCTTACCTTTGCTTCGCAGTATGCCCTGGTTCAGCAGTCAAGAGAGGCTGTAGCCTCTGGCTCGGCAGTTTTATTCTGCCACATTTCACTCCGACCCCACCGCCTTTGTAAGGCTTGGGATTCACCTAACTGGAATGGATATGAGCAATCACTCGAAGAAGAAAAGACGGTTACTCACCTTTGTAACTGTTGTTCTTCGAGATGTGTTGCTCATATCCATTCCGCACCCGCCCTCCTTCCCCACTGTCGGAGTAGCCGGCAAGAAGGAACTGAGGAGCGGGTGGGCCGGCAGGAGTATATATGGAGCGCCATGGTGGCGCCACTCTAGGGGGCGACCTGCCGGCCCACTGAGTTGCTAGGGTAAAAGTTTTCCGACGAATGTGCACGCGCGGCGCGTACACCTAACTGGAATGGATATGAGCAACACATCTCGAAGAACAACAGTTACAAAGGTGAGTAACCGTCTTTTACTGATTCTAACTTGAACAATAACTCCCTTTGACTGATCTGGTTGTCTGTCCTAGGCCTCTTTCCAAATTAAAAACAAAAGGTTTCTTTCTGTTTTTGAAAACTAAAGCATAATTCTTCAGGTGTGCTAAAAAATTACTTGCATTTTGGATGGCTATTTGGAAATAAAACATAATGAGGGGTTAATACAAAATTATGGGTAATAAGTTCATTAAATTGCGTTTTATTAACTGGTATTGAGCTATGATGTGAATTGCTCTTTTTTTGGTGTAATAAGTAAAGTCTTATAAAATTGGCAGATATCTCATAACATTTCTAAAAGGTTATTAAAGTAACCTACAATAATAATATTATAATTCACACAGTAATGGTGTGTGATGTTAAAATAATACAACTTGGCGGGGGATAAGTAAGTTATCTCAGAATAAATCTTAATGTAATCAAATCTGAGAGAGCTTTTCCAGAATAACATTTACAAAAACAGCCCCTCCACCACTATGCCAAGTAAATCTAATAACCCAATGAAGCAAGAAGAGCAGAAGACTCTGTGAAATTCACTAGAGATATTGCAGAAAATAACCAAATGAAATTCAGTTTGAAAAAAATGCATGATAGTACAAATGGAAAAACAACACACCCAGTACATGCCATAGTCAGTAACAGCTTGATCCAAAGCCCTTTAAACTCAGTGGTAGTCTGTCCATTGACTTCAGTGGACTTTAGATAAGTCCCTAGTAGGAGGAATGAGATTTAGAGTGATAATGGACAGCACAACAGACACAAATTTGCAGTGTATTATGGCTGCAGAAGGGCCAGTGCATTTTAGCTCTTCATAGCAAAAGCACCAAGTCAGTGTGCCTGGAGGCAATAGCAGGTATGGCTCAGGTATGAAGCAGTAATCGGACTATTACAGTTGCTTTTGGACCACACACTATAATGAAGATACTGACAAATTGGAGGGAGTTTGAAATAGACCAGAAAAAAATCATGGCAATAAGAGAGAGACATTTGTGAGGAAAGATCTGGACCGGGGTGGCCAGTCTGTGGCTCCGGAGCCACATGCAGCTCTTTAGAAGTTAATATGTGGTTCCTTGTATAGGCACCGACTCCGGGGCTGGAGCTACAGGCCCCAACTTTCCAATGTGCTGGCGGGGGGTGCTCACTGCTCAACCCCTGGCTCTGCCCCCACTCCATCCCTTCCCGCCCCTACCCCTCAGCCTGCTATGCCCTTGCTGCTTCCCCTCCCCCTCGGAGCCTCAGCCTGGAGCCTCCTGCATGCCTTGAAACAGCTGATCGGGAGGTGCAGGGAGGGATTGGGAGACGCTGAGGCTGCTGACGTATTACTGTGGCTCTTTGGCAATGTACATTGGTAAATTCTGTCTCCTCAGGCTTAGGTTGGCCACCCCTGATCTGGACTGTTCAATTCACAGTATTTGCTTTGGCAACAACTAAGGGGAGAGAGAGAAATATACCAGTCTGCAAATACACGAAGAATGTAAACAAGGAACTAGAAGAATTGTTTAGTGTAGTACACTGAAGTAGAACTAAGAGTATGTTTAAACTTGAAATTTTAGTTGTGTTTGAGCATGTTAACTAACAATTGTACATCACAGCATACGGCCACTTCGCAAATGTTCAGGTTAAACATGACAAGGAACAAATGTTTGTATCCTTCGCACACTAGAATTTACAACTATGGTAGTTAACTGGTGTTAAAACATAACTCAACATTCCAGCATGAGTATGACATATCCTAGGAGTTACGGGATTTAAAAAAAAAAAAATTGGGAAATTCAAGGCTTTAATGACTTTCTGATGGGGAAGTAAAGGGAAGCCACAAGCAGTCATGCGACCCTCCCCAGCAGTATGTTTTGGGTACCCAGGGCAGCCAGCAGAGAGGTAAATCACTGTGAGGTGGAGGAAGGACAGGGAAGTCCCTGCTTGTGGCTCCTACCTGCGTTAGGCTCAGCTGCTAGTCCCATCTGGGCTGGGGAGGATGAGACTTTCGCTTACCCTGCATGGCATCTGGGGCCGTGTCAGACCCACCCCCAGATTTCTCCCCCAGCTGTGGGAAGCTCTGCAAACTCCCCCCTTTCTTCCCTCTCTTCCCCCATGCTTCCTGAACCCATTGCTCCTGAGCTGCAGGGAGAGGGATCTCTGTACAGGGAACTGCTCCCGCATCCATCCAACTCCTGTGCATCCAGACCCCCTCATACCCAGACCCTCCTGCCGAGCCTCACCCCCCTCAAACCCAGAACTCCCCCTGCACCTGGACCACCCTGATGAGCCACCCGCACTTGGATTCCCCACCCTACCGAGCCCCAACCAGCTGCCCCTGGATCCCCACGCCACTGATCCCCACTTCTCCAGCACCTGGACCTCGCACTGAGCTCCCCACACCGACACCCCCCCCCGCTGAGCCCCAACTACCTTCAGCTGGACCCCCCCCCCCCGCAGAGTTCCATTACTGTTCACTCAGATTGCCCCACACAGAACCCTCTCAACCCACACCTGGAGCCCCCCACACTAAGCTCCTCCACGCTTGGATCCTGCTTTTCTGAGCCTGCCTGCTCACACGTGGTGCACCTGGCACGGAGGGGCAGGGCCCTGGGGTGTTTCTGAGATAGGCCAGTCCTTGCACTGTCAAGGTTGGGTGCAGGGGGGAGGAGCTGCAGTTATCTCCCACCTCTGTGCAACCAGTGGCCTGTGCCGCCCAATGCCATGCTGGAGTTTTCACATTTATTTGACAAATAAAATTTGCAGGATTTTGCAGAATCTTAAAATATTGTGCGCATAATTTTTAGGTGCAGAATGCCCTCAGGAGTAATTGTACTCACTATGAGCTAGATTGTACTAACAGCATTTAGCCTGCAATAAGAGGTGGTGCATGAACCATTATGCTTCAGAGAGACAGTCTGCCAGAGCTTCCCGGTGTATGGAGCAGCACACAAACTGGTCGCACCCCTTGAAGGGGTGCATCCTGCAGTCTCTGATGCCCATTCAGTGGGCTGTGATAGGTAATAGTTTTGTTGTTTAATGTGCTACTGCAAGGCTTTCAGATACTACAGAGATGAGTGCAGTATAAGAACCTAGAGAATAGACTCAAAGCTCTAGTTTCTCCAATCTTTGCTTTCTTCGTCATTGATCAGTAGCAACTCTGTTCCCCTAAAAGGGTTGTGATTTTCATCATTGCTTATATGGGCTGCCAAAGGTGATGGAAGGTGTCTTGCTCCTTTCTCTCTTTGCCCCCGCTGTGTACCAGCATAAGGGCTGTCCGTGCTCTACCCCTCTGTTTGTAAAAATCAAAATCCTGTTGAGTGTGTCAGTAATTTCTGAAACTCATTTCAGTTTTTAAAAAAGTCACTTGGCAGAGCTAAAAACTTAGGCTCACCCAGAGACTACAGTGTAAGTGGAATCTGTGGTTTTTGATTAAAGTTAATGGAAATGCTGAATGGCTGTAAGCTTCACAGCTCTTATGATAGTCTCATTAATTCAGCCAGAGATCATATGGTTCTTTTCCTCACTAAAGGAAATCTGCTACCAATATTGCATGAAAATGTATTTCTTATCTAGACCATATCGGAGAAAATTGGAGGATGAGCAGTGCACCTATTTGGAGATGTTAATCCAGAGATCTGTGCTTATAAGAAACATGTAGTATTCTGAGTATAGTACTTGCTATTTGCCCTCTATAGACTTGTATCTCTTTGCATTCTTTGGAATGTGGGCTGCTACGTATCATTCTGCTTCTGAAAATGCCAGCATCAGATTGGATCTGAGACGTCAACGTCATTACGTCAGATGACTTTTAAAAAAAATACCAGTTTAAAAGTAAAATGTATCCTGCCCTTCTTAACTTCTCATTCTCCTGTATTGTTCTCCTTTTCCCTGACTTTTCACTCCACTCTCCCTGCATTTCCCAGTGGTAAAATGGAGGGGAAAAACAAACCAAGTGAGGCCTTTTTATTTTCTTTATTTCCACATTTGAGTCTATGGTTTGGCTGATGACACAGCTATGGAATGAGAAACTCAAGGGACTCCTTTATTGCCATTTCAGCCCTTTAATAAAAATATAATTTTACTTCTACAACATCACATGTCTAAATGCTGTTTAAAAAATTGGTGCTCTTCCAATTGACTGTTCTGGTGTCAAGATTATTGACAGAAAGTATTTGGCCCAAAATTTTGATATTTATGTTTTTAAAGCTTACACAAAATAAATGTTTCCATTATTTATGTTTAAATCCCAGGTAGTTGTTTTTAAACAAATAAACATTCCCCTGTGATATTTGCAGTCCAAATACTGCAACAGTGTGAACCAGAAAGTGAAACTGATTTTTACCAAGTTTCATTGTCCAAGTTAAAAAATGGAAAAAGTAACAAATGGCAGATGTGATAAAAATAAATAGATTTTTTCATAATTTTAGGTGTAATAATTTTAAGAAGACATTAACAACAAATTAAGTATTCCTTTAAATATCCATGTGGTATGTTTATTCCTCATATAATATTTCCTTTTTAAAAAAGAATAATGTAAAGTGATACCAATATATTTCTTAAGAGCTAAATAGATCTATGTATAGGTTGTGAATTAGTACTTCATCTTTTGTAGGGAGCAGGAAGGTCAAAGGGAAAATTGTGCAGGTTGGTGTGATTCTAAATAATTATATATTGGTATAAGGTATTGCTGTTAGGTGAAATAAAATAATCTTAAAATAATCTTTATCCGGGATTAAGAGTTTCTGATTTACCAGTGACTTGTTTTCAGAGTGTTATAAAACCATTATGTATGCAAGTACAAGATGAAAATGCTGTACAATGTGAGGTTAGAGAGAAGCAGTTTTACAGCAGCGTAAGCAATGACTGTCGAGGAGTTGTACCTACCTTGCCAGATAAATGACTATAGTGCTTTAAGGAGAAATTTGCAGAGTAGAACACTCACCTTATTAAAGCACCTTCTTGTGGCAGAAAATGCTTTAAAAGTACTGTTAGACCTGAATAAAGATATAGCAGACAAAACCAGGTATGCCAACCTGACCAAAGTCAGGCTAACAGAGGTTTGTGGGTAATCCCTGAGTGGAAAACACTGAAAAGCAGCAGCATGTCTCACAAGCGCTGGGAAAAAGTGAGATAAAAGAGAAGCTGCATTCCTGGCATAGTACCAGATGTGCTGTGTTCGGGCAGCTCCTTCGAAGAAGTGATAAGAGCCCTAGTTTCCCAGCCTCCTTGTTTTCACTCCCTGGTTTTGTTCTTTGTTTGTTTTTAACTCCCCTACATTTCTAACTTTAGGCATGCATGTATACTAAAGGTGTCTAGTTTCTAGTTGTTAGAAGAAGGGGGTGGGTTGCTCCAGTGAATAATTTATGACGCAATGAAACTGTCTATATAGGCTTATACTAAGATGTAAGAGGGGGCTGGTTCTCTCTGGAGACGAGCTGCTCTCTATTGATGCGTGCACTTGTCAATAAAGAGCTTTTGATCGAACCTTGCTGGTGTTGCCTGTCTCTCTTGCGGTCAGACAACGAACTTTGCCGTAGGGGTTAGAGTCCCTGACAGTACTATGGGGCCCACACGCAGAAGAACATTTCTAGGGGTTTCCCCCTACTGCTTGTTTCTTACATTAGAAGTCTGAAGTTCTGACATCCTCCTTTTTGTTGGAGGACTCAAGAAAGATTTTTTGAAGACTTGGATGGTGACATCACAGGACGATGAAACCCAAGTTGCTGCTGCTCTCCCAGGGTCTCTTGAGAGGGGCCAGGGAAATTGACTGAATCAGGACTGCATAAGCATGGAGACAGAATTCTTCTTGTGTCCCTCAAGATGCTCTTCTAGCCAGGGGCTGAAGTGCGTTGGCAGCTCAGTATAGGGAGACATGTGTTGCCACTATCTAAGCTATCCCTGTTGTGGATATGTGGAAGATGCCCATTTTCAGGGCTGTCCATCAGGGATCATTCACCAGCCCTAAATTCACATGAACAGGTAATAAATTAATTAAAATAAACTGGGCATAAAGAAGATTTTAAGTTATATTAGAGGAATACTAGTATGGATATTTGTTTGGATTTTTAGCTTTTTGCATAAAAATAAAATCAACATGAAATTTCATCTTTGTTTAAGGTGTTTGACAACTTAATCAAAGGATAAATAAACCAGGCAAGGTTTCCCTATGCTGGTTATGAATTTAGTGGTTCATAAATTGTCTGCAAAAACATTTTCCATGGGGGATGATGGAAAGTGGGAGAGAAAAGCTTTGTGCTTTCATTTTAGCTATATTACAGTTATTAGGATTATATCATCTCTTTTACTTATCTGTATGTCAAAGATAGAGTGACCAGATGTCCTGATTTTATAGGGACAGTCCCGATTTTGGGGTCTTTTTCTTATATAGGCTCCTATTACCACCCACCCCCTGTCCTGATTTTTCACAGTTGCTGTCTGGTCACCCTAGTCAAAGGGCCTTTAGCGATAAACATAATTTGATTAAGGGCTGTAATCCTGCAAACTACTACTCCCTTGAACAATCCACCTTGAAGTTAATGGGACTACTTGCATGAGAAAGGATTGAGAATTTGGGCTCTAAAGTCTGATCCAGCAAAGGCTTGCACACGTGTTTAACTTTACTGTGGTGACTAGTCCCATTGAAATCAGTGGAACTGCTCATGGTGGTAACATTAAATACACACATAGACCCTGATCCTGCAAAGACTTAACTTTATCTATCTAGGCTACGAGAGATCATTATCTTATGAGGTTAACATCCCAAAACGTTGTTTAATTTTAGAGAATGGGAGGTCCATGTTAAACTTTGGTTACAAGGTTTAATATTTGGAATACATATTAATTTTAAAAATAGCTATAGGATTGCAAAAAAATTGCTGGGGAAAGCAATGCTTATTTTGTTTTCTGTATTTCTAAATCTTGGAAGTAAAGTAGTTTTCCAGTTTGTTGTTTTAATTGAAATGTGTTAGATCTGCCTCCACTATGTATACAAACACCTTCTGGTCTTTTGTTTTAAATATATCAGTATATAAACATGAAAATCCCTGATGCCCCATATCCATATATTATTATTTAAAATTTGCTTCTTCAATTAACATTTAACCCCTCCTTCCCCCCATAGAACAAAATAAATCCTTATTCTAAAGAACTTGACTAAAGAAATCAGAATTCTCACATTCAGTGAAGAAATACACTCAGAATTTTTCAAAAATATTACTCCCAAGTATAAGTACCACAAACCACTTCACATAGTATTCTGCCCTGTGCTTATGCATGTTGTTATTTTTACTAAAATGTTTTTACTAAAATGGTTGGGTTTGATGGTCCAACTTTGAATAGTAATTTGAGGGGATAGTAAGGCCTTGGCTACACTGGTGCTTTACAGCACTGCAACTTTCTCGCTCAGGGGTGTGAAAAAAACACCCCCCTGAGCGTTGCAAAATACAGCGCTGTAAAGCGCCAGTGTAAACAGCGCTGCAAGCTAATCGCCATGGGGAGGTGGAGTATGTGCAGTGCTGGGACCACACTCACACTTCAAAGCGCTCCCGCGGCAACGCTTTGAAGTTTCAATTGTAGCCAAGCCCTAACAGTGCCTTCAGGCCCTCTCAGTCATGCATATTGTAGTGTTATGTATTTTTACTTCCAGGAATACTGATTTATGCATTTTCATGGGACCTTGTTGGTGTCCCTCTTTTTTAATCACTAGTATGATGGATTAACAGTAAAAGACAGCACCATTTTTTGTCTTCCTCTCAGGCTACTCATTTGAGAAAAGATTCTTGTCTAGCATGTTAGATTGTAGATGCTCACAGCTGACAACTGCAAATTCTTGACTAAATTGGTTATGTCAGACATGTAAGTGCAGTACAAAGAAGACCTGACACAGGAAGCAAAAAATATCTTTTTTTTTCCAGATCAGGGTATAGTTATGGACAGCTTCTGAATGTTATGGGAGGATGTCTTTGATCCTTTCTGTTTTCCTCTTCTACTTGGAAGGCAGGGGAGAAGACATAATTGGGAGGTAGGGGATTGGAATAATAAACAAACAAGATATCACTGGTCATGGCAGCACTTCACTGTGTGCTAAAGACTGAAATAATTGAGAGATGTTTCCTTTTGCTATGTTTTTGGGTGTTTAAAAATGTAACTACTCACTGTTTTTATGTTGTGAACATCTAACACTTAATAAAAGCAATCTTCACGTGTTTACCATGAGTAATTTCTCATTTTGGAGCCACCTCGCTTTTATCACGTAACAGGATCTTATTTAAAGAACCACAGCTTTCCTTTAGATCCCATTTATATTCAGATCAGTTTATAACCACCTAATTCATAAAGCCATGTGGTGGGCTATCACTTGAATCTTTCTAAATATACTTTTAAAAGATGCCTCACTGGGGTTTGTTGTTGTTGTTGTGCTGTCTCTTACTCACATGAATAAGCATAATATAATACCCCTGATAATCATCTGATTAGTTGCTAAGCAGTGTATTTATTTTGCTGTGGACAAGGGAGATCATAGGAAATGTTCCCCTTTTCACTCTCACCTATTTCATATTGATGCTCATGTAAAAATGGAGCAAAACATTTTAACCCAAAAGAATCTGCCTGTTTCCAGAACATGTAACACTACTAAATACCAATCATTACTTGAAATACAAAGCAGACTCTTTTTTTAAATGGGCAGATTGACAAAGATTTGGCCCCAACTTGAATAAATGTCCATAGTGTAGTGGGGTGACCTCCCTATCACTCCCTTTTCTGCACAAAATGGTACAGCAAGTGCTCCCTGTCTAGTTTCCTCCTCTTTGGTAGTTTCACTGTGACACAGAACTGTAGGTCATGATGTTATCCCCCTGCCTGAGTGAGAGAGAGACTTGCTAATGCTAAACTGTGTGTCAGCTCCCTAGAACACCAGTCAGTTACCACCCAAACACACTCCTCCGGACTTTGCCTTGCAGCTTAACGCTCTGTGTACCCAATTCGAGGTCCGCCTGTAGTGTCCATCCCCTGACACTGGACACTCACAGTAATTATCAGGTAAGGGGTCCTCAAAGAGAGAGTGTACACATAGCTGGAAGGTTGCAATTCAGGATCAGATCCTTTATAACACAACACTGTAATCTATTTATGGTGAAAACAAATATAAGTTCATTAGCAAAGCACAGAGAATCACAGATTCAAGTGCATATTGAGTCAGAATAAAGGAAACAGACATGGTTATGACTTTCTAGAGTCTAAAACTTAACATATTACATCCCTGCCTAAAGCATTTTCTTACCCTCAAAGTCTTTCTGCAGAGCTTGCTGATTTTTCAGTCAGTCCAGGATCCATCTTAAAAACTTGTTAAGCCTTCATAAGCAATGGGTGATGATAAGCAGCAGTGTGTCTGTAGTGGGGAAGTGTTCGGCTTCTGTGTTAGTCTATTTAGCACTTTCTTTAATAACCTGGAAGAAAATCACAGGTGATGTTAAATTTGTGGGGAGAGTTTGGAGACACCAGTCCAGAGGACAGAGAAATCATACAAAGGGACTCAGAGAGATAAGGAGCATAGACAACAAGTAATTACAGAAGATCCAGTTTGGGAAAATGCTGACTTTCTCCCTACTTGTATTAGTCTGGAACATCCATAACTCAGTGTGATAGGAAGAAACTTTGGAAGTGATATTTGGTAGAGGCCTGAAGATGATAAAGAACAAATTAGAGATGAGTTATAATGTGATATGGCTGTAAATGTTGCATTTGGGGGCTGGATACACAAAGGCATCATGTCGCAGAGTAGGGAGGTTGACTTATCTGGGTCTATGTATCACTCTTGGTATGCGGCTCTGGTGGGACCCCACCTGGGGATCATTGAGGCACTGCTCTACCAGAAAGATGGGTGGGTTTACAATGCCAGAATAAAAAGGATCATAATTTGTAAAGAAAAATCATAAACGTAGATAAATATAGTTTGACTTCAGGGTTGGACGTAAATCTACAGATATTCAAAGGGTGAATATTTTTCTCCTGGAGGGAGAGAAATTATTTAGTGTTTTTATAAGAAGGAATAACTAAACAGTGTTGGAATCATATTAAGAAAAGCATCCTGACAGGGAAATTTGGCTGTGGAATAGTCTCCCAATGGAAAGCCCCTTTGCTTGGGATACTTAAAACTAGACTGGACAAAAATGCTAGGACGTGTACTTTAGGAAACAAGCATATATTGACAGGAAATTGCCTGCAGGGTCCTTTCTATGTCTGCCTTCTATGATTCTTGCAGGTCAATGCAATCACGTATTCGCAGATGCAACACCTTACTCATATCATAGGCTCTCTGCATTGAGAGAAGAATCTAACAGGCTGTGTGCATTCAGCTGACGCTATAGCCTTCTGTAGGAGGTTGCCAGGAGTTTTATTGAGTCCTAAAGGTTGATTGGCATATTGCACAAATATTCTTAACTATTTTGCTAACCTTGACCCAGACTGGCAGAAACCTGGGGGACAAGGAGGGCACTGAGGAGGGCAGTGTTGTATTGTTCCACTCTCTCCCCTCCCCCTGTAACTCCTAGGTCAATATTGAATGGACTCCATGGTGTGGAAATCCCAACAGTTGGCATGGGATTTCTTGGTACTGTGACCTCCACAGGAGTGTGATATCCGAGAGCTGGAGGGGCTGAGGGAACCTGTGATGGATTGAACGGGCACAAGGCTGTCATAGGAGTGTACCTGGTGAACTAGTGACTCCATAAAGATTCTCAGGTTTTGGGAGCTAAACCTGCTGGTTATTCTGTGAGATGTAAAGCCTGATGCCTCCGCAACTGGTGATGTTTAAGTGGAAACTCCATGATGGGGACCTTGCAGAGTCTGACACTTCCTACGTCTGATTTTCTTGTGTGGGGCTGACCTCGTCTCACATTATATGATTAATATGAAGCAATTTCCTCTCAACATGAACTGTAAGAAAAATAGCTGATTAATGATGCTGTGCCTCTGACGTACAAATATGTAGTTTCACACCATTTTTTCTGATGAGTAGATTTTTTCCCTCTGCAGTTAGACATTATTAAACTGCTTTAATGCAAGTAATATACCGCCATAAATCTACTGTTAATTAGGTTATGTATCAAGTATTGTCCCAACAAACACTATTGTAAATGATGGCTTCAGTTTTCCAAAATTCTGTTTTAAATATAAGGAATATAGATACAAGGTTTAAACACTGATTTAAGTATCTGAAATAAGGTTAAGCAACAATGAAAAGCATCTGTTTGTGAGAACATGATGAAGAAGAATGTCACAGTTCAGGGTAACTGCATTCGTATTACCCTCCTCTGGTCCACCAAGGGCACCCACTTAACAGTTCCTGAATCCTCATCTGTCACCTCTCTGGAGCAGCAACCCACATCCCTTTCCCTCCTGACCAGTGGGTTTCTGGGCCGCACAATTCCCTGCCTATACTGTGATATTCCCAGCAAGCCAGACTGCCTAAGACACCAACGTGTGCACTTTACTTTCTCTGTGAAGGCTATAAACAGCATAATTGCACTCAGTTACAAGTTACAACACAGCTTTTTATAAGCAAGCAATTTTTTTTAAGGTGAAGACATTACTGATATCACACATTAAAAACAATAAATGACTGTACACATATGCTAATAAGCTTATTAGATGCCATCCATTAGCCTGAGGAGATCATAGTAGGTCAAATCCTTCCAACCATTCTGCAAGGATTGAGGGCCCCCTTTGGACAGAAGGTCCTGTCCATTTGCCAGATTACAAAGAAGGCCCAGTGTCAGCTTAAATTTAGGCTATTTATTTACAGGTTTTTTTTCTTTGTTGGTTTCTGGAGAATTTAATTTGAACTAGTATATGGGAGCCTCCCCAAAAGGTGGCGCCTCTCTTGGGGGACTGCAACCTGGCTGATTTGCTTCAGTTACCCACTGTTTTTAGTTCCTGGAGGAGCTGTGGTAGCCCTCTCTTATGGAGTAGATCACAATTATACATAAACCATTAATTTTAAACACTGGACTCCAAAAATACTGCATGGTGTTGCAATATTTGTTACATCTCCACCCTCCAGAGGTTAGATACTATCCTGGTCCACAATAATACATAAACTGGATACAATAAGGTCATTTAGGATATTGCAGGAAATTGCCATATCTGCCATGTATGTTTAAAATATTTTCTTTTGTGTGGGAAATACAAATTTAAAATATATATTGCTTCAAATCCAACTTTAACAAATTCATATATATATATATAATGTATGTATTGGAAGTTCAGATGTTTAATTGGATAATTATGTCCACGTTAGTGTATTTAAAGTTGTTAAGAAATAAATCTACAGGTCTAAATTATTGTTCAGGTGGTACATGATTTTGTAATTACAGAGCCAATTAAAGATCCTTTTGTAAAATCATGACACTATACATTGGGCCTGTCAGCACAAATGATTCTCCGTAAGTGTGCAGAATGAGAATGCATCAACTTATATTTGTAAATTTTCTCCATACATTTCATAGTTAGGCAGAACATCTAACAATTAGTTAAACCCATGTAAACTTTATTTGCCTATTTTCATGTGGAGTTTGTGCATCTATTTAACTTATCTATGAATAACTCCTGGAGACAAAATGAAGTAGTCTGGTAGAGAACTGCCAAAAATAGATCCTTGCCAGTTTTCCTAAGAAGCTGGCAGCACTCTTTATCCTATCCTCCACATGAAGTTTAAGCCAAAAATGTGTGGGGTAGCAGAGGGAACTTCATGCAAACATTCTTCAGTGAGTAAGAAAGGGAACAGCGTAAATAGTAAGTTTAGTATATTCCAAAATCCACTGATGTCAGCAAACATCAGCAAAGCAAACTTTGTTTTTTGTTTTAAATCTTCTAATTTTAGGAGCAGGTTCCAGTCCCTGTTTATCATCCAACTCCTAGCCAGACTCGGCTAGCAACACAACTAACAGAAGAGGAACAAATTAGAATAGCGCAAAGGATAGGCCTTATACAGCACCTGCCTAAGGGAGTCTATGATCCTGGACGAGATGGCTCGGAGAAGAAGATTAGAGAGTAAGTTACACAAACTAGTAGTTTTAAGGTGGTGGTGGTTTATTTTTTGGTTTGTTTTTTTTAAAATGATATTTCTGCGGGAAAGTAGATCTTGGGAGGAGAAGGCTGTTTTTGTTTTTGTTTTTTTTTTTTGGCCTTGTTATATTCTTCACCTCACTTTCCTTGATTAGCAATGAGATTATATACCCTAGGGCAGGAGTGGGCAAACTATGGTCTGCGGGCTGGATCCAGCCCATCAGGGCTTTGGATCCGGCCCGCAGGATTGCCACCGTCGTGGCGCCACAGTCCCCACACCGCTCCCAGAAGTGACTGGCACCATGTCCCTGCAGCCCCTGGAGGAGGGGACGCAGAGGGCTCCATGCACTGACCTTGCCTACAGGCACCACCCCTCACAGGTCTCATTGGCCAGGGAAGATACCGACAGGCAAGGGCAGTGCACAGAGCCCTCTCCTCCCCCTTCTCCAGGGGCTGCAGGGGTGTGGTGCTAGCCGCTTCTGGGAGCAGCCCGGTGTGTGCCGCTGCCACCTTGGAGCTGCTCCAGGTAAGTGGTGCCGGAGCTGGAGCCTGTACCCCAAACCTCGCCTGCACCCCAACTCCCTGCCCTGAGCCCCCTGCTGCACCCTGCCTGCACCCAAAACCCCTGCTGCACCCCACACCCCTTCTGTACTCCAACCCCCTGCCGTGAGCCCCCTCCTATACCCTTCCTGTACCCCAGCCCCCTTCCCTGAGCCTGCACCCCTGCCCAGATCCCCCTCCTGCATTCCACACTCCTTCTTGTACCCCAACCCCCTGCCCTGAGCCCCTTCCCACACTCTGCACCCCCTTTCTGCACTCCAACCCCCTGCCCTGAGCTCCCTTGTACACCCCACACCCCTCCTCTGCCCCAACCCCTTGCCCTGAGCTCCTTCCTGCACTCCTCCCTGCACCCTTCCCTGAGCCCCTTCCCGCATTCCACACCCCCTCCTGCACCCCAACTCCCTTCTCTGAGCCCTGTTGTACACTCCACACCCCTCGTCTGCCCAACCCCTTGCCCTGAGCCCCTTCCTGCACCCTACACTCCCTCTTGCACCCCAACCGCCTGCCCAGCCCTACATTCATGGCCCTGCATGCAGTTTTCCCACCCAGATGTGGCCCTCGGGCCAAAAAGTTTGCCCATCCCTGCCCTAGGGTGAAGTAGATGCCAAAATACCACTGCAAAAGCAGTCTTCCCCATCCCTGCTTAGACCACATAATCCCATTCCTTGAATCCCTCCATTGGTTGCCTGTAACAAACTAAAGCTTCTATTTCTCTCCTACCTAATCTTGTCCCCAAAAAATCTGTGTTCCTTTCTGCCCTTGTTCCCCATCTCCATGCTGCTCCCAGTCCTTTTGTTCTTACTGATCCTTCTGTCTCCTTTTTTGCATTTCTGATTTCATGTCTTCTACCGTCCTCCCTTCTTCTCCGCATCAAGAATAATCACAGCCTCTCTCTCCTGAATTATTGTCTCATGTTTCGCTTATCTTGTCTTATTAAGGTTATAAACTCTTCAGGGCACAGACTGTGTGTTAGCTATGCTTGTAAGACATCCTGTAAATTTATGGTACCGTTTAAATATTTTTTAAGCACAGTATGTTTAGCAAGTATCAGAGGAGTAGCCATGTTAGTTTGGATCTGTAAAAGCAGCAAGAAGTCCTATGGCACCTTATAGACTAACAGATGTATTGGAGCATGAGCTTTCGTGGGTGAATACCCACTTCGTTGGATGCATGGCATGGATATTTAGCTTAATAGTTCCCATTCATTCTCATGGAAGTGTCAGGCTGCAATCAATCTCCTGAGTTTTGATAGTAATAAGGAGGTTTCTCTTCGCTCTTTTCGGAAGCCTGACTGCCATAAGGAAATTTACAGCTTTCTTTCCAGGCCAAGGAGTGGTTTTAAGGAACATTGTTTTCCATGCACCACTCTCACTGAAGTTTTCCTGGGCCTTGTCCCATCCCTCTGATAAGTGAGTTAAAGACAGATTTGAATAGTCTTCAGTGGTGAATCACTAGGGCTTTGATTTTTGAGCTGAAAGTCCGCTTGCTGTAGCAAGTAGGTTCCTGAAGTTTCAAGTACTGAGAGGAAAATGGATGTATTATAGTAGATGTCCCTTCACCTAAGTTACAGTAACTTGATCATTTCTCCAACAAGTCCAAGTAGATTTGACCTGGTCTAGTAACCTCATGGAAATACTATGCTACTGCAGAAGGGCCAAAAGTTTGAGACTTGAACTTGGTTCTTCACTCCTAGCTTGGTAGAGAATTAGAGTGGCCACTCCTGGCACTACTGAAAGTATTCTGGTGCCTTGGTGGTTTCCAGCCATTTATATTGGGATGTGGAGATTGAGCTTCTGCCCTCCAGGCATAGGGCAAGGCTCAAGAGACTCCTGTTGATTGATTGGAAGAACACCCTGTGATTCAGGCTCATGTACTCTGGCTGGCCTACATAGAACATTGAGTCAATGGCAAAGTAACAGCAGCACAGCTGTCTTGAGCGCATCTGATTGCAGCATGCTGGAGAGAGTCTGGCTGCTTCATGCGGGAGGGAAATCAGGAGCACAGACAACAGTCCCTCATGAGGAGGGAGGTGCTGAGCCAAGAGAGAGGGTCCTGGCCTAAATAGAAAAGGTTGCATTGTTTAACTACAGGTGTGATTTTAAAAAACTGATTTAGTTAAACCAGTGCAACTTTGTGTGGACACACACACTGTTTTAAGAGTGTTTAGTTTAAGTTGATTACAAACAGGTTCTTACATAATCCCATGATTCCAGGAGCTCTGGCCTTAATAATAAACACTAGATAGCACAAGATTCACAATAAAATCATGGGAGTTGGCAACATTGTGAGCTTATGCCACTGGAAAGCACCATTCCAGAGCTTTTCTTCCTTGAAAGCTGTATTCTTCAAAATGGCAACATCTGCCACCGTAAATCATTCCAAAATATAGAAAAAAGGAACTGCACCTAGGAATGTTCATGTCAGAATCTCACAGAATCGGTTGAACTGAGCAGCAGCCTTTTCAGTTATGGCACAGAGCACAGCATTGATTGTGAGTGCCTGAAGGAAATGGCCTGTCGGGAGAGATGGAGACCAGAGGAATTACAATAGTTGTGGCTTCTTCAGTTTTGAGGGCCTTTTTACGCTGATCAAACAGGTTACAGTGTTTGATAGAGTCAGATCATCCCCCTGTGGGTTATAATCACACAGCTCATTGGAAACTGAGCTTGCATTCAGCATCCTCCTAATTTTGTTGGATGGGAGGGGGTTCCCCTCCCCCACATGGGTAGATTACACAGAGTGAAGAGTTGGGATAAAAAGCATTACTGTGGCAGGATGTGCCAGAGGCTAATGTCATCCACATGGAGACTCTTTGGGATTTTAGGGACATAGCATTGAGAGCACTCCCAAGAAAGCTAGTGCTGATGGCATTAGTGTTAATTTACCCAGGAAATCCCCACCCTATGAGAGGATGAGGTGAAGAGAACAGCTTCCCCACCTGCCCCTTCCACACTTGTGGAGCCCAGCCCCAGCAGAGGCGGCTTATATGGGTTTAGGGGAAGTGAGGCAGTGGCATAGAAGAATTGCCCTCTTCAACACCCCTTCCTCCACTTTGCAAGTTTTGTCCCCTCCATGTGTGGACTTGGAGGGATGATTTGGCCTAAATGTTTTTGTCCCATAGTTTAACTCTGAGAACCTTGTTTTTTTTTAAAGTGAAGTTATAATTAATATTTATAAGGCAACTACTGCAAATAGCTTCGTACCCAGGCATGTCACTTACTCATTTTAAAGTAGAAATAGCTTTGGCTGGCTGGAGAAGTCCTTTTTAAAAAAGCATTAAAGAATAGGTAGTAATAGAATTATTTACTTACATAGAGCCATTGTAAAGCACAGTCCTTCCTAGGCAAAGATGACAAGGTCCTACCTCATGGAGTTTAAATTAAATATGTGCAACAGTGGTAACCGAGGGGGAGTGGAGGAGATGCAGCCGTAAATAGCGAGAGTCAGAGAGGTTGTCCCCTTTATGAGAGCTGAGGATGCTTAGTACCATGCAAGAAGTACACCACCTCGAGCAAGCTCAGCCCGTAGTGTGGCCATGCCCTGCAGGTCACGCATGGTGTGTTTTCACATGGTTCTCATTATCTACATTTTATTTAAATTATTTTATTTATGGGAGGGGCAGGGGGAACAATGAAGGGTTTAATTCAGCCTTTTACTTTTCAAGGTTAATCTTTATTTTAATTTTTGTTATCATAAATGGTGTTGGGCATAGAATTAAGGAGACTTGTTAGCTTCACTAACGTAAAATGTATTCAGATGTTGATGTGATAATAAACTTATCCTGGTGCTTTTCTCCAATAAACGTAGTAGCAGGGTAGGTAATACTGCTGCTTAACTTTCCAAAGCGATAAGAGTATCTTAACATTTCTCCAACTTCTTTTTCCTCAGATGTGTGATCTGTATGATGGACTTTGTTTACGGGGACCCTATCCGATTTCTGCCATGCATGCACATTTACCACCTGGACTGTATAGATGACTGGTTGATGAGATCGTTTACATGCCCCTCCTGCATGGAGCCAGTTGATGCAGCACTGCTTTCATCATATGAAACTAACTGAGCCGGGGTTTTGCCTCTGACTCATCAAGGAAACCATCCATTTTAATGGGTTTGATCCTTTGTCATTCAGCCCAAAGAGCCAGGGATTAGGAATTAAGATCATGCACAAAAAGTACATTTCCTAACAATTCCTGAATGGCTGCAGATATTGGAAAAACACATAATATTTTAGGGAATATAGAAAAAGTAGGAAGTTATTTTATGTAAAGCCTTGACCCAATACTTAAAAACAGTTGTTCTTTAACGCCTGTTCTTACACACATACATAGGAATTGTATAAAGTTCTAAAAAAACCTGTAAATGTTCAAATTGAGTGTATCAATTTTTCTTAGATGCGAGATAAGGATATTTTTTCCTAAAATAAAGGAACGATTTTTGTTCTGATTCCTTTCACAGATTCCTGGTATTTGGGTCAAGGCTTTATTAAAAGCTACATTTTATAACACTGGCACAAAGAAATAGTTTTAAGCTTGTTTGCACAGTTCTTTTTTTTCCATTGGAAATGGACTCCATTGCCTTAGGTCTTTTTAAATAGTGTATTGTTATCGTTGGGCTGGCTCTACGCTTGAAATCCAGTTTATTTATAATCTGTTAAAAGTGCTATATTTTGTTTGCAGTTAGGATTATGCAGAATTCATTGATCTCTTAGTCTGTAAGCAAATGGAGATGCACTGTCCCTTTTCTATAAGTGACAATTCAATGCAAGGATGCAAAACAGATCTGCCAGTTAAATTTTGTTTTACCCTTTTCTGTTTCTTTTTCCTTAATTTGCTTCAGTTTTGATCAGACAATGATGCTTAAACTTAAGTGTCAACGTTTTTGATTTATTATGTTAAAGGTGGACCACTGTGCTTCAGGACAAGATGAAAATGGAGCCATGGTGATTAAACTGTTCAGAACCGTTTATTTTCCTTCTTACAAAATTAATGTCAGCATTGATTACTTCTCCTGCCGTACCCCACCCCCAATGTCTTACACCATAGCAAAAGGGTACTGCATCTCTCCTTCCTGTAGTTCTTAGGTTATTGAAATTAAAAATAAACATACTGTATCTCAGACTCTGAATGAAATGTATTTGTTAAGTCTTACTGATGGACATTTCAGATATATGAACTGTGTTTTATGTTTTGCACATAAATGTTAAGTCCATATATAAACACAATTTCATAGTGATGAAAGGGAAAAAAATAGTACAACTAAAGTGGAAGTGATACGAGAGACTACAATTCTGAAGCAGAAAAGGTATGTGCTTGGTAGAAACAGTCTAGCAAAAATTGTAACTTTCAGTCTTTGTATCTGCTTAGCATGTGGTTTATTTTTTTCTTAAATGTACTCTACTGCAGTGGTCCCCAAAGTGTGAGGCATCCTCTGTGCCCCCCCCCCAGGGGAGCAACATTCGGGGGTGGCAAGGTAGGGCCTGGGCCAGCCCCTGCAGGGAGGGAACACACCCAGCCCCACTGTGCCCCCAGCCCAGCTCTGATCCCAGCTGCAGCTCTGCTTTGCCCTTAGCTGCAGCTCCAGTCTGTCCCCTGCTCTTCCCCCACCCCAGTCCCATTCTGCCCCTGCTCCATCCCCAGCCAGCTCTGTCCTCATTCCCTCTCTGCCCCCAGACCAGCTCCTCCCAGAACCCCAGCTCTGCCTTCAGTCCAACCTCTTCCGCTAAGACAACTGTGCAGTAATGGAGGGGAGACTTGGACAGATTCCATTACTGGTAAAGGGGGGGCAGAGACGGTGACAGGAAAAGTTTGGGCACCGCTGCTCTACTGTGACTTTTATACACTCAGTGCAAAGCTGACACATTGAGACAGCTTAGTCTAGTACAGGGGTTGGCAAGCTTTCAGAAGTGATGTGCCGAGTCCTCATTTATTCACTCTAATTTAAGGTTTCGCGTGCCGGTAATACATTTTAAAGTTTTTAGAAGATCTCTTTCTATAAGTCTATAATATATAATTAAACTACTGTTGTATGTAAAGTAAATAAGGTTTTTAAAATGTTTAAGAAGCTTCATTTAAAATTAAATTAAAATGCAGAGCCCCCTGGATCTGTGGCCAGGACCCAGGCAGTGTGAGTTCCACTGAAAATCAGCTCACGTGCTGCCTTCGGCATGTGTGCCATAGGTTGCCTACCCGTGGTCTAGTAAAATGGGATGCAGCCTGAAGTTAACCACAATGAATAAGGGAACATTCTTGATTGTTCTGTGTATATAGTTTGAGTGCTTGATGTAACAATTTATATTTAAACACACAAGGACGTTGAAAACTCTGTGTACTTATAATATACAGCAATTATGTGTCATTAATGCTTTTATAAGGTTGGGCAGTAGACTGCAGAATCAACATGTTGTTTTATTTATTAGCCCTGCAGCTGAAAGGTACACACTGTATTGTATATGAATTCTGTAGGTATTCAAAAACAGTTCAGAACAATCGACAGTACCAGATTAATTGAAGTTGTTATACATTCCTGATTTCCCCCGTCTTCCCCTTTATATCACACACACACACACACTCTCTCTCTCTGTCTCTCTCTCTCTGTCTCTCTCTCTCTCAAGCAATTCTGAGAGGAAAGACCTGAATTGTGCAGTGTTCTCAGTGGCACATCATTGGTGTGGGTGTGTTTTGTAACATCATAATGTCCATGTTTGTCAAGTATTCTAGTAAGATTTTTTTCCTTTTGCCTTGATTTTTAAAATTGGCAAATGAACAGTTTTTAAACAATTTTTCATGTTGGTATTTGTCTATTATGTGATTTATGAAAGATTTGGAAGGCGCATTGAAATGACTGGTTATCGAACTGAATGGTTTTCCAGGCACTTTGTATTGTTGAACTTTTAACACTGATATATAGTGTTAAAAGAAAAACGTATGCTTTAATTAAATTACTTGTTAAATTATAACAAAAGGTGTAAAGGGCTAGAGTTAGAATTGATAATGCAAGAACATTCCAAAAACAAATTTTAATTTAAAATATGTAAATATAATGAATACATTAATTGATTTTAAACTTCTAGGTGCAATGCTGTTGCATAATAGACTTGCTTTTCCATAACTAAATGGCTTAAATTCAGATTTTTGGGGGGCTTTTAATTCATACACCCAAAATGAATACATAATTTACTTAAGCCCAGGAAAAAATAGTTTCAAGAGAACTGTGTAGACTGAGATTGTAGATCACTTGGATTCTAGCCCCAGCTCAGAAACTACTTCCTTTGTGTCTAATTTCCCCCATCTGTTAAAAATTAGGATAATACTTGCTTCCAACTTTGCAGGGGTGTTCTGAGTTAATTATTGACACCTCAAATACAAATATGATAGACAAATTGATTGCAACATAGTTGTTTCCTTACCTACTTACAACTGCGGATCCATTTGTGGTGTAGCATAGATCTTACCAGTGTAGATCAGTTTTGTAATTCTGATATGGCCACCTGTTTTAACCTGTTTCCCTGCTGTGGTTGTATTTTTAGGGTAGACAGTCCCTTAGTATTTATTATAATACTTTTCATCTTCAAAGACTTTGCACGCATTAAACTAAGTATAATTAAGCATGATTTTAAAAATCTTTACCTGAAAAACTGTACTAGTAAAATACTGAACTTGTAAAAGCAGTTCACCACTAAAGGAACTTTGGATAAAAATAGTCTTTATTGTTTTAAAGCATCCCTTAGCAATCATACATGTGATTCACTATGATATCATAAATGCTTTACAAAACTTCATTACACAAACATTTTAGAAAATATTGGGTGCTCAGTTCCATAGTTGCTATAGATAATTAACACACACACTATTAGAAATGTTGAGTGTTAGTGGTGGTATTGTTTTAATCCTTTCACCTATAAAGCCAGGTCCCTCAATACTGTGAGGCCAGCTGTCTAGGCCTCTGAGGGAAGAGAAATTAGTTAATTCTAAAAGTTATTTTTTTTCTTACATACAATTATGATTTTAAGGTACCAATATCCTGCAACTTTTCTGGATTAGGAGCAACTGTCCCTTTGGAAAGCTGACAAACCCCTTTTCTAGTGATGTAAAGCAAAAATTTCTAGACCAAGGGATTACAAGATATCAGACCTTAAACTTCTCAGTGATCCTTTCTTTCTTTCTTTTTTTTTAATGGCAGATGTTTGAAACGGCTGAGAGGCTTTGAATGTTACATTAAGTCCTGGTGAAGATGGAGTAGTGGACAGAGTGCAGGTTAGGTGATCAAAAGTGCATGTTAAATACAGTTTATCACATGGCTAGCACTAGTATGTGCTTACACCCCTATGTGTGCATGAGATTTCTCTTCAACAAGCAGTCAAATGTCAGATAAAGCTAATACGAGAATGTTTCTTATAAAATCTATAACTGTTAAGCCATCCATAGAACAGTCCCAGATTTAATATCCAGAATAAATGTTTGTTTTAAAAGATGAAATTCTTTTTACACAGAATTTTAGTTTTGGGGGAAAATGGTGGACATGGTTGTGTGCTAACAACTCTTAAGCTGTTCGCTGTTAAATCCTATTCCAGGATCAGAAAGTGGGGCCTTTGACTTTCTGCAGCTGAAATGCTTAATTAATCCCTTTATCAAAAAAGCATAAAGGTAAACATTTTCCTTTAAAGTATACTTTGTAGAAGAAATATCTAGATTTGCACACTGCCAGCAAATCTCTGACTTCAACTTTGCATACAAGCTTCGAGCGGACAATCATAAGCCACAGACAAAAAGCGTTGAAATTTAGAAAATATATTGCTTCATTATCTGCAAATATAGGAGAGTGATGATAACTTTAAAGATAATTGTTATATCAGGCGATCCTGTTGTACTGGGAGGGTGACTTAATTACATTAAAAGGTTTTATTATGATTTCTGATTTAGAGGGAAGTTCAAAATTATAAATCATTAAGACAGTGCAAGTTTAATAGATCCATGCTGCCAAGGAGCCAGGGTCCCCTTTGGGAAAAGACACAGGTGGCTTTAGCTTCCTGTGGATCCCAGCAATCCACCGGTGTGGGGATATGTCCTGTTGCCTTTGACGGTGAAAATCCCAGTTTGTGTGAGGAGCTCCACAAAGCAATCCTAGACTTGCTTGTCCAGAGACAATTTGTGTGGGGTTTTCTGTGAGAGAGGAGGATCTTGGCCAGGTGCAGTCGCTATTTTAAATATATGGTTTCCTTTATGAATTGTTCCAACTTACAGCTTGGATGTTTGAGCTGAGAGTGGGGAGTCCTGAGTACTTTTGATTTCCTCTTGATCACACAAGCCAATGGTAAAGTCCCTTACGCTTTTTGCATTTCCTTTTTATCCAGGCTATGAAATAGTGTTGGCTCAGAAAAGCAAAATGTATCCACACACACTTTTATACTGCTAAAATCTAGCCACCTGAACACTTCAGGTTTGCTATGCAACAGCGAAAGTCCTCTCTCTACAAATAAGAAATAAGCTAAAATGTATAGGTCTGTAGCTTCAACACCTTGCTTATGCAGAAGTTTAATAGATATTTAGCAATCATTCTAGGCAGTAATATCTCAGTCAATGCTGTGGTGTTTGAAATAGAACTTTCACAATATGCACAGTCTCATCTTCTCTATAGAAGGATACTTGCCACACCCCCTAGGGTTTTTCCACTATTTCTCATAGTTTTGTCATATTCCAAACTCATGATTTCTAAAGTTGTGAAGAGACAAAGCTATAGTGTAACTGTGTGGTAGCTCTGTTACCCTATTTCTCTGTAATAAAAAAAGCAAGTCATATAGAGTTGGAGGAAAATGTCAATTTTAAGGTATGACTCATTTTGGCAGAATTATAACAACTAGAATTAAGTGGTAATTATTAAATTTATTTTAATATACATAGAATGACATAGAATAGACATTCCAGAGTGTGGAAGTACGTCTTCCCAGAAATTGTGCTGTATTCTTCAAAACTTTATGAACTTCCCCTGTTTATTTTTTACTCTAGAGCTACATGGTTTTCATCCAACTCTAGCCTGGACATATAGAACAGCACTTTCCATTGTCAAAGCTAATAGTACTAGCTGGGCTAGCAGCATCATGTACATGTGGGTGGTAATCATTAAATGCTTCACTAGTGCTCATTGTACTAGATTCAGCCAATAAATATGCTTATCTAGGGTGGCTAGACAGAGTGGCCCTGTCATGAGACTGACATATTTATTCATGTGACTGCAAAGACATAAGTTATTAAAAAAAAAGGCAAGCAGCTGCAAGTAGTAACAATACACAGTCTCTACTCATGTATGTATGTATGTATGTTTTTAATCCAGAGAACTGAGACATTTGCTGCTGTTAACTAATGTAGGGTAATGATTGTCAAAAGGAATTAACTAAGTAGTACAGGATGCTGTTGGGCTTACTTTGTTTCATGCTTTTCCTATTAAAAAAGGGCCAGCAACTGTGAATGCAATGAAATTTACCAAAATACATAGTTTAGAATAATCATTTTGACTTAGACTATTAGGGTTGGAAGGGATCTCAGGAGGTCATCTAGTTCAACCCCCTGCCCAAAGCAGGACCAATCCCCAGAGAGATTTTTACCTCAGTTCCCTAAACCACTCCCTCAAGGATTGAGCTCCCAACCCTAGGTTTAGCAGGCCAATGGCTCAAACCACTGAGCTATCCCTCCCTTACAGTGCTAGCTAGTAATATGCAAGAGTAGGTTCATAGAGAACAGAATATAATGGAATTATCTCAATCCTGCAGAAATATTCCTGATTGGAGAAGGAAATTCCAGAAAATTTTTACCAAAATGGAATGCAGATTTCTTTAGCTGTTTCTGTTGATAAATCTTAGCGCAACAGGAGTTACTGAACATCTGTTTAACACAAGAGATTTGTGTGAGGCTATTTCTGCATTTTTTGTTGTAAAGCAATTCTAGAAGCACAGTATTTCCAAAAGTTAAAGATTTATTTAAAATATTGATACCTTCCAAACATATCTTACTCTTTCATTATTCTCTAACAGAACAGGTATGTCTATTAATGTGACTAGACACGAGCCAGTTTCATTTATACTATCATCTCTCCAAAGTATTAGGAAAGTTGATCATGCATTACAGAGATGTTTCCCTCCCTGTCCCTTGGACAATGTGAGAGAGTGTGTGAGCAAGAGAAAACAAGTGAAACTACAGTACATTGTTTTTTCCCACTACATCTTCCAGGTGATCCGTAGCTAACACCTGCATCTTAAGGGGACTACTCATTGTGCTGCAAGGTAGCAAAATGTTAAGAAATTGTTCTGCAGGACTCCTGAGAGATGGACTTTTAGCTGGACTCCAGAGGATTGTTCACTTTTCTGCACAGCATAGAGATGATGATGATTTTCATGGCATTTCTTGTTCAACATATACCTATACATTTGAAAAGTAATAAGCAGTTGGAATTAGAAGAGCTGTATGTGTAAAGCAGAACAAGAATCTTCTGATTATATAAAAGCACATGGCAGTGCTTAATCTATGCATTTTCTCATAACTATTGCTACATAATATGTAGATAGTACAGCTGCCCCATGGTGTAGTATATATGTGAGTATGTGGAACTGGGAAAGCCCTGCCTCTAAAACCAAGCTGGGAATGTCTTTTCTAATGATGGAAGACCAAGGATTTCTTTGTATTTGTTTTTAAGGGTATAAGTTGAACATTCTTAACCAATCAACCTGGTGGAAAGGAATGGGTCTGTGCTCTGACCTATTAATTTGCACTAGGAAACAATTTTACTTCTCTAGAGGAAGAAAAGGCAAACTATAAACTGCCCAATTTCCTTCCTCCTGCATGGAAAAATCCTGCAGGAGTGGGGGGTCAGAGAGGTGGGACCATTCCTTGAGGTTCACTTTTATGGAGCTTTCTGCAGAACATCATCCTGGGGGGAAAAGGAGTTGTGGAGTTTACAGGCCCTTCCATCTACATGGAGCCTGGCATGCAAGAAGGGACTCCCTCACAGTGCAGGTAGGAGCCGGCCTGCAAAAATGGCTCCACTTACTCCACACACACTCTACTGAGAAGAGAGTTGCTGAAGAGCCCAGAGGGCAGCAAATACAAGTTAAGGCTACGTTAACGCCAACCTGGACTTCTGTGCAGAAATCTACCCATTCTCCAGCAGAGTGCCAGGCTGAGGCACCCTGAAATCTCTACAGAGCACCCTCCTCAGATTTGCAGCAGAGGCACATCTATAGAGAATAAAGGCATAGAGGGGAAATGAGACTGTAGACACACTGCTCCCTCTTGTGGCAAGGAGATCTACACATATGAGTTGCTCCAGCTCAAACTTCTTACTATAGAAAACATTTCTAAAGAATCTTTTTAAACATGGAAATAGCAGCTACATGAACCATGATTTCCAGAAAAAGTTTACTGTCAAATTAGTTCTGTACTGCTGAACAAATAGTGGAATAGTAGTGCATTTCTTAAATGGCCTTCAAGGACTTCTGCTTTACATACAATATAAACTTCAAGTCACGTTTGTTCTGGTAAACACTGATGGGTTTGATTCCCAAGGCCCTCTGGTCATTTTTAATTTAGCCTAAGGAGGATAAATAGTCCACTCTTCCACTGTATTCTTTGTTTGCTTTTTTCTAAAATCCTGGCTATACTGTAAAATTATCCAGCTTCCAAAAATGATAGAACACAGTGTGAAATTAAAAAAAACAAAACAAAAAAATTTGCATAATTGAAACAACTTAATGTCTTTACTAGCAAGTTTGTTTCAGCAGCTAGAAAATTACTGAAGAGGAAAAAACCTGATAAGAAGATCATTGTATGAATAACAAAATGACTGGGATTCAAAAACTTCTGACTTAATCTGAAAGACTGAATTCTCTCTCACCAAACTAAACAGGTAAACAACTCAGGGATCGGAAAAAGCGTTTCTTCGCAATAACATCAATATAAATTAAAATTTACATTCATAACCAGATCAAAACCACTAAGCCTTCTTGTTTAGTTGTCCCATTTCATATCCTAGCAAATAAGTAAATGCAATATATATACACCAATTAAAAAATAATTACAAAGATATATTACAAGCCACATTTGGAAAAAAATCTTTTGTAAAGGTGTGGGAGTGGGGAGGTTGTTTTGTTTTCTTGCCAGACTCTCACCACAGGTTCAAAAGCTTTTAGGTATCACATGTTCTGGTCTCTCCCACTGATTTAACAGAGAAGGGTGATAATGTTTCAAAGTTTGCATACAAAGACATCAAAGAAGAAAAGGTTACGACACTGCTGAAGCTCCAGAATGTACTCCATTTTCTGAGACAGATTTGGCTTGGTGCAAGGCAGCTTGAATTCTGAAATGTGTTCTTGTTTCCATGGAGTAATTCTTGTAATTTTGTCTAAAACAAGAACAAATCCATTCTGAGCATCATATCATTAAATATTTTCCAGTTATTTTTACTATACAAAACAATTGCAGACAGCAAAAAGCCTTTCTTCACAATCTCCTTTGTTGCCGTCTCTAAAATATAAGGCCATATGTGCTTGGCAGAACAATGCAGCTCTTTATTCTTTTATTTGTAGTTCTACTGTCTGGCAAGTACCAGGGAAAATATAGCTTAATAAGAAACTGAATCTGTTCCACTTCTTCAGAATGCTGAGTCCATATTAAATATCCATGATGTTAACTCAATTTATTCCCAGAAATTAGACTGAATTTTTTTTTTATGTTTGACTGAACTTTACTGTGATTACAGTCATCTTCATAGGATTCTTCATTTTAATAATAATAATTGTTAGTGTGGGTGGGGACTGCTATTTAACATTTTGCTGCAGCCCTGAGAGCTCAGGAACAGTAGAATGTGAAAGTGAGTGCAATGTTCACAGGTAAGAGATAAAAGGATGAAATTTTGATTAAAAAATTCCTTTAGTTTTAAAAATGTAGCTCAATGCAGGGAAATGACCTTTTTTTTTGTTTTAAGTGCCTAAATGTTGACATATAAACCATGGAGGGAGGGGTGAGTGTGTGCACTTGTTTTCTGTGCTACAGTTTCTTCTGGTTACTTGAAATTCTTGTCTCCAACTTCTTTGCTGAATTTACAAAATAATTTAGTAAACAAAAAAAAGGCTACACGAGAGAGCTGAAACATCCAGAAGAAACAAACATGCTGAAGATCTCTCGGCATGGACACTCCTCAGAGTAGAAACAACGCATCATTTTCTGACATTAAACCACAGGAACAAATAAAAGCATTGTACAACTCAAGTGCTGCACAGGTACATGGCCCCCAGCCAAAGCACAGAAGGCTAAAGACCAGTCAAACTGTATAATTACTTAACCCCTTCATGCCCTTTAAAAAAAAAAACTTTGTAAAACATGCTGAAGAAAGCGTGAGCCAAGATCAGGACTGGCTCCGGGCACTAGCACATCAAGCAGGTGCTTGGGGCAGCAGGTTGGGTTCTTCAGCAGCAATTCAGCAGTGGTTCCCTTGGTCCCTCTCGGAGGGAAAGACCTGGCACAGAATTGCTGCGGAAGAAGAAAGTGGTATGATGAAACGGCTGCCGATTGCGGCTTTCCCCACCTCTCACCCCCCGCCGCTTGAGGCAGCAAAAATCCTGGACCCAGCCCTGGCCAAGATGAGGCTACAGTTGAACAGAAATGTTTTAAGACACACAAAAAGGATAAAAAGAGCAAATCCAGCCCCCTGTCCTAAGACAAGCCTGCTGGTAGCAGCATCAGTGGGGCAGGGTGATGAGAAGGCCAGCTGATCTGGGGCTAGGAGAAGAGGGGGAGTTGGGCTGGGATAGCCTTCATGGGCCAGCTCCACAGCACGAGGGGGAAAGGAAAGAAAGGATTCTGTCCTCCGCATATGTCCTGTGCTGGCCTGGGGCTTTGTCCTTGCAGCATAATATTATATTCTAAACAGCTAGGGCAACCTGAGTTGAGGTGTTTTCATTTCCTGTCAGTTAAAGCCCAAAGACAATGCCCACAGTGGTACAAAGCAGAGATCCTCTTTTGTAGGTATTAACATCTCTCCTGTTACAGGAGAAACAGAGCTCTTAAGTCCTGGCAGGTGTCAGACCATTTTAATTTATTTAAAGAGAGTTGTCATTTTTATACTACAGATGCATGTTAATTATTTAAAATCTTACACAGTTTATTTTTAAAAGCATTTAAATTCAGCTTCATTCAGTCATATCACTCATGGGAGTATGGGGCCTAAAAATGTGGCAGTTTCTATGAGAAAGCTCTGAACTCTCAAACCTATCACTCTGCTACTTAGCTTAACAATGTAACAACTGACAGGAGACTGACAGAAGGTAGCTTGTGACCATTTCTGTTTATGTTCCCTCTCTGACTTTGCTGATCTCCAGCTCCTAATTTTTTTTTTTACATTAACCAGATGTTTCAAATCTCATTTTCTCCTCAGTGGATTAAAAATATTGCTTGTAGCATATGCCAGTATAAATGTGAGTACTTCTGTTTACATCCAAACCAATGTTTATAATTTCACCCCACTCCCTCTCCTACTGCTAAGATACTCAAACCAGCAGTAGTATATGAATGTAGGTCACACCGAAGTAAGCACCATGTGACAGGCAGGATACACTTGTCTCCACTCTTTGGATTTGCAAACATGAGTCTGCATATCAGGAATTGGCTTTACACAACCAGTTCTCCCTCTAGTGGTTAAGGAAAAACTTGCAATTCTAAACTGGGCATTCAGAAAATCCACACATCTCCAGTGGTTAAATATTTACAGTGAAATGATCTTACCATGATAATGATTTTCTCATTCCTAAAAGGTAACAGTGTAGTGAACTGATAAAAGGGGTTTGTCTGTTTTTTTTTTACATGTAAGTACTGTATGAGAGACAGGGAGTTATTTTAGATAGCAGGTGATCAGCAGCTGGGGGATTTACTCAAGTATTATGGAACAGCCATATCTGATCCAAAGTAAAGGGAGAAGCAAGCTTCCCATTTTAAGTGCCCATGTCTGAGCAAAGCAGCATGGAAACTGAGCACCTTGCAGGAATATGCTGTTCACCAAAGAGTCTAAGTTAAGAACTGTTTAGTTCTCACTCCTGCCTGAAGCAAGCTATCCTCTGTTTATTGTTTTTTGTTTGCTTTTCCCGGCTGAAGAAAGCCCCAGAACTAACTCTTCATACATTAGGCCAAAGCAGAACAATGTTCTGTGCTTCAAAAAGTGATAGGGTGCAATATTTCTCTCTAAACTTGTTCTCCCCTTTGCCTACACAAAGAACAATGTCTTAAATAATTTGTAAACGTTTCTAAATATAAACTAAGCTGCTACTGATTCCAGGCTGGGCTGTCCTAGCTGCTGACTCAAGCCTAGAGGTGTGTGTTGGGAGAGCATGGAGCCTGAAGTGGCAGAGCACTGCAGTAAGTGAGGGAGCATTAGACTGAGCGAGGAACTGTCTGGATTCCTTAACTCTTCATTTCCAGACTATTTTTAAGTGTGCAGCTTTTCAAAGGAAGTTAGGGAGGTCCTTTTGGGGGGCGCTAAGTGGTGGTCACTTTCAACTGGCTTTGTGTGGAATGAAGTTTTTGTTGTTCTAAATGTGTTATTTGAGACACTGTGTAGTCTGGGGTCAGAGGCACTGAGGGGAGAAGTCAGGATCTCCTACATTTTAATCTTGGCTTCGTGTAACCTTGGCCAGACTACTTTCCCACTCATCCTCATCAGTAAAGTGGGATAACACCTACCTAACCACAAGAGTATCTAGTGCATTAGTCAGGAAATGTTTACACAGCATGGTCTATAGTGTACAGTACTATTTTTTTCAGGAAGAAATTCTGGCCCAGTATAAAGCTGAGAATGGTGCAGAGACAGAATGGTAAGTCTGTTATGAGGCAAGTACACTATCAAGCCAAGATGTTCTTGATAAATCTAACTGATGGAAAATAGTATGTTCAAACAGTAGTATGGCAAAGCGAAACATTCCTGCTATTTTTCAGATATACTTGAAGTTAAATACAACCTGAAAATCATTTTTACTACATGCACTTAAATGAAGTAGAAGAGAAGATCATTGCTGGCCAGCAGTTGCATTTCTGACATACCACAGATTCTTAGCTTCACCAAATGTATCCTCCATGCAAAGCTATATAGCCTGAAGAGGCAGTTACTTTATGTTATCCAGGAGTGATTTCTAGTGGGAAATACTGATAGTCAAGTTAAAATCTTTAAACTGATTTTATTCAATACTTAAAGCAGGAGTTTTCCTGAAATACGTTTGGTGCATTAAGGAGCAGCATGGCCCAGCAAATAATACATTGGATTGGGATTTCGGACATCAGGGTTCTGTTCCCAACTCTGTCACCAACCTGCTGTGTGACCTTTGGGAAGTGAGCTCACCTTTCTGTGCCTCAATTCCCCCCTCCCAGCCATTGTTTAAACCATAAGATCTTTCAGATGGGATGTGTTTTGGACAGTGCCTACCACAATGGGGTCCCTGCTCGTGGTTGGTACTACCATAATACTAAACAATAAAAAAAGTATCCACTACGTTAGTCAATGGTCTCTGCCTTGCCCCTTGCCTTTCAGTACAATGCCTTAATCAAACTGACCAGATAGAGACCTGAGCAGGCAATTGGTAATCTTACTTTGCTCTTTCCAGGAACTTTACTCCTTCTTCTCTTCTACCATGGTCCATGTATAGTACAGCAAGTTCAAGCAGGGCATTTGGAATTAAATAATGGTCATACTTTATCTTCCTCTCACTGCAAGAGAAGGAGAAACATAGTTACAAGGTTTTCATGCTGCAATTTCCTCTCATTCGAGCTACAAACAAATAAGAGTGCAGTTGGGGTTAGGAGGGAACAGTCAGTCTCTTCAATGATGCTTACTCTTCAGGTGCTCTACCCTAGATTCTCTCTAGGTTATTCAGTAAGTGCTCTGTACATTTGCATGGCAATACATGACCATCTTTTGCAGCATGTTATTTACTGTGTTTACAAGTTTCTTAGTGTGTGTGTGGGGGGGGGAGGGCGATAAAAGGTAGCAGTGCTCCATACACCACCCACTTGCATTGCCAAAATGTGCCATTCAGTGTAGGTTGTGCAGCTATTTCCAATAGGATAATTCTGCCAACTGATTCTTTGAGCTCGGCTCCCACTTGATTGGGCTTTAGCATACACAGGTTCTGACAGGTTCCTGGGGCATGGCTTCTTTATGAGTGGGTAGGGGAAAAAATAAGTGATACTAGCTTCTAAATGTCACCCACTTATGGCACCAAAGTGAGAAGTTACTCAGAGTAAGGCTACGTCTACACTAGCACTTTTGACAGTATAACTTGCGTTGCTCAGGAGTGTGAACCACTCCCCACCTCCAAGCACATAAATGACACCCCAGACGCGCTGGTGTGGACAGCGCTACGTTGGCAGGAGATGCTCTCCCACCGACGCAGCTAATGCTGCTTGTTGGAAGTGGTTTAATTATATCAATGGAAGAACCCTCTCCCATCGGGATACAGCAGCTACAGGAGTGATTTTACAGCGGCACAGCTGCATCAGTACAGCTGTGCCGCTGTAAGCTCGCTAGTGTAGACATGGCCTAAATTGTGCATTCTGTAACTCTCCATACCCTTTTACATGAGGAATGAAAGAGTTAACAATGTTGGTATTTAAAATCATCCTCACTGGGCACCTGAAATAATAAAATGAATGGACCAGTTCACACCTCTCCAAGCTAGTGCTCCAGGCTCTCTGCTAACTCCATTTAGACTTGTCTTCGCTGAGAAGAAAAAACAGCTGCATTCTTAACCCAAGTTAGCTAACTCAAGGTAGAAGCCTAGTGAAGACATGACACTTTGTAGTTTTCACATGTTAGCAGGTTGAGTTAAAGGTTAGGTTCCCCAGTAGAGTTTAACTTACAAACTGCCTTGTCTTCACTAGGATTTTCTCACGTGTTAGCTATGACACAGTACAACACACTTCACTTCACCTCCCCTTCTCCCCCCAGGTGAAGACTAAGCTTTAAGCACCATTAAACTTGGGTTTAGAATTTAACTATTTTTGTAATGGGAAAGGGCATGGATGTGTTTTGTTCAGAAGGTACACAATGGGTCAGTGCCCTATAAAAACAAAACTCGCTTCCACTGCATATGGAATGCCAAATTCTTAGGTCCTGTCTATGTTAAGAAAATGTGCATCGTTGTAATTATGTCAACATAGCCACTTCGGTACGTTACCAGGTTAAGTTGTGCCGGTGGAGTATGTTTACATTAAGTATCTATACCTATATATAACTAAATTAATATAGTTACATCAGTGCTGATGTCCTTAATGTAAATGGGGCCTTAGGGAGCGGAAGAGCAATTTGAGGGTGTAATTTAATTACCCAGGAAAGCTTCACTTAGTATTGTATCTAATTCATAATGAGGTTTTTCTACCCAATTTTACAGTGACTTGACTGAGGAATGTTGAGATTCAGGTCCCAATCCCGCAACTTTTTCCATGAATGCAGCTGTCTCCAACTATGCAGAGCTTCCATAGGGTGTGGGATATCTGCACACAGAACAAATTCCAGGATCGGGATGTGAGAGAGCAACAGCCAGCCTAGGAATTATTTTGGTTCTAAAGTTACATGCACCCAAAAATAAAGGTTTCTAATAGAAGAGCTAAGAGAATCTTAACTATACCATCACAAAGACTTTAGAAAGGTACAATTAAGGCTTGTCCTCCCCAACTGCTCTTTTAAAATTCCTCTCACAGAAACCTCCAACCAGTCCTAGGTCTTACTCGGCTGAATTAAAACACGGTTCTGCTCTGACAAATGAATAAAAATGGGACTGCATGCGCTTGCATGCGGGGGGAGCACATTTACTGCATTTCAGTGGTTCTATATCAAACATGCTCATGTACATGTAAGTTTTTTTCTAACTTCCAGCCTTGCAAACTCAACCTGTGCTCTTCAAGTCAAGCTGGGTTCTTAGAATCATAGAATATCAGGGTTGGAAAGGACCTCAGGAGGTCATCTACTCCAACCCCCTGCTCCAAAGCAGGACCAATCCCCAACTAAATCATTCCAGCCAGGGCTTTGTCAAGTCTGACCTTAAAAACCTCTAGGGAAGGAGATTCCACCACCTCCCTAGGTAACCCATTCCAGTGCTTCACCACCCTCCTAGTGAAAATTTTTTTTCCTAATATCCAACCTAAATCTCCCCCACTGCAACTTGAGACCAGTACTTCTTGTTCTGTCATCAGGCACCACTGAGAACAGTCTAGATCCATCCTCTTTGGAACTCCCTTTCAGGTAGTTGAAAGCAGCTATCAAATACCCCCTCATTTTTCTCTTCTGCAGACTAAACAATCCCAGTTCCCTCAGCCTCTCCTCATAAGTCATGTGCTCCAGCCCCCTAATCATTTTTGTTGCTCTCCGCTGGACTCTTTCCAATTTTTCCACATCCTTCTTGTAGTGTGGGGCCCACACTGTACTGGACACAGTAGCCCAGAAGAGGCCTCATCAATGTTGAATAGAAGGGAATGATCACATCCCTCGATCTGCTGGCAATGCCCCTACTTATACAGCCCAAAATGCTGTTTGCCTTCTTGGCAACAAGGGCACACTGTTGACTCATATCCAGCTTCTCGTCCACTGTAACCCCTAAGTCCTTTCTGCAGAACTGCTGCCTAGCCATTCGGTCCCTAGTTGGTAGCAGTGCATGGGATTCTTCAGTCTTTCCATGCATTATCCACACAAGCTGTGCAGACCAAAAAGTATGCCCTGTGCAACACCTGTGCATCCTCATCACCTTCAGTAAGTTTCTTGTCATGTGAATTCAGCGAACAATTCTGTTGATGGTGCACAAGAAATAATAGAATCCAGCTCAGACTCTCTTGGCTGTGTTGACTCTGCAGGGCTAGCAGAAGTAGAAAAGCACTTTGGTCCCTAAAGTCAGCAGATACCTCTGTATACACATGGACTGTAGATTTGCTGAGCAAAATGGTGCCACTGTTACACAGCTATTTTAGAGAGGCTTGGGCTTGGCTTAAAGGACTTAAATTTGACAGGGATACTTACACTCAGCATTTCTTGAGTTCTGCATGTTAAATATGGAAAAAAAACTTACTTTAAATGGATATAAATGAAATGATCTTCTGCCTCAGAAATCTTGCCCAAGTGCTTCAGACATAAACCCTTTAACAGCTTTACCAAACATTGGTCATCTGCTAGTAATTCTGTAGCTGCAAGATAAAGTAACCATTTTATCAGTTTTACATTTTGAAATAACTTGGTGCCTTAAAAAAAATTAACATTGCTGTTCCAAAAATACTTAGCAGGCACATTTTCCAAACCTCTTTGCAACAGTTGAGATTTTCAGAGCATTGTTTTTTTTATTTGTATGGCACTAGTACCCCATTCAGACTGGCTGGATTCTCTACACTTCCTGTGAGATAGCTGCTGCCCTTTGGAGAGTATGGGCTAAGGCCTCATCTGCAATCAAAGATGCACTCAAACCGTTGCAGCCTCACAGACATTCATGGTGTGTACACTATCTGTTATTTCAATGCAGGCACTAGGATCTGCATACATGAACAGATAGGGGCCTTGCTTAAGAGAAGATGCACAAGTAGCTGTTTAAAAAGCAAAGTTGCTTCCCGTGGGGAAAGGAAGAGAAGGTAAAAGTGACGGGATCACGTTGTTCCAGACAAGCTATGAGCACAGTTAAGTGGGTTAGAGCCTGCAATGTTTTTTTTTTTCCTTCCAGGAAGATAAATCAAATGTATATCAGCAATCCACACTGGCCATCTATTCTGTGAACACATTTACATGTATGCACTTTTTAAAACTTATAATGTATCCTGCCACTGATATGCACATTGTATAAACTAGTCATTGAAAAATGGAAATACTTATGCACGTGAGAATTTTATTCTCATGAACACTTCCATTAACTTCAATGGACTTCTTATAGCATATAACATCAGTCAAATACATGTTTGCTGGATTAGGTCTTTATAGTGTTAGATCCTTGCCCCAAGGATTTCAGTCTAACTTGGTCTCCTGTATATTGCTATTTAAATGGACATTGTCAACTCAAAAAAAAAAATCCACTTTTGTAAAACATATTACTGCTAAGTGTAACACCTAAAGGCATTAGAGGAAAAAAACCTGCTTTTAGTCTATACTTTTCATTTAAAATATACAGCACTTTTCAGCCAGTATCCTCAAGGCACTTTATAGTCATCGATGAGCCTCAACAAACTCTGCAAGGAAGTTTGCATGCTTTGCAAACTGGCACATGCTGACCCATGACAAAGTAGCAGCATGGGTGACTGAGGCAGCAAAAGTCCCTTTTCTGACCATTACACCAAACTCCCTTCCCTTCAGCTAAAAGGCTCCCCCCACCCCCGCCCCACACACACCTTTTTCAGAGTTAAAAAGGGGACAAATTTGGCTGATACTTCAAGCAACTCATATGCCTCTGAGACTGACTTAAAAGTTCAGTTTTCAATGTTTCAAGCTGAATTCCTAGTTTTTCTAGGTGTTCACTGAAGGACACAAGCCACCAGTTGATGACAATGTCATTCCCTGACCAAATGGGCTGAGAAGATGCCTCTCTGGGCCTAGGGTAATACTAATGATGAGTATTACTAAGTAGCTGAATGACACCTGCTGGACAAGCAAGAACAACATTAACAGCGTTCTTCAGAGAATTTAACTTGTCTGCTGGCTGGAGAATAGTTGTGGTAATGTGCAGTGTATATGCAGGGAAGACTAAGGTTCCAGAAATGATTTCAAGGTGTTGATTTGACCCAGACTCCACTGTCATGGTAAGGTCTGAATCTTTCACAGAAAGGTAGTGAGTACAGATGAGAATGAAAGGTTTGTAGTATAGGGGGAATTGCAGAAGGGCAGCTGTGCAGGCTGGGGAACCCCTGCTGGACTGGGGAGACCAAAAATAAAAGATGGAGAGAAAAAACAGCAATTCTACTCTGCCATGCCTGTCTAGTTAACACACTGAAACCAGGCATGGTATAAGAGTCTGACCTAATTTTGTACCATTCCCTTCTTATGCTCCAGTTTTTTGCACAGTCCATTTAAGTGCAAGTGTTTTATAGCAAATAGTTAACTCACAGATATCAGTCAACCCTCCAGCTTGTGGGTTAGTAGACGATAGTGCTTTCTATAAATCAGCTTGATGCTTGTCTCCTCCACTGTGTTCTTTAGAACTGAAATAATACAGCACCTGCATATAGCGAAGCATGTGCAGTTTGTGGCCTGTCACCCATAGTATAATTGAAGTCAATGCAAATGATAAATTTGACCCTTAGATTTAAATATCTATTTTGTAAAAGAGGTGGTCTTTCAATACGTGTTTGTGGATGGTTCCTAAGATGCATCCTGTAAGTGACAAGTCTCTTATGCCATATTACAAGTTAATGCATTAATAGAGGAATGTTATTTCTATCTGTATTAACAACACATGGTGAGATAATCCAGCTCACTCTTGTGACTGTATTAACTTGTTTTACTAGCTGGAAAACTTTTATTCACAGACAACCAGAATATCTTCAAGTATATCTACACTACTGTAAAGCACCTGCTTAAATCAGATCAGATCAGTGCTTACCTGGGCTTCTTTCCAGAGCTGCTTCTGCCTCTGTTAATGTCTGCAACATGCCTTCTGTTAAATCAGGACATTTTCCAATCACAGCATAGCCATTCCAGATATACATCATTTCCTAGGGGGGGTCAGAGAACACTGCATTAATGTGGCAATGGAGAGATGTAGGTAGCTGATTATTTCAGCAAAGGGCAGAAGTTATGAATTCCTTCCCAGGTGCAGATACTGATGATGTGGCTTCGCTGTAACTTATTGCTAAAAGCAAAATAGTGCTGGAAGTCTTATTAGCAAAAACAATGAGGAGGACTCATTGTTTTTGCCGATGCAGACTAACATGGCTACCACTCTGAAGTCCTATTAAGTCATCTAGTCCACCACTTCCCTTTGTCAATACAGATCACTTGAGTAGAACACCAACCCTATCTCTGTAATATAGGAGACAGCTCGGGAAGCTGAGACACAGACTGGAGGACCGGATGGCTCAGTATATCATTGTCAACTAAATTCTATAGAGCCAGTCCTATTGGTTTCATCCCTATTCATTCTGTAGGGCTTTTCCATGGGGGCAGTTCACTGGCCTACAGGAAATGAGCCGAAGGTCTATTCTAAATGCTAAGAAGAAGTGCCTATACTACAATCACCATCACATCTGGGACTTTTAGAAGAAGAGTTAAAGACAGAATTATTATGGAGACTTATTAGAACCTCTCTTTACCTGTTCCTAAAAGGGCTATTTTGTAACTTAAATGTTTCTTATTTCTAAATTCCTGCACATATTAATTTTATTCTAGGGCTGATAAGTAGTGCCTCATGCAAAGGCATTTGCTATAGCTGAGCTATTTTTTTAATGGTTGAGACGACAGTACTGTGCTTATTTCTCTCTAGTGAAGATTCAGTTGCTTGGGTGGTTATAAAAATACCCCAAACTGCATTTTTCCATAGTTTAAATATAAACTTTCTGGGCTAAATCTGTGAGTGAGGACCTGATTCCAAAAAGCAAGTTCGTTCCCACCCAAATGAAAAGTCTTAGAAACTATAACAGTTCAGTTAAGATTCTGTTATAAACTGCTTGTTACATGAACCCCAACTCCATCAATCCCCTAGTCTTTAACTATTAGAGTGTGACACCTGGTGCCTTGAAAGTGCAATTGCAGCAAATGGAAACAGGATACTTAGCAAGATTTGCTAGAGAAACCTGTTGCACCATCACATAAGACCAGCCACAGTGAAACTCAAGTGTGTCTGTTTCTGGCTTCCAATGGCTTATGGAAACCTACTGGGTGTGGATTCAAAATAATTTTCACTAGAGGTGACCCCATTATTGGCCTCCACCTAAATCCCTGACTCTTGTTGAAACCGGTCCTTAAGGGATTTTGCATGCTGAGTTGACATACAGTTGCAACAGAGACTGAATTTTGAAACCACCCATGGTATCACATTTTACTGCCAGTGGACTAGCTATGAATGTACACTCTCTCAGGTCAGGCACTCATAAGTGAAGGGACAAACTATAAGAGGAGATGTACTGACCCCCCTCCCCCCCCCCCCCCAAAAGAGCAAAATGATTCTTTGAGTTGTCTTTAAGATACATACCAACCAAGACTCTTAAAGGAAATGCCTGACCTGAGAGACAGCATACAACTAGACAAAACAGCTGAATTGGTTAAAAAAATTTCCAATTGTTGTGAACATTGGTGGCACACTCAAAAAGTGATGAACCTAGAGGTCAGGCTCTGATGTGAACCACACTTAGCAAATCTACAGAACCCAGATCCCCTGCTATTCTCTCACCATTCTCCAGGGATTGGCTTTCACATGAGTGCAGAGGTGGCCCTCTCCTAATGCTCCACCAATGAGACTTCAGAGCAGTTATTCTTATTTGGCCCTGGGGGATCAGCCAGGGATGGATGTCCAGCACACACAGCAGTTTTCTATTCTGGCTGCAAAGAAGTGGCTGAATTTTGTCCTTCTAGCCATTATGTACCCTAGAGCATAGCTGCTAATCTTTCAAACTGAGCTTCCAACATTCACGTTCAGGTTGGCTAGACTCAAAAGTATCTAGTTTCACCAGTTTCCTGCCTAATATTCTCCCCAGCTGTACCTGGAATGCTTCCTTCTGCTGGCCCAGTGGATGAGACTTTGAAACATGGGCACCAAAAGTAAAGTCTACTGGAGCATGAACAGTGAAAAGTTGAGGAGTGTGTTGTAATCTAAAAAGTGAAATAGTGAGTTGCACATGCAGCATATTCAGTTGTGACACACCTAGCTCCATTTCCCAGAGTGCAGCACATGCCCCAGTTTTACAACATTCTTCACATTTGCGAGATTAGGTCCTGGGACCATTTCAGGCTCCTGGAGGGGGGTTCAACATACACCATTCTAAGTATCTAATTTTTGTCTCCATATTGTGAATTACTGAAAAATATAGGGGGAATAAGACATCTTTCCAGCCTACCAAAGCAGGCACAGGCAAAGGGACCGGGTTTGAGGGAAGGTATCTCCGAGATTTCCGAATGGCAAACTTCTCTGTAGGCAGTGATTTTCCTGCAATTTTCAGTTTCAAACTAGGCACGATCCTGGAAGATTAAAAACAGCTGAAGTCATTTTTGCCCCTCTGAATATCTGGAAAAAACCCACTCAAACCAAACAAAAAAAAAATTAAAAGACTGATTCATTGAGAGGTATTGATATGTTAAGACCAAACAAAGTCATCTCCTGAGGAATACCACATACCGGGAAATCTTTCTTGTAATGAACTCTGAGAAAATATGGATGCCCTGAATAGTTTCAATGCACAAACTGCATTTTGGGTAAGAAGAAATCTGCAGTAACTAATTTATGTTTTTATGGACCTGTGAGGGAGTGTCCATTGCACACAAGGCCTGAAGGGGTTACGGAGGCTAAGTAGGCTAATTCTGTTGCAGCTGGAGGCCCACCCAGGGGGTGGGGATTAATTAGATGAGAGTCAGCTGGAGGGGAACAGGAGTGGCCTGTATAAAGCCCAGGAGCTGAGAGAAGAAAGCAGCTGCAAGGAAGCAGTCTGCAGTCACCGCGTGTTTGGGACTATGGAGTGTAGTCTACAGTTCTTCCCTGGGAGGAGGGAGTTTAGGCTGGCAAACCTGAGGCAGCGGGGAGGGGGAGAGAGAGAAAGGTAGGAAAAGCTCAGGGGAAAAGCAGCAAAGTATAGGATGGTGCAGATTTGGCTGCAGATCAGAGGGTCCCTGAGCTGGAACCCAGAATAGAAGGCAAGACTGGGTTCCCCTACCAGCCATTGGGGAAGTTTCACAAACCAGAACAGAACTGACTTCCTGGGAACATTTGCCCCAAAACACTTCAGTGCCCGGGAAGGGGAAGACCGTAGCGAGCTGGCTGGAGGGCCAAGTCACAAAGAGGAAGCTGAAGCGACAGGGGTCTCAGTGAGAGCAACCAACAAAGGAGGGTGTAGCACCTAGAAGGAACTAATCCTCAGAGGCGTCCCTAGCAGTGAGTCGATCCATGATGACCACATAAAGCTTTTTATACAGTAAGTGGTTCGGATCATCTCTTAGAATAACGCTATTTTAAAAATAAAACTACATTTTATAAGGAGATTTTACTGTAACTAGTTGATTAAACTGAAGGAGCAGCCAAGCATTTTTTGAGCATAAACATCAGAACCAGATTCGAGTTACAGTTCCAATAATGGGCATGCACACCCCCTGGCTCGCCCTCTTGAGCCTTTTTCATAGTTCTACCAGATGCCAAGCCCCAGGCTCACAGCTGTATTGAGGCTGTCTCCAACAGCCTTTTATCAGGACACACACATCTTATATGAAATCTGTACAAGGCTTTCAGAAAACTCATGCCAACTTTAACTACCGGGAACGATAGAAAAAAAAACATGGAAAATGTTGCATGCAATAGCAGCAGCCACTTGTAGCAATGATAAAATAGAAAGTGATATTAGTTCAAAGCCTTTCTGAGCCAATGGGAAGTTTAAATATACTCAAGGGCTGCTGAAAACTTTCCTAAAATGTTTTTTAGTATGGTTAATGAATTATTTTGAGCATCTGACACTGTACTCTCTCTCTCTCTCTCTCTCTCTCTCTCTCGTGTGGTCCCTTCAGTCAGAAACTCCTAAGCAAATTCTGATGACATATTCATGCAAATCTGCATCTTATTAACCCTACAGAATCAGTAAGTTTTCCTCTTTACTTCCAACACCTGATTTACATTCATTGTTGCAAGTCATTTGAAAAGATACGGAATGGAATAGTGTCCTAGTTTGGACTTTCTAAATCTTACCTAAACAGTTCCACTTCATTATCCCCAAAGGGTCTGTGATCATCTGGGCCAAACATACTGAGATAGGCAGCTTTCATATAAATATAGGTAACCTACAGTGAAGAGCAAATGCTGTCAACATCTGTACAGTAAATTGTATTCACAGCAGCATTGATTTAAAAGCCAACATGATGGAACTGTTAAGGAGGGAAACCTCTGTTGCTTTTCCTTGTAAATTCAAGTAATACTACAAAACACTTAAGAGGAGGGTCAGTTTTCCAACTGAGATATGTGTGTAAGACCCAGTACTTTCAAAAGAGAGCACAGAAGAGCTCATGTTATGGTATCTTTAATTGTTTTTAGTTTGCTGTGTTTGTAACAGTTTTTATTTCCACTCTATGAATGTGTGTGTGTGCAACAAAAGAGAAGCTTCCTTATTAAAGGTAACTAATTAGTGATTAATCACATAAGAACTCCTGAGTAAACGATCAGAAGTACAGGGTTCTGGAGGATGTAACAGTGAATGCCAAGGGAAAGTAGAGTATAATAATTCATTACTTCCTGAGTGTTGCTGTAGTGGCCATCACAGCAGGGGACAGCAATTACCATAGGACATGGAATCTACACTCGAATGGGCTTTTCAACAGTCATGCATATGCAAAGGCTGGTTCTGTGATTGGCTGTTGCCCTCAGAACTCATGCGGCCACATGCCCACAAAAACGCCCCTCAATTTCTCATTTCATCCTGTCTATAATTTAATTCACAATTTTCAACAAATGTTCAGGATGCAAACCCTGGTTCTGTGATTGGCTGCTGCTCACAGAACTCACATGAAGGTGTTTCTCATGAGCCCTACAATCTCTTATAGACACCTTAGTCTTTACCATCAGAGTTTACTGCAGCCCCCAGGATATGGGTCTGATTTCCCTGTTCTGCATAGTGACCTCTAGGAAGGGGTCAAAAGAACAGATACTTTGGCAAGGTCTAGCTTGCAGTGCTCCAGGACATTATTGCCTCTGGTGGGAGATGTTTTGGTGGCTGCAGAATAGGCAGTGGCAAGGCCTCTCAGTCCCAGAGATCCATGGCAAAGGCAAGCCTGACACTGGTTTAGACAGAAGCAATCATACCTGGATGGCTGCCCCTCTGCGCAGTTGTGCTGCCCCCAACTCAACCTCCTGGCCACCTGACTTCAGCAGGAGCTGTGACAGGGCCAATGCCCTAGTTCCATCAGCTGCTGACCAAAGAAGCCAACTGAGGTGCTGCTCTCATGGGGCTCGGATAAATGAGGGAGGGAGGGAGATAGTCAGTGTCATAGAGACAACACCCCCTTCCATTTCCAAGGTGTTGGGCCAGATCTGCTCACGAGGGAGGCTAGGTAGTCTCTTAAACCAAGCAATTTGCCCTAATTACAGTTATTACCTAGCAGGCACCACCATGTTTAACTCTCATTACAAAAATCACTACCTTCCACATGGTCACCAAAACAGCGCATGTTCATTAATGTATCTGCAATAAAAGAAATAACGACCTACCACTAATTACACAGGATGGCCAATTAGTACATGACAAAGCCCCTTGCCAGTTGACTGCCTTTTAGTTAAAAATCAGCTCTGAAATCTAGCGGTATTCCCAGATCACATGACATGTTTAGAATGTCTGCACTGCTCAGCTCCACCTCTATACATTGCATGAGCCAGAACAAGCCAGATTTTGTTTTACTGCCCTCACCCTACCATAGATGTAGCTCAACCCAATTAAATGTAACACCTAAGCTTCGGTCTCTCTTTAATTAACTATCGGTTTTCTTTTCACTTTAGCTTACCTTTGACCAATTGTTTTCTTTGCTTAGCAGATCCGCATAGAAATAGGCCATCCTCCACTGGCGCTTGTAGGTGAAGCACCACATTAGTTCCCAGTAACACATGTGATGAAACTGCTTCCAATGCTGCTGGGCCTCACAGCATTCCTCAAACCTACTAACTGCCTGAACCAAGGAAAGTCCAAACATAACCATAATCACCGTGAGAAAACAAAAAAAAAACAGGTTTCATAGAATAGACACGTTGAATGTGTCCATTTGGTAAACAGCACTGGGACTCAATGCTGCTCCTAGGTGGGGAGTGCCTTCAATTCTAAGTTAATGGGAGTTGAGAGTGCTCAGTATTTCCTAGGATCAGGCCCACTGACTTCTAGATAGCAGGATCAGACCCTTGACTTCATAGTCTCACCCTGTATTATCACGTTTACCACCTACAGTCCTCCTTATATACTTTAATTTTATTACCTGATGCCGAGTGTAGGTGAATGGTAGAGCAGCAAGAGGGGTGTTTGTTGCGAGGGAAGATTAGGAAATTAAAGTCAGAGGGGCAGATCTTCAGCTGGTGTATATATCAAAGCTCCACTAGCATCAGTGGAGAACGACAATATAAACCAGCTGAGAACCTGCCCCAGAGTATTTGGGACATGTAAAAAACAGCAAGAGAAGAGAAGAGTACAAGTCAGTTTGGAGGGAGAGAAGTCTAAGAGCAGGCAAAGGAAAATAACTGCAGAGCGTTAAAGGCATAGCAGGCTTCAAGATGGGTTAGACCAGGGGTCCCCAACTCGGCGCCCGCATCTTGGCCGGTGGTGGAGCATCTGCCGAAATGCCACCAAATTTCTGCGGCGTTTCGGCGGAGATGCCTCTCGATGAAATTCGGCGGCATTTTGGCGGATGCTTCATTGCCGCCATGGTCCTTCATCTGGCGCATGCCAGACGAAAAGGTTGGGGACCACTGGGTTAGACAAAGAGCATTAATATTGGAGAACTGTTACACTATCATCACACTGGAGTAAGAGCAGCACAAGACAGCGGACCACATTCATCACTCGCGCACACGTACTTGCTTAATTGTCCCGTCTTTCACTGCCACTGCCTTAAAGTAGCCGCATAGTTTGATACCAGCTCTGCAGCTAGGGGCCTGGCTACACTTGCAGATGTAGAGCACTGAGAGTTAAACCAGCCTTCGTAGAGCGCAGTGGGGAAAGTGCTGCAATCTGTCCACACTGACAACTGCAAGTGCACTGGCGTGGCCACATTAGCAGCTCTTGCAATGGCCACAGAGAATAGTGCATTGTGGTAGCTATCCCAGCATGCAAGTGGCTGCAACGTGCTTTTCAGATGAGGGGGGTGGGGTGGAGTGTGACAGGGAGTGTGTTGTGTGTATGTGGGGAGCCAGAGTGGGTTTTGGGGGGTATGAGAGCATGTCAGCATGCTGTCTTGTAAGTTCAGACACCAACAGACCCCCGTCCCCCCACCTCACATACAACTTCCCACAGTAATGGTTGCTTTGTCTCAGAGCAGATAAGCATGCCGGCTGTCAGAAACAGAGCTTTCAAAGGGCATATTGGCAGGCCTGCAGTGATTCCAAAACAATGACCAGAGTAGCCACTTGACTTAACGGGATTATGGGACATTTCAGGAGGCTGATCAGAGCGCAGTAATGCAACACCTCATTCACACTGATACCCAGGCATTTCAGCCAATCCGCACCAAGTGTTAATCTTCTCACCGAGGTGGAGTACCAGGAGCACTCTAGCCCTGGAGTCAGAGCACTCTACGGGCCTTGCCAGTGTGGACAGGTAGTGAGCTAGGGCGCCCGGGGCTGCTTTAATGCACTCTAACTCACAAGTGTAGCCCAGCCCTAGCACTCAGCTGTAGCTGGTGGAATTTCTACTGAGTTTAATTGAATCAGGAATTCGTGTTTTGTATTTATGCACTACAGATTTACAGATGGATCCCAGCCAAAAAATGGACTTGCCCAAAATTTAGGATAATTGGCTTTGGGGTATCTAAATATGGTTCCAAGTCCAACCTACACTCCTATTTTTTGAAATCTTCGCCAGGCTTTATGACTAATAGGGCAATGTTGTTCTTGGAGGTTCTTTTCCAAGGAGAAAAGGGTTACTTACTGTATCAATATTGCCTTTTATTGTTTCTATCCTGCCTGCAAAAAACAGGAATATGGCTCCCTGTAATAAACAAAAGCAACCGTGAACCATTTTCATGCAGCTTATACATTCTAGCTACAAAAACACTAAACTAAATTAGGATTCATCTTACTTTTGGATAGCGAGCCAAGTAAGGCTTGAGTAGCCTTTCTGCTTCTTCAACGTTTCCTTTCCCTGTCCCTAGATTAGTTGAGTAAAACAATGCAAATTATTAAAAAGAACAGGAAACAATAGCCTTGAGTAATCATCATCTGGACAATAAATAAATTCTCCCATACAGCAGTGTTTAGGTCCAAACATAGACCCTCATCCTGCACCACTTCAGACAGATCAGAAACAGGGCACCCAAGAAGTTGTGCTTACATGGAGACACCATAAAGGCAAACTGATTCTGTGCTGGCAGAAATCTCCATGCAACATTGCTCCCTCCCGCCCCACTGCCTGGGATCCTCAATTCTGTGCAAGACAGAAAAAGAGAAAGAAGTGAAAGGGGCAGGATCAGATACTGACTGCTCATTGCTTGGCTTCTGAATGGCCACGGGGGCACCCCCCCATTTCCTAACGTCATGGCAGCTTTTTAAAACTTAGAACCATAAAGACTGGCATTGGAATAGGCCAGATTTTTACTGGGCCACACTGCATGGCTTTTGCAGTTGCAAAGGGCTATGAGACCAGAGTTGAGGTATCCAATGACATTTTTTCAGGTACATTTAGCAATTACTGTAAAAGCTGGTGGTACATTTGCCTAGACCTAGAGTGCTTTAGGAGTAGGCCATGAGTGAATGCATCATTTTAATGGGAAATATGTCACCCCAAGAAGACAAGGGTGACAAATTTACATAAAAACAGGATTTAGCAAATCTTTTTACAAGGATTTTTTTTTTAAACCACACTTCCAAAACAACTCACTTGGCCACAGGAAGTATAACTTGTTCTTGTGACCTCTTCTTATGGCAACACTCCAGCTATCCCCTCAAGTCCCCCTGCCAAATGTCCTACACAAGCCTCCATCTTGAAGAACAAAGCCCTTTCCACAGTGATGACAGTTATTGCAAAAATCAACCACCACAAAATTATCCAACTCTGTCCAGTCCAGGTTTGAATGAACAATTCACCAACAGGTTTGCAATTTAACCACCTCTTCCCCTTGTTTCCCAGCAATAACTGATCACGTGAAGGACCTCTTACAGGTTACTGTGATAATCCTACCTAACACAAAGGTCATGAAGGTATGATAGCACAGCAGCAGCATGGTACACAGACCGACCTAAAGCTGTACATCAACGCCTCCCTCTTGAAGCTGCAACAGGCCATACTCCTGTGCAAAAATTAGAGAAGGAAGACAGAGTCTTGTAAAGCATTACAGTGCTATTTTGCTATTAACTTCTGTAGTATCATTTGTAGCTATTCTGGTAGCTCAGACACAGGGACTGCACTGTATATCTACAGAGGTGATAAAAATGGTTTATGTAGTTATTAGAGGAGAACACACGGTAATAGTTTCCAATGGAGTTATTACTTGACTTTTGCAAAATATCATGTGGCAGAGCAGAGAGTCGGATAATTGTGCAGTTCAGAGTGCAACAGTGCTTACGAGTTACCAGTATCATCCAATAGAGCTAACATTTCTGAAAAAGACACACAATTTTGTAGTACCTGTGCAACTGACACGTCACCACCATGCACTGTATCCAGGCACATATCACAGTGGTGACATGAATAGTTACTGTCAATGTAATATATATGATTTAGCCAAACAAGTTATTGGACTCAATATAGATGAATGGGGTGAAATTTCATGACCTTTGATATGCAGGAGGTCAGACAAAATGATCTAATTGTCCCTTTGGGCCTTAAACTCTATGAATCTATTAACACAGCATAATATATGGTAACGCTTTAGAATGGAAGACAGGAACACTGGCATACTGGAGACTAAGTCCACACAGTGACCTCCTACTTGACCTCATTTTATCTCCCTGTGCCTCAGGTTTGTTCATCTGTACTACGTATATCACACTGTTCTGTTCCATTCAGGTTTTTCTACAATGCCCATTGTCACTGTGGTATCTGAGCACTGTAATACAGCTATATCTCAGAGACACTAAGGACGCACGTAATGATAATAAAGTATGTAAGATGGTAGGGGAGATAGAAAGAGAGAGAAAAGTACTTTAAAATTACTATTGCAGCACTTGCCTACAACAGCAATATCAGGAAATGACAGACCCAGGAGAATTGCAAAAAAACTTCTTCCAAATGAACTCTTGCATTATTTCTTGCAAACCAGTTCCTTCCTGTTTAAGATCCAATGTAAAAACTAAAGAGGGTTCATGAAGAATGTATATCTAGTGGACCTAGGTTGCTTATAGAAAGACACTGTGTACCTCCAAAGGGTCTCAGGACCAAAAGCACAAGTCGTTACCACTTGAGCTAAAGAAGTAAACTCCATAAATTGTCAGTAAAAAGCTGGTCTAGTCTCACTGAGTCAGGTCAGCCACTAAGGGAGACCAGATCATACCCACTGAGGCTATGTCTACACTACAGCATAAAATCGAAATTACTAAAACCAGGTTTTATAAAACCAATATTATAAAATCGATTTTATGCGTCCACACTAGGGCACATTAATTTGGTGGTGTGTCCATGGTCCTAGGCTACCATCGATTTTCTGAAGCGGTGCACTCTGGGTAGCTACATTAAGGAATGAGACCAATAACTTCGATTTCCGTCCACACTAACCCTAAATCGATATAGTAATATCGATTTTAGGGTTACTCCTCTCGTTGGGGAGGAGTACAGAAATTGATTTTAAGAGCCCTTAAAATTGATTTAAAGTGCCTTGTAGTGTGGACGGGTACAGAGTTAAATCGATTTAACGCTGTTTAAATCAATTTAACTGTGTAGTGTGGACCAGGCCTGAGAAAGCATGTTATTACTGATGTTGTGAGCACTCACACTACCACCTGCAGGAGAAGCAGCACATCACAACTACAACCTGTTTGACAGCCACCCACCCAGAAATAGTGAGAATGTGTTCCCAAACAAAATCCATTTTAGGGAATGTGGCTACTGTGCAATATATGCAGCTGTCCAGGCAACAGATTGTTTTTAATTACAGATCTGTTTAATCATATTCCCCAAATAGCTAAACAACACATTAGACACAGGACATGGCAAATGTTATGTCCCTTGGTATGTGGGGCATATAACATTCAATACCCTATTAATTCCCTACCAAGTCAGCAAAATAAAAGAGACAACTAATATCTAAGTAGTTACATTCTAGCTGCTAGCTATCTGAATGCTATTTGAGATTCCTCAGATGCACAGAGACCATGCAATGTGGGGAGGACAAGGGCAGCATTCAGAAACCTCAGAACGTCTTATTCTTATTTCAGCTGGGAGTTTAACTAAACTACATCTGCTTCCCTGAAGTGAAACTACTGAACAACTGGGACCTGAGAGGACCTCTGTGTAGCTCGAAAACTTGTCCCTTCCACCAACAGAAACTGATCCAATAAAAGATATATCTTACCTACCTTGTGTTGTGTCAGATCCTGGGACCAACATGGCTACAACAAAGCTTCAAACTACTTTTAATCACATTTTTTTAATTAAGGGTCTTTACAAAGAAGAAAAACACAGAGTTGCCTTTCTTGTCTCATGACTTGGCCATGTCACCACAAGCTTATCAAACAGGATGGATATTACCATTAACTTATCTACATAATTTATTAATTAATTGGGCACAAAGCAGACAGAGCACTTGAATGCGTTATGAAGATCACTTTGGAGTTAACTTTGGCTTCGTGTTTGCAGAAGAGCAGAAATGCCAGATAAGAGGATTTCTAGTGGGGGAAATGGTAACTCAATTACAAATTAAGACATACATCAAATTGATACTCAGCACAACTGATTTGGCACAATATCCTTCCAAGTTGACCCCATCAGTCTAATTTCCTGCCTTCTATGTCAATAATTCTGCCTTTTGACCCACTGCCAAACTGCATTTAAGACACAGAGGATTAATTTAAAACTTTATAATGGTTCAGACTAAGAGTGGCTCTAAATTAGACCAGCTACCAATTGCCCTGAAGGACAACCAGCAGCATAAAGGAGCCCCAGGCAAACCCTCACACACTAGAAATCCAAATGAAGGGAGTGGGGTGCAGGACATACTGGTTGATCTGTACCACCTGAGGATCCCACTACAAAGGGGAATTCTTAGGGGCCAGATCCACTGGCTTCAGGGCATCTTTGCATCAGGGGAGTGATACAAAGTTGCTCTTATGCAGCTTTGGATATGAATGTCTACAATGCAGTATTAATAACCTACAGTAAACAACCAGCCCTCCACATAATGAGTGACAATTATCCCCTGCGTGTCCAGTGAATTATGCATCTGATTTATGCGGTCAGATAGGACTGTGATTTTCTCAACGCGCTGGCCACATCTTCCTCTGTGTCTTGCACAGCACCAAGCCATTCTGACAGAATTTAACAATAATATCGTCGTCTTACGGTCAAAACACAGCAAGACTCAAAATTCCTTCCCTCTTGAGTGCGACACCTTGAGTTACACATGCCTGTTCCCTCTCCCCTCCTACCTTCTCCTGTCCTCCTTTCTATTTCTCTCACCTTGAAATGTCACGTCTGTACTCCAAGGGGCAGCTTCCTCTTGCGAAGCTTTGGAAACCTGCCATGTGAAATGTGATTGCAAATGCAAGTTGCAATACTTCTCTCAGATCTGGGTTTATGACTCACAACCTTAAGCACAGCAAGATTTTTAGATTACAGTTGTACTGTCAAGGCGCACCCCACTTGAACTTTGGTCAATCAAATGTTTAACTACTCCCCTTTTTTTTTTAGGGTATTGGAACATTTTTGCTTATGTTTATGGTAATCTCGACATGCGTCAGCCTGCTCCCAACTATCTGAAACACTAGTACAAGGAGAAGCCCACACAGAGCCACATGAGAAATCCCAGGGCCTGTCCACAATCAAGAAGGAGAGATTGAATCAAAAAAAAGAGGTGAAAGTTTTCATATACAAGATGACTGTTACCGAGTGTCTTTACAAAAGCAATTGTAGGATTGGAAGGGACCTTGAGAGGTCATTAGTCCAGTCCGCTGCGCTCATGACAGGGCTATTATCTACCGGTCCAGTGGTTCTCAAACTTTAGCAACCTGAGGACCCCCATTCTGAATTAAAATATTTCACAGCCCCAAGCCCTGTCCCCACTCCACCCCTTTCCCCAAGGCCCCATCTCTACCCCCACCTCTTTCCACTCCCTCCCCCCGAGCATTGCCCCTCCCTACTCCTCCCCCGCCCTCCCAGTGCCTCCTGCACACCGGGGAACAGCTGTTCTACAGCATGCAGGAGGCGTTTGGGGGGTGAGAAGGGAGGAGTTGATCAGCAGGGCCGGTGGCCCCAGACATGATTCTGCTCCCTCCCCCGAGCACGCCCCGTCCCCGCTCCTCCCTCTCTCCCCCAGCAGGAATTAACCATATCCTGAGCACGGGGACAATAGACAATTGACCTTTGATCCCTTCCTGCAGACCCACCCCAGACCCTATGAGTATGGCTGGTGAGTCTGCCACTACCAAACCTCCTTCCTCCACTCCACACTTTCCGAGCACGTGCCAGGCCAGTTATATTTGGGCATCTACTTAGGAGAATTTAGATATGTCATTGAAGTTAATAGTTGCCATTAAAAGCATAGAGAAAAGAATGGATACATAATCATATGCACTCTCTTTTAAACTGGGTTCCATGCAGGAACAGAATAAGGGGATGTCAGGATGCTGTGATTATAGTATCTATTAAATTAGATAAATTCTCAACCTCCTTATTAAATTAACTCAATATCAACTACAAATAGCACTTCTAAGCACTATTGCAATCCAATCCATAAACAGTAATAATCTCAATATTATACTTTGAACTGTCGCTTCTTATCTTTCTTGTATTTTCCAAACATCCTCTCTCTGTCCTCAATTTTAAAGTTGTTTTTTTTTAAAAGACCAAGAAAAAAATCTTTAAGCAGCAGTAACGTCAGCTCCAGTGATGAAAACCTTCTAATACTCACATTTCAAAGCACGTTAGAATGGTGGGGTGGGGAATCAGATTCCGGCTGTAATGTATCAGCCACATTTATTACAATCTTACCAAATGAGTGATATTTACCTTGCTTCCAGAAATCCCAACAAACTCCAGTAATCGTAGAATCCTTGTTGGGAACATGGACAATGTCTGTGGAAAGAAACATAAATAAGCTGAGCAGTACCTGGAATTGGAATTCTCCTCTCTCTCAACCCCAGGATGTCTGATATGATCTTTCCAAGTCCCAAGGCAATCAATAAAATCATTAAAAGCCTAATTATCTATCCCCAAGTCTTCTTGTGTAGAAGTATATGCCTCTCAGCTATTTGTTGTACCTCATATATCCTCAAGGATTAAATGGAACTGTATCAGCCTCAGTATCACAGTAAATATGTAAACCCCTGTTTCCTAGGTAAAACTAACAGCAACTCCGGATGACACTGGTTGTTGCATTTTAATGATTATTTCGATGGGAACTACAGAAATTGTGTTACATGGATCAGTTTGGGGAGTCCACTACACTAGTGGTACCCAACCTTTTTTGTCTGCCGGGTGCCAGATGATGAGCCACGGAGGACAGTGGTGGCGGACGAGCATCTGCTGACAAGCAGCGTCATCCAGAGGCGTCGCCGCCACAATGCCACTGAATTTCGGCGGATGCTCGTCCGCCGGCAAGTACGCGGGCACACTTAGATGCCATGGCGCCCGTGGGCACCGCGTTGGGGACCCCTGCACTACACTGTTCCAAGAAACAGATCCTTGTGTCAGAACAAAGCAACCAACCACAAATCTGATCATACAGACACCTGCTACTGGGTATAGTTCTTATTACTCTAAGTAATCTCATTGAACTCAGGATTAGGCCACCAGTTTGCAAAACAGGAAAACTGATACTACCCCTATATTAAAGTACTGTATACAAAAGGAACACACATTTGACAGAGATTCAGTTCTTGTTATGCAAGTGCCTGTATAGTAAATACTAACTCCTACAACTAAACAATGAAATGTTTACAGTAGAATTTGAACCAAGTAGAGTGTAAATCAATGAGATTTTCAAATATTTACATAATGGTGCTTTTGCTGTTAACAACTGAAAGACAAGTTTAAAACAGTCAGTGCTAAAAAAAATAAAAATTATCCCCTTTTTCAAAAAAAGAGAAGGAATTATGTTCTGGGGAAAAAAGTGACAGAGAACATCTGAGCTGCATTTATAAAGTATATCAAATAAATTGGGGTCTCAGTATTATGATAGACAGTAAGGCAGTATTAATAGCAATAACCACCATTCTTCTTCGAGTGCTTGCTCATATCGATTCCAATTAGGTGTGTGTGTGCCGCGTGCACATTCGTCTGAAGATTTTTACCCTAGCAACACTCGGTGGTCGGCTGGGCGCCCCCTGGAGTGGCGCTGCTATGGCTCCGGATATATACCCCTGCCGAAGCAACCGCCCCTCAGTTCCTTCTTACCGCCCGTGTTGGTCGTTGGAACTGTGGAGTGCGGTTTTACTGACCTCCACCTCCCTAGCTACTCGTAGTTCTCTAGTTACTTTTTGTGTATATAGTTCCAAGTTATATACTTACAGTTAATTCTTATTGTTCATAGTTAGTGTTATAGTTAAGAGGAGTTCAGAGATTAGCCCCTTCCCCGCACCCAGTGCCAGGGCTCATGCCCGGTTCACCGGGTTTCAAACCATGCTCGGCCTGTCACAAGCCAATGCTGACAGGAGATCCACACGACTCTTGTCTTAAGTGCCTCGGGGAATCTCACCTGGCAGACAAGTGTCGCATTTGCAAGGCCTTTAAGCCGAGAACAAAACAGGAGCAGGACTTTTCGGCTAAAACAACTCATCATGGAGGCAGCTCTTACCCCTCCGCCTTCAGCACCTAGCGCTGGACAATCGGCGGGCAGAAGCGCCTCCTCGGCACCGAACCGCGCCGGTACTGCCAAGGCCTCTCGGCACCGGCCGTTGCCGGCACCAAAGTTGACTCGGCACCACTCCCTCTCCCCGAGGTTGAGAAAGGCTAAGACTCCTGCTGCTTCCAAGCCACCTGCACCGCAGCCAGAGAGCTTGTCTAAGTCGGATTGCCCGGCACCGACACCTGTCGCAGCACCGACGACGTTGGCACCGTCAATTCCGGTCCCACAAGGGCCATCGAGTCCGGTGCCTGTCAGCTCCCCAGCACGAGCCGTGGTTGAGCTTACTATTTCATCCACGCCAGAGACATCCTCAACGGCGAGGGATCTAATTGCCATGACAGAGTCGACGCTGCCTCAACCCCCGGCACCGCTGGTGCAGGTAATACAGTCTATTGGCAAGCCTGCCTTGATAAGACCATCCTCTGTCGGCACAGCAGAGCAGCACCATTCACGATCACAGTCCCGCAGACGTTCTAGGTCCCGTTGGCGCTACCACTCCCGGCGCCGCTCGCAGTCCCGGCACCGTTCTCCTCCTCGGTACCGGTCACACTCGCGGCACCATTCAGTATCCCGTTCACCAGCCTGCTACTCTCGGCACCACTCCATCTCCTGGCACCACTCCAGGCACCGTGACTCCCGTAGCCGCTCCCAACGTCAAGCCTCGAGATCTCGGTCGACCTCCCAGCACCACTCCAGTCGCAGGTCCCGATCTCGTTCCCGGTACCGGTATGCCCCCAGTGCCGAGTAGAGCAAGATCCGCTAGAGACAGAGACTCTGCCCAGGGCTTTTCAGCCCCTCCATGGCCATCCAGACACACATCAGCGTCATCCCATGCAGACCGCTCTTATGCACAGGACCGCGATTCCGATATGCCCACCTGAGTCTTCCAAGAGGCCCAGGCCCAGGACCAAGGCCCCCATCAGTGGTCATTCTGGACACCTTGGGCGTACCACCAGGCCCAAGGCGTACCAGTAGTTCCGTCCCGCTCTGTCCCATCAGAACACCGAGTGCCAGCTAGCTGTCCCCCTCCGACTCCTACGGAGGAAGCCCCAGTTCACCCACCGGGCTCCCAGTTTCCATTGGAGCAGGAGGTCGCTCAAGAGCGAGAGGCCACACAGGACCCGCTCGTCCCCAGCATCTCCTCTTCCTCTTCTCCAGATGAGGCGGTGGCAGGAACATCCTCCTCAGGCCCTCCTCCAATTGACCTGAGAGCCCATCAGGACCTCCTGAGGAGGGTAGCACTCAATATGAACCTCCAGGTGGAGGTGGTCCTGGAGGTAGAGGACCCGGTAATGGACACTCTGTTGGCGGATGCCCCCACCAGAGTGGCCCTACCGTTTATTCGGACCATCCAGGCCAATGCAGATACCATATGGCAGTCTCCAGCCTCTATCCCTCCTGCAACCAGGGGAGTAGAGCATAAATAAATGGTGCCCTCTAAAGGGTATGAGTACTTGTATGTCCATCCTCCTCCCTGCTCACTAGTCGTCCAGTCCGTTAATGAGAGGGAACGTCATGGCCAGCAGGCGCCAGCCCCGAAATTGAAGGAGACTAGGCGAAAGGACCTACTTGGCCGCAAGGTGTACTCGGCAGGTGCCCTACAGGTCCGGATGGCAAATCAACAAGCCCTGCTTAGCCGCTATAATTATAACACCTGGGCAGTGGTGGGTAAGTTTACGGAGCTACTCCCTCAAGACTCCCGCCAAGAGTTCGCTGCCCTATTGGAGGAATGGAAAAAGGTGGCCAGAACTTCCCTCCAGGTTTCATTGGATGCAGCCAACTCAGCAGCCAGGACTGTGGCCTCGGGTGTTGCCATGAGGTGCATCTCATGGCTTCAGGTTTCAAGCCTCCCATCGGAGTTCCAGTATACCATTCAGGACTTGCCATTTGATGGTAAAGGTCTCTTCTCGGAAAAGACTGACCCCAGGCTGCAAAGCCTAAAGGACAACAGGGTCATAATGCACTCTCTCGGCATGCATACGCCAATGACCCAACGCAGGCCCTTCCGTCCCCAGCCTCACCACCCATACTCTGCGCCTAGACAAAAACAGGACACTTGCAGGCAGCGCGGCCGAGGTGATCGTAGACAACAATCAGGACCTCAAGGGGGCCAAAATCAAGGTCCCTCGAAACCACCAGCAGGACCAAAGATGAACTTTTGAAGGTGCACCCAAGGACGGCGTACCAGTTACAGGCCAGGATCCTTCTCCTCCCTTCTCCAACCGTCTCTCCTACTTCCTCCAGGCATGGTCCCAGTCAACTTCAGATAGCTGGGTCCTACGCACGGTGGAGTATGGGTACCACCTCCAATTTATTTCAACCCCGCCCTCCCACCCTCCAATCCCGTCCCTCTTCAGGGACCCCTCTCACAAGCAATTCCTCTTGCAAGAGATGCGGACGCTCCTCGCCATGGGAGCTATAGAGGAGGCACCAAAGGTAGAAAGGGGCAAGGGGTTTTACTCCCATTATTTCCTAATCCCCAAGCCGAAGGGAGGTCTCAGACCTATTCTAGACTTGCGAGGACTCAACCAGTTTATGATAAAGTTGAAGTTCCGCATGGTATCCCTGGGGACCATTATCCTGTCCTTGGATCCTGGAGACTGGTATACTACCCTCGACATGAAGGACACGTACTTTCACATCGCCATCTTTTCCTCTGCACAGGAGGTACCTCCGCTTTGTAGCCAACCGTCAGCACTTCCAGTTTACGGTCCTGCCGTTTGGCCTTTCTACAGCCCCAAGGGTATTTACAAAGTGTATGGCCGTAGTCGCCGCCTATCTCCGCCAACATCAGATACACATTTTTCCGTATCTGGATGATTGGCTCATCTGAGGGGCCTGCGAGACACAAGTCACCCAGCATGTAGGCATCGTCAAGGACCTAGTCACACGTCTAGGCCTGATGATCAATATAGAAAAATCCACTCTGGTTCCCACGCAAAGGTTAAACTTCTTAGGAGCTATCCTGGACTCCAATCTAGCCAGGGCCTGCTTACCACAGCCGTGGTTTCAGGTGATGGCAAAAATCATCCGAGGTTTACAGAATTTCCCGACGACTTCGGCTCACACTTGTCTCGGTCTCCTGGGTCACATGGCTGCCTGCACGTTCGTGACCAAATACGCCAGGCTCCGCCTCCATCCTCTCCAAGCTTGGCTCAAATCGGTATACCACCCGGGCAGAGACTCGATAGTCACCATTCCCTCGAGCATCCTAGGCTCCCTAGATTGGTGGCTGACTCCCTCCCTGGTGGGTACAGGGCTGCCATTCCATCCGCCCCAACCCTCAATGTCCCTGATGACGGACGCGTCATCTCTCGGCTGGGGTGCTCACCTCAGACATCTTCGTACTCAAGGCCTCTGGTCATCTCAGGAGCTGGCATTACACATAAATGTCTGAGAACTGAGAGCAGTCCGCCTGGCATGCCAGGCATTCCAGCAACATTTACAAGGCCGTTGTGTCTCAGTGTTTACAGACAACACAACAGCCATGTACTACATAAACAAGCAGGGAGGGACACGATCCTCCCTCCTTTTTCAGGAGGCCATCCAACTGTGGGACTTGTGCATAGCCTACTCGATAGACCTGGTAGCGTCCTTTCTCCCAGGGGTTCGGAACACTCTGGCGGATCGACTCAGCAGGTCCTTCCTGTCTCACGAGTGGTCGATCCGCCCGGACGTTATGCATTCTGTTTTCCAGAAGTGGGGATTTCCCCACATAGACCTGTTCGCTTCCCGTGCGAACAGGAAATGCCAGATGTTCTGCTCCTTCCAAGGTCTCTCCCCGGGATCGATCTCGGACGCTTTCCTGATGCCGTGGAAGAGCCCGCTGCTTTATGCCTTCCCATCGTTCCCGCTGGTTCACAAGGTCCTGCTAAAACTCCACAGGGACAGAGCGCGCCTCATCATGATCACTCCAGTGTGGCCCAGGCAGCACTGGTACACCACGTTGCTCGACCTGCCGATAGCCAACCCAATTACCCTGCCACTCCTCCCAGACCTTATAACTCAGGACCACGGCAGACTTCACCACCCACACCTGCGGGCCTTCACCTCACGGCGTGGCTACTACGTGGCTAAACCAGTCAGAGTTACATTGCTGTGCATCAGTATGACAAGTTCTCCTGGGAAGCAGGAAACCTTCCACCAGGTCAACGTATCTGGCCAAATGGAAGCGTTTCTCCTGCTGTTGCGAAACGCATAATCTTACTCCCACTGAGGTCCCGATTCCCTCTATTTTGGACTACCTCTGGTCTCTCAAACAGCAGGGCCTAGCAGTATCCTCATTGAGGGTACACTTGGCAGCCATCTCTACTTTCCACCCAGGGGAGGGTGGCCATTCTGTGTTCTCATACCCTATTATTTCGAGGTTCCTCAAGGGCTTGGAGCGCTTATACCTGCAAGTACACCGCCCAGCCCTGACCTGGGACCTCAACCTGATTTTAACCAGATTTATGTCTCCCCCATTCGAGCCGTTAGCAACCTGCTCGCTACTCTACCTGTCTTGGAGGACAGCTTTCCTCGTAGCCATTACATCAGCCAGACGAGTCTCCGAGCTTAGGGCTCTTATGGTGGATCCGCCATATACTGTGTTCCACACAGACAAGGTGCAGTTGGGACCACACCCAGCATTCCTCCCTAAGGTGGTTTCGGCATTTCATGTTAACCAGGACATCTTTCTCCTGGTCTTCTTCCCGAAGCCACACTCAACGCGACGGGAGCAACAATTGCACTCCCTGGACGTCCGTAGACCGCTCGCATTTTATATTAAGCAGACAAGACCCTTTCTTAAAACACCCCAACTCTTTGTCGCGGTAGCAGACCGAATGAAAGGCCTACCTGTTTCCTCTCAGAGGATCTCATCTTGGGTGACGGCGTGCATCCGTACTTGTTATGATTTGGCTCATATTTCCCCAAACCACATCACTGCGCATACTACCAGGGCTCAGGCTTCATCGGCCGCCTTCCTAGCTCTTGTACCTATCCAGGAGATATGTCGTGCAGCTACCTGGTCTTTGGTCCACACCTTTGCTTCACATTATGCTCTGGTTCAACAGTCCAGAGATGATGCAGCCTTTGGCTCAGCAGTTTTGCATTCTGCAACATCTCACTCCGACCCCACCGCCTAGGTAAGGCTTGGGAATTACCTAACTGGAATCGATATGAGCAAGCACTCGAAGAAGAAAAGACAGTTACTCACCTTCGTAACTGTTGTTCTTCGAGATGTGTTGCTCATATCCATTCCAAACCCACCCTCCTTCCCCATGGAGTAGCCAGCAAGAAGGAACTGAGGGGCAGATGGGTCGGCAGGGGTATATATCTGGCACCATAGCAGCATCACTCCAGGGGTCGCCCAGCTGACCCACCGAGTGTGCTAGGGTAAAAATCTTCCAACGAGCGTGCACGCGGCGCACGCACACCTAATTGGAATGGATATGAGCAACACATCTCGAAGAACAACAGTTACAAAGGTGAGTAACCGTCTTTTTTAGTTTGCATTCTTTCTTCTTCTTGTTTTAATGGGAGTCGCGCCTATGCATTATGGGAGGGAGAAACACTAAAAGAACGCACTAAAAGAGATGCTGCGGAAATACTCAGCTATACTTTAAGTAGTATGAGACCAATTCATGCATAATCAGACTGAGTCTGCTGTGACTCAGTTTCTAACTGATGATAGTCACAGTTTACGTAAAGTTTACATAAAGCTTTTCTGAGCATGGGGCTGAACTCATGCACAATCAAAATCAGACCTGCACACGAACTATCTGGTACTCCTGCTTCTGGCCAGCTTAGAAATAATCTTCGCATCCCAAAGCATCTTCACAGACAAGGGGAGCAATACAGCATTGCTATTTATTCCTGTCCTTAGCTTGTTTCTCCATTAAGTGACACCTGGTCATGTTGCTGCATACGATCCCGCCATCTAGTCAGTAGCCAGCCTCTAGGTCTGAGAGACCTTTGCTGCTTTTGCATTATTTTTCTTGGCATCCTATCATCCGTTTCCCTTCTGCAGTGTTCCCACCATCGTAATATTTTAGATTATAGCCAAACCTCTTGATCTAGATCCTTCTCTCCTAACTTCATTTGTCTTAAAATCACTCCCCTTCCAAAGAACTCTCTCTCTCTACTGCCTCCTGCCTTCTGATGACTGTTACCACAACCTAGAAGTGTTGCACCAAATATTATGGAATAACATGCTATGAATTAACTGAATCTAGCAGAAGAGAAATTCTGATTTCAACTCTGGGCAGACAGGGTTCGCTTAGACACTGTCTAGGAGAAGGAACATTCAGATTTCAAATCTGAGCAGTGGACTAGGGTGAAAGTGCTGATGCTTCTTCCTATCATGCCAGCAGGTTATGGCATTCCCAGGAGCTGGATAGGGTGGATTGGCCTATCAAGCCATTACATCCAAATCTTACTTATTACTGTTTAAAAAAAATACTACCAGTAAAAGCATCCTCTCTCTCACAGCATACTGGTACTTTCACTTCTGATGTGGGATGAAACCAAGACGTAGAAAAGTGCACAAAAATAATTAATCAGACACCTATATACCAGCCTCCCCTCACTGCCCACCTTGGCCCCTCCAAAAAAGTCAATTTAAGCTTATGAACTTTGAAAATTGTTCAGATTAGGTTCTGGTTGGTTCTTATTTTAGTCAAACTTATTTGCCATCCCTAGCTGGGAGAAGTGGCAGTGACTGGGGATGGTGCCTTTTGCCTTCAGGATTCCATATCAAAGGCAATGTACTTCAGTTCAATCACAGAGGGGTCTCAGACACATCTTCTGTAAGCTTTAGGTATTGTAAACATGCAGGTGAAGACTGAGCTGTGATCAGCTCTTTCCACAGTTGAACTACTGATCACAGCTCAGGATACTCAAGTGGCCCAGCAAGCTACTTTGTCCTGACCACGGTGGGCGCTAATATAGGCCCAAATCCTACAATGAACGTTACACGGGCAGACGCTGGCACTCATGCAGAGACTCCTTGAAGTCAGCTGAGCTCCATGCAAATGCAGAGGCGTGCGTGCACACAGTGAACTCTAGGATCGTGGCCATAGCAGTTCATCTTGATTTCTCTTTTATGTGTAGTATATTCACCTTTGATCTTTCTTAGGCAAGGTCTACATTGGGGGAGGCGGGGCAGGGGGAGGAGAGAGTCGACCTAAGATACGCAACTTCAGTTATGTGATTTAGGTTGATTTACCTGGCTGTGAGGATGACAGCAAGTCGACCACTGCCGCTCCCCCGTCCACTCCACGTCCGCCTCTTGCACACAGTGGAGTTCTGGAGTCAACGGAAGAGCGATCGGGGACCAATTTTATCACATCTACACTAGACATGATAAATCGATCCCCAATAGATCGATCACTACCCGCCAATCCGGCGGGTAATGTAGACATACCCTTAATCATGTTAATATCTGCAGATGGCCAGACGTAGCAAATACGTGCACTTCTAACTTCAAACATGAGCGGTTTCATTAAACTCAGTAGAACACAGGTGTTTAAGTTAAGCATGTAAGTGTTTACAGCAGTGGGGCCTTAGTGAAGACTTCTTTTACATACCAGGTTGAAAGCTCCAACACCAAGCTTTACACCTCCTTCAAAATGGAGATAGTTCTTTCCTTTAACATAGTTTGGAGACTGTATAAGACTGTCCAGTTCCCTAAAAATACAGAAGATAATATTACAGAATACACGGATAACCAGGTAAATAGTTAGCCCAATTCAGTATGAAATATAACAATTATAGTCATAACTCTGAAGTCTCACCTAATCTACATAGATGAAAGTAGCCAGAAGCTATTGTTAACCATGGAAGTGGTAAAAGGGCTCATTTCTCTTTCCTATTATTCGTACAGTAGAGAACAGCTTCCTTCCACACGTGCAAAACTTTAACAAACCAGGTGTCTAAACAAGCATGCCATAAATGAACATGTGATGGGCAAATTCTTTACCATGCAAACAACAGGAATATACTGGGATTTATGTGTACATGAACTAAGGAGACCATCTCTTCTATTTGCAAAAATGAAGAGATGTCAGCTTGGTAGACTTGCATGGTCGTCTTTTGAATGATGGACCTATGAACTTGCACTCTATATACCTTTTACTTTAACTTCCCATATACCTTTAACTTTTCTAGGAGAGCCCTCTGCACTATTGCGTGGCAGGATGATGCAGCATGTTACAGAGGACACACTGAGCTCTGTGAGTGACTTTGCTTTTGTTCTTATTTGCCTGGCTACTTTTTCCATAATCTAAAAGAAGTTATTCAGGCGGAAAGCAAAAGGCAGCATGTGTGTAGAACAGTAGAGAGGAAACAAGTTGTCTGACAAGTTGAAAGCTACTCAAGATGTTTTTGTTTGATTGGTTTTCAGACTGAGAGAGGAGGTTGGATATAAACAGCATCTGTATGTGGATGTGGCTTGCTTGCTAGCCACCAATCAGTATTAAATCCATGTTCTCTAGGAGTGAACTGAGGGGGACCACATATCCCAAACTGCATGGGTTGGATTTTGAAGATAGTAATTATAGCTTACATAATGTGCCTAAGTAAATAAATAATAACAATGCTAATTCTGAGAGACATCCCCTCCCACCAGAGTCTTTTTACTGCAGAAAGGCAACTGGCATGATGATAATACAATAATTCAGGCCTACTTACCTATATGTCTGATAACTGTTCCTGACTTTGATGCCTCCTTTGATGAAACTAACCATGTTCTCATCCTGGTGGAAGGGAAATACATTAGCACTGAGCAATTTAAAATGCATTTGCTTTCTGGAAATTAATAGATGTGAATAAAACAATTTAAGATGAATCAGACAGGATGAATCTCTATGGAGCAGTAAATGGCTAAGACTTAGAATTTCTTTTCTCATTTTTGTTGTTTTTACTGTCCTCTAAAATATCATTTTTTTCATGCTTTCTGTGATTAGTTGCTTTAACTCTGAGCTGTGGATCTTTAGTCCACATTAACGACCACAGGAATAGAGCCATATTGTCCCTTGTTGCTGTTAGCAAAAAGCAGCACCTATAGTACAGACACCTGTGGCTGTTTTAAAAGAATGCAAAGAGCTTTGAACCATTTGTCCTTCAGCACAGTTAAGATTCAGACATTCCCTGGCTCAGCACCAGCTACAAACAGCTGACTGCCTGCACAAGATCCCGCAGGATGCAATTTGGGTTTACGAAAAACACAAGGTACATTGGATGTGCTCTCTTTTTGCTACTGAGTGTTAATGGTAGAGTGTGTAGCACAGCCATAAAAAGCAATGTAACAAATGCTCAGCTATTGCATTACAAAACATAAGAAATATGGAATCTGCAAGATAAAATATGTAGGGGCCTTTGAGCAGGGCCGGCTCCAGGCACCAGCCAAGCAAGCTTGTGCTTGGGGTGGCAGATTCTAAGGGGTGGCATCTCATCCAATCCTAGGGTGGCATGGCCGCCTTTTTTTTTGGTTCGTCGCTCCGGCTGCCCTGCGCCCTGGTGGGTTTTTTTTGTTTGTTTGTTTTTCTCTCTTTTGTTTAATTGAGGACTTTCAGTGCACCACTGTAGGGGGCGGTGACGCAGAGGAGGGGAGCGCCCTGCTGGGAGTGGGCTGCGCACTCAGTCTGCCCCAGCCAGTGCCAGGTCTGCAGCAAGCTCGGCAGCCCGTGTTCTTCCCTCCCTGCCGACTTTCAATTCACCTGCAGGCGGGAGCGGCGCGGAGCAGTCCCGGCAGGTGGCGCAGCGGGAGGGGCCGCGTGGCGAGTGCCCCGGCTGAAGGAAGCCCTGGCCACCCCTCTTCTCCTCCCCCCACCCCACCGCAGCGCAGGGAGTCCCACTAGCCAGAGTGCAGCCGCCACCCGCACAGAGGCTCACCAGCGTGGCCGGGAGAAGCAGCTGCAAGCTGCCAAGTAAGTAGCACCGAACATTTGCACCCTGGGTTTTTGGGTTTTTTTTGGTTCGCTGCCCCGGCCTCCCTGCATCCTGTTTTTTTTCCCGCTTGGGGCGGCAAAAAAGCCATACCCGGCCCTGTTTTGAGTTAAGAATTATGACTTGACAGATGAGAAACCGCTTGATCATCTTCTGTTAGTAGCTTCTTTCCTCATTCATCACTAATGGGCAATGCCCCCCACCTGTGGGATGCAGAGGCAGGCCAGTGTTGCTGCAGGCTCCAGGACTAAGCCTTGCCCTTCAACTCAGGCCAGCAAAAAAGTGCCTCAAAAAGCTGAAGAAACACTCCAGGAATTGAATATTAGCATCCCTTTAAAGAAAAAAATTAATTTGTTACCAACTGTATACCAGTCATTTACCAGATTACACAGGTGGTCTGAATGAGGGGAGAAGCTGCTAACAGGAAGAAAATTATCAGGCAAGAAATTTTTCATTCTGCTGCACAGCTTCTCTCCACATTCATCATTAAGGGAAAATAACGAGCAGTGAATCAAGGAAGTGGCAGGGGAGGATAAGCAGAGCTGTAATTATTATAGTAGAATACTAGTCAGGAATGGAAATTATCTCCCTTGTCCCACCTTTAAAAGTAAGAATTTTGTAATTTAAGGAGCCAATCCAGTAGGGAACCTTCCAACCAAAGAATGTCTCTGCACAGGAATGGAAACTTATTTTGCAAAACTTCCTCAGGTGAAGCTCATGCACTTTGGGGGATTCCTACTCCATAAATAGTTTTCTAGATGCCTAGTATGCCAACTGCTGCAGGGTTATATCTTGTCTGCTGCAACTTTGAGGTCTGAAGGCAGTGAATTTTGGAGGGAATGAGATGAACTGTGTGTGTGTCCTCAATATACTTGAGATATATCTTTAGAATGCTAGGAATGCCCATTTATGTCTCAGTCTTCCAAAGGATTGGAATAAAAAGGTGGGAGAGCTATTTCCCAGGAACTGCGGAGAGAAGAATTTACATTGAACGGAAAAGTTTCTGGAACTATAGCATTTTTTTCATGACAATAGCAGCGTGGCTCTTGTAAAGATAGAGAAACTAATTCCAAAACCTTTCTTTCAGAGGTAATGGTGATTGGAAAAGCCAGACACGGGTTTGTCTAATCTGTCGCCCTGATTAATCTTGACATCGGATGCTCAGGTGGGGAGTCCGATGTTCCTTTCTAAAGAATGTCGCTAGTGCTGGTTCCCACTTTTCTACGGTGCTTGGTTATGTAGGACTCCCATCAACCATTCTGGAGAACCTCTAGTGTAGCTGATATCAACAGAATTGTATAGTTGGTCTTGCTCGGCTCATCGCCGGTGAGGCCTCAGCTGGAGTACTGAATCTAATTCTGGGTGCCACACTTTAGAAAAGATGTGGACAAATTTGAGAGAGTCCAGAGGAGAGCAACAACGATACAAGGTTTAGAAAATCTGACCTATGAGGAAAGGTTAATAAACTAGACATGTTTAGTCCTGAGAAAAGAAGACTGAGCAGGGACCTGGTAATATTTTTCAAATATGTTAAGGGCTGCTACAAAGAGGACACCAATCAATTATTCTCCATATCCAGTGAAAATAGGACTGTAGGGGTAGGTAAGCTCTGGAATATTCTTCCAAGGGAGACTATAGAATCCCCATCATTGGAGGTTTTGAAGTACAGGTTGGACAAACACCTGTCAGGGATGGTCTAGTTTTACTTGGTCCTGCGCCTCAGCACAGGGGGCTCGACTTGATGACCTTTCGAGGTCCCTTCCATCCCTACAGTTCTATGATTATTATTTGTATTATGGTAACATCTGCACCTGGGCCCCACTGTGCTTGGCACTGTACAAAACAAACAGTCTGTTTCCCTAAAATGCTTTCTGTTCCCCTCAAACCAGAAATGTTATGTGACCAGATCAAGGAGTGAAATTTCCTGGTTGAGTTCTCTCTTGATATCAACATTTCTCAGTGAGGCTAATGGAAAAATCCCTGCTGAATTACACTCTCTCTTCCAATGCCCAGGCTGTAACTGTAGGTGGTCCAGGTCTGGATGAAGGAGTCCCTGTTTAAAGAGACATGTTGTTTTCTGCAGGTGCAATGGAGGTCCCTGGGCTGTCTATCAAGTTCAGAGTGCCTTTGGGTCATTGGAGGACTATAGAGAGACCCTTTCCCTCCTTTCTGTATTCTTTATGCGACCTGTCTTGAAAGGTAGCAGATTCTCCTCTGTCCGGGGTATTATTTCCATTGCCACAGAGAAGCTCTGACCCCTGGCTACTCCTTATTTTTGAAAGGGATATAGACACTGATGCTTCAGTCATAAACATTTACATGGGAGGTAGCAGGAAACTTCCCCTATGAGCACCATAATTGTCCACAATGTGGTTTCTTGCACCCTATTTTGAATCAGCTGGTTCTGGCCACAATTATAGATGAGATACTGGACTAAATGGACCACTGGTCTGAACTATGCAGTCATGTGTATATGTTTTCATTCTGACAACACTGTCAGTGGTGTATCTATGTGAATTAAATGAATGTGGATTCCAAATTTTTGACAATTTGTCATCCATGTATGCACTCCACCTTGAGAGACTTGCTTGAGCATATTGGTTGTACTTACCTGCCCATAAATGGACTTTCGAAGGTGATCTGAGAAGGACATCTAATTTTGTATTGTACCCGGTAAATGGTTCCATGTTCTTAAAGAAATATCTGGAGCGTGCATTTTGAAAAATCTCATTCAGAGATGGAGCCAGTACTTGGCACCAGCAATCCTACCTGTAGGAGATATTTGGCTAGAGATGACCACTGCCAGGAAATGAATGATAAAATGATGTTTTGGATCTTTGCAAATCTTTACCATGGTAGGAAAATTATGGCCAGAGCCAAGTAGCTTTGACCCATGGGTGAGCAATTCTCTGCATTGGATTCAAAAAGTTCTTGATTTTTGAACCACCAGTGGCTCCAGTGGCTATGTATCCTTTCCAGCAGCTGGCATATTATGAATTGGTCCATTTCTCTCGACAGGGTACCCACCAATTGGCATGTTGTCCATAAATAGGTATGGAGGCTTCCACAGGGGAGTAGAGATTTCAGGAGGCGGTCAAGGCCCCACAGGTCTCTCCAACTCAAAGCTCATGTTCTGGCAGCACAAGAGTCAGTGGGGTATTCCAGGCCCACTGAAGCTCCTGAGAAGCTGCCTATAACAGCTCAAACACTTGGCTCTGTGTTTTCTGCTGCAGTGAAAGGCACAGAAAGCTCACTTCAGAGGCGCTGTACCAGAGAAACCAGAGGGTGAGAGTGTCTATACTCCAGATATTCTTCACCTCAGGAGAGGGAAAGAGGAGCTAGATGCTGAAATGAAGTCACTACTGCACAAAAATAAATAGAAATTAAAGTTAGAAAACAAAATGGCTAGAAGAAACTGAACTGCCAACTTGGTCTGCTGCTGGGGGCAGAAAATCTGGTAGCCTGCGCTGAAGGGTAGGGCTTAGTCCCAGAGCCTCCGTCAACAACACTGAACCACCTGTAGATTCCACACTGAGGGGCATTATCTATTAGCAATGGATGAGAGAGAAGCTGTGCATTATACATGAGAATGTCACTTCTGGTATGATAACATGTCCCCAGACAGTTTAATCCAAATCACGGTGCAGCAAATGCTTACAGAACAACGTGACCCTGTTTACTTTTGTTCCATAGAGAAAATGTTTATTTCCATCATTCAACTGGAGCATTCCACAGGGCATCATACATAGTAGTTTAAAGGCTGCTTTCTGTTTAGTGACTGGGGGAAGGTTTCAGAAACAGGACATTTACTTCAGTTTCAGCCCAGGAATTCAGAAAGGTCACATTTGCTAAGAATGAAAAGCATCAAAGCTCTAGAAACCGGCATTTCCGATATCTCCCAACACAAATCTTCATAGGGTTGCCAGGTGTCCAGTTTTCGACTGGAATGCCTGGTTGTAAAGGGACCCTGGAGGCTCCAGTCAGCACTGCATATCGGGCCATTGAAAGTCCAGTCGATGTGGGATGGCAGGCTCCCTACCTGGCTCTGCATGGCTCCCCAGAAGCGATGAACTGACCCTGCTGTTCCTAGGTGAAGGAACAGCCATGAGGCTCCATACGCTGCCCCGGCCCTGAGTGCTGGCTCCGCAGCTCCCATTGGCTGGGAATCTTGACTGCCTCCTTCAGAGACACCCCCCCCAACTGCTCCCCTAGGATCCTGCCCCTAACTGTCCCCGCCACTGCCCCTCCCGCAGCAGGCTCAGGGCCCCGCGCCCTGGCGGCTCACGCTCCTGGGAGCTGCAGAACCCGAGCGCGGCGAGGGGGAAGCCGGGGGGTGCGCCTGGGGCCGCTCTGGAGTTCCAGCCGCTGGCCCTGCTCAGCCTCCTGCCAGCCTGGTGTTCTGTTCACTCAGCTGGCAGCGCAGTGGCCAGGACCCCGGCTGGCAGCTGCATGCCAAAGGTGGCACACGTGCTGTAGCTTGCCGACCCCTGACCTAAAGTAACCACTTTAAAAACTCTTAGTAAGTATAAGAGGTAAAGCACTTTCATTTAAGTTTTAAAACTAGTTTTAAAAGTGCTTTAGCATTGCCAGTGTAGACTAGCCCTGAGTCAGGAATAGAAATTAAGAACTACAAACTCTCATTCCCACCTGCTTTAACCACAGACTCAAGTTCAGCTGACAGCTGCTGATGTTAGCTCACGTGGCAAACCCAGCTTTTATACTCTAAACAGAAGATATCAGAAGCTACACGGAGAAAGAGAGAGGCAATGCTTTTTCTCCCAGAACACAATCAGCACTGACTAGCAACAACAATCAGTGGAATGTCCAGGGGTAACAGCCCTTCAACAACAACAACGAACAACCTTGTTAGAGCAGCAAAGAGTCCTGTGGTACCTTATAGACTAACAGACGTATTGGAGCATGAGCTTTCATAGGTGAATACCCACTTTGTCAGATGCATGTAGTGGAAATTTCCAGAAGCAGGTATAAATATGCAAGCAAGAAGCAGGCTAGAAATAACAAGGTCAGTTCAATCAGGGAGGATGAGGCCCTCTTCTAGCAGTTGAGGTGCGAACACCAAGGGAGGAGAAACTGCTTTTGTAGTTGGCAAGCCATTCAGTGTCTTTGTTCAATCCTGAGCTGATGGTGTCAAATTTGCAGATGAACTGAAGCTCAGCAGTTTCTCTCTGAAGTCTGGTCCTGAAGTTTTTTTGCTGCAGGATGGCCACCATAAGGTCTGTTATAGTGTGGCCAGGGAGGTTGAAGTGCTCTCCTACAGGTTTTTGTATATTGCCATTCTTAATGTCTGACTTGTGTCCATTTATCCTTTTCCGTAGAAACTGTCCAGTTTGGCTGAGGTACATAGCAGAGGGGCATTGCTGGCATATGATGGCGTATATTACATTGGTGGACGTACAGGTGAATGAACCAGTGATGATGTGGCTGATCTGGTTAGGTCCTGTGATGGTGTTTTTGGTGTAGATATGTGGGCAGAGTTGGCATTGAGGTTAAAGTAGATTCATTACTTTGATTACTCACTGGATTTTGGGGAAAGCAGAGGAACAAGTTCCCCTGCATGCTACTGCTCCAATGACCTTTGTTTCTCTTCCATGCTATCCCACCCCCTTTCATACACTTGCCACACTTACTGAAGTGACCTTCCACCCAGCCAAAGAATGTGAGGACAACTCCTTTCCAAGTACATCAACATCACTCCTATGTCATGCAGAGGGGGTGCTAGAGAGAGCTGCAAGGTGTTCCCTCCTCATGGACTGCAGCTGCCTCCACAGAACTCTGAGAGCAAGAAGTAAGGCCCACGTCTTAGGCACCTAATTCCTACTAATTTCAATGGAAGTTAGGTGCCTAAATACCCTGAAGTGGGTTCTCAAACTGGGGGTCAGGACCCCTCAGGGGGTCGGGAGGTTATTACACGGGGCAGTTCGCAAGCTGTCAGCCTCCACCCCAAACCCTGCTTTGCCTCCTGCATTTATAATGGTGTTAAATATATAAAAAGGTGTTTTTAATTTATTAAGGGGGGGGGCTGCACTCAGATGCTTGCCCTGTGAAAGGGGTCACCAGTACAATAGTTTGAGAACCACGGGAGGATGTGGGCCCAGAGATTTGGTACAGTAGACTGGACCTGGGTCACTTGCATGGGTATATGAAAATGTGCACTTTAATACCCCACATAAACATTTCCATCTGTATACAACTGATTTCCAAAACCTCCTGTTCCCCTCCTGCTTTCATTTAACAGCCATAATGGGTGGTACTGTACCTGCAGGAATGTGAGAGCTGCTCTGTGAAGCAAGCATTCAGCGTAGCAAATTTCTGCATGAATTTCCTCTAGTGTGAAAGGGTGAGGGTGGGAGAGGAAAAAAGACACAATCAGACAACAGATGAATTAAAGAAGTAGTATTATACCCCCAAATAGGAAAACAGAATACAATAAATGCAAAGGGTGAGAAAACCTCAAAAAGAAAATCTGATCAGAGTTTGTTTCTTCCAGGTTGTTGAATTAACCCCAAGTGAGTGACACAAAATTGTTACCAAGTGGCTGCTCGGTGGGGTCTCAGACCAGATCTTGGCAGAGAGGGGTCTAGAATGCAATGGCTGTCACCAGAAATTGTAGCAGTCTCAGCAGAGAAATAAGGATGAAGGCTCTATTCAATAAAGCAAGTACTTAAATTTTAAGCATATAAATCATGCCATCCCTATCCACCAAGGCATTTAAACTAAAGTGTTATACTGCATAGAGAAGGGATAAGTCACATACTGAAGGTCAAGCATGTATTTAAGTCAGGGGTTCTCAAACCGGGGGTTGGGACCCCTCGGGGGTCGCGAGCTATCAGCCTCCATCCCAAACCCCCCTCTGCCTCCAGCATTTATAATGGTGTTAAATATATAACAAAGTATTTTTTAATTTATTGGGGGGGGGGTCTCACTCCGAGGCTTGCTATGTGAAAGGGGTCTCAGTACAAAAGTTTGAGAACCACTGATTTAAGTGCTTTCCTGAACAGGGCCCCAAATGGGCAAGGAGACCAATCTATTGTCTCGCCCTAGAAGAGTTACCTCCGGCACAAGGAGAGGCACTTTGGTAAAATGGCATAAGCCAGTTTGCTTTGCCCCACCTGAATTCCAATCCTGGTTCTGACACTCCTGTACTGAACAGGGAATATGTTTGTATGATTTATGAACTCTGTATGAGATTATGAACCCTGTGTGTCTATGTGAGGCTGCACACAGAATATGGAGCCTTTTGCCTTCTCTGTGCTGTTTGCCTCCATGTTGGGTTGAAAATTCCAAAGGCTGGTAGCAAAAGGACCACAATAGAAGATACCTATTCACTGGAAATCTATTCACATTAGACAAAAGAATGATCCCTGCCCAGTAAAACTAGTTTAGCAGAGGACAAGTCACTTGGGCATCAACGTCATCAGACAGGAGTTTGTGGGGTACTGGCAAAGGTGTCACCAGACACAGGGCACTGGAGGCTTTTAAAAGGGTAGAGGCTAGTCTGCTTAGTGGCCAGCCACGTTCTCCAGTTCATGAGGGAGCAACCACTCACCCATGTAACAGCCTGCATGAGACAGGGGACACCCTCCCTGCCTGTCTTCCTAGAGCCACAGCTCCCAAGGGAAAGGTGATATAGCAAGTGAGGGATATTGCAGTTTCAGACGTTTATTATTTTGTATGATCTGTGCTTGCCCATGCTTTACATGATTAAGGATAAAAGAGCATAAAGGTGTTAGACTTGGCAAAGTGCAGGTGTTGAGTGCTTCACAACCACTGCTTGCCTCTAAGGGAATTAAACTATAAATGAGAAGCTTCACATCTCTGGGGAGTAGTTCTGGGGGAGGGCTGTGTTTAAGTCTTGGGGAGTGTGATGGGTCAGCACTGAACTCAGAGGGGCTAAGCAGCTGGACAAAAGGTTCTTACACTCGGAGGTGGTGCCAGATAGAAGATCAGCACCCTGAGCATGCGCCTAGGGCAATGGTCCCCAATGCAGTGCTTGCAGGCGCCATGGAGCCCACCGGGGTATCTATGTGCGCCCACGTACTGTCCAGTGGACGAGCATCCACCAAAATGTCGCCAAGAAGCAGCGTCATCCAGAGGCATCGCCGCCAAAATGCCGCTGATTTTTGGCGGCATTTCAGCAGCGACGCCTACTGACGTTGCCACTTCTCGGCAGCGTTTCAGCGGCGACACCTGCTGACGTTGCCGCTTCTCGGCGGCATTTCAGCGGATGCTCGTCTGCCAGCTACGGTCTTCGGTGGCTTGTCGTTCAGCGCCCACCAGACAAAAAAGGTTGGGGACCACTGGCTCAGGGACTCAGAGTGGGGCAGTGGCTAGACTCCATTCAGGCTCCAAGAGCTTGAAATACCCAGCGATCCAGCACAGCAGAGGTTTGGATTCCCCTCCCCAGGGGCGGCTCTTATGTTTTTTGCCACCCCAAGCATGGCAGGCAGGCAGCTTTTGGTGGTGCACCTGCGGGCGGTCCACTGGTCACAAGGATTCGGCAGCGCACCTGCAGGAGGTCCACCGGTGCCACACCATTGGCATCCCCACTGCCAAATTGCCACCAAAGCCGCGGGACCAGCAGACCTCCCGCAGGCACGCTGCCAAAACCCGCCTGCCTGCTGCCCTCCCAGCAACCAGCAGGCCACCCCCCGCAGCTTGCCGTGCTCGTGCCTGGAGCCGCCCCTGCCCCTCCCAGCAGTCCTAGCGGGTGGCCAGGAAGGGGCACTCACTAAAATCTGAGACAACCAGTGTTCAATTGATCATTTTGTTTCTGTGCCTCTGCTTCCCGCTCTGTATAATGAGGATAATGACACCAACTTGCCTCACGGGGGCGTTGTGAGAAGTGGCTAATGTTAATACAGTGCTTTGAGAACAAAGTGCTATTACTGCTAACCACTATTGCTGTGAGAGCACAGCAGCATCAAACATGAGCCAGCAAGACAGCAACACAAAGACAGAGGCTGCAAACACATCATATCCTCTGTCCTTTTCTCCCTGGGCCAGAGGAGGCAAAACACTTCATTTGGGGGTGGGGGGTGTGTGTGTGAAAGGATAAAGGAGCAGCAGCTGAGGAAGAGGTGTGTGAACCACTCCTAGGTACTTCCTTCTGTTCAGGGCCGTCATCCTGAGCACCAGCTTCCAGGGGCGCCAGATCAACAGATAGGGGCGGGAAGGGACCACGTCACTCAGAAATTTTGTTTTGGAGGGTTTCATTTGTTTGGTTTTTTCCCCCTACTCGGCTGCTTGTGGGGCAGCCAAAAACATTTTCCGTCCTGAGGTGCAAAGCACAGAGGCCAGCCCTGCATCAATCAACAGATTAGCAGGGTGGCATTAATGGGGATCTTGAGGGAGGAGCTTTATTTTGTGCCCCTCTCACCCCAGGCTGGAGGCTGTAACGATGCACAACAGAAACTGGACAGAGGATGGTCACACAAGATAAAAACAGCAGTGGCTCCAGAATGAACATGTGAGTGGTGCCCACTTTAAGCTCTTGAACTAACCCCCCAGCAAATAGAATTAATAGAAAAGAAAGAAAATACCACATCTGAATGCTGGGGAACTGGATCTTACACAAGGGCCCAAAGATCTGAAATGCTGGTTTAGTTTTTGGAACTGGATCACTGAATACTATAATCTTACTTTAATCGAATGCATGGTCCAACATACTAGCTCTACATTTAACATGGGCTTGTGTCATATAGTCCAACCCAAGGCTGAGTCTCCCTACTGTATTTCCTTCAGAGATCACGTTCAGCTTGTTTTATGCAGTATTACAGTGTTGACAATTCTTTAGATTTATTCATGAGTCCTGTGATATTTGGTGCAGGGATTTTAAGCCCAGCCTCCTGGAGTCATGTGGGAATATCAGGGTTTTTTGTGTCTTTTTCGTTAAGTTTCTAGCTCTTGTGATTATAGAGAAAAGTCTGAAAACTTGATCTGAGTGCACTCTAGAGGCTCAGACACCAGGAGACAAATAAGAATACCAATATTTATATTCTTTAGTAAATTTCATTATTTTTATGCCCATCTCATGATTTTTTGATACTTAACTCATGATTTTTACACATGTAGGGCTGGCAATACTGTAATTACTTTCCCCCTCCCATCCTTAAGAGTCAATTCTTCTGATAGTCATAAGATCCTGTTCAGCAAATTATTAGCAGGTTAAACTATTTTGCTAGTCTATACTAACAAATACACAGACACACACTTGCTTCCATAACCAAATACAATCCAAGTGATGGACAAGATCATGAGACAAAAATAATTTAGTATTATTTCCCTCCTAGATGTTGGGAAATAGTGCTAAGCTTTTTAATCACATGACCCTATCTCATTTAGTCCCATTGTGCGTCATGCCCTTGGTGAGTTATTATAGTGTACTGTGTATGCGCACATTCAGTTTTTATTGTCAAGGAAATGACCATTTTTTAATAAAGAGAGATCTAACAGAGCATTACATAACCATTTAAATTTAATTACACAGATACGTGGACTGAGTTGCCCAGATGCAAACAAAGCTAGAACTTGTACATCCTTATGTGGAATTGGAATTACACTGTGTAATGAAACTGATGCCTAGTAGGATTAGCAAATTTCGGATTTTATACATTTTCAATAAATGCATTCATAGGAGCAAACAGCCTCTCCTGGTCCCAAAAGAGCAGAAACCCCTGCCCACCACTAAACTTCTCCAAGATCCATCCTGCACTATGCATATAAGAAAAGACTGTCTTTGCAGCATGTCTGGAGGTTAACAGGCTCTAGCAGATGATTTGAGGGTCCCTCTCAATTAAATCAAGGCTGTTTCAGTTCAAGAGTCTCCACTGATTCCCACTTTGGCAATATGACACAGAGAGGCAATTTCTCCCAAAGGTGACACCCAACATCTTGAATTCCACCCAAAAGCCTACAGGCATCCGGTGGCAAGTGTCTGAAAAGATCCCAAACAACACCCGCCATCAGCACTGAATCTGTAAAGTTAGCCCTGAATACCATTACATGAGCCAGATGGAACCTTACCTTCAGTAAAGTGTTCGAGATTTTGTCTATGCACCAGGTTGTTAAAGGAATCAGCTACAGTCAATTTCTTCCTAAACCTAATGGGAAAGAAAAACAAGTCTCGTCATTCTGAACAAGGGAAATCATTGAAAAACTATACCATTTAGCTGGCTTTCCATACTGCCACAAACACACATCCACTCCAGCTTGCACCCACCCACTGTTATCTCACCTTTATGTTTAAATTGCACCAGAATTGCGGTGCCATGAAACAGAACAGGTAGAAAATGCTGCTCAAGATCCATCTCCCAGAGCATTCTGAGCTCACTGTGCTCCTAGTCTTCTTATTACTTACTTTGCCTCAGTCTTTAATGAGGCTGAGGAGCTTAGGGATAATGGTACAATGACAAATGAGAATGAGGATATGGAGGTAGATATTACCACATTGGAGGAAGAAGCCAAACTCGAACAGCTTAATGGGACTAAATCGGGGGGGCCCAAATAATCTTCATCCAAGAATATTAAAGGAACTGGCACATGAAATTGCAAGCCCATTAGCCAGAATTTTTAATTAATCTGTAAACTCAGGGGGTGTAGCCTATGACTGGAGAATTGCTAACATAGTTCCTATTTTTAAGAAAGGACAAAAAGGTGATCTGGGTAACTATAGGCCTATTAGTTTGACATCTGTAGTATGCAAGGTCTTGGAAAAAATTTTGAAGGAGAAAGTAGTTAAGGACATTGAGGTCAATGAAAATTGGGACAAAATACAACATGGTTTTACAAAAGGTAGATAATGCCAAACCAATCTGATCTCCTTCTTTGAGAAGGTAATAGATTTTTTAGATAAAAGAAATGCAGTGGATCTAATTTACCTCCATTTCAGTAAGGCATCTGATCTGGTTCCACATGCGAATTATTAGTTAAACTGGAAAAAATGGGGATCAATATGAAAATTGAAAGGTGGACAAGGAACTGGTTAATGGGGAGACTACAACAGGGTCGTACTGAAAGGTGAATTGTCAGGCTGGAAGGAGGTTACTAGTGGACTTCCTCAGGGATTAGTTTTGGGACCAATCTTATTTAATCTTTTTATTACTGACCATGGCACAAAAAGTGGGAGTGTGCTAATAAAGTTTGCGGATGACACAAAGCTGGGAGGTATTGCTAACACAGAGAAGGACCGGGATATCATACAGAAAGATCTGGATGACCCTGTAAACTGGACTAATAGTAATAGGATGAAATTTAATAGTGAAAAGTCCAAGGTCATGCATTTAGGGATTAATAACAAGATTTTCTGTTCTAAACTGGGGACTCATCAGTTGGAAGTAACAGAGGAGGAGAAGGACCCTGGAGTACTGGTTAATCACAGGATGACTATGAGCCGCCAATGTGATATGTCCCTGAAGAAAGCTAATGCAGTCTTGGGATACATCAGGTGAGGTATTTCCAGTAGAGATAAGGAGGTGTTAGTACTGTTTTACAAGGCACTGGTGAGACCTCATCTGAAATACTGTTTGCAGTTCTGGTCTCCCATGTTTAAGAGGGATGAATTCAAACTGGGACAGGTACAGAGAAGGGCTACGTCTTCACTACCCGCCGTATCGGCGGGTAGCAATTGATTTCTCGGGGATCGATATATCGCGTCTCATCTAGACGCGATATATCGATCCCCGAACGAGCTCCTATCGATCCCGAAACTCCACTAACCCGAACGGCGGTAGCGGAGTCGACATGGGGAGCCGCAGACATCGATCCCGCGCCGTGAGGACGGTAGGTAATTCGATCTAAGATACTTCGACTTCAGCTACATTATTCACGTAGCTGAAGTTGCGTATCTTAGATCGATTTCCCTCCGTAGTGTAGACCAGCCCTAGGATGATCCGAGGAATGGAAAACCTGTTTTATGAAAGGAGACTCAAAGGGCTCAGCTTGTTTAGCCTAACCAGAAGAAGGCTGAGGGGAGATTGATATGACTGCTCTCTATAAATATATCAGAGGGATAAATACCAAGGAGGGAGAGGCATTATTTAAGCTCAGTACCAATGTGGACACAAGAACAAATGGATATAAATTGGCCATCAGGAAGTTTAGGCTTGAAATTAGAGGGAGGTTTCTAACCATCAGAGGAGTGAAGTTCTGGAACAGCCTTCCAAGGTATGATGGGATAGCCTAATTTTGGCAATTAATTGATCTCTGACTATTAGTGGTAAATATGCCCAATGGCCTGTGATGGGATGTTAGATGGGGTGGGATCTGAGTTACTACAGAGAATTCTTTACTGGGTGTCTGGCTGGTGAGTCTTGCCCACATGCTCAGGGTTTAGCTGATCGCCATATTTGGGGTCAAGAAGGAATTTTCCTCCAGGGCGGATTGGCAGAGGCCCTTGTGGGGGGTTCGTTTTCCTCTGCAGCATGGGGCACGAGTCACTTGCTGTAAGATTCTCTGCACCATGAAGTCTTTAAACCATGATTTGAGGACTTCAGTGGCTCAGACATAGGTTAGGGGTTTGTTGCAGGAGTGGGTGGGTGAGATTGTGTGGCCTGTGTTGCACAGTAGGTCAGACTAGACAATCATAATGGTCCCTTCTGACCTTAAAGTCTATGACTCTATTATGTGTATCCACACATTGTTTTCACACATACGTAACACACCTCAAAGCAAACTTGGATGACAATGAAAACTTCAGCACTAAACATCTGCTAAAATAGGACAGATTCTGACTCGCATTGAAGATCTTATTCTGTGACAAGTCCTATTGACTTCAATGGGACTACACACGGAGTAGATACATCTACTGTGGAGTACTGTATTGCGGCCCATCACTGTGGTGTCTGAGAGAGAGTCTTCTATGTAAAATGGATTAGGTACTTTTCTGTTGCCATGGGACTTCATGGCATGGAAAGCTGTCCTTGGGGTAGGGGCTTTTTGCTTAGTTGTTTGTGTGTGGTGAAAGGAGAGCTGTTGAGTGTTGTTCTGATTATGGTGGAATTACTATCAAACAGGAAGGTTTTGCAGTGTTCTCTAAAAGCAATCAGACTCTAGATTCATCTACTCTGAAAATGCATTCTGCAGCTTGAGCCCTTCAATGAAAAAAGCTTTTCTCCAGCTCTTACGTGATTCATTCTGGACTTTGTGACCTGTCTGGGCTCAGAGAAGTGCAACCTTCATGACAATTCACAGATAGAAATATGAATCAGCTAACATGGGGCAGCCACAGGTGTTTAGCTGCACTAACGTAACTGAGATCTGATTAATCAATCTGGTTAGTCGTGAAGTGCTATTCACGGTGAGCAAAGATATCAGAATTTGTCTCGATTGAAGCCAACACAACCGAGAAGATTGTCCTCAAAATAAAGAGCCTCAGTTCCCTTAGAAAACCCCTCAGGAAAACATGTGCTAACAGAGACACCTTGCAGCATGCCCGAATTTCAACAGAAGCTGAGAGTGCTGAAGACCTTGCAGAATTAGGCCAAGGGGTTGCCATAATTGCTTACTAAAGCCTTCACATTAATCTTTCCCAAAAAGGAAGATTAGTGATGAGATGGTACCTGGGAGTTTGTCAGTGACAAGAGAAGGTTTCATAAGCAGAAGCCTAACAATCGCTTCCAATAAGGCCCCACTGTCTCTCCCTCTGGATTTTACCATCTCAGGAGCTCACTAGTCCAAAAGGCAGCCCTCGCATGTATTTCCCAAAACACAGTAACCTATATTAGCTAAAGCCCAAGAAGAGAAGATTTAACATTTGTTCCTGCCATGCACTCCTCTGCCAATATTCAGGCTGACAATCTGATCTCAGTCTAAGAGATCTTGGGCCATTTGAGTTATTGACCTACATTTCAACCATTAACTCACTCAGCACTTCTCCCTTGTTCCTTTCACTGAAATAACAAATGGGATTAGACACAGTGGAAATTGTGTACATAAAGAAACTATCTGCTAATATGCAATAATTTGCTAAAGACTTACAATTTATTCATTTTTCTTTTCGTAGTGAAATTTGAAATTACCCTGCAGTACCAGAAGAACACCAATAAATTATAAAAGAAAATGCATTCAAACAGAGGACCTATCTTCAATCAGCTAGTATGAAGAATACTGTTTATCAGCAGTATAGTGGTCAATACCAAGTAACCCTCGCAAACTCATACAAAATAAAGTAGAAAAGTCTTACTCCGTGAAACAGTTTAGAAACATTTTGTGCTAATCTTTGTTTCATTAATAACAGAATTAGCCACATTTGGGTTTCATTGTGGTTTGGCTTTGAATCCATAATGAATAGCTATTTGTATTATATTTATTACAAGGGCAGCATTTGTCAGAGCTAATGAGTGGACGAATGGAGAGACAGGCACGTAAATGAATATGGAAGTGAATAGCTGAATGAAGTGCAGCAACACACTGTTGCTGCACTTCATTGTACAGGATTCAACTATGCAAACCCACCAATAGCAGGTATATAATTTTACATGCTGTCACCTTGTCTTCTCCTTGCATTCTGTCTACTAATAAGAGGAAATGTAAACTACATGTAGTATTGCCAACCTCAAGAGATCAAAAATCATGAGTCAGACCCCCTCCCCCCAAAATCATGAGATTTTAAAAACTCCAGCAAATCGTGATTTATAGTCTGCCACTTGACTTTTTTTTATTCTACTCTACTTCTCTGCCAATGTGAGAGAGATCTTTTCAGGTTGAAAAGCCAACCTTTAATGCTCACAAAAATGCACGCCTCTCCATCTGCTCAGAGGGAGACTCCACTTACCCTAAGGGCTTGTGTACCCTTACCGAGCAGTGACTGATTACATCGGCATTCAGTTTAGCGGGTCTAGTGAAGGCCCGCTAAATTGACTGCAGATCGCTCTCCCGTCGGCTCCTGTACTCCACTCATGTAGTGTGGACCCCACAGCAAGTAGATCTAAGCTTAGGGTGACCAGATAGCAAGTGTGAAAAATAGGAACAGGGGGTGAAGGGTAATAGGAGCCCATATTAAAAAAAAGCTCCAAATATCAAGACTGTCCCTATGAAATCATGACATCAGCCCACCATAAGCTACATCGATTTGAGTTGTGCTGTTTACGTAACTCAAACTGCTCAGCTTAGATCAACTTTTCCTTTTAATGTAGGCAAGGCTTAAGATAGTAATAGGAAATGGATGGCAGTTCCCCTATCTTGACTCTCTCCCACCCTAGTTTATTTGCTTTGATAAAAAGAAGGTCTGGATGGTGGTAAACAGTTTGAATACCACTGACCTAATTAATGCATCGTGATTCACACTCACACACACAACCTGTATTACTTTATCAGGTTGATGAGTTACAGATATTCCATTAAATACCTTAATATTAACTCCTGGTTTAGCTGAATAGGAATGTGTCAAGAAACAGGGACTTAAGCAACAATGAGTATTGTGTACATAGTATGCAAGAGCAGAAGGGAAATATGCTCAGTCATTATATTTGAGTAAACTCACATGTTTATGTAGTCCTGCAATAAAAGAACTGATGACGGATTCACAAATAAGCATGAAATAACTAATCAAAGTAAATAAACGGGCAGCTATCCAGCGAGCAGCCCTCTCAAGAGCACAGTTATATAATCCCCTTCATTAAATATTTCAAAAAAATTAAGTATTGAAAGTATTTGTAATATTCCATAATGACAGTGTTTCTATGCAAAAACTTGCCGTCAGAGATCCTAGAGACCATCCCTTCATGGCCACCCACTAGGCTGGCTATGAGGGGACTCCAAGCCTCTGCAGCTCTAGATCCCCGGGATGTGTTAAGCATCTGGAGCGTCAACGGATTCCAACCACTGCCCAAATCTTGGGGTCCCTAAGCACATTCTCAGGGCACAGACCTTCCATCTGGCACCCCCTTCTCCGTGTTGGAACCTGCTTTCCAGCCACTCTAACCCCTCTAAACACAGCCTTGACCCCTCAATACTTAAACACAGCGCTCTCCCAGAACTCCACCCAACAGGTGGAAAGCTTCTGGTTTACAATTTAACTCCTTTAGGGGTGTGCAATAGTTGTGAAGCAGTTACACTCTCTCTCTCTCTCTCACACACATACATGCCAACCTTCAAAAGTGCCAGGGGGTGCTCAACCCCCATCCTGCCTCTTCCCATCCAGTTATCCCTCATCCCCCAAATGTGCTGCGTCCTCGCTCCTCCCCCCTCCACCTCCTGCATGCCATGAAACAGCTGATTGCGGCAGCTGGGAAGCACTAATCTGGGGGGCCCGCTGGTGGGCAGGAGACACTGGGGGGGGCAGAGCTGAAAGGGGGGCTCTGCCAGTGGGTGCTCAGCACCCACCATTTTTTTCCTCATGGTTGCTCCAGCCCCGGAGCACCAACGGAGTAGACGCCTATGCGCGCGCGCGCACACACACACACACACACACACACACACACACACACACACACACACACACACACACACACACACACACACACACACACACACACACACAGTGTTCAATCTATCAATTTTAGGCTCTTTTCTCCTTAATCATACAAAGCTCAGAAGAGTACAGATCATACAAAACAATAAAACACTCTAAACGCAGCATCTGTGTTCTGTCAGTCAGGGTCTTTTATCGTATTGCCTACCTTGCTCCTGCAGCAGCCTCCCTCATTCTACTCCTTTCCCCAGGGGCGGCTCCAGGCACCAGCGCAGCAAGCCCGTGCCTGGAACGGCAAGCCACGGGGGGTGGCCTGCTGGTTGCTGTGAGGGCGGCAGTCAGGCAGCCTTCGGCAGCATGCCTGCAGGAGGTCCGCTGGTCTCGCGGCTTCAGAGGCAATTCGGTGGCAGGTACACTGAAACCACGGGACTGGCGGACCTCCTGCAGGCGAGCCACCAAAAGCCACCTGACTGCCATGCTTGGGGCAGCAAAATACATAGAGCTGCCCCTGTCACCCCCCAGTTTCCATTTCCCTCTGACAGTTCCTTTATAGACTCCTGCTGGGGACAACAGACTCTTTTGTTCTACACCTCGTAACTTTCCATTACTTCCAAACTCCTCTTCCACCTTCAGATAAACGGAGGAAGGGTCTTCACCCAGCTAGAGCAAATCCATTGTCACAATCCTTTGTGTGATGATCACTCACCCTTGTTTTTGGCCTGGCTGGCAGAGACATGATACAACCTTGCTAATGCAGCGTTGCTGTAGCCATGTGTGTCTCAGGATATTAGAGAGATAAGGTGGGTGAGGTAATTTTTTTTATGGGACCAATTTCTGTCGGTGAGAGAGACAAGTTTTCGAGCTATACAGAGCTCTTCTTCAATTTCTGGGGCATCCACAGTGATTTCATGATACAATTTCATAAAATCATCCACAATTCGGAAGTGGTGCAGACAGAATCCACAGCTGATCACACTTATATCAATCATTCATATAAGCAATAATGTCACAGTAAAAACCAATGGGATTGATTTAGCCTTTTGCTTGAAGCAACACTTCCTTGACTCTACCCCTTTCCCGTACCTGCCTTCTCCTGCTCCGGACCCTCCACAATCCCCTCCCCATCCCTCTCTCCTGCTCCCAAAGTCTGCTTCTGCTCCCCCACACTCTCCCCATCCACCCTTCAGCATCTCTGCTGCTCCTCACAGTCCCTGACTGCATCCTGTCCAGCACCCAGACCCATAGAGTGGCAGCCATTTTGCCTATGGGCCTGGCTTCAGTTCAACAGAAAACAATAGGGGGCAGCAGCCAACTTTATAAAGGGCGGCCTCACGTCCACATGCAGATAGATCATAGGGAAATGGCAGCCATCTTGCTGGCCTCGGCCCTACTGACAGTAATAGAAGATGGTGGCTATTTTGAATAAGGGAAAATTTGTGAGTTGGTGCCTTGCATCATGTTTTCACGAGACAGGTAAAAGCCACCCCCAAATCACTGGAGTCATGATAAAATCATGGGAGTTGGCAGTACTGCATATGTCCTTCCTTCATCTACAAATCTTTCATGACTTCTCAGATGAGAGCACCAATTGCTCAATGCACTTCTGAACACTTACTTTTGACAGATGGCTTGAGCTTCTTTCATGGTGTTTCCTGCATTCAGCATGTCCTGGGCATCAAAGGTCATCATGGCTTGCATTTCCAGTATAGTGGCATATGTCAGTGCATGATACATACTGTCCTTAGTTCTGTTGAAAAAAAAAAGACGCGCGCGCAGGTTACACAAATTTAGTACAAGATTGATTTTCAAAAAATAACACTCTAGGAGCATATTAATCTGATGGGGACTCAGGTCTAAACAAATGTGCTAGTAATCATGCACAATATGGTACGTACAAAGGATTAATTTTTGCTGGAAAATTCAAACACACCATTTATGCCCTAAATTCCGATTTGTACATCAAGTCATTCTCCAACTTCCAGTTTTAATAACTATGCTAAGATACTAGAATGATGATCACAGTGTATATGCCTAGAATGAGTCAGCGGAAGTTTTGGGTGCCCAAGGGATGTAGGATCAGGCTCTGATGTTTCTTTTGTTTTGGGATAATTGTTTTTGCATGAGTTCTCCACTGAGCACCATGATACGTGCTGCAAGCTGAGACAATTTCCTTCTACTCTGGGAGAGTTGCACAGAATAATCTAGAAGATGAGTAATGTGATAACACAACTGTGGCCAAAGTATATTAACCTGAAACTAATCTTACTTTCAAAACTGTTAAAGACTTGGCCAAACGTCTCAGCATTTCATGCCTATCTCGGTCTTCCCACCTTCCACCCTGAATTTGTCCAACTTGAATACACAGACACTGCAGGATTTCACATGACACTTTTCAAGGATTGAAAAAATGCCTTATATTATTCTCATGGCTCTTCTCTGAACTGTCTCCAATTTTTCAACAACCTTCTTGACATGTAGAAACCCAAACTGGACACCATATTCTGGTAGCAGTCAAACCTGTGCCAAATATGGAGGTAATATAATCTCTCCAGTACTATTTGATATTCCCATTTATACATCAACGGATTGCATTAGCCCTTTTAGCCACAGGGTCACACTGGGAGCTCATGTTGTTCTGATTATCCACCTTGACCTCCAAGTTCTTTTTTTCTCCAGAGTCACTACTTCCCAGGAGAGAGATCCCCATTCTGTAAGCATGGCCTGCACACTTTGTTCCTAGAGATAGGCCTCTACATTTAAGAACATAAGAACAGCTGTACCGGGTCAGACCAAAGGTCCATCTAGCCCAGTATCCTGTCCGCTGACAGTAGCCAATGCCAGGTGCCCCAGAGGGCGTGAACCCAACAGGCAATGATCAAGTGATCTCTCTCCTGCCATCCATCTCCATCCTCTGACAGAGAGAGGCTAGGAACACCATTCCTTACCCACCCTGGCTAATAGCCATTTATGGACTTAACCTCCATGAATTTATCCAGTTCCCTTTTAAATGCTGTTACAGGCCTAGCCTTCACTATTTGACTGTATTTAAACCCAGTATTTTCTTGCACCTAGCTTACCAGGTGAAGTGCCTTGCTCTGTATCAACGACTTAACGTTCTTCATTATCTACCACTCCCACAATCTGTGTGTGATCTGCAAACTTTATCAATAATGAGTTTTATGTTTTCTTCCAGGTCACTAATAAAAATATTAAATCGTGTAGAGCTAAGAAATTATTCCTGGAGGCGTCCACTAGAAACATATACATTTAATGATGACTACTCATTTAAAATTATATTTTGAGATCTACCAACTAGCTGTTCTTTTTTTGATTAATTAATTTTTAAAGAGGATGTGATGGAGATTCCCAAAACTGAGTCATTCTTTTTAGGTGGCAAATCTGAGGAACTCTCCCAGATTGTTCCAAAACCACATCTATGGACCAAACTGATAAATTAAACAGTAATAAGTCACCAGGACCAGATGGTATTCATCCAAAAGTTCTGAAGGAACTCATATATGAAATTGCAGAACTACTAGCTGTAGTATGTAACCTATCGCTTAAGTCAGCCTCTGTACCAGATGACTGGAGGATAGCTAATGTGCAATTTTTTAAAAAGGCTCCAGAGGTGGTCGTAGCAATTACAGACCGGTAAGCCTAACTTCACTATAGTTTCAACCAGTTTGCCTGGTTCCAAAGCACAGAATTATCAGACTCTTAGATTAACACAATATGTTGGGGAAGAGTCAATAAGGCTTTTGTAAAGGGAAATCATGCCTCGCCAATCTATTAGCATTCTTTGAGGGGGGACAACAAACAGGTGCACAAGGATGATACAGTGGATATAGCTTACTTGGACTTTCAGAAAGCCTTTGACAAGGACCCTCACCAAAAGCTCTTAAGCAAAGAAAGCAGTCAGAGGAAGTCTCTTGTAACTTTAGGCAGGAAAGAAAACAGAGCATATTCCTTGAAGGTCACAACCACCGTTGCATCATTGGCCTTCACAGTATTAAATGTAAAACTTTACCTATAACGAAAGCCTTTCACGCTCCCTGTCTAAACTCCTGTGGAGTTTGGCAGGCAACTGATTTCTCTGGGAAACCTCACTGCTCAGCTCCTTTCCCTCACCAATGCGGAGGGATTAATTACTGAGACTTAAAAAAAAAACAGAGCCGATCACAGACCCAAGGGTCCCAGACTCAATCCTCACAGAGACATGAACAAACAGACCTGGCTTACCTACTCTGTTGAGCGCTCAAAAGCCCAGCCTCACAGAGAGCAACCAACAGACCAGAAACACACCCCAGGGGACCGTGGGCCCATGGTTGAGCACTGCTGCTATAGAGCTCTGCATGGATACAAAAATTTGGATCCGTATCCAATCAGCAAAGATGTAAACAATATAATCACATCCACACCTGCAGATATTCACGGATATAAAGCAGATATCCATGGATTTTCAGGGTTCTAGAAACAAAAGGTGCAGAGCCCAACAGATAACCAGGTTCCATGTTTCATTTCAAGAATTTGGATTGCAAAGGGACATTCACCTACATCTGATATAGAAAAAGCTTTTTGACCCCTATCCTACATAGGTATAAACGGATGTGTTAGACAGGAGCTACCCAGAATCCTCCGCTTTCCACTTATTTGCCGCTCAAGAACAGTAATGTGCCCAAGCTGCAAACAGAACTACAGATGGTTTGGTCTCATCATTAGCATTCCATGAGGTTCAATTCTCGGGTTATATCATCCATAATTCCAAGACAGCAAACCAGCAGTGGGTCTGATACACTGAGCATTAAATAAAGAGCAGAGAATAATCCTGAGATTTTTCTCTAGTACTGAAACTGACCTGTAGTTTCTTGAGAGAACAGTAATTAGTACATCCAGGCTCAGAAGTTGTTGTACCCTGGATCTTATAACATGTAATACATGTAACATTTTTTCAAGCCAGTATCAGATCTCAGATGAGGATGCACCTCTGATGCAGAGGTGATTGTTGGAGTTAGTTTAGTTTCAGAATGGGCTCTTCTGTATAGTAGACAAAGGTATAACAAGATGCCATGGCTGGAAGTTGAAACTAGACAAACCTCAGACTAGAACTAAAGTGCATATTTTTAACAAACTGGATGTTTTTCTAGTTCAAACAGGAATTAATTCAGTGAAGTCCTATGGTCTGTGTTATGCAGGAGATCAGAGTAGATGATCACAATGGTCCTTGTTGGCCTTTTCTGAATCTATACCACTGAATAAGAACTATAACAGCTCTGAAATCAGCTGAACCGGTTTCAGCAGAAAAGGCCAAAGGAAGAATGCATTACAGAGACCGAATCTTTCTATCCTTAGAAGCAGGCCCATTAGAGTAGGGCTAAGCAGACTGGTAGACCAATGAAGAGGAAAAAAGTTTATAGTTCCTCTGCCCATGCTGCAGTGTTCTATGTGCAGAGGACTTCTGTCTCAATTCCATACTTTTCATGAGTGAATAGAGATTCAGAAGTAATAAAGAATAATAGTAAAGAGCTGAAAACAAGCCAGTCCAATAAGAAACCCATTTTATGCAAGCCAAAGTACAATTTAACAAAGAACACTCTCCTCCAACAACCAGGGCTTCACCATTGTTTTCTAAAGCATACTAGCTTGATAATGAATTAGTGCAAACTGAGCATCAATTAAATTATATTCCTCTAAAATAAGTGATTTATCGACTTAGTTGAGTCATATTGCCCTAATCTTTTTATATGAACAGATACAAGCTGTGCCTTCCCATTTAGTCTTTTTTAATCAGAAGTTTCTGCCACTAGTACATGATCTGTTTGCTCTCAGCTGTTGCCAGAATTACACAAAACAGGAGGCTAATGAGCAGGTTCATATAAATAATAAATACTAATCTGTGCTTCTGTAACAACAGTTTTCCTCTGAGGATCTTCTGATCTACACTAGCATATGTAAGTGCAGAAGCAGGCCAGACAGTATTTTGGCCATTTTTTTTGTCAGTGTAATTAAAGCTCCCATGGGGGAGACAAATCAGTATAATTTTATAGCTAGACTCCAGAGAACGGTAAAACCAGATTTGCCCCTCCCCACCAATTCCCCTGCAACACTGGCTGACATTTCTGTAGTGCATGTAATCCAATGATCCCAAAGCACAATAACTTTTACCTGCTGATTACAAAACTCTATGTACAGGACACAATCATTTTACTCATCCAGTTGAAATGCAGTCATTTTGGGGGTGAAAGAAAGTAGACTTTAAATAAAGAGCAGCTACAAAAAAAGAGTTCAGAGCAATGGGACAAAGCACTGAGATCTGCCAGGTGGGTCAGCAGTCTAATCACTGAAGCCTCAAATAGTTCCCCCCCAGAACGTCTGACTGAATAATGAGCTAATCAGAAGGAGAAGCTGGGGAGGTAAGGAACTAACTAGCCCTCAAGCTGACCAACAGGATAAAAGTTAGGCAGTGTTACTGAAGAGAGGGCTAGTTGAGCCTGGACTGAAGGAGCTCCCTAGAGAGAGGGAGACCTCCTTTCCTCCTAGAACCCTAGCCAAGAAATGTTGAAATAAGTAGAGGTTCAAACTGTGATGTTGCACTATATGAGTGTTGGTGGGTGGGTTTAGAATAAAATATAATCTGCACCCAAGAAGAAAGTGGGTCTGAACAATTTCTAGGGCATCACAGGATGGAGACAGAGCGTGGCCCTGTCACAGGCAGAAAGTGAAGAATATCGTATATCATACTGAAACTACACATGAATTTTTGGTTTGGAGAATGTAATTTCCTAGTTGGAATGTGGCCATGACATGGGATTAAAGTCCTGAAGAATGGAGCCATGGCACCTTTAATGAACACAAGTATTGAGGATCCTGGTTTTACATTACATCCAAAAGTTGTCATGAGCAAAAACTGGCTAGGCAGGTATTTGTAGAGAAGCCTATAAAGGTAGAAACCTTGTCCCTAGCAGGCAATACCAGTTTCACCCAGGGATAAAACCAATCTGGCTGAGTTTCAGTCATTAAGACTAGAAGAATGATGATAGATTAGGGGAAGCAGTAGGAAGGTCTGGTGAAGATTACATCAACCCAGCTGACTGAAGGTATTTATCCAACACTTTGTGACTCAGGCTTGCCAGTTAGGTGCATTGCTAGATCCCCGGCTGTTACATGACCATATAACACAGCAGCAGTGCCCAGAAAGGCTTTTATTCGTCCACATTCTGCACAGGAAGTTGTGACCTTTTCTTTCGGGTGACCACCATGATCCATGCCTGTCTCTCCTCCGGATTAGACAACTACAATGTGCCACTCCTTATGGCGCTGCACTGTAAATTCATTTAGAAACAGAAGCTGGTGCACAATACATCAGCCTGTGTATTAGGTAGCGTACCCCACCAGCACTTTGGGAGCTTTATCCACTTCCTTCAGGTTTCTGGGTGGAATTAAAGGTGCATTGACTGCAAGCTCGAAAGGGCTTGGAGCCTTCCACCTGAGGAACCAACCCTCTTCCTGTGAGACACTGCCACGGTTACAATCAAGTGATGCATTAGAGCAGGAACTTTCTTGCTTAACAAGAAAGAGAGCAGTTGGCAGGGTGGTCCTCCATGACGGCCCTTCAATTTTCATATTCATTCCCATCCTTTCTTCCAAAATGGCTCAGATTTGTTGACCTCAAGGCACTTACTTTTGTATACTTTGAGGGTTTTTTTTTTTGTTAATTGTTAGGGTGGCTGAAGGCTGGGAAAGATTAATATTCTACATAATAAATAAATAAATAAAACCTCCAGGCCCAGGTCTGCATGGCGAAGAATATGTCACAAATTGGACCCTACAATTAGGACAAACATTATTGGTGGAGAGAAGAGGAAAATTGGCTCTAAAATCTAAAAAGCAGCAACCAAAAGTTCTTTTATGTAATCTGAAGAAAGAAGCCACAAATATTTTAATGAAACTAGATCTGCCTTTCTGACATGCTGTTCCATCAGGAATAGAGATTTTACCACTACACAGAAGCACTCAGACACCTTTCCAAGGTATTTATTTTTAAACTCCTAGGAAAGACCTGTCAGTTATAACTCTGTCTCAGCTGCTGCAATAGATATTGTCATATATGCAGAGTCTAGTTCTGCTCTGAGTTACACCTGATGCAAATGAAATAAAGATTAATGGAGCTAAACTTATTTTAGATGCCAAATGTGGCTAAATTGGTTATTTCAGTGGAATTGCAATGATGTAACCCAGAACAGAATATGTCCCACACCATAAATGATGAATTCACAAAATCTAAAACAAAGAATTACTGGGACAACAGGTAAGAATTCTGAAAAATAAATATTTTTACAGGCTGTGGAAACCCATTTCAAATCTCAGCATGCTAAAAAGCGGCAATGAGGAACTGATGCCCCACCCCTAAAGAATATGTTGCCTATTATTACACATCTCACTCCCACAACTATTGTCATTTCCTAAAGAGATGGCGTGTGTCTGTAATGAAGATCATTTGCAATGAAATTCAGCTTTTTCTGTTTCTCCACTACAGTCTTAGGGATTATACCTCTGTATTGCCTGTGGTGTCAAGGACTAAGGGGTTGGGGCCTCCCTTTAACAATGGACTAAGATGAAAGATCAGTTTGAAAATGGTTTTGCAATTAAATAAATTCATATTCAAGATATGAGGATATAGTCAGCTCATGAAATGAATTCAACAGGGCCCTATGAAAATGGAATGGAAAGTATATGCAGTGAACGAGAATAAAAATGGATGGATAGACAAATATATAGGCCCTTTCACAAGAGGGGTCTCAGCGTCAATTTTGCAGCATTTTACTGTCCCCCTTCAAAAAATGGCTCTTTTCTTTTTTAAACACAAAGTAAACATATCCCTGTGCCCATGTGGGTATTTTGCACATGATTTCAATGAAAACAGTGCTGCTCTTGTTAACATTTCGTGACATCCTCCCGTGCTACAAAAATACAACACAACAACACTGGAAATAAGGCAGATATCATCCCAAGCCACCAGAAAGCTCACTGACTCCACAATTTGTCAAAAGCACATTTTACAAAGTATTATCAGCAGTGCAACCTACAAAGCCAGTACCTCTGGTATCAAGGAGTGGGGTCAGTGCCCAAATAAGGCAGGTACAACCACACCCACTGGAATGAATCCTTGACGCATACCAAGCATAAGAGCACTTTCCTTTGGTGGCACCTGCTGTGACAGGCAGGGTGGACAGGGAGAAGAGCAGGAAAGAGATGCACAACACTGAGATTTATTTTATATGGAGGCGGGGCATGAGGCTGGCTGAAGCAATAAATGGGGGAAGTGCAGCTGCTGCAACTTGGTGGCCAGCTGCTTTTCTGTATGTCTCAGGCCCATCCCAGCTCTGAGCAAATGCAAAAAGACTTAAAAGAAAACAAAATGGCTGCCTTATAACTCTTGCTCACCGGTGACTGGAGTCCAGATTGTCTCCAGCCCAACAAATCACTGATATCACAGGCTACTTGTAAATGGAAGCAGTTTAGGATGAAAGAAAGTGACATAGCAAAGAGCCAAAGCAAGAATTGACCCTATATCCAATTGTGTTCACTGTATACATCAACAGCTTGAAATAAGGAAGGTGCAGTGACGAAATCTGCTGATGGCACAACGCTAGGCAAAACAACCTGTGGCAGCAGGGGTGGGAGCTGGCAATAAAATACAGAAGGACTTGGGAAGCAAAGAACTCAGACAGATGCAAGTTAAAGTATGAAAACTGGGGGAATAAAGAAAGGCACAAAAAATTTAAAAAGTGATCATATGCCCTCATTGCTCATAACCAGGGTTGTGTGTATAATGCAATTTTGCAACTGTTAGCATGGCTACAGTGGTGTGTGTGTGTTTTAGTTGCTGTATAAATGTATTTCAGAAGCAAAGCACTTCTTCAAAAAAATTAACTCTCTAGCCTTCAAGGTCACAAAGAAAACCTTTCAAATGTCAGCTGAGATCTTGTCTACTCTGGGAATTGGCCCCAAATCCAACAATCAATTGATGGCCAGCCACTGCACCCAGTGCAAACCCCAAATACAGGTAAGGACAAAATCAGATTTACACTGACCTTCTTTATACAAGGGGACATTTTAATAAGATTAACGGGTGCAAAATTCAAACTGAGAAAAGGAAATTAATTACATATTGTGTGAAAAGATACTATGGCAATGAGTTAAGGCGTTTAAGGCCAAGATCTCAACATGATTCAAAAAGGGACTGGACATTTAATATGGGTATCAAGAATATCCAGACTTACCATAATTACAACAATTTTTTGTAGAAGGAATATTAAACTCCATGCTTCAGGGCTTAATCCAATCTCAATCTATTATTAGAGATCAGGATGAAACCTATGATGAGTGGCAAGTTACCTTACATCTGCCTACTGCAGAGTTTCTTAATTTCCTCATAAGTGACTGGTGCAAGCCACTGTCAGAGACTGGACACTGGAGTAGATGGACCTTGGGTCTGATCCAGTATGACAATTCTTACCTTCTTATGAGTTTACCCTAGTTTCAAGCAGGGTTGAGCTCCACTGAAGCTGTGGCTCTCTTTGTCTACACTTGGGTTTACACTGAGACAGCTACATCAATGGCACTTGATCCTACAACCTGGCCTTATCTAAGCTGCTGAGTAAGGACTATTCATAGGATGATAGAAAATTAAAACTAATTAAAGGTTTCTCCACTGCTTGTGGGATTATCACTGAAAGGGCTGATGGAAGAAGTGTGCCTTGGGGAAGGGTATGTATGTGGATGGAGATCATTAAAGGAAGCAGCAGCATGGAAGAAGGTATAAAGTGGAAAAAGGAGAAAAAAACAGTTGTCAGATGGAAGGCATCAAAGGAGCTGAGAGAGTGGAAAGAAATGAGCAGAGATAAAGGAAGAGATGCTCAGAAATGTGAAAGTGAGGACAAGGAGCATGAACTGGGAAAAGGGAAACAACAAACAGTGACCAGTTATTGGTTCAGATTTTATACTCTGACATGTTAATGACACAGACAAGGAGAGATTGCTTTCAACTATAATGTATAACTGGGAAAAAAAAATGTTATCAGGTTCTGTTCCTTGTAACAAACTGCGACAGAACCTGTACTCATTGGTAGAACTGTAAGAACCAGGTTGCATGCTACAGAACATACTGTTTGGTAAACAAGAATAAACATTTCAGTCACCATAGGCTTGTCTATATGGTGCTTTAATCCACACCAGAAGGATGTAAATTTTAATCTGTACTAGCTTGTGCACTGCCTAGCTTGTGTAGACCCTGCTGACATGCACAGAAAGCTCTCTACTGGGCTTTAATGTAGTCCTGCTTCAAATGGTACTACATTAACCAGCACTAGGGAACTTTTAGCCAATGCCAGCAGGGTTCACATGGATAAGATAGTCCACACTAGCTTGTCATGCACTAAATTCACACTCTCCTGGTGTGGACTAAAGCTCCATACAGACAACCCCAAGATGTTGCTGATATGGCAGCTGCACAAAGTACTATAACCACTGATCAATACCATGCCATTTACCTGTCTCGGAGGGGGTGGGGGGGAATCTTTCCTTCTTCCAACACCAGCAACTTGCTATGTACAACCTAAAAGGTTATTTTATTTTCCCACCTCCTTCAGTCCAAAAGGAATATTATTTATCTGTCTAGTGCTCAAAGTGTAGTGGCAGTTCTAATGGAAGATGAAGAAAGCAAAGAAAAAAAACAAAAACAAAGCAAAAAACTGGGAAAAGTATTCAACTTACTTTGCTTGTAGGGAAGCAAGGGCCTCAGGAAATTTGTTGCTTAGAAATAAATCCACAGCCATCATACATTCATCCAGGGCTACATTCAGGTCTGATGCAGATCTGTCAAAAAAAAAAAATTAAAGAATGACAAAACCTACTACTTCCAATTCTCTGTTATTTCTTGTAATGATAAAATTTATGAGAAGTCCACTAATTCACCACATAACAACTAACCCCCTAGCTTTGTAGTAAATATGCTGTCAAGAAATAAGAAACTAGTTGTCACTTTACATATTCCTTTATCTGTCCCTCATTCCCCCTCTGTCTCACACACACAGCTTCCACCCATCACCTTCTGGTCAGTTTCTACAATAAGATCTTAAATCCCTTGGCATTAGGTTTGTAACAGAGTGCCCTCTTGTCTTGGTGCCATGTTATCATATACAGACTCAATGTCACCATCTAAAGATGCACCATCCTCACATTATGACCTTTTCAGGTTCAAATTAAATCCAAGGCTCGTTAAACTGCCCTGCAGATTCTAGGCTCACTGATCAGAATTGAGATCAGCCCATAAATCTTAGGATTGGTGGTAAGCCTTCATTCAGTGCCATTCCCGAACTAGTAAAAAAATGCTGCAAAGACAAAGTGGTCCCTGCCCCAGAAGTAGAGAATAAGCAGTTCTCTTTGCCCCCTTTCACCCTGGAACAAAAGACTAAATGGACTTGAGATGGGACCCAATCCACACAGTTCAGGTGGTGGTTAAATGCAGGGTTTTGGTTTGGTCCATTATAGAAATAAGGACCAGCTGCAAAGTTTGGATCTTTACCTAAACGTTTCCAAAGTTTGGTGATGGTTATGTAACCCACACACCTCTGGGGTGTGGTGTTCTGACCCATGCAGTGGCACCGAGACCACAGACAGAGATTTTATATATCACTAAGCTCCAGAGGCCCCAGGTTCGATCCCGCCCGTCAACAACCTGGGTCTGTCAGCGTTACAAGTGGGGGTGCTCGTCCGGGATTTCAATTGGGAACTCTCTGAAGCATGGAACGCACTTCCTCAGCTAGGGGAAGTATGTAACCACACACCTCCTGGTGTAGTGTTCTGTCCCATCTAGTGGCCTGGAGACCACTTAGAGAGAGAGAGATTAATGAGTGTGCTCTACAGCCTTCGCTAAAAGCCATGTGGCTTTTAGCTTGTACACTAAGCTCCAGATGCACCAAGTTCGATCCTACCCACTGATAATGTGGGTGGTCAGTGTTACAGTTGCATCCAGGTTTTTGGTTCTAGGCCATCTCTAAGATAGCCAAAATTAATAAGGGCAGAACAAAAAACAACTGTTCAGACCCTTCCTTTACCCAATCTACCCTATAAGAGGAGAACAAGGGCTCTCAATGAAATGAAGAAAAATATTTCTTCATACAGCTTGCTATCAGTCTACAGAATTTATTACTGCAGTGAGATCAGAGTGTCAAATACTGTGCCTGGATTATTTTATAATAAAAACATTAGTAATTAAGCATGCTAGAATATGGTATAAGCTGATCCAGGGGTCGGCAGCATTTCAGAAGTGGTGTGCCGAGTCTTCATTCATTCACTCTAATTTAAGGTTTTGCGTGCCGGTAATACATTTTAAGGTTCTTAGAAGGTCTCTTTCTATAAGTCTGTAATATATAACTAAACTATTGTTGTATGTTAAGTAAATAAGGTTTTTTAAATGTTTAAGAAGCTTCATTTAACATTAATTAAAATACAGAGCCCTCCGGACCAGTGGCCAGGACCCAGGCAGTGTGAGTGCCACTGAAAATCAGCTTGCATGCCACCTTCGGCATCCGTGCCATAGGTTGCCTACCCCTGAGCTGATCATTGCAGTGGTCAGAAAGCAGTCATCCCTTCAACATGCAGCATAACTGGCTAGTTGCAGCAGGGTTCCCTCCCATCACCACCACCTTCTGAAGTCACTGCTTGAGACAAAATACTGGATTTGAGGGACTAATGGTCTCGACAGCACGGAAACTCCTACATAAGTTGTTGTGGCATGGCCTCGTGGCAGTACTGTTTAACCCACATTTTGTGCAGCCATTGACCACGAAGTATGAGAAAGAAATAAGTCACTACAGCAATGTATATTCAAATCAGTTCAAATGTCAGCCCCAAAGTGCTAGCTTAGGTGAAAAAACAAATGCAGCACACCATAATCAGAGGATTACTTCAGTGCCTTACCCTGACATCATCTGTTTTCTTTAGGAGACTCTGATATTATGGCCTGATGTGTCAGGCCAATCTTTGATGAGTGCTTCTCAGATGGTCTCGGGATGACTGGTAATGGGATAATAGACCAGTTGAAAAGTTCTGGCCAAAGTTCAACACAAGACATAAAATTGTTGTACATGAAATGGCAGAAAGAACAATAGAGTTTGCACTGGCAAAGTTAATGTACCCTGGGAAATGTCAAAACAGTTGAAATATGGATATTTTGAACCCTTTAAAGAAAGGCTAGATTTCATTTGTACATGGTGCACAAGCTAGTTTGGATAATTTTTACAAAGTAATAAAGACTCATTTTCTCATCCTTCTCTCTCTGACTTTGGCTGCTCTAACTAACAAACTGCCTTGTGACTTAGAATCTGTTGCTTTCTTTTATAAACATATAACTATCAAACTGAAAAAGAAATAGACCTCGAAAACAGGAAGTGTGCTAACAGTATCACTCTACTGAGAAAAAGATCAGAGCTCAAAATAAGGCAATGAGAGGTTAGTAATTACAGTGAGAACTTTGCTATCATTCTTCTTTAAAAAGCAAAATACTTTATTGATTTTTTCCATGCTCAAGAACCAGGCTTTGAAATTTGAGAGAAACACATTATGTGACAGTGTCCATAGCGCCTGTATCATCATCACACTTTTCAGTTGTGCTACCTATTGTTCTGCTCCCGGAAGGATTTCAGACATTGATGAGCCCCAAGCTCCAGCATCCCTGTGAGTCATTATGTGTCTAATACAATATAATGTATGAATAAACTATACAGATTAGAGCCCCACTATGAGCCTGCTATATTTACTATTTTAAAACTGTCATCTGTAGGCTGAGTGTATTACAGTTAAAACCTTCAATATAACAGCATATTTAACATTGATCTGAAACATGTTCTCATCTAATTAAAAGTCTTTAGATGTTATTACTAATAAGATTTTGGTGTTTTTTTTTTAATTATTTACCTTTGTGCAGAATTTTGATTTTTGTTTTATTTTTGAAGAACAAGTACACTTCCTTGTGAGATTCCTTTTTATAAGAGAAAACTGCTGGAAGTTAAACACTGTAAAAGTTCAAAGTATGCATAAAATATCCGAACCCCTTGGAATCCTTTCTAAAAGAAGAATGCTTAACACAATCCCACTCTCCTCTCAGCAGCCACAGTAATGCAAGTTACACACCTACCTTCCTAGTGTTCTAATGAAACTAGGGCATTTGATGCACCCAGTGAGTAAAGAAAGCAGAATGCAAGCAGGTCAGGTGAATGCCATTTAATTATAAGAGATACAGATCCTAGTCTGTTAATATAGTAGTTCAAAGAAGAAATCCTTTAGAGAATACTGAACATATTTGCAAACTGATTAGTCATGCTTCAGTGGGTTGCCCTGTTTCTCTACTGCCTCCTCTCAGATATAAAATCAGCACTGCTTCAATTCCAAATGTAAGTAACTATATATCTGTACTCACCCTTCTAATAAGTCTCCGCTGTCTTTCGACATGATCATTTGCACTGTATAGTGAGTGTGGAAATCAGCAGCGTGAATTACCCAAAGACATCTAGCAGCAGCAGGCACGCCACACCACTTAACCAGCTCAGAATGACAGTCACAGTAAGCGCAGGGCAGGGCATGGTCTGCCTGCCTGCAGAGCGTGGCATAGTCACTGATTGGTCATTATGACAACATAAAGGGAGTTCTGTAGTTCAGTTGTAATAGCCTATGGACGAGTGATTTGGGAATCATGCCCTCTGCGGGGCTAGGCATTGCAAATGGAGTCTCTGACTGAGCTTCTGCTCCTACTGGCTGAACTGCACTGGGGGGAGGGTTAATGTGGGGCCACACACCTAGGGTCATCCCGCCCCACTCCAGCACCCCTGCTGGACCCATAATGGTATAGTGGGTGGAAACACTCTCCTCCTCACCACATGGACTTGGCTGGCTCCTCTGCAGTTTTCTCGCAAGTAGGGGAGCTGGAACAATGTTTATAGTGGGGGGGCTCAGAGCCATTGAACCAAACTTTAAATGCTGTATAGAATGGAAACCACTTCAAGCCAGGGGTGTGTGGCAGCACCCCCCACACCACTAGTTTAGCATCTACACCGCCAAGAAACTCCAGTCAGTAGGAGCAGAAGTGGCCAAAGGCAGGAGATCTGTTCCTTCAGACACTGAGAGAACTTTCTAGTTTTAAGGGGACACTCCTTTCCCTGTGCTGATTGGCTGTTTGCTCCAACCCTCCCACTCCCTCACCTCAGCTTCACACCACATCTGTCCCTCTTTCAGGGGTGGTGGAAGCTTCCTAACAGTGGTGGGGGGCACTGGTGCCTGAACCATGGCTCCATCCCCCCAAGACCCTTCCTCCCCATCATTTACAGCCAGTAAAAAGTGGGAGGGTTAAAAGTGAGGGGGCCATGGCCCCTTGGTCCCCCAGTTCCAGCATCCTTGCCCTTTTACCTTCTTCTCTCCTGCCATGTCCCCCTCCCAGGGCCGGCTTTATGAACCGCGGGGCCCAATTCGAATACCCGGTGGCGGTCTGGGGCTTCGGTGGCACTTCAGCAGTGGGGGGGTCCACTCCCGGTCTTCTGCAGCAGGGACAGGTCACAGGAAATAAACAAAAAAAATCACAGAAGCCATGACTTGTCCCTGACTGTTACTAAAAACATTCCTGACAAAATGGGGAGGCAGGAGGGTCCAGCACCCTGCCCCCTCACCTTGCCTGCAGCAGGTGGGAGCTGCAGGGTCCCCATTGCCCAGCAGGCTCTTGCTGTTTCTGACATTTCTTCTTCAATCCTTGACTCGACAAGTATCTGTGCTTTAAAACCACCTGTCTTTTATGAATTCCACTACCCCAGCCAGCAGTACCTTTGCTGAGCTAGCCCCTAGAAGAGGGTGCAATTTGCTCTCTAGACAGCTATTGCAACCCCCTTTTTTTTAACTTTAAGATTGGTTTTGTTTTAGTTAAAACCACCAATACCTCCATATTTAGGACCTGCTCCTGTCCATCTTTCCTAGAATTCCCTTCTAGTTTGCTCTATTTGTTTGCAGGTTTTAAAAGGACAATTATGTTGTTTTCATTTGTGGTTTTTATTACTTATTTGTGAAATCATCATACTCTGGCTTGGGGAGCTTTGCAGGTGTGCTTTATAAAAATAATTATAACGTACCCTGTGATGCACCGACCACCCTCTATCCCCATTGACTTCAGCGGGAACTGAGAATATTCAGCACCTTTGCAGAAGTGCTCAGCAGAAGGCCTGATTGGGCTCTTTTTGCTTAAATATCAACCTCTGAGTGCCTACAGCAGTACGGTCCACAGGTGCAACATTGAAAATAGTTTAATTATTAGTCCTCCAATATATATTTTTAAATGGTAAAACAAACACAGAATCAAGGAACTTTTCATGATTAAAAATTATTCTCTTTTGGAAAAAGGAAATTGAAATCTGTTTCTTTACAGACTTTTTCATTCCATTGTGTGTATGGTACAGACTTGAGTGTAGGGATTCAGCAGTAGGCCACAGCTAGGAGGAGGCTCAGAAATGACCGATGCCATTTAAAAAGAACACTTATTTCCAATTGTATTTCACAGTTCATCAATGGTGAGAAATGCTTTTCCCCAAAGCACAGTGAACCTCACCAAAGGATGCAGGTTTCCTTTAAGAATTTTAATACTGAAATTGAACAAAAATGGGTAGATTGCAACATCTCCACTGCAAAACAGGTCTCTTGCTTTTTGTTTTGATGCCCAAACCACTAAAGACTGTATGTACGAGCAATGCTACTACAGATCTCCCTCTACCACGTAATTCTCAGAAATACTGACATATATATGGCTGTCACTGTTAATAATACTGGACTCCAGCACAATAACTCTGGGCAATCACAGACAATATAGGGCAGGGGTTCTCAGACTGGGGGTTGGGACCCCTCAGGGGGTTGCGAGGTTATTACATGGGGGGGGGTTTGCGAACCTCCATCTCAAACTCTGCTTATCTCCAGCATTTATAATGGTGTTAAATACATTTTAAAAGTGTGTTTAATTTATTGGGGGTGGGGTCGCACTCAGAGGCTTGCTGTGTGAAAGGGGTCACCAGTAAAAAAGTTTGAAACCCACTGATATAGGGGATATGAGCGCACATCTCTTCCATTTAAAGATTTTCTTTAAATGGCTCACTGCTTTGAGTAATACTGTAATGCCATAAACACCACATGAATCAGAGACTAGTTTTTTCTTTCCTAAATGCATAATGATTTTCAATCACTTGGGAAGAGTCTCTTCTCTATTTTACAAACACTCCGAAAGTGGAGTCAGACCAGAAATAACCTAATATGAACAGCCATCTCGTGACCACCAAAAGAAGAGAGAATTAACAATCAGCCTCCACAAGTTTAAAAAAAAGTTACTGTCTTTCCTTTTTCAGACAATTTGGAAGCTTACAAATAATTCAAGAATGAATATGCATATAAAACAAAATCATTTTTTACATATCCAGTTCCTAACAACATCTGGAGACTGTTTAGTACATCCACGGGACAGCAATATCCCTTGTGGTTCCACGTAGAAAGCTGGCAATGCCCCATGTTCCATACATTGTTTTGTTCTGTGTTTTGTACAGCACTAGCATAATGGCATCTTGGTCCATGACAAGAGCTGCTAGGGGCTATGATAATACAATACATTATAATAAGTAATAATATGGCAACATGAAAGGATTTGATACCCATGGTCCTCAACTCTTCTCTACTGAAGACTCACATGTGATAAAGTTCTTCTTGGATTTAGAAGAGCTTGGTCAGCACTTGTATAATAATCTATTTGAACCTTTTGCCAGCTGTTCTATGACAGTGGTTCTCAACCAGGGCTCCAGGGGACCCTGAGAGGCCGTGAGCAGGTGTCACAGGGGCCGTCAAGCAGAGCTACCATTAGACTCACTGGGGCTCAGGGTAGAAAGGCAAAGCCCCATCACATGGGGCTGGAGCCCAGGGCCCTGTCACCTGGGGCTCAAACTGAAGCCTGAGCAAGATAGCTTTGTGGAAGCCCTTGGCATGGGGCTCCAGGCAACTGCCCTGCTTGCTACCCCCTAACACCGGCCCTGGCTTTTATATGCAGAAAACCAGTTGTTGTGGCACAGGTGGGCCCTGAAGTTTTTAATAGCATGTTGGAGGGTTGGGGCCTCAGAAAGAAAAAGACTGAGAACCTCTGTTCTATGAGATAAATACTATTCTAAAACTTACCACATCCATTTACAAAATGACAAGATCTAAGCAGTATTATAGCACTCTGCTAAATGATTCTTCCTAGATTTCTGGCCTAGCTGTCCATGGGACGTCTGGATAAATAAAACAGTGAGATGTAGCAGCGTGATTCAGTGGATAGGACACTGCATTGTGAGCCCTGAGACTTGGGTTTTGTTGTTGACTTATTTACATTCTGTTTGACACATCTGGACAAGCACTTGAAAGAAAGAAAGAGTAATAAATTCACTTACTTTTAAATAGCTTTGCTTCAGCAATACTTATGCCACATTTATGTTCCCTTTTTGTGAACATTTGAACAATTGAGATTTTATTGGCATGAATGTTCACAGAATGCTAACTGCAAAGTTACATGGGTGACTAGATATTAAAAATGCTTGCAAGCTCATCCAGTCAAGGAAAAGAAAATACCATGTGAATTATCTGACCAATCACGAGATAGCAAAAACTCAGTTATTAGACACTTACAGCAAACTGTTGAAGATCAATGCACAGAAAAAAAAATCCACTCCAAGCATTGTTATAAAATGAATTCATTCCAGAAAACAATCTGCTCATGGATATTCTGTGACAAGGAAGAAGCTATATATGTTGGATAAATTACTCATTGTAAACCATTTACTCAGCACTAATGGTTAACAAGTTGTAACAGCTCCTTCCTCCTTTAATTCAAACCAACAATGGTCTTTTTCACTAGAAAGATGCAATCTTTGGGTAGGCAAAACTCCTTGGACTGAGATGGATGAAATTAGAGGTTTTCTAACAATAAATTTGTTATTAGAAAAAATATTGATTAGTTGATCATAACATAGATAAGGTACATTTCTTACAGGTGCATTTGTAAAATTTGGTTGACATTGGAGTTAGTTTTCAATACTTGTTCTTTTGGGGTTTATGTGTTTTGTGACAATTCATTGCATTTTCTTATAGTTCTCTATTGAGCAGCATGTTTTTAATTCCCTTTTAATTAAATTTGTACAAATAAGTTTCAAAATGAATTCCTCAATGATCAGATGTATTGGAAATGGAAAACAAAACATTAATTGTGTATCTATTGCTGTACAATTCTGTGTACCTCTACAGCACTAATAAAACATGTAAGAATAATACAAAATAGTCTGACACACAGAGAATGATTGCTTGTGCCTTTAACCAGTTTTTTTTGGGGGGGAGCGGTAGGTAAAGTCACAGAATCATAGAAATGCAGGGCTAGAAGGAACTTTGAAAGGGCTTCTAGTCCAGCCCCCTGGGCTGAGGCCAGACCAAGTATACCTAAACCATCCCTGAAAGGCGTTATGTAACCTGTTCTTAAAAACCTCCAAAGACAGGGATTCCACAACCTCCCCTGGAAGTCTAGTCCAGTGCTTAAATAGCCTTAGAGTCAGAAAGATTTTCCTAATATTTAATTAAATCTCTCTTGCTCCAGAGTAAACCTATTACTTCTTGTCCTAGCTTCAGTGACATAGAGAACACTGCCCTCTTTATAACAACCCTTAACATATTTGAAAACTTACCAGGCTACTCTTCAGTCTTCTTTCCTCAAGATTAAACGTGCTCAGTTTTTAACCTTTCCTCACACGTCAGGTTTTCTAAATCTTTTATCATTTTTGTTGCTCTCCTCCGGACTCACTCCAGTTTGTTCACATCTTTCCTAAAGTGTGGCATTCAGAATTGGATACAGTACTCCAGCTAAGGCCTCACCAGTGCTGAGCAAGTGGACATATCTACTACCTGTGTAATACACCCCAGAATGACATAAACCTTTCTCACAACTTGTGATCTACTACAACCTCCAGCTCCTTTTTAGAATACTACCCTCTAGCCAACTATTCTCCATTTTGTAGCTGTGCATTTGATTTTTGCTTCCTAAATGTAGTACTTTGCACTTGCCTTTACTGAATTTCATTCAGACCAATTCTCCAATTTATCAAGTTTGTTTTGAATTCTAACCCTGTTCTTAAAGGTGCATGCAACCCTACCCATCTTTGTGTCATCTGAAAACGTATAAGCATACTCTCCAGTCCATTATCCAAGTCATTAATGAAAATATTGAGTAGTATCAGACCCTAGACAAATCTCTGTGGGACCTCACTAGATGCTTTGACAGTGAACCATTGATAACTACTCTTTGAGTATGGATTTTCAACTAGTTGTATACTCACCTTATGGTAATTGAATCTAGACCACATTTCCCTAGTGTGCTTATGAGAATGTCATACAGGGCTGTGTCAAAAGCCTTATTAAAATCTAGATTTAGCACATCTACAGTTTTCCTTCTATCCCCAAGGCCAGTAACTCTGTCAAAGGAGGAAGTTAGGTTGGTTTGGTAGTTTGTTCTTAAGAAATCCATGCTGGCAATTCCTTATAACTAGGGCCCTACCAAATTCACAGTCATGAAAAATGCATCACAGACTCTGAAGTCTGGTCTCCCCACCAGTGAAATCTGGTCTTTTGTGTGCTTTTATCCAAAACTATACAGATTTCATGGGGAGACCAGCATTTCTCAAACTGGGGGTCCTGACCCAAATAGTTGCAGGATAGGTCGCAAGGTTATTTTAGGGGGTCATGATATTGCCACCCTTACTTCTGCCCTGCCTTCAGAACTGGGTGGCCGGAGAACGGCGGCTGTTGGTCAGGCGCCCAGCTCTGAAAACAGCACCCCACCAGCAGAAGCACAGAAGTAAGGGTGGTAATGCCATACTTATGCCACCCTTACTTTTGCACTGCTGCCTTCAAAGCTAGGCTGCTGACTGAGGGCCCAGTTCTGCAGGCAGCGGCGCACAAGTAAGGGTGGCAATACCATACCATGACATCCTTACTTCTGCACTCCCGCTGGCAGCCTCTCTGCCTTCAGAGCTGGGATCCCACCCAGCAGCTGCCATTCTCCAGCTGCCCAGCTCTGAAGGCAGTGCTGCCACCAGCAGCAACACATAAGTAAGAGTAGCAGCACTGCACCCCCTCACAACTCCTTTTTGGGTCAGGACCCCTACATTTACAACACTGTGAAGTTCCAGATTTAAAAAGCTGAAATCATGACATTTACAATTTTTTAAATCTTAGGACCGTGAAATTGACCAAAATGGACCGTGAATTTGGTAGGGCCCATTTATAACTCTATTATCCTTTAGGCACTTACAATTTGATAATTTAATAATTTGTTCCAGAATACGGGTACTATGTTTGGACTTCTGCAGTCCTCTGGGACCTTACCTGTGCTCCGTGAATTCTCAAAGATAATTGCTAATGTTTCTGAGATTGCTTCAGTTAGTTCCTAAAGAACCCTAAGATGAAATTTATCAGGCCCCGCTGATTTGATTACATCTATCAACTAAATATTCTTTAACCTGTTCTTTCCCTTTGTGGGCTTGTGTACCTTCCCCCTTGTTGTTAATATTAACTGTGTTAAGTATCTGCTCACAATTATCCTTTACAGTGAAAACTGAAACAAAATAGGCATTAAAAACCTCAGCCTTCTTATGTAATCTGTTGTTATTAATTAGCCCCCTTTCCATGCTAAGTAGAGGACCTGAACTTCCTTTCATCTTTCTCTTGCTGACATGCTACTAGTATCAGATGGGGAGCAAAAAACCCTAAAATTGGGTGTCCTTCCTAGACCCCAGAGGGTGAATAAATGTGCAATTGCCCTCAACTGAAACATAATACATTATGTAATTTTCAGTGATTTACAGTATGAAAATCCAGATATCCAGGGTACTTAAAAGTACCTTGCAAAATATGTCAGATCAGAGCAGGGGTAGGCAACCTATGGCAAGCGAGCTTTTTTTCAGTGGCACTCACACTGCCCAGGTCCTGGCCACCAGTCCGGGGGGGCTCTGCATTTTAATTTAATTTTAAATGAAGCTTCTTAAACATTTTTAAAACCTTATTTACTTTATATACAACAATAGTTTAGTTATATATTATAGATTTATAGAAAGAGACCTTCTAAAAACGTTAAAATGTATTACTGGCACACAAAACCTTATATGAGAGTGAATAAATGAAGACTCGGCACAGCACTTCTGAAAGGTTGCCGACCCCTGGATCAGAGTATGAAAGTTAGGTCCAGTAGCTACAGGACAGAAACAAGAATTGAGTATACTGGATGTAGTGAAAGCATCAGCAGGTAAGTCAGTGTGATTACTGGCACATCCTTCCTTGTCTCTCAAAATTTAAACAAAATCACCGGATGCTTCTGAACATTCCTTCTTGTGCCCAAAACTTATTCTCCAACAAATGCCTGTGTAATGTAGTCATAACCACACTGAGCCACCACCACATTACTCAATCTTCATTACGTAACAGCCTTGCAATACTATAATGAAAATGTATTAGCCCAGGCATAAAAATCTACTCACCTACCCTTAAGAATGGGAAGAAAAAAAAATTTAGTAGCCTGTTAGAAAAATTCTTGTCCAAGGAGAATATGTCAGTAGAATTGTGCAAGGCTGTTATAAACACATTAAAACATTCTGCATTTTTAGCTTCTCACAATGGTTCTATAGGAAGTGTAAATTTGCTAATCACTCAGTTGCTTCACTGCTCTAAGTGCCACATACCACTTCCCTTGGTCCTCATCAACAACTCTAACCAACATTAATGGAAGTTCCATGGCAGATTGAGAGCCTTTAAGACTTACGCTCTAAAGCCCGGAAACACTTTCTGTCATGGTTTTTCTAGATCAATTTAAATCCTGTATTGAAGTTATTCTCGACTCAGTTTGCACATATAAATCCCACTAAACCCAGTGCAAATTACTCACATGTGGAAAGAGGTAAAAAATTGATCAACTCTGTAGATGCACTTTGAAACCACTTTATAAAATAATCAGATTCTAGGCTATAATGTACCCCAGACTAATCTTTTATCAGTAAATGTCTTCCTTGTCTGCTGAAGAACAATAGCTTTAAGTTTGTTATACAATCAAAGTCAATGTTACAAACTGTTTATTTCAAGAATCTTCATAGTAGGTAGGGAGTCTATTCTCAGAGGTAAATAAGATACGCTAACTTTTATACTGGAGCATATAAGATTCCAGATCCTAGCTAATTATTTAAACCCAGATTCACTTGTTAACCAAAGTACCCCCTTCCCTCCTCTCCACACACATACTAGAAGTTTATCAGTTTTAGCAATGTGCATGTGAGAGGTCTGAGTCTTAACTCCTGCAACACTAAATTTACTTTTTTTTAAATAAGATAAAATACTGAACTGTGCAACAGTAAGTGACAATGTTATACTACTAAGGTATGACATGAATCTTCTCAAACAAAAGCTTAAAAATAAGGCCTGGATCCTGCAAACAGTTACACATGTAAGTAGTACCACAAACTTCAATTATACTAGTCACATAAGTCAAGTTAAATTTAGGACCAGGGGCTAGGTAAGTCCTTTATTTGAATGGCCTAAGTAGAACAACCCCATTAGAGCAAAACAAAAAGGAGCAAATGATGAATACTTTGTGCTGATATAGCACCTTTAACAGACTGGGAGAGTGAAGAACTTGCTCAAAGTTTCACACAAATCAGTACGCCTGTTGGAAATAAAAGCCGGGATCTGACTCCCACGTCCCTGCTGTAATAATTAGATCACACTGCTTAAAAGGCATCAGAGTTCATAAACTGAGTTAAAACAACTGAAAGATCACATGAGCTTGATTTCCTTGTTAGCGCAAAACAGGGACTCCTCATCTCATGGAGATTTTATTATTATTTAAATGGATGGCATCTCAGGCCAGCCCAAGAGCAGAAAACACATCTAATCTCAAATCCGTCTTCTTCCAGGAAGCAGGAACTATTTGTCAAAATATAAGAATACAACATCAATTGGGTCTAAATAAGGATTGTTCATCCAGCAAACACAGTCTCCATTTCACCCAACATTAAGATACCATAACCTACCTTCAAAATTAAATTATTACATGGCACAAGTTTCCTTTACCAAGGAGTGCCTGAGAAAACTGGAATGGCTGGCAGGTGCCATCAAGCGAGAACGTCATTACAATGGTTTTCAGAACAGGACTGAGAATGCTTTAAAACGTTTAGGACAACCTAGTATCTTTCTCCCCAGAGGCAGCACTAGGTGTTTCCATGGCCTGGGGCTGAACGTATGGACTACCTATTGCACAGAAGCTGGAGATGGTGACTCTTGTGTTCTTCTAGAACAAGCCCAGCAAGGAGTCCCCATCCCCCGAGCTTTGCCTTCTGAGACACAAGGCAATGACTCCAGGTGACACCTGTGGCCATAAGGTGACCAGATGTCCTGATTTTATAGGGACGGTCCTGATATTTGGGGCTTTTTCTTAAATAGGCTCCTATTACCCCCCACCCTCTGTCCTGATTTTTCACACCTGCTGTCTAGTCACCCTATGGGCCAAGGCCCCTGGGCCCGGAGTCTGGAGCTCCCCCAGCACCCGAGGGCAGCGGGCCCCTGCCTGGCGCAGACCTGCGGTCGCTTTTCCTGCTGCCGGCTCTCCGGGCGGCTCGGAAGTCCATGGACGCCGCGGGAGGGGCCGGCTGCCCGGACTCCAGCTGTGCTCCAGGCTCTGGCCGAGGCAGCAGCCGTCCCGTCCCGTCCCGTCCCATGGTGGGACCCAGCCAAAGCAGGCGGCGGCCTCAGGTCGGGCTCTCCCCTGGGCAGGGCCGCTGGCTCTGGAGCGGCCGCGCCTACAGGTTAGCGGCGGCTCCAGCTCCCAGCTGCGGCAGTTCGCATCGCTGGGTCTTAACAGGGCCCGGGTTCGTGGCGAGCCCCCGGGAGGGTGCACCGCTTTGCAGCCGGGCCGCAGAAACCCAGCGAAGAGCCCAAGCGGGGCGCAGGGCTGGCCGCGGGGGACCCCGGCAGGGCAGAGAGCTGCCCCGACTCTTCCCGGCGCCAGGGAATTGTGACGGGGGAGCCCCGCGGGTTGTAACAGCACAATGGTGCGCACACGAGTTATGTGCAGTTTGCTGCCAAATTCATAATCCCGAATTAAACTTTGCTAGACTTTAGGTCTCTGGCCTCGCTCGCGGTTTAATTCCCTCCGCCCTATTATCCCTTCCACATTCAAAGTTCAGGTCCATTAAATAAAATATGGCAGAAGAGTAAGGTTGTGCTCCTTGCGCCTCCGTGGACATTATTTCTCTCTCTTACTTTACAAGTAGGAAAGTGGAGGTAACAGCAGAAGGAGGACCTGGGAGATTTCATGAGGTGTGTGTTTAAAAACTGTATGTGAAAGGTTAGAGACCGGAACTGACAGGCCTGAAGACCCATTTTTAAAAATCTATTGTCAGATATTAACAGTGATAGATGGACCTACTGGCACATTCAAACCAGGACCCAGACTTCCCCCCATCAGCTCTACCAGAGCTGTTCACATGCAAGGTTTCAGTTTGTGATCATTTAACTAGACACATTTCTTATTTCAAAACCAAAGGGAAGATAGTTAAGTTTCACAATCATGTTTCCTATTTTATATAAATACCATTTCTGTTACAGAGGTGTTTTAGGTAAGAAAATTTCAAAATTAACTGTATTTAGTGCTGAATGCCACAGGCAGTTGTCAACCCAAACTTAATAAAATTAGACTTTTGGCGGGGGGTAAGGTAGGGGGTTATTTGTGATAGGGAATTAAAATTCAGAATTTGTCCATAACATTAAAAGAAAACATCTAAATGAAACACTGTACTGCGTGCAGATCTGGTCACCCCATTTCACAAAAGATATATTAGAATTGGGAAAGGTACAGAGAAGGGCAATACAAATCCTGAATGGTATGGAGAAAATTAGTAAGGAAGTGTTATTTCCCCTTTCACATGATGCAAGAACCACAAGTTACCTGATGAAATTAGTAGGCAGCAGGTTTAAAACAAACAAGCAGAAGTACTTATTCACACAACACACAGTCAATCTGTTGCCAGGAACATTGTGAAGACAAAAGCATAACTGGGTTCACAAAAGAATTAGGTAAATTAATAGGTTTGTTAGGCCTGAATAAAAATATTGCAGACAAAACTAAGTATGCCAACCTGACCAAAGTCAGGTTAACAGAGGTTTTGGGGTAATTCCTGAGTGGAAAACACTGAGAAGCAGCAGCATGTCTAACAAGCGCTGGGTAAAAGTGAGATAAGAGAGAAGCTGCATTCCTGGCATAGTACCAGATGTGCTGTGTTAGGGCAGCTCCTTTGAAGAACTGATAAGAGCCCTAGTTTCCCAGCCTCCTTGTTTTCACTCCCTGGTTTGTTCTTTGTTTTTAACTCCCCTACATTTCTAACTTTAGGCATGCATGTATACTAAAGGTGTCTAGTTTCTAGTTGTTAAAAGAAGGGGGTGGGTTGCTCCAGTAAATAATTTATGATGCCACGGAACTGTCTATATAGGCTTATACTAAGATGTAAAGGGCAGGCTGGTTCTCTCTGGAGATGAGCTGCTCTCTATTGATGCGTGCACTTGGCAATAAAGAGCTTTTGATCGGACCTTGCTGGTGTTACCTGTCTCTCTCGTGGTCAGACAACAAACATTGCCGTCTGGGTTAGAGTCCCTGACAGGTTTGAATTTAACCCAGGTTGTTTTTCAGTAAAGATTATTGAAGATAGGCCCAAAACAAATTCATTAATCCAAAACACTCCTTTGAATTTCGGGGTTCAAATACCTACATTTTGCAAAGGGACTGTAATATTTGTAAATGGCCAAGCCAAAACCTCACACAGAAACAGCGCTGAACTGTAGAGTGTATGAAATCTAGATCCAAATTTTGAAGCTTTCACTATCTCTATACCTTTCAGAATACACTGAATATTTAAGAATTAGGAAGGGTTAATAGTCATGAAAATGGAGATATTTGTGCCTTTGAAAATCTCTTTCTGCATACAGGGCGGGTGCAAGGCTATTTCGCGCTCTAGGCAAAACTTCCACCTTGCATCCCCCTTCCCCCCAGCCCTGTGGCAGTTCTCCGCCACACCCTGCCCTAAGGCACCCCCCGCGGCAGCTTCCCCTGGCCCAGGGAGCTGTGCGGCAGCTCCCCGCCCCAGCTCACCTCTGCTCCGCCTCCTCCCCGAGCATGCCATCGCCGCTCCACTTCTCCCGCCTCCCAGGCTTGCGGCGCCAATCAGCTGTTTGGTGCTGCAAGCCTAGGAGGAAGAGAAGCAGAGTGGGGCAGCGTGCTCAGGGGAGGAGGCGGAGCAGAGGTGAGCTGGGGCAGGGAGCGGTTCCCCTGAGGGCCATGCCCCCCTTTACTTGCTGGAGGCAGCCCTCCCCGCACCCCTTGCTCCCTCCGCCTAAATGCGATGACTTGGGCGGACGAAGACCCGGCCGCCGCTGAAGGACCCAAAATGTCGCCCCCCCAAATGCTAGCACCCTAGGCGACCACCTAGGTCATCTAATGGGTTGCACCGACCCGGTCTGCATAGCTAATCCTATACATCCCAAGTTCCTTGTTATACATTCACTTCTGGAGGAAGACTGTACATTCAGTCTATGGTACATCTAAAGTGCTTTTCATTTATTTAAAATACATCACCCACATAAAGTTGGATGCTGGAGAGTGCTGAAGAATAAGTACAAATCCAGGCTAATCCACAAAGGTGAGAGTCTGAATAAGTGAGGAAATTGTGTCCCTCTAATGGTTCAGGCACTGCTACAGTAGCAGTTTCATCCTGACAATATCCCACCTGACCATTAAGAAGCAAAAGGTAACAGATTCCAAGAGAGCCCGATCTAGTCCTCATTGGCCACACACACAATACCCTGCATTACAGCTGCTAAGAGTAGAAATTGTAAAATAGGGGAAAGCATAGAGAATCCCAGCGTTCCAAAAGGGCTTCAAAAGATTCTTTGCTCTCCCTCACAAAAAAAAAAAAAAAATAATCCAAGTGAGGATTGGAATAATCATCCCCTTATTCTTAAACTTACAGCTTCAGTTCAGCAAAATTATTCCAAAGGTAATTTCTGAGCTGTGAAAATGTTTTTGTATTGACTTTTTTGGGATCAGATGAATATTTCAATATATTAGGCTGTGCAGATACATGGAACTTTTCAGACCAGCCTGCTACAGTAGAGGTGATATGAATAACCCAGTGTGTAAATTCTTTAAACTAGGCAGAAACTGTACTGGAATGCATATTTAATACTGGTGGAGTTTTTTGTGTTGACTCCTGGATGCGTAATCAAATGTATTGGTAATAAATCAATGTTAGCTTCTCTTTGGGATATTTCTGCCTCATACATTTTCATTTAATATGCGTTAGTGAACTTACCAACTCTTCGTCCAACAAAAAAGAAAAAGCCACAAACAGTAATCAAAGCCATTAGACACATAGTATCCCACCTTTCTAGTGTTCTTTATGCATTGTAATGGAATTACGTTCAGTTCAAGCACACTTGTGAATGCAGCTTTTGTTCACTCCATCTTAGTAAAGAGCCTGGGTCTTCTAAAAGAAGAAATAGACATCATTTAAGCGTAAACTTTTGTAGGATCTCTAGGATTTGAGTTATTTATTTTATAGAACTCAAAAGTGCAATACACATCTTGTAGTACAAATACTACATATTCTCTGCCCCAGAGCATTAACTTAGCAATGACACAAAAGGGATATCAAGGGTAAAGATAACAACAAGACTACTCCCCTTGCACAACAATACTTAACACAGCTGATGGAATAAAAATTGTTTGTATGAATAAATTAAGATGAATTAATTTCCTATCAGTATCTTCATAGAAGTGAATCATAAGGAGGATTTTTTTTACCCTTGTAAACTGGAAACACCAGATTGAATTGGCTAGATTGAAAAGGCCACTATTGATAGAGACAAATCTTCAGACCTCCAGATGATAGCACAAAGAGTAGAGGGTGAAAGCTAAATCACTTTATGGTATTTAATATTTACATTACATTTATTGTTTAAAGATACGGAAATCAGGAAGAAACATTCTGTTATCGCTACAGTAAAAGCAAGAATAAACCATGTAATGGAAAAACTAGCAGTTTCAGCAAAATGAAACCACTTATGACACTCACTTATAAAAACGCTCCAAAAGAAAAGATATTCTAGCAGTCACCGTGACTTGTTGAAGAAGCCCTAAAAGTTGTCTGCCAAGTGAGTGGTTAGGGCCTGTGCCTTACAGCCCTACCCCTGGCTACTGGATGAAATCCTGACTTAGGTCAATAGGAGTTTTGCCATTGATTTCAATAGGGTCAGGAGTTCACCCACTATTCCTGACAGACAACTCTAAACCTAAGGCATCTGAAATTATTTTTTTTTTCCAAATAGCACTTTAGTATTCTTTTTGTTGTGATACTGGCTGTGTACACAGACAGAGGAGAACAAACAGTATAAAACTTCTCCTGCCCATGATATATATTGAATTAAAAATTGATCTTTTTAATTTTACATTGAAATGGGATACAATTCCTGTAACTCTGGATAAAAACTTGCTCTTTTACCAGGGACCGTAGTTATGTTTCAAAAATTAAGCTATTTGGCATATGCAAATAATACCACAATTCACACTGGAAACATGTCCAACCAGGACAGATAGTAGTAATAAAATACTCTGCACTTCCACAGTGCCCTGAGGATCTCAAAATCTTTATTATTATACAATCTGCATATTGCAGTAGGTTAGGTCAGGCCTCATTGTGCAAGATGTTCTACAAACAATACATTAAAAACATTAAGCCTCAACACTATTGGAAGATAGGGAAATATTGTCATTATTTAACAGATAATGAAGTTAAAAATGACTTGCCCAAGGTCGTACAACAAATCATTGGTAGCACAGGGAAAGAATCCAGGAGTCTTGGTGTCTCAAGAAGCCCCGCTCCATTCTTCTCCCCACTAGACAGCTTTGACTATCACCTCCAATCTGTTCTAATGTTTTGGGCATTGGCTACCCTCAATGGTTAGCCAGCAGTGTAGCTGTACAGCTACAAACCCCTAAAGTTCACCATTTACACTAGCATAAGTTGATACACAAATGTAAATCACATGTACACTGGTGGTTTGCATATGTGCATTACATTGCTGGCTAAACTCCATTGTAGACCAGACCCAGTAAGACTTGTACCAAAAGAATGGAGTTGCAATCTTGAAACAGGTAAGGTGAAAGATATTTGTGAAAGATATTGTCTAGTTCTACTAGTGATTTATTAAATGACAGCTCTGGTTATTATTGTTTTGTCATTTAGACTTGAGTTTCACAATTACAGAGGGTTACAACGCTGCAATTTTATTACAATGATGATGAATGGAACTTGTCTGTATGCCTGCTGTCTAATTAAGAAGGTAAACTATAGAATTAGGTTCATGGGTACCCCATTTGTCTATTAGTAACTTATACAACTGACTTTATGGAACATCATAAAAAAGCAAGCTTGCAAAATTAGGTTCAAATAATTGTTTCAAATGGATGACAAATCACTTCATTTGTTACTTCATCCACTTCTATAAATTCACCTATTTCTCCTTTACAAATGTCTCTCTGAAAACAAACTTAAGCTCTCCTCTTCTACCCATGTTGCATGAGACATGGAACTAGCATGTGGATGAGTCCATGCTTCCTTCTTCTAGTCAGATTGTTCAGTGCGCTTAGGCATGAGTGTGATTTAAACTTTTTAGTAATGAAACTGTCACTTTGAAATATATATCTGTTTCAGTGCTGAAGCTCAAATTCTGAGCACTGAATTAGGGTGTCTGATATTTCAGTCATTGCCTAAAATCTCTGACAAAGAAGACTAGAAAATACATTATTCAGATTGTTCAAGATTTAACACAGAGATAAGAATTTGATACAAGAAATCATGGCCATAGGAAAAGCCTGGCTATTCAAACAGCATAGATAAATATATGGAGGCATAAAACTACATCACATACATAAATTATCATTTACCCCCAAGCACATTACCAACTGCGTATACAGGAATGACTTCATTCACCATTGAAGTGGAGCCACTTCTAGGATGGAATGCTGCAGCTGTTTAACATACTGTGTACAGCAACACTAGACAACAGTGCAGGCAAAGATTCAAAAAAGAATGTGTACAAATGAAACAAAGAAATTGCGTGTAGTAGTAACTGGTACTTTAGCACTTTTCTTTAAACTGACCCCTACTCACTTTACAAATGGTGGGTTTTATCACCATTTTACAATTGTGGAAATGGAAAGAGTTATTTAAAGTGACTTGCTAATGTCAGTGAGCTACTGACTATATAATCTAAGTCCTCTGCTCTACGCACTTTAAAACACCACCTGCTTAAGCAGGCAGTACAATTATACAATCTGGAATTTGGCTACAAGCAGAGTCACTGTACTGTTGTGGAACACTGTACTGTTGTGGAATTTTTCATCACAAGTGGTCAGTGGACATTGGTTTTATGCCTTAGCCAGAAGAAAGTAACTCCCACAGCACAATGGTTGAACAAAGCGAAGGGTGCCATCCCCATCACCAGCCTGTTACACATTAGGTCACAGTGGAATTCTATCTGAATATTGATAAGGGCTGATTTTCCTTAGTCTGTGAGATCTCTCACGAAGGGTCAGAATCCATTAGCTATGGATGTAAGATCTGAACTACAGTTTCTGCTAAGAACTTTTCAATATAGGCCCAAAGTCCAGACTTTGGCTTGGATTGCGGGGGTTGGCTAATAGAGAACAGATAACTTTGTGTGTTTCAAGTCAGTGAGCAGAGTCAGCATAACTCCGAATGTAATTGGCCATCCTTATTGTGAGTTATAGACACATGAAGTGCTGAGAAAGGCCTCACGGTTACTCCCTAATGCAGGGAGAAGGTAGCGATACAGTACCCCTCAGATCCTAGACAAAGTTCAGGGAGAGGCCTAATATGATTGACATACGTTATGACACCCTCCCCATGTATGCCAGTCCTAGCCCACAGAAATGCAAGGATAAGCTTGTGAAATTAAGTACTAATTACTGCTTTTTTGCTTTAAATCTCGAGGAATATACCTGTTGGTCAACCAAGAGAGCTGCTACCTCATTCCCCTGGCCCCCAAAATTAGGATTTAACTTATATACTTTAATAGACATAGTTTTGGATAATTACCTGTGTGTCAGCAATATGTTAATTTGGTCCATGGGCAGAACCATTATGTAATCTTTTAGACCAGTGTTTCCCAAACTTGGGACGCCGCTTGTGTAGAGAAAGCCCCTGGCGGGCCGGGCCGGTTTGTTTACCTGCTGCGTCTGCAGGTTCGGCCAGTATGTCCCTCGGCCCGCGCTGCTTCCAGCAGCTCCCATTGACCTGGAGCGGCTTATTGTGCTTATCTTGTCTTGCTGTTAGAACCTATCCAGGGGTTTGGGAAAACCCATCCCTGTCACTTCTCTCTACCCAATGAGCACCACATATTGTAACTAATTGTTTTGTAGTATCTCTGAGCCTAATAAGCAAAGTGACACTCTGCCAGTGCTGTGCGTAATAAACTCCTGTGCTTGACTCTACAGAGTGTGGATTATTGTTCCTTCAATCAAGACTATATCCCAAGGTGTCATGGGTGCAAACAGTTTCAACTACGAAAGTAGTTTTTAATTCTGCTAAGTGAAGGCACTGCAAACCAGTTAATTCTTTTACAAAGCACACTTACTGCTATTTTTCTCACTCCCCTTAGCTTGTCAACGTTTGACACTAGTCACTGAATTGTGAGCATTCCCTAGGCTGATTCTGGGATCCCATGCATCGAAGTTAAGGAAGATACCACCTCATCTTGGAAAATTAGGTATTAATCACTCACTATTACTACTGTTCTCTTGATGTTGAAGCAACTTCTCTATAAACAGGACCATTGTGTCTGAAACTCAACTGGCTAGTGACCAATGATTGTCCAGGCATTGGATAAGAATTTGACTCTCAAGGTCAAAGATATGCTGTGTTTTAATCTGAATCCAGTAAATACTATCAAGTAACCTTGGAGGAAGGAACTTGGCATTGAAAACTCAATGGTATCAAGTCAGGTAAGGTGATTAGCCACTTTCTTTGGTTTTAGTATATTTCTATACATATATGGGGAGAGAGTGTGCACGAGCAAGCACAACATTTTGAGTGTGGAGTGAACATTAAATAAAGTTATTTTGAACCTAGTTTTCCCGACTGGTTATGGGGAGAGAGCCACAGAATGGGCTAAGTAAATCTTAGTGTTCTATTTATCCTAAAGAGATATTCTGTAGGAGTTTCTGAACAGCAGCACTGAAGGCAAGGCTTGCTCACCAGGTGGAAGTTCAGAAATGTGGAGGAATAAAAGGAAGAAAACTAACAGCCTGGTCTGATTGGACCTCTATGGAGTTGATAAAAGGTAGATGGCAAGACATTTAGTTGTCTGTTGATACAGTTAGTGAATCAGTCAGTACTGACAGCCCTAAGATTTATTAAGCTTTGGGGGCAAATAGTCTTGGACTTTGATCTCTGGTTGGGGAGTTTTAAAAACTACCTCCAGCAAAAGGGTTGGAGCAAATCTCTAAACGATCGGCAACTTACTCCAGACAGCTGCTTTCTTGATTGGCGTGCTGTGGACTTCTTCCAACAGCTAGATGGAGCTGTATTAGGTGAGAGCTTAAGATAAGAATGTCTGCAATGTGGATTCTTCTTGACTGAGTACAGTACAGAGTAGGTATGGAAAACTAGATACTTCATCCATATTAATGAAAGTTAAAAACAATGACACAAATTCTCCAAGGTCCTTGTATGTTTTAATATTCTCAGTTTGCAGATCCATGCAAATAAGATGACAAGTTTTCTTCCTTTTCCTCTTTCTCCACTTAGCCATCTCCATTGAGCTACCAGATTTATCATCAGTTTATTTGTCAAATCTTTAGGAGATGCACTCAGGCAGACTGTCATTTTCTATGTCAAGGAAGATATTTTTGCATTTACCTTAAAAGCCACATACAACTTGCAATACCTATTTTTGTAGCAAATTGCTGTCAGTAGAAAACCACCTAGTCTCTAGTTTTTGAAAGACTAAGAACGAGAAAGGAATGTTCAGCCTTGGTGCAACTCATTTTGGTAAGGTCTTTCCTGGGCACGTTAGCTGAGCCTGGCTCACTGTTTGGTACTCTGGATCATTTCCACGATGGAAATTGTCACGAGTCCAATTCAAATAGATAAAGCAAAATCCTCTTTTCAGATTTTTTTAGTCCAAGGGCATTTGTGACTTGACAAGTAAACATCCCAGATGCCAGAGAATCATATTTTCAGAGTTCTGCCACTAACAAAAAAGTTATCAGTGGAGTTGTTTCAAAAATTCTTTAACTATTTGATAGTAAATAAAAACTGGGGAAAAAAATAACAGAACTGGGTTAAAAACAGAAGCCTGATTATGATTCTGCTAGTCTATATATTCCATTTTCAGTGAGTCTCAGATACAGGTTATAACATTTAGCAGGTGAATGTTCAAGCCTGGTCACCTAAAATCCATGTTTAGACACCTAAATTGAAAATCAGGCTGCTTCTAAGCTGCTGAATACCTGCAACTCCTATTGAGTTCCACAGTGGCTGGGATTGGTTAGCACCTTAGAAAAACAGAAGTGGCCTGGACTTTGAGGTGCTGATCAATCTCAACCCGGACTGGAGCTCAATAGGAGGTGTTCTGCAGCTTTGAAATGCCAGGTTGCTTCTATTTAGTGCCTAAGCAGATGTAGGAGACTAATTTTAGGTGCCCAAGTTTGAACCTTTGGTCAAAATTTTCACTTTGTTTAAATCTGAACAGTTTATATTCGGTCTACAGGGGATTCTTTTGTTCATTGCCACCATTTTGAAGAAAGAGAGAGAGAGACAATTTACTTATGTATTTAAACTTTATTTCTTCATAATTACAGGCTACTGTTAGAATTTTAAACAAAAGAAAAGTCTATAAATAGAGGCTAACCCCATATGGCCAAGTTTTAAAAGGCTAGTTAAACGTCGTAAGTAATGCCATTTAGCTCACAGCAGTGGTTTAACTGGCAATCTTCAAATAAAGGACTGTAGTCAGAGTCAGTAACATGAAATGTAACATCAATGACTCAAAACTTGAAATTCCACACAGAAAAGCATGAATATATATAATATATACACATAATATTGTATTGGTCCACTGAGTATACATTTTTAACAAAAGATAAGAATCTGTGTAGTCCAGTTAAGCATACAATATGCAAGATTAGTGTACACTTATTACAAAGGTTGTATAGATAACTTAGGGATATTTAATACTTGCATGAGGTTTCTTTAAGATACTTTTTTTGAGCAGGTGTTTCAAATGCTCATTTCCCAGTGCAAAAGAAAAACGTTGTCCAAGTCAAGTCACCCATTTTCCTGAAAGAATGAAAACTGCCCTCTTCAAAAAGCTCTTGCAGCAGCAACCCTAGCTAACTGGAACTCTTTAAAACAAACCCAAAGTGTGGCTAATGAGTCATCCCTTGGTTCACACAAGTTTTTTTTTTTGTCTTGAGACACTTCTAGTCTCACGGAGAAATACACCAAATTAAAAAGTGCAAGAAAAAATCGATTGTATGCTGCTGCAGTCCAGCTGTACGTGTACAGAGTGAAAGAAGCATCATTGGGAATGACTTAAATGAATCTGACATTCTGCAGCACGGATTACATTTACACAACAGGCAATAAGTTACTTTCATTAACAATTTATCAACCTACTTTGACTCAGTGACCATAAAGAATTATAAATCAGGTTTTTTTTTAAATAAGGTGCAACTATCAGTTGGCATTCAATAAATTACATGTATAGAAAAAGACTGTTGTATAAAGTTAAACTATGCCTTTATGCATCCTACTCTCTTCTCTATTCTACTTCAAATTCAAACTTGCCAAATTGCCAGTTTAGTTATATATTGGCTCAATTAGCAGTGGGGTTCCACAATTTGAGACATTTTGACCAACAGTCAATTCTTGTGAATTATCTATTTAGTTATTCTATGTTAGATCACATATTCTGGATAGGTTTTTGTTGTGTCTGCCCACCTCATGACCATGCAAAAAAGCAATTAAGGTTTCAATAAGATACACAATCTTTCCCACTTGCACACTGAATATCATCAATTAAAGTTCAAGTCCAGCAGAAGAACCTTCATTAAAAAGAAAATACATATGTATACATATCAAATAAAGCACTTGACAGTTCCAGCATTACTAACGTCTGCTCTGAAAAAGTACAAAAGGTTTCACATAACTAACCGGTGGGAAGGGGTCAGTGAGGCAGAGTAATTGCCATGTTCATCTTCTACTCAATCATAGTTGCTGACAGATTATACTTAAACCATAGTCTCATTGCCTGCATTATAAACTGATTTATTTACAGGTAGGAAAGTGCTTTACTTTCCTGAAACATGTCTTCTGGGAGAGTATAAATACTAAAATGAGTGGGACTATTCCAATCTAAAAACTACTAAAGATGGAATTCAGCAGAAATGTCCACACACCTTTTATACAGTAATATATAGTAAAAGGCTCTAGCTTCTTTACGAGACAGAATCTGTACAGAAGCTAAAATGTTTTTTGTTAACATTTTTTTTTTATAAATGACTCAGCCCTGTACACAATGGGTACAAAATATGGAAATGCAAGCATTTCACCTTTATGTTCAGTACTATGCTCCTTTCACCAAGGAATTTGATTGAGATAATATTTGCCTGTCTCTGAACTTCAGTCTAACAGAATTACAAGTGTTCATGAAGATATTTTCACGTATCACCAGAATGACCACCAGTTTCTTTAAGAAGATGAAGCCTGCCTTATCTTTCTGTATTACATGAAGACACTTGGGTGTCCTGGGTTTACAGAATAAAAATAACACAGGCTAAAAGCTCAAGGAGAATACACACAGGAGCAGCACTCTATTAGTTGTCTGATAAGCTTAATGAAGACCTTTAGGAAACTTACAAATCAGAATGGGACAAAAATATAAAGGTGAATATTCAATCACACTTGCAGGAATTTAATACCTTTTATACTTCCCTGTTCATAGGTAGCTTCTGATTAACATTTTAAATAGGTTAAGCATTCAGGAAAAGGGTCAAAACAGTTGACATAAGACACGATTATTCTAATCTTCATGCTTCTGATATTTCAGATTTACTGAGTGCAATAGCCAGCTCCAAGTCTTCTTGCTCTTGTTGTTTTAATCTTGCAAGTCTCTCTTTTTCTTCTCTCTCACTTTCCCTCTTAGCCCATTCAATCATGTCTTCTTCAGAAGGATACTGCAGTTTTAAAAAGATAAACATATCTGGACTTAATCAGAATGTAACTGCACAATTCAAGTCTCTCAGAATTTGAGGGCATTTGAACTGTTCCAAAATATTACACGTATTTATTGTAGTTTTAGAATTTGCCTCTGTGCTGAAAAATGTGTTTTAAGAGTAGCCTGGTACAATTTTATTTGTAGTTTGAATAAGAATTGCACTAATACAGTCCTGAAGATTAACTGTGATGAAAAATACCCCCAGTTCAATTACCACCAATGAACACCAGTTTAAAGGTACAATCTGGTAATTCGCTAAGCACACCGACCTATGCAAATTACTCAAGCACATGCTTAACTTTAAGCACATGAGCAACCCTACTGAACAAAACTGAGTCCTAAATTTGGACAGAGAAAACAATGCTACTGCAGCAATCACTATAAACAATAAATCTGATCTATTAGAATCAGATGTGAACAAATTGGTAGTCCTTCGTACACTGCAGGATACATCTGGCACTGCGGGACAACTAGCTTTACCCTCATGTAACAGCGTGGTGCTCTTTTAAAGATATTTTTCTCTGTGGCAGTGACTGCAGAATGAACTGTGCAGACAGTGTCATCAAAAAATGCTTTTGCCGAGGGGTACAGTACTACCCAAATGTTTCTGCAGCTACTAACCAGGCCTTACATGAAAGAAGGGGACTAGAGTACAAGATAAAGGTGTATGCACATGTATGTATACAAACAGAACATGAAGTGAGCTGCTCTAATATTATAAAAGCAGCAAAGAATCCTGTGGCACCTTATAGACCGATGTCATGATCCCAAATAGGAACAGGAAGTAAGGGGATTATGTTAAACACAGTACAAGAATTAATGCCAAACATGCTTCTATTTAGCATGCAGAGAATGCAATATGATTTACATAAAGCCATAAATATTTGTCTGTGTGTTATGGCTATTTTAATAAACTCAAGCTACCGGTAATTTCTCTGTTAGCTGCTGTTTCTAAACTTGAGATTTTTGTGAACACAATTTGAGAAAAGTCTTGATTCCTTTCTGTAGTTCATACGCAAAAAGATTCCAGAAATTAAAGGAAACCATTCCTCACTCTCTTTCTCCCCTCCTCCCTCCGCCAAAGTTTGCATCCTAACACTTCTAGGAAATAATTTGAGCAAGAAGAGCATTTCAGAGATTGCCATGGTCATGAACAGAGTACACAAAGCAGTGATTTAAATCACTAGTCAGAAAGACTCGATTTAATCATGGATTTCTACATACAAGTGCCTTCTTGTTGGTTGTTATCACCTTAATACATAATCTTCACAACTCAGAGATAGATGTAGGTTTTATTTTTAGAAGGTACACACTATACATTTTTACAGTGATTTATTTTGAAAACTTTTCAGAATAGTTTTACAGCTATATCAGAAAATGAATGATTGTTTGGTTATTTCATTTACCAAAGGTAATTGAAGCAGATATTTATGAAGTCACTGGGAGGTGAACTATCTCCAATTCAACAGGTTAATCAATATTTGGAGAATTTTCTTACCATGCTATATTAGGAGAACATCACCAGACAGACATTTAAATTGTTTTATTTAACTAAAACAATGTTATGTATTCTGGATTTTTTTCTTCAATAGCAAACATAATATTTTAACAAAACAAGCATATGAATTTTTTAAATTTAGTTAAACATTCAAGGTTTTTAAAATCACATTTGTTTTTGTTAAAATTGTTTTTAACTAAAATAGTTAAATGAAATATTTAAAAAACAAAAAACAAATATTAAAATCTACTATGTCAGCCAGGTCAACATGAGAAACTTAAAATATTGGCTTTTGCAGCTAACTCAGTCATCTTCACCTTCATTTTCCTGTTTGTTCATAATCTGGAAAAGAAAAAACAAGCTTTCCTGCTTTTTCAGGTCTCAAACGATTTCTCAATTTGGAATGAATCAGTCCAAAGGAAGAAAATATGCTTTCTACACCGGCAGAAGCTACTGCTGTTAAAAGTGAGATTAGCAGTTCAACAGTCTCTGAATCCAAGTGCTTAAGTAACTTCCACCAGTTCGCTGGTGTGACTTTCTTTAAAACATCATCATCAAACATTTATTTCTTGAATGGTTCTTATTCCCAAACGGGGTCTCTTTTATGGCCTGCTGCCATTACGGGTTTTCCCTTCTAGTGAGAGAATGGTATGCTAGATCTCAAATCAATGAAGGCTACCACTCAGAAAGACCTTCAGACTTCTGGAATATGCTGCTCAAACAGTTTCACTTTTGTTTCTACTGCCTGTCCTTCCACTCTCACATTTATCTCCACACTTCTTCTCCTTGTCCAGATCTATTCCGCCCCCAACAATCTTCTATTCACTGAACTTTCTGAAACTTTGCACTTTTAGAGAGATGTAAGGGTGTACACAAATCTGCAGAGGGACAATAGAGTTGAGGTCTGTTATTTCTCACCTCTATATATTTATTTAAAAACATTTTTGCTGTTAACAAGCACATCATCTCTGGAGACACAAATCCAGTTTGAAAACTGCAAAACTAAGCATCTCTGATGGTATTTTCTAGACTGAGCCCTGAGTGCCACTGGGTAGATAGAAAGATTACCCTAAATCTATACAGAACCCTGTGGACCTCCATAAGATTGGGTCCCTAATCCAAGAACTATTGGAACTCATTTACAAAATTTTTCTTAAAACATTCGATGTTATATTGTCTTATACTATAGAATTAGAATTTATAATCCCTATTCCATGATGAGGTATCTTTGAGCTATAATGTATCTTAATTAAAACCATCTTTAGACAGTTTTCCCCCCTAAAAATCCGATTATCAAAAAAAACCAATTTAAATAAAAAAGCTGATTTTTTTTTATTTTAAAAAAATGGATTTTTATCCACCCTCAAGCAGCACAACCCAAATGAACATCACCACAACCTGTCGATTTAAAAACTGGAACAGTGTTTACTCAAGTCAAGCATACAATTTACTAGGACTAAGCAAAGACAGCAAAAGTAACCTGACTAGGTTACTGTAAAATACAGCTTGCTATCAGTATATATAAATCCACTCAAAAGGTATGAAGGCTAGAAGAGAAGGAAAGTCTTCAACAATTCTTACTTGCAAAGCACAAAGAAAATAATTTCATAGACACTGAAGCATTTAGGTTTGCTCTTAATGCTTGGGTTTTATGTGAAATGGATTCCTGGCTATAAAGAAATACTTGTAACTTTTTAATTGAATTGTACTTGTGCCTTGAATTTACTAAGCAATCAAAATGCACTCAAATACAATTTATATTTTTATAATCACCAACCTTATATAAATTATCTATTGTGAAATACTGAGATTGTGACCAAGTATTTTAGAGATAGCTAAGAGAAAGTTTTAACAGAACCTTTATTTTTAAATTGTGTAATGATAGCATCATGCTATATAATTCGAACTTGTGAATATTTAAAACAGATGTCAACGAGAACACCTAAGCAATATACATAAATTATCTGATTACTACTTTGTAAAAACCAGGAAACCTTCAGAGAAAACCTTAACACAGTTATGCAATCAATATGACCTGACAATACCAACAATAGTATGCATTGTTTCACTTTTTATCTTAATGAATGGATTATACCAGCCTTAATTACAAGCTTCATATATTAAGATATCTTATGTAGGTAACAGCTCGAAAAATATTTTGAGCTTTTTAAAAGTTAATTATAGCCCTTAAGAAAAGGGATAACAGAGTTTTGAGGACAAGTTTTAGTAATTTTAAAATAAATCTGAAGATTTTACTATGATTGAATCATTCCAGTAAGTTTTATTAAATGCCTCCTCAGCTCAAGAAACAAAAAATATAAAAGAACCTACTTACAGCACTGAAGTTTGCAAAATCGCTGGAGTCTGTCTCTTTACCAATATTGCTGGGAGCAAATGGGTCACAAAATAGATCTTGTGCTTTGGGAATGTCACAACTTGGGAAAGGCTGAAATGGATCATTCAGTTTAAAGGAATCTGAAGAATCCAGTTTGTTGATAGGTCTTTTTCCTGAATCAAAGATAATCTAAGTCAACTCAAGTGACCACAAAGATGGCAGAAAACGTACACTAAGCAAAAAAACAAACAAAACAAGAACTACTTGGATCACATCCTATAATCATGTAAATCAGCTCTGCCAGTTTGCAATAGCCAAAGATCTGGGTGTGACATTTAGTTCATAATCAGAAAAGGAATATCCTATAAGTGGGTTCAAGATTTAAGCGTATTGTCCATGTATTAATTATATACCACAACCCTGGGAAAGAACCCCTAAAAAAGGTTAAAACAATTCTCCCGGCCCCCATATAGCCAGCAAAGTTTTGGTGTCGTTCCCCCTGCCACTCACCACAGAACTCTAGTGAGATTCCTTTTATTATTTTATGTATAAAATTAGCTACTTGTACATCAAGGTAAAAGACATTTTACGTGCTCTGCAGAGTTCTGACGTTCTTTCGACTTCGCTGCCATCAGCAGCTTCTCAGTTTTTCACAAACAATATGAAGGAGGGTAACAAGCATTCAGATGCTAAGTGCTAACCCTGTCTTCTTGATTCTTGTCTAAATGGCAGCAAACATATCAGAATCAGATCTGTCTCTCACCAACTTGTTCTTTTCTCAGCTTACTCAGCTCTCAATACTTTTGAAGACACTGACCCAGCTCTTCCAAGAACATTCATCCCATCTTTAAATTTCCTTTTCTGTATATGTAATCCGTTAATAGTGGTAGCAATGTGATTCTAACACCTTTAATCTTTCATCTGCAATGCATTTAAGCTAGAGAATCCTTCTGTCCTGCAGCTGATTTTTGTCACAGGCAAGGGCCAACTTAGTTATTCCATTTAGAATTTACTATTGACCTGTTTACTAGTACCATTTTAGATTGGTTTAAATCTATATGTTTGTTCATATTCAATTTATTGGGAGTCAGTCTCACATACTTCCATAATCCTTAGGGGATTCTCTTATAGTAACTATTTGACTTGTTTTATATAAATTAATTGGGGAATAAGTAACGGTTGACATTGTCTTATTTTATGTACCTAGACTACTTCCCAAAGAATAGTTTAGTGCCCACATCACCACATAAAAATGCAAATCCCTTGAGTTTGCTTAAATTAACACAGGAAAAATCAGCCGCAAATGACATCTGTGTAAATTTATTTGTGCCAAAGAGAAATAAATACTTCAAGAACTTGGAGTACACAGTCTTATTTCAAAGGCAAAAAAAGATAAAAAAAAATATTTTTTTTTTTAGTATCATGAGTCCCAGAATCTCTCTGATAGGTATGATTTATCTGTATCCAGAGAAGAAGTGAATTTCATTAGATGCAAGGAAATTAGCCTTGCACTCTCTCCACAGTTCAGTAGAGAATTTTAACAAGGATGCACTGAAAGCCTTCTTTAAGCACTTCCTGCTTTTGAGCCAATCTCCTTTTTATTTTTTGTACTTAAAGTAGACACGAGAAAAAAAAAAAGGTCTAAAAAGGCAGTTGCTAAGGCAAGAATGGAGGCTGAAGAGGAATTATACATAAAGCTGAAGGAAGACAGCAGGAAATTGTTTTTTGCGGGGGCCAAAAAAAAAGAATACAGAAACACAAGACATGAAGAAATCTTTGTATGTGAAGGATGGAAACTGCGTGGTGACTAACCCTAATGAGATGGTAGAGATATAGAAAAAACATTTCCAAAGGCTGTTATATGAGAAGAGAGAGTTGCAAGTGCAAGCACTGCTGACAATCATGGGGAAGCCTCAAAAGGTTTTGACCTCTACAGAGGAGGCAGACGGACTGAATTAGACAACAATAAAGCAGCTGACGAAGATGAGATAACTGTTGACATAATCAAAGCAGTTGGAAATACCGGAGTACAGTGGCTTCACAGACTCAGGCTCCATCTACACTATGGGGAGGGGCGGGGCAGCACGATCTAAGTTGCGCAAATTCAATACGTGAATAACGTAGCTGAAGTCGATGTACTTAGATCTACTTACCGTGGGGTCCACACTATGCTATGTCAACAGGAGATGCTCTCCCGTCGACTACCCTTGCGCTTCTCGTTCAGGTGGAGTACAGGAGTTGATGGGAGAGCAATCTGCGGTCAGTTTAACAGGTCTTCACTAGACCCGCTAAATCAACCACCTATCAATCAATCACCATGTGTCAATCCCCCATTATGTGTTTGCTGGGATCAAGCTAGGCTGCCAGATGACCCGAGAGTGGGATTGACTATGCCTATTTGGAAGGGTAAGGGTGATGCAAATGATCCAAACATATACTGGAGCCTCACCTTGTTACGTCGGCCCCTTAACATCCTTGAGACAGTGTTTTGGAGGCAAGGTTGAGATGCAAGGTGGAGGAAAATATATGAGAAGAGAAACATGGCTTTGGGAAGGAAAGGAGTATTATAGATACAATATTTGCAATGAGACAAATCTGAAAAAATGGTATAGCTGGTATGTAGCATTTACTGATCTTGAGAGAGCATATGACTTGGTTCCTTGGGAGCTGGTGTTTAGAATACTAAGATGGATGGGAAGGGGACTGAAAGACGTGGAAATGATAGAGAAGCAATATCAAGAACTAAGGGGGTAACAATATATAGATTTTAGGAGAGTTTTTTGGTGACTGGGATTGATCTAGCGCAGTGGTTCCTAAACCAACAACCCATGAAGCCCTTTTACTAAAATGTCAAGTCTTACGAACCCCTTCCTAAAAATGAGTATTTCCAGGGATTTTCTCCTTTACCTGAGTATAAAATTATAAAAGCAGTGATCTTGGAAATATAAAATTTGTTTTTATGACATGCTTATTATTACACACTATTTTTTATCATTCCAGTATTTTTATAAATTATGAAAACGGCAACACACTTCCAAGATCTCACTTTCGTAGCTTGTATCACTTTGAATAAGCCTGTTACAAGACAATGCTCCTATGTTTCATCAAGGAGTATCAGATGCGAAACAGCATGAAGGTATTTACAAAGCCAACTCAAAGAGTTCCTCCTATACAAGCATTCAGGTCTTGAGCAGTCCAGGCAAACAACGCACATTACAACAAAGCTTAAACTTGTTCTTCATAATAATTTTAAAAATAGTAGCTGCATATTTAATTTTAAAAAACAGCAAAAAATATCTACTTCCCTTTTCATTTCTTATAAGGAGTCTTGAAGTTTAAATCTCCTCAGTGTGATAGATATGCTTGCTTTGATCTGATTAGCTCTTGGAAGTCCAGGGGCTCTAAGCTGCTGGCCCCGTGCTGCCTGGGGTCCCTAGGTACAGATCTGTCTGCCATTATGGAATTTTTTTCCTAGAGAACCCCCCCGTAACATTTCGTGAACCCTAGTCTGAGAACCACTGATCTAATGTGCTGAGTCCACTTCTCTTCATCCTAGTTATGGAATTAATTAGTAGGAGAATTTAGCCTCTGGGAAGACAGAGAAAACTAATGCATGCTGATGATCTGGTCCTTTTAGCTAACAGCACAGAGGAATTCATAAATACAATAACTCCTCACTTAAAGTTGTCCTGGTTAACGTTGTTTTGCTGTTACATTGCTGATCAATTAGGGAACATGTAATGCTCCCTCCTAATATCCTTTGGCAGCCACCTGCTTTGTCCACTGCTTGCATGAAGAGCAGCCCGTTGCAGCTAGCTGGTGGGGGCTTGTAACCAGGGTGGACCGGCAGTCCCGCTATCAGCTCCACGCTCCCGATGCTGCAGCGCTCCAGCAGGCTAGCAATCAACAGTTCAGCTGTCCCTCCCGCAACTGCCATGTGCTGCTCTTGCCCTTTGCCTTGGAGCTGCTCCCAGAGACTCCTGCTTGCTGTGCAGGGGAAGGGGGGCTAATGTCAGGGTGTCCCCCTCCTCCCTGCTCCTGCACCCCACTTACCCCTTCTCAATATAAAGCGGGGGGAAGCGGGGCAGACAGACAGAGAGCTTGGGGCAGCAGCTGCTGTCTCAACTTCTTGATCCACTTAAAAAGACAGCGCACTTAAGAATGGGTCAGCTTACTTAAAGGGGCAGTGTGCATCTCTCTCCCACACACCCACAAGGTGTGTGTCTATCTCTGTCTGCTACGCTTTCTCCTCTCCATTCATGCTGCCTTGTAGAGTGAGAGAAGCTACATTAACAACGTGTTAACCCTTGAGGGCTCAGCCCCAGTGCTAGTTCATTCCCTGGGAAATATTCCACCCTCTTCCACCCTCTAACTCCACCACCTCAAACAAGCTTCAGTCATCATAGCTGTGAACAGTATTAAATTGTTTGTTTAAAACTTATACTGTGTGTATATATCTATATAACATATAGTTGCGCAAGGAGGGAAGGTGGAGGAAGAGCTGTTGATTGAAGACTCAGAAGAAAAGTTGAATCAGAAGAAAGAATCTGTATATTTGGGAATTACGCTTAGTGTCACCGGAGGGAGATCTGGAGAACTGAAAAACACAACGAAACATGCATAGGGGCAGTGAAGAAGGTGGCAGGAGAACTGTGGGACTGGCAATTAAGTAACAAATTGAAAGGAAAAGTGTACGCCCTGTTTGTATTTGTCCCTGACTGCTCTACAGTTTGGAAACAGTGGATCTCCAAGAAAAGAAAATACAGGTAGCAGGAAATAATATATTGAAGAGAATGGCAAGCAAGTGGGGGGTAGACAGAATGTGCACAGAAGAATTTAGGGGGAAGGTGAACAGGGAACTCTCAGTGAGCACGTATGAGGTGGGCTGGACATGTTATAGAAGGGGGGTGGAGAACAGCCAGAAAGAAAACATGGGATGAAGAGGACAGGAAGTAAGGACATGGAAGACTCAGGATACGATGGAAAGGCTGTCAAGAGAAGTCTGAAGAGAAAAACCTGTGGTAGTGAAAAATCATGGGCACCTCTGACCCCATGTAAATTGGACAAGGATCCAAGAAGTGAACTGACTTGTACAGCAGACACAGGTACACAACTTAAATATTTTACTATTTTGCTATCAAAAAATTACACACAAGATGCATATTAAAAATAGAACTAATATCAAATAAAGCAAAAAGAACGGCTTTTAACACTGAGCCAGTGAAAAAGTTATTTAATTACTTATATAAATTGTATGTTTTCCCTGTATAGTTATCCAGGTATTTGCCATAGGTATAATTTTTAATACTGATAAATTTATCCATCACCAGGAGAGTCCATTATTTATTAAGCCATTTATTAATAAGAAGTGTTGCTACTAGATAACTACTTGGGAACTATAAATCTGCATTGATAAAGGAAGTATTACGGCCATTTTCATAGCCCAAAAGTGGTACTTCTCATCAAACAACACTTTTGATCCAGAGGATCTCACTGCTTTACAGGCTATAAAGGGATCATTTCAGCCATGGAAATATTGTCACTTCTACTGTCACTCAGCCAAGTTAGTGTTTCTAGGAGAGGAAGTGAGGGCTTTAACTAATTGCTTACAAGGCAGGGAGAGAGCAGGGTTTAATTTCACCAAAATGATGTTACAAATTAGAGCTAAAAGTTTAAAAAGTTTTAATTACTGTTAATAGTGCCAGATTTAGCTTGTTTCTCCCCTTCCAAAAGCAGCAGCAGACCAACTGTTCCGTTTTTTATATTACTATTGTCCGTCAGCCTAATTTTTATGATATGGTTCTCATGAACACTTTAAAACTCTTATAATATAATACTCTATAATAATACAGTAGTGTTCACATAAGAATAAATGCAAATGGAAGACAGACTGGAGTTTGAAAAAGAACACACACTACTACTGCACTTAATCCTAGCAGTATATTTTCAAAATTTTATTACTAAGGTAAAAAAAATTTTAATTAATACCATGTTACAGTGGTTGTAGCTTCTTTAACTATGCTCTTTCTGGGGGGGAAGCATGGTCCAGTATTTAGGGCACAGAACTAGGAGTCAGGAGTCTTGGGTTGTATTACTAACTCCCATTGACTATGCTACATAACCTTAGAAAAGTCATTTGGATGGAAAGAGGTTAAGTTTCTCCAATGTGAAATGGGCGTAATGAAAAATACTTTTCAAATTTCTTCCAAAAAGGACACGGTTTTGAAAACTAGGGACTTTCAACAGTACTTGGACAAAAGTGAGTAATTTGCTTTTAATAGCGAACTTCATAAGATTTGTGATATAACACTCCCCACTTAAAGCTCTCTGTAGCCACACTATTTCCTTGTAGAAATTTGAAGTTATATTTTCCCCCTTTTTCCAGTTCCTTGCTCTCTCCAAACAAATTGTGGATCTAAAATCCATGGGGAATTTAACATCAGAGGAGATGTCAGCAATACAGGGACAGGGTTCTTTCACATTTTGCCAGTTCCTAAGTACTTTTATTCTAGTTCAGTAGGAAATTCAAACCATGTTTTCTTACAACCCTCATACCATTACACAACTAGCAATATAGAAGCAGGTAAACCAAACTTTACTGGAACCTCAAGTATTAGGTTTTACCAGGTGGTGGAGGGCAGGGCCTTGTAGGAGTTCCAGTCTTGGGGGGCAAAGCAGGAGGAATATCCTCATTTTTAGTTGGTGGTTCCTCAAATACGTTTTTGGTTATGACCACATTGTTTACAGAGACTGATGTGGAGGAAATAAAGGGATCTTCATTGTTGGCCTATTTAAAAAAAAAAGGGGGAAAAATGCTATATTACAGTTTTCTTCAGCATAGCTAAAATCTACTCCCCCTCCTTTCTTCCATAAAGCAATATTTACCACGATTAGAAAAAACAGTGAAGGTGCAAGCAAATCAGGAAATGTGGTCAAATTCCTCTGTGGTGCACAATACTAGATGAGTATTATTAACTACTTATATTATGGTAGCACCCGAAAGGTCAAATCAGGCCCCATTTCACTTAGTACTGTACAAAGAGAGAAGAGAGACTCCTTGCTCTGAAGAGCTTAGCACATGGAGAATAGTACAGCATGCTCCATATAAAAATTATTTGTTCAATCATTTGGTACAAGGAGAGGGAAGAAAACTAGCTCAGAAAACAGTGCAAGGTGCCTACAAGATAAATATACTTCCCCAGAGTTACCACAGCAGTCCACAATATAAGGAAGATTAAGAGTTAGAGAGACAAGTGGCAGCTCAAAATGGAAGTACAAGAGAACCTTAAAATGTCACTAAAACTAGCAGTGTCCTCAGGTTATTAGCTGAAGAAATAATCTCAATGTACACCATTGGTGAAGATACCAGGTTAATACTACAAGTCTGCTGTAAGGAAAGAGGCCAATGCTTTGTGCGTGGGAGTGAAACAGAATTCACGACTCAGGACTGCAAAAAACTACAAAGATAATCCTGGCACCAGTTTTTCTGTCTAATCAACCACTTCCTCTCATGTACCACTAACTCACTGTTAGAACTCCTACATAGCACATTATGAAGGGACATCGCCTCAAAGATTCCACTGTCTGACAGGGATTTTTTTGCATTGTGATTAACGCACACAGTACTGGGGCATGCAATTAGTAAATTCCTTCTCAGACCCAGAGGTAGGACACAAAGGCCATAGCTACACTAGGACAAGGTGTGTTTTTAAAATCAGGATCTTTAACACATATTAAAATCCTTGGATGAGATAGATCCTGGCTTAACTGAGATCAATGGTAAAACTTGCACTGACTTCAAAGGGCCAGTATTTCATCCATCATGGGCAAACCAGTAATATATGTTAAAACTACAGCTTGCTCTCTCAACATTAGCATTTTAATGTACACCGTTTCCCCCACTCCATGCAGACATACCCAAAATGGATGTCTGTATGAGAACCAATTCAAAAAAATCAACATGACGAGTATCAATGTGACAGCAGCAAACAACTGAGGCAGCTACACAACCAAATAATCTGAAGGTAACTAGCCTGTGAGCTAAGACTGGGAGAGATGTGGTTAAAACAAAAAAAACAAAAAAAAGGTTTTAAAGGTTTTCAAACATGGAAAAAAATAATTTACTTTTAAAGTTGCAACAATCTGAACTGCTACAATAAAATGTTTACAACAGCATTCATCACAGGGGTATTGCAGGGCACATTACCGTTAGAACCCCTTTCAGAAAAATCAGCCTTTGTCAATTTTTATTGGAGAGTAAAAACAGAATACCAGTTGAATAGTTCTATAACTGAAAACACTAGATCTTCGTTTCAATTACTGCAGCATTTTATGCCTTTTCCACATGTTAATCATTTCAGATTACCTTTGACAATGTGCTGAAGTCAGCAAAACTGCTTCCAAATGACTCGTTTCCAAATAGAGAGGAAAAGGGATCTGCAGCTAAAATAAGCAGAGAACAAAAAGAACAGTATAGAAAAGCCAAATGTTACAATGTTTCAATGACAAAAAACAACACAAAAGGCACGTGCCATGTTTAGTCCAAACTGTATTTCCCAAATTGTATAATCATGTAAAAAGCTACACAAAAAGTATATTTAATATTTCTGTAATTATTTCAAATAAAATCTCTTTAAAAGGTGAATGCTTTTATTGCTAGAGTAGTTTCAGTAGAAATATTTTTACTTTCATAAAATTAGCAAATGCTATTTACCAATATGGAATAAATACTCATTCCTCTGGACAGACAGTTTTTTCAGAAAATAGCACTGCGATACTCCAGTTTTCTATGCAGAAAAAGCAGAATCCAAGTCTATCAATGGAAATGCTCAAAGCTATAGCATCAATAACCTAAGCTTTGCACATTTTGCAGCAAAATATTTTAACACAGAAAAGGATAGGAAGTTTAGAATTTTTTTTAAACACTTCCAGGGACTTTTCTGTGTGGAGTAAAATGCAACACCCTCACTATTATTCACCTTGAATCTCCCTATCCCTTTGGATTCTCTAATTCAAGTAGGTGCTTTGAACAATCTGAGCAAACGTGGCTGTGAGAGTAAGGTCTTCACAAAGCCCATCTGCATTTACCGTTTAAGGGAAGTTCATACATTTATACCTTGTCTAGCACACTTAAACATGAAACTGTTACTAACTTTTACTGTAACATCTGTTCTCTGAGATGTGTTGCACATGTCCATTCTACTGTAGGTGTGCATGTGCCCTGTGCACAGCTGACAGATTTTTCCCTCTGAGTCCCCTCTGCTGCCTTTCACCACTGTACACAGGCATAAAGGGCAGAGCTGCCCCCAACCCTTCTCAGTTCCTTCCAGTTGGATAGACTCTGACAGTGAGGGGAAGGAGAGAGTGTAGTGGAATGGACAGGGGCAATGCATCTCAAAGAGCAACAGTTACTGAAAAAGATTAGTAACTATTTCTTCTTCGCATGACTGCACACGTTCTTTCCATTGTAGGCGACTCAGAAAGCATTTCAAACTGGAGATCGACTCAGTTAACTTGAACAGGTATTGCAGGACAACCCTTCCAAATCTGGCACTACCTCTGGATGGATGAGAGATGGCATAGTGAGAGGGAAAAGTATACACTGATGACCAATTTGCCACCTTACAAATGTCTAAGATGGGCATATGAGCCAGGAAGGTCATGGAAGCTGCCTGAGAGGCAGTTGAATGGGCAAACACTCTACTTGGCGATGCAACATCAGCCAATCAGTAGTATAAACAAATACAGCTGGAAATCCAAGCAGAGATCCTTTGGGAGGATTCTGGATGGGTCTGTAGTTTGTCCGCAAACACAATTAAGAGTTGAGTGGAAGACCTAAATGGCAGAGTCCAATAAAGGTAAAAAAACAAAGCTTTTCTAACATCAGAGTATGAAGCTTGCCTTTACTTTTATTTGAACAGGACTTTGGAAAGAAAGTCAGCACATAAATTGTTGGGTTAATATGAAAACTGAAAGCCACTTAAGTCAAGATCAGGTGAGGTCGAAGGTAAATCTTATCTCTAAAGATTGTATAGGAAGTTTCTGATACTAAGGCCAGCAATTCCCCACTCTCCTGGCCAAGGTAATAACAACCAAAAAAAAGTCACCTTCATAGAAAGGTGTAACAGAACAGGTTGCCAGCAACTCAGGGTGGGAGCCATCACGTTTGCTAGAAATACATTTAAGTTCCACGGAGGGACTAGGTTATGCACCTCTGGAAATAATCTGTCCAAAATCCTTCAGAAACCTAGCAGACATCGTAATGGAAAAAAGCGAGTGGTTCTCCACAGGAGAGTGGAAAGATGTGATAACCGCTTGGTGGATTCTGATGGAACTAATAGCTAACCCCTGTTGTTGCAGAAACAAGGGATATACTGAATAGGAGCCTGAGCTGGGTAAATACATTTCTGTCTGGACCAAATGGAGATTTTTTTTTTCATTTAGCAAAATAAGTAGTCCTAAACTGAAGGCTTTCTACTATTTAGAATGACTTCCTGCACTCCCTTAGAATAACTGTGTTTGGACTTTGAATAAGATCTTGGACAAGAGCAGAATTGGAGGGAAGGAATACAGCAGGCCCTTCAACCAGATTAGCAAGAAGGCATCGGTCAACAAACCCAGGCTGTGGCACACTCCAGAACAACAACAAAAAGATAATTTTTTGTTTGCTTTTGTTGCAAATAGGTCCATTTGGGGAGTCCCCTACAACTGGAAAATGCACCTGGTTACATCTGGATGAAGAAACCACTTATGGAGACTTGTGAATGAACAGCTTAGGTGATCTACCAGAGCATTCTGAACCCCTAGAAGGTAAGCAGCTTCCAGGCTGATGAAACTGGCAATGCAGAAATTCCAAAGCAGAATCGCTTCTTGCATAATTTCGTCAACCTGTGCCCCACTTGTTTGTTTCCACAGAACATGGCTGCTATGTTGTCTGCGAGCACCGACCCGGAATAAGCATAAAATCCAAACGGATGGCCTGAAGCTCCCTGACGTTTAGATCTTGCAGTGTCTTGGGTCTATAAAGGACTTAAGTGAGCTCCCCAATCCAGAGACCAACACATCTGTGACTAGGGTATCTCTTGCAGAGAAGCAGTGGGGACCCCCATGCAAACATTCAGTCCAAGGAGGACAAGACCTGAGTAGGCACTTGAATCACCATCTTCCTATGATGACAGGCCAGTGAATACACTAAGGTGAACAACCCTGTCTCTGAAGTGCAGCCTGGCATACTGCCCACGTAAGGGCACGCTGCCATGTACTCTTGAAGCTTGAGGCAGTTTTGTACTCCAGTGACAGGATGTGTCTGTGTCTAGAGCAAAAACACACATGGTTTGGAATCTCAACCCCAGCAGGAAAGCTACGCCCTTTGTAGAATCCAGGACAGCCCCATTAAATCCTGTTCTCTGAACAGGAGACAGGGTAGATTTCACCCTATTGATCAGAGGTCACAGTGTGTCAAAGGTGGTCTGAGTCCTGGACTCAGTGTGTCTGAGACCTGGAATAACCTAAAATGTACAAAACAGGTGCTATTTACACTAAAGAGGGTACGACTAGCAAATGCAAAGACAGCAGCTCCTACAACAGTCATGGGCAGCAGGAAGGTACTGAGTCATTGGGGGTGGCTCCATCTTTCATACTTGGGCACAGTGGTGCAAGGCAGCACAGGGAACTTGTACTGCCCTGAGAGGTACTAGTGAGGGGAAAAATCTCTGACAACTGTGCAGGAGGGATGCACACACCTACAGTGGAATGGACCTATGTAATTAATTGAAGAAGCAGCTTTAGATACAATGTAGCTAGGAATGGTCTATAATTTAATGTTGCCATAAGTTCATAATCAAATAAGTGTTAAAGGCTAGAAAACTAAGAAAGAATAAAATGGATTACAAATTAAAATAATAAAAAGGATGTATATAATCTCACTTCTTTACCTAGATCATTTGGTGCAGGAATAGCTGTTCCACCAGGAGCAAAAGGATCATTGTTCTTCAGAGTTTCTGTCTAAAAACGAGAAAATTCCTTTGACAAAGACTTGTTTTCTGCAACTTGAAAAATAATCCCAACATTTCCCTATCCCATCTCTAGTAAAAAATTGAGCTTCACCTCAAGACAAAAGATCATGTTTGTTGATCGATGCTATCACTTTCAATTTTTGTTTTGTAAGATGAAATGTTAACACTCATATAGCACCTTTATGCAGATTGCATAAGTGGCTAAGCATCACAACATGGTAACAGTTATGATCTTCATTTTACAGATGGACACAGGCAAAGAGGTTAAATGACAAAGATCATATAGCAAGTCTGTGCCAAAATGTGGGAATAGAATCTAGATCTCCTGATTCTCACTCCTGTCTGTTAAAAACACCTGACTAATGCTTCCTCGAGAACAGAACTCAAGAGTTTGATTTCCAGTCTGCGATTCTAGCCACTAGACCATATTGTCTGTAAAACTCCGATTTATGACTCTGGTGGGCAGGAAGCAGAAACTTAAAATGTATGTCATGTTTTTAAATAACTGAAAGTTTTGGTTCTCTGCGGCACCTCTAGCTCCATAGGAGGCGGCATTATGTTCCAACAAAATTTAGGAGAGCTTCTGCTGCCTGCATACCACAGGAATGGACTCGTGGACCATGCAATGCCAAGTACACAAGTGACCTTTAGTTTATCTAGCAGTTTCAATTAACTGAAATTTGCAATAGAGGTGTTGTTTCAGGATTTTTAGCAAAGTTCATTTACATTTTTTAGGGGAGTTATTTTCCAAAAAATGTAGAATTAAGGAATGAAATCTTATTAATATTTTACATCATCATTTTATATGCTTCTCCCAATACCCACTATTTTCTAGTAGAAATTTGACTTAGGAATAGCATTTAGCAGAGGGCTGTATGTGCAGAGTTAAAAAGCCACTAAACTATTTTCCAGTGGAAATTAATACATACCAGCAAAATATCCATGCACTACCCAAAATACCCAGTACCTCATGTATTTGAGTGTATCGAAATATACAAGATCATCTCATTTTGAACACACTGTATGTACACCTCTCCTTTCCTCTCATCAAACTTACTGTGGGATTATTGCTGTTGCTTGTCGTGCTGAAAGGATCAGTGTCCGCAGTCACAAAAGGATCAGTGGAGGATTGTTTGAAAAAAGAGTCAGCTGCAAAAGGATCTGAATCTTTGAAGGGATCACCATCAAAAGGATCTGAAGGAAAAAAAATACAATGGACCTGTTTAAGGGACATTTTTTGTAAATATTTCCTGCTAGTTCTTTTTAGATTGAAGTCTTAAGAACAAATGTAATTTTGTACAGCTTCCTTCATATTACAGCAGAGCACCAGCTCTTCTGTAGTTAAGGCTGGTCATCACTTTCTGATTAAAGGCAAAGTCTTCTAAGTGCTCTAAAATCCACATGCTTACTCAGATTGTCTTGAAATTTCCTGTGCCTCACAGGGGTGCAGGGTAGTGTTAATGGCCCAACTTTGGGGATCATTCAGCCAGGGGGTTGTTAAAGAAGCCTCCTAAAAATCATTTTACAAAATCTAAAAAGCTACTTTTTGGTCCACACCTGGGGCTAAAACCATGATTCTGATCCTCAGTAAACTGACCTCAGGCACTTGGGATTTATATCAACTAGTGTACAGCACCAACTACTCCTTGGGGGGGGGAAGGGGGGCTTTATACTGAAGTTAGTCAGGGTAAAATTAGGAAAGTAGCTGGACCCAAAGGGAATTAAACATTCATATGGAGCAAGACTAGGGCTCTGCTGAAACAACAGTGTTTGAAGTCAGCACATTCTCACAGTGCTGGCTCAAGTGGTCATATTGTGGCCACTCACCCTGAGCTATACTTGTAAGTTTAAACCCTACCCTTGGCAGAAATGGGAGATGATCTGTAGGCATGCTGCTATATCTGACTCTGTCAAGTGATTTTTATAATTTTGGGAAATATGCCCTGAGTAATATAGCTACTTTAGAAGGGGTCTTTTTTCAGGGGGCCTCTTCCTGAACCCCCATATAAGCCAGCATCTGGGGGAATCCTACCCCTTGGAGGAGGGCTGAACTCATCTTCCTACCCTATGTCCTGTGATCTAGCGGCCCCTGCTCTTCACATCAGATATAAGCCCCTCTCCTTGACCCCCATGTGAGTCAGGATTTTGTGGGCTCTGTCATTCCGAGGGGGGAGCTGAGAACAGGCATGCTCTACGCATGCACGAAGCACTCACTACTGAGAACAGCTATGCTTGGTGCAAAGGACACCAGACTTGCAACCACTGATACTGGGGAGGGAGGAAATGGGAACACCTCCTGAGATGACTGGAGTAGTTCACATATCTTAGAAATATTGTTTCAACTTCATGGGGCGTTGTCATTCAGCTGATGAATGAACGGGCCACTTCACATCTCTAAGCCTCCTATGCAGCTGATGGATAGACTTCACCATACACTAGACCCAGATTTGAGGTAGGGACTTCACTCTCCTGCCTTTGCCAGCTTCCATCTGATAGAATCACAGAATCAGAACTGGAAGGGAACTTGAGAGGTCATCTAGTCCAGTCTCCTGCACTCGTGCACTAAGTATTATCTAGACCATCCCTGTCAGGTATTTGTCCAAACTGCTCTTAATAATCTCCAATGATAGAGATTCCACAACCTCCCTAGGCAATTTATTCCAGTGCTTAACCATCCTGACAGGAAGTTTTTCCTAACATCCAACCTAAACCTTCCCTGCTGCAATTTAAACCCGTTGCTTCTTGTCCTATTCTAAGAGGTTAAGAAAAACAATTTTTCTTCCTCCTCCTTGTAACCACCTTTTACATACTTGAAAATGATTATCATGTCCCCTTCTCAATCTTCTCTTTTCCAGACTAAAAACCCAAATTTTTCAATCTTCCCTCATAGGTCATATTTTCTAGACCTTTAATTATTTTTGTCCCTCTTCTCTGGACTCTCTCCAATTTGTCCACATCCTTCCTGAAATGTGGCACCCAGAACTGGACATAATACTCTAGCTGAGGCCTAATCAGCACGGAAGAATTACTTCTTATGTCGTGCTTACAAAACTCCTGCTAATCTATCCCAGAGGATGTTTGCTTTTTTCCCCCCCAACAGTGTTACACTCTTGACTCATATTTAGCTTGTGGTCTACTATGACCCCCGGATCCCTTTTCAGAGTACTCCTTCCTAGGCAGTCATTTCCCATTTTGTATGTGTGCAACTGATTGTTCCTTCCTAAATGGAGTACTTTGCATTTGTCCTTATTGAATTTCATCCAATTTACTTCAGACCATTTCTCCAGTTTGTCTAGATAATCTTGAATTTTAATCCTATCCTCCAAAGCACTTGCAACCCTTCCCATCTTGGTATCAACCACAAACATTATAAGTGAACTCTCTATGCCATTATCTAAATCATTGATGAAGATATCAAACAGAACAGAACCGATCCCTGCAGAACCTCACTTGTTATGCCCTTCCAGCATGACTGTGAACCACTGATAACTACGCTCTGGGAACGGTTTTCCCAATCAGTTTTGCACCCACCTTATAGGAGCTCCATCTAGTTTGCAATTCCCTAGTTTGTTTATGAGAAGGTCATGCGACACAGTATCAAAAGCTTTACTAAAGTCAAGATATACCAGGTCTACCGCTTCCCCCCGTCAAAGAAAGCTATCAGGTTGGTTTGACACTGTTTGATTTTGACAAAACCATGCTGGCTGTTACTTATCACTTTATCATCTTCTAGATGTTTGCAAATTGATTGCTTAATTATTTGCTCCATTATCTTTCCGGGTACAGAAGTTAAGCTAATTGGTCTGTAATTCCCCAGGTTGTCCTTATTTCCCTTTTTCTAGATGGACATTATATTTGCCCTTTTCCAGTCTTCTGGAATCTCTCCTGTCTTCCATGACTTTTCAAAGATAAATCGCTAATGGCTCAGATATCTCCTTCCTCAGATCCTTGAGTATTCCAGGATGCATTTTATCAGGCGTTGGTGATTTGAAGACATTTAATTTGTGTGGGTAATTTTTAACTTGTTCTTTCTCTATTTTAGCCTCTTCTGATTCTGCCTCATTTTCACTGGCATTCACTATGTTAGACGTCCAATCACCACCAACCTTCTTGGTGCTGTTTGCTCCAAACCCCTCCCCCTTAAATTCACTACATATATGCCCCTCTTATTCTCTGCCCCCCTCAGTTCCCTTCAGTGTCCTCTCTCCCTACATTTTACTTTCCATTTAACTTATCCTTCCTAGCTATACCAACTTGAAAACATTAAATGGTGAAACTAACATGATGCTTGCTGCCATCATCTTGGTCACCCTGCTTTTGTGTTCTACCCCATTCCCCCATAGTTTCTCTGTCTTGTCTATTTACATCATACCCTCTTCAGGGCAAGGACTGTCTCTTGTTCTATGTTTGTGCAGTGCCAAGCACAATGGGGCCCCATTCTTGGTTGGGCCTTAGCCACTACCATAATGAACATGATTAACAACAAATTAAACACATGTAATCTCTCGTCTTCCAAGTTTTAAAAGTACAAGCAAATTTTACTCAGCCCTCTTTAAGCGATGCCCCAACATGCCAACACCACACATACTAACAATTTACCCTTACAGATGCTACAACGTATGTTGTTGAAAACTTCTCAGGGTGGCAGAAAATGAGGGGTAACATTTTACAAATAGGGACTCTGTAAATGTTCAGAAGGTGACTGAAGGCAGCTCATTCTAATAGCCTGTGCTGTTTTTAAATGCATTTACCAGCGAAATTGAAACACTGCTTTACTGAACTTACCATTTGTTAACATTAGAAAAGTTACAAGAGACAGTATTGTTGGAACATCTCAAGTTGAACAATTGCTCCCAATTTCCTTTGATTCTGCACTTCATAATAACTTCCTCTAGAAATCTTACCTGCTAATGAGAATCCTTATATTCTTGACTGTAATTACTCATAATTCCAGCATGTAAAAGCAAACCTAGGGTTTTCTCCCTTCTTCTCTTAATGGGAAAGTTGTTTAATGTGCTAACTCTTGGCACACAGTCATTTGGACAGGCAATTCTTACAAAAAAACCTGAGATCTAGAATCACACTATTCCAGTTCATCAGAGTTTGGATAGGATCACACAGCATGCAGAAAGGTACTTTAAAAAAAAATCTCTAAAAGTTCAAACAAATGCATTAGCCAGCCTATTGTACTGAAATAGTATCCTATAAAGTTATATAAAAATGGAGAAATTTAAAATTCCGAACTTATCTCTCTCATAATGATCAAACTAGCTCTGTTTTCCTCTTCTGCTAAAAATGCTGTTTTTATTATCTAGACAGTTTATTCCACTTACTGAGAATAATCACCTGTAAGTTAGTTCAGGGTCTGGCAATGCAATGACACTGTCTGCACAACCATTCTAATCTGATGTGCTAGAGAAAGGTGCTGGATTGATGGATCTCAAGATTAAGTCCCAATTAGCTACAGGACAGATACTAAACGGGCACTGACAGCATAGTGTCACTGACACCACTATCAGTGCGTCTCAAACCCAACTTTGGCTATTTCTCATGGTGAAAGAGTAGTTTGGTGTACATTGGTATTCAGCCCTTGGCCTTTCTGCAGACTCACATCCAAGGGCCAGTTACTGCCTGTAGTAATAGAGCTAATTTCATGTGGACAACTGAGTTAAACCTACTGAGCACAAACATATTTAACACAAAGCTCTGTACATCCATCAAACGGTAGCTGTTTCAGGTCATTACTGCCTTGGTCAGATTCACAAGTGATTTAGATATGAAAGTTTTCATATAATCCATTACCAATCCTATGAGACAGCTAGTCCTGAACATTAGACATTTACAAAGTATTAAATTTAAGAGCGTTGGTATCTACTTACCAACTTTCCCAAAAGGATCATCCTTGAAAGGATCACCTGCTTAAAAAAAATAAAGGAAAAAGCACTGAAATCTTTCAGCAAAAACATGCTTTCAACTGAGGATCACTTCGTTGCAGTTTCCTAGCAAGCTATAAAGGATTCTGCAACCCTTGCCTGTCGGAGTATTACCACTGACTTCAGTGGGACTACAATAGCTGGCATTAAAAACAACAACATTTGCTAACAAATAACTGTTACCACTATTTCCCAGCATAAGTATAATCAAAGTGGTGATCTCCACAATAACTCTGTGGTAATGGCTAGTAAATGCTTAGATACCACAATATTTGCCTACATATATGCTTAGAATACAAAATCATAGCAGTAACTGACAGTGGCCAATGCCAGGTGCCCAGAGAGAGTGAACCTAACAGGTAATGATCAAGTGATTTCTCCCTTGCGATCCAACTCCACCCTCTGACAAACAGAGGCTAGGGACACCATTCCTTACCCATCCTGGCTAATAGCCATTAATGGACTTAACCTCCATGAATTTATCCTGTTCTCTTTTAAATGCTGTTATAGTCCTAGCCTTCACAACCTCCTCAGGTAAGGAGATCCACAAGTTGACTGTGCGCAGTGTGAAGAACTTCCTTTTATTTGTTTTAAATCTGCTGCCTATTAATTTCATTTGGTGACCCCTAGTTCTTGTATTATGCGAATAAGTAAATAGCTTTTCGTTATCCATTTTCTCCACATCACTCATAATTTTATATACCTCTATCATATCCCCCCTTAGTCTCCTCTTTTTCAAGCTGAAAAGTCCTAGCCTCTTTAATCTCTCCTCATACGGGACCCTCTCCAACCCCCTAATCATTTTAGTTGTCCTTCTCTGAACCTTTTCTAGTGCCAGCATATCTTTTTTGAGGTGAGGAGACCACATTTGTACACAGTATTCAAGATGTGGGCGTACCATTGACTTACATAAGGGCAATAATATATTCTCTGTCTTATTCTCTATCCCCTTTTTAATGATTCCTAACATCCTGTTTGCTTTTTTGACCACCTTTGCTCACTGCGTGGACATCTTCAGAGAACTATCCACGATGACTCCAAGATTTTTTTCATGATTCGTTGTAGCTAAATTAGCCTCTATCATATTGTATGTACAGTTGGGGTTATTTTTTCCAATGTGCATAACTTTACATTTATCCACATCAAATTTCATTTGCCATTTTATTGCCTAATCACTTAGTTTTGTGAGATCTTTTTGAAGTTCTTCACAGTTTGCTTTGGTCTTAAGTATCTTGAGCAGTTTAATTTCATCTGCAAACTTTGCCACCTCACTTTTTACCCCTTTCTCCAGATCATTTATGAATAAGCTGAATAGGATTTACAGGACTAGGCCCAAAGTTTCCATAAAATAGAGCAGACTGAATCTGCCCTCCTCTTTAATACAGAAAGACAGCCTCTGGAGAACAGGTATCAGCATAAACTTCTCTCTGGGAGGAAGCAGAAAAGGTGTGGATGAAGGAGCAGTTGCCATGGCTACTACAAAAGCAAACCTCTCCTTTCACATTCAGTTTGAGACACCAATGGCTACCTTCTTCTGGTGCTTGGACTAAAACCCTCACAGTGCACCGGTAGATTTCGGAGACCCCACCACAACTGCAGCCAATGGAAAATCATTCTTCTACTACAAAACTCAATTCTGGTCCAAATACACATTAGTTTTTAAGACACATTAATACAACTAACCCTCTTTCAGGAAATTCATGCTAACAGAAACATCTACTTACTGCCAACAAAGGGGTCAGACTGGAAGAAGTCTAAACTGGCTTCTGTAACTTGATCAGGCAGAGGATGATATTCTGTAGCAAATGGATCTTCCTAGGGGGAAAAGTATGAAATGTTTTAGGTAGAAAGATAAAACATTTGCCTTTTGAAGTTTAGAGAAATAAGGATACTAAAAGTTAAAAGACCAACTACAATTCTACTTAATTCAGTGATGGACAGCTGAAAAGTCAGTCAACAGAAGTCTTCAGTATACCAGATGAAATGAAAAAACTTCTCCATACATTCATACCCAAAATTAAGAGCAACTGTAGAAATCAAAGTGATGACAATAAGTGTTTTATGGTCACAGGGTGACTCAGTGATTGGAAGTGAACATAATCCATCTCAAACAATGTAAAGATTTTTTGCTATATTCTGTTTTTAAATTTATACAAACCCACTTTTTTGTTAACAGTTGCAGTCAACGTCTCTTTCTCTTCTCCAATAGCAGTATTTGTTGTTTCAGGGCTATTCCTTACCTATTACAACAAACAAGAACACTGATGTTCACATATGATAAGATTCTACCCTCTAGAATATGAAACGGTTTCTGTATCAGAGATGGACTATGCTTCAACAAAAGACCATGCCAATTGTAAAACACCTCTTAAAAAGGAACAGAACTACGGAATATTGATTTTCCATATGGCAAATTGACACAAACATACTGTAGCCTATTCAAATACCTAAGAAAAGAACACATACCTTATGGGCCAAGAGCATCTTTATATTTTGTAACATTACGAAATGCTTAGAGAACTCTGAAGATGCAGTGAAAGCCAAGAACCCAAGAAAAAAGGCAGTTCAGCAAGCAGAGCAGCTTTACACTTGCAGCTGTAGAGCGCTGTGAGTTAAACCAGCCTTCGAAGAGCCCAGTAGGGAAATCTGTCCACCTGACAGCTTCAAGCGCACTGGTGTGGCCACATTTGTGGCACTTACAGTGGCATTGGGAGTGGTGCATTATGGGCAGCTATCTCAGTATGCAAGTGACTGCAACGTGCTTTTAAAATGGGAGGGGTAGGGTGGAGTGTGACAGGAAGTGTGTTGTGTGGGGGGAGAGAGTGGGTTTTGGGGGGGCTGAGAGCATGTCAGCATGCTGTCTTGTAAGTTCAGACAGCAGCAGGCCTCCCTCTCCCCCCAGCCACTCTCTCTCACACACAACATTCCCAGTAACGGCTTGCATGCCGGCTGTCAGAAACGGGACTTTGAAAGGGCATTTCCACATTCCTATATGAGTTTAAAACAATGACAGGAGTGGCTGCTTGATTTAGGGAGATTATGGGACGTTTCCGAAGGTCGATCAGAGCGCAGTAACACAACCCCTCATTCACACTGACACTGGGGTGCTTCAGCAGAGGCACAGCAAACGTTATTCCTCTCGCCGAGGCGGAGTACCAGGAGCGTTGTAGCCGTGGAGTCAAAGTGCTCTACATGCCTTGCCAGTGTCGACGGGGAGTGAGCTAGTGCCCCTGGGGCTCCTTTATTGCGCACTAACTCGCAAGTGTAGCCAAGCCCTTAGATTTCAGCGCTATTTCTCATTCTATCCATGCTACCTAAGCTGTAGAAGATTGTTCTCCTTTTGCACACAGGGAATATCAATTCAGATCACTAAATTTATGAAACACTTGTTTTGGTGACAACTGTGTATTGCACAAAACAAAATTACATAGTCACTTGTCATCCAAATGAAAATTGCCTGCGCTCATGATACTCATCTTCCAACAAAATGAAATATGATCTTTGAGAAAATGACTGATTTGTTGTGCCTTTTAAAAAAAAACAAAAAACAAGTTCAGCTTTACTACATTCCTAACTCATTCAGATGTCACTATTGTACTATATAATAACTAAGGAGGCAATCAAAACTCTTTACTCACTGGAGACTCATGGTTTGTTTGTTCAGCTTCTGCTGAACTGTCCCTTTCAGCATTCTCATTAAGGTTAGCAGCTTCACTGCTGCTGTTGCTAAGGCTAGAATGATCTGCAGTTCCATTAACAAGCAGGTTGTGTGGGTGAGAGTGCCAGTTAAATTGGTTATTGTCCAATTCTTTCATCTCAAACAATTTTGTTTCTATCTGCAAAGAGAAAGCATAAATACATATACTAGTATAGCAGCAGGAGAAAATAGTGCACACTTTTTTGCTTAGACATGGGAGACAGACAATGCAGTATGTACCTGAAATTACTGTTTTCTGAAAGTGAAGAATAACAGAGCAATACTCCTGGGTTTCAGCCTCAGGTGTGAGGCTCAGAACATGATTAGCACAAAAAATTTGGAAGAGAAGCAGCCATGTGGTCTAAGAATAGAACTAGATGCTAAGAACTCAGAGGAATCTCACTTCTAACATGAACTTAATCTATAGAGTTGCATAAATCACACTCTCTCTCACACACTGTTTCCCCACCTGGAAAACACCACCTTACCTCATAGGTGTATTGTGAGGAGCAATTAACATTCATACAGTACTTGGAAGATATGCAGCAGTATTACCAGAGTCACAGATCCCATTATCCATGAGCACCATTAAGCTGCATTAGTCCCCAGTTGTTTTTTTGTTTTTAACAAAGTTAAGACAAAATTTCAAAGCCAACATCTAGCAGAATTCCCACTTTAAAGGAACAAAAATTACACATTAATCATCTTCTCCAAAGGTGAGTTAATAGACATTTGTAAAGACCAAAAATCTCATGGGATGTCACCATAAGGAGATCTATATTTACGTCTACCTACTATCTATCTGTACCATTTGTTACACTTACTGTAGCATCATAGCATCTCACAATCTAAAGCATTTATCTGCACAACCACCCCGTAAAGTAGGGAAGTATTATTCCATTTTACAGATGGGAACTGAGACACCCAGGCTAAGTCATTTGTCCAAGGTCACAAAGGAATCCTGCAGAGGAGCAGGAAATTCAACCAGCATCTTCTGAGTCCCAGGCTAGTACCCTAACCATTAGACAATCCTGCCACAGCCACCAGTGTACTTTCTGTACATTATTTGTAAGCGGGGATACAGAGGGAAATCAGGAAGACCAAAAGAAAATATGAATTCAAAAATCTGCTAAAAAAAAAGAAGATTGCTACTTATGGCAAGAAAAATACCAATAACCACTCAAAAATAAATGTGAGGAACAGATACTGTCTTAAGCGCCTCTTTGATAATGGAAGAAAAGGAATAAAGCAGCAGGAAACAAAAACATGCTCTCTCAACCTGGGTTCATACACCCTGTGATGCAACAATGCCAACAATGCTTCTGAACTTCATGCCTATGGCTGAAATTAAGGAGTGTGGATATACTGTACATTCTCTCTATAGGAAAAGATACATTTTTATTACCATATATACTCGTTCATAAGCTGAATATTTTTGGTAAAAAAGTGACTCATCAAAGAGCGGGGTGGGCTTATAAACGGATTTACACCAAAATGTGATGATTTTAAACTCTATGGAATCATTGAATTGAATATTTAATACATTGTCGTTTTGTTTACTTCAAGTGTCTGCAGGCCTGGAGCCCCTCAGCTCCCTGTGGCCGCAGTTCGCCGTTCCCAGCCAATGGCAGCTGCAGGAAATGGCATGGGGACAGCAAACTGCGGCCACAGGGAACTGAGAAGCTCCATGCCTGCAGACAATCCAGGTAAACAAAACGTCCCGACGCGCCAGCGGCTTACCCTGATGGCCGGGAGCCAAAGTTTGCCAACCCCTGAAATACAGGGTCGGCTTATGAAAGGGTCATACAGTTTTTGCTATTTTTTAGCAAACCGTCCTGGGGGGTCAGCTTATAAACAGGCTAATGAACGAGTATAGATGGTAATTCACATGAAGTGAGGCTTAACACCAAAAATAAAAATGCAAGTGTACAATAACGATATAGCGATGATGGCTGTAAAACTCCCAACATCAAATTTCCAGGTTAAAAACTAAATTAACATTTTTTAGGTTCAAAGCTAAAAAAACAGACTTACCCAAGGAATTCAAAATAAAAAATATCTGGTTTGTATATTAACAGAAGTAGCTGTGCCTTAACCAAGCAAGGAGAAAGACCCTGACCGTAGTGCTCTCTAGCATGAAAACCAAAGCCATATTAACAGTAGCCTCTAGAGGTGCACTTCATCTTTCCAGTCAAACGAGAAGTATCCTGCTAAAAACTGGTAAGGCATTCAGAGAGAAAGAAAAACAGCAAAAAACAAGGGTGCATATTAGCTACACTGATGTCCAGGAGTAGCACAGGGAACCGGAGTCAACCACTAGCAAAAATAAAGTTGAGTGTGGGTGTGGGGGGAAAGCAGAGAAATAAAAGGGGTTTCAGATCTACAGTATAACCAGAGGGGCACTAATTCAACTCAGTGATTGCAAATGGAAGCTACATGCTCTTTTAAACAGAACACGGAATAAATAGTGTACATATGGAGCACATCTGTGCATGGTGGCTAGTGCACCAGTTTTTTCATCTCTGGATAACTAGTCTCAAACACAAGTGAAAAAACATTTGATGGTTTTCAATTTAATCCCATTTATGCAATCATAGAAGTATATCACTAGAAATGACCTCAAGTTCAGTGCTCTGCGCTCAAGGCAGGATTAAGTATTATCATCCCTGACCATCCCTGCTCTTAATCTCCAATGACAATGCTCCAAATCACAATACCAACATAAACCTTTGAAGTTTCTACTCAAGATGTGGCAATGACCAGAATAGCAAAGGCTGTCCAGGGTCAGGGCTAGAGTACGGAACTTAGATAGCAGCACTGACTTGAGTTAAGTATAGTACAGGCAGCTGCTAGTTCCTCACTTCCAAGAAATTTTCTTATACAATTATTTTATTAAGTAAAATGTACTTTGTAATATAAATGAGGCCCCTGTATCATCCAAAACATAAGCTCATTGACCTTGGAGACTTTAATAATAGAAATACCATAGCTCGCATAGCATCATCTGATAATTAATATCAGACTCCAGTAATATTAACCAGTTAGCAGGAAACAAAATTTGTATAAGGAAGCAAAAGAAAAATGAACAAAGAAAAGTAAAGGAAACCCTGCCCCCCAAAAAGGGGTATTTTCTTAGGATATATTAACATGTGTTGATACTTTTCCACAATGCCTTACTGAATTGATTTCCTGTTGTGTATCCTGCAGATGCTGCTGAAGAGGTCCCAGCTGTGCTTTCTCTGACTCTATGCATTGCTCTAGCTCAGCAGTTTCTTGCTGCAGGCGACTTAGCTCCTCTTGAGCTTTGGTCAGTTCCTCCTCATATGTTGAGATGGTAGATTCCTGACTCATTACTTCAGCCTTCAGTGAGGCAATCTGCAGAATGAAGGAACACTTCATTAATTAAAACCAAATCTAATTAAAATATGATGTGTTTAGCAGAAGCTACTTTCAAATACCAAAAAATAATCAGGAAAAGTCCCAGCTGCAATTATTGTATGTTTCCTATTGGAGATTTAAGGCCATATCGACACTAAGATTAAACCAGTGGTAGCCAAAAGTGGGTTTAAATATCATCATGGCTAACAGGGTTTTAACATGGTTTCCTTGACAAACATGGACAGATTTTTATACTGATAACACTGTTAGAATGCTATACATAGAGGGGATAGGTTAGATTCTTGCTACAGATTATCTGGAGTTGATAGCCTATACTACAGTTTACAGAAAAAGCATCTGTCTACATTGCTCAGTGAAAGTGTCAGAATGCTGCTAGCTTCAACTATAGTTAACACAAGGATAATCAGCATGTTATCAACCACAGCATAGGCAGGATCTATACGTAACAGGGAATCACTAAACTGAAAGATGTTTTCCCCACTTATTGTTCCTCACCCAGCCCTAAGTATCCCACTGTTTTCTCCTACTCAAGCTATGCTCCTTTCCCAAACACAGTCCATCATTAAAAGGGCTATTTTCTTCCAGTGGAGGGCTGGAGCAGACTCCCATCAATAAGGGTCTCAACTGAAAAGAGGGACTACTATGGATAAAACTACCAGAACATACCAAATGGGCCTCTTCAGCACATTTCTGCCTAATATCATTAAGTTGCTCCTCTAACTTGGCTTTTTGCTCATCGAGGCCATTAAGGATTTCCTGAGCTTCCTGTTTCTGAGCTTGCAGCTTCTGTAGATTACTGCTCTCCCTCTTCACTTCACATTGAAGATCCTGCAGAGAAACATTTTTGTCAGTTTCTTTTCCTTGGCCGCTGAAAAGTAGTTACTGCATTCCTCTCACTGCAGAGCAATAGCTAGAGCCATAAAGGGACAGAGTCAAAATGCTGTTAACTTTTTAAAAACTTGAAAAAATCAAAGCAGAGATTCCAAAATTATAGCCCCAACTGAAATATAGTAAAACACTTCTTTAAAAAATTATGAAGTGACTCTAGAATTACTATTTTCTATCTTCAAGGCACTTTCACAAAATAAATGAATCCTCAGCATTTCAGTAAGGTAACGTCCATATGCGCCAACAAAGATTAATTGGTTTATCCAAAAAACAGTTGGGATCAGAATTTAAAATCTAGAACCCTCCTCTGCTTATACTACTAGATTACATCCATCTGACGCTTTAATTATATTCTAATATACTAATTCATTAGTTTCTTGGTAATAACGGAAATCTTACCAGATCAACAAGTGATAATTTCAGTTTACAGAAAGCAAGAGTTAGCATATTTAATATTAATATTCTATAGAGGCATACCTAAGGAGTTTTGCTTTTGCAGGACACCGGGCAATTGGGCAGTCTTCGAGAAATGTCCTGCTGTTGTGCGTTACGTCATGATGGTTCTGTATTTACTCCTCACCCATTTGCAACCTGCACGTGGATCATGTGATGCAGAGCCCAAGCAGCTGAGCCCATCTCCTCTACTAGGCTGGCACAGTACACGGCTCTCTGCAGGTCGGGTTGAGCATGGGTTGCTGTGAGTGGACTGCACATCTGTCCTTGTTCCCCTGACTTTCACTGCACTCTCCCAACAACTTCCAGAGCTGCTTTCCTCCTCTTTAAACTCCCTCCCATCCACCACTGGCCAGACCAGCCCCATACTATGATTACCTACACCAGTGGTTGTCAAACTGCGGGTCGCGACCCAGTAGTGGGTCACGGAATGTAAGGCACTAGTCAGCACTGCTGACTGGGACATTAAAAGTCCTGTCAGTAGTGCTGCTTGGCTAAGGTTGGCTAGTCCCTAGCTGTTCTGACACTGCGCTGTGCCCTGGAAGCGGCCAGCAGCAGGTCTGGCTCCTAGGTGGGGAGCCTACAGGCCTCCACACGCTGCCTCCACCCCAAGCACTGGCTGCACACTCCCACTGGCTGGGGAACCAGCCAATGGGAGCTCAGAGGGCGGTGCCTGCAGGCAAGAGTCACTTGCATGCCTCTGCCTAGGAGCCAGACCTGCTGCTGGCTGCTGATGGGGTTCAGCGCCGTCCATGGTGCCAGGACAGGCGGAAAGCCTGCCTTAGACCCCCGCTGTGTGGCTGATCACAAGCCGCACAAGGTAGGCCCGTACTCCAACCCTGTACCCCAATCCCCTGCCCTCACCCTGAGCATCCCCCCAAACCCAGAGCCCCTTGCTGCACCCCAAGCCCCTCATCCCCGGCCCTACCCCAGAGCCCTGACCCCCTCCCACACCCAACCCCGCTGCCCCAGCCCAGAGCCCCAGCCCACAACCTGAACCCTTCATTACCGGTCCCACCATGCAGCCCTCACTCCTGCACCCCAACCCTCTGTCCCAGCCTTGAGCCCCTTCCACATCCCAAACTCCTCATCCTCAGCTCTGTTGGGTGGCGGGCATCAACAATTTTGTTCAGCTAGGTCGCCAGGAAAAAAAAAAAAAGTTTGAAAACCACTGGCCTACACAACAGACTCCTCACTAAGGGAGGTGAGATAAACAGTCCCAGAGAAAGGGAAGGGCTGGGGCTGCCTGAAATCAACCTACTTAAAGTAATATTGTGAAGGCTAGAAAATCAGGGATAAATGAAGGGAGAAAGGAACTGGGGACATTTAGGGTGTAATGGGGAGAGGCTTAAAATTGTCATGTTTAGTCATGTAGGGAAGTTACTCAGCATTGTCGTAAACTGACTTACAAATTTTGTCTGGTCAAAATTAGCTTATGATTAATAGAGCTAAAAACAAAACCCTGTTGGCTATGCAAGGAAAAGTGCTTTTTATCTCTGAGATCAATCCCACATCCAAACTTTTAGAAATGAAGAAATTTACCTCTGAGTTACAACGTGTGAGAAGACTCATGAACCTACACAGAGCCCAGCCTGCTATATATGAAATTCTAAAAACTGCCTTCTACATAGATCTTACCCTTTTCTACTACTGCATTTACAGGTAACACTTTCATTCCATAAACACTAGATTGGTAAATATGCTGTATTTTTAAGGGTACTGATCTACCTTATAATATCTAGTATCCAATATGCTTTTGGAGGACTCTCTCTTTAAGAAGCAGCTTAATAGGACTTTAAGTAAAAAAGTCGGTTATTTCTCCAAGAAATTTACATGTTACTTTTACCTTAAATCTACTCCTCACCTTTTTGTATGTTACATTTATGGATTTTTCTAATTTATATTTTATTATGTATTTAATAGGTATGTCTGTGGTGCCCACCACTGTAACTTCTGTGCATCTCACAAAAAGAAGAAAGTCACCCTTGCTTCCTGTGAGTGGCAGAGGAGTGCCATCTCAAAGTTACAGGTGAGGAAATCAGGGCAGAAAGTGTGAGTGACTTGTCCAGCATTATACGAACGGCAGAACCAAAACTAGAACCAGATCTCAAGATTCCCATTTCAGTGCCTTAAGAAGGCTATCCTTTCCTATGACAAATGACCACAGTTTAAATCGCTCCATAAAAATACTAGTTCTGATCAATAATTATTACTTATACTGCAGTGACACCTAGAGACCTCAATCAACGATCAGGACCTTACTGTGCTATGCACTGTACAAACCTGCAATTAAAAAAAGGGAGGCCTACCCCAGAATCAATTATTTAAGTTTACCTATTAAAATGAGCACTTTGTGTGTAACAGTTAACTCTCATCAGATGGCAGTGTACTGTAGGCATGAGAGGAGAGCAGAGCCTACAAGTGGGAGCTGAAGAAAGATCTAGTGATCGCTCTAAATTTTGACTGGAAAGCTTTACTTGCTTGCAAAGAGGTGGCATGGAAAAAATGCAAAGCAGACTATCCACACTTGCATTTTTGGAAGAGCAAAGGTAAAGGCTGGTGGCTCAGTAAAACAACAGATCTGGTAAGAGGGGCTAAATGGTGAAATATCATAAAAGCAAAGGTGTTTTACGCAGAGGAGAACGGAGTAGACTGATACAAATATGCGGGGGGATGTGGTCAGGGTTATGTGGCAGGAAGATGATTAAACAATCCTCCATCATTAAGAAAAAGCTCAGTATAATTGAGATTGAACCTTCATCTGCTCAGTTAACTGTCTGAACTCTAACGCTATGCTCTTGTCTGCCTAATTTACTGTAAACGGTACACTCATTTTAACAGCAAACTGGATTAGTGATTCTTTGTTTTCATTCACATGTAGGTAATTCAAACCAATTTGCCATCATCTCCCTCTTGCTAATTAGCTGAACTCCTCTGACTTAAGGGCCAGGTTCCTTTCAGTAACTGACTCCAAAAGCCCAGACATAAAATTTTCTTCCTGAGCTGAGAGAGATGAGCAGCTTCATGAGTTTTTTTAGATTTAGATTTACAGCCATTCCTAATTTCCATAAGACTCATTCTTACTAGCAAGAACTTCATGGAGAGCTGCGAGCTGATTCTTCCTTGCCCCCAGACTTAGAATGCTGCTGCAGGCTTTAGTCTACTTCCTGGACCCAGGCTGAGAGGCTCTTCCCTGAACCCCTGCCTCATATCCTTGGCCCCCACCCACTGTGCTTCTCAGAGACTCACCAAAATGCTAGAAACTGGCTAATCCTGCAGTTGTAAAACCTCAGAGTTAGCTAGTTTCTTAAAAACAGCTAGCACAATGCTGTTCCCAGTGTTGAACTGAGCCAAAAAGTTATACTTTGCTACAGAAGGTCCTTTCCTAACCGGAACATCAATTATGCTCTAGACATCCCACAAACCAATGCTTTAATTTATCACACACACTTCTTACTCCGAAGGGCATTCTGCACCAAAAAATTAAAAATTCTGCATGTTTTATTTGCCAATAAATAAATGCAGAGGCTCCAGCATGGCAGTGGGGAGCACAGGCCACTGGCTGCACGAAACTGGGAGATCACCCGGCAGCTCCCCCACCAGTGGGACACAGACTCAGTGGTGAGACTGCACCTGATCCTGATACAGCACAAAGCCTGGGCTTGCCCCAGAAACACCCTGGGGCCCTGCCCCTCTGCACCAGGTGTGGAGCAGGCAGGCTCAACCAGGTGGGATCCAAGTGTAGAGGGGCTCAATGTGGGGGGAATCCAGGTATGGGGTGACAGGATTCTGTGTGGGATAATCGGCTGTAGACAGATCACTGCGGGAGGTCTAGGTGTTAGGGGACCTGAACGTACATAGGCTCATGGTGGGGTTCCAGGTGCAATGGGACTCTGCACGGGGTTCCAGGTGAAGGTGGTTGGGACTCAGCAGAGGGGTCTGGGTGCTGGAGGAGTGGGGTTTGGTGGGATGGGAGTCTGGGTGCAGCTACTTGAGGGTCAGTGGCATGGGGTCTGGATGTGGGGGCTCAAAAGAGGTGAGGCTTGTCAGGGTTAGGGTTCGAGTGCAGGGAGCTCAGTCGGGGGTGGTTTGGGTGCAGAGGTCCAGAGGCAGGGGACTCGAGATGCAGGGGTTGAGTTTCGGTGGCTTTGGGTATGGAGGCCTGGGGATGGGGGTGAGGTTCTGGGTGTACAGGGTGAGGCTTGGCAGGGGTGTCTGGGTATGGGAGGTCCCGATGCATGAGGGTTGGGTGGATGGATAAGCAGCTCCCCCATACAATGATCCTTCCCTCCCCAGCAAAGGAGCAATGGGGGCAGGAAGCAGGGGAGGATGCTGAGCTTCTGCAGCTGGGGGAAGTTTCTGTGGGTGGGTCTGACACAGCCCCAGCCACTCCTTGCAGGGGTGGAGGAAGTCCCTATCCTCTCCTGCCTCCAGCCCAGCTGGGACTAGCAGCCCATCCCAGCTCAGGGGAGGAGCCACTGGCTGGGGTGTCCCCAGCCCTGCGGTGGTTTACCTCTCTGCCAGCTGCTCTGGGTGCCTGAAACAATGAACTTGCGCAGCTAGGAAGTGGTGCATCACTGATCTTGCAGCTTTCCTTTGCTTCCCTGTCAAAGTCATTTTTCTGCGGGTAAGCAAATAAAATCTGCATGGGACATGAATTCTTCACATGTGGTGCAGAATTCCCCCAGGAGTAACCTCTGAAACAATGCCTTTGCTTAGATGCAACAAAAATTAGCACATAGTTGCACAGAATGTAAACTCACAGTGCTTGCTCTGGACAATTACTGATCAAGGACTAATAATACGTATGGCTCTAAATAAATGAAATTTAAGCATTAACATTTTAAATTTCTAATGTGACAATAAAGAAAAATGTTTATTTAAAACTAGAACAGAATTCCCAGTCCCTTCAAAAAATGACACCACAATTCATATTACTACATGCTTTTTAATAATCTTAATAGCGACAATTCTCTCTTACTCACTTACAAATCAGCTACAAATATACTTAAAAATTAATTTTTCCGTATCTTCATCTGTTTTTCAGGAACAAAAACAAACAACCAGTCTAACTTACACGTACAGAGTTCAGGCCTGGTCTACACTACGCGTTTATACCAAATTTAGCAGAGAGTTAAACCAATTTAACCTTGCACCCATCCACACAACGAAGCCCTTTATATAGATATAAAGGGCTCTTAAAACAGATTTCTGTACTCCTCCCTGACGAGGGGAGTAGCGCTGAAATCGCTATTGCCATGTCGGATTAGGGTTAGTGTGGCCGCAATTTGATGGTATTGGCCTCTGGGCGGTATCCCACAGTGCACCATTGTGACCGCTCTGGAAAGCCATCTGAACTCGGATGCACCAGCCAAGTAGACAGGAAAAGCCCCGCAAACTTTTGAATTTCATTTCCTGTTTGGCCAGCGTGGAGAGCTCACCAGCACAGATGACCACGCAGAGCTCATCAGCACAGGTAACAATGCAGTCTCCTGAGAATCGAAAAAGAGCTCCAGCATGGACTGCACATGAGGTACTGGATCTGATTGCTGTATGGGGAGAGGACTCCGTGCTAACAGAACTCTGTTCCAAAAGACTAAATGAAAAAACATTTGAAAAAATTTCCAAGGCCATGATTCAGAGAGGCCACACCAGGGACTCAGTACAGTGCCGTGTGAAAGTTAAGGAGCTCAGACAAGCCTACCAGAAAATCAAAGATGCAAACGGAAGGTCCGGGGCAGGGCCGAAAACATGCTGCTTCTACGCTGAGCTGCATGCAATTCTCGGGGGGTCCGCCGCCACTACTCCACCCCTATCCATAGATTCCGAGGTGGGGGTGGTAATCGCAGCCATGGCTGAGGATTCTGCGGACGGGGAAGATGAGGACGACGAGCTTGCAGAGAGCATACAGCACTCCGTTCTCCCCAACAGCCAGGAGCTTTTTCTCACCCTGACGGAATTACCCTCCCAGTCCTCCCAAGCAACTATCCCACACAATGAAGCCATGGAAGGGACCTCTGGTTAGTGTACCTTTGTAAATATAAAACATGGTTTAAAAGCAAGCGTTTTTTAATGATTAATTTGCCCTGAGGACTTGGGATGCATTCGCGGCCAGTACAGCTACTGGAAAAGTCTGTTAACATGTCTGCGGATGGAGCGGAAATCCTCCAGGAACATCTCCATGAAGCTCTCCTGGAGGTACTCCAAAAGCCTTTGCAGAAGGTTTCTGGGCAGAGCAGCCTTATTCCGTCCTCCATGGTAGGACACTTGACCATGCCATGCATGTAGCAAGTAATCTGGTATCACTGCATGACAAAGCCTAGCTGCGTATGGTCCCGGTGTTTGCTGGCATTCAAGCAGCATCCGTTCTTTATCTCACTGTGTTATCCTCAGAGGAGTGATATTGTTCATGGTAACCTGGTTGAAATTCAGGAATTTAATTAAGGGGACAGAGATGGCCATTTCTACTGGGCTGTTTGCCTGTTGCTTAAAGAAATCCTTCCTTGAAGGTAGCCAAGCAGGGGGAAGGGGGGCATGTGATTGGCGCTGAGCTTTTTTGCATTTGGCTAGCAGAGATCTTCCCTGCTACCAGCCACACAGTGGGGGGGGGGAGGGTGTTTAGCAGTGATCTGCCATGATACCAGCTATGCTGTGGGAGGAGGGGTAAAGCAATCATCCCACAGAATTGGATGCGGGGGTGGTTTCTGCTGCTGCATGTTAACAGGAAAGCAGCAGCACTGAACAGGTTTTGCTTGCTATTTGGAAAAGGAGGGCGCTGGATATATGAAGGCTGCAGAAGCCAAAAGACAATGGCTTACCATGGCCGCATGCAGGCCAAATTCTTCTGCCCAGACCTGCATCTGTGAGATCTCTAACACCAGAGCAGCAGCCACTCAATATTAAGATGCAAAATGCAGCCTTGTAGTGAAATCACATGTGCTATGTAAGGTGAATAGTGTTGTTCACCGTGAAAGAGTATAAACATTTTACAGGACAATGCATCTTTTTAAATACTTCTCTCCCTTTTTAACCTCCCTCATACAGCTGCAAATTTTTCAAGCCTCCCTACTCCATCCCAAAGGCTAGCTCAGATAAGACGGAGGAAAAAAAAAAGACGCGAGACGAAATGTTCTCGGAAATCATGGAAGTGATCCGCAATGAAAGAGCTCATCTGAATGAGTGGAAGGACATGGTATCAAATTACAGGAAAGATGCCAGTGAACATGAGGACAGGAGGGACGCTCGAGATGAGAGGTGGTGGCAGGAAGATCAGCGGTGGCAGGATGCAACTCTAGGGCTACTGCGTGATCAAACTGACATGCTTCGGTGTCTGGTGGAGCTTCAGGAACAGCAGCAGGATCACAGAGTGCTGCTGCAGCCCCTGTATAACCACCCTCACCCCTCACCATGTTCCACATCTTCCTCACCCAGACATGTAAGAAGGCGTGGGAGGAGGCTCCGTGCACCCACCCACTCCACCCCTGTGGACAGCCCAACCAAAAGGCTGTCATTATTTTGAAATTTTTTTAGTGGCCTTTTCCTTCCCTCCTTTCTTCTTCCCAAACCACACCCGGGCTACCTTGTCAGTTCTCTCCCTCCTTTTATAATGAATTAATAAAGAACACATGATTTTTAAATGATAGTGACTTTATTTCCTTAAGTTGGCTGCGCGTAATCAGCGGCCAAGTGATTTGACTCAGCCTCCCACCCCGCCATAAAGGTCTCCTTCTTACTCTCACAGAGATTGTGGAGCAAACAGCAAGCAGCAATAACAAAGGGGACATTGGTTTGGCTGAGCTCTGAGCGAGTCAGTAATGTGCGCCAGCGCACCTTTAAACAGCCAAATGCACATTCTACCACCATTCTGCACTTGCTCAGCCTGTAGTTGAACAACTCCTGACTACTGTCCAGGCTGCCTGTGTATGGCTTCATGAGCCATGGCATCAAGGGGTAGGCTGGGTCCCTCAGGATAACTACAGACATTTCAACATCCCTAACTGTTATTTTCTGGTCTGGGAAGTAATTCCCTTGCTGCAGCCGTTTAAACAGAGTAGTGTTCCTGAAGACGTGAGCATCATGAACCCTTCCCGGCCATCCCACGTGGATGTTGGTGAAACGTCCCTTGTGATCCACCAGTGCTTGCAGCACCATTGAAAAGTACCCCTTGCCGTTTATGTAGTGGGTGCCCTGGTGCCAAGATAGGGATATGGGTTCCATCTATCGCCCCACCACAGTTAGGGAATCCCATTGCAGCGAAGCCATCCACTATGACCTGCACATTTCCCAGAGTCATAACCGTTCGTACCAGCAGCTTGATGACTGCTTTGGCTACTTGCATCACAGCAGCCCCCACAGTAGATTTTCCCACTCCAAATTGATTCCTGACTGACTGGTAGCTGTCTGGCATTGCAAGTTTCCAGAGGGCTATTGCCACTAGCTTCTCAGCTGTGAGGGCTGCTCTCATCTTGGTATTCTGGCATTTCAGGGCAGGGGAAAGCAAGTCACAAAGTTCCATGGAAGAGCCCTTACGAATGCGAAAGTTCCGCAGCCACTGGGAATCATCCCAAACCTGTAAAACTATGCGGTCCCACCAGTCTGTGCATATTGCCCGAGCCCAAAATCAGCATTCAATGGCTAGAACCTGCCCCATTACCAGCAGGATCTCCAAAGTGCAGGGGCCCGCAGTTTGAGAGAATTCTGTGTCCATGTCCTCATCACTCTCGTCTCTGTGCTGCCGCAGCCGCCTCCTCCTTGCCTGGTTTTGCAGGTCCTGCTTCAGCAGACTGCATGATAATGTGCGAGGTGTTTACAACGTCCATGATTGCTGTCTTGAGCTCAGCAGGGTCCATGCTTGCTGTGCTATGGCGTTTGCACAGTTCACCCAGGAAAAAAGGAGAGAAACGGTTGTCTGCTGCTTTCACGGAGGGAAGGGTAAGGCTGTACCCAGAACCACCCGCGACAATGTTTTTTGCCCCATCAGGCACTGGAATCTCAACACAGAATTCCAAGGGCGGGGGAGACTGTGGGAACTATGGGATAGCTACCCACAGTGCAAAGCTCTGGAAATCGACACCAGCCTCGGTACATGGACGCATACCGCCGAATTAAGGTGCTTAATGTGGCCGCGTGCACTCGACTTTATACAATCTGTTTAAAAAACCAGTTTATGTAAAATCGGTATAATCCTGTAGTGTAGACATACCCACCTGTATGATGCGTAGTCAATGTGTATGTTCATACAAAGATGTAATTGTGCATTTTTACAATATTTGAAACAATTTTATTTTTGTAACTCTTAGCTCAGAGACTGAGTGAAGAGAACAGATGCCTAGTGTGTTGCATCAGGTGGTGCAGTGACAAGTCCTCCTAGCAACTGATACCTACTGTCTTGTGATCTCAGAATCAAGATGGAAAATCTCTTGGCCATTATCTATCAGAACCACTAGATAGGTTCCAGAGGGCCTATCCCTCAAGTGTGCATGAACACTAGTGTCAGGAACTTGTCGTCTCAGTGCAAAAAATCAGCACTTTCCAAATCTCCTGACCCAACAAGACATCTGGCTTTACTGAGTGATCTGTTAGCTCCAGAAAGTGAACCAGCACGGTACCAATCTTCATGTGCTGGAATGCATTAAGGGCATAGGAAGGAAACAGAAAACTAGAGCAGCCAGCCAGAGAAGGCATCAAAAAGGAAAAAGAACAAACAAAGGAAGATGACAAGATGTAGACAAATGAATAGAAGAGCAAGACGAAAATAAAGTTCAGCAGTACCATTTGAGTAATATAAAAACTTTTTGATTTCTTCAAATTCTGTTTCAAATGTGGGTCACATCTCACATTGATTACTGGAGCTTTCCATTGTTGTTTTCTTCTTCTCTACTAACATCCTCCTCCTCTGCCCCAAAATTCTGCACTGGTTTCCTGTCTTACTTCAAATTCAAACTCCTTATCCTCTCTTACAACACCAGACTCATTTACTCACTAATGCCTGTCACTCCTTCTGCTTATTCCAATCTTCTCTCTCTCTTTTCCTATGACAGGCTTTACGCCTTCAATCATGTTGCCTCCATGCTAGGAATACACTTCCCTACCCTCATCCACAGAAAGGCATAACAAGAAGCAATGGCTGGAAGGTAAATATATACAAATTCAAATTAGAAATATGGCATATTTATTTATTTTATTTAAACAATGAGGGTGATTAACCACTGGAACAAACTACCAAGAGAAATGGTGGATCCTCCATCTCTTGATGTCTTCAAATAAAGTCTAGAAGCCTTTCTGGAAAATATGCTTTAAGTCAAACATGCTTCTAGGCTCAATGCAGGAGTAACTGGGTTAAAAAATTCTATGGCCTGAATTATACAAGTGGTCAGACTAGATGATCTAATGGACCCTTCTGGTCTTCCAGTATAGCTCTTCATATTTTTTAATTGCTGCACTTCAGCAAAACTTAGTGTTTTTACTGACACTTTATCTAAAATTCCATTCCCATTATTATTGTTTAGCATCTTTTTATATACACCAAAAAGCGGATTTCTACTGCAAAACAGTATTTCCCAAGTCTTCTCCACAACTCATTCAGCCAAAACACAAACTGGGGATGTTTGAGAGATAATTTGTCACCATAGAAATAATTTTGGTGGCACAAACACTGGAGAGTGATATGACGAAATGAGTCAGGTGGAAGACAGATTAGAAAGTAAAAAGCTCTAGTACACAGTCAAATATCTTGGTAAACAGCAACATAGGAGCCAAAACACAAAACAGGCATGACAATTTAGTGACAATTTGAATTTGTTACTTTTGTTATATGGAGCTCTAGAAACACTAGCACACAAACTTTACCAAAACTCAGATACCAGCTCAACAGCACTGAAATTCATATCACAATATCTATGGCTGCCTCTGATCAGGGGAGGAATAACAAATAAGCCACCATGCAGGCCCACTTGATCTTTACATTGACAGAACCTGAAAGCCGTTGCTTGCAGTATGACTGCTTTAGACAATGTCAGTTATTACATTTGTCTTGCATTACCTCTTGGCCTCAAATACTAGATGCACATAATACATTTAAGAAAACAGAATATCACACTACTAAACAGGAATTAACAGATCAAAAAGTTTTATTTGAGCACTATTTGCTTCCTTTTCAAATAATGCCAGGAATTCAACTGACAACACACACACACACACACACAAACCATGAGATTCCAGCACACACCATACAAAATTATTCCTGATGTGTCTCAGACATGAATATTCATGATACGTTTTACTAGATTATTAAAATTTGATTCCATTCACATGAGTAGCCAGATTTAATTAACATATTTGGTATAGCTAACTTCTATTTGACATCTTGTTGCATATTCATTTGGCTGTCATTGTTACTCACATGCCAGGATCTGATTATCTCCAGAGAGGTCAGGCAATTAATTACAACCCAGTCACAAGGAGTATAACATAAAATAGGTAAGCAAAAATTCAAAACAAACTGTTGTGAGGAAGATATGCCACATTTAACTTCAGTTCAGAAAATGTAAGAAAATTTCCATTATTTATTCTCTATCAAATTTAAACTAAGCTTTTACTGTCCACTGGTAATCCAAAAAGTGTTTAGATAATCCGGAGTCATGTTGCAGTAAAATTTTGATTTTTAATGCAGCAACTCAAGCTGCTTTTGTAACTTATCACTTAATTGAAAAATAGCTTTGCAGCATTTCATAAAGGGCTTGGCTGACTATAAGCACCTTAAACCCTGGCATTTAATTGACTAGATTATTCTTCATTCATCGGAAACAGCAACATTTGAATTTGCTGATCCTATGGAAAGATTGTCATAGTCCTTTTAAAGTAAAACTATTTAAAAGGATATTTGGCCTCAAAAAATTCACCATGGAGCAACAAATCTCCCAACTAGGGATTTACTGTGACTGTCATGAAGTGGTACCATATGGTACAAATCCATTTAATTTGACCAGTTTATTAGTTTTAATTTGCATGGCATTGAAATATCTTCACTGGTTTGTGAAATGCATATATTCTCTCTTCCCCCGCTCCCACTTTTCTTTTCTTTTTTTAAGGTAATCTATTTCTTAGCCAACACCAAGTAAACGATACATGATTTGGTTTAAAGACTCAATCATTATATTTCTACAAGAATGAATGAACACATGCACCAAAAATCAGAAGTGAAATATGAGAAATTCTACAGCCCATTTACCTGGACCTGACTTGTCCTCAGTTTGATAGTATCTTCTTTCTCCTTCAGTTCCTGTTCCACATTATTCTTCTCCCTAGAAGACCAACAAAATATGCAAGAATACTTAACAACATCAGTTACAGCAGGTACAGTTATCCAGCTCCCTAATCCTGTCTCTCTTGTTAAATACATAGTGAAACATTAAATAAATAAAAAGATTTAGGGTGTCTCTGTTGCTTAAATTATTTACAAAGCAGATGATTATATATATATGCCCAGCATAAAAAAAGCCTTCTCATTGAAGAGGGGTTAGCTGAAAAGAACAGCTCCAAAAGGGAAGGGGCGGGGGGGAAATCAATGAAATACTGTCTTCAGTGATCTCACTGTTGCCATGGAGCAATTGTCTAATGAAGACTGCTGGGAAAAGTGGGAGGGATTGCATCAGCCTCCATATATTTAACCCTTGGAAACACAAGTAAAACAACTAGGAAACAATTCACAGCAGCAGGGAACCAAGTCATTAGCTAGTAAGTTTAGCTGTACTCAAACAGTTTTTGGTACCATTTATACAGAAATTTAGAGACAAAGCAAAAATGCTAGTTTTACTTCAACCAGATGAACCCAGAGACCCCATATACAGATGTGTGCTGTGTCACATCAAATCTGCTTCTACAGAAATATATTCAAGATTAACTAACAGTGATTACTGATGGCTGGATAATGATCACTGAAATTCCTAGCTATCATTAATAAAGACAGTAATAAAAAAAAAACCCAAGTCAGACAAAAGAGTTCCTTTTTAAACATATAAGCAAGTGTTTATTTCTGAGCAAGAAATGCAACTCTCCCTTTGTTTGTGGCTATACAATGACATCACAGGCTTAACAAAGCAGTTTTTGTTGAAGTTGTGTACAAGTTATTTCCTCAATAGATCAATTTATTTTTATTCTATGGATTTTTTCTTTTTACATTTGTTTATTCTAGAACTCATATACAAACAGAAGAAAAAACAGAAGCTTACCTTTCACTACATCTCCCTACACTTATTTTTTAATCACAGAGATAGTACTGGAGTAGACTCGTGCAATTATTATTTATTAAGGCTGTTAAGCAATTAAAAAATTAAGCGCAATCACACTGTTAAATAATAGAATGATATTAATTTAAATAATTTTGGATGTTTCCTACATTTTCAAATATATTGATTTCACTCACAACATAGTATACAAAGTGTACACTGCTCACTTTAGCATGAAAATATTTGTAATAAAAATATAAAGAACAAAAGAAATACTATTTTTCAATTCACCTAAGTACTGTAGTGCAATCTTTTTATCACAAAAGTTGAACTTACAAATGTAGAATTATATACAAAAAACTGCATTCAAAAATAAAACCATGTAAAACTTTACAGCCTACAAATCCAATCGGTCCTACTTCTTGTTCAGCCAATAGCTCAGACAAACAAGTTTGTTTATATTTGCAGAAGATAATGCAGCCCACTTCTTGTTTACGAAGTCACCTGAAAGTGAGAATAGGCCAAGGTTTCTCAAACAGGGATTGCTGCTTGTGTAATGAAAGCCCCTGGCGGGCTGGGCCGGTTTGTTTACCTGCCCCGTCTGCAGATCCAGCCAATCGCAGCAGCCAGTAAGTCCCTCGGCCCATGCCACTTCAAGCAGCTCCCATTGGCCCAGAGCAGCGATCCACAGCCAGTGGGAGCCGTGATCAGCCAGACCTGCGGACGGGGCAGGTAACACACCGGCCCGGCCCGCCAGGGCTTTTCCTACACAAGCAGCAACCCCTGTTTGAGAAACCCTGGAATAGGCATTCACATGGCACTGTTATAACTGGTGTTGCAAGATATTTACATGCCAGATGCGCTAAAGATTCACATGCCACATCATACTTCAACCATCATTCCAGAGGACATGCATCAATGCTGATGACAAGCTCTGCTCGATAACGATCCAAAGCAGTGCAGACAGATGCATGTTCATTTTCATCATCTAAGGCCTGGTCTACACTGGGGGAAAGGGGGATATCGATCTAAGTTACACAACTTCAGCTACATGAATAATGTAGCTGAAGTTGACGTACTTAGATCTACTCACCGCGGTGTCTTCACTGCGGTGAGTCGACATCTGATGCTCCCGTCGACTCCGCCTGCACGTCTCCCTTCGAATCCGGTACTCCACGGGAGCGAAAGCACTTGGTAGTCAATTTATCGCGTCTAGACTACAAGTGGACTTGTAGGCTCTAAAGTTTTACATTGTTTTGTTTTTGAGAGCAGTTATGTTAAAAAAAAACCCTTCATTTGTAAGTTGCACTTTCACAGTGAAGAGGTCACAACACAGTACTTTTATTAGGTGAACTGAAAAACACTATTTCTTTTATTTTTACAGTGCAATTTGTCAAAATAAATGTACAGTGCTCACTTCATACTTTGTATTCTGTGTTGTAATTGAAATAGACATTTGAAAATGTAGAAAAACATGAAAAATATTTAATAAATTTTAATTGGTATTCTATTGTTTAATTGCAGTTTTAATTGCACTGTTAATCATGATTAATTTTTTGAGTTGATTGCATGGGTTAACTGTGATTAATTAACAACCCTGTTATTTATATTGGCAGCATGTAGAACAGTGATACAAAGACTGTGGCTCTCAAGCCAAAAGTGTCTCCTTCCGCACATTATATTAAAACACTGTGTGATTTAATTATTAACCAGTCTAAATTATTAGACAACCAGGATGCTTTTACTATGTTATTAACCAATTGTAGTTGATAAAATAATAATACTTGGTCAGTCATTTTGTTGAGAGAATTTATATATTTCCCGATCAGACTTTTTAAATATGAATATATAGTACTACAGTAAATGAAACAATGAATTCACACTACTGTGGCTCTTTGGGGTAATGCTGATTTGGCTCCTTAACCACTGAGGTCTCAGTGTCACTGGTCTAGAGACCTCAGTCAGGATCAGGACCTGATTCTACCAGCTGAAGCACAAAAGACATAAGACAGTCCTGCCCCAAAGGAGCTAACATTCTAAACAGACAAAGAACAGCATGTGGAAAAGGAATAAAAAATACAAGTGAAGTGTCCAGGATGATCTGGCATGCATTCTATTAGTTAATTTTTTTTATTAATTTGTTTAAAATTAATTTTATTAACAGGCAAGGACGAGATGGTAAGTATAAGATGAAGGTGGAGAGAAAGGAAAGCAGCAGGGAAGTTTTCCCACACATGCGGATGGGGAGAAAAAGGAAGGATTCTTGGACAGCTACTCCTGCCCATGTTAAGAAGTGGTGATGGCTGGGCCTGTCACTATCCCAGTGCTCCTTCCAGATGTTTTAGATAAACTCATCTACCCACAAGGTCAAGGAACACTTTAATTAACAGCAACAGGTTGTCTCCAATCCCTCACTGGTGGTGGTCCCATTACTTTCCCCCACCCCTTTTTAATTCCACAACCACACACTCTTTCCTGAATCCTCCCCTTTCCACTAATTTAGTCTGTATACTAACAACATAAGTGCTTATTTTGTTGGATTACACAAGTTCTCCAATCTTGGGGGTAGGTATCACTGCCTGGTGATTCTGCCCACCTTCTTTACTTCTACAGTCTTCTCTTAAAATCTTGATAGAAACTCTTTATCATTACAACAACTGTTCTACATACATACACACGCACACGCGTTTCCAAAGAATTCTGCCTGCTTTTCTTCTGTGGTTTTATAATAAAACTTGTCAACTTAGAAATTAACAGAAATTGGCAACTTGTCTGCAGATTAAGTTTACAAACTTCATCTTTATAAAGGTGCATACATACCCTGCTTTCTATGGAAAGGCCAAGTATCAAGCATCATAAGACAACATGCCTATGCTCAAATCTATACTACCCAACAGAAAGGAAAAGGAAGATTGTTTCCTCTTTCCACACACCAGTAGTATTTAAAATCATATGTTGCACAAATGAATCTAATGCCTTTTAGACCCAACAGAAAACCATCTCAATATGATGTCAGCACTTCAACGAAGAGCGACCATAGTGAATCTAACAGACGAAATAGCACATGCCAGTGGTTTACTCAATTACAATTAGGGTTTAAAAATATTAAATTCTGTTAAAAAAACTAAAGAAACCATTTGTGAGTAACTAAGATATAAGATTGATGTAATTCTCCTTTACCTACCTCTGCAGATCAACTATCTCATTGTTTAAAGTATCAAGCTCTTTAATTGCAGAAAAATCTGCCACCGGAGTCAGTCCTAGAGAGCTCTGTAAAATAGAAAATAAATACCTTAATTTAATTTATAGAATATAAACTAGACTGACTTAGTATTGAGATCTAACAAAAAAATAAAATGTAAACTTAATTCTAAGCCTATTCTTATAGAACTGCCCTACTCCACCGCTGCTATAGTAAAACTCTTGTGAAAACCATCAGAACTTTCAACTTGCTATAACAAAGTTTGGCTGAAATAAAGATTTAGCGGGTGTACAAGTGGTACTGAATTTTGTAAAACTATTTTATTCCATGACCAAGATGTTTAATATTACCACTGTATTGGCAATGGAACAGATCTGGAGAAAATACTTCTCAGTCTTAAGTAACTACCAGTAAATTTTGGAGCAACGACGACAGGTTCAGGAAAAAGCGGTGTCCACTCCTGTTTGGGCAAGGAGGAGGAGATGGTGGTGATGTCAAGGGGACCCATCAGTCTAATTAAAGGTACTATCATGATAATTAAGTAAAAGATCTGACTGATGTCTCCGAATTACAAATTAACACAACTCAAGCCAATACAAAAATTAGCAACTGTTTTAAAGGCTTAAAGATCAAAGGCTTTAAATTAAAAAAACACACTATAAAACACTACATTATTCACAAAATATGACTACTGTCAAACTATATTATCTGCCATAATTCAAACACTTTTGTTTCTCCTTGTTACTGCATGAACTCTTCCAGAGAAACTCAGAACCCTGATCTTAAGCCTTGATATGCAAAAACCTTCACATATACTTTACTTTTAAAAAGTTATTTGATAATTAACACTGAGCTACGTTTCTATTAATTATTTTAAATTTTGCTATTAGTTTAAAAAGATATTTCCTGCTCACCTTTCAGGTTTGCAGAAGACTACCGCTTAGAGGATTATTGAAATTTGTATAATAGCTTGTACATACAGGGACACAAAAATTCATCTGAACTAACTAAAGTTGTGAATTTAAAGTGAATTAGTTAAACTGCATTAAGCCCTTGTGTGAACATACTTATTCAAAATTACAATATTTTTAATTAGGCTACTCTTAACTCACTTTGAAAGTAAATTAAAATGAAGTGGAGTAAGGCCCCTTTAATTCTGAATAAATATCTCCACACATGGGCTTAATGCTGTTTAACAAATCCACTTTAAATTCACACCTTCAGTTAAATCAGATTTTTCTGAGGATCCCCATACAGACAAGCCCAAAAGCATGATGCTTTCAGTTGGACAGGAAGGCGACCCCACACATTCACCCTGAAGTGGTGGTTCCTCTCTTAAGGAGCTGGGGCTGGCTCCCCGCTCTGATAATTGTGATCTGGCACATGTGATCTCAGTGCCACTCAGCTTTGCCCTGCCAACCTCTGTCATCATGGATGGGCAGCTGGACCAAATCTGAGTGAGTGCTGTTGCCCCCAGGGCCTCCTCTTTGCACCAGGCCAGGAGTAGAGTATGTTTGCTTAGGCCAGGACCCAGTGATGGGTTAATCCACTTAGAACCTCCCTGCAATGCTGGACTAGAGACCAAAGGCTGCAGCCATGCTTTAGCAAATATTGTATTAATTCTAGGGTACTCTATCTGCATATGGAGGTTTCCTGTAAATCCCACTGGCTTCCTTAAATGGATTTGGATTATCTCCTTCATCCCAAGAATAAAATGTTCTGCCCAAGAACAGATACAAACAAAGCTGTGAAGTGTAACTACATAAGTGTCATTTTTAAGGATAGTCTCACCTAACACAAGTAATAGGGCAACTTTTAGCTTTGTAGTTTTAGGACTCTCAATATTTTAGAACCAGAAAGAATAAAGTGATGTTCACTTAAACATTACATAAAGCCCTGAACAACAGTAACTTGAAAGAACAATCATATGCAGGAAAAAAAAAGTGTATATATAAACCTAAAGAGCCCTTAGTATAAAATTGGAACCATGCACACCTCTACCTCAATATAACACTGTCCTTGGGAGTTAAAAAAAAATCTTACTGCGTTATAGGTGAGTGCGCAGCCGCACCCCCCCGGGGCACTGCTTAGCCATGTTCTATCGAGGTAGCGGTGTATTAGCTAAATATATTTTGTACCAAGAAAGGAAAACTGCATGAATTTGTGAATTGTAATATATGGCAAATAGAACGCGTGCTTTTTTGGGAGCGGGGGGTAAATTGAGAAAATAAGAGCTTGTGTTTAATCACAGTTCTGTTCTGAAAAGGGACTCAACACGGCATTGTAGGGTTCCTTGTTCATTGTGTTCCAGTGACTCCAGATCAAACATGCTAAACTTACAAGAAAAATGTTTTTTTCTAAATGCACAAATTCTGGTCTGGTAGTGCCACCCTCCCTACCCCCATCTTCTCATGCATCACCAGTAACAGAAATTCCTTTTTTAAAGTTTATTTTTATTGTTTGCATATAAAATATTAAAATAACGTAATGAAACAAAACATACATAAATACATGCACAAGTTGGAAATACCATATAAATAACAAAATTCAATCAACATTATTTGTAATGCCTGGAAAAAACAACAAACCAATCAACCAACAAAACCTGAACCTGTACAGCCATTATACAGATTCTGCAGGCTAAGTTATACCCTGTTTTAAACTAGTAACTGAATAGAAGTGTAACCCAGATTGACATTCAATTCCCAAATGGAGCTGTATGGTTTGGCAGCTAGAAAAGCAAACCTCTTTTTACTTCTAAATTGCACATGTTTGGTATGGGAGCGAGTGAAAGAAATTCAGAACCCTTCAAGGCCATTGTTACACTCTAACTGCACACTCTTTTTGTAATGCTTATAAAGTTGGAGATTACAGAATAGAGGAAAAAGTGTTAGGTGGAGTCAGGCAGGGTACAATGGTGTTGTTGTCCAGGTTTGGCCATACAAATGTGGCAATTCACTTCAAACCTGACATGAACATAAGAACGGCCATACGGGGTAAGACCAAAGGTCCAGCTAGCCCAGTATCCTGTCTTCCAAGAGAGGCCAACGCCAGGTGCCCGAGGGAAATGAACAGAACAAGTAATCATCAAGTGATCCATTCCCTGTCGCCCATACCCAGTTTCTGGCAAACAGAGGCTAGGGACATCATCCCTGCCCATCCTGGCTAATAGCCATTAATGAACCTAACCGCCAGGAATTTATATAGTTCTTTTTTAACCCTGTTAGAGTCTTGGCCTTCACAACATCCTCTGGGCAAAGAATTCCACAAGTTAACTGTGCATTGTTTGAAGAAATACTTCCTTTCGTTTGTTTTAATCCTGCTGCCTATTAATTTCATTTGGTGACCACTAGTTCTGGTATTATGAAAAGCAGTAAATAACACTTCCTTATTTACTTTCTCCACACCAGTCATGATTTTATAGAGCTCAATCATATCCCACCTTAGTCATCTCTTCTCCAAGCTGAAAAGTCCCAATGTTATTAATCTCTCCTCATACAGAAGCTGCTCCATACCCCTCATCATTTTTGTCACCCTTTTCTGAACCTTTTCCAATTCCAATATATCTTTTTTGAGATGGGGCAACCACCTCTGCACACAGTATTCAAGATGCGGATGTACTATGGATTTATGTAGAGGCAATATGATATTTTCTGCTGCACACTGAGTGGATATTTTCATAGAACTATCCATGACACCAAGATCTCTCTTGAGTGCTAACAGCTAATTTAGACCCCATCATTTGATACGTATAGTTGGGATTATGTTTTCCAGTGTGCATTACTTTGCATTTATCCACATTTACTTTCATCTGGCATTTTCATCTACCATTTTGTTGCCCAGTCATCCAGTTTTGAGAGATCCTTTTGTAGCTCTTTGTAGTCTGCCTGAGACTTATCTATCTTGAGTAGTTTTGCATCATCTGCAAATTTTGCCACCTCACTGTTTACCCTTTTTCCAGAACATTTATGAATATGTTGAATAGGACTGGGCCCAGTACAGACCCCTGGGGGACACCACTATTTACCTCTCTCCATTCTGAAAACTGATCATTTATTCCTACCCTTCGTTTCCTATCTTTTACCCAGTTACCAATCCATGAGAGGACCTTCCCTCTTACCCCATGACACCTTACTTTGTTTAAGAGCCTTTAGTGAGAAATCTTATCAAAGGCTTTCTGAAAATCTCAATACACTATATCCCCTGGAATCCCCTTGTCCACATGCTTGTTGACCCTCTCAAAGAATTCTAGCAGATTGATGAGGCATGATTTCCCTTCACAAAAACCCAGTTGACTCTTCCCCCCCAAAACTCCCCCAACAGGGGAGGAATAGCATAGTAATTTGAGCATTGGTCTGCTAAACCCAGGGTTGTGAATTCAGTCCTTAAGGGGGCCATTTAGGGATCTGACGCAAAAATCTGTCTGGGGATTGGTCCTGCTTTGAGCAGGGGGGTAGACTAGATGACCTTCTGAGGTCCCTTCCTGCCCTGATATTCTATGATTAAATTATGTTCATCTATGTGTCTGACCATTTTGTTCTTTACTATAGTTTCAACCAGTTTGCCGGGTACTGAAGTCAGGCCAACTAGCCTATCATTGCCGGAATCACCTCAGGAGCCCTTTTAAAAAATTGGCTCACATTACCCAACGGACATGCAAGGTCCTTGCAGCTCTAAGACTAGTGTCTCTCAAATCCAGACTTGGAGTCATAATCAAAAACACAGTTGTTTTTCACAGATCAGGATTCCCAGTGAACTAGGATTTCTGATGGCATTTGCACTCATCCAAAAACTGAAATGAATACTTTAAAAACAGTTCCTTTGGGCTGCAGAGCAGCACACTGGTAGCCATGTAAGTCTGCTGTAAATTAGGTCAGCCCCAGGGATCCACCCACACAGCACTCATGGCAGGATCAGAGCTTTACTTGCCTTTTCTCCACAGGGGCAATCAATTCAAAAGCTCTTTCATCTCTGACTTCTTTAGAGGTTTGAAGATGTTTAAGGGCCTAAATCTATCCTGCTAAAAGACCTTTGAGACTTTTTTAGAAATGGCTGAGATGTTGTTGGATCTTGAGAGGCACTAGCTTCCCCCCAACATACAGTATCCCATCAAGTCTCTTCTTGAGGCCACCTCTAAGAACAAAATACTCCTTCAATACTAAGAACTGACTAATTGACAGATCTCAAAAAGTTGTTTTCAGTGGGGAACCATCACAAAGTAGGTATGACTCTAGTGGGGATCTGCAGGGATCAATACTATGCCCAATACTATTTAACATTTTCATCAATGATCTGGAAGTAAATATAAAATCACTGCTGATTCAATTTATGGATGAGACATAATGGTGGCGTGATATACAATGAGAAGGACAGGGCAGTCACATACAGCAATCTGGATCACATAGTAAATTGGACACATTCAAAATGTGTTTCAATGCAGTCAAATGCAAAAAGTTATACCTACACAACAGGAGACTGTATCACGGAAAAGGATTTGGGGGCATAGCGTTCAAGCAATTCAACAGAAGCTCTCAATGAGATACTGTGGCAAAAATAGCTAATGAGGTTCTTGGATATATAAACAGTGGGGTAGTGAGGTGATTTTGCTTCTGAATACAGCATTGGTGAGACTAATACCAGAATACTTCTTCTAGTTCTGGTGCCCATGTCTTAAAAAGGATGTTAAAAAATTGGAGAGATTGCAGAAAATTCATTAACCTATTACATCACCTACTCTCTTCCCCCAGGAAGCCAATTATATTAATTCTTGCTGACAAACACATTAGTAAAGATAGAATTCTATCAGGAAAATGATTACTTGTCAACCCATTCCTTTCCTCCACCCCAACAGTGAGTCATGCTTTATGATTGTGCCTGTTGACATTTTTTGCTACCAGAATGTCATCACATTGGCAGAGGGAAACAGAAGAATAATGGTGCAGCTGAACAGTTCTCACTCTGTGCAAGCCACAGTATGATACACCACTTCAGTGGCTGTCAGCAGCACTTGTTCACTCCCCACCCTGATTTTTAGTGTCCCGTATAAATCCCAAGTAGGGACATCTAGTTGTCTACACTGGATATTTTATTGCATAAAAGAGCATCTCTTTTGAGAAGAGCTGCTTGTTCAGTCAGTTGAACAGATTAATAAGTGTTCATAAATTCCCTTGTAATGTTCCAAAGTATGGAAGGGATTTATAGAACCAGCTGAAACCCATATCCTTCCCTTGTTTAAATAATCTTAGTCATTTTGTATATTGAAGTTAAAATTCACTGCAAATCTCAGTATTTTGGGAATGCTAAGAAGATATCATGTGATACACTAAAAAAGGTAGCAAGCAGTACTGATCTCAGCTACTGTACAAATCAAAATCTGGACATTAAATGTTTCACAACACCTTCTGTAACAGCATGGATATTAGCTCCAGTGATAATGCCAGTTATCAGTTTGGGGGTGTTTACACTTTGTCTTAGCATTTTCTCTGCAGTTTCAATAGGATAAAACATGTTACTTTCTATTCTGAACTTCAGCAGCACACAAAAATAACAACAGCTACCAACATTTGCCCCTTCCCTCCCCCCAGAGATTTCTCTGATAGCTGGAACAATCTTTATTGATAAACAGAGTAAACTAATAGTTTTTAATGCCATTTTAAGTTTGCAAGCAACATGGGACCCTTACAGATGAAAGGCTAGTTAAAACAGCAATAATTTCAGATTTCAGCACAACTCAATATCTACCTAAATACTATGCTATTTCAAAGACTACTGAAGAGACATTTAGGAATGTTCATTATCAAGCCAATAGATATTGCATATTAGAAAAAGCAAAGAACCTCTAACCTTGAGAAAGCAGAGTTAAGAAACTGACAGAATAATTAAGATGTAAAGCAGAGTGGAGCAGAATGGAAAAAATAGTCCAAACTGGAAGAGAGAGAAAAGAAAGCAAAACACACAAAAAAGATTAGTAAAGGTGCAAATAAAGCAGGTTTTTGGTGTATTGTTGTTTTTTTTTTAAACTGAACGTAAAAAAAAAATTAGGTACTAATTGCAAAAAACTCAAAAGTCATGCAAAATTTCAAGTGTATCATTTTTCAGGTGAGAATTTCTCATTCTGTTTATTATGCAGATAGCACAGCTGTGTCAGTGTTTAGCACAACCAAGAGAAAATGTTAGTAATGACAGCTATTACAATGCATCATACACAGATAAGATTTTGTTGTGACTTCTATTTGACTGCTGCGCTAATAAATAAAACTTTAAAGCAATTAAAAGCCACTGAGTCAATACAGCAATGGATTGTTTAATGGTCAAAGGGGTATGAGGGCATTTGAAATGTTATTATGAATACAAATAGATAGTTAAAAAATTTAAAAACATGCTCTTTTAAATATTTAACCACAGAGCTGCAAAAGGGTTTAATTTATTTTAGTAGTGACTGACTTCTTGAAAGAGTGAAATGTGAAAATATCACTTTTAAAACCTCTGTCTCGATATTAAGGAAAAGGAAAATTGGTGCATATAGTATTTCAGGTCCACAATGAAGTTCATCCTTGGATACTCAGGAATAGGTTTATTCTTTCGACAAGCTGATTTCATGGTTCCTCAACAGCAATGTGTCTTTGCTTGGTTGGCTGATGTAGCAAATACGTTTATTAAGAAAGCATTTATGCAGACATATCTATGGATGTAAACTGACAAAAACAGTACATCTGTTCATGGCAGTTCATCTTGTTTTTTCTCAATAGCACAACCATGTCTTGGCATAGATTTTAAAAACTGGATTTAATATATTTTTTTAATTTAATAGCACTTGAATTCAGAATTTGTTTAGTATGTTTGAGATTTCTACTTAAAAGCCAGGCACATCCTTACCTTCTGTAAGCTGGCCCTGTCTGATGGAGGGATCATTTCTGCAGTCAGAACTTGAGGAGGATCAATGCCCTTTGTTAACTTTTGATTAATTAAGTGGAAAGCCAAGGCAAACTGTTCTTTTGAAAGCTTTCCACAGTCCTGTGTGTCACAGAGGCCCCTGTACACAAAAACACAGAATAACTGATTAGGTGCAACACCTCATTTCTACAAGTACAATATTGTTTAGGAGTGCATACGCAGGCAGTGGAAAATGATGACAGCAACTAGCACTTATATACTGTTTTACATCTTCAAATCACCTTACAAACAGCAATGAATCCTCAACACTGAGGAACGTGCATATCATTCTCCTCTCTTGCCCCTCTCTTCATCACCCCCCTTTATTTTGAACACATGTATAGACTCAGACTCATAGACTTTAAGGTCAGAAGGGACCATTATGATCATCTAGTATGACCCCCACACACAACGCAAGCCACAGAATCCCACCCACCCACTCGAACAACAAACCCCCAACCTATGTCTGAGCTACTGAAGTCCTCAACTTGTGGTTTGAAGACCTCAAGCTGCAGAGAATCCTTTAGCAAGTGACCTGTGCCCCATGCTGCAGAGGAAGGTGAAAAACTTCCAAGGCCTCTGCCAACCTGCCCTGGAGGAAAATTCCTTCCCGACCCCAAATATGGCAATCAGTTATAGGAGAACTTCTGGATCCGCCCAAGGAACAGACTGGGGTTTCAAACTAGATTCCCCAGAAATTAATGTCCTGGAATGCACTTATCCAGGATTAGAGGTCCCATGGTTCTACACCTCTCTACTACAGGGAGTCCACACATGCTCACTTCTCCTAGGGGTCCAAATGTGAGATGATATGAAGGTATCCCTGATGTCTACTATATAGTGGCAGCAGTGAGGACCATATGCTCCAGATTCTGCAACATTCATATTGTGTCCAAAGCCTTTCATCCATAGCCCAAGTGGCGGAAGTGGCTGAGCATCAGTTAGAAGCATGTGGCTGCTCATGAAGCCTCAATGGACTAAGACAGTTTTTTGGTTTTTATTTGGCACACTGCTCTTCGGATGTTGCTGCCCTTCGGACAAAAGGCTGAAGGATACATGCCGTTAGAATTGATCCTATCTGCCTCTAGAGAACCCTTTTCTGACCAGAGAAAGGGCAGAGGACTTTTACCCAAATTAGGTCACTAAGGAGGTGTGTGCATTGGGCTCACTCAAGTGGCCTAAGATCCCTGTCAAGATGCTTAATAAGGGAGGAGAGCAGAGGAGAGAGAGAGACTTTTTCCTATTTTATTCCAGTTTTGCTGTCTTCTTGACCAGATGCGGGGTCACCAGCAAGCTGCAGCACCTCAGGAAGGAAAGCAGAGACGTAAAAAGCTCAAGATGCAAATGCAGCCCTGGAACACAGCTGAAATATTGAGTTATTGAACCAAGTTGACAGAAATCTGAAATAAAGTTTTGGAATTCTCCTCAGAAGAACTCTGCAACTGTGAGGTCTAGCTACATCTGCTTGTCACTGTAGAGACAGAACAAAACTGGGGAGAATTCTAGCAGGCAGGACATTCCACTGATTCCAGTAATACGACTGGTCTGGTTCTGTTCAAGACACAAGCCAGCTGGAGACCCAATGTGATGGATATGTGGAACTTAGCCCTGAAAAATGAAGCGATTTTCAAAGATGCTAAGCATCGGAAGCACCACTTCACTTCAGAGGATTTATCAGTACTCAAAAGCTGGAAAACTAGCCATAATTAACTTTCTCAAGGCCAAACAACTAACTTGTGACAGAGCCAGGTTAAGAAATCAGTTCCTAGACCAATCCTCAAGGTACTAGGTGATGCCTCAGATATGCGCTGAAACACATTATCTAGTTTATCTAGTACTTACAAAAATTCTACTACAAAAAGGCACTAGGTGAAGTCTTAAGTCTGATGAGTTTAAATGGAAATAAATTAATGTAAATGTATGCATTACAAAAGTAAATATTGTAGGATAGTCTATTTCCCAGTCCAATGTTTAGTAGACAAGTCTCCATATCATAAAGATCAGTTTGGCAAATTCAAAATTGATAAAAGAAAATTTTCATATAATTCATAATTAAACTATGAAACTTATTGCCATAGGAAATCACTGAGGCGAAGAACTTAGCAAGATTCAAAATAGGAAAATGTATCCATATTTATCTGAAAAAATTTCTTCAAGTTATAAGGTCCACAGATCTGTTACAAAGACTACTTCAGCCTATTTTCAAGTTGGGAACAAAACCGGACCTCTCCATCACTGACAGCAGGGAAATTTCATGCCTCATCAAGTTCCCTCCAGTTGACAACTTCCACAGTGAGGATAATTCAAATATACTTTCCTAAATTACATAACGCATTAAATATAATTGGAGGAAAAAGCACCACAATTTCTCATACTGCTGAGCACAGTAAATTCCACCTAACAACCAACCCAAATCCTGGGATGCCAATTTCCATCTCTATTCTGAATGATGTTTGTCTCTAAAGTGGACCAGATCTGTGGATTTTATTACTTACTTGAATAAAGGAAATTCAGGAAAGCACAAGTAAGTTTTTCTATTCTTCTTCATGCTAAGGGCCACAGATCCATTACGATGAATTTTCATAGCTGTGTGCCGGCAGGGTAAAAAGGGTAAATACAGATATCCAAAACAAAAAGTAGATGATGATTAAATATCCTCTCCTAGATATAAAAGGCATGGAGAAAACTTTTGGCAAAAGAAAGGAAGTGGCATTAGCTAAAATTAGATTAGCAGTATGCAGAATTTGGTGAAATAATGGCTGTCTAACAGATCTCAATACAGGAGACAGGATTACTCTGCCCTGAGATTGTCAGCTGCTCCTACAGACTGGACTTTAATGCTGAACTATAGGAGAAACATTTCTTTAACTTACTTAGAGAATGAATGCTATGACATTGTGAGGACTACTCAATTAAAAGTACAATTCTGGATCTTAAGTAAAGAGTACAATTCCCAACTTCAGATAAAAAGCCTCAGCCAAACGGAGACAGAATAGGCCTCCTAATAGCTACTAACAAGTAGAGATGTAAAATGACACCTCCTGCTAGGGTTCCATCTGAATAGTGCTGTAAGGAACATAATAAGGTTCCAAGGTAGTGGTCTCTGACCTTGAAGCGTTAGAGTAAGGATGTGGCCCTAATGAAATATTTCATGTTGGGATTTGTACAGAACTTTTCTTGAATATGATTATATCATTATACTACAGAGACTTTGACCTTCTTCCTTGAACACTCACAATGAAGGGGGAACTCAAAGCTATTTTTAAACTGGTTTAACATGGTAGTTAAACTATGGACTTTGCACCAGCAAGTATAAGAAGTTCCATCTGTTGACTTTTCACTGGGGCGCACAAGAGCCATAATGACTTCATCCAAGTATTCATTTTAAACTTGTCTGGCCCTGGATGGAGGACCAAATCTGTGAGACAGAGACATAGCCTCCTCAGCCAGAAAGGCAGAAACACAAATGAAGGAGCAGCAGTGATATCTTTTGTATTATCCTGGGACACAGCTGAAAAAGTGGGAAGACGTACAGAGGGACCATGTCCACCTTTGCAAGATGTCATTCACTACCTCATATCCCAGCTCCTGACACACATGTGCCACAGGGCACTTGGTTTACTTTTTTTCAGATGCAAAAAGAGATCAATCACCAGCCCTCCAAATTGACTTACAATGAGTAAGGTATTTCTGGACACAGCAACCACACTGCTAATCCAACTTCTGCCATGTAAGTCTTGGTATTCATCTCCCTCAATGGGCTGTGCACATGGAGATAGGAAACTCCGCCCCACACAGGGCAGGAGAATTTCTTTCGGTCTGGGCTGATCGTGATCTTCCCAGCTACTAAGAAAACCCTATTAAACACATTCATTGTTACCACCAGAACAGGTCTGTCATCCATTGACAGAACTGTACCACAAGACCTTACTGAAACATTGTTCAAGCTAGTGGGTACTGCGCTCTCTCTTTCTGGTACACGTTTCCTGAACTGAGTTGGAAGATCCCATCTTAAAAAAAAAATCTGATTCTCTGCATTCACCAGTTGAGGGAGCAGAGAATATACCACTCGAGCTAGAATTCTGCCAACACATGAGATAGGGTGAGATATGGAGTGGATACCAGGTTTTACTGGGTTGGTATCATATGAACTTGATCACTGAAGCACAGAAGTGTTTAAGATGAGGATTCACAATAGGTTCCAAAAAAATTGGATTTTTGTTTCTGTGACAACTTGTTTTCCTCTTGTTTAGGGCCATCCTCATCTTCTGTTAACATTCTTCTGAAATAAGACCTTGTACATCATAGTCCTTATCCTCAGCCCAGGCCTATGACAACTTTCCTGGTACCATGCCTGCCCTGAACCTAACTTACTCCAGCAACCACATCATTGCATGCTTGCTCCAGCTTTTTCTGCACAGAACTCAGATTAAAAAAAAAAAAATTAATCCAAGAAGCAACCAGTGAATTTCCTTCTTCACAAAAGCCAATATATTACTGCCACCACAATCCTGGAAAGGATCCCTGAGAGCATGTATAAAGATTATGGCTGTCAAGTGATTAAAAAAATTAATGATTAATTGCATAATCACACTGTTAAACAATAGAATACCATTTATTTAAATGTTTTTGGATATTTTCTACATTTTCAAATATACTGATTTCAATTACCACACAGAATACAAACTGTACAGTGCTCATTTTATTTTTTTTATTACAAATATTTGCAATGTAAAAAACAAAAGAAATAGGGTTTTCAAATTTATCTAATACAAGTCCTGCAATGCAATGTCTATACCATGAAAGTTGAGCTTACAAATGTAGAATGTATAAAAAAGCCTGCATTCAAAAACAAACAATGTAAAACTTTAGAGCCTACAAATCCACTCAAACCTACTTCTTCTTCAGCCGATCATGCAAACAAACAAGTCAGTTTACATTTGCAGAAGATAATGCTGCTCACTTCTTGTTTACAATGTCACCTGAAAGTGAGAACAGGCATTCACATGGAACAGTTGTAGCTGGCATTGCAAGATATTTACGTGCCAGATGTGGTAAAGATTCATATGTCCCTTCATTCTTCAACCACCACTCCAGAGGACACGCATCCATGCTGAGTCTATGATGACGGTGCTGCTCAACAACAATCCAAAGCAGTGTGGACCAATGCTTGTTCAATTTCATCATCTGAGTCAGATGGCATCAGGAGAAAGTTGATTTTCTTTTTTGGTAGTTTGGGTTCTATAGTTTCCACATCAGAACTGGTCTTTTAAAAACTTCTGAAAGCATGCTCCACATCTTGACCCTCTCAGATTTTTGGAAGGCACTTCAGATTCTTAAAAACCTCGGGTCAAGTACTGTAGCTATGTTTAGAAAATTCACATTGGTACCTTCTTTGCATTTTGCCAAATTCGCAGTGAAACTGTTCTTAAAATGAACAACGTGCTGAGTCATCATCTGAGACTGCTATATCATGAAATAATGGCAGAATGCTGGTAAAACAATTCAGGAGACATACAATTCTCCCCGAAGGAATTCAGTCACAAATTTAAATTAATGCTTTTTTTTTTTTTTTTTTTTTTTAAATGAGCATCATCAGCATGGAAGCATGTTCTCTTCATGCTTCGGCAGCCATTCTAAAAGGCATATGAATCTTTAGCACATCTGGCACGTAAATATCTTGCAATGCCAGCTACAACAGTGCCATGCAAACACCTGCTCTCACTTTCAGGTGACATTGTAAATAAGAAGTGGGTGCCATTATGTCCGGGAAATGTAAAACTTATTTCTCTTAGCAACTGGCTGAACAAGAAGTAGGACTGAGAAGATGTGTAGACTCTAAAGTTTTACATTATTTTATTTTTAAATGCAGTTATGTAACAAAAAACCCTACATTTTTAAATTATACTTTCATGACACTACACTACTTGTATAAGGTGAATGAAAAAAAGTTTTGTTTATCATTTTTACAGTGCAAATAGTTGTAATCAAAAGTAATATAAAGTGAGCACTGTACACTTTGTATTCTGTGTTGTAACTGAAAGCGATATTTGAAAATGTACAAAAACATTCAAAATATTCAATACATTTGAATTGGTTTTCTATTGTTTAACAGTACAATTAAAACTGATTAATCATGATTAATTTTCTGAGTTAATCACGTGAGTTAACTGCGATTAATTGACAGCCATAATAAAGATCAAATGGTAATCAGAGCAGGGAAATGAAAAATGCTGACCTAAGGAAAACGTAAAAATTGCCCAAGGATGGATAAATGGGAATGCTTTAAAGGCAGCCATCATTAGGAAAGATAGATGCATCAGAGGATATCTGTTCTGCTCGTCCCTGATTCACTGAGGTTAGAAATAGGATGGAATGGGTTGCAATGCTCCAATATCAAAAAAATTGGATAATTTCATTCAGGTTGTAGCTTTTCCATGGGTTGCTGAGATGGAGAATAGGACAAAACTGTTCCTAACGTCCTTGCTCAGCTCCATCAGACAAGCCTCTACACAATATCCAATTATCTCAGTTGATCAAAACGATATGTAACCCTTTGGCTCTCAAAATGAAAGAGCCTAGCACTAACCAGGGGTCTAATTTCCAATAGGGCTAGGAGACCTGCAAATAGCTCAGGGGCAATAGAGGGCAGCTACAGACCCTGAACATGTTCTAGTTATCACTTGCAAAGAGATATTTTCTCTTGTCACACTTCACAGATAGCTTCAACTTGCCATATGACATGTATTTCCTTCTATACTGTCTGCCAGGAGGCAATATTGCAAGCTGACTTTTACGATTACTCTGAATAGCCTCAGTTTTCCATAAAGTCTCCCATTGTATCATTAAAATAACTGGGAACTTTGGGAACAGACACTAAGACAGTAGCCCCATATTCCTGCATAAAACAGATTTGAAACCCACTTTTTTCCCTTTCCTATCCAGAGAAAAGCTGCTAGGCCATACGGGTTTTAGATTGAGAGGGAACATACCTGCAACACTATCCACCTGTTTTAGCACAGATTGTGAAAGAATGCTGAGGCACTGAAATATGAACTGTCATCTGGCACTCCTATGTTTCAGCCACCTGTAAGTTTTCATGATCAAAGGAGGGGGCTGAGAATATACCTGCCTGGACTTGACTGCCTTTGGTGGGCTTATGCAATGAAGAGGCCACTCTTCCGGTTCACTCTCTCTCCAAGGTAGAAACACCTAGTCCCCTAACCACGAGAGAAGTGACTGAAGTCCCGTCACAGAGATGGACTGCTTGCCCTGGAGCTAGCTCTTTTCCAATCTTACCTGCCTCCTTTCTTGCCAGGGGAGGGGCTTAGGTTACCCACACCTGGCCTGGGCTGCATCTTGCCTAGTGGAACTAGCTCTCCAATCCTGCCTGTTTCCTTTCCTGCCTGGGGAAGAATGGCTGAGATGACCCCACTCAGACTGGGCTGTGAGGAGAAAACTATGTTCTGACCACAGAGCTGGTCAAGGCCCCCAGCTAGACACTATTTGTGGAGGAGGATAAAAGGAATGAACATAGACCCTTCCTTTTGCCTCTGGCTTTTCTCAGTGCTCGCTTGCTCTCCCTCCATGAAGCCTACAGGAGCACCAAATGCTGCATACACCTCAGAAGAGGAAACAGAGCTGAGGAGACAAATCTCCCCAGAAATCAGATGCAGCCTTGGGACATGGCTAGAAATCACAGACATAAATTATTGAAACAACCTGCTAGTCTAAAAATTTGAAATAAAGTTTGGAATTGCCCTCAGAAAAATCTCTGCAGCAGAGAAGTCTAGTTCAGCCTGCCTGCCGCTGTACAGGAATAGAAAACTGGAGAGAACTTTAGGAGATGGGTATTCACTGCTGTCAGTGACAAGCCAGGTTTTGCCCCCAAGCTGCAAGCAGGTTAAAGTACCTATTGTAACAGTTCTGTGGACCATATCACGTAGAAGACAGGCTGGACATTTAACATGGATATCAAAAATACCCAGTATTATCATAATTATAAACAGAACTAATGAAACCTAAGCAGAGAGGCCAAAGGGCAAATGACCACATGAAGTTCACTAAGCCTCTCATCTCTAAATACTGTCCCTTGAGGTCAAGGTAGAAGCAGATACACTACTGCTGTTCATACTGTACTTGTCACTTAGTTAAACAGAGGACTTCAGGCTGCAGAGATATCAATGTGGCAGCTTCCATAAACAGTATGTGTCGTGAGAAAACGATGTTCTTCTATTTTTAAAGAAGGTGATAGAGAAAAATTCTTACCAGATGTGCGCAAGTAAGTTAGAAGGCAGTCCTGTCTTTAAGAATATCTCTCTGGCTTCCACGCCAGAGACAAAACCATCCATGTCTTTGTCAGTTTTCAGGAAGATCTCATCATATTTGATTTTGTCGGCAGGTGATACAACCCACTAAGAAAAAATACCAATAAATCTCTTTGAAGACAAATGTATTTTTATCTCAAGGAACAACATAATTCTAGTTCTAAATCTCTTCAAATGACATCAGTCTTTCCAAATAAATAATGGCAATTAGACAGCTTGGAAAGATTTACTCCCAGTTGCTTGGCTCTCCCATGATCAGAACAGGTAAGACTTTTTGTCTCCATGGCTGCTTTTTGGACATACCCGAGGGCTCATTTATTTGAAGTACCAGTATATATTCCTGGCCTTTTCTCATTTCAGTTACTTACATCGGCTACCCAGTCCACTATCTATCCCGTCACACCCCACAAACACCATTAATTTGTTGGAAAATTGCTTGCTTGATGATTACTGGATTTGTCTCTGTGCCAAATCAGACAGATCTTATCTGGTTGTGTCCTTGGGCTACTATTTTGTTGAGGGTTTTTTAAGCAGTTGTCTTAATGTTTTGACCTCTGCACGAGGCTCATATGCTTTAAAATAAGCATTTTCTTACTGAAATTTAAAAAAAAATGTATACTAAGTTTTTCCTGAAGCCAAATTTGTGTAGAAGATGACTTCTAAAAAGCACTTCCAGTAAACATCTTCACAGATGGTTAAATCTATATTTGCCTTTCCCAATCTGTTAGTGACACCAGTCACATCAACTTTATGAACATATTGACAGAAATAAAACAGAAACAGCCAATAGATCAAGGTAGTCTGTATGACCCAGTTTATCTGCATAATAGGGGGAGGAATAGCTCCGTGGTTTGAGCATTGGCCTGCTAAACCCAGGGTTGTGAGTTCAATCCTTGAGAGGGCCACTTAGGGATCTGGCAAAAATTGGTCCTGCTAGTGAAGGCAGGGGGTTGGACTCAATGACCTTTCAAGGTCCCTTCCAGTTCTAGGAGATTGGTATATCTCCAATTTTTTATTTTTTTTTAAACATTTTGTTACAAGCAGTGACTGAAGAAAATACTTGAACACAAGCCAATTCTAGGACTATACCTGTGTTAGTGGTGCTTTGGCAGGTAAAATGCCCACAGGAGACGAGGACTGATGAGAATCTTTAGCAAATGTTGACAATGGGATCAACTGCACTGCTCCTGGAACACTGACAGTTTTTCTCTTGGACGGTGGCACCAAAGCTGAAGGCAAGGACATTGGCACTGGTTCCTTTTCCAAAGCACAGTACACCAAGAACATGGCCTGAACATGAAAACAAGAAGGGATGGTCACAGCATTAACCAGGGTTGTAATATTTATCCTGACTTTAAGAAGTGACCTACAGTAGTGACACCATCTAAAATTTAACAATCTTTTCAAAAGAATGAAGCAGCCTATAACTCAGAAGTGCCAGTTATCTAGCACATTCTGGGATACATTTTATAGTAAGGTTCTCAAGGATCATTTGGTCTATCCCTCTTGGTTTTTGCTTTTCATATTCCTGTCCTGTCTTGCCAATTTCAGGGGGTGGTCAAAGCCCCAGTGTCACCTCACTGTTAGAGCAGCAACTCAGCAGTTTATTCCCTTTCCTCTGTTTTCTTCAGCAGTGATGAAAAGCAGCAACCACCTACTTAAACTCAGTAACTACTTCAACAAACCAGGAAAGGAAGGATAGCTTTGAGGTTAAAGCATTGGACTGTGTGAAAGATCTGAAGATCTGGGTTCTGTTCCTGGCTCTGCCACAGGATCTTTGAGACACCTTTGGAGAAGTCACTAAATCTCTCTGTGCCTTTGTTTCTGATGTCTGAAATGGAGATAACCATGTATCCCTACCTCTCATGGATAAATTCATTAACGTATGAAGCATTCATTCCATGGGAATGAGCACCATGGAAAAGCCTATGAATAATCAAGTATAACCAGCAGGTTCAATGTTTTTATTAGAAGTGTATTGAAAACACAAGAGTCTATCAAGGTAAATTTACATTAAAAAGACATGAAATGCTTTCTGAACATTAGCCAAAGAGGCAGGGCCCAGTTATGGTTTCTCCTGCCCCTTAACTGAATATGCATCCCATCCCAAGGGAGAGCAGCACACATCTCCTTCCAAAATATCAAGCCCCAAGCAGTCCTCCTTATTCTAGAAGAGAAATATTTGATAAATCCTAATTAGGTAGTATCCTTTGACAGTCATTTCTCTTTCTCCCCAAACCCTCTCAAACTGGAGTTTATCTTTCTGTTCTCTCTGGCTTGCCACATTAAACATTAGCCTTCGAAGACTCCTTTCAAGTTCACTGCCAAGTAAACAAATCCCACACTGCAGGAGTTTAACACCTTTTAGATTAGTTTCAGAAGGTTGAGTTTGCATATTAGGAAACAATTTCAGTAGTTAAATCCCAGGCCAAGAGCACAAATTTGACTATGGAACAGAGCCAAGTGAGGCTCCACATGGCCTGGGCTCCAAGTTAAATCTCTGCAGCTGGCAGATATGGGCCAATCAGCATCCCTCCCACTACAAATGCCCAATGGGTGCCAGACACTCCAATGGCGGGGGGGATAGGGGGAGAGCTAGCTGGCTTCCTCAGCAAGTGTCTCCCTCCTTTGCTGCTGAGGAGGTCCCCCTTCACTGCCAGCCCCTTCAGCATCCCTCACTTGTTGAGGCATTTGTTCATATTCACTAGTCCCTTCCAGTTATCATTCCACTTACCAGTTCTAACCTTGATTGTGGGGTTATGCTTTAGGAAGGTTAAGATCTTAGAAAGGGTCATTTTTTAAGATGTACTAGTTCACAAAATGTTACAGACTATCCATTATGTTAATTATTTGCTTCACTTGCCTAGTATGTTATATTCACTCCTCAATTTCATGAATCAACTGTTTTAGCACTCAGTTAAAGGTGTGAAAATTACAGCACACACATATATAGAAGTTATAATTATGGCAAAGATGAATACTCCACAGGTGAGTTATTGCAGTGTACATGAAATTATGTCCACAACTACAGTTAACTGGAGATTTGAAGAGCTGATTTTAGAAGAATTTGAAACAAGTGACAGCATAGGTGAAAACTGATGGAACAGTCACAAGTAGAATATTTTGTGGGTTCCTTCTTCCGCCAGAACGATATTCCTATTTCTATCCCCTTAAATCTGCCTAAATACCCATGTTTACATGTTATATTGGCAGTTTCAGCCTCACCCTTAGAATGTTGATGCTTGTCAATAAGAAGAGAGAACGGTGTTTTCCCTAATGGCATTTTTCCCCCAAGAAATATAAAGGTTTTCATTTTGAAGTCACTGCTAAACTTTCAATATTTGACACTATATTATTGAGTCAGTTTCTAGAAGCCCAAAATTAAAGACAAGCTCTTAGCATATATATCTACTAGTTTCCTTTATACAGTTCTGAAAGGTTCCAGAGTAGCAGCCGTGTTAGTCTGTATCCTCAAAAAGAACAGGAGTACTTGTGGCACCTTAGAGACTAACAAATTTCTCTTAGGTGCCACAAGTACTCCTGTTCTTTTTACAGTTCTGAAAGTTTACCTCATTTTTCAAAAGGCTTACACAGAGGAATGAGTTTTAAAATATTGTATTAATAAACGCATATATCTGAACCTTTGTACTATTAATACTATTCATTTCTCTAACTGAAAAACAAACACTTCCTCCACCCTGATTACATGGTTCTTTCCTCTCCATTTGACCTAAGTGCTGAACACACACCCTTGACTAATTCAACATCGGTGCAAGACTACAACAGGTTTTACTTACTCTCAGAATTAAAATGAGAGTGAGCTTCTTTTTAATCTCATTTGTATCCATGTAAAGTCAACTTTTCAACTACTGAAGTGAAACTAAAAACTTATGCAGAACCAAAAGACTGGCCCCAAAACAGTGGGAGATGAAAAATGAGCAATATGAAGAGTCAGTGTTTTATGCTCTTTTATATCAGTTTTTCCAGCTGCTGAATTTGGTCACCGAATATCAATGCAGAATACGTTTTTGAATTCAAGAACGGTGTTGTTGATCGCATATCTACCTTGAGAGCACTACTCCTCACCTCAAGTGCCAGTATTAGGATATTTGGTTGGACCTGTAAAACAATTTTTCCGTATCTCTGCTCCTAAATGGAATCAATTTCTGTCCAGTATGTACAGAGCCAATACAAGAACATGGGGAGGGTTAAAATAATTCTGTGCTTGCTATCACATTTCAAGATTGCTAGATCCTACCCCACTGGCCTCCCAAGGAAAACCTCTCTTTTTATTCATTTGAAGTAGCAGCATTTAATATCATATGCCATGAAAGACTCGTCTAATGAAAAGAAGACAGGAATTCACAAAAGTGTTAGAGAGTTACATACAAGTCTGAAAAAGATAAATCTGATAAGGATTTCTTGCTGTGACAAGTATGTGTACCTACTGGTGAAAGTTACAATACATAAAAAACCCACCATATATAAAATTCTCTCTCCAAACAGAACTACAGAAATCCTAGACAAGAAAAACGACCTGGAATGAGACTCCAACACCTTCCACAAGAGAAGGGAGCACTTTATGTTCAAATGGTTTCTATCCAAAGAAGGGAAGCTATGCTTGAACTCCAGCAGGGATGCAACGTCCTTTGAAAAGAACATTCAAAAGAGCCCTTTGAAATAGACCAACAACCTTGTACGCTCACATGATAACTGAAGGGAACTCTGTCTCATGATTTGTAGACTAAAAAAAGCTATATTTTTAATTAATGGGTACATGTACTAGATTTATGAATATGACCAAACATCTTAAATGCTAAAACCTTTAGCAGTTCACTCTCACAAGTGATTTCTATACAAAAAGAGGACACTGACCTGGCAGGTGCGGGAGGCAGAAGAGCAAAAATAGTACAAACAATGGAAACTGATGGGAATTTAGACTGCCACGGTGGCACGAGCTAGGATAATGAACAGGGCCGCCCAGAGGATTCAGGGTGTCTGGGGCAAAGTGAGGGAGCTGCGGCACTTATACTCACCTGGCAGTGATCCAGGTCTTCGTCAGCATTTCGGTGGCAGGGGGCCCTTCAGTTGCTCGGCGTTTTCAGCAGCACTGATGGGCCCCCCGCCGCCGAAATGCCAGCTGCAATTCCGGACCGCCGCTGGGCCAGAGGTCGCAGGGCCCCTGTGGGGCCCGGGGCAAATTGCCCAGCTTGTCCCCCGCCCCTCCCCACCTCCCAGGCGGCCCTGATAATGAACAAAAAAAAGGAGAAGTGAATGAACAGATATGGAGTCTTAACCTAGCACTTCCAATGCTTGGCTTTTGTTATTAGGTTTGCAGACTTATGAAACTAAATGAAACAGTGTACTTACAACTGCAAATTCATCTCGATCCAACATTCCATCATGGTCAATGTCACTTAGTTCCCAAACCTAAGAGAACCAAAATATATAGGTGATTGGCGACCAACCCCCATACATGCAGTATCAAACAGCAGAATCAAAACTTCTATCTGGTTTCAGATTTTAATAATACTCATCAACCCTCACAAACAGGAGGGACCACAGGACATTGAAATTTTCCCTCAGCACTAGTTTTCAGTTAGCCATGTGCATTTGGATTAAATTGTATAAGGCCACGTCCAGACTAGGAATTAAAATCGATTTTAGATACGCAACTTCAGCTACGAGAATAACGTAGCTGAAGTCGAATTTCTAAAATCGAGGTACTCACCAGTCTGGACGGCGCTGCATCGATGTCCGCGGCTCTCCGTGTCGATTCCGGAACTCCGTTCGGATTGATGGAGTTCCGGAATCGATGTAAGCGCACTCGGGGATCGATACACCGCGTCCAGACGAGACGCGATATATCGATCCCCGAGCAATCGATTTTAACCCGCCGATGCCGCGGGTTAGTCTGGACGAGGGCTAAGAAAGCTATTTTCTGAAGGTGCAGAGAAACAGTAGGATAACATCATTCTCCTTCAAATTAAATGTTAAAATATACATAATGAAGTGGTACAATACATTAAAAGGGAGACTAATGTGGCAATTTTACAGAATAACTGCAAAGATATCCTTTGAAACAAAATACACATTTATCAGTTTGTTTTACAGTAAGGTAACTGTACCTTTTTAGAAGCAGGGGAAAAGCTACATGCTACATGTGAAAAAATCTGAAGTGTTTTACATATATACAATTAAATAAATAATCTATAAATACAATACCTCTGGAGTAAGGCTGCAAGTCTGTCAAGGAGGTCACAGATTCCACTACTTTTGTGGTGGCTGGTGCTTGCTTAGGGGCTTCCCGAGCTGGGCAGTCCGTGGGCCAGCAGCAGTTTGGGTGCGTGGGAGAGGGCTCAGAGCGGGGGGGGGGGGGTACGGGCGGTGCTTACCTCAGGGTGGGGGCTCCCTAGCTCCCACTGGGCAAGGCCCTTCAGCTCCTAGGCAGTAGGGGGTTCGGGGGGGAAGCTCTGCACCACACACTGCTGGCACCCACAGGCCCTGCCCCTGAAGCGCTCATTTGCTACTGTTCCTGGCCAATGGGAGCTGCGGCAGCCAGCGTTTGTGGCAGGAGCAGCGCATTGGAGCCCCCGGCCCCTCTGCTGCTTAGGAATGTAAAGCCGAGTAGGGAGCCGCAGCCAGCCCCACCAACCCTCCCCTGGCCACCGGAGGGGCCCCACTCCCGGGACACAATGGTCCTGGCCGGCCCTCTTCCCAAAGCACCGGTGGGGTCTGGGCCTCCTCCCCCAGTACCCACAGCCCCCCGGGGTCCCCTCCGCCCCAGGCATAGCCCCACACCCAAGTTTTAATCACAGCTAGTTTTTGTAAGAGTCACGGACAGGTCATGATTTTTTGTTTACTGCCCATGACTTTTACTAAAAATACCCATGACTAAAACGTATCCTTACTCATCAGTTGCATTTTTATTACTCAAGATATTAAACCTGAATACCCAGACATTTCTCTAATTAGTACAGTTATCTTTATTATTCAAAAAAAATCAAGTCAGTAGCCCACTAATTTTAGTTGGAATGATATTCTTACTCTTCCTAGGACATCCACCGGCAGTTTGGAGTTTAGCAGCACAGGTTTCACCTTATCTCCTGACAACAATCCATTCACAGGACTCAGACTGTCAAAGATAGCATCATATTTGGCCTTTTCTTCCAGCTGAGAGAGCAGAAGATAAACAGATTTATTATATTGGTAATGGGAACACTTTTAGAACAAAGCACACATAACCCAAGAGAACCACAAGTACTGTACAGGTAAGTAACCATTTATTCAAGTGCTTGTGCATGTATTATCCCACTCTAGGTGCATCCCAACCAGTGCTTCTATGGTGGTGGGAACTCTGAGTCTACTTTAACAGAGACTGAAAGACTCTTTCCAAAATTAGCATCTCTTCTGGGTGCCTCAATTGTGTAATGTTGTGCAAACGTGCATATAGTCTAGAGGTACTACTCTGCAAATGTCTCTGACTGGAACACTTCTCAAGAAAGCCTCAGAGGTAGCCTGGGCACTGATAGAATGCACAGTAATTTGTGGTGGTGGTGGGTGTTTGAGGTCATAATAAGTCCTAATATATGAGGAGATCCCATGAGAAAGTTTGTACTGTTGCAGTCGGTCCTCTCATTTTTTCTGCATATGCTAGAGAGAGTCTTGCAGAGGACCTAAAAGTCTTTAGTTCTATTAACACAGAATGAAAGACCTCTACAGACGTCTGAAGTGCATAGTTTCTCTTTATCCCTGTGACTATGAGATTTTGGAAAGAAACTCAGTAGATGTATCACTTGATTTAGAAGAAATTATACCACCTTTGATAGGAATTTTAGATGAGGTCTTAAGGAAACATTATAGAACATTGTGTTAAGGGGTCCCCCCACCAAAGCTTGTCGCTCTCCCAGTGGATGTGACTACTATAGATAAGCTATTCTAGCTGATAAAAGAGCAGAAGGCTAAAAGCTCAAAACGTAGTGATTTAAAACCTGAAAAGGGGAAAGAAAAAACAAACCAACAGGTGAATGAACCCAAGATTAAACTAGTGCTTTAATGGTGGATAAACCCTCACATCCTTTATAAAGCCTCTCAACCATAGAGTGGGAAAACACAGACTGCCTTTGTATAGGTGGGTGAATGGTAGCAATGGCTGCCAGGTGAACTTTTATCTAGCTCAGAAAAATGCCTGATTCTTCTAAAACGTTCTGAATCTGCAATGTGGATGGAGACAACTGATGATGGTGTGCCCGGATGGGTAACCAGTCTGTCTAGTGGAATGCTTCCTGCTGCTGATTAACATATTTTTAACTGCTTGAGAACAGACTCTCTGATAGTAGCCACTCTACATCCATGCCTTGGCGAGGAGAATGCACAGGTTGAGGTGTGTGAACCTGGCCGTAATGCTGTGATATGTCCTGGTTAACATGCAAGGTAACTGGAAGTTGAATCAATAAGCTTCACGTATCTGAGGACCAGTATTGTCTCAGCCAGGCCAGGACTAGGAGAATCATCCTGGCTTGTTCTTGCTTTAGCTTTCTGATAATCCTGGAAATCATTTGGAGCAGAGGATACATGTATAGAAGCTCCAATTCCTTTCCATAGGGGAGCAGGAATGCATCTATCACAGAATTCAGGTGCTGACCAGCCCTGAAACAGAAGCAGCTGCATTTCTTCTTGTTTCTCCAAAGCAGCACCACCTCCTCACATAAGAGATTTGACACTGCTCCACGTTGTTAGTTGAAGTAACACACTGTGGTCATATTGTCCATCATCTTTCAAGATATAGTGCTCATGACAGACAGCAGAAAGACTTGGGATACATGAATTATAGCCCTCAGTTCCAAGACATGTATAAGGCTGATTCTGGAGACCATGAGTCTACACTTCATCTAGGTGCGCTCAGCCAGCCAATAGTGGATATGTCCATCACTAAAGTTTCTCACAGGAAGAGAGTGAAGGTGGGGTAGAGCAAGTAAAATACCCCCTTTGCAGACGTTTTCCAGACTCACGCACCAGCTTAACGTTAGGATTTGAGCAGGTATGTTAATCAGCCTGTCCAGAAGATGCTTGCTTGGGTGATACGTGGACTTCAATCAGCTTTGCTGGGACCGCAGGCAAACTCAGACCCATGTGGAAAGCCATTTGTCTAAGCAAGGTGAGGCAGGATCTCGTTCTCAGGTGAGCCTAGCCTAATGCACAGGGTTAAAATGGAACAGAACCTTTCTTAAGGTGGACAGGCAGTTCATGTTGTTGAGCCAACTCCAATGAACTCAATTCTCTGAAATGGAGACAATGTTGGGCAGCCAGTCCAAGCCATTGCCCATGCTATCCCTGGTTAGGTAGAGCTAACACATCTATCTACCCAAGCTGGGCAGCACGCTCCCAGATGCAGTGCAGATGTACCCTTATATCTAAGATGGGCCTCAGACACCCCATCTTTTTGGCGATGAGGAAGCTACAGGAATAAAATAACCTTTCTCTGTGGTGTGGACAGATCTCCTCTGGAGCTCTTAGATCAAGAGGAGATTGTACCTCTTGAAGCAGTATATTTTTGAGAGAGAGATATGCGGAAGATGGATAGAGCTTAAGGCATTGACTGAAAATGAATGATGTATCCCAATTCCAGTGTCTAGAACACAACGATCTGAAATTAAGGCATTCCAGACATTGCAGAAATGGTACAACTGATTTCCAAAGGTGGAAGATGAGTCAGGAAGATCCGTTGTGAGTTGGACGCTGCTACAACTCTCAACATACCTTAACAGCCCATGGGATGTCGGCTGATGCTGTTCCACTGATTAGTAATGGGCTACCAGTATCAGTCTAATGGAAAACAGATCAAACAAAAAATATATTACTTGCAAAGGGAAAACTGAGTTTCAAGACTTTTCCACTCATCTGAATGGGCCCTGCAATCCATAATCACATTTTAATCAATCAACTAATGACGGAACAATAATTTAGAAGAAGCAATTCAAAGTGGCATGTTCTCTTCATATTCAAAGTAACATCAAAGCCGCCTTAATGTATAGCTGTACCATATTCCTTCAATGAAAAAGAAACAGATTTTAATCATCTCTACTTCTAACAATCCAAAGAAAAATAAATAGTAAAACTGGACTGTTACACACCTTGTGGGTTATAAGCAGTACAAATGTCACTTTTTAATTTTTGATGTAGTTGGTGCTCATGAAAATGAGGGAATAGCAGCACCAGAGTTGGCCACAGTGTGACCAGATGCCATGGAAGCTTTCCCACTCAATCTTCTAAGTGCAACTTCATGGTTGCCTTCAACATCCTTGTCTTAGGATTTTTGAAAACTAGAAAAAGTTCAACAGCAATGCTAACAAAAATTATTCACTATGGTCTAAATTAACATTTTCTCTTGTGACCCAAGCAGGATTTTAACCCAAATCTCCAGTAGAGCTAGACTAATGTACTCACTGTTGCACAAAAAGTCCATTTTTCAATAGCACTAAGATTGCCCAGTGAAGATGCTGCATATAAAACACTAAACCTTCCCAACTATTAGCTTAAAGTACTTAAGTTTACTGAGCTGATACTTTTTAAAAACAAATAAATAATAAAAAAAGATCTTACAAATCTAGGTGGAGGAACAGGCAAATTAAGACTACTCAGGGAAACGTCCAATCCATTCTGTGCACAGGCCACTAGTCGCAAAGCCACAAAAAACTCCTATAGAGGAAAAACATAAAATTTTTAAAGGATTTACTATACAAAAGTAATTTAAAAACTCAATTGAAGAGCTGACAATTTACAATTCTTCTACACTGGCACATTTCTTAACAGGATTCATCTTGTTAAACTAATACTTATTACTAAGCTTTAATTTATTTCAAATGACTTACAGTAACATTAAAAATAATCAATCATTACACATTAACAACTCTAGAAAACCTTAACACTTTATTGAAAGGTCTGCCAAAATATTTAACGGTGCAGCAAGGAAGGAATGCTCTACTGAATGAAGCTCTGGTCACCAAGATAAAAGAGTTTTAGTGCATTCATGCCGAGAGAGATAACAAGGACTAATTTTTTACACTATATATTCTTGGAAATGGGAGGTACAACAGTATCTTCAGAAATATCTTAATATCCTCAAAAAGGGCTCAAACAACATAGCAATCCATCTTGAGGGGCAACACACAGCCTTAACAGATTAAGCTATGAGGCAGCTTTGGGGCAGGAAGGTGGGACAAGTGTTCTCAGATGAAAATTTTGTCCTCCATAAGCCGTTCTCTTTCCATGCCTTGGTCTCTGCCTGTTTATCACCATATATTTACTGGATTGGAGGACCATCTCGTATTGTCAGATAGAATTTCAAATTTAAGAGACATTTGCTTGAAGATTTATTAGGTATGTGTCAGTTGATTCTTTAACATTACTAAGGGCAGGCTACACTTAAAATGTGGCAGCCACCCTTCAGCAACCAATCATCCTTTCCTGTGGAGCTGTGCTACTACCACCAACATGATCTTTGAGAAGCCCCGAGAGGCTAATGATAGGCCGAAGGGGAGCACTCTGTATTGGAAGTGATCCTGGCCAAGAATAAAGCAGAAAACCATTTGTGGGATGGGTGGATAATAATGTGGAAATATGGACATTGAAAGTTGAGTTCTGAGAACCAATCCCCTTTCTCTAGTGATAAAATTATCACTGCAAGTGTCATCATTTTGAATTTCTGTGCCTTCACATAGGTGTTGAGTAGTCTCAGGTTTAGGATGGGTCTCCAACCTCCACTCTCTTTTGGTACCAGGAAGCACATTGAATAAAACATCTTCCCTCTGTGCAGCATGGGGACTAGTTGTACAGCTCCCAAGCATAAGAGAGAGTTTATTTCTTGATAAAGCCTGCTCTTGTGACAGGGGTCCTCCTGAAGAGGGATGGGGAAGGGGGGTTAATTGGTGGAAGTGAAGTAAAGCGGATGGTGTAACCTGTGGAGATCTCCAAAACCCAGTTGTCCATAGTAATTAACTCCCAGGCTCATGTGAAATAATGGAGGTAATCAACTAAGGGAGGAAGGCTGGTGAATCAATGCAGCAGAAGAGGATGAGGATGGAGGTTCAAACCCTTGACCAATCGGTCAAAATTACTTCTTGGAGGTAGACTGCAGTAAGGCTGAGAAAAGGACTGTTTCCTTCTCTGAAATCTCTATCTTCTCTAGTGTGGCTCATATGACCTCTGGCAGGTGGGGAATTGGATGGGGTGGGATCTCTGGGCCATCTGAGACTTGCTGAGTTTTCTCTTGTAGGTGGGAGTATAGATACCAAGTGAATGCAAGGTTGCTCTAGAGTTCTTTGATGTTTGCAGGGACTAGTCTGTGCTATGTGCAAATTCAGACCCATCAAAAGAAAGGTCCTCAACTGTACTCTGAACCTCCTTCAGGAATCCAGAGAGCTGGAGCCAGGAGGCTCTTTTCATCACCACCACTGTAGCAACTGAACAAGCAGAAATATCAGCGATGTCATAGGAGGCTTGTAGTGTTGTCCCGGCAAGAAGTTGGCCCTCCATGATAATTACCTGGAACTGTTCTCTGTGTTGTACTGGGAGAGGGTCAACAAATGAGGTCAGCTTGGTGTAGTTTCCATGGTTGTATTTTGCCATCAAGGCCTGACAATTGGCAATTCTAAATTGTAGGGAGACTGAGGAGTAAGGTTTTCTCCCTAGTAAATCCAGGCACTTGTGGTCTTTGTCGTGAGGTGTGGATTTAGCATGGTGCTGCCTACCACTACCAAGGAGTTAGGGGAAGGATGGGAAAACTGATTCCTTTGCTAGGACATACTACTTTTTATCTACTCTTTTGCATGTAGGCATAATAAAAGCTGGGGTGTGCTTCACTAACAAGCAAGGCTATACAGGTTGATGAGGGTGAGTGGAGGAGGTTGAACAGCTTATGATGAGGCTCTAACCACCTCGAGAGGAATCTGCAATACTCTTGACCAGGTCCTGGAAAATGTTTAAAAGAAACTGCTGGGGTTGGAGTGGGAGGCATGACTGCTTCATCAAGAGATGAAGAGGAGATATTGGCCATAGAGGAGATCCTTTCACTGGCTCTAGCCTCCTGGAGGGAGTAGGTGATGCCTCTCTATGGCGGGTGGCACTTAATGCTCTAGAAAATTGTTAGTAACCAGCCATCCAATATGGCCAGGGAGGAGGTGCATAGGGCATGGGAGGAGGCACTCAAGGGTACTCACACCAGCAAGGCATTGGTGGTAAATGTGGGCTATGAACAACTGCAGCTTCAGCAGAGATGTGTGGGAAAGGACTTCTCTAGGAGTGAGGAGGAGAGCCCTGAACTGACATCTGGAAGACAGAGGCAAGGTCTTCATCAGAATCCTCTTCCTCAAGTTCACTCAGGAATGGTGGAGCACTAGGAGAGGTCTGAGGTAATAGCTGGTATTGGGCAAAGTTCAGACAAGCTGGATGTTCTCGGTACCAACAGCATTTTGGAGCTCAGAAGCAGAGAATCAGATGTCTCAGATACAGCCAGGTCCCAGGGAAAATGGAATTCCTGCTGTACCACGAGGGTAATCAGTACTGAAGCTGAAGTCTGAGGTGAAGTAGTCGTGGCTGAGGCCGGCTATGCCCTATGTATGGTACCACAGGGATTGGGAGCTCAGAGGGAAGCGCAGTTGCTGACAGTACCGAAGGTCTTGTGTGCTCCAAGGGAGGCATGGTAGGAGCCCGAGTGGGCTTCTTCAGTACCAAGGAAGAGCTCTTCTTGTCACCTTGATCCAATAACAGTCCAGATGGTCTCTGGTCCCATGGCTTTGCCACCTTGCAGTCTAGCTATGCCCTGGGTAAGAAGGCTCAACAGTACCCAATTGTAGTGCCGGGGTAGCTGAGGAAACTGATGACCTCAGCTTTTTAGAGATGGGTGCTCTATCTGGTGAATGCATGGTATGTTCTTTCAATGGCTTATGAGAGGACTCCAGTCTTCCTCTTAGATGACCTAGAACTGTGGGGCTCCGAGGCAGCAGCTTGTGTGGGGACTGACATACTGGGAGGAGGGGTGTGTGTGGCGGGGGGTGTCGGATCCCTTGGCCTGGCTTGGAGGCCAGATGCAGAGAGCTCTCCATCATGAGAAGGCAGAGCTTTCTCTATATTTTTTCTGGCTCTTGATTTCAATGCCAGACAAAAAGTTGCACTTCTGGAGGAACACGCAATTCTCAAACGTAACAGATACAGTGTGAGTGTCTGTCACGGACCGGAACTGCTTTCCAGCAAGACAGGCAGCGCTTGAAGCCAAGAGAACCAGGCACTATATCTCAGTAAGTAGAAATCTAAATACTATGTAGAGAAAATGAAACTTTTTTTTTAAAGAAAGAAGCTATATCACAAGTATTTACAAACTATGGAAAGCTAGTACTAACACTACTACCAACCATCAGTAAAAGAAAAAAATAGAGTTGAGGAAATCACAGCAGGACAACTGGTAAAGCTCCGTCTCAGGCTGAGAAGGAACTGAGGGTGGTTAGCCCCCATAGAGCTATATAACAACGGGAGGGGGCACAAGAATGACTGACTACCATGCATGTGTGGGCCAAATGGATACTGCTATGAGAAATTTCTGCTCAAAGGCGTAGGGGGCACTAGCACACTGAGAAAGAAGCAACCATAGAGACACTGACTGAAGAACTTTAAGTTCTTCCTGATTATAGCATCACAGTTTTCAATGTATTATATTGTATAGTGACACGGAGGCCAGGTAGGAATGGTGAAATCAACACCAGTGAATTGTGTTTTTCATATTCATTGTGGGTGACATTCAAACTAGAAATATTAGCTTTTTTGTAGGAAGAGTTAGGTTTAAAAATCATTGATCCTTGTTTCTAACAAAACAAACTACTGCATTCCTAAGGAAATTCTGTATTTCTCTGAAGTCTAGTTTTTCAAAAATCTGTTTGCTAATATTTTAAACAAGACATTTATCATCCAAACAAACTTATTCCCTTAAAGAAACAGTTAAAATAATCCTACCTGTTTGTTCAGGATACCTTTGCCATCTGTATCAGCTAAATCCCAAATCTAATTAAAAAAGAATTTTAAAATGTTTTATAGTTGTGCCAGAAAAAGTGTTGCTAACTGACAAATCCTCATCCTACTTAGACAGGGAATGCAACTTAAGCATAAATCTCTAATCCTAGGACTGCAAATTCTTCATAATAATGACTCATTTATGTTGACAAATGTAAATACTCTTATAATTTTATGCAACTAACAGTTAAATTGAAGAGCAGACATCAGAGATAATGAAACTTGAATCCATTAGCTAACTGGATTTGTCCAATTTTCAAAGAACACCAAGCAAGCCAGCGAAAGAGAGAGTGTTAAGGAGTCTTTGGCCCAATGTGTTTCATTCTTCAGCTTTTGCTTGTTTTACATTACTTCAATAATTTTACTTCACTTTCCATACAATCTGCTAATCATGCCTAATTATTTCTTATTAAATACACAAAGGAAACAGAACCCAGTAATTTACCATTAAACCTTTAACGTACCTTTGTACACAAGGTATACGCTTCAAGGCAAAAAAAATCCCTTTTGGACAGCACACTAGTGCAAGGGGTATTGTATGTTTTATTTATATTGCCATAACAAATTTCCCTAAAAAACCCAACAATGTTAAGTCTTAGAAGATTAAAAAGCAACTGGGGATCCAAGAATCGCATTCCTTATTCTTTGAAAGAGCAAAGCTGAAAATCAAACTTGGGAAGCCCACAAAGCAGCACAGAGAAATACATTAAGGTCACTGAGCTCAATATTTTCAAGTAAATGTAAATATAAAGTTTTACAATCTGTTACAGTCTATAAATTAAATGTTTAAAACAAACTCATAGTTCAATTTATTTACTCAACCACATGACAATTTTTAGGCTAGCTTCAAATTTGTTAATAGTTTAGAAATCACAGAATTAACGCCACTACTCTGTCCTCATTTTTCATGTATTATAGAAAGTTTTGATCAGTTATAGTTTAAGGAAAAGAAAAGTCACATTTTATAACTGAAGTGCCTGCACAACTTACCTAATACAATTCTATGATATAGGTTTGTATCTAGCATAAAATGCACGTTAGAGTTCCAAATGACCAAAATGTCCTTAGAATATATATTTTCTACCATTTAAAATAAAGTACCTGGGCTCTGTCATTTACTGGCTATAATGGTCACAGGTAACATACTATAAAGGAAGTGCAGAGCACCCTCAGAGTGCTTAGTACTTTATAGGATCAAACCCTAATCCTCATAGCATAACTTGCACAGAAAGTACAATACAATTTATCCACGGAGGTTGTATCAGTGATTTTAAGGTACTTTGGATGAGAGGTGCAATATATAAAAGCAAATTATGTATATAAAATGATACTATAAAATATATATACACACTAGTATTTCAATTCGGAGAGGAAACTGACAACAGCAAAAGGCAGCTTAATTAACGGCGTAATATTACTCATCACATAAGTAATACCTTTCCAAGTATTAAGTCTGTCAGCCCAGATTTTTTCAAGAAAGCAGCAGCATCAGAAGCCACCACTCTTCCAGTGTTACCAGAATCAACCTGCAAAAGATACCATCACAGGTTAGCGCCCTAAATTACTGCAACATACACCTGCCTCACCATTAGGTTACCAGGGAAGAGTGCATATATTTTTTATTCTAAAGTGACTAAGTTCTCTCCAGTGTATTTCAACAGCTTCCTTTCAAAATGAAAGCATTTTACATTAGAACTGATTCATTTTAGCACTCAGTTTAAAATGTATCCATTATTTCACTGTCAAGGCCCCAGAGGTTAACATTTTAGGCTAAGTTTATGCACACTTTGTACTTAAGAGTTAATACTAAGGACTTAAATATTATTACACTCGTTTTTATTTATGATCATACATACATTTTGCAATCTGTTTAATACTAAGACTTACAGAGAAGATCTGAGAAATAATTTATCACAATGCTTCTACTATAGTCTATTAAAACTATATTTTGAGAGAAAGAGAGAGAGACAGACAGACAAGCAGGGTAAAAAGGTACTATACTTCATTCCAAGAACTTAACCACACAACAGATTCAGTTTTATCATATTCAATATAAAAAAGGAACAGTCAGACAGGAGTTAGAATATTGAATGTTTAAAATCAAATGGCTAACATGAAGCTTTCATTACATTTAAGATACACAGAGAACTCAACTCAGCTCTCCTTTAGTTCCAGGTTAGCAACCTAACCACTAGATCACCTTTCCTCTCACAGTTTATTTTAAATATAGATTGAATTAATTCTAGTCAGAAATGAAGGAAGATAGTAACATGCATCCAATATGAAATACTTCATTTATTTGTTTTACAAATAAAAGCTTTAAGAGTAGCATTCAAGTTTTCTGTCATTGATTATGATTGTGTTTTAAAGTCTCCAGCAGAAGGTATGGGATTTCAAGTATACATCTGAGTAATAGTCAAAGAAGAAATTGTACAGTAGAGATCTTATTTGGGTCAGACCACCACCTGAATCTCTTCTTATCAGTTCTTCCTAATTGTAGATTTTCTCCTTTAGGAACTATGCCTACAAAATATCTGGTTTCTATGTACATACAGGAATCCTCATTGAGTAGTTCAGAGTTCATTATTAATAAGCCCTGGAAAAGTCTGCAATGGTCAACTGGTCTTTGGCCATCCCAGCTTTTAGAGTTAGCCTTTTCCTCTCCTGGAGGAAACTGCGGTAATTTGTACATCCAGCAAGTCAATGATAATTTTGACAATACATTGAGGTACAGGATTGCATTCTTTCACATTTACAGAGAGGTTCCTAGGACAGGATGTCACCTAATCTCCGGAGGGAGCAAAATATCATAGCTATATATCAGATTGTAAAGAATAAACTGAAAGCAATGCGCTACTTTACTACTTTGCAGAAACTCACAGACACATGAAATTACAGATGTCTGGTTACAAAAATTCAAGTTGAAAAGGTTAAAATTTCCTTTTGTTTGGTCTGTGACAAGACAATTATTGATGTTCTTTTGACGGATGCATATTTTTGTGAGGCTGGGCAGGTGCCAGCTTATGCCAAGGCCCATGGGCCTCAATGAACACTGACAAATGCAGAGCTGGAAACTAGTCTGGCTCACCTGCATATTAGTATTGTTAAAAATGATATCAGAATTATAGGAATGTGTTTAGACTTTATGAAATGTTTGTAGGATTCTGCATTTATTAAATGTAACTTATAATATCCGTACCCCATTTTTATAAAGGTAATATTTGAAGTGTTTGCTCAGTGACCATAAAAGTGTTTGCTAAAACTGTAAAACACAGCAGTCAGGGGAGAAGCATGACCAAATGTGAAATACTAGCTTGCCACAAGAAATGTCATCTACTCCCCAACAAAAGAAGGCATATAGACACCAACCAAACCATTGCAGAACACATCAGTGGACAAAGACTTCATTGATTGCTTCCCCACATCCATGAAGAGGACATGTGCAAAAGCACTCATCCAATCATAACTTGAACACTGGGGGGAGAGCATAAAAATCCGTCCAGGAGAAATCATCATCATTATGCTGACTGGATTTTGGAGAGGGCAACATTTCCAAGCACAAGCGAGGGATTCCCCAAGCTGCTTATCCCTAAAAAAACATATAGAGCTTGCACATTATAGCAGCTTCTATTACCTTTTGCAACCTAGGACTAACTCATTTGTATGTGTGTGTTTGCCTGCTTTAATCTTGTCAACACTTGCTTTTTTCTAGGTTATCACAGGACTGGCTACAAGTGTTATTTTTGGTAAGAGACTACAGTACAACCAACATGCAGTAAGTGACAGATCCTTTGGGACTGGGAGTAACCTGAATATTAGTGAGATTTTTGGTGAAAGGGGCCATCTACCTCAAAGAAAGGCTGCAAAAACAACAACTTCACGTTCTTTATCACGGATAGTAATGCCCTGAAATTCTACAGGATTTGACAGCTATTACAAGCATTACAAAGGACAGAGCAAAACAAATATAACTGAGGACACTTTGGCCTGCAGCCAGTCTTTAAAGACAAAGACTGATCGGAAGCTGTTCAAATAAAATATGAAAATGGAAAATTGAAGAATGGTGAGTGATGGAATTCAATTAATGTCCCAAATTTAACTTGGCCAATACTTTAAAAGATAATCCCAGAAGCAGAGAAGGCATTTAATAATCCTAAAGAAAGGCTTTTTTAAATCCATTGTTTAGTTGATCAATGAAGTGTAATGTTCACTAAACATTATGATTTGTAGCTCTCTCTGGAATAAATTGAGAATGGCTAGTGAGAAGTAATGCTACAGATAGGGGTTTTTAAGCAAACTATTGAACTTTCTCTAGTATGTTCTTGCTTATATTGGTAAATATCTATAGTCTTTTGGATTTTCTTTTAAACCAAGAGTATGATTACACTGTCTTGCAAACAGAAATTGCACAATTCTCCCTGTTCAAGGAAGTAACAGAACATTTGAGGTATTCAGAGCACTAGACACTCCTGAAGACCGTTCTAGAATTCACTGACAAAAGCTTTGATAAAAAAGCCCTGGATAGCTGTCATTTGGAAGGTACGTGGGAGCAGGTTCACCTTCATCTGTTGATATTTCCACTTCTAGTGGTACTTTTTGTTCTCTAGCAATCAGCAGGATTTTTAGAGTATGCAAAAAAACAAACAAGCAAACAAACAAACTACTGTGATTTAGTAAGAGTCTGAAGGTGAATAAAGTTTTTAGCAGAACTTTAAATAGCTTCTCACTTTATAATCAGTATTTTTTATTTCTTACAATAGTGGGTTCAACAGTCAGGGATTTAGTAGGATGGTATAACATTTGCAAGCTTATGGCTGCCTTCCCCCCCTCCCCCCCCCCCCCCTTTTTTTTTTTTTTTTTTTTTTTTTTTTTTTTTTTAAGTATGCTGGGCAAATCAGCAAGCTCCTTATAATTTACATGCAACTGTATTGTCAAACACAGCCCCATTTTATACCCAATGGGTCCTATCTGTAACCTAATCTAGTCGTTTTGGCATCCATTCAGGAAAGTGCTTGTTGGATCAGTGTTTTTCCACTTTTAGGGAAACCCCAGAGCCATATTGAGTCAGCAGTGTCTATTTTTAAATCTTCAACTTTATCCTCTAGGAAGGCGACTTTCTGAGGAGCTGCAGACAGGTGGTTGTTATTTGAGCTGATTCCAACACTGCTACTTTTTTGTTCCCCAATGTTAGCTTATTCTGAAATCAGCCTTTCCTTTCAGTTAGTTGGTCGACAAACAACTGAAGAAACTTGAAGACTGAAAACTTACTATTTGTTATAGCGGTCAAGTTTAAGGCAGTTTCCTATATGATCCTGGTAGCCAGATTGCTGGGACTTGCTGGCTGTATGGCTCAGCTGTCTTGACCATATTCCCTGATTTGCTCTCCCTGTTTTCGAGTTGAGAGTCCTGAGAGCAAGTTTACCAAAGCTGTCTTCAATAATATTAAAAAGGAATTTTTTAGATTTAGAAAGGTACAGCTCATTTAAATTAGTTAGAATGCAGAAATTAGTACTTGAATGCGGACCTTAAAAAAAAAATTCAGCTAGGAGCTCAGAGACATTGCTTAAATATTACGCTGAATCACATTACTTTATGGATTTAGTTAAAACAATTTTACTTTCTAAATTTCAAAGTTACATCTCACTAATGGGAGCCACTTGCCCTGAACACTTGTGAGAACAAGTTCAGTAAGGGATTCCCATGCAAGATTCCTAATGTGAATCTCAGAACAGCTGCTGGTTTCACAGATTTAAAAAGCATTTTTGGATTCTTCTATCACTAATGCCAAAGTAAACCCCTCAAGGAAACCAAAATACAATAGGTACTTGTATGTCATGAAGTAGCTTTATATACTGTAATCATATTTAAGAGATCCGAAATTCAATAACTCAGACCATGATCAACAGAAGCTATCCAATTACAGTATTATCTTCCATATTGTATTAGTTTCCATTTGGAATGGATTTTCCTATTAACTTATTGTTGGATCTCTATAGCTCTGTATCAAGGTAATTAATCTTTTGTAAGTAATTCTTAAAATATATTTACACAAATTGAATTAAGAGAAAAAAAGTCAGATAGCTGTATTTTAGAGGATACACTGATCAAAGCCAGAACGAAGGAAAAGGAAAAGAAAAGAGAAAAGAAAAAAAAAAAGAAGAAGAGACAAGAGAAAAACACCCTAGAAAATTATTTTAACTGATTTCAGTTATATACACTCTTGAAAAATACCTTAGATCTAATATTATGAAATTAGGTAACCTCCATACTATTACTGAACCAAGGTTATAGACCATATTCATTTCACAACTCATGCTACATAGGATGAAATCTTTTTTCCTGGAGGTTTCCTTAGCACTGTGATAGTATTAAATGTTTGAGGAAAAGTAAATGATGACCTTGTTTTCAACTCAGCTGAGTCCTCTCAACTACTGCTACTATGATGTGTAAGGCTAAAGGATACTCTATCAGCACCAAATGAAAAAGACAAAATGAGGACTGGGGAATGCTAGACATCACTTAAAAAAAAAATCAACACTCACATCAATCCTACAAACTTAGTTGCATTTGACATTTTCTGAACTTAATCTTTCAAGTAAATGCATTCCACCATTATTCTTGGTGACAATGACATAAAAAGCTGTTGGACTGAGCCAGTAAGCAGGTGTGCCAGCACAGCAACCTGCCTGACAGTGATGTCACATTTGAAGGTTCCCCTGTCTTTGACTTGCCAGGAAATTTATGAGTAGGGGCTGATGCTTTACCCAACCATATCATGCCAAAGATGTTGTAGTTAAATTTGATCAGATATGCATGAGTGACTCAGACAGGAATTATAGGTATATGCATGCTGGAGGTGTGCCCAGCTCTCATAGTGAATATGGGGTAGTTTGATTTGTTGCTCTGCACATATCTCAAGAACGGGGTGGAGGAGGAGGACAAGGTAGAATCTGAAGCAACTCTTCCACATTAGGCAAAAGACTAACGATATTCAGGTTCTTAATGTATGCTCCTCTGGTTCCACATGAAGAGCTGTCTCTGAAGTCCAGGACATTAGGCAGTTTCCCAAATTTTCAGTTTGTGCTTCTGAACATGTGACGAATCATTAAGAAATTCATCTTCATCCATGAGCTTACAAATAAAGCATTCAATCTTGATACCATTTAACAGCACAGTCTTAATAAATCAGCTGACTGTACTGCAGAAAGTCTGTCAGTCAGGTTATTCAGTATAGCCTAAGTTTAAAAACTGAGAAGAGTGAATAATTATGCTGTTTGCATCTGGACTCAAATGTAATGCCCCCACTTCAGAGGGAGATCCATTCAAGCATGTCCACCTGATCTCCAAGCCCCAGGACAAAAACTAGGAAATCCACTTCTCAGATTCTTGCTTGAGCTGTTGTTGGGCTTGATGGTAAAATCAACATAAAAGTTTCCCATGTCAATGTAACACATGCAGACAATGACTCTTGTCTTGCTTAGGACCTCATGCGTTCCATGACATTGGATTCTTGCAAGTAACATCAAATTCTCCTAAGTACCATGACTCAACTCATATAGATGTACATATATTGGATTTGTCCCTCAATACAGGACCGACAAGGGGAGTATGACTCAACTATGACAAAGATGTGATCCTCATCTCCTTAAAGTTGACGTCAGGGTCCATCCTTGCTCCTGTCAACGTGGTGGACCTCTTCTCCTTTAATGGCCAACCTCTGACTATTGGATCCAAAATACAGAGTCTGGGAGAAAAGTACAGTAGTGGAGACCCATCCCCCAACCCAAGGGAGAGGAAGGTGGGAGGCAGAAAAATATAGAAAGCTGCCCTTTTCCAGCTGATAAGGGGACTTCATTTGAAATGTATCAGATACTTACTAATCAGAGGCTAATAGATGAAACTGAGCCCCTAAGCAAGGTCCAAAGAGCACCTTAGTCGGAATCAATCAGCTCTTTCCCTCCTCTCAGCAGCTGAAGCATACTCAGGACTGAGTTTCTTAATAGGAGGTCTGTAGTAGTTCTGCCAGATGATGGCAACGATTTATTTTAATCTCTAATTCACTCATACCAAAACACAATTAAATAAACCAAAATTGTCCCCATTTTTACAAGCCATCAACTTGGCAGTTGATAACCCAACTTCATTTCAGGTTGATTTGCAAGGACATATACCAGATGAAGAGGAAAAAATGTATTTGCCTGCTGATGATGCATTCCTCTATTTACCTGAGATTGTATTGAACTATAACATTTAACAAGTTCAACCTAGAGTTTACTTAGGGTATTTCTACACTTGAAATGCTACAGCAGTGCAGCTACACCACTGGAGCTCTTCATTACAGACACTACCTACACCAATTAGAGATGCTCCCATCCATGCAGGGAATCTACCTCCCAGAGAGCCGATAGCTAGGTTGATAGAAGAATTCTTCCATCTACCTAGCACTGTCTAGATCAGAAGTTAGCTCGGTATAGCTAGGTTTCTCAGGGGTACAGATTTTTCACATTCCCCAGACACACAGCTACACCAATGTAAAATCACTGAGGGCACTATCACAATAAAATATATATTAGTCAAACTAGTTTAGGATCTGGGCCCTTAAGCGTGGATCTGCCCCATGGTCTTTACCATTTTAACAAAGTATTTTAAGGTTGCAGTGGTTTTCCTTGATACTCCATGAAGAAGTTACACAATACTGAACCCACCCTACACAGTCCAACACAAATATTCAATCTTCATCTCTAAAAGGAATATGGCAACAAGAGAAGTTTTTTAATTGAACTAGAAATTTAGAGCAAGAGAATAAAAACTCCTACCTGTCGATAGTACTTCTCATACACAGGATTTGCACTCGATAGCTATGAAGAAAGATACATAAGATTATATGATTAATATGCATAATTTTATCAGTTTAATTCACTTTATATGATCAGAGTTACATAATTTAACATGGAAAACTAGACATTTTATATATGTCTTAAACTGTCTTTTTCTGTCAACTTATAAGATTGTTTACACTTTTGTTGTAGCTGCATTGGTCTCAGAATATGAAACAAAGAAGTCAGATGCACTATGAATCACTTTACGGTTTTCAGACTGAATTCCTTAACATTCTCTTTAAAAGGTCTTGATACTAAATGCTACTGGTTTTCACTTTCAGAACTGTGTGCATTAAGAAATCACCCCATCTGGAAGTTAACACAGACACCAGCTCCACGGTAGATGAGAGACACAGAGTTCATAGGGTAGTGCAGTTTAAATGCGCCACTAGGAATTACAGGATATCCCAACAGAAATCTATCCCAGCACACAAGTTAGTACAGCACCATTGTGTGTATAATTTACACAGATCTGGCAAAGTGGGGATCCTCCACCTGTGCTAGGCTAGCCTGAGCTAACTTCACAATGAAGACAAACCATAAAATGATATTCTCAGGAAAAGGCCTTCAATTCACTTCCCCTACTAGACCAAGGAAGTCTGAGTTGTGACACTTTTGGTTCTGGGGCAAAGCAGATCTTTTTTAGTATGTGTTTGTCCGAGACATGCTAGGGAGGCCGGAGAGGGCTATTATGTTTTGGGGACTGCCCTTCCTTTATCCTGAAGAAAGGAACAAAAAACTGTAGGTTTTATTAGATGTTTATGCCCTGAAAGGTATGTCTACACAGAAACTAGATACCTGCAGCTGTCCTGTGCCAGCTGACTTTGGCTCAAGGGTCTTGGGCTACAGGGCTGTTTCACTGCTGTATAGACTACAGGCTCAGGCTGCAGCCCAAGCTCTGGGACCCTCCCACCTCCCAGGGCCCTAGAGTCCAGGCTTCTCCCCAAGCCTAAAAGTCTATACAGCAGTAAAACACCCCGGTAGCCTCAGCCCTGCAAGCCCAACTTAGCTGGCATTGGCCAGCTGCGGGTATCTAGAGTTGCTGTGTAGCCATATCCTAAGACATGCTGATCAAGCACATTTTTGTAAGGCGTACAACTAGCATTATCAACAAATGGATAATGGGTTATATTTACTACCCTTAACTGGGAGTGCTGACCACACTGTAAATCTAACAGCTACACAAATCAGTAAGAAAGCAGAATACCATTTCCTCTGACTACAAACCAAAAATACTATTAATTCCATGTACAATGCAAATACATGACTAATCTTGCAACCTCAAACACGTGCATATGTGAGTAGGACTTGACCCGAAGATTTTATAATTATAGCATGTATTTCTAATTTCAGATTTAAAAATCTTCTAAACTTGCATACAAATTGGACACTGACAAAAATACATAAGCAATTGTAGGAAATATTTTACTACAGTACATTACAAGATGGGCATTTTAGGTTTAAATCTATTTCTCTTGTAGTAACACTTTATACTGTAGCCTCTTTGGCCCAGTGGTAAACCAGTATTTGGGGCCTTGCTGGGTTGTTTCTATTGGAAGGATAAATTGATTAAAAGTGTAAAGGATTTATTTGGTGCATTGCTGTTTATTGGGGAAGAATGTATGCAAAGTCCACTCTTCCTGACCATAGCAGAAACAGATGACTGGAGGAAATTTCCTTGTTCAGAAATCCCACTATTGGGGACCGACTATGATAACCCAAAAGTCAAGTATCAGAGTGGTAGCATGCATCCGACGAAGTGGGTATTCACCCACGAAAGCTCATGCTCCAAAATGTCTCTTAGTTCATAAGGTGCCACAGGATTCTTTGCTGCTATCCCAGAAAGTGAGGCTCAGGAACCAAAACAAATAGAAATAGACAACTGGAGAACACTATATAAATTAAAATGATTGAGTTACTAAGTAAACTATTTGGAAAGTATGCTTATTTACTGACATATTAACATTTGAATATTTGTTGTGTCCCCCCCTCCCCATAACCCAACTATTTGTAGCAAGGGTTGAATTCAGACCACTGGGTTTGGATTTAAGGTGTTGGCAGCAAACGTCAAGAGTTGTCACCCAGTATCACGCTACCTCAGATCTTTTTATGGCCAGATACCCTATTAGGATTTAAGTTAAATTTCCTGAGTCAGTTTTAAACTTACTCAAGGAATCTAAGACAACATATACAAAAGGACGTTGCTAGACTGACTTCTTTAAGAAATGTTTTTAGAACATTGGTGTTAGATCATTGATGTTATTTACTATGAATTTCCTTTCCCACTTAATCTGCTAGCAAATATCTAACAAGGGACACCATGTTCAAGCAATTTATAAACTGTTTGTTAATTCTATCAGCTTGATGAGTGCTTCTCTAGTTTATTTCTGCACTAATGCTCAGAGAACTTCATTGCTGTGAGATTTGAAAATGTTTACAAAAGTGTATTATTTCTATTACTGTAGCACCTAGGAGCCCTAGTCATAGACCAGGACCCCGCTGCTACATGTTGTACTAAACACAGTCCCTGCCTCACGGGCATTACAGCGCAAGTACAAAACAAGAAACAGATGGAGACAGATAGATGGGGAGAACAGGTAAACAATGAGACAATATTGGTCAGCATGACAGGCAGGTAGAGAGGTTAGTACTATATTCTCTATTAACGTAAATAACGCGCAAAAGTTTTCACTATTCTACACTGATCACAGCTAAATTGGATCTTTCTTGCTAGCTGCAGCTAAAAAATGTGGTGTTATACTTGTAGTCCATATAGGATATTCTCCAGTCAAAGACAACTAGTTTCAAGTAGACAGCTTAAAATGTTGCCTGTAAAGATCTGAAATACCCCATTGTCAGAATGAGTAAGCCTAAAATCTGGGTGGCTACATTTGTGTTGCTTCAAGTAAACATTTTATAATACAGAGACGTCCTTCTGAATCATCTTAATACTTCATTCAGGTCAAATCCACAGGAACCCTAAAATAGTTTGCAAATACAACCAATTAAAATTACAAACAGAATTCTGAAACAAAACTATCTAGCGAGTGCAAAGAATAAAAACCACAAAACTGAAAGTGTTTTAAGGCATCAAGTCTACACTCAGATTAATGGTCCCATCTCCCCTTCCTCTCCCCCAAGAGAGGGACCATTAATCTGCAACCTACATGCACTACAAAACAATGTCATACTTCTGTTCAGCAAAACACTATTCCAGCCAAACCTACCATTGTTAGTCTTGGACAGGAAACACATGCATGTTCAGGTCATGGAACTACAATCACTTTACAAACTCAAAATAATCTTTTCATTCAACACTCATAGTATAAGCCAATAAAATTTCTCTCTAGATTTTCGATTTTGGGGCTCATTTTCATTATATCAGTACAACCACAGAAAATGGAATTTCCTGTGAAAGTGGATAGTTTGGAAGACAGTTTCATTTTACTGGCAACAGACTTCATAGTTTTCCCATAAAAGAATACTGAGCAAAAAGGCGAGTGTAACAGATGACCTGTGTACTGTAGCTTTTTCCTTGTGTCAATATATCATAAGGAGTATTTTGAATTCTTCAGTGCCAGTTAGGAATTTTGCCAGGTAACACTTCTTCACTTTACTGGAATTGGCACATACAGTTGCAGAGTGGAAACTGTGGACTCATTTTCAGTGTGAATAGTCAGATTCCACGGTACATAAAAAATTAAAATATACCATTGTAAATTCCATTAAAAATTAATTACTTTAACACTAACATCTGTTCCAGTAATTACCCTGCAAAGATTACAGTTTGCGTTGAGAATGTCTGGCCCTTACAGAGTCCTAACCTAGGAAACGAAGGCCAGCTTTATAGCCATCTGTCTCTTTGTCTTTCTGGCTTCAGTCAATCAGCCCATTATATCCTTTCATGTTTTTAATCCATCACCATCACCCCCACGATTAAACAGGGGTGTATTTTAAGTCATTAAAACAGTTTTTCCCCCTTAGCCTCTGTCTAACAGGAAGTAAAGGAACACCAACACCATCTACCCACGAAAAAAGAAAAGAAACCAAACAAGCTAATATTTTGCAGTTTTCTCCATCTATCTCAATGTGAGACTGAAATACTATATTCTGCCTCCACGTGAAGGCATGCAAGATTAATATTAGTACTTCCAGACCCACATCCCAAAATTGCATAATCTAGAAATGAGCAAACACTACTTACTGTCCCCAGTGCTGAAAGAGACCCAGAACACTCAAATAGTATTCCTTAAGGAATAATGAGTGCACCAGCTCTCCATTTATGTGACCTAGGGGGAAAGTGGAAGAAAGAACCAACTCTGCAGTCAGTTTCTCTGTCCTTTTCCTGGGACTCCATTTTCAGCTTCAGGAAAGAGATTTGATATATTAGTCTTCTGAATTAACCTCTCAGTGGCTCTCCCCCTTGAGATATCTTTTCCACAGTGGTGGATTGTTCAGGCATTGTGATGCACTGATTAATCAGGCTCATTGATACAAGTGAAGGACATATGAAAACTGAGGCATCTTCACTCAAAATTAACTGTAAGTCCAAAAAAAACCCAGTTTTAAAGAGTATTTACACTCTCTAGTACAACTCTGTACAGGTTTATAGAATTGGGGGGGGGGAACCTTAGGTCAGCCTCCCTCTCTCTTTGGCAACTTAGGACAGTTCTCTATTCTATTGTTTTGCAGTGTAGTTTGAAGTGTTTAAAGATAAAAGGTTTCCCATCACTTCCCTTACCCTATACCATAGCCAAGAACAGCTCCGCTTCAGGATGTTTTTCTTGATTTTCAGCCTAAAATTTTCCCTTCCTAATTTCATCCTATTAAGTCTAGTTAGACCCCCTTTTTATAATGCTACATAATTCCACTTTGCCTGCAACTCTTACAATTTTCAAATATTTGTAGAGGGTTCTTCAGACTTCAGGTGCTTGTAGGAAAGGCCAAGTATTTAACTGTGTGGCTTGGATAAAGACTGGAGAACACTGTACAAATATCTGAAGGATTGGCTTTTATTGCTGTCATATGATAGACAACTCATGTCTAGTTTGCTGTCCACTATCATCTCAGAGACTCTGTATACATCAGGGGAAAAAATGTTGTTTTGGTTTTTTGGTATCAGTGAAGCCCTCTCAGTGGTAGAAACAGGGGAACTGTATTGTAGACTGGGGTAGGCCATTTTCCCCACCCTCACAATGTTCTTGAGTCCTCTGTAAGCTTAGGGAAAGGCAGCTTAATATTTTCCATGTTTGTCTTGAACTAATTTTTCCTAAATATATTCATTCGCATTTTTCTAAATCAGTCTCATATTATTGTTTTCTGCCCATTTAATTTTTATGCTATATACAAAAGGGTAAAAAAAGTTACAGTGGAATCCTCTAATAGGCCAGAGGTAATTCTCAACATCAGACCAATTCAGAAAACTTTATTTAAAACTAAGATTCACTATAACCTTAATAATGTCAATATATACAGTGCATTTAAAAGATTTGAAACTTTCATTCTACTTCACTATAACTCAACTGTACACCTACTGAATAATACACTAGAGCATTTCTACAACTGAATTTAGACAGTGTAATGACATTCTTCATCTCCTATGCAAGTTAACCATGTCTTGATTTCTTGTTACGCAATCCCTCATCCATATCACCACAATAATCAATGCTGGACTATAAAGCCTACCTAAAATGAAAAAGTGGGCTAAATGTTACTTAATATTGAGTTCTAAAGTTTTCAATATTGTTTTCAGGGATTAAAGTAAGGAGTGTGTTGGTGAGCACAGCTCCTGCTCACTAAAAGCAGACAGCTCCCTCTCTTCTTCGGGTGATGCAGCAACTTTCTCTCCTGTGTCAATCTCCTTTAAGTGGCTATTTTATCCTCTAATGGTACGGGAAGAAACCTTAGAGATTTGCATAGTTTTCCACAGTGCGCACAGAACACTTTCACCAAGAGACAAATGGCAGGGGTTCTCCCTTACTCTTGCCAAAAATGACACAGTCTTAATGCCAGATAGTAAAACAAAATTCTCAATTTTTTCATTTTGCAGATTTATTGGGTATATGAGAGACATGGCTGAGAGTTATACAGAAAAAGGAAGTTGACTGGTTAGCTTTACCTCAGGTGCATGTTACCACATAGCTCAGGGGTGGCCAGCCTGTGGCTCCGGAGCCATATGCAGCTCTTCAGAAGTTAATATGTGGCTCCTCGTACAGGCACCGACTCCAGGGCTGGAGCTACAGGCGCCAACTTTCCAATCTGCTGGGGGGTGCTCACTGTTCAACCCCTGGCTCTGCCACAGGCCCTGCCCCCACTCAACTTCTTCCCACCCCCTCCCCTGAGCCTACTATGCCCTCACTCTTCCCCCCCTCCCCGCCTCTGCATGCCATGAAACAGCTGATTGGGAGGTGCAGGGATGGAGGGGGAGGCACTGATTGGCAGGGCTGCCAGTGAGCGGGAGGCACTGAGAGCAGTGGGGGATTGAGGGGCTGCTGACGTATTACTGTGGCTCTTTGGCAATGTACATTGGTAAATTCTGACTCCTTCTCAAGCTCAGGTTAGCCATCCCTGGCATAGCTAGTTTGTTGAAATATATTAACATGAAACCTATTGCTTATGTGTTCCAACAGTAAAGAGTATCCAAGGGTTCCACAATTACACATTCAGGTTTGTACTCAGCAAGACTATTCAGAGACCTGTTTTATGCCACAAAGTGTATGTATAATTATAGATGCAATAGTGACACCATACTTAATTTTATACTGAGATTTGCACTAGAAGTAGGACAAAATCTATTTCACATCATAATGGAATATAGTCTCCAAAATTGGCACAATACAGGACAATCACATTTTCCATGTCATTTTTAAAAGAAAAATATTTACTAACTTCTACAAAGGAAACATTTGAAAGTGCTTCCTTTTTAAAATGTTGCCTTCCCCCCTACACACACATCTGTGTTTCTCTAGCTAAATAACCAGTTCTGACCCACTCCAAGTTTCCTCCTCTCTCTCTTCCTCTCCTCCCATTCCCAGAGAGAGACCACACATAGGACACTGTTTAAACTTTAACTTAAACAGTGGCCTTACTTTTCAAAAGTAGTAATCTTTGAGTCCCCATCCTAGGGCACCTTAAAGGAGGCCTGATTCTCAGAGGGTAGGAGCTCAGAACTTTTTGAATATCTTTAACGTTACTTACCCCAAAATTGGAGGTACCCCAAATCATTAGTCACTTCTGAAAGCTTAGGCCAAAACATTAGTGCCCTTATTTGTCATGACCCTGATATGAGTTTTGAGAAAACTAGATAGGTGTATCAAATTACTTTTGTTTTATGACATCTATAGCTTAGCTCCCCAACTACGTGCAAAAAAGGAACAATATTTCTGAATCAGTGGAAATGTCCGAGCCAGCTCTATCCTTGATTTAACTAGCTGTGCTCTGCACATGCACTTGGTGAACCAAAGAGGCATGCTGGGCAGTGAGGTATTCTGGGATGGGCAGGAGGGGGAAAAGGAGACGGGCTGTTAGGTGACAAACCCAAGGTGGGGAACAGTGTGTAGAGAACTAAACAGATCTGGGCATTAAATACAGAATGCTTCACCTCTAAATCATTGATTCAAAGCAAAGCCTTGTCACGCGTGCTTTCACAGTTTACGTTACATTAGATTTTAGTTTCAGTTCTTAGCATCCACATCATTAACACCAACATCACAATTAGCACATCTTGCTCGTTTCAGTGGAGAAACGAAGAACTGAATGGGCCATACGGGCCCCTAAAACAGGAGTTTCAAGTTAAGGCACATTGCTGGAAGTAGTGCAACTGCCACTATCCATAACATTTTTGTTGTGCAACGGGAGGGCTTACCTTGACTGTCAATCCAACATTAAATTTACACATACACACAGTTTTACCCTGTGCACATCTTTACAGAAAGCAAAGTAATAAGAAAACAAGGCTTATCTATCTATAAGCACTCTCCCCCACAAAGCACACAGTGTCTGTATATTTAAAAAAACGTACACTGGGACAATAAAAAAAAAAAGAGAACAAACCTGGATCATGGCAAACCTGGGTCTCTCAGCCATGGTTAAAGTTTGCCTTATCATAGCAGAGTAAGACAGACAGTTTTGCTGAACTAGTCATTTGTACACCTGTTATAAAAAGCAACTGTTTTAAAAATATAATGCTTTCAGGTCATCAAAACAAAGTAAAACTTAATCTGATTTGCACTTAAACCTTTGATCTTTGTTTCCAAGTTATTCCTTCGAGACCCCCAGATCATTAACATTTATATTGTGCCCTAAAGAACCAGTAAGACTCCATCTGCAGGTCAGCTGCAGTGAGGGAGCGAGGACATCTGAATCCACAGAGAGGTGGTTCCTTCTCATGCCCCTCCAAAAAAAAAAAAAACCTCAGAATGCAAGGCAAGCATGTAGGTCAGCTGTTTACATGCAAACCAGTTCTGTAGAAACAAAACATGTTGCAGAATTTCTCTTACGCTCCAAACTATATTCACAGTGTTCTTATTAGAAATATATCCATGTGCTCTGCAGGTATTTTATTACTATTTCTGAATTACTCTGACTTTGCAGTGCTTTTTTCCTTTACGTATTTAACAGCTGAAATTGATATTTTTTCCCACAACCTAGCTTAGGTTTTTAGTTACAGAACATACTTGTCACTCTGAGTTAGACACCAAAATGCAATCTGTTATTTAATTGCTGGGAAATGTTGTTTGAATATTGTAACTGCACTTTATTAACACCAAGGATGAAAAACTCTCAGAGATGTTACAGACGCTAAACCATTTGAGAACAGCCTGGTTTCAGTTTGGGAACATCAAACTTCCCGGTTACACTGACCACAATCGGGGGGGTGGGGAAGAGGGGAGGGGAGGAGAAGAAATATATAGGGACTCTGGATTATACTTACATTAAACTAGATATTGTCCCCATTCCTCTCTCATGTACATTGCATTTGTTTTGTATATTTTTTGGTTTCTTACTCTCTCATTTCATTACATTGCAATTTTATGTAAGATGTTTAAAAAAAAAAAGAATAAACTCAGCCATGACATTGTAGCATTTCATATATAGGATTGCCCTCACAATACTATCGTTTATGGTCTGTCAGCACTTCTTGTATACATCCTAACTTCCTGGGTTTAAATCTGCACTGAAGAAACTTGGTATGTCTACATCTAAAATTTTGCAGCGCTGGTTGTTACAGCTGTATTAGTACAGCTGTATAGGGCCAGCGCTGCAGAGTGGCCACACTTACAGCAACCAGCGCTGCAAGTGGTGTTAGATGTGGCCATACTGCAGCGCTGTTGGGCAGCTTCAAGGGGGGTTCGGGGAACGCGAGAGCAAACCGGGGAAGGAGACCAGCTTTGCCGCGGTTTGCTCTCGCGTTCCCCGAACCCCCCTGCAAACCGCAGGGAAGGAGACCTGCTTGCACGGAGGTTCGGGGAACGCGAGAGCAAACCGGGGAAGGAGACCAGCTTTGCCGCAGTTTGCTCCCGCGTTCCCCGAACCCCCCTGCAAACCGCAGGGAAGGAGACCTGCTTGTTCGGGGAACGCGAGAGCAAACCGGGGAAGGAGACCAGCTTTGCCGCGGTTTGCTCTCGCGTTCCCCGAACCCCCCTGCAAACCGCAGGGAAGGAGACCTGCTTGTTCGGGGAACGCGAGAGCAAACTGGGGAAGGAGACCAGCTTTGCCGCGGTTTGCTCTCGCGTTCCCCGAACCACCCTGCAAACCGCAGGGAAGGAGACCTGCTTGTTCGGGGAACGCGAGAGCAAACCGGGGAAGGAGACCAGCTTGATTACCAGAGGCTTCCTCAGGTATGCTGGGATACCTGCTTATTCCACGGAGGTCAAGAAAAGCGCTGGTAAGTGTCTACACTTGATTACCAGCGCTGGATCACCAGCGCTGGATCCTCTACACCCGAGACAAAACGGGAGTACGGCCAGCGCTGCAAACAGGGAGTTGCAGCGCTGGTGATGCCCTGCAGATGTGTACACCTCCTAAGTTGCAGCGCTGTAACCCCCTCACCAGCGCTGCAACTTTGTGATGTAGACAAGCCCTTGGTCTGGTTTAAAAATGTGATGAACTCAGAACCTCGTTTAATGCAAAAAAATAAAAAAATAAAAAAAACCTGACAAGTAAAACTGATGCAAACAATTAAGCTGAGTAAACCTATACCTGCTATTTGTACTATACAAGAATCCAAGAGACTGAAAAAACTTAGCCCCAAAGTCCTCTCATAATCCATCACATTTCTATTCAAAATTTTACTTTCTGATAACTAGAAGTACATAAACTCTATAGACAAACGATCACATTGTACGTGTAGAAGGACACAGGAGCTATATAAGCCATCACACTATTTGACGGGGTTATAATGTACATCCATGTCTCTTTGGCCAAAAGCCACAAGGCCCTATGCCTTTAGCCACACAAGAACTGGAGTAGTTCTTTTATAACCCTTCCTTGAGACATTTTTAAGTTAGTGTCTGAACAATTCTTCTGTCTCCATTCTTCGTATAAACTTTTTTGGTACCTGAAATATATCAAAAAATTTTAAAGTAAAACAATACTTCAGGAGGGCAGTTTCACTTGATATCTGTATGTCTTCTCTAGTGACTTTAAAACACTTGATTTCAGCTTCCCAACACAACTGAATTGTGAGCATCCAGTGAATTCACACATTCCTGTCATAATCTCTTGCTTTCATGACAGAGCTTGCTTTCCTTCCTAAGAGTATCCAACTGTGCAGGCAGAGTGAGAAAACTACAAAGCTGAGCAGTTCTGCTACACTAAGCACACATGAGCAGACCGGAAAAAAAAAAGGATAGTAATGCTAAGCACATGTTGGTATTTATCAGCACTGGTAAATGAACAAACAACATTTATAGGAGACTTTAAAGCTCTCCTAGCTAAACAAAAGCAACTGCATCCCATGTACTGAATAGCATGTCTGACCCCTAATAGGTGCGCTTCAGAATTACAAGAACTAAAATAATATAAATTTCTCACTGACAAAATAAAAAGAAGCCAAGTAGTTCCAATACATATCTTATTCAGTAGGAAATCTAGGGAATAAGAGACTCAACAGTATTCATTACTCCATACAAGAGCTTCCAAATATTGGAAATCCTCACTAGTATTCAGGCAATGCATGTAGAAGATGAAAACATCAGTCAGAAATTTGTCTAAACCCTGAAAGGTCCAAACTTCTCAAAGCTCGAATGCTCTCATCAGGTTAGCCCTTTATCTCCTCTAGCTATCCACATTCGACTAGTATACAAATACAGATACCACCACTCCAAATACCCAAATCAAAAGGCACAACTGCATCCAACCATTCCACTCTGAAGTGAACAGTCCACAACATCTTGCTATCTTTGTAAATAAAATATAGTTCATAAGAAGAAAAAGGCTTTTCAATTCAATCCCCCTAGAGAGTTTACTCTTCAGTAACATGCTCATGTTCTTAGCTGAATTTAAAGAACACTTAAGATGATATTTCATATATCAATGTCAATACTTTTATACCATCCTTTAAAGTTCTAATACTCTCAAGCCATCTGCTAATTGCTTGGAGAGGCATTGGAACAGCTTGAAAACAAAGAAGAAGCAATTAATAAATGGGGGCTGCTTAGAGATCGGTCCATGCTTGAAAGGTAAGGCACAATTACCTAAACTATATGATCCAGTCATTGCCTCCCGCCCCCGTTGAATCAAGGGTTGTTATATGCCTTGATAATCAGTGGAAAAGGCTAATTTTGAACATGTGCCTTTTTACAAGCCAAAGGGCAGCCTTTTTTAAAGGTTGAAATGCTACAACCTAAATCTCTTGCCTACCTTAAATATATGTTTATTGCTGTTATATGGCTAAAGGAAAACAACTCACCAAGAATTAAGGCAGGTAACTGCTACTTTCTCTGTGATTTAGGCATACATATGCCTGTCACACCATCTCTCCACAATTCTGTGAGCAAGATGGATTTTAAGAGCCTACCGCTTCCAAGAACTGAGAAACATGCATGGAGTGGCACCTGTAGACCAATACACTGGGTCTAATTTTATGCCATGTAGCAGTCTGAGGGGCCTCAGGTTATCATTACTGAACTACATGGATAACTGTCATAACTCAAGGGAGTATGCTATTGTAGAGTCACTTCAGTACAAGAGCCACCACCCCTCTGACTCCTGCAATGAGGAACAGCCTTCCCCCCACCTCGGTGTTCTCAAGCTTTGGCCCTGGACCCTAGCAGGTCTAAGACCAGCCCTGGCGACCCCATTAAAACGAGATCATAACCCACAGTCTGAGAACAACTTTAGTTCATCGAACTGTCATCACTTTCCATGTTTCAGATGAAGACACAAATCCCCCCAATCACAAACATCATCCCCCCTCCTATTACTGTTCCCAATGCTGAATGCTTCAACTTTATTCTCTACAGCAGGGGCTCTCAACTTTTTCTTTTTGAGTCCCCCCAGTCCCAATCCCATAAAAATTTCACAACCCACTTGTGCCACCACTGTTTTTCTGCATATTAAAGCCAGGACCAGAGTTAGGGGGCAGCAAAAAAGACAACTCCTCAGGGCCCCATGTCACAGAGGGACCCTATGAAGCTAAGATGTTTATGCTGCAGCTTCAGCCCCAGTTGGTGGGATTTGGGGACCCAGGCTTCGGCTTTCTGACCTTGGCCTCAGCAAGTCTAAGGCTGGACCTGTTTGGTGGAACCCCGAAGCCTACTCACGGCCTCCCAGGGACCCCCAGAGCCCTGGTTGAGAACCACTGCTCTACAGAGTCCTTTCAGACTCGATCAATGAAAACCAGACCATGCACTGCACAGTATAATCCACATCTAGGGCAGTGCTTCAGGGAGAGCCAATGTGGTCCACCACTCACCTCCCTGGCACTACCAGGTATTGGACATCAGGAGGGGTATCTCCTCAGGAGGACACAGAGGGGCATCAAGCAGGAACACAGCAAGAGATTATTGGAGGCATAGAACAAGGGAAGGGATGAAGGAGTTTTAAAGGGGGCACAAAGCAGGGATGGGAGTTTTAAGGGGGCACAGAACTAAAGCACCAGTAGGCAAGGGTTACCAGGGAGCAAGGCACAGCACAGGTCCAGGGGTTACAGAGATGGGTCTGGGTTGCAACAAGGCACAGAAGTTACAGGAGAAAGAAGGCATGGGTTACCGGGGAGAGGACATGGCAGAACAGGGGTTACGGGGGGAGTATGGCACAATGCCAGGGGCTACCAGAGAGCGCAGTGGAACTAGGATTACTAGGGGTTACCGGGAGAGGGTTACCAGAGGGCGCGGCGGGCACGGGGATACCGGAGGGTTACCGGGAGGGGTGGGCACAGGGGCTACCAGAAGGCACTGTGGAACTGGGGTTACTAAGGGTTACCGGGAGATGGTTACCGGAGGACGCGGTGGGACGAGGGTTAAAAGACTGGGGTTACCGGAGAGCGCAGTGGGATGGGGGTTATTAAGGGTTACCAGGAGGTGGTTACCGGAGGATGTGGGTTACCAGAAGGGGTGGGCACAGGGCTACCGGAGGACGCGGTGGGACGGGAGTTACCGGGAGGGACGGGCGCAGGCGTTACCAGACTGGGGTTACCGGAGGGCGCAGTGGGACAGGGGTTATTAAGGGTTACCGGGAGATGGTTACCGGAGGGCGCAGTGGGACTGGTGTTACTAGGGGTTACCGGGCGGGACAGGGGTTATTAAGGGTTACCGGGAGATGGTTACCGAAGGGCGCAGTGGGACTGGTGTTACTAGGGGTTACCGGGCGGGACAGAGGTTATTAAGGGTTACCGGGAGATGGTTACCGGAGGGCGCAGTGGGACTGGTGTTACTAGGGGTCACCGGGCGGGACAGGGGTTATTAAGGGTTACCGGGAGATGGTTACTGGAGGACGCGGTGGGACGGGGGTTACCGGGAGGGACGGGCGCAGGCGTTACCAGACTGGGGTTACCGGAGGGCGCAGTAGGACAGGGGTTACTAGGGGTCACCGGAGGGCGCGGTGGGACGGGGGTTACTAGGGGTCACCGGGAGGTGGTTACCGGAGGACGCGGTGGGACGGGGGTTACCGGGAGGGACGGGCGCAGGCGTTACCAGACTGGGGTTACCGGAGGGCGCAGTAGGACAGGGGTTACTAGGGGTCACCGGAGGACGCGGTGGGACGGGGGTTACCGGAAGCTACCGGGGGGGGGGCGGGCCGAAGGGAGCCGAAGGACTCAGCACCTCTCCCCCCGGAGCGGGAGGCAGGTCAGGACGGCGCCACCACCAGCCCGTGAGGGACTCTCCAGGCCGGGGAGCCCCGATCCCCCCGCCGCGAGGGGCACGGCAGGCCTCGGCCCCCGCAGGGGCAGGATCCCGTGGCTCGGCAGGGCGAGTCCCGAGCGGCCGGGCCAGAGGCGCTCACCTGGGTCAGGGAGAGATGGGAGGCCATGCTGCTTCCATCATGCACCGGCCGGGCAGCAGGAAGAAGCCGGAGCCGACGCGGGCCCGGACACTCACTCGCCAACTTCAGCAACTTCCCGATCCAGAGCCAGGCCCCGCCCGCAGCAAAACCCGGCGCCGGATCCCGCCCCCTGACTCGGAGCCTCCATCCAGCTCTCAGCACGGCGCGGCTGCGGCAAAACCCGGCACCGGACCTTGCTCCTACCCCCGACCTGGAGCCTCCAGCCCTCAGCACTTGGGCAGCTGCCTCTAAACCCGGAGCTGGAGTCTTTGACTTGGATCATAGAATCATAGACTATCAGGGTTGGAAGGGACCTCAGGGGGCAAGAGCGGCTCTATGGTTTTTGCCGCCCCAAGCACGGAGGTCAGGGAGCCTTCGGCAGCGTTTCTGCGGGAGATCCACCCGGACCACACGGATTCGGTGGCAGTTCTGCGAGTGATCTGCTGGTCCCGCACCTGCAGCGTACCCACCGCCAAATTACCGCCGAAACTGCGGCACCAGTGGACCTCCCTCAGAAGCGCTGCCAAAGGCGGCCTGACTGCCGCCCTCACAGTGACCAGCAGGCTGCCCCCCGTGGCTTGCCACCCCAAGAACGTGCTTGTTGCACTGCTGCCTGGAGCTGCCCTTGTCAGGAGGTCATCTAGTCCAACCGCCTGCTCAAAGCAGGACCAATCCCCAACTAAAGCATCAGCCAGCCTTCCTTCCTTTGTATGTGTAAAATTCGCTGCAGTGACATCTCGGTTGGTCCCATACTCCTAACCCTCCTTCTGTCTTGGTTATATCTGCCCCTGTTCCCCATGTCCTGGAGAGCTTCCAGTATGCTGTTGGCTTATGTAAGGGTTTCAAAGACTTTAAGACCATAACGGACCATTATGATGGTCTAGTAAGTTGGAGTTCCTACATAAGGCAGGCTGTAAATTTAACAGAACCAGGAGAAAATCACTGGAGGCTCCAATGCAAAGTGCTGGTGTGAAGAATCCCGCCCACACTCTCATCATCAACAAACATAGTCTTTGAGTTCAGCCTCCTACCTCTTTCTTTCTCCCTCTGTGCCTCACCTGCGGGAAATGAGATACCTCTGTGCATGCCCTCCCTCAAATTCTGGGGGCATACAAGGGCTGCTCTGTCCTTCAGCTGTTGATAACAACAATCCCCAGCAGCAGGGATTGCTAAAGCACAAGATACTTTTGCTACCATTGCTCACTGTCCCAACAACGGTTATTTAAACAGTTTTCCTGCACTTTTGCACCACTGGAGTGTTGGAACATTGTTGCAGAGTTCATTCAGTGGGGAGAGGGAATAGAAATAGTTCTTATTTTTAGATTTTAACCGAAGGTGGATCAGACTCCAATTAAAATTTTTCATGCACTCAATGAAGTGTGAGAGAATTACCAAAACCTGTGCTTATCCAGAGGGTTTTCACAGTCCATTTTTTCCTTCCTCTGCTCTTTCTTCTACGCTTTCTCCCTTTTTCTTTCTTCATGTCACTGCCATGCTCATCCCAGCTGTCATACTCCAAATCCCCATCCTATCATTTCTTTACTACTAATCCCAACAGTTTTATTGCAACTGCCTGGTTCCAACTGCCAATCCCAAATAGCATTCCCTACTATCATTCCACAGCTGCCAAGTTCCAAATGTCATACCTAATTTCCATGGAACTTTCAGGTTTCCTCATTCCACTCATTTTATGTTAAAGGGCATCTGCTTGTTGCATCAGAGGAACATACTTTAACTCCATGTAAATATCTTGTTAGGTTTGCACCATCCACTCCTGCACCATCCTGGAAAACTTAGTAATGGATTTCCTGTTTACCTAACCCATAACTATCAACACTCTCTTGGCACTTCACATCACTATTGTGTTCCACTGCCTACCCTACAGCAACAGTATTTTACTGTACAGATTTGATGCAACTCAGAGTCACTCAGCATTCTTTTTTGTACAATACCACGTGGGTTTTTTTTTCAGTCTCATGTTCACATGGGCAGAAAGGATCATTTTAGACTAATTTTCCTGCACTAGGATGGGATCAGGGAGCCTGAAATGCACATTTAGATGAATGGAAGTGTGGCAATTAGATTTTATTTTCAATACCTTGTGACTAGTATAAAGAAGTCTGCTTCACTGATTTGTCTCAGCCACAGCAATAGCAAGAAGAAACTATTGAGAGAGGGAAGAATTTAGAACACAGACAATGTAATTATAAGTAATTATTCACACAGTTTTGAACACCATCAACCAACGACATATGCTTCCTTGTATTTAATCTTTCCATACTCCATTTCTCTTGAACAAAGTCCCTAAAAGCATAAGTTATCTCTTCAGTTACCTTGTTTATCCTCTCTTGAGAACAAAGTGGAATGACATCCAAAAATTAGTCTGAAAAGTGAACCCTGAGAATGTATACCAGCAATCATCTCAGCTGGAGCTAGCAGTATAGAGCCTGTTTAGTGGTTGGCTGGGAGCAGCACAAGAAAGCCTTAGGAGGCCTGCTTTTCCATTGATTTACATATTGGTCTTAATCCTTAGTCTTGTCACAGGAAACACTCACTCTGGCCTCCTCTTGGCTGCTCTGGTGATTAGCTCTTTGCCAGTCTGCCACCCTTTTCTGTCAGTGGTTCACGTGCCCTGCTGCCAGATGAAAAGCCCCTCTCTGTGTGATTCAAGGTGCTCTCTTTTCATGGCTTGGCCTTCCAGGCAATTCACTATAGTCCTCCCCTTCCAGCAGGGGTGGCTCTATATTTTTTGCCGCCTCAAGCATAGCAGTCAGGGAGCCTTTGGCGGCGTTTCTGTGGGCAGTTCTGTGGATGATCTGCCGGTCCTATGCCTTCATTGGACCTGCTACCGAATTGCCACCGAAGCCGCGAGACAAGTGGACCTCCTGCAGAAACACCACGGAAGGCTGCCTGACTGCCACCCTCACAGCGACCAGCAGCCCTCATCGGCTTGCCGCCCCAGGCAGGCGCTTGCTGCATGGTGCCTGGAGCCGCCCCTGCCTTCCAGGGTACCAAAGTCCCACTGAACAACTGTCCTAGGCAGTCTTCTGCTCCACTGCCTTGTCTGTGCCACTTCCCCAATGGCTAGTAGGGAAACCTGGGTTTGACCATGACTTTTTCAGCCCGGGGGTCCTACTAGCCACTGGGAAAGTCACACAAACTAGGCACTATAGCAGAAGATTGGCTAGAACAGTCATCCAGTGGGTCAACATCAGTTGACTAATAATCCCTACTCTGTTTTGAAAAAGCTGCCTGGTGTCACTGCGAATACTTCCTGAGGTGCTTTGATCCTTGAAGAGGGCAAAAATTCTCTGAACAGGAGTCTCTCTCAGTTGGACTCACTGGGCAGAGTTCATGGGTACCTCCAAAGGACTATTTAAAAACAGGGGTGTAGAGGCAGGCCAGGGCATAGCCGAGATGGGGATGGAGCACATGGTGTTCTGCCCAGTTGTCAGCTGGAACAGCTGTCCCTATAGGATCACTTGCTACCACTGTAACTTAAAGCAATCCTTAGGCTGCTCTAAGTTACACAAGGGACAAAATGGGTCCCCAAGGTCAGGGAGGATGGCTTTAAGAGCCACCTTTCCTTCCTTTGGCACAACTGAGGATTTAGCCCATTGTGCAGTCAGTCATTTATACCTTGGCAATGTGAGAGTAAAATGCTACCATTCTGGTTTGGTAGCATTTTACATCCACTTTAGACTCCCCACCACTCAGGTATATGACTACACAATGTATAAGGCAATGGAGAATGAGGGCCAAGTAGTACTGTACCCTCTCAGAAAGCTTTGAAGTATGCTATAGAGATAAAAATAGGAATAAATTGCTGATCTAAAAACTACAGACTCTGGAGGTATTATATGTGGAATTTGATACATGGTAGATAATTCAGCAAGAAAGTCAGAATGTCCATGAACTACATGAAGACTTTATTCTATTATTAGGTTGATTCTACAACTTTCCCCATTCAATTTTAATTCTCTTTGTACAATAGATAGCTAGGTTTCCTTTGTTCTATATTAACAACTGCAGTAGGACAGTATAAGTTTACCTATTAGTGGACACTGCTGTGTCATCACGTGAAAGACATGGAGACAAGAGTTGGTGTGCTATTGTTTGAGAGTATGAAAGAATTACTCTGTGGGATTTGTTCATGAACACTGCAGTATACACAGGTCTAATCTGCAAAGTTTGGATCCAGATCTGAACATTCCTCTTTTTGGGGAGGGAGAGGCTCTAGTTCTGGTGTTTTGGTTCATGAGTTGTTAGTTTAGGATATACAAATCACCAGCGCATGCACATGCTAACTTTTCACAGGACACACAAAACAAGTGCCTTGAGAATAAAAATTGGTAAGTCAAAGTAACCCAAGGCCCGCCTACAATGCCTTTTTTGCACCAATGTAGCTATGCGAACACGGACTGGTACAGACCCCTAGGGTCAGGTGTAAGAAGCGACTTGCATCAGCACAACTAACACCAACTTGATACCCTGTGCAGCACCAAAGCAACATAGCGGGGAAATGAGAATCAGGTCCATATGTCCCCATGTATTTTAGCAGTATATTCACGAGTCCCCAAGAATAGCTTTAATAGTGTTAATGACAGTGTATGATGTCATCTGGTCTCCCAGGAAGTATTAACTTTAATGACTGTCCTTTGTTTTATAATAGCTTTGTTTATGCCATGGAACCAGCCTCAGGAACCTCATTATTTTTCCAAGGCAACACCTAGACGTTTGGTATGACTGGTCTTGCTCATTGTGGGCAAAAGGACTATTAAAACTATCTAGCATTCAACAGGCTGACTGGAAAGATGATTCACTCCTGCATGCCTGTGTGTGGTATGCTTTACCCAGCTGTATGGATGAACGGAGTCCTTTTAGTGCTCAGCTCCAGAGCAAAAACAGATTAACAATTCTAATACTACAAATACAAAATTTAAAACCTTAAGTATAGATGAATGAAACAGTTTCAGTGGGTGTCTCATATAAACAAAGCTGTGATATATCATTATTCTGTAATCATTACTTTTCAGCAGCCTTTTTTAAATACCTTCCCCACCCCACCCCAAAATATTAGCTTGGGCCCAATTCTTCTCTCATTGGGACAGATGCTGTACCCTTTTATCACATTGAGTAATATCTTATTTTCAGAGTAGACTACATCAGTGGAACTGCTCACTGTAAGGGTGGCAGAATCTATCCCCATTTAAATCAGTGGCAGTTAGTATTCTTGTCTCATATCTGCAGCTGCATTTCCCCACCCCGTCCCCCCAAACATGATGTTTTATTTGGTGCCACATGCACACAACCTGCTCAGAAGCCAGAGAGCCATTTCTGGTCACCCGTCAGAAGTCCTGTGTGACTTCTGGCCATGGCAGAGATTTAATTTTCTGTTCTTCCTCTGCTTAGCAAGTTGTATTTTGGCTCCATCTCTGGGTTTTCCAGTCCACATACAATGGTAGCCAGAGGCCACGGAGACTCACAAAAAGATGGGAGGACCGCAACAACTGGAGGGAAGAAGCAAGAAGTAGCTGGAGGGATGTTATGGGTACATAGAGAGAGATGTAAGAGAATTTGCTTATAAGTGAGAAGGGCACTGTATTTTTTTGAATAGGGCCTCACAAAGCCAAGGGTCAACTCTGTTCTCACTGGGCAAGGACATGTTACCATACTTGAGTTATTGAAGGATTACTTCTGGGGAATGGGAAGGAGAATAGTAAAACAATATTAGTTAATATTTTCCACCAAAAGCATCTTTTATCTAAGAGTCACGTGACAGGGTGCACCAACCCCACGCTGGGCCGCCAAGCGTGGACCAATCGTTGTGGGCCCAGGCGACCACACCTCCCCTTCCCTTGCTGTACATGCTCCAGGTGGAGAAGCCACATAAAAGTAGGTAGCCCAGGTCAGTTGAGGCAGGTGATGGAGGAGGAAGTATGTACCTTGCTGACTCCTGTATCACTTCTGGCAGTAGAGCCTGAAGACCTGAACTACTCTCTAGGTGACTCACCAATGGCAGGGACTGCCTGTTCTATGTCCCAACCGAGAGGGAAGTAAGGACTATAGGTGGTTGGTTGGTTTTTCCCTACCGAGGAGTCATAGACTGACTGATATTTTGCCCTGCCCAGAGGACTAACTCCTCAGTGCAACTGCCTGCCCCAGCCTGGACTCTGCTGGGCTGTAGACTGTTTGTTTGCTTTGCCCACCCAGGGGCTGCAGGGCCATAGACTGTTTGTTTGTTTTGCCCTGCCCAGGGGCTGCAGGGCCATAGACTGTTTGTTTGTTTTGCCCTGCCCAGGGGTTGTAGTCTGCTTACTGCTTTGCCCCTCTCCGTGGGCTAATTCTCCAGTGTAACTGCCTGCCCCAGCCCAGAGGCTGCAGGGCCACAAAACTGTTTGTTCATTTAGCCCAGCCAAGGGGCTCCAGGGCTTCAGATGATTTGTCTGTTTTACCCATCCAGAGACTATGGACTATTTACAGAGTGACTGGGTGCACTAACTGGGCCAATTGGGGCACCCTGGCTTGATGCACGGAACCCGTCACAGGTCACAAAGCACTTTCCGAGGCTGTGTAAGTAATAATGTCCCATTTTTCAGAGGGGGAAACAGACAATCACAGATGCTGATGAGAAATCATTGCACCTAAGGAACTAGTAGCTGAAAGCCGGTACAGTCGTGTGGGTGGAAATTGTGAAGCTGGGTGTAAAAAAGCTGAAAATTGGGGCTCTTGTTTCCATGCACTGGTTTGTAGTGAGCAATGTTGCTGTTTGTACAAGTCTCCCAAAGTCTGTGCACAGAGCTGCCCTTGGGATGGTGGCACAATCATCTGTTACCCCTCATAGCTGCTACCCCCACCTTCTCTGATCATCTGTCACATTCCAGCCACCATAGGACCTTTGGATCCAACATTTCATCTGGTTGTTCACAGGGCCCTATGACAATTGACCCTGGGGATATTCTGAACAAAAAGAGCTCTCAGCCATGTCTGTAGCTGTTCCTGTCACTTCACACTGACTCAACATCTATTCTAGCCCTCAGAGTGGTACTCCTGGAAGATTTGCATGGGTGGTAAAGGAGGGGTCTGAGCACTGCAGAAAGGGCCTGAGTGTGTTTGGGGTTATTGTGTGTGCTGATTGTGTTGTTGTGTAGGAAGTTTTGAAGAGCCATGGCAGTTGGGCCAAGTAATCCACCATCTGTGCAGTCTCCCTCATATAAGCAATGAAATTGTTGCATGCAAATTAGCTGTAGAGTAAGGGTGGTGATTGATTGGGTTGCTGCTGACATTACAATCCTGTAGGACTCTTGGCATGGCATAGAATATGCCTTACTATAGCTGAAAGCCTGTGCTGTCACTTAGGCATAATTTGCAAAGTCAAAATGGCTGAGAACTTAAAACATTAATGGTAACAGACTGCGAATCCCAGTGATGATTGAACCTGGTGATATTCCAAATGAAAAGGCCTGTTGAAGCTATATCTTTTAGACAGATATCTAGTTATGAGAGCATATACACAGCCGATTATGAAAGGAGACATATGATTGACCATTTTGCTAATTCCCCTCTCCTTCAGAGGAGTTAAATTGGTAAGACTATGAAACAATGTGAAAGAATAAGAGTTTTTCTTCTGTTTATAGATTACTGGCAATGCTCGGTATTGACCTGATTATGTAAGGTACTAAAGCCTAATCCTCAAAAGGTAGTTAGGTGCCTAACTCCCATTGATTTCAATGCACATTAAGTGCCAAATTCCTTCTAGGATCTGGGCCTCAGTGTCTCCATGTCCTCAACTTCCATTGACCTGGGCACCTGAAAACTCTAAAGATTTTAATTTTTTGAAATGTTTAATTTCTTGTTTTATATTCAAGTAATCCAGTAGTCCTAATAATTCATTGCTAATAACTTAGCAACAGTCTTTGTTAGATACACAGTTAACATATATACAGACTATCTTAACTCCGGTCACTCTTTCAGTCTAACCTAAAACCAGCTGTCTCCTCCCACTGTCAGCTCCCACATCTGAAGAGTCTACGTATTGTCTTTGCATGCCAGTAATACCACACTTTCCTTTGGGGGCTCCATCAATACAACCTGAGACAACAACATGCTGAGGCATTTGTGACCCAAGAACTTGTTAATGCTGACTGGTAAAGAGAGGGGGAGAAGACAGGAATATCTTGATTCTGGTACGTACAATCTGGTTCATCAGTCAATGTCATTTGAGGTCTTAAATAAAAGCTGGAGTCACACTGGTTATTAGTATATGAGGAGATATGTTTATATACTGATAATGTGGTTTTAATGTCTATATCCAGACAAGGATGAAAAACAGGTTTTCCTCCAAATCGGAGATAAGAAATGTCTCTCTCTGTCAGAATGTAAATTAAGCACTGGTAAGCCAACATACTGGATGCCCTTTACATATGAAGTCAGAAGATAACAAAGAGATGTGAAGTCAACAGGGAAGGAGCACACAGGAAAAACAAATCACAGGTGGTTATTCTGGCTGTGTGCAAAGACAATAAACTTTGGGAGTATATCTATGAATGAAAGAAGACATCCCATCTTCCTGCACCGACAAAGTAAATGGACAGTGCATTTACATTCGTGAAAATGGGATCTCAGCCAACCTTGGTTGAAAAGCTGCAGAAGACTTTGGGGATGAGATAAACTTCTTTAGAGAGGAGGTTAACCTGATAGTTAAGTTTAGTTTCTAGAAAGTGTGTTATGATTTTGTTTTATATATAACCATTTGTTTCCAATATTCTTACTCACTGTCACTTGAATCCTTGATAAACTGATTCTAGTTTTCATAACTATATCTTAGTGCTATGATATTAAGCAAGGTGCTGATCTTAAGTTGAATCATACAAGCTGGTGTGTACATTATTCCTTGGGGGACAACAGACCTGGTACTTCTGTGAGTGCTCACTGACCCCGAGGCTGAACACCCCAGGGGTAATACTTCAAAAGGATTCAGGGAGTGGGGTGCAACTATGGTTAATCTGCAAGGCAAATGAAGGGCTGGCATTGCCCAAAAGAGAGTGCTTGGGTAACTTATATGGAGGGGGTGTCAGGGACCTGACACCAGTTAAGCACAAGCAAGATTTCCTCACAGTAGAGGCAAGGGTCTAACTAGGAGACTCACAGTCCTAGGTACCCTGAGAACTGTCACAGCATTGCTCATTTATTAAATAACATTGCTAAGTACACAGGCTGATGCAACCATTTAGGCGACCTAAGTGTTCGCCTAGGGCACTAGGGTTTGGGGGGCGCCATTTTCTTTGGCAGTGACCGGTTCTTTGGCTGCCCCAGTTGCCGCTGGCATTTAGGCAGAGGGAGCTGGGGCAGGGAGTGCGGGGAGGGCCACCTGCAGCAAGTAAGGGGGGGGCAGCACGCAGGGGAACTTCCTGCCCCAGCTCACCCCTGCCCCGCCTCCTCCCCAAGCACACTGTTGCTACTTCACTTCTCCTGCCTCCCAGGCTTGCGGCGCCTAAGCTGATTGGTGCTCATGCTCGTGCACGGAGCAGGGTGAGCTGGGGCAGGGGGGTGCCTCAGGGCGGAGGGTGGGGAGCTACTGCTGTGGGGGGCACCTCAGGGTGGGGGGCACCTCAGGGAGCTGCCATGGGGGCGGGAGGGCGCAAGGTGGAAGTTTTGCCTAGGCGCAAAACATCCTTGCACCGGCCCTGTAAGTACACACTGTTCATGGAGAGTAACCACTTTTAAAAATTAGATCCTGTGGACAAGATCCTGACCTATGACGCAGCCTCTTTGCATCACACTACAGCAGTATCTAGCCCTAAAGATGGTTTAACTCACTCAGGGAGGATTACTGCAGCATAAAGTTGACTCTCAAATGTCATACAGTTGATGTAAGGGCTCTTATGCTACTCTCTTCACTACTGCTGGCTAAGTGAGAAAAAGAGAAAGTGACCAGAGGGAAAGGGGATGTGTCCAGAATGCTCCTGCTCTATATCAGTCCTTGTGGCCATTTTCTGCCTGTCAAAGTTAGTGCAGCCCTGAAGTTGCTTTAATATGGTTTATGGAGACCAGACTTGCACAAAGCAACAGCAGGATTAGGGAAGTGCAAAGGTGAGTTTTAAGCTACCTTTGCACATACACCTCTGACCAGTGCTTTCTGCAGTTCAGTTGCAACCCAGATTATGGCTGAGCATTTCAGACGTTTATTTTCTTCACTAGGCAGTCCAAATATCAAAGGCAATAAGAGTACATTATGGATTGCTCATAATAATTCACTTTTGAAAATGAACAAGAGCCTGAAAAATAAAAAAAAGTGGTTGGCCAAAGTGTGTTGTTGGGCAGAAACTGGGAATGCGACATTTAAAAATAGACGGAGTAAATCTCTTCAAAACAAATGCGTTTTATGGAAGTCCTGACAACCTGAAATGCAACAGCAATAAAACACAGTCTATAACATCCCAAAACACTTCAAAGTAAGATTTAACCTTTCATTGAAGATTGTGGACATACTTTCTCCATATATTTTGCATTAATTTGTTGCATCTCATACCCCACAACTACTGTACAAAAATATATAAAATACAAATTAACTCCTCATAAGCTAGCCTGGGGGAATATAGCAGTGCAGTCTTTCACACTGAAAATTTTTTTTATCGTAAGATTACTTTTTTAAACCAGAGAAGTCTCTAAAAACATTTATTCAATAGGAGCTTCAACAAACATAACTGTCAAAGGCTTAGCCACCACTTGCACTATCCAGCATGTACATAAATAGAAATATGGAAAGTAATGATACTGATGCTGAAACAACAACAGCCTTCATTATGTTAAACATGTCAGCATTGTAATGTGTGATTATTCAACCAAAATTAGGGCCAAGAACTAACATGCTTACAAAATACTGTGCTGAAAGGCTTTTATGAACAGTTTCTTCTAATTCCCCTTTTCCTAAGCATATTGTGTATATTAAAAGTGCCTGGTGGCTTTATAAATCAAGGAAATGCATAGCTGACCTGTTTAAAACAAGAAGAAATCAATTCAATTTTTTTTTTTTAGTAACTAGGGAGTAGTATGGATTGAATTTTCAGAGCAGATCTAAATTAAAGCTATTTTTCCATGTACGTCGGAAAGTATGATCATTCGTTTCAAAATTGGAACGTACCACCGGTATTTAGTTAAAAGAGTGCATTACTGAGAGGATGAATGGTTTGCTTCCCATACTGAAGACAGCTTGGTGACTATAACCAGGGTGTCACTATTTTTGTTCCATTAGAGTTCATTCTGATGATGAAATCTGTTTCTTTTTCAGTCTCTTCTTTTTCTTTTTCTTCCTCTTTATATATTTCCGTACACTGGTCTTCCTGTACTTTAGTTTTCTTTTCTGCTTCCTAGTTATCAAATAAGAATTTCAAAACAACTTTGAAATGGTGAAGTTAAAATAGTGGCATAAATAAATTACTGATGATATTCAAATAGGAAAGAACTCAGATAGACTTTCATATCACTGGGTGATTTTAACATGAATAAAGATGACAGAACCTGGCCCTAGAAAAGGCAGAGGCCATGCCCCCAAGGAGTTCACAATACGAATGAGACAAATGAGATTCAATATTTATTAAGCATTAACTGTGAGATTTAGAAAAACCTGTACTGTCTCTTCTACAGTCTCAGGATCAGAGTTTTATGAACCTGATATTTTTTCCATTCAATATTGAATCTATTATTATTATCCTTAATCACAGTAAGGATATGCAACAATGATTTACTTTATAATCCAGGTTTGAGATCATCAGTGGTTCCCATTCGCCATCCATCTCTTCATCCCTGTCATCTGGCTTCTTAACATCTGGGCCAGGAAAGTGTTCTAGCTGGTCCCAGTCCTGAAATTATATTTATGTGTCAGAAAGGCTAAGAGCTCTAAAAATACATTTGTTGTGAATGAATGAATGCTTTGCTGGGAAATGCTACTGCTCACATGGGAACAGATTTACACAATACCCCATTTTCTCTTAAATGCATGCCTTTGTTCACAATAAAGATTTGTTTGTTCACTGGTTAACCAGTAACCTCATTACCTTTCATATTTTTATCTGGACAGGTGCCACTTTCCCCCACCAGATCCTGAGTTTTGATTAACTGAAATCTGAGTTAGATTAACCCCTACAGGTAACATACCAGTGCTATTTGATTCTCTGAAACCACGGAAGCAGCTGAGATGGAGGGAATACAACTTAGTGACAGGCATGTGGTGGTACCACTTGCACCATACGTAGGAGTTAAACCATTAGAAACTAGTAGTGCTAAATGCCAGCTAGGCCTTTGTAAGAGTGCTGCTAGCATGGGCTGCCCAACAGAGGGTCTCAGTCAGTACATTTTCAGGTCAGCCTGGCACCCTGGCAAAGCATTAACTTCAGGAAGTTTGGGCTGCTGTATCTCTGCTCCTAATAGACTTTCCGCCACTGGGGGCCTGGAATTTGGGTTTTACTGGCTTGTGTCAATAGAACTCAATGGCTAAATCAGGCCCCATGAATCCCTGCAACAGTTACATGCTTTTCCTGGTCTGTCCTGCAGATTTCTACACAGTAGCAGGTCATTTTGAGTTTTGTTACATTATTCTAGATTTAACATTTGACCTTCATAATTACCTGGAATAACTACACACAAACACAGACACAGTCAAGACTTATGAACCTCAAACTGAAACTACCCAGGGTTGACCGGGGCGGGGGGGCGGGAAGTGGGGTAATTTGCCCCAGACCCTGGGCCCTGCAGGGGCTCCCATGAGAATATAGTATTCTATAGTATTGTAACTTTTTTTTTTATGGAAGGGGCCCCCAAAATTGCTTTGCCCCAGGGCCCCTGAATCCTATGGGCAGCCCTGAAACTACCACAACAATATTTAACTTTTAATTTCTTCCTGGAAAACATATACTCACTCCAAAATGAAAGCAGTGACATTATTAAAATAGCAGTTTCTCTAAAGAGAAACTCAAGCAACACTGGGTTTGATCATGACTATTTGTGTGCTATTTGTTTACTATCCTTCTTAAATCTTGTAAGCAAGCTAGAATTAGTGAATTAATGAATTGTTATTACGTATTTATAAGCAGGCGGTGGACTAAATTATTTAATACATCTTCTCCATCATTAATGTCTAGGATTCCATCCTGCCTACATTAATTAAGAGAAAAGTGTAAGCAAAATACGCTAGAGTGCCCATAAATCAAATTCAGCAGTCAGACATACAGCTGCAACTCCCATTGACATCAGTGAAAATAGCAAGAATGTATTAAAAGATGTAATTTGGCCTGGTAGGTTTAATATAGGTCAGCCAGTCTAGACCAGGTTATTAAAAAATGTATATAGAAAAATCAAGAGACCTCAAGGTAATAATGATCAAAGTCATGCTATCCAGAGTAAAATACGACTATTAATTATTCCCTTACTGCTGGTTTCTTCTCTTCAAGATCCTCAATCATTTCCCTTTCATCCCAGTCTTCAGGGTTCTTTACATCAGGATCCTTTATCTTTTTGGAAGGTCAGAATTCCCAATCTTCTTCTAGATGACTAGATTCCATTTTTTTTGGTTGGTTGTCAATCTTTACTTCATAAGTACCATCTGAATGAATGATCAAAGTACAGTTGGGTGTACACATCATCCAAAACAAAAAAAGGAAAGTACATTAAAGTTATAATATGGCTGTAGATGTCAGTTTTCCAATGCAATGTTCCAAATACCTGGTTGGCCCTCTTCATCATCATACCAAAATGTAAATCTTAAGGGAATGCAAAACATAGCTTGACCCATTTATATACAGAATGTCAACATAAACAGCTAAAACTTATTCTTTCGTGTCTTAATGTTAAATTGCTTTGAGTGTTCTACAAATTAAATTGTCTGTCTATAAATTGCAGTTAGCTCATGTGATTAACTCAAAAAAGTTAATCACGATTAATCACAGTTTTAATTGCACGGTTAAACAATAGAATACCAATTGAAATTTATTAAATATTTTGGATCTTTTTCCACATTTTCAAATATATTGATTTTAATTACAACACAAAATACAAAGTGTACAGTACTCACTTTATTATTTTTGATTTTTACAGATCTTGGCACTGTAAAAATGATAAACAAAAGAAATAGTATTTTTCAATTCTCCTAATACAAGTGTAACCCTTCTGCCCCTCTGAGTTGGCAGCAACAAGGGCTGGGTTCAGTATCCAGGGGTTCCGTTTCAGTAACACAATGCATAACCGGCTCGAGCCCCCACCCAGTGACCTGGGACACTCACATACCACACCCCCCTGGGCGCCTCTAGGAGGCAATACTTCCCCTCTCGCAAGCACGGAGTCTGAGTGTAGCAAAATCCTTTTAATAAAGGAAGGAATCAATGCGGCATCCCATTGGAGAAACACCACGAACAGGGTTATAACACAAACCATAAACAAAAACCCACCTCCAAGTACGTTTGGCACTGTCCTTTTTCCCCTTAGGGTTTTAAGTCCAATCACCCCAAAGTCCAACAACCTAAAAGTCTCTGGTCAATGCCACCCCAGAGTTCGAAAGTTTATCTGTAGAGGTCCCTCCACCCAGCCTGGGTAGAAAGGGGCACCTTACGTGGTCCGGGGCCAACTGCCCTGCCTCTCTGTAGGTTCTGCTTCCACCTTCTCCACGAACTGCTCTGCTTTACCAGCCGCTCCACGCTGCTCCTCCAGCCATCCTCAGAAACTGCTCCGCTCCACCAGCTGCTCTGCTCCATGAGCTGCTCCAGTTCTCTCTGCAAACTGCTCGGCTCCGCTCGCTCTGTGGGCCGCTCCACCCGTCCCACCACTACTCCGCTCTGCCAGCCGCTCTGCTGCCACCAGCTGTCCCGTGATCCGCTCCAGCCGTCCCCACAACTGCTCCACTCCACCAGCTGCTCTGTTCCACAGTATAGCTTCAGGCTCCCCCACTAGTTAGCACAGTACTCAGTGCTCTCAGCTCAGCAATTTCAGCTCTTTGGTGATTTCAACTCTTAGTGATCTCAGCTCTTAGTGGGGGAGCCCCAGTGCTAGTGCACCATTAGCCCAAAGTGAGCTCAACTCAGCAACCTGTATTTAGATTCTTGAGGGAATAAAAAAAATCAACTCTGACATTCCACAGCGGAGAGAGGAGGGGGTGGAACTGGTGCTTCTGGCTCCACAAAGAGACTGGACCACCCAGCACAGATACCTGTCCCCAGCCTCTCTCAATTCACTGGGTTTGGAACCCATGTCCCTTGTCTAGCAAGTACCACCCAACTGAGGGTGAGTCATTTGTCACCAAGCAGTCCCACAGCTCGGCAGTCTGGGATAGGGTAGGCGTGCCTATGCAAATACACTCTCTGAAATTCTTTCCACCAGATGTCAGGGTAGAGCTTATCTTGACTCTGCTTACATAAGTATTGTAGTACAATCTCTTTATCATGAAAGTCCAATGGACAAATGTAGATTTTTTTGTTACATAACTCAAAACCAAAACAATCTAGAACTTTCGAGCCTATACATCCATTCAGTCCTTCTTCTTGTTCAACCAATCGCTAAGACAAACAAGTTTGTTTACATTTACAGGAGATGATGCTGCCCGCTTCTTATTTACAATGTCATCTGACAGTGAGAACAGGCGGTCACATGGGATTTTGTAGCTGACATTGCAAGGTATTTACGTGCCAGATACACTAAACATTCATATGTCCTTTCATGCTTCAGCCACCATTCCGGAGGACATGCTTCCAGGCTGATGATGCTCATTGACAAATAATGCATTAACTACATTTATGACTGAACTCCTTGGGGGAGAATTGTATGTCTCCTGCTCTGTTTTATCCACATTCAGCCATAGATTTAGTGTTATGGCAGTCTCGGATGATGACCCAGCACATGTTGTTTCACTACAGATTTGACAAAATGCAAAGAAGGTACCAATGTGAGATTTCTAAAGATAGCTACAGTACTGGACCCAAGGTTTAAGAATCTGAAGTGCCTTCCAAAATCTGAGAGGGATGAGGTGTGAAACATGCTTTCAGAAGTCTTAAAAGATCAATACTCTGATGCAGAAACTACAAAATCCGAACCACCAAAAAAGAAAATCAATATTCTGCTGGTGGCATCTGACAGGTGATGAAAATGAATGTGCATCAGTCCACATTGCTTTAGATTGTTATTGAGCAGAATCCATCATCAGCATGGGCACGTCCTCTGGAATGGTGGTTGAAGCATGAAGGGACATATGAATCTTTAGTGTATCTGGCATGTAAATATCTTGCGATGCCAGCTACAACAGTGCCATGCAAATCCCTGTTCTCGCTTTCAGATGACATTGTAAACACGAAGGGGGCAGCATGATCTCCTACAAATGTGAACAAAATTGTTTGTCTGAGCAATTGGCTGAACAAGAAGTAGGACAGAGTGGACTTGTAGGCTCTAAAGTTTTACGTTGTTTTATTTTTGAATGCAGTTATTTTTTGTACATAATTCAACATTTGTAAGTTCAACTTTCATGATAAAGAGATAGCACTACTGTACTTGTATTAGGCAAATTGAAAAATACAATTTATTTTGTTTTTTTACAGTGCAAACATTTGTAATAAAAAATAATATAATGTGAGCACTGTGCACTTTGTATTCTGTGTTGTAATTGAAACCAATATATTTGAAAATGTAGAAAACATCCAAAAATATTTAAATAAATGGTATTCTATTATTGTTTAACAGTGCAATTAATCATCCAATTAATTGCAATTAATTTTTTAATCATGTGATTAATTGCAATTAATATTTTAATCACTTGACAGCCCTAAATTAAATGTAAGACTTATCTTCAGCTTCCCATTAAATATTCAATCAAGAGTCCTCTGTGGACTAGTGATTAGCACGCCCAGTGTCCGCTCCCAGCAGGGAGGTCTTTCATTCAGTCCCTCTTCTTACCAAAAGCAGAGTGAGGTGGGCATAAGGCTGATGCCCCTTCTGCAGTAGGGCAGTTGGTAGGGGAGCCCAGGCCCTCCTATTCTACCAGGCTCCAGCACAGGGCCCAAAGAGGGTCAGCAGTGTCTGGCACCCAGAGTGCCCTGAGTTGGGTCAGTTCCTACCCTCTGTTTCTCTCCCCCAGCTCCAAGTCCAAAATCAGGTTAAAAAAAATGAAAAAAGAAAATTAAACCTTCAGCTCCAGCTAGGGTCAGCATAGTCTTTTTCTTTGTGGGGAGGCTTGTCCAATACTCTTGTCCAGGAGCCCTCAGGATAGGTCAGTCTTCCTCCTCAGCCTTCCCACTTCTGGGCTGAGTTGCTCCCTTTTCAACATCTTCTCCACTTGGAGCAAGCTCTGCAGGTCTGGAGGGGCAGGGCTACCTGGGCCCAGTGTTGTCCTTTAACCCCTTCAGGCCCAGTGTGGGGTTTGTACACACACTGCTATATGTCACTATAGATTAAGTTTCTTAACTCAAACAAGACTTCATTGGGGTTGCACAGGTGAAACTGAAGACAGAAATTGGACCTTTAAGGGAACAACTTAAAAATTACACTTCTGTCTGAAAATTTTTGTACCTGTTAAGTTACAAGTAAAACCTAAGATTATTATAAAAGAAAGATTAGAGAAAATAATTTTTTGTTTTGATTTTTTTCAGAGTGTGTACCTTGTGCATTTGACAGCACTACTGGTCAGTTTCTAATATCTGGCTTTTTGCACCCCATATGGCTTAGGAGGGGAAAGGGTGCACATATATCCGGCATAAAGGATATCACAAAGCTTCAATTATCTAAGCAATTTGCATTAGTGTTCTAAATATATAAACAAAAGCATTATATCTAGGCTTGAAATATTAGATTTTTATTGGTGACTGTCGGTAAAAGTCAATTTCACTATACACACACAAATCGATGAAAAATATTTACAGTAACAATAATCAAAATATAAGCTAGGCAAATGAAGAAAAATGCTGCTTAAGAATTTATTAGAGTTTGATTTAAGGATATTTACTTTGTATGTTTTGACATATGATGACAATTTGTATTTTAACAGTTATAAAGCTCTAACTTTTTGAATCTTAATGTCTGCTGTCATTAAATAATTACTGTCTGATCACGCATAATTTCCTACAACTGTGAAAATGTAAATCAATACATTTAAAAAATACTTAAAACCCATAATTTTGTGCAACTGTGAACATTCAAATTGAAAAATAAAAAAATGCTTAAAAAGAAACACCAATATTATCTTATCAAAATTATAAAAAATAAAAATCAAATTCTGCCAAGCCTAATTATATACTAATGGAACAGATCTGACTGCAGATCAAAAGATTCAGGTCTGTCCCTTTCCCCAACCCTTAATCTCTTGCTAGTTTTATACTCTAAACTCCCTGAAGCTAGGACTATGTGCCTGATTTTGCTCTCATACAGGTGCACCTCCCCTATATTCAATGAGCCTGATTCTCCATTGCCTTACACAATTCTGAGTTGATAAGGTTTTGCACCCAGTTTGCATTCACTTTGCACATGTGTAAATGACTTCATAAGTAGCTAGATCCTCAGCTAGTACAAGCTGGCATAGTTCCATTGAAGTCAATGAAGCTACTGATTTAAACAAGCTGAAGGTCTGGCCCAAGGTGCAAGGCAGGAAAGATGCAATAGCAAAAGGAAGATCACACAAAAAGTAAGCAAAAGGAGGTGGTAAGCAAAAGGAGGTTCAAGCCCTGTGTCTTTCTATATGTATGTGTGTACTTTTGGTTGTTAGTGCAATGGAAATAATATATAATAATGTAATAGGGAAAATGTGTGATTGCTAAAGCATTCTTATATAAGTTATCATATAACCATTCTGAAAAAATAATTTTAAAAGCCAGAAAATACACAGAAAAATGTGAACATATAATATACATTTTCTTTTGTCATTCTAAGCCATTCACATGTAAACCTAGCCATTCATAGCTTGACTAATGATCTTAGTTATTATGTGGTATAGCATTATTTTAAATCACTCTGCCTGCTGGGTGCATTGTTATAATGTAGAGAGGTTATGAACTAACCATATTTTTTAAAATTTAGACTAAAATCATGAGATGATTTGTTTTGTACCAAGCGAAATGATGGTGTACCTGGAAGATCAATATGCCCTATAAACGATGGGCATGATGGGATCAGAAATAAGAGCATTGGTCTAATTAGAGGAACCACAAATAGACTCTGATAACTGTTAAATTAGGTTCCTAAGATTTTGTTCTCTATGGGCCAGACCCTGATAATAAAGCCAAAGGGAGTTTCAAAATGTTTTAAAGTTAAGGACTCGAAGGTTTGACCCAATCAGAGCTTCAGCTACTCAGCACCTCTCCATATTAAGCCCTGTGTGTTTTGCCAGAGTAAAGGCTGAGTAAACAATGAGGTCTCATATGTGCATTGAGGCACAGTCCCGTGCTGGCATGATGCATAGTAGTACTACCCCATGGGGATTTCAGGGAGCCAAAATTCATCCTGGAGCTCTACAGTACACAGAGAAATGTGCCTGTACTACCTCCTTTCAATGCCAGGGCATATGTATAGAGAGCAGGGCCTTCCAGCCTCTTCCTCATCCCATTTGGCTGTCTTGTACCTCAGGCAATTCATGGACAGTCCCAGTGTTCCAGGGTACACAGAGATGACAACAGTGGTCAGCTGCAACACAGGGGTATCTTCTTGTGCCCTCCCTGCCTTTGCTCATCCACAGTGCACAACATGGCCTTGAGAAAGGGCTTTAGAACATGGCCCTATAGTACTTGTTTCAATACATTGTAACATTGGATAATGATAATATTGGTTTTCATTTAAAAATGTCAGATTTTTAAGACTCAAAAACAAAACACAGAAGCAGAGAACTTAGGGGTGGAAAGAGATGTTAGCTCATCTAATCCATGTCACTGCCAAAGCAAGGTTGTTTCTTGCAGTGTATACACAATGCTTGATGCAGTCCAGTTTTAACAGACCAAGTAATGCAGGTTCTTACCAATTCCCTTGAGAAACTACTCCACAATATAATTAACTTCATTGTTAGAAAAAGGTTTCTGGCATTCAGCTCAAATTCTCCTTTTCAAACAATTATTCTTTATTATATCCCCTTCAACCACCACAAACAATTCTTCTCCTTCACTGGAATTTGCAACATTCAAATGTCTGTACTTTACTGTAACATTCAGCCTTGTCACTTTTTAATCAATCTATGCACTGTTATTTCATTTAAAGTGTAGTGCTGCTTTGAAAAATGACTATGTAAACATGACGTGTTTTGAATGCAACAGATCTGCTCCTTGTGTGTACTCAGAGTTACACATACATATCTCAAGGACTGGACAAAAATAACTTTGTATTCTTTTCACCCCTACACAGCTAAGCAACTAAGAAAGAGGGAACTGGATTCTATTCTGTCTGAGGCAGCAACAGAATTATTAACTAAGGACCAAATTCATTCCAGTTGATCAGATAGTACTTGTACAATAGACAAGACAACACTTTATTATATAATTTAAATTTCCTAAAATATGTGATTACAGTTAGTTATCCATACGTATTATAAAATTTTATCAAATGGACATTATTAAGCATTTCTAACAGATATAGAATATTCAGAGACCTTACCAAACATGATGTACTAATTAGACTCTCCATGCATATCCTCTTAGTTAAGTTCTGCAGGAAACTGTTTAATATATTCACCAACATAGTCAATCTTCTGTTTATGTTTTACGGTAAATGGAATTACTAAAGTCTGACCCTCATTACTAAAGGGCTCAAGTCCTGCATAAAATCTGGCATCTTGACTAGTCTGAAGACCAATAATGAGGAGACACAGTAAGATCAAATGTATAAATATAGGAAACCTCTACATAAAGTTACATTTACCCCTTTAGTGTCCTTTCTGGCTCTTAATAATTTACCACTTCCATTACTGCCCTGTATGAGACAAATTCCCCTCTCACTTACACCAGTTCCATTCCACTGACCTCATTGGGATTACGTCAGAATAACTGAGAAGAGGAGGATGTGGTCATATATCTGTAAGTATTTGGTAACTAAAGATACTCCATCTCCACCCAAGGATGTTGTTCTTCAGCACAGTAGCTACTGAGCCACAGAATGCTGATGTCAATTCAAGAGAGAAGTTACACTCTAATCTAAAAGTTAGACAAGGAATTTACTTCAAGACCACAAACTGGGTGAAAGATAAAAGTAACTGAGTAGGAGATATGGGGATAGGGAGAGAATAAGAAGGGCAGGGACAAAAAAAAAAGTAATCTAAAAAAAGTTTGTGAAGCAATTAGCATGGGAAGACAAGGGAAATGCCACCAGAACACTAAAAACAAAGCAAGGTTTTTACTTAACACAGCACTGAAGTTTATGGGCCAGATTCTCTTCTGTGACCAAGGTATACTTTGCCCAGCAAGAGAGGAGGAGCCATCGTAGACTGGGTTTCAGATCCCAGATTCTCTGGCCAGCTCTACTCCAACATCACCATAGAAATAGTGATAGTCTCCAAGGCACTTCTGCCTCACCTCCCCTCTGACACATCCTTGACACCAGGACTGCAGTGCTGGTGGCTATACCAGCTCTGTGTCTGCTAGGGATTCACCTGAATGATGAAGGAATCCCTGGGGAAACTGGGTGATTTCCTCTCACTCTGCACTGCTCAGACATTGAACCTGGCTCATTTACTGTCTCAACGTTGCTTGTTATCAAGCTGTGTGCATGCTTCATACTATGCAAAATAAACTAGCTGAGTTTATTTGAATGTGCAATCATTAAATTTATATTTAAAATCATTGAACTGCACATCCTATTCAAATTTCATATGCTCTGGGAAGTCATATCCCTGAATGCAATGTGTCCTTCTGAGCACATGCTGTTTGACATAGACCAGTGGTCCCCAACATTTTTGTTTGGCGGGCACCAGACAAAGGACCGTGGCGGCGGTTGAGCATCCACCGAAATGCTGCCAAATTTCAGCGGCGACACCTCTCAATAACATCGCTTGTCAGCAGCAAGCAACGTCATCCAGAGGTGCCGCTGCCGAAATGGTGCCGAATTTCAGCAGCATTTCGGCAGATGCTCGACCACCAGCCAGGATGTGGGTGCATTTAGATGCCCCTGTGGGATGCCAGGTGTGTTGGGGACCCCGACATAGACAGAAGAGCTGCCAGACCCGCTGGGCCTATTCAGATGCTACCCGAAAGGTAAAGGTTAAGTGGAATGAAAGTTTTCCCCAAACACCCTTTCAGATGACCATGGAAGGGGTCCAATCAGCTTGGGAGCTTCTCTTCTCTTCTTTTCCCTTTTCCAGTCATCCATTGCAAATTTTGTTTGCTCTAAAGAGCAAACCGCACTAAGGCACATGAATCTGAAGCCAGTGTTGCCAGTTCTTGTGATTTTTTTCTTTTGTAAAGTTCCAACTTTGGGAATCAAGAGATTGCATGAGAATCGAAGCTTTAATTTAAATAAATTAACAAATGCCTACCCCTCATAGTTGTGAAGAAAAGCTTGAAAACATGACCCAAATGAACCCTAAATGATCGGAAACCAGAAGGCTAACAAAAATAATTCAAAATGTGTTTGTTTGTTTTTTAAAACACCTCATCGTTTTTAAGATGTCATGATTTTTTGGCACCTGACTCATGATTTTTGCATGATTGGCATTAGCAGTACTGGAGCACTCAGAAATAGAGTTGAATATGAAGTTTAATGATTGCATATGGAAATACACTTACCTAAACAAAGCCAGATGAATGCTTCTCTCACCTGCTGTTATTTCAAGATATACCAGCAAGAGACTCTTTGATGCATTTACTGGTTCTAATGCCTTGAAGGAGTGCTTGCTTCCGGCAGGCACTACTAATGCTTGGCTATGTGTTCACTTGAGTTATCTACACTTGAGTTAACTCCTCTCATGGGCTTGTCTACACTTAAAACTGCACAGCTGCACTCCTGTAGTGCTTCAGTGAAGAGGCTTCCTAGGCTGATAGGAGGTATTCTCCTGTCAGTGTAGGTAAAACACCTCCCAGAGAGATGGTAGCTAGGTCAATGGGAGACTTCTTCTGTAGTGCTGTAGCACAGATGCTTCCTACAGCAATGGAAAGGGTTTTCTATCACTGTAGTTAATCCACTTCTCCAACCAGCGGTCGCTAGGTTAACAGAAGAATTCTTCCATTGACCTACCAACATCTATGCTGGAGGTTAGGTGAGCTTAGTCATGGCATTACAAGGTGTGAATTTTTCATACACGTGAGTAACATAGCTAGGTCAATCTATTTTAAGTGTAGACCAGGCCCAAGTTCACACTACTGACATTTAATTTTAACAGGCACATTTTTGTTACCGTGAGCAATGGAGGAAAAAGAATAAAGGATGCAATCAAAGAATAGGGCTAAATCCCTAGAAATATAATTTTTAGACTGTTCAGATCATAAATGCTATATAGTTTACCTTTATCCTTTTCTTCTTTTCCATAGAATCTTCCTGCTGTGAGCTGAAATTTACCATAATCAGATTTATGCTTAGATTCAGTCCATTGCTTCTGCCATCCAATTGGAAAAAATAAACAAAAATTAGATTTTTACAAATTGTAATAAACAGCTAAATCTTAGCACTACAAACTGAGAATATCAACTGGATAAAATTCAAGTGTTTTTGGAAGCTACTTATATAGGTGGGCCAACTTAAAAAAATATTGCAGAATCAGTTAAGATCTGAACAAAGTTAATGTCTTTAACAAATAAAGAAATTACTTGGCAAAAATACAGCATGTGATGTTTGTGGTTAGCTATTAGTGACAATACTCCTTTGAAACCCCCTGCCCCAGACAAGTGAAAGTGAGTGAGGGTAGGGGAGAGTGAGCCACCAAGGGAGGGGGAATGTATCGATTGGGGGGTGTGGCCTCAGGGCAGGAGCTGGGCTAGGGTGTTTGGTTTTGTGGGATTAGAAAGTTGGCAACCCTAGCCTGGGTCCCTGAGCTCTGCCACCCAGGGCTAAAGCAAAAGCCTGAACAATTAAGCTATGCGAGGGGCCCTGTGGCATTAGGTCCCAGGCAATTGCCCTGCTTGCTACTGCCTAATGCTAGCCCTGGCTTTTAGATGAAGAAAACCAGTTCTTATGGCACAGGTGGACTGTGGAGTTTTTATAGCATACTGGGGGGCCTCAGAAATAAAAAGGTTGAGAACCCCTGCTGTCGAGGATAGCTTTATAGTTTATATGCGTTGTGAGGTGAGACGATGACAGTCCAGGATAGATTTAAGAAGCGGTATGACATACAACCCCCAGACCCATGTAAGATGCAGGTCAATTCAAAAACTTAGTTTAGTGAAAACAAAAATAAATGGCTGAAAAATTCTAAAAACAAGTTCTAATGTAGAACTCTATGTACAATAACACAACTCAAGGAATGCATTGTCCCCTGGTATTTTTGATGAAAGATACAACTCTCTTGAGAGCAGGTTATCACACAGGCTTACCTTCTTCTAAAAACACCTAAAAATGCATCCTGTTTATAAGAAAAGACCTTCAGATAAACTATTTATATATCTCTTTCTTCAGAGGCATATGACTTTTGGAAGACCTGTATTCTTGTTGATAAAGGTCAGTGTGTGGATGATTTTTGCAAGCTTAGACCAATTTCATTTATAATATTTTGGACTTCTATCTAACAAGTACTTTACAACATTAACTAATTAATCCTCACTGCAGTAGTGAAGCAAGTACATTTTATTGTTCCCTCTTCACAGATGAGTAAACTGATGTGTTGAGAGAAGGTAAGGTCCTCCTCCTACTGAAGATCTGGCCTAAAGTGACTAGCCTAGTGTGCAGCAGAGCAGAAAACAATGTCCAGATATTGTTAAGAAATATGTTCATTTTTGGACTTGTGTTGTATCATTTTCATCAATGAATAATATAACCTGCTGTGCATGCATTCTAAAATCTATGCTATCAGATTTGAGTTCAGTCCAAATACAAGAACGCTGCAGAATGCTCTTATAATTGATATTGTCTAGATTGCATTTTGGTAATAAGTGATCTTTCTGTTTTGTTTAATTTTATTCCCTTAATAGTTCAATCCTGCAAACTCTGTGCAAAAAACTCCCACTGACTTAGGCATCTGCCCAAGCAGGCCCTGCACTATCAGATCCCAACTGTGTAATGTGATGAATGCAGATGAAAGTTTTGCACAAGCACCTTTGCCCTCCTCCAAGTGAAAGGCCAACAGTAGATCTCTGAATTTCTGAATGCCAAATCACTTCAGCAAGCTGAGAAGTGCACTTTGTGAAGTGGTTTATTGATTTAATAAAATGTATGTTTGCATTTGCTAGCTAATGTGCAATCAAGTCAGACATCTTAAGTCAATCACATACCTCCTTTTAAATGCCATTTAAAAAAATCTTTAAATCTATGCAAATTTTATAAAGCTAAACTACTTTACAGTGTCCCTTCAAATGTGTTTCCCTTGAGAGTTGTCATTAGATTTGATAAAGAAGAGAGCCACTCAAGAATGTTTAACTGAGCATCATCTTACTCTGCATTTAACTCACACCTCAACACCAAACAATTTCTTCCTAGTCCCAAAGGGATCACCAGTGCCTGTTGGTTCATGTTTCGTTATTTGTCTGCCTTTTTACATGATTATCCTCCTAGACATGGGACTAGCACTGTTAAAAGGAGCTAAATAAATAATTCAATGAATCAACCAGATCTCAGAGCAGCATCTCAGTCAGGGTGCTAAATACCACAAAAGCGTTTAACCGTTTGATAAAAAGAAACACGTTGTGTCAGAATAAACTCCCTATGTAAAAGCACATCTCCTGGGGAAGGAAGCAAAAGGAGGGGACTATCCTACTGCTCAGCCATGCACCCCCAAAATATTCATGGAATAAGACATATGAACAGAGGAGAAGGCCTGGAGATGGGAGATAACAGGACAGAAGAAGACTCAAATCTTCATAACTCTCTCTTCTGAATGTAAAATTTTCCCCTTCCCTTTTATGTCTCTCATAAGAAACCTAGTCCAGTCACTCTAGAGCAGCGGTTTTCAAACTTTTTAGGTTTTGTATCCCTCTCCAAATATGTAGTCTACTGCATATGCTCATCTGAGATAGGGTCATAATATACCTATGATTAGATTGCCAAATCTCACTAAATAAAATGTATTGTCAGCCATTATAGGATTTGTCTCATGTGCCCCTGATGAGAGTTCAGGTACACATACCAGGTTGAAAACCACAGTCCTAGAGGAATAAATCACATTTAATTAGGAAAGGAAAGGAAGGGAGTGCAGGGGGAAGCTTTCCAGGTACAGGGATGAGTGGGGAACATTTATTGCTGATGCCTTTTATTTATTTGGAACATATAGCAATAAACATTAGAAAGAAAGTTCTAGGATATTTTATCTGTTTGCATCAAAACTGAGACACAGGACCCATTACTATTCTCCTCTCCGCTGTGAGGACTGATTTGTTTAATCATTTTGTATATTTAAATAACTCCAGTACAAAAAATCACAAGATTCCTTTTTATTATTACATGTGCCAACAGATCCAAGCCCTGTATTTGAAAGATTTCTGATGCCTCTCAAACCTTAGGGAAAGTTGGAGTTACAATTTACTATTTATAGTACTCATTATTAGCTTGACTCCAGTGGGACTACTCATGCTTCAAGTTGAGCACTTGTGTACGTGTTTGCAGGAATGGGAACATATATGATACATGTAATAGCATATTTTTCAATGGTCTGTCCAATCCACTTTACAATGAACAGAGGAGTTTCTGCTATTTCCTTTCGTAGATTATTTCACTGTCTAATAATATTACTAGGAATTTTTTCCTGATATTTAACATAAATAGTTTTACCACCTTGGAATAACCTAAGCAATTTGTCTCTCTCCTTGGTATTTATACCCTTCAAATGTATCTATCTTTGTCAACGTTTCTAATGTATCTAGCACAGTAATATTCATTTTTGTCTTGTTGGATGGAATAATTTTTTAGTACCATCTGCTCTCCCACATCAATTATGTTCTGGCCTCAGCTCTTTGTTCTGGCTGAGCTGTTCTAGCACATGTATTGGGGAATGGGAGCTATGAACAATGGTGGTCCATGGAGTTCCTGCCTGCCCTACAGCTGTAGGTGTTGGAAGTAGGGTTACTGAGGGGGCTGCCACACCCCCTGGCTTGAAGTGGTTGTCCGCATATACAGGGTTTACAGTTTGGTTTAATGGCTCTCAGCACTCCCCCTATACAAACTGTCCCAGTATCTCTGCCTCCAGCATAAGGCTGCTCTAACTTGTACCTCACTACTCATGTTGCAACAGTGCAACCCCAACTTTCCATAAGGTTTGAGAGACTTCAGAAACCTTTGGAATACAGGGCTTGGATATGTGCAGTGTTTTGCTATGAGATAACACAAACAACCTTCACTTAACCAAGGTTTTGTTAAACTGGAGGTCAAACTGCAAGTGGGAGAAGGGGGTGGCATGGAGTCATTATGACTCTACACTACCTAGGGATTCTCTTTACAAAGGGAATTATTGGGTGACCAGCTTGGCCAGCTTTCTGGCTCCATTCTGTTGTCAGAGTGGTGTAAAAAGGCCACAGCACAATATAGAATTGGGCCCACAATCTAGTTTTCAAACTAAAAGAAGTGCTATTGATACTATCTTAGTAGCATGACAATTATTTTTTTTTTAATCTTTATAGGACTGGAAGGGACCTCGAGAGGTCATCGAGTCCAGTCCCCTGCCCTCGTGGCAGGACCAAATACTGTCTAGACCATCCCTAATAGACATTTATCTAACCTACTCTTAAATATCTCCAGAGATGGAGATTCCACAACCTCCCTAGGCAATTTATTCCAGTGTTTAACTACCCTGACAGTTAGGAACTTTTTCCTATTGTCCAACCTAAATCTCCCTTGCTGCAGTTTAAGCCCATTGCTTCTTGTTCTATCATTGGAGGCTAAAGTGAACAAGTTTTCTCCCTCCTCCTGATGACACCCTTTTAGATACCTGAAAACTGCTATCAGGTCCCCTCTCAGTCTTCTCTTTTCCAAACTAAACAAACCCAATTCCTTCAGCCTTCCTTCATAGGTCATGTTCTCAAGACCTTTAATCATTCTTGTTGCTCTTCTCTGGACCCTCTCCAATTTCTCCACATCTTTCTTGAAATGTGGTGCCCAGAACTGGACACAATACTCCAGTTGAGGCCTAACCAGCGCAGAGTAAAGCGGAAGAATGACTGGTCGTGTCTTGTTTACAACACACCTGTTAATGCATCCCAGAATCACGTTTGCTTTTTTTGCAACAGTATCACACTGTTGACTCATATTAAGCTTGTGGTCTACTATGACCCCCTACTATGACAATGGAAAGGAAAACATCTTGTACCGTGCTAAGACCCGCATACTATCTTGTTGACTCTATTAAGGTCTTTCCTACTTTGTCTCAAGCTTGTTTATGGAAACTGCTTACAAAATTTGGATGCCTGGAAAAATATGTTAACTGTGTGTGACAAATGCATGATGGAAGGTAAGGAAGTGTTTATATTGATGGGACTCTGCCTGAAATAAGGGCAGCAAGATTACACTGGCTATTGTATTCCACCCCAATTGTAGTGATCCCTACAGTTTATTTTTCTCTAAAATATGTTGATCGTAATAAAATAACACTTTACCTAATGATGTAAACGGGGTGGTGTGCTTGTCTGTCTAGTCTCTATTTTGCATTTATGGAGGACTGTATCACAAGAAACCAGTTTGCAGATGCATAAACTGTCATGTTTTTTAAAACACTTCCAACCTGAGCAAAGCATGAACACAGAAAGGGAAACAGCAGAGTTAATTAAGGAACTAATCCGGTGACTGCTCACTCAAAATTGAAGACATACATGCAAATGATTATGGATAGGTCATACAGCAGCTGTGGCTGACTTCAGCTTATTGATGTATTAAAAAATAATGAAGTGTTTGTACCAATCTTCTGAAGTAAATTCTACATGGCACCTATAATCTTTGTCGGTGGGATTCAGCTGAATAAATTCAATTACCTCAATAACTCACCAAATATACTCACCAAAGATGCTCAGATAAATAATGAAATGATCACACACACACATGAAAAAGGACAACTCATCCTATGTCATATTAAGAAAGAGGGTATGGAATGAACATGGGACCAATTTGATGATGATCCAACTGTAAAATGATGTAAGGTGCTGAGACTTGACTGCTACTTACAGTGTATTAACATTTCATATTTATTTATTTAGACTTTTATGGTTTCCTTTTAGTTTTTAAAAAATGCACAAAACAACAATGACTCTCTAAATCCTGTCATATTGCTCACAGATTCTCAGGACATGCCTAAATTAGGATACAAAGTTTGTTTTAAAAATAGGGTGAGGCTAGGGTTCTTCTCTACCACCTAACATGTTAATACAACTTGCCTCTCTACCCTACGGTTTTAAAAAGTGTTAGTTAAAATGGGTTAGCTAACATGTTTTAAAAATACACTTTTCATCCATACCTAGATGAACCCTCAGCCCACTTCTCCTTAGGAAAAGCCCACGACAAAAAGTGGACTTTGCAGCGGGGTAGCCGTGTTGGTCTGGATCTGTAAAAAGCAAGAGAGAGTCCTGTGGCACCTTATAGACTAACAAATGTATTGGAGCATAAGCTTTCATGAATATTCACCCACAAAAGCTTATTCTCTAATACATTTGTTAGCCTATAAGGTGCCACAGGACTCTTCATTGCTTTTTAAAGGTAATAGTGTTGATGTAATATACTTAGACTTCTGTAATGCATTTGACTTGGTACTTTTGATTAAAAAATGATATTTTGATTAAAAACCCTAGAATGATATAAAATTAACATGCACTGTCACAGACTGTCTGGCCCTTTGAAGCAAGCTGGGTTCAGCCTTTATCCTTCAGCATCACTGATGAGCTGAAAACATAATGGTTAATAATGACCGCCAGCTGGGTGTAATGGGGCTTAATTAGAAGGACTGACGCCAGCTGTGTCAGTGAAGCAGGGCAAGCACTACTTAGGCCTTGTCTACACTGACAAGTTTCTGCGCAGTAAAGCAGCTTTCTGTGGTGTAACTCCCAAGGTGTGCACACTGCCAAGCTACTTAGTGTGCAGAAACTGTGTAGTTGCAGTAAAAAAACCACCCCAACGAGAGGCGTACAGCTTTCTGCGCCAGGGCTACAGTGCCGCAGTGCCAATGTAGCCACCTTGGTCGATTACAATGCTGCAACTGGCCTCCAGGAGGTGTCCCACAATGCCTGTTCTTGCTTCTCTGGTTATCGGTTTGAACTCTACTGCCCTGCCCCCAGCTGACCAACCATGAGCCTCCCACCCCCAAATTCCTTGGGAATTTTGAAAGTCCCCTGCCTGTTTGCTCAGTGACACGTGCAGTGGTCTCAGTGCATCTTTCCAGGTGACCATGCCTGCTCCACGCACCAGGTGATACCCCGCTTGGAGCAATGCTGTGCTACTGGACCTCATTAGCATTTGGGGAGAGGAGGCTGTCCAGTCCCAGCTGTGCCCCAGCCATAGGAATTATGATACCTACAGACAGATTTCATGATGCATGACAGAAAAGGGCCATGACTGGGACACACTGCAGTGCGGGGTCGAAGTGCGGTAGGTCTACACCGGGGCGGGACGGCTGTTGACCTAAGATACGCAACTTCAGCTACATGAATAGCATAGCTGAAGTCAGTGTATTTTAGGCTGATTTATCTGGCCATGAGGACGGCGGCGAGTTGACTGCTGCCGCTTCCTCGTTGACACTGCTTCCGCCTCTCGCTGCGGTGGAGTTCTGGAGTTGATGGCAGAGTGATCGGGGATCGATTTTATCGTGTCTACACTATATGTGATAAATCGGTCCCTGATAGATAGTGTAGACGTACCCTGAAGGAGCTGTGAAATGCCTACCACAAGGCACAGAAGGCAAACCGCCTCTCCGGGGCTGCGCCCACAAGCTGCCGGTTCTACAAGAGCTGGATGCCATACTTGGTGGCAATCCCACCTCCACTGCCAAGGCCACTGTGGATACTTTCGTGGATCATGTGCCAGTTGACAGTGGACTGAGCCAGGAGGAGGAAATTTTGGACAAGGATGTGGAGGGGGAGGGGGACCCAGAGGCAGAGGATGACTCAGCGGTCAGAGATGCATGCAGCCAGTACCTCTTCTCTACCCGAGAGGAGGCTAGCCAGTCACAACTGTCGGAGCTTGGCGAAGTGTAAACAGGAGAGGAGGCCCCTGGTAAGCTGCTTTGATTTTGGGAATCACTGAAGCAAGTTGTTGGGTGTAGGAGGGTTGCAGAAAGCAGGCTTGTGTATGTAAGATGCACATACCACCACATACTTAGTCTGAGCAGTGGAATAGGGTGTTGATTTACTCCCTCACTTCATGGGAATCTGCCTCAGAGATCTCCACGAAACTCTCATGGAGATACTGGGCAATCCGCTGCTGCAGGTTCTTTGGCAGAGCTGCCTTGTTTCTTGCCACATTAAGAGTAACTTTCCTGCACCACTCTGCCATCACTGGTGGTGACCATTGCTGCACACTGGCGTGCTGCATAAGGGCCAGGCGGAAGATGCAGTCTTGGAGAAGTTCCTCCCTTGATTCCCTGCTCACCCTCAGCAACGAGATATCTTCCATAATGAACACAGCCTGTGGAAAATGTGGGGACAGTAATGACTATAAGCCCCTTCCCCCCCCCCCAGTGCTGGCTCTCCCCAAGAGCCATGTGTCCAGTATGGTCCTAGAACACTGATTTCCCCTGCCCCTGTGGATGCTCACCATTTTGGGGGGCTTGTGGCTCATGTGTGCTTGCCTGGGGTCAGCCAGTTAGCGGCAGCTATGTGAATGGTGGCTGTGTTTTAATCACTGAATCAGTGGCCTCTGTGTTGAAAACAATATTGCTTCTGTGTTGCATTTCGGCTTCACAGATATGACCTTGGGAGCCCAGCCTCCCTCTTTGTTATCGCTGGTTGAATGGCTGTGGAGAATTAGAAAGCGGCCATGAAAAACTAAAGAGGACTTTCTGCATGATGTCATGATGCACTCCATGGCCAAAAAGTAAGAATTGAAGGAGTGGTGGGACATTCAGAAGAGGGACCGAAAGGAGAATGCGGCATGCCAGAACAAAGCCACGGAGCAGCTCTTAAACATTATGGAGCACCAAAAGGACATGCTCCAGGCACTACTAGCACTGCAAACTGAGCAGCTCCGTGCCTGCCCTCCCCTGCAGCTGCTGTCACAAAACTCTTTCCCATGTGCCCCTCAGACATCACCAACACACTCTTATTAACTTCCTGGTTACAGTCTGTACCCACTGCATTCCACTCCTGCCTTGTCACAATCCAGCCCTGCAGACTTCCAATACCCACTGCACTCAAAATCCGTCCCTCTGCAGTTTAGCCCTGCTGAAGTACAGGACCCGCTGAACTGTACTCCAAAAGACAAGGTTGCATATGATACCTGGACATACACAAATCTTTAACTGTCCGGGGACCCCACATCCTCCTGGGACCCTCTTTTCCCCTATCCCCCACAGTCTTGATGAGTTTGTTTATCTCTCTCCTCCAGTTCCTGTTATTTTAATAAAAAGAATTGTTTTGGTTTGAAAGCAATCTTTATTCCAGTAATTGAAAGCAAACAGAGCCCTACAAAGCAACAATTTTCTTAAACCTTCATAGTGCATCGTCTACACCAATCACAATCACTTCCTAGCATTACATGCGCTGCACTCCCGAGCATAGCAAGAAATATTAGTGGCTTTCAGCTTCAAATTGCTGCATCAAGGCATCCCTGATTCTTATGGCCCCGTGCTGCACCCCTTTAATAGCCCTGGTCTCTGGCTGTTCAAATTCAGCCTCCAGGCGCTGAGCCTCAGTGGTTCAACCCTGAGTGAAACTTTCACCCTTCCTTTCACAAATATTATGGAGTATACAGCACGTGGCTATCAGCATAGGTATATTGTCATTGGCCAGGTCCAGCCTCCCATATACGTAGTGCCAGTGGACCTTTAAATGGACAAAAGCACACTCAGCAGACATTCTTCAGTTTAAAGACTAACAGATTTATTTGGGCATAAGCTTTCATGGGTAAAAAACTCCACTTCTCCAGGCATCTGAAGAAGTGGTTTCTTTACTCACAAAATCTTATGTCCAAATAAATCTGTTCGTCCTTAAGGTGCCACTGGACTCCTTGTTGTTTTTGTGGATACATACTAACACAGCTACCCCCGATACTTGACATTCTGCACTTGCTCAGCCTCTTGTTGAACTGCTCCTTGCTGCTGTCAAGGTTCCCCATGTACGGCTTCATAAGCCATGGCATTAAGGGGTAGGCAGGGTCTCCCAGAATCACAATGGGCATTTCGACTTCCCCTACGGTGATCTTCTGGTCCGGGAAGAAAGTCCCTGCTTGCAACTTCCTGAACAGACCAGTGTTCCGAAAGATTCATGCGTCATGCACCTTTCTGAATCACCTGTGTTAATGTTCATGAAATGCCCATGGTGATCCACAAGCGCCTAGAGAACCATAGAGAAATACCCCTTCCGATTAATGTACTCAGTGGCTAGGTGGTCTGGTGCCAGAATTGGAATATGTGGGCCATCTATCGCCCCTCCGCAGTTAGGGAAGCCCATTCATGCAAAGCCATCCATGATGTCACGCTTGTTGCCAAGAGTCACGGTCTTTTGAAGCAGGATGTGATTAATGGCCCTGCACACTTCCATCAAGTCCAACAGTCAACTTTCCCACTCTGAACTGGTTAGCGATTGATTGGTATTAGTATGGAGTAGCCAGCTTCCACAGTGCAATCGCCACACGCTTCTCCAATGACAGGGCAACTTTCATTCTCGTGTCCTTGTGCTGCAGGGCTGGGGCGAGCTCATCACACAGTCTCAATAATGTGGCTTTCTTCATCCAAAAGTTCTGCAGCCATTGCTCGTCATCTGAGGAGTGCATGACGATGTGATCCCACCACTCAGTGCTTGTTTCCCAAGCCCCAAAGCAGCGTTCCACTGTGGTCAGCACCTCCGTGAATGCCACAAGCAATCTCATGTCATAGCTACTACACATGGTGAGATCAATGTCAAAGTTCTCTTGCATTTGTAGTTTAAGGAATAAATCCACTGCCACTCATGATGTGTTAATGACAGCAAGCAGCATATTGGTCAACAGTGTGGGATCCATTCCTGCAGACCGAAGAGGCAGAGCCACAGTACACAAACCGTTGAAATGCTGACAGAAGCACAGAGATTGCTAGGATGTGAAGCAATGCATCATGAGTCACTGGGACAGGACCCAGGATGCCCCGTGACCCCCTCCGCCTTCCCACAACTCTTAGCAGCAGAAGAAGAAGAAATGCTCTGTGGGATAGCTGTCCAGAGTGCACCACTCCGAATACCAAAGCAAGTGCTGCAAGTGTGAACATGCTATTGCGCAGGCAGCTGACAGTGTGAACACACAACAATGGTTTCCCTTTAGCACTCTCTGAGCGGCGCTGTAACTGCCGGCGCAATAACTCTGCCAGTGTAGACATACCATTAAATAGAGCTGAGCACTCAGTAGACAGAGGAGGATTCTGTAGGGAGGAACAAGGGGAGTTATGCTTTGGGAAGAAGCTGAGTAGCACAGTGGCTTCTGTGGGGGAGCCCTGAGTTAGGGCCTACAGGGGCAAAACAAATTGATGTTGGGTCCAGAAGGGGTAAAGAACTCTTTGTTTGTGAAGTCAAGCCTAGGAGTGGTAAAGGACCTCTTATTCAGAGCTGAACCCTGCAAGGGGAATGAATGAGTGTTTGACTTGGCCAGAGGACTAAGCCACAGAAGACCCACTGAGGGAGTCTGGGGAAGAGACCAGCTGAGTGGTCACTATGACTGAGAAAGTGGTTACCGGAGGAGATGCATGAGGCAAAATCACTTGGAGCACCATGTCCAGGCATGAGGGGTAACCTGGAGTTGAGAACATCAATGTATAGGTACACATTAAATTGGCTTCAATATAATTGTAAATTGGGAATCATCTTCAAGGGGTGTGTTTCCAGGGGGATCCTACAGGGATTGATCCTTGGTCCTATGGTATTAAACACTTTCATCAGCGACCTGGAAGAAAACATACAATCATTTTGGATAAATTTGCAGATGACAACAATTGTGGGGAGTGGTAAATAATGAAGGGGACAGGTTGCTAATATGGAGAGATCTGGATTGCTTGGTGAACTGAACATAAGCAAACATTATGCATTTTAATAGGGCTAAATGTATACAGTTAGGAATGAAGAACATAGGCCATACTTACAGGACAGGAGACTTTAATTTGGGAAGCAGTGACTGAAAAAGATGTGGGGGTTATGGTAGATAATCAGCTCAACATGAGCTCCCAGTGCAAATCTGCAGCTAAAAGGGCTAATGGGATCCTTAGATGCATAAACAGGAGAATCTTGAGTAGGAGTAGACTGGTTATTTTACCTCTGTATTCGGTACTGGTGCAGCTGCCACAGGAATACTGTGTCCAGTTCTGGTGTCCACAACTCAAGAATGGTGGTGATAAATTGGAGAGGGTTCAGAGAAGAGCCACGAGAATGATTAAAGGGTTAGAAAACATTCCTTTTTGTGATAGACTCAAGGAGCTTAATCTATGATTTTAACAAAAAGGAGGAGAAGGGGTGACTTGATCACAGTCTATGTGGCTCTAGCAGAGAAAGTTAAAAGCTGAAGCTAGACAAATTCAGATTGGATATCAATGATGAAGAGTCCATCACAACCCTTGGTAAATTGTTCCAATGGTTAATTACTCTGTTAAAAATGCACACCTTAGTTCCAATCTTGCTTTCAAAGTGATGTTTCTAAAAGCTATGGTCCAGGAATTATTTTGGGGACATTCTATGACCTGTGTTACAAAGGAGATCAGACTAGATGATTACAATGATCCGTTCTGGCCTTAGAATCTGAATTTGAGGCTCTATCAAACCAGGAGGAAGTGCAAATTCCTCAGTGGAGGATACCTATCTGAGAATGTGCTGCCTCCAGCCCTCTCACAATTAAACAAGACAGATGTTCACTTCAGCTGTTTGGAGGGTCTCAATTGCTGTGGTATGACACAGTTAAACAAGTGTCTGAGACAACCAGGATCCAAACCAATGAAAGGTTTACATGTTAAACTAGAGTTTTGAAATCGTGTAATGTTTTATTTTGCTTATGTTGGTATCATCTATAGGCAGCAATTCTGCATTTAGAAATACTAAAGCAGTAAACAGACTTTAATGGAAACATGTACAGTTAAAAAAAGTTGTTACAACTGACAACATTTCTGCAAGATTGAACTGCCTGTACATTCTCACAACAGACCTGGTAAGACTGTGTTTAAGGGCACCATCTGGTGTCTACCAGAAATATTACCTCAAACTCCTTAAATTGCAGCTGGAAACAAAGTACAGTAGCAACCACTGTGAGGTTTTTAGAGCAGTCAGATGTGAAATGGCAGGATAAGTTACAAACAGGAAAGTATTTGTTCTCTGCTAAGGCCAAATATGAATGTTTTTGCATTACAGAGAAAAATATTAATGAAGCCCAATTCTCCTTTCACAACACTGTAAATCAGGAGTAAATCCCCTGTAGTCATTAGAGCTACTCTGACATAAAAATGGTGTGAGAAGTGTGAATGGATGACTAAACTCTTAACCAGTTTTCTGGTCTAACACCTTAGACCAAGTGCGGCCCTTGTATAATGTAAACACCAGTTCCAGCAGGAGCAGGGTAGTGAGTAGCTTATACCAGGGTTCAACCAGGCCCACTGTCTGGGAAAGGTACAAGAGGAAGTAGGTACAAAAGGGAAAGTTTTGCACAATGAATGTAAATGAAACTACACCACCGAGTGCAGAATCAGAAAGGGGCTAGTGGGAAGTATTTGAGGCACTAGATGCCAGCAGAATGCTGCAGGAATGCATGCCCAGGCTCCCCACACCTTGCCCTGTCCCTCATCCATAGCTACGCTGGCATTCAGCGCTCATCCCCTGCAGCCTTGGCTCAAGCTACACACAGTCCCTGGCCCAAGCCCTGCATTCACAGCTCATGCCCACTCTTCCCAGCTGCACACTTGGCCCTCCCACTCTGCAGCCCCTGCACTCACACCTCCCTCTAGCCTCGAAATTGGCCCCATTGCCCAGCAGTGGTGGAATAATTTTTATAATGAGGGTGCTGAAGGCAGAAACCATATGTGCGGGTTATTACTACTTCAAGACAGGAGATATGGCAGCAACCCCAGTTCCAGTTCCTATGCTGCCCAGTGCTCCTGACCTCAGTTTTCATGCCCTGCCGGCTGCCCCACGCTCAGCTCTGACTCCCCTCGGCACCCAGCCCCGCTGCACAGCACACAAGACCCACGCTCCTCCCTCCAGCACCTCAGTCACTACTGGGCAACCTGCCGCCCTCTAAAAGCCCTAGCCCGAGACCCCGCCCCCGCCTGAAGAGCCAGACTCTGCCCTGGGCCCTGCTCCAGGGTGAAGAGACTGTCACCGCCTACTGCTCTGGGCGGGGCCCGGCTCCCGGAGACACACCCCTCCCGGAGGGAGGAGCCAGACCCCACCCCCTTGCTGAGTTCACAGCTTCCCTGGGTGAGGAGCCGGGACATGGCCCAGCCCCCTGACCTGAGCCGCGCCCTCTTTTTCTTCGTCACTTCCGGCCAGCAGCCCAGCCTCTCAGCCGCACTTCACTAGCTCGTGCTTAGTCCTTGACCCCTCCCCTAGCCGCGTAACCAGGCGAAAGTCTTTCTCCAGCCCCGCCCGCGAGTTGTTTTGTTGGCTGCTTGGCCCCGCCCCCCTCTGCGTGACAAGCCCCGCCCCGACTGTGTCTCTTGCTCTCCCGACGGCCCCTCCCATCTGTTTGTTTAGTCCCTGTTCCTTTCTCCCCTCCCGCTGCGTGCCCGGTCCCGGCCCCAGCCCGCTCGCACTGCTGTCTCCCCCATCCCCGCCGAGCCTCCGGCTCTGCGGTGCTGGGCTGGCTCCCAAGATGGCGTCCATCATGGAGGGGCCGCTGAGCAAATGGACCAACGTGATGAAGGGCTGGCAGTACCGCTGGTTCGTGCTGGACTATAACGCGGGGCTGCTCTCCTACTACACGGTGAGGTGCCGGGCGGGCCGAGCTTGGGGGGGGGGGAGCGGGCTTCGGGGAGCGCTGGTCACTGGGCGGCCAATGGGGAGGGAGGAGACGGTGGTGGTAGCCAATCGGGAGGCCCCGGTGAAAGATTTAGAGACGGGGGACGAGAAGCGTTTTTTTTGTTGGCAGCCGCGTGCGGGGATGGTGGGGGGGCCTGTGGGGAGGTTGCCTCGGAAGGGCGTTGGGTAGCGCCCCTCCCCCCCGCAGTGTCTGACACGCTGGTCTCGGTCCGCCTGTTCCCCGTTGTCCCTCAGCGTGGAGGGGCTGGCTCTGAGGGGGGCGCTGCTGACCCGTCGCTGGCTGGAGGGGGCGGGCCCGGCGTGCGCAGGACCTTGGGATTCTGCCTTGGGAAGGCCGGCGTCGGGCTCCCCCTGACTTGAAGGCGGGGTGGGTGCTCACTGCCGGCAGTGGGTGAGAGGTGCTGCCCTGGCTCCTAGCCCCAGCTCCCAGCGATTGTGACGCAGCGCGGGGGGCTGGGCCTCGGTGACTCGGCCTCTCTGGAGAATGGGGCCTGGGGCGCGTTTTGCCTTCCTGGCGTGTGCTGTGAGGCTGAGTGTCTACGCATTTGTAAAGCACTTGGCTCTTCTGTAGCACCCTTTCAGCAGGGATCGCAGCACAGTACTTGTGTATGTGTAAACCCCACGCCAAGAACAGCTGACCCGCTTTTAGGCTCTTACCTTGTTGACTGACTAGGTTTCTATCCCACTTGCGGAATACAAAAAACATGTATGTACCAGTACGTTAAAAACGGTGAGTTAGGGGGGAGATAATAGAGGGTTTTTAAAATGAGTCGTTTATCTGTTTTTTTTTCCCCTTCACCTTTAGTGAAAGAAGCGATCTGTCACTTAAATTTGTTGGATTACTTATTCTGTAAAAGTCAGTGTGGTGGAATACTGTTCCCCTCACTGACATCTCAGATTTTCTTTAAAAGACATGGCTGCTACTCTAAAACCAGATTTTCTTAGTTTACAAAGAAAAAGGTGGCTTTTCTAACTGGCAACCTTGCGAAAGTCAAACCATGCTTTCTGACTCATGCATTTTCACCATAAATAAAGATTAAAACATCATTAAATGTTGGTTTATGCCTTCCAGATAGCCCATAAGCTAGGGAACAAACCCCAGAATGATCAATGGACATCTGGTGAGGCATCACTTTGTGCCAATGTTCCATTCTATTGGCATTCTCTTTGTTTTTTCTCCTGGTAGTGTTAGTGTTTTAAAATCAAAATTTAATTCTACAAAATACAGCTACTTATGTATGCTATTTCAGCTGCATTTTCTATACTTTGTAGTAATCTGGTCTGACTTTTAAAATCACCTTTAAAGCTGAATCCAAAATGCAAGGTACAGTAAATTGCTGTATGTCACATTCAAAGTAGTTCATGTAATAGTTTAGTGTAAACATTTTAGGTTTTAGGTATTGCTGTACTAAATGAAAATAATGTTTTAGCAGGGTAATGAAAACTAGTAGTCAATGGGCATAGTTACACAAACCGGTTTAAAAAAAAAAAAAGTAGGTGAGATTGTCAACTAATTTTTATAAATGAATCTCTATCTTGGTGTGTTGCATTTATTTTTAGAGGATTATGGAAGTTCTGCACCTTATTAATTCTTGTTCCAAATACCACTCCATAAAATTGAAGGAAATTCAAAATGGTATAATTTAAATACTATTTGTATATCTCTTTTATGAACCCATCAGCAACATGCCTTTTCTGTGGCAGACCTAATTAGACAGTAGCCTTTCATGGTGGCTGAAGGGCCAGATTGGATGCCAGCAGCTGTGTCAGCAGCATACGTCAATGTAGTTATATATGAAAACGCACTTTTAATGTGTTCATTAAGTAAAATTCAGTAGCTTCCGGTAGGTTTACAGTCCTGTCATCACTAATTGGTTACAAGTGTATTCATATTTTAAATCGGCAACCAATTCAGGCATGGTGGGAGAGTGAAACAGTTACTAGAAACTATCAAATTTTACTTAGTGTGGATTTTCTGCATGTATTCCACTTTCTTCTGGGATCTGTTACAAGCAAAATGCAGGTGAAATTTGGCAGATGGAAGAGAGGAAGCAGTCTTTGCTTTTAACCCTCCCCCCACCCCTCCGGCCCTCCTTTGTATAGTTTTAGCTAGCTACGATCTTGAAAAGCCACAAGCCTTGTATTTTGTCCTGTTGGCCTATTGTACCCCAAGAATATGGTTCCTACAGAACCTGAGTTCAGAGGTATTGTTGAATAGGAGGTGAGTGTTTCACAACAGGAACCTAACAATGCCACATTTCTGTAAATATTGGGGCAAAATAGATTTTGGCTTTTGATGCAGAATTTCTTCTGTATTTCCTCTCTAAATGAGCAGAAGGCATTAACTGCTAATTACCAAATTGTTTGTTTAGAGAAACTAGTTGTTCATCATTGAAAGTGCTGTTTGTTGGAGAAGCAAATTTAGGTGAAGTGTAGCCCAAGTTGGAGTGTGGTTATAGGAGCCTGAGGAGGCAAAACTGAAGATGGATGAGAAATATGTCACACTTTGGTATACTTCAATTGTAAATCTTCAAAAATGCATATAAACTAGATATGTGGGCCTTCCCCCCTCCCCCCCCAAAAAAACCAAAAACCCTCTAAAATCCAGAGCAGGAACATATATTTCTGGGGTCTTTGGGTATCTTTATTAATAAACTTTAGGGAGGGGACCCACTCTCATATTCTCTTCCTAGGCCCCAAGTATCTTTGCTTGTCCTTGTTGGTTGTCTTGTGTGTAGTATGTGCTACATTAAAGAATATTTTCTTTTTAAGCTTTACTTATGTCTTTTCTGGTGTTGCCTTTAACAGTGATACCTTTATTTTAAAGTGGAAAAACAGTGATGGATCTTTTATAAATAATTTGTATTAAAGAAAAGGTGATGGAAATGTTTAGTGTTTCTTGACATCTAAATCTCTAGTAGTTCTCATATATATTAACTCTGTAATAGTTCCTGATTATTAGCAGAACATGATAAAATCCACTGTCAGTACTCTTAGGCATTGTCCACACTAGGGAAAAAATATGTTTTCTTACCACACTTTAGCTAATGTGGTAACTAAAATGCAGTAGAATCCTAGTAAAAGACAAACTGCTTTGTCTTCTCTAGGATTCTACCTCATATTTGTTACCAATTGTTAGCTAACATGGTAAGAAAACACTTTTTCTGGTGTGGCTGCACTCTTCATCTTTGACTTTATCTAGATCAGGGTTTCAAGATGTGGTGTTGGCATATTAGCGAACACATTCTAAGCAGTCTAATGTAGACTTAAACACATGCAAAGTTGGCTAAGTCTACCCTGAACTTGTTTATGAAAAATAGAAGTATTTCAAGTTGGTCATGTCCCTTTAGTGTCTGCTCTAACGTTTAAGTGATGGCTTTTTTCACTAAATATATTAATAAAAATATTGGCTTTTCTTGACATCTTTAAATCCTTGACTAGACAAAGCCTTAAAGTTCAATCACAAACATCATTCCATGTTTGTTCAGCCTTCTGCGTTAATCTTTTCAGCTCATCTGTCATGTCATGTTTCTAAATTGATGTTTTTGACACTTTCCAAAAGGGTTACTTTAGATTTTGGACAGTTTTACAGAGTTTTTTTCCCGTGGAAATTCAAGCAATATGTAAATCTGTTCTCGGAGTAATTATGCAACATACTAACATGTTCAGTTGTAAGAGAATTTATCTGCAGAAGCATTCATAATGGTATCTGGATTGTGGGTATAAATTTCTGCTGTGCTGCATGAGGAGGAGCTCCATTTCACTGACAACCACCGTTAAGATGCACATTCTTAATAGATGAACATTTTGGCAAGGTGTGATACTATCAAGATATCAACACTTCTTAATATGTTGTGAGGCATGAGGCTAAAGACCCAAGTTTCTTTTTCTTTAACTATATAAGAGATTTAAGTTTTTTATTATAAATTATTTGAATCATTGCTCTTATAAAAATCTTTGATTGGAGTGAGGAGAGAATTTAGTATGCCAGATGAATTAGTGGTTACTCTGAACAACTGGGTTTGCAAGAGTGGGACTTTAATGAAAGAGAGAGTGAGCCACATTCAGTTGACTACTACTGGAAGGAGATACTATAGTATGTATGTGGTATAACATACTGCATAGAACAGACTAGAAATTAATTGGTTCATGTTAAGTTACATTTTTATTAATATATTTAGTGAAAAAAGCCATCACTTAAACGTTAGAGCAGACACTAAAGGGACATGACCAACTTGAAATACTTCTATTTTTCATAAATTGCTGCTTCTATGCCTGGTCTTGGTCCTGAGTCTCCCTGCTGATTTTTGGGAAATGTGATTGTAAAACCATAAAACACTTGTCTTTCTACACAAACAAGAGAGTATCTGTGGTCATGACTCTGCAAAGTTAAAGTTAACTACTTGCGTAAGTGTTAAGGCCCTCTTCTGCAAATAGATGTGCTACTTTGGACCCCTCTAATGAGAGTCCTGGTGAAATGAGTGAGGGTCCTTATAGCAGTGATCACCAACTTGTAGATCGTGATCAACTGGTTGATCCTGGAGACTCTCCCAGTCGATTGCAATGTCCAAGGGTGTAGTGGGGCTGCTGCTAAGCCTGGCTCCCTGCCAGCCCCATGCTACTCCTGCTTGCAAACACCACTCCCACAGATCCCATTGGCCAGGAATCGAATTGTAGCCAGTGGGAGTTGTGGGGGCAGTGTCTGCAGAGAGGGTCAGTGTGCGGAGCTACATGCTCTCCCGCACGGGGGCCACAAGGTTGTGTTGACCTCTTCTGGGAGCAGCGGAGGGCTGGGGCAGGCAGGGAGCCTGCCTTAGCCCCACTGTGCTGCTGTCTGAGATAATGCTGCTTGGCGGGAGCCTGCACCCCAGCCCAGAGCCCCCTCCCGGAGGTAACACCCTCAATGCCCTCCTGTACCCTAATCTCCAGCCCTAACCCCCCTCCTGCATCCAGCATCCCATCCCCCCTCCTGCACTCCAACACTCTGCCCTAGCCCGGAGTCCCCTCCTACACCCAAACTCCCTCCCAGAGCTTGCACTCCTCATAACCTCCTCCACCCCAACCCTCTGCACCATGCTCAGCCTGGAGCCCCCTCCCACACTCTGAACCCCTTGACCCCAGCCCAGAGCCTGCTCCCGAACCCTAACCCCCTGCCCCAGCCTGGTGAAAGTGAGTGAGGGTGAGGGAGAGTGATTGATGGGGGTGGTGGTGGATGGAGTCGGGGGGGTGGCTTTGGGGAAGCGGTGGGCCTCTGGGAAGGGGCAGGGTAGATCCTGGGTTGTACTTAAATTCAAAAAGTGATCTTGTGCATAAAAGAGTTGGAAGCCATGGCCTTATAGGTACAGAGGTCCATGCTATTGGTGTAGTTTGCAGAATCAGAGCTTAGCTGAGTAGAAACAGAGTGCAGTTAAAGGTAAAGAAACTGGAAAACAGATTTTTTTTTTATTATTAGTAAGCTTAGGCATTATAGCCATTTGATTGTACAAGTGAGCTTTTAGAAACTTGACTGCATTCTTAAAACAACAAAGCGTTTGCTTAATGCTAAAATGTTTGTGTTAATGTCATTGGCAATGACTTCATTTATTACTATCTTATTTGAAGATCATGGAATACTGAAGTGACTATTTCTAAACCTGCAAAGAACCTTGACTTCTGCAGTCAAAAATGTGAATAGTTAATCCCTTGTAAGTGACTTGTAAACTTCATATTTTGAGTAAATGTTCAGTAAAGTATGGGGAAGTCGAATTGTATATTTATCCATTGAAATGCATTCACAAAAATTGAAATGGTTCAAGTCTATAAATGGGCCCCAAGTTTTCCAGATCATAGCCTTGATCTTGCAGACACTTATTGATGTGTATAACTTTACTCATGTGAGCAGAGTTGTGCATATATAAATGTCTGCAAGTTTGGGGCCAATGTAAGTGGATCCATCTATTCACGAGACTTATTTTATAACAATAGCTCATACAGTTACACTTCTATTTTTCTCCCCCAATGTGAGGTGATCTTAAGAAGTCCCTCTTATTTTTGTCTTTCCCCTACTAATTCAGGGACTTGGGTTGCTAGCTAAGGCTTGGATGGGTTTTCTGCAGCCCGCTGCTGCTTGCATCCACCAGTGGGAGATACAAGCTCCATAGTGCTTTTCCATCTCCTGGCCTAGAGTTTAAGATCCAAATTCTTGGATTCCCTCAGGGCAACCTAGTCAGATCCTCAGGCATTGTCTGTGTCTGTAATGTAACATTGCTTGTGTTCTAACTTTGTGTCTGATAGGGGAGTTGCTCTACGTAAGTTTTCAAACATAGGGGCTAATGCAGCTTCTTTCAGCAGCTGATACGATCACTTTGCTATGTTCCCCTATCTTGTGCCTTTCTTCTTTGCACCAAAGTGGAGGTGCTTTCAAGGAAATCTGCATAGAAAATGTATATTCAATATACATTATAGATTAAACGATTGTCTTTCCATAATTAACGTTGCAAACAGTTTGAAGAAAAACTATTTGACAGATTGAGTACAGATTGTTATAAAACAAACAAAAAACCTCATCCCCAGGCACCCAAAACATTGACCTGGCTTGAAATTTTGACTCTAGCACTACTTGGTCTGTCTTCAGCTCAAAAGCACTTTTTACTGTCTCTTCATACTTTCTGTATAGTTAAATCTCCTTAAACTCATGCCTTGGTATTTAAGATAGTAGGTTGTAATTTATTAGTAATTCTTGTAGTAAATGGTTTGGCACCCAGTTCTTCTCTCATTGATGCCAATAGGATTTCTTTGCTATTGACTTTAGGAGGAACCTAATGTATATGAGCGTGTTGCTCTATATTGCCTGGTTGCAGCGTAGGAAGAAAATAAGGCTCAAGTAGTAATTCTTGACTGGAAAGACGAGGGTTTCAGGCTTGGCTCTGTAAGGAATATTAAATGAGTGGGAGTGCCTCTCTGTAGCTCAGGTTGCAACCACAGCTCCGTTGTAGCTCCACCTTCCAAAAAAAAGTCTTGCTTTCATAGTTCTAGGATTAATCCCTATTGATGACTAGAATGTTCTTTGACAATTAAGTACTAAAAAAAAAAAAAAAAAAAAAAAAAAAAAGGCACCTTCTGGGCATTTTTTCAGAGGTCTAATGTTCCCTCCTGCTCCCTGCTCTGTCCATATAATACCATAGTATTTGAAACATAGGTAGATTTTTGTAAATGGCTTCTGGCATGAGCCAGTGCCAGAGCTAATAAAATGTTTGACGTTGCCTCTATTTGAAAACTAGACATGAGTCTCTACCAGTGAAATGTAGAATGAAGGGAGGGAGAGTGTGGAGATAGACATGGTAAGAGAATATTTTCATTGTTTACCTCGAACCAGACCTAAGCTCTATGATCTGTCAGTTATTTTTCCACCTGAATTCCCCATATAAATAATCCTTGAGCTGTGACAGGAGTGCACAGGTCCCTTTTCTAAAGAGGGATACTAAGGAATAAAGCTTCAATAACTTGGCTGGGAGGCAGGGTAGCCTAGCAGGTAGACATGAAAGCAAGTCATGTGGGCCCTGGTTAGGAGCCTGACACTCAGGTTGCTCTGACTTGATGACTGATATTTGGAGCGAAGGTAGACTTTGCTGCATGTGTACCTTGGCTATCTAGGAAGCTTATTTATGGCTTCTCTATGTGGAAAATTTATACCACCATTAGCTGAGCTGTGAATTAAAGAGCTATGGTTATGTATAATTGCTTATGTGGACATTCTTATTCCAGGATAAGATGGCCCTTTTCCAGTTTAGCTTATGTCACTTCAGAAGCAGTTTGAGCTCAGTCAAAAAGCCATTCTTGTTTCAGAAAAGGTGCCCACGGGGGGTTATGCTGGTATAATTTTTGTGGTTTAACTACAATGATGTAAGTTTTCTAGGTAGACAGGCTGTACAAAAATAAAGGCTTATCTTCAAAGGTGGGGCTTTTTATGATGATAGGTGAAGTGTCATTTGTGAGACTGTTGGGAGTGGAAGGACCATGTTATGGAGTCATTATTCTGCCATTTTCCGTATCCTCCTTTCTACTTCGACTTGTGTCTGCTCCTCTCCACTTGGTTTACTAGATGGTTGTGTGGAGCCCTTAGTCTTTTTCTTCAAGAAGTTTTATATGTGGTTTGATGTGCACTTTATTGACTCTCTATTGTGTGACACCTTTAGAAGAGCTACTGTCCCAGGCCAGGACGTTACCTCCTAGCATACATAATGCCAGAAAACAGTTGTATGTTATGGCTTCTTTCTTCCTGTGCTATATGGAATATAACCTCTGTCATAGCGGTAGTTTTACTTCATCAGTTCATAAAACTTTACTCCAAAATGCTTTACTTCTTTCCAAATTGTCTTGAATAATTTTTTTATGTGAATTCTTAGTAAGTTTATTAATCCAATTTAATCTGTTCTCTCTTTCAGTCAAAGGACAAAATGATGAGAGGATCACGAAGAGGGTGTGTTCGACTCAGAGTAGGTATTTTCTCTTATGTTTCTTAACACTTAGCTTACAATGTGAGTAATGTGGTTTTACTGGATAGAGCTCTGAACTGGGGACTTGAGAGACCTGAGTTCCATTCCTCACCCTGTCACAGGGCTGCTGGTTCACCTGGGGCAAGTCACTTGACCGTGCCCCCCCCCCCCCCAGCTCAGTGTCCCTATATGTAAAACAGGCATAACAATACTTACCTCCTTCATCAAATTCTCTGAGATCTGTGGATAAAGAGCTGTATAAGAACTAGACATTATTGTGGTCCTGCTGACCTATGTACACTGAGAGAGTCACTTTTTAGATAGTTTGAGAGAGCAAACTTAGGCCCAGAATGTCTGCTGATCGCTCACACTATCTATCTAAAAATGATTTTCTTCTGTCACTCTGATCTTACGTGACTTATTCTCTGAAAAGCCATTTATGCCCATCTTCTGTCTTTTCTCAGTGGTGGTGGGGGTGAGTTGTAAATGTATCAGATTATGTCTGTGTTTACGGCAGCATATCAAGTAAGTACACTGCATGCTTCTGTGAGTGGGGTGGAAGAGGGGGACTCTGTTGGGCCACCCTGCCTATCTGTGGCGTCAGCTCCACCTAGCAGTTATGGGGGTAGGGGAATCCAGCTCCTTCCACTGCCCTGGATTCTAACCCAGGGGCCCTCTGTAAGGAGGGCAACCACTATCTGTTGTCCAGCTAACACTCTCTTCCGGGCCTCTTCCTGTCACTGTGTACCACCTCGGGGTGCATTGTTACTTGCGGTTGTTCTTAGTCATCTAGCTCATGAGCCTCGGCAGGCTAGGGAGTCTTGATGTTGTGCAGTAGTTCACTTCTGGGGATACCCGTCTGCAGTAGTTCCTCTATAGCCATGGATACAGGGCTGTCTCTCTGCCCACCACCCTGCTGTGCTGAAGAGACTCTCTTTTAAATCTCTCCTGTAACTGGAGCATGTCCACTGAGGATTCTGGGGTTAGCCCATAAGCTAGGGAACAATCTGGAAGGCGTAAGATAATGAGGCCAAATATCGCCTCATAATCTGCGGGTTTGGTGTCTTTCATGGTATTTATCCAGTGGAAGGGTGCACGATCAATTATCAGGAGGAAGGGATTTCCCAGTAGGTAATACCACAATGCTTCTATGGCCCATTTCACTGCCAAGGTCTCTTTTTCTATGGTTAAGTAGGCTCTCTTGTAGGAATAATTTCTGGTCAATGTAGCGTATTAGATTGTCTTCCTCATTAAAGTATTGGGATAGCGATGACTATAGCCCCACATCTGAAATGCCTGTGTGGAGTATGAATAATCACGTGAAGTCCATGTGGAAGAGGACCAGTTCACTGCTCAGGCTGTCTTTCAAGATTCTGTAGGCTTTGTTACAGACCTCAGACCAGGTGAACATCTTGGGGATAGTTCTTCACTAAGTGAATGAGAGGTGCAGCTATTGTGATGAAATGGGGTATGAACTGCTTATAGTAGCCAGCCAGACCCCAAAATCATCTAACTTGTTTCTTTGTTGATGGCACAGGGCAATCAATCAAGGCCTGGACCTTCCCAATTAAAGGCCTAAGTTTGCCCCTTCTAATTGTGTATTCCAGACACATCACCTCATGAAACCCCAATCAGCACTTGGCTAGGTTTATGGTGAGGCCAGCTTCTTTGAGGCCCCTAGGACTACCAATATATGCTTGGTGTTTCTTCTAATCACAACTATATAGGTGTAAATCGTCTATATAGGCTCTGTGGTTGCAGGACTGTGTCTGTCAGCTGTTAGAAGGTGGCTGCAGTCTTGTGAAAGCTGAAGGGAATAGTTTTGAAATGGTACAGGCTGAAGGATGTTTTCTCTTGAGATGCCTTGATCAGATCTAAAGTGGAGATGTACTTCATAGCCCCCAATCAGTCAACAATATGAATATGGGTCAAATGTGAATATTGCATTCACTTTCCTAAAGTTGTTGCAAAACCGAGTTGTCCCATCTCTCGTGGATAGCAGGACATTGGATCCCCACCATGCGTGGGATTCTTCTACCATCTCGAGGTCCAACATTGCCCGCAGCTCCTAATGGATAGAATCCTGAATCTTTCTGGACAGGGGATGATGACTCACAGACCTCGTGCTCTGTTGTGAGGTTGACAAACAGGTGGGTTCATCTGGGTCGTGACTAGAACATGGAAGGGAAAGATGGGACCATCTGCAACGTCTGAGTCCATTAGGACAGCCGAAGCCCTTCCCCCAAGGGAATTGTGTCTGGCCCTGGAATAATGGTGAATGGGGGATCTGCTCTGGATTGGGGATAACGTGTTTATGAATAAGATCTTACGGTCTTGTCAGGCCTTAAGAAGACTTGTATGATAAACCAGGGTCTCTTTGTTCCTCCCAGGTTGTCGGATCTCATAATTGACTGCTCCTACCTGGTGTACCACTTTGAAGGGTCCTTGCCATTAACTCCGATTCCAAGCTGGGCAGCAACAGCAATACCTTGTCTTCGGGTTGGAATTTGTATGGATGGGTTCCCCTATTTTTGACCATCTTGGGCCTATAAGGGGCAAAAGTCCATAGTGTCTTCAGCTTCGCTCAGAGCTAGAGAATGGGCTTTATTAGTGCAGTGACTCTGAGAGGAGCAGGAACCCAGGTTTCCCAACTAGATGTAGAATCCCCTGGGGTTGTCTCCCATATAACAACCAGAAGGGTGAGAACCCCGTAGATACTTGTGAAACTTCGCACACTGCAAGTAGCAGGGGCAATAACACGTGATCCCTGTGGTGAGGGTCTTCAGCCACAAACTTTATCATCCCTTTCAGGGTCCCATTGAAGTGCTTGATAAGCCCATTTGTTTTGGGGTAATAGACAGATATCCTAGAGATTTGATTTTCAATAGCTCACATATGTTTTTCATCAACTCTGACATGAAGTTCAGCTCCTGGTCTGTTTCTTTGGGGATCCCCACCCTCACAAAGACCATCATGAGTTCCATAGCTGTGGTCACTGCATTGGGTGTGCGAAGCGGACTGGTCTCTGAGAACCACATGCCATAATCCATGATCACCAGTATGTGCTGTTATCCCTTCATGGTTTTCTCTAGTGGTCCAGTCAAATGCTGATTCTCTCAAAGGGGGCGTCTGTTACTGGCATCAGTATCAAGGTGGGCCTAGGAATGCTCTTGGGTCCTGTCAACTGACATTCCAGGCAGGACAAATAGTAAATTACCCCTCATCTCTTTGTAGATGCCTGGCCAATAGAATAGGCTGGTAATTCTTTCAAGGGTTTTCTCCTTGATGCATGATACCAAGTGCGTGAGCTGGAGTAACTCTCCGAAAGGACCAGAAGTTGGGACTGCGGTTTGGTGATCTAGGGGTCACGTACCACCTGGTAGTCCATTCCTTTCTTAGTTGGATGCATGGCCATTGTCTTAGCCTCTATTGGTTGACTGCTTCCTCGTTGGCAGTGGCCAGCTATTCTCATGCTTTGCTCAAGATGGGATCACTCTTCTGTTCTATGAAATCCTTGTTTTGGGTCAGCCATTCTGTACCCACAGGACTTTGAGTTCACTGGTCCCTTAGGGGCCCTCTCACAAGTTGTGGAGTCCCCTCCCCCAGATATTTTCATGTTCCTGCATCAGCTGGCTCCCCAGACCCCACTTCTTCTCTGGTCTTGAAGGCACGGTCATCCCCTCTGGCCGGGTCTTTCTACTGCCCCTGCAAGACTTCGCCAAAGTAGTTCCAGTCATGATGCAGAACTAGTGGGTTGTTGAGGGAGACATCCGCCCCCACACGGAGAGTCTGTGTGTGATTCCTCACTGTCAACTATATCTCCTTTGTGCCATATGAGCACACATCTCTGTGTATGGGGGGGCCTGGCTGCACCTTGAATCTATTGAGCCCATCATTTTGGACTGTAGATCATTACTGGGACTATCATCTTGTCTGGTCCCTGGTTGTGAGCTCTGGGAGTGGTTGTCCAGGCTTGCCTGTAGCTATAGTCTATAAAGGAGCAGTCACCTTGAAAGTGACCGTGCTGCCCGTTCTTGAAGCAATTGCCTGCTGCTGGGGCTGTTGTCTCCCCACCCCTCCATTGAGATTATCTCGGTTGGGGGAGCCTTGGCTTCCATGGACCCCAGCTCTGTACATCTCTGTGTTCTGAGGAGTTTTTGTTCAGTCCCATAGTCTCTGCCTTGGAAGGCACTCAGGCCTCACCTCAACTGATGGTCTCCTGTGCCCCATTCTCTCCGCTGTGCTTGGATTTGTACATTTGGCGACAGCGTCTTGGGGGCTTGGCCCTGTGGTAACCAGGTAATTCTCCATAAGGCCTGCCATCTCTGATGACATGTTGTGTCAATGTCTTTGCACCCACTCCTGGCCCCTGAGAACCTAGATAAATTGTTTGACCACAGTATCCTCCACCACCTGTACCCCAGTGCATCTGTCTGGAATTAGCACCAGCAACAGTCCTTGAGGTGCTTGGCCACTACCTTATGGCAGGCCTCCAGCGGTGCTTTTCCCTCTGGAACCACTGTCTGTATGTCTCTGAGGAGAATGACTGCCTTGATCTTACGATACTTTTAGGCATCCTGGTATCTAGCACCCTAGATGTCAGGTGTGGGGTCAAGAGCATGGCCTGGTGACCATGCTATCATGGTGGCCACAATGTTCAGATGTCACCAAGGAGGGTTCGGGGTCATTCATCCTCTGGGCCTGGCTTCATTAGCCTGGCCAGGATCCCTGGCATCGGGATCACCCTACGGGACTCTGAGCCTGGGTTAACAGTGGCTTCTGGGGCTTGTTGTGCTGCCATCTGCTGGACCTGGTGGTGTTGCTGTTCTTGGTGCTCAGTGGTTAGCTTCTAGAGATGAATTGCTGCTGTTTCTGGGTGGCCAGTCATTGCAGTAATTGACTCTGTTGCTGCTGCAACTGGGTCGTCTGTAGTTGTTGGCACTTCACCACCTACTTCCGCAGCTTCGCCACATCTATGTCGCCCCTCTTCCTTCCTCGCTTCTCAGTTGGCCTGCCTTATGTTCTTCAGCAGGACTGGACCCTCGTGTCGGCATTCTCCACCAGTTGTGAGCCAGGTGGGGGCCCACCTAATGGTCAGAGTCTGTGTGGTGGCAGCCCTGCTGTGTGGCTCAAGACTGTGATAGCAGCTGTGTCTAGCTGTTAAAGGAGTAGGAGGAGCTGGGCCCCCCAACTCGACAGAGTTCTGATCGATGGGCTCTCTGGAGCACTATAAGGAAGGTATCTCTATCAGCGGTCAGACTAATACTTTCCCCTTTGCCTCTTCCTACCACTTTGTGCGTTGTGGCTTGCAGTTGTTCCTTGCAGTCTGGACCGTGAGCATCAGCAGACTAGGGAGACCTGGCTTCATGCAGCAGTCGCCTCCTGGCGATACCTATTTGCTGTACTCTTTCCATAGTAGTGAGTGCAGGCTCTCTCCACCTACTACCATGCTGTGCTGAACATAAACGCCTCCTCCAACTAGAGCATGTTCGGCAGGTTTGCTGGGGTGGGGCTTCCTGGGCCCAGAGTTGTTCCTGCATCCCTGCCTTTCCAGTGTGGGGTTTATCCACCTCATCACAGTCCCCCTAGTGTGGGCATAAAGAGCATGGTAGATAGTGAGATACTGCTTAGGTGAGTAAAGATATGCCAGAACTTTAAGGTATATACCATACATGGTTTTCTGTGTTTAAGCAACGTGTCAGACATTTACACTGCTCTTTTTAGCAATGTAGTGTCCCACAGCTTTCCCCCTGCAAGAGCCTTTCACTGCCATGAGTAACTACACATCGCAGTGTGGACAGTCTGTTTTTCACTGTGGCATATAGCTGCACATACCCTACGTGTTGCTGCCAGTGTAGATAAGCTCTACATGCAGAGGCCAGTCACAGCAAAGCCTGCTCCCTTGTGGAACATGTGAAGTTCTCTTCTAGAGAAGGAGGGGCAATTCATAGCAATCTGGTTAACGTTGTAGTATCAGCTACTTTTAAAAAAGCGTAATAAGAATATTAATTTAGCTTGATATTTCCTAGGTTACTCTTTGGAGCTTTTCTGAGCTGCCATGTTAATTGCCCTTTCATTTTTTTGAGCATAGGTTTCTTTTAAGTCTCCTTTTCCCAGTCTTTCCCCATTCAGTGTGACTGAAACTGCTGTTATGGTTTATAAAGAAGATCTGAAGCAGGGGGAGTGTAAATCTGAATCTCTAACAAAGATGTCCTCTATTTAAATTATTCATTAATCACAGCAGTTAAGTAGGTGTGAACAAAAACAAACAGAAGTGTTTTTAAACAGTCTGTTCAGAAATCCTTTCCACTTAATGATCAGATTTCACTAACTTGATTCTCATGGTTTTGTCACTTCACTAGTTTTCCGATTGAGTGTTCAGTGTCAGAAAATACCTGAATTTCTAATTTGCTATGGAAGAACAAGGGTCTTGCTTATTGCATAATCTACCTATAAAGTCTGTAATATTTAACTACAACATAGCCTTCTTAATACTGCCTTCTGAGGGAGCTGGGCGCTGTTGAGACTGAAGTGTGAAGTTATTTGGCATCATTCTGACAACATTAAAGGAAAACAAAGGGGATCATGCAGAAGATATTAAAAGCACTGTGAAACACACATTTAAAATATTGCCAACATTTTTTCAAACTTGCAGTTCTCTTCTCCAATCCAAAACCAACTACAGAACCACTGCTGTGGATGCTATTCCTGTATCTTTGAGTTATAGGGTTGGAAATGATCTGATTGGCAAAATATCTCTTTATAATCTCAAATCCAGCCATAGATTGAACAGTCCTCATGCTGGATCATTTATTTTCTAAACTGGTCTCCATCTTGTGGGGGGAGAGGGCAGGGTCCTTTTTTTTTTGTAAGGCGGTTTTATGGTTGCTGTACCCCTAAAGGCAGCTAATCATCAATAAAGCCCTTACCCACTGTCTTTCTGCTTTGGCTGTAGTAGGCTTCAACGGTCTGAGTTCTTAGCTACTAACTAGTGGTGTCTCCACCTGTCTGTCTAAGGCCTGGTCTACACTGGGGAGGGACAGGGGGAGGATTGATCTAAAGTACGCAATGTCAGCTATGAGGATAGCATAGCTGAAGTTGACGTATTTTGGATTGACTTACTTTGCGTCCTTGTGGTGCAGGATCAACGGCCGCCACTCCCCCATCGACTCCGCCTCTTGCCCTGGTGGAGTTCCGGAGTCGATGAGGAGCACGTTCAGGGATCTATCACTACCCGCCAATCCGGCGGGTAGTGTAGCTATACCCTAAGGTAGTCAGGAACTCTTGACTAGCCTGATACCACATACATATACTCTTCTGACACCTCTGCAATGGATGAACCCACAAACAAGGTACACTTTATTTACAAGGGGAAATAAAGAGGCAGCATATAAAGGGAAATGGGCAACATCAGTCATACCATACATCCTGCAAGTAACGCTATCCCCAGGGTGATTTCCCTGGATTCATGAGTCCAGTTTAGTCCACCCTTGGGGACTCCATAACCCATGTACCCATGTACCTTGACGAGTTGTTGCAGGCTTGAAGGCACTTACTTCAGCGAGGTGACGAGGGCACTGATTTGCCCAGGTGGCCAACCACTCTGTGGCAGCAATAGGCATTTCTCACAGTAGAAAAAATCCCCATGACATAGGTCCCCCTCCCCTCCTCAGTGTTTCTAAGTCCAGTTTCTCTCTCCCAGAGTAGTTTGGCCACCCCCTTTAAGGGTAAAATAGGCAACGCCTCAGTGAGGGTTGCCACATCCTCTCATCCCCTGTCCTTTTGGCTTAGTCATCTTTCTGTCCCTTAGGGTTCTCCCAGTCACAAGACTCAACACCACCCCCCACTGGCAAAGTGAACACATTAGTCTTCCCCATCTCTTTTCTAGGCAGCAATAAGCTTGATTGCCTTTTTTGTCAGACCCATTAGCCCAGGTTACATTTTGATATTAACAGAACATCTACTTGGTTTACTTGGGGTAGGAGAAGCCATTTAAAAAACATCTTTCAGTTAGTTGAATTTGGTTTTTATCTCAGCTCATTTTGCATAGCCCAGTGGTTTAGAAATTCATGTAGGGAACAGTGCTCCTCATGTGAAAGCTGTACTCTTCTTGAGACTAGTGAACTTTTATTAATATGAACACTTCTCATCTTTTGAGTTGTGGCCCCTAGGATGGCACCAGCACTATGAAAACTCAACTGTCAAATTCTAATCAGTTTCTGTCCTGCAGTTATGTTCGTTTGAGAGTCATAACAGTTGTATTTAAACACTGGTTTTGGGTACTGTCTCTCTAGTTTTAATGATTTCTTGAGGCCCCCTTGAATTTCTAATCTGGATTGGAATCTAAAACTGTCTCCTTCATGCTAATGCCTTTCACTAAATGATCACTCCACATCTGTCCTCGTCCTCAAACGAAGCCATTCATAACACCTTCAAAAGATGAGCCAGTGAGCTTAACTTCTTAATTTTGCTAGACATTGAAAAACATGGAGTTAATAAAGACAGTGGAGTTATGGCTTATTACAGCAATCTGCAACTCACTAACCTCCACTTTTTTGCAAAGACAACAGACCACTTCTCTTTGAATGGTCTCTTACAGTATGTGTTAACTACTTATGCTAAACAATCTGTTACATCTTGTATTTAGCTGTGATGCTCTGAGGGCCTGTCTACACTTGAAATATTACAGCAATATAGCTGCGGTTGCATCACTGAAGTGCTTCAGCATAGACATTACCTATACTGACAGATTGGCGTAGGTAATTCATCTCCCTGGGAGGCGGTAGCAAGGTCAATGGAAGAATTCTTCCATCAACCTAGTACTGTCTACACCGGAGGTCGGCTACACTGCTCAAGACATGTGGATTTTTCATATCCCTAAAGGATATATCTGGGTCAGCCTAACTTTTTAGTGTGGACCAGACCCCAGGCCCTTTCCCAGATCTGAGGAGGAGTTCCGTTTAGCTGAAAAGCTTGTCTTTTTCACCAACAGAAGTTGGTCAAATAAGAGATATTATCTTACTGACCTGGTCTCTTTCTAATATCCCAGGACCAACATGTCTTCAACAACACTTCAACGTGGAAACTCAGTTTGCTGAGCTGTCATACAAGATTGAACTCATTTTATGTGAATGATGTAGTGTAAGATTAACTTGCTGCAAACATGTATGTAACGTGACCTCTGCACATTTAGGTTTTCTGAATACTGCAGTGAATCCAGATCAGTTGCAGGTTTCACTGGCTTATTAAGTAATTTAAAACAAATAGCTGGCTTCTTCAGTCTTTCAGGGAAAGGTAGTGTAGGGGTAATTCTGTCCTTGATGTGATGCTCTTTGGGCTGTACATCGAAGAAGTTTATAAGAGCATCTGTCTGTCTGCTTTTTCCGAATATTTTATGCACAGCTATTTCTATCAATATTGTGTGTGTTGTGGGAGAAGGAAAAGAGATCTTATCATACAAGTAACATTTTGTATTATCAGCTTTCATATAAGCTGTATCTCTGTTTCAGTGTTAAAATCAGATTTAATGAGTAATAGAGAAATTAAGTATAGATGTCTTCAGTTGCTACTTAAAATGAGAGAGACTGTGTGTGAGGCAGAAACCTAGATAGTTTCAGACTTATGTGCTGCACAGGAGAAGGTTCTTGCATGGAGGGCAATTGTAAGGAAAGGGCAGAGGGGAAGGTTGTTGCTAGATGACTTGAGGAAGGAGGTTGGAGTAAATCCATGGATGAGTTAAAAACCTTTTGAACTGGATGCTAAATGTACTGATATGTTCCTTATTGTCATCCTCCTTCAGGCATACACAATTGTTTTTCTGTGAATAAATGTGGAAATGAATACTTGAGTATATATAAATTTAAAATATCTGTCTGTTGCTTCTGGTAACTCAGCAGGAGAAAACAAAGGCAAAAGTTAACCAATAGTAGTACATACTAATGACGAACTATGAATCTTGTTTAGAGACTGAACAAGATCTCCTGAGAGATACTTCATTTGATTGTGTATTGAAAACTATTATTGTTCCATACATGATAGTGTTAACTATATTCCTTACTTTCCTTGGGGTGCAATACAAAATAGAGTACTATTTGCTTTATAATGGTGCTGTGGTAAATGCTAAGTCTATCACAAAAACAAAATATGCATACGCTTATTTAGAAAATTATGAAGCCTTTGTAGAAATAGACGTTGGTTTTCTCTAAGTATCTGGTTTGATTCTTATACTTAAATACAGACAGTAAATTTTCCTTTCCCCCCCTCCTCTTCGCAATATCCAGGCTACTTCCAATTTTGTCAATGCTTTATGCATTCCGGTAGTGTAGTGATAATGTGTGCTGCTGATGTCACTGCTTGCCTTATCAGGATTTTTGCTCTTTGTTTCACAGGGAGCTGTGATTGGTATAGACGATGAGGACGACAGTACCTTCACAATAACTGTTGATCAGAAAACCTTCCATTTCCAGGGTGAGCTGAAAGATGAGGTTCTTTCTTCTTGCAATAGATGTGACTGCTGCTGTCTATCTTCCTGTTTTGGTGTTCGATGGCTGATTTTAAGTGTTTGGCAACTGAACTGCATGAATGAGCACCCTGGGAACATTCTGGATCCAGAGGTGCTGCAGGTTAGGCAGGGATTTATATCTGCAGTGAATACATATGTGCTAGAAAAGACTGTATCTTTGGCAGGATTTGGTGATTAAAAATTTAAAGGATAAATCAGTCATAATGGGCTTCTGCTGAAGGGTAGTGTTGGCAAAACATTGCCAATCTTCATTGTCAGGATATATGATTAAGCCTTTCTGCATGAACTGTCACAAGACCAGTGTGAAGGTTGCAATTTGTGTTCATTTGGATTTGAAACGCAGTTTTGAGGAGACTAGAGGCAACATTTGGCTTAAAGATGGATCTTTGCTTCAAGATCTGCAAGTTTGCATTAATTTCATCTGCATTTCTGTGTCTTATCTGCCAATCACCATTTCTCTGCTCTTATCCTTTTGATCATATTTACTAACTCCAGTGCCATCTGCCACTGCTATGTTTCGTCATTGCATGCTATGGTTCGCTGGTAGAAAGGGTAAGGTACTGTATAATTGTTCTTGTTGCGTTTGCCACAGAATCCTTACATATCTTTAACCACAGCATTGGTAAATGTTGTCCTGACATTTTGTTTTAAAGTACCTTTTTTCTCCCTTCGTACAGTTAAGATCATGTAGTTGTCTCCTAGGTTAAACCTGTAATTAACATGTATTTGTCCTTCTCTCGGTACTCTCCCACCTCCATTACTTCTCTGAAATGTAGAGTGAGGGAAGAATTTTATTTATAACTGTCTTATATGGAGTTGGAAAGTGTAAGTAAATATTTCAGGGCTGTGTATGTGATGGTCAGCATTTACATTTGTATAAAATTGGACTATATTTATAACCTTCATTGTGCTGTATAGATTTACAAATTAATATTTCAAAATCAGCATGCATTTTGAATTGCTCAGGTCAAATACGGGCAGTATTTGAGAATGTGTGTTTGTATAATATCTAATGATAAACATTAGTCATGCACCATGTTTTTCATTGGCATATGTATCTCCTATGCTACAGTGCCTCTTAAATGATATGGCTGTACTCTAGCTTCACTGCATTAAGCTTCATAAACCCTCCTTTTATAAAGCTCTGCTGACAGCAACACTTAACTCTTCTGTTCTCAAGGATAGCTGATAAAACACAAAGGTAAGCTAATTTCTAATGTAGACAACTGAATACAAAACACTGGCATTCTTCAATGCTACAAAGCTAAATATTTATAAATATTTCTGTACGAGAGCTTGATGCAGGTAAAGGGTGAAACCTGGAATTCTCTTTTCAGTTTCCAGGGAAATACCTCTTATGCAGTTTCATCTTGTTGTAGTTCCTCATCTGCTGTATTGTTTCCCTATGGAAGGGGACCGAAACATCTCGAGAGAAGACAGTCATTGGATAAAAATATTATTCTTGCTTATAATAAAGTGTATTTGGTAGGATACTTAAACAATTCGTCCATAAGTACTAATTCTGTCATTCATATTCACAGATATCCATGCTTTAGAACTTTAAGATGTTAAAAAATACATGTACATTTGAATCTGGTATTTTGCTTGTTTGATTTCTAATTTAGGATCTATGTCCAATGCAGCAGTTTCTCTATTAGAACAGCTTTTTAAAAGTGCTTACATTAATTCGCTGAAGACTGTAATTTGGCCTATAGCCAGCAAATTGTGCTAATGTTAGGAAAAAATATCAGTGTACACCACTGACTCAGTATTTTCAGTTTCCAGTAAAAATTGAAATGCTGTGAGGTTACAATGTAAAACACACCTAGTCTTGTGTAAGGTTTTTTTCTTTTTTAAAAACCTATATATTTTTAAAATGTATAATATCCTATATAACATAAATTGTGTAATGTGTGCAAATATTTGTGTGTGTGTATATACACACACACACACAGAGACAATGCCTGGAATATTATGGCATAAAGGTTTTTTGGGAATGAATTTGGTATGAGTACATCACTCTGGAGTGGTGAAGTCATGACTGAGTTATGCAGATTTTTCTAAATGAGTTTTGATAAAACCCTTTAGTACAATCAGATTTTATTATAGATTGTATATATGTAATACGTGAACACATTGCTCAGCAAGAATTTATTATGTAAGATGCACACTATCAGTATTTGTAGTGAGCTTTTAAATAAAAACTCCACATGCTACAGAAGAGCTACTCTAGGAACGTCTTGTATTTTCTATATATATAAAAAAATAATTAGGGGCAATCTTTTTATTCTTCCACCTATAAAGACAATACAGCTATGTGCCCAAATTCCCTTCTTAATTCAACTCCAGGTAAAGAAGAAGAGAAAATAGTAAATTTAAAACATATGCAAAAAGTCTAAAACATTTTCTAAAACGAAAATTTTCACGATTTTAAAATCCAGTAATTTGGGGTCCCATTGGAAATCTCTCATTATCAATGGGACAGTTTTATTATATTTTTTTTTGTGTTTTTTTTTGTCTGTCTTCCCTTCCGTGTGTCCCCCCCCCCGCCCTTTCTGGCCCTGAATTAAAAGCACCCTCAGTCTAAAGGTCTGTTAGGTGTAGAAAAACTATCAGTGGCCCAGGGCTGTTTTTCCCATCCTATGCTTTAGGTGCAGGTTTTCTAATGAGTTATATGAGTTACATTTGGGGGAAGGAGGATGAAACTCTTCTTTTTTTTCTTTTTTGTTTTGTGTTGTTGTTTTCCTCCTGGGCAGGCTGACTTTGTTTGTAATATGGTATCTGTTTGAAGTTCTGCCTGTATTTTGGAAAGTTAAAATATCTAGAGAGAGAGGTGAAAGAGTAGAAGGCAGGTGAGACAGTCAAAGATGCACGATAAATTGAAGAGCCCTGTGATCAATTTGTCATGTGGATGTTGCCTTCTTGTGTTGCATGTGTTTTGGACCAGATTTTCAAAAGTGCTAAGCATCCAGGAACTCCGATTGAAACCAAAGGGAAGTGTTGGGACATTTTTTGAATCCTGGTAGTGGTTAGCTGGGCACTGGCTCCTGCTAAGACTCCCAACCTGGCTTCTTCTGACAGCCAGAGATCTTTTCCACAGCACTCCTTAGTGACTATCTGAATACTGGAAACTGGTCAGCTACATAAAATCATAAAGCACTCTAGGATTAGCCAGTTTCGGGCCTGGTTCTGGGCCACCCAAAAAGCAAGTGGCCTTTGTGTCTGATGGAAAGGGCACTTGAAAGCTTTGTAAATCATGGTCTGTCAATATTTTCCTCTTCAGCACTGGGACTAGAGGGAGGAACAATAAATTCTGTGATGACTCCATCCCAACCTCCAACAGCAGACCATACTGAAAGTCATCCTAGTGTCTTTGTTTGTTCTTTCCAGCAGCTCAGGGCTCCACACATGTAACCATCCTCAGAACAAATTTGTTGGGTTTTGCCCCATAGATCACTATGCAACTTATCCAATATAAGAATGGTTGCCTACTGTACCTTGCATGACCTCAGTAATTTATACCAAGTGATACAAGGTCCGATAACTTAATACCTAGATAGATGTCCCAAGTAAACTGATTTAAATATAAAACCTTCAGCCAGTCAGAAATAACCAATCATTCAATTACAGAACAGTGATGTAAAAGTTTATCTGTCTTCTGATTCAGTTAAGCTTGGAGCATCCTTATTCTTTAATGGAAGGAAAATGCAAGCTTTCAATAATCATTTGATAAGCAGCTGTCATGACTGCATCAACATCAGTCAGGCCAAAGAGCAGTAAGTAATGTTTTTTGATCACTTGATATAAAAGAATGTCAGTGGAATAAATTTTTGACATAGGATAAATTTATTTTCAGTTAGATTTGACTTTGTCAAGGCCCTTAGTTAACAGTAGACTTCCGCTTTCCTATGCCAAAGTTCTGCTCCTTTCTTCTTTTTCTTAGTGTTATAGCAAATTCCATCTGTTTACTTTGAGGTGGAAACTAGATGGGAAAAGACTTAAGTCATCTAGTTCATCCCTTCTCTGCTTGAATGAGGCTAGTATGACCTGTTCTAGGGCCTTAACCAAAGCCCATTGAAGTAAAGAGGAAGACTCCCATTTACTTCCATGAGCTTTGGATCAGGCCCAGGTTTGGTCAGGATATCTGAAAGTCTTAAGCATCAGGACAGCCTTCACTACTCTTTTGGAGACTGGTCCGTAGCCTAGTACATCTCACTCTCAGGAAGCTTTTCCCTGATACCCTAAATGATCCCTTTTAGTAATGTCATCCTGTTGCTCCTAGTTGTACCACAGTAACTTCTCCCTGTTCTAAAGTCTGCTGTACACTAGAAAATTAAGTTGTCTTAACTGCGTCGCTCGGGTGTGAAAAATCCACACCTCTGAGTGGTGTAGGTAAGCCAACCTAACCCCTAGTGTAGACAGCACTAGGTTGACAGAAGAATTCTTCCATTGACTTAGCTACCGCCTCATGAGGAAGTGGATTACCCACACTGATGAGAGGACCCTTCTTGTCAGCGCAGCTAGTGTCTACACTTAAGCGCTAGAGTAGTGCAGCTGTGGCAGTGCAGCTTCGTCTCGGTAACATTTCAAGGGTAGACAAGCCCTAAGCGTTCAGACCCTTGAAATACTTTGTTTTTTTCCTCTGCCGACCACACATTTAGCTCATCACTTAGCCAAGCTACATATATTTAAGTTTTTGTTTTTTTTTTTTTTCATTTGGGAAGTCAGTCCTTCATCCCCTTACATTGCTTTGTTCAGTTTAATGCTCTCTAGAATGTTAGTGTTTGGAAACAAATCTAATGAACAGAACAGAGTGTTCCAGGTGCAGTCTTGCCTCCTTGATATGTGACTTGAGGTCTGTTGCAACTTGAAATTGCATTGTGGATGGTGGTGGTGGTGGTTTTATTTTGGTGGGTTTACGTAAAGAAATATGAATTCTGGACTTTCTTAACTTGGAAAAAATACCATCAAGTTGACACACTGTCAGTTCCATCTCAAAATGTATTGTTTGAGAATGGATCTAAGGGGGCATCATCGTGTCACAGCAGGTATTTGCCATCCATGTTTCACTGCTGCTTTGTAAATAAAGTGGTGAGAGATTAGAGAGGGTCCTGTACATTGATGTGAGCTGGACTTGCAGTAGCTCTTGCTCTCTGGCAGCTAGCCATGGAGAAGAGCAGGGCTTAACCTCTTCTCCCACCCCTTTCTCAACATAGTGTCACAGTGTTGCCATGAGAAGGAAGCATAAATGCACCGGTGCCCCTCTTCTGCATCTGTAGGTGCACTGTGAGATGGGAAAGCAGATTACTGCCTCCCTAGCCCCTCAGTTCCTTTTCTGGCTGCCTGCAGTCACAGACAGGAAGGTAAAGGGAGTGATTGGCCAGGCACAGAGTTCTAGTGCATAGGGGAAGAGTACTTATTTAGTATGAGGTGTGGCAATGAGCTCTAATAAACATTTGTGCTGGTGGGGATTTGCAGTCTCAGTTTATGGGAAGAGCAGGCAGCACCAGCAATTGGTGGATGGGGTACGTGTAGCCACTGTTAATGTGGGTGCCTGAAACCCCAGCAAGTAAGGGCAGGGTGGAAGGGTGGGCTCAGAACCTTGGAAGGTTGAGTGTCTGAGAGCTTCTGATTGGGAGGAGAGGCCAGTCCTTGCAAATGGAGGGAGAGGATCCTTGAAGGACCAGCAAGAAGCTTGGGTAGTGGAAGAGGCAACCCCAGCAGCCTGGTTCAGGAGAGATGGTCAGCAAAAGCCCAGCAAACCAAGAGGGAACTGAGGGGAGATTTTTCTGGCCTAAGCACATTCTGTCCAGATGTCATTGGGGCTGCTCTGGATTCTACCACTAGAGCATACTTGCCTATGGACAGATTTGCCACAATATCCGGTTTCGTCTCTACAATAGAGCAAAACCCACAAACCAAAGAAGGGCTATATGGCAGCCTACACATTGGTCACACCATATGCTCTCAGTATCTTCAAGCCTGGGTGAGGACAGTCTACATCTCCAACGATCAATCAGTCCAAATGGATGTCTATACTTCAGAGGGTCCTCCACACTTCCAATTGGTGAAAAGCTCCCCAAAAGGTCTGTGTGGAAGTGCCATTCTTGCAACTTCCTTTGCAAAGAGCATCACCTCGGATGCATCCCTACAAAGCTAGAGCACATGCTATTCACGATTTCACAGCTCAGGGTAAACGGTCCCTACATCAATGTATTAGAGCTTAAGGTGACTTGTTATGCTTGCCGTCACTTCCTACCCCACCATGTCAGGGGCCACTCAGTCAGAATAATGGTAGGCAACAGAGCAACAATGTATTCTGTTATATCTGCAAGGCCACCACCTGGTCTCCACTGCACACCTTTTCCCAATGCCATGCTCTCGTACCTGTTTCCAGAGCCAAGACAGCTTTGAGTGAAGTTCTATAGTGTGTACTGAATCTGCTGCTTCCATGCTCTCTTCCATAATCAGAGTATTGCTCTGCAATCTCCTGAAGTGGAGCACCCACAGGGATAACTCAAAGAACGAGAGATTTCTTACCTTGTACAGTGACTGGAATTCAAGATGTTTTGTTCCTATGGGTACTCCACTATCTATCCTCCTTCTCTTCTGCCTCAGTCTTTCTGTCCGGATTTCATGGTTAAGAAGGAACTGGAGCATCAGTGGGTCCACTCTCCCCTATATACTCTCACATCAGAGCACAAGAATGTGTAGGGTGCGGACCTATGGACACTGCTGATGAAAATCTGATCCAGAGCACACTGGTACATGCACATCTTAAAATGGAGCACCCATATTGACAAAAATCTCAAATTCCAATTACTGTACAAGGTAAACAACCTCTCTTTCTGTGAATTCAGTCTAGAAATTCAGCCAAGATGTTCACAAGGCTTATTTTGGTGTCGGAGACATCTATCTATTTGAAGCTTTCTCCTAGATATTTTGACTGTTTCCCTGCTGTGGTTTTTAATGGCAAAGGTCTAATGTAGACAGGGCTATATAAGGTTATGCTAATTACACTATAATACTGGTAGAGATGGTTTTTCTGGGTGAAAAGATTTTGTTTACAGGCTTTTATAACTTCTAAATATCTTTTTGGATGAATGTCTAACAGTGGCAAAATATTTTGGTAAATAGGAAGACGGAAGACTGAGACAACACCAAATTACTGATTTGGTGTTCTGAGGAGTATAGGTAGGCATTCTCTGTGGGTTAGGTCTTCTTACTAGTTAGGTCTGTCACTTATTCTCTAGAATGTCTTGTGTCTCTGCTGGTCAGCCTCTACACTTCAATATATACTGAGGCCAGTCAGCCTATCTCTTGCATAGAAGATTCCCTAGATGGAGAGTCAGTCGTTTTATCAGTAGCTTTTAGGGCTGACGAGTAATCACAGTTAACTCTTGCGATTAACTAAAAATATTAATTGTGATTAAACAATTAATTGCAATTTTGATTGCACTATTAAAAAATAGAATACCAATTGAAATTTATTAAATATTTTGAATGTTTTTCTACATATTAATATATATTGTATTCTGTGTTGTAATTGAAATTAAAATGTCTATTTATTTTTATTACAAATATTTGCACTATAAAAGTGATAAACAAAAGAAATAGTACTTTTCAGTTCACCTCATACAAGTACTGTAGTGCAGTCTTTGTCCTGAAAGTGCAATTTACAAATATAGGTTTTTTTGTTGTTACAAAACTGCACTCAAAAACAAAACAATGTAAAACTTCAGAGCCTACAAATCCACTCAGTCCTACTTCTTGTTCAGCCAATCACTAAGACAAACAAGTTTGTTTACATTTACAGGAGATAATGCTGCCCTCTTCTTTACAATGTCACCAGAAAGTGAGAACAGGCATTTGCATGACACCTTTGGATGCCATCAAGCCTTTGCTAGGAAAAGTAATCTGGTGTGCAATGCTTTCACATTCCACATACATGTTGTATAAACATACATAATCTCTTTTCACTGACAAAGTAGACGAAGTACTAGAATGCTATGGTGAATCTGAAGACGAAACTACTGAATCATTCTGCAGTATGGAAAAGGATACTGGTTGAGAGCATTCATATACCAAAATAAATGTGCCTCCTTCTTTATCTTCCTTTTTATCATCTATTTAACTTCATCAAACAAGAAACCCACTTCTCTTTTTGGTATTCCCTTCTTGTGTCTGACACGACCCTTGTTATGCCTGCATTTCTTAATGACTGGCTGAATCGGTGCTTCTGAGACAATTTTAGGTGTTCCTTAGATTTGATCTTTCCAGTGATACTGTTGCACTATGAACAGCACAGTAGAACTAAATTAAAAAGGGAAGGAGGCAGCTTTGCATCTGGAAGTACCCAACCCTGTTAACTTGTTTTTATGGTGCTCAGCCTGATCTGCAATGCTGAAATCCTTACCCCACTGTTCCTGATGTTGATGAATATTGTGTAGTGCATGCTACAAAACTTCTTAAAATAACAAGATGTCAGAATTGTATACTTTAAATCTTGTTAGTTTCCCTCTTAAAAACAAAAGGTGCATGATAAACCTAGCCTGATTGCCAGAAAGATTGGTCAGAAGTTATAATTTTCCACTTTGTATGTAGTACAGGTTTTCCCCTAAATTTTTCTTCTGAGTGTTTTGGGTAATCCTTTTTGAATGTTTCCATAGATTGTGCTTCAATGACCTCTTGGCTGTTGTTCCATTCTATAATTGCTCTTACTGTTAGGAAGCTTTTCCTTGCATTTAATCTCTTAACAGCCATTTTGATTAGATTTAATTTAACCTTTCTGCTTGTTCTTCCTGAGAATTGCATGCTAGTGAAGCTTCTGAGCTTTTTTTAGAGGTTGGTACTGAGAAATGGATGGCTGAGTCACTATTGGCTAGAGAGTGTTCTGTATTCTGGTCTCTTCCTTGGCAATAGGTAACTGTTCATAAGGCTGCTGATTGGCAGTAGATACTAAAACCACCAGCATATAATCTTCACATTGCAGTCATTCCAGGATCTACTGGTAGAGGAGACTTAGTCTATTTTAGTACCAAGAGTGTTTATGTGATTCCTGAATTGCAGCTGCAGTTCATATGAAGCTGAGTGACCTTGACCAACAGTCTAATCATAGGTGGTTTTTCATGCTGTAAGCATATCATCTATCTTTGTGACAGGGTACAGGGTCACTACTGAGTCACTAGTACACACAAAGAGACACGGTCTTTCCTTTCCCCTCTACTGAACACCCATGGAAAAGGGAAAGACACATGAAATGCTGCTGGAGGGAGAGGAGAAGGAGCATGTATGTAGGGAGGGCTTTGAAGGCTGGGTTGATGCCTGGGCTTGCGGAAGTTTGTTCATTCTTTGGACTATATTGTTTGGTTTGTATTTATAAAGATTCCTTGATGCTAAATAGACTTTACTGTCTGTGGCTGTTAAGTTTCTGCCCAGTCATCTCAATTTCTTTCTGTTTTACAAAACCTTAGCTTTGTGTATGAGTCCTATAGGAGGTAGTTAGCAAATCTTAACACATTACCTTGAGCACTCTAATCCTGCTTCAGTGTAAATTTGGAGGCTATATGAGACACCGCAATAGAAAGATGAATCAATAAACAACCCTAGCTGTACACTTTACTCTAAAGTGATCACAGAAACACAACGTGGGCAGAGGGTCCTGGTATGCCATGAACTACTTAGTCGTGTGGCATTGACTACACTTCATTTTAACTGTCCAAGAAATGAGTAATCTTTTTTTCAGGGAGGAGGTCTGATAGCCACCACTTGGTTTTTGTATTTGTATTTGAAGATTATCATTTAGTACACAAGGATTTGAAAAGCTCCATAGACACTTGAAATATTGGTAAGAATGAGAGGAATTAACCAAGTTGAATATATTTCACTGATGCTGATAATTCATTGGTGTTTGTAGCATTGTTGTAGCCATGTTGGTCTGAGCATATTAGAGAGATGTGGTGAGTGAGGCAGTATATTTTAATGGACCAACTTCTGTTAGTTAAAGAAAAGCTTTGACCTGAAGAAGAGCTCTATAGGCTCGAAAGCTTCTCTTTCACCAAGAGAAGTTGGTCCAATAAAAGATATTAGCTTACCCACCTTGTCTCTTGAATTCACTAGTGGTTTGTTTAAAAAGTATAAACTATGTGAAACTTCCCTGCTCTGCCAGACAATCTGATCTCATTCTTGGGGTGGGATCAGAGACATTTCTTATGAAAAATATAATTAAGCTATATGCTGCTGTCAAAATGAAGGATATAATATTTTGTAACTAGGCTTATGCCATCTGACTTCAAAGTATACTGTTTTTCGTAACAGATCTTGTTAGTCGGATATATGGAACAGTGATTTGTGTGTTGCATTAAACTAAATCTGTTTTGCAACCATAATATTTCAAAATATTATAGCCTTCATTTTGACAGTAGCATATAGTTTAATTATATTTAGTTTGGAGGTCGTGGAGGCTGCCAGTGCTGTCTTTTTAGTTCTGTTGCATTATAAACCTGTGCCCAGCAGCTTCTGCATATTAACACTTATTATATCAGACCCAATTAGTGTGCTTGTGTCTGATACCATGGTAGTACTGTATGACAGCACTTTCTGGCTAATGTCATGGTAACATATCCTTAGTGTGCTATGTGGAATGCTATGGGTGGGGGAGAGAGAGAGACTACAGCTCGTAACATAGTGGTGCTGGCTGGTGTTCCCAGTGATTTCTTTGTGCCATTCAATATGATAGGGTAGTCCTCACCTTTCATCTGTCTGTGCCGTCAGGGAAGAGGAGGGAAAGATTCAATTTAACTAAAATAAGAGACCAACTGTGACCCTTGTTGCCTGCAGGGGCCACACTGAGATTGCTTAATTAGGGCAAACTGCAAAGAATGGGACAGACTATCGCCCAAACTGGTGCTTATTCTGATTTGGTTCACCAAGCCAGCAACAAAACAGCTTCTACTATACCTTACTGGTTTCCCAGAGGCCAAAAACACAGCTCCCTTAAAACAATCTGCCTGGGGCTCCCACTCAGACAGCCACTCAAATATGATGAGGATTACTGAAGATCTTGTTGATGATATATAAAGTTCTACCAATCCCAAGGGATGGGATACATTAGCCACCAGGTCAATGAATATTTCAGATCTTAACTAAATAGATGCTTACAGCCAATTCTTCTTAATTAAACTAAGATTTATTTAAAAAGAGAGAGTATTGTGGTTAAAAGATCATTATTCATATATATATGTATAAAGTTCTTAGTTTCACATTAGCGATGGTGAGCTGCTGAGTTGCAAAAAGCTCTTTCAGAATCAATTCCCTAGGTTATAATCCAATAGGCAAGTCCATATGCAGAATCTGTATAAATTCTTCCATGAGAAGTAGCAGGGTAATCCAGACTGGCACTGGAGACCTCAGTCTTGTGACTCCAGCTTCCACCGACCAAGTTTAAGCAGATCTGAGAACAGAATCAGGGGCTTAGAGTTCTTTTATAGATCTATGGCAAAACATTGATAGTCTTTTGACAGCAGGCATTCCTTGGGTGAAGAGCATTGTGGCTTGGAAGTAAAACCTCTGTTTCCTATATATACACAGATAATAGTTGCATTCATCAGAATAAGGTAATTATCCATTAATTAGTTCATAGACAGTTTACTACAAACTTCAATGATGATATTGCATCCAAGTTTCATCTAAATGTTAATATTCCCTTTTGATCTCTGAATCAATAGCAGATAGTAACAGATGGGAACCAACTGGTTACATAATATCTGAAAATACAGTTAGTATCTTCCAATTCTCTAAAAATACCAGTTTGCATTTCAAAGCTGTAGTCTATCTAACATGACTTTGTTAGATATTTATAAGGAATGGGCCTAATTACCATTTATATACTTTTAAAATATGTTTTTAAAGGTTGAATTTGGGTCATTTAGTTGCTAGTTGTTCTACCCTTTCTGGCTCAGTGTCATGTCTACTCCCTTCAAATGGTATGAACTCTGTGCCCTATATTAGTGGTTAGCATGCAGAAGTACTCAGATGGTTTGGAATGTAGCCCCTTCCTGAGAACTGGAATTGTTTTCAGACAGTCCATAATACAAGCCGCAGGCTGGCTACTGTGCATGCACAGCATACCCTGGCATTAGCATGATGTAGATGTTTTACAAGATTATTTAATTATTAAATGATTTTTATTTGGGTGTTGAAATTTTCCATGCTTTTGTTTCTGATCAAAAACTCCTCACATGCTCCGCGCCCTCCCCCCCAAAAAAAAGAAGGAAGAGAGAGGGGAGACATTTGAGGAAGAAACTTTCGGGGGAGGGGGATGATGCTAGAATTGGGGGAAGGAAATGTACTCCTTTCATTCACCTAATTTTTTTCATTCTGCTTACCCGATGCTGATGGTCAGCCTACCCAAACCACTAAAACACATGGTAAACAAAGCAGACAGACAGCTATAGCAATGAACTACAAGCTGACCCATACAATTATCATAGTAGTCCTATGAGCCTTAGCAAACTGTGTTCTGATCTTTCTGGTAGCCTGCTGAAGTTACCTTCTTTTAATTCCTTTTTTGGTAGCTGAAATAACCTTTGAGCACTTAATTTCAGAATTTGACATGCAAGCACCTCTGTCTAGATATTTATGTGCTCCCATCACCATATAGTGTAATAGTTCTTGAGAACTTTTTAGAAGTCATTGATACTCAGGTTGGAAATGATCTATTTGGACATCCAATTCACTCTGCTACTGTCTGCAGAAGTTGTCTTTATTGTACATTTTCAGTGTTCTCTCTAAATTAATTCAGAAGAAATCCGGTGACAGAGCTTCAGTTATCTACTCAAATATATTAGTATTTTTGTTTTGTATCTGATGATCAAACCCAAGTAGAGAATGACTAGGATTGCCTTTGAAGAACAGAAACAAAATAACGTTAGAACCTTTTTCAGGATACCTATTGCTGTTCATACAGATGTATTGAAAGTGTGTGCCTGAGTTGTTGTGGCCCCAGTTCTGTAAGCTTTAGCTTATTAAGCAAATGTATAATTATAGTGTGTCTAAAACACCTAAGAATTTCAATTAAAAAAAAAAACTAGAAAGCTACAGCTTTTGAAACATTCAAATACTGTACTGCTGTATTCTGAACACCCTCTCTTTTCACTTAACCGGACTCCTTAAAGGGTGACTGTGGGTGAAGAGGCAAGAACTTAACCAATCTATTGTTGATGGAATAATACATTGTCTAGTCCTTTTTGGCTTTTTTTTAAGGCATCTAGAGCCCTACTAGCCTGCCCTCCCTATACAGTAAAGTTTGTATTTATTGTGCTTTCCAGAGCGTTGTATAGAGATCAAAAAAGTTCATCCACCCTACTTAAACATTATTCCTGTAGGAATTTTATTTACCTGCTATTGTTGCAAGTAACACCTAATATTACTGTGTAAACATTGTGTACTTTACGTATTCTACAATATTTTATAGTTCGTTTTCCCTGTGTAGGTCCACAACGAAGTAACAGAGGAGAGAAACTTTTTAAAAATAGGAAAATGTGATTAATACCACACAGGTTGATAGGGAGTAGAGAGGCAGGTGAAGTAATTAGCCAGTTTTTAAACCAAAATTGAACGTCACATTTCTATTTAACACTGAATCCATTATTGTTGCTTTTGCCCTGCAACTTTCAACTTATCATTGTGCTAGACACTATACAAACTCTGATTTAAAAAGACAACATGCTGTATATTTATTTCTCAATTATGCTTTTTCCTGCACTTTGATTAGGGGTGTGTTGTGTATTGATTAGTATAATAGCTGTTTCAGTAACAATACAGCATGCAAATCTCTATACTGATTGGTTGAGGGCCTCAGAATTCCCTGTCCATATAATTGCAAGAAACAAGGCATCCACATTCTGATATCTCAGACCCATCTTGTCTCCTCTCTAAACTTTGATGTTAAATAAAATTTATATTTGACAAAGGAAGCACTCCTTTATAAGTTTGTATGGAATAGGATGAATAAACCTTCCTCCCCAACATCTTCCACTACTCCTCCTTACAATTCTTGTGATTTTTAGATGGGATTGGAGGATAGAAAGTTTGAAGCAGCCATGTTGTGGGCATGTGGATACAGAGGTCAGAGGGATATAAACAATGAGAGGACGGGTGGAGATCGAGAATGCATTTCAGTATACTCCTTGAGTTGAGTAATAAGTGTACCATACATGATCAAACTTTAAAAACTAACATTTTTGTATAATTAGTCCACTTTGATTGTTCCCTTGTAAACAGGAAACTCCCTCAAGTATTCTTACACAACATATGCACTATTTGTGTTATTGGATGAGGAACTAGAAACAACTGGGAGTAGTTATTGGCATGAAGTCAGTGTTCCTTCCTCTTTGTCTCCCTCAAATTCACTATGCCTTCAGTTGCTATCACTTTTTTTTTTCTTGGCCCAGTTTCTAATGCCCTTGTCACTTCCTGTACCATTGCCGCAGTATTCCACCACAGCAAAGAACTTCTTAGTGTATGCACATAGCACCTCAGGTGGCACATGACCAGGATTCATCATGGAATTTGGTCCACTGTTTGGATCATTAGCTTGCTTGGGTACTGATGAGGAGAGTGATGTCAACACTGATCCATGCCCGCCAGCAAAAAACTCTTTCAGGCTAGCAAAGTACAGTGAAGCTTTTGTACTAGAAAAAAAGTGTGTTAGAAAGTGGGTAAAGAAAAGGGTAGTGATAACCCTCGGTCAGTTTCGGGATCTCTTTCCTGCCCGCAAAGCCCTGCCATATTTTGCATATCATATCGCCTCTCCTCGATCACCAGCGTCTGCGAGATGACCCATCTTCACCTGACACTAGTTTCTGCTTCTCAGTGAAAATTGTATAGCTATGTGATACAGGAATAGGTGGACCATCTTGTGCATATTCTTACTAGTGTATGAGTCCTGGTTCTATAGAAGAAAAATTTTACACAGGATTGTCCTTAATAAATATAACTGCTTTATTTTAAAATTGAAAGATATTGAAAAAGAGATCAGGCTCTCTTTATTTGTCTAAGTTATGATACATCTATAATGAAGAAAAATTAGAGTAATTTATTACAGGTTGGAACCTCTGGTTACTCAGAAAAATTTGAAAAATATATTCTGTAAAGATACAAGTCTGCTGATGTCATAGATTTTCTGTTTCTACATTTTTTATTGTAATGTATTTCACATGAAAAAAACCTCCTTCTTTTCTTGAGATAATTGGCTCCTGTGCTTACTTCTCACCAGGCACTGTATTGCTTTGTGATATCATGTATAGCTGCTGTGGAAATGACGAGGATGTATCATTTTAACTAATTCCATTTAATGGGAGATGTTCATGGGAGCTGATGCACTCAAACGCTAAAGATCCTGTTCTCATGTAAATAATCTTTAATAAAAGGCATACGTTTACCTTGTTCCCTAGAAAATGGCAGAGCAGGGGAATTGTTTTAAATAGTATTTGTCAAAGGCTCTAGAAGATTAGACCTTTAAAAATTCATCACATGCTACTGATTTGACAGGCATAGGTAAGTTCACCTTCTGATCAAGAAACATGTTATGCAAGAATATAGTTAGATTTTAAAATATCTTGATCATAGTAGAAAACATGTCTGAAATAACAGCTGTTAAAACGTGCAATGGCAGTTTTTCAAAGTCTCCCCATTTAACTCTCCATAAATAGCACCAATGTTGACATGGCATATGCTAATCTGAATCTGGAGTGATTTTTTTTTTTTTTTTAACAGCTAAACTATAAACCCTGAAGAACTGAGATTTTAGGAAAGCCTGGCGTATTCTCTATAGCTAGTACAATGTAATTTATAGAAGCGAGAAGCTAAGCATCTGATTAAACAAAAGTGTGTACACGTTCTTCATTGAGGCCTTGTCTACATGAGAAACTTAAACTCATTTAAATAAAGTTGTGATTTTTAAACCATCTTAAACTCATGTAAAAAGCTGTGTGGATACTCTAAAACTAAATCAAAATGTCAATTAATCAGTTTAACATAAACCAAAGTAAGCCACTCCTAAATTGAAATCAGAGCCCACTTGCTGTTGAATTCTCTTCTAGATAACCATTTTAGGTAGTGTGGTTTAATTTAAAAGTTTTAGTCTGGACACACAACATGGTTTTCAGTCTAAAAGCCTTGGAAAAAATGTCATATTTTAAGAAAACCTTGAATATTTTTTGCAGCTCGAGATGCTGATGAGAGAGAGAAGTGGATTCATGCTTTAGAGGAAACAATTCTCCGTCATACTCTTCAGCTTCAGGTAAGTTAACCTTCACTCGTGATCCTAAAGCTTTTTTATTTTCAGAATAACTAAATAAACTTACTGACCCAATTTCTGATATCAGATATTCCAGAGTAGTTTGTAAACAGCTGATTATCTGATGGTACAAGAATATAATACATAGGTACCAGGGCTGATATATCACTGAGTTTACTGCTTGTATCCAGCTAAATTTAGGCAAGGCAAGGTCTCCTGATTTGTTAGATTGTATCTTGAGTAGTTTATTGTATTAGTGTGATTTGTTGTTTATCTTCCTCTGAAATAACAATTATCTTTTGGTTTTGAAAGAGGTAGGATGGTTTTAAAATGAAGGTATTAGACTGGGTCTTGGGGAAATCTAGGCTCAATTGCTGGCTTTGTGTGTGACCTTAAGCACGCTGCTTAATCTTTGCCTCCATTCTTTATCTGTACAATGGGGCTAATGCTTCATTTCTGTTTCACTTTGTCGTGTCTACTAAGATAGTAAGTTCTTTGGGCAGGGACTCTCTCTCACTATATTTGTACTGTGCCTAGCACAACGGCACCCAGATCCCTTATTAGGCCTCCTAAAGTGCATGTAAAACTTAATACAAATACAAAATATTTTAAAGTATTTTTAGACTGGGCCCCTCGAATGTAGTGTATACATCAGTGATTAGAGTGCCATTGTGCTAGGTACTAAGGACTTACTAAAAAATCTTAAATCTCAAGGGAGGAGGAGAAAATATTAAGATGCGAGAGAGGGAAGGTGCTGTGCAAATAGAAGTAGATACAGTCTCCATCTGCAAGTGTTTATAGTCCAAGAAAATTAGAGAGGTATGTGGCAGGGCAGTGAAACACGAACAATATATATATTCAATCTCTATCAAAAGATAGATTTTTCTCCCCCCCCCTTACCAAATTTAACCATCATTTTGTTGGCAGACTTGTGTCAGAAATAGTGGCTATTGAGATCTGACTATGATTAAACTACACTCCTATTGTAAGTGCTCTTCAAATGAAAAAAATTATATAGATAAGTAAATTAAGCTAATAAAAATTAGTGATAAATCATTATATCAAACATTCTAACAAGAAAGATTGATATATATTTGACTGTCAGGAAACAAGGAGCAATGTAATATTTCCATCCCTCTCCCCCATCTTAGTGCAAGTATTGAAAGTGATATCTGTTTGGACCCTGTGGTCTGTTGTCAGCAGTCATCTTCTCACAAACCTTCTTTCCAATTTAAAAGGCCATAGAACTTTTTCAGACTGCCCAGTGTAACACCAATTTAGACTTCTTGATCAAAGAACTTCAGTGTTGTCAGCTCCATCTTTTAGCCTGAGTTGTTGAGCAGATATCAAGGTGATATGGAAATAATGTATACACCTTGCCTTTTTAATCCTCTTTTTCTCTTCAGTTATACCTTTTTTTCTCTTTGAGTCTGGGGGGTTTCTTGCCAATGTATTGGAAGTTCTCTAAATTACCCTCAAACATTTTGGTATTGGTGTAGTAACAGCTGTGGGATTGCATATGAATTCTATAGGATTGAATCCTGAGATTTCAAATATTGATTTCAGCTGAGACTTTCACTGGAGTCTAAAGGAGTTAGGCAAACTCATTGGGAGCTGGGATGTCTAATTCCCTTTGACCTCACTGAAAAGCCCATCTTAAATATTTTTTCTACCATACTACCTCTGAGTCTAACCTTTAAGAAGCATTTTATTTCAACTGAAGACCAGAATGAGGGCTGCGTCAGCGAAGAAGAGGTTTTCTAAAGCTTTTGTTTAGACTAGGATTTAAAGGTTTGTTAGATCATATTAGATAGGAGGTGTTCCTTAGAACAAGCTAAAACTGGTCAAGACAAGGCATGCTGTACTTAATCAAGCACTTCAACTGGACCAGTTTAGCACTTGCTAAAATACAGGTTGCCTTTTCTTGACCAGAGTTTCAAGTGGTGTGTTTAAATTTGATCAAGGTAGCTACCAGATCCAACAAACCTTTACATTTTAATCTAGACAAAGCTCGTTTTTGTTGTTAGGGCAAGGCCCTGAGCTATTGCTAGTGTGTTGGTGTGCTAGTATAATCTATTACACATTTCAGGGTGATTTTCCAAGACCTACCTACCTACCTTGTTTGTGTTACAAAGTGCTACGTGGACAATGCAAGGTCCCTCCCATGCTTGCCTCATGAATGGACAGTTCGATAGAAGTTGTATAGTAGTAAGAATTTGGGGGACGTGTGGGGGGCTTGTTGTTGGTTTCTGAGCCGTGGTTGTCTCTGAGAATTCTGATGCCGCTGCCCTTCTGCAGCAACCCCATTGGCGAGGACAGGGGGCGGGAACAGCCGGAGACCCGGCAGCTAAGCAGCAGGCCGGCGGCGAAAGGAGGCCTAGCCCGCGTGGGCAGACCAGGCGGAACTCCTGTCAGTACGGTGCCCTGCAAGCCAACGCTGCAGCGGAAGGCCCCGCAGGTGGCACTTCTCGCTGTTACGGCAGGCGCCGTTTTACAGCTGGAGTCGGGCCCCCCGACGTCGAGCGCTGCCCTGCCGCTCTTGTGTCACCGCGTCACGGGGCTTCGCTGAAGCAGAGGCCGCGGGGCGGTTTGCACTCGCTCAGGCACCGGCTCGCGCAGCCCCGTCACGTGCCGCCGCCAGGGAGCATGCGCCTGACCTCAGCCTTGAGCCTTCTCAGCAGCCTTCCCCCGGATTCAGTCCGGCGGGGCCGCCGGCCACTGCCCGCACAGTCACAGCGGGAGCCTGGAGGGAGCCGGATGTCACCGCACCTCTTGTGGGAGGGGCTCTGCCCTCCGCGGAGACGGGGGGGGGTGAGCGGCCAACTCCGCCCCCCCCAACCGCCGCTCACTCGAGGGTGGGGGAAGGCGTCTGACCCGCAGCCAATCGGGAGCCGCCTTGGTTCTGAGGCGAATGCCGAGCCGCGGCGGCTGGGGCCTGTGGGGGCTGCTCCCCACCCAGCTCCCAGCGGGAGGTGGCGCTGCCGGGGGCCCAGCCGAGAAGCGACCCCCGCCGCCCGCGGGGAGGATGGCCAGTGTGAGTACGGGGGCGGGGGGCGGCTCTGCACCCAGTCCGTCGGGCTCCTCCCGCAGGGTCTGCAGGTGCCGGGACTCCTGGTCCCGCTCCCCGGCGCGCAAGTCCTTCCCGTCCATGTCTTGGCGGCTCGCTGTGGGGAGGCGGCCGCCAGGACGGGCCGGCGCTGCGCTTGTCGCCAGTCCGCACGCACAGCTAGCGAGTGGCGATTCGCCTGCTGCGCAGGCTTCCGCCGGCCCCGTCCAGCAGCAGGTCTCCGCCAGGAGGAACCCAGCCCCGGAGCGCACAACCAGCGGGAGCGCTGCTAGCCCCGCACGAAACGGGCATAAAACCGGGCTCCAGGGTTTCCTTCGCTCCAGGAGTTCGCAGGATCTCCCGGGAAAATGACTGTCATTTGCTGCTCAGACATTACCGGGTTTCTTTTGCGGCGATTCTGTATTTTAGGGGCCATTCTGTGAACTGAAAGGCTGTATGTTGTAGCAACCAATGCCTTCGCTTTAGTGAGCATCTAAAACACTTTCACCGTTCGGTGGTTGGATTTTCATTTTGCATTTCTTTCAGTTTGGACAATGGAAAACTGTGTTTCTCCTTTTCTACAGTTTGGCTTTCAAGCACTTGCCGGAGGAGTTTTATTTGCTGTAGAAGTATTTTAGTTGATTACAATCAAAAGTGGAAATACTTTAGATTTTTTTTATGAAAGATTTATTTTTACAAACATGTTTTTTCTTTGCCCTAAACAGTATCCCTTCAAGTCTACAAGACACTTCCTGTTCTAATCCTTTCTAAATGCAAATTTTAATTTACTTGCCTTAAAAAACAAACAAAAACCCCTACTTACTTTTGACCCAGGCCAAAAGTGAAGTTTGTGTGCAAGGTTTGAAGAAAATCAGTCTCTGTTATAGAGATCTGAAAAGTTAGCATTAAAAACTGGGTGTGAAATGTCTATTGGTGACAGAAACCTGCAAAAGGAAACAAGCATAAAAGGATGGAAGAGACCAGGAAGTGTGTTTGTGGGCTTATCTATACTTAAAATGTTACAGTGGCATAGCTGTGCCACTTCAGTGTAGACCAGTGATTCTCAAACTTTTGTGCTGGGGACCCCTTTCACATAGCAAGCCACTGAATGTGACCCCACCCCCATAAATTAAAAACACTTTTTAATATATTTAACACCATTATAAATGCTGGAGGCAAAGCAGGGTGGGGTGGAGGCTGACAGCTCGCAATCCCCCTCATAACCACCTCACGACCACTTGAGGGGTCCCGACTCCCAGTTTGAGAACCCCTCGTGTAGACACTACCTATGCGGATGGGAGGAGTTCTCTCAGCATAGATAATTCACTTCCGAGAGGCTATAGCTAGGTTGATGGAAGAATTCTTCTGTCTACATGGGGAGTTAAGTTGACATCACTACACTGCTCAGAGCTGTGAATTTGTCTCATCCCTGAGTGACGTAGTTATGCTAGCATAATTTGCTAGTGTAGAACTGGCCTGAATATAAGATAAAAGAACAATAGTAGATAGTTTATTTTTTTTTCCACATTCCTTTGCATAATATGTTGGGCATAAATTATGGGAATATTTTTTCTATAAAACTTTATGAAAAACATTCACTTATATAAAAAGTTTTGTAAGCTCCTCCCTTCTATTTAACTTTGTTGCAAAAAAGTATTACTAGTTGCCTGATACTTCAGGATGGAATTTGTTTGTTCTGTTTTTTTTATTGCTCAATTCTTCCCTAGTTCAGGCTCTCTGTTTACACTTTCAGTGGACCGTAGCCAAATCTTGTCATTGTGTGTCCTTATTCTCTTTTTTTAAAAAAATTAGTCCTAAAATCTCTAAATTTTAAAACTGAAGTCCATCTCCTTGTCAGTCATTTGCACCTTTACACCTCTAATTTTTTTATTATGTTACTAGAAATGTGTTTAGTACTTCACTAGTTTTTTCTTACAGAGCTTTCTTGTTTTGATGTTAAGCATTTTACTGCTGGGTTTTAGTTGCCTATCCATAGACCTTGCCAAATTTGATTTTTATTTTTCATCAGGTTGACTGATATTGATATTTATTTTTAAGCATTTTAAAAATATTTATTTAAATTTTCACAATTGTGGGAAACTAGAGGGGGTTCACACAATAATTATTTAATGACAGTAGATGTTGAGATTCAGAATGTTAAAGCTTTATAACCATTAAAAAGTGTCAACATCAAATGTCAAAATATACAAAGTAAATATTGTTAAATCAAACTGAGTTCTCAAGCAGCATTTTGTTTCTTGGCCCATTTGTAAATTTTGATGATGATGATTATTATTAATGGAAATATTTTTCGTCAGTTTGTCTCTCTGGTGAAATTGACATTTAGTGATAAAAATCTAATCTCTCCAAGCCCACCTATTCATAATTCAGATGCCCTTTACCAAGAATATGGACCGCAATCTTTGGAGGAAGTTCAGAGCTGAACTCAGCAGTGGCCTCTTCCCCTTCTCCTAGGGACTTGACAGTTGGGGGCTCCCTAGAACTTCCTGCCTCTGTAGCAGCAGCTCAGAGTCTCATGAGTAACCTATCATTTTCCCAATGCTCTTTGGGACCATAGTGAGCTTTTCTAACCTTTAGCCTCTTACTCCTTCCCAGTACTTTGTTGCTGGCCAGAGTGGTATGCCCTCAGCTGTTTGGAGTCCCTATCACTACTTCTTCCCCTGTTGTGCAGAGAAGGAATGGACAAGCAACAGACAACTGGCTCTTGCTGTTGAAAAGCAGATCTGTCCCTTAGTCAGGGAAGGACTGGTGTGATCAAATAACTGACAGGGCCCATCGAAGGACTAAATCATCTTGCTTCTTTCTCATCCCCAAAGCAGAGACCTGCAGCAAACAGGAAGGGTGTTAGGGCCTAAAGTTAAAAAGGCTGTTTAGTTTCCCTCTGTGTCAGATGAGGAGGAGAAATTGCAGCATGGTTGGGCTGTGTGGAAGATAAGGCACAGGAAGAGAGTAAGAAACTTGTTTCTGGGATGTGGTAGACATAAGTGGTCTGAAGTCACCAGCCCAGCAGAATTCCACAGGAGATGTTTGGTTCATAAATGCTTCAGTGGAATAATCAATCAGGAATTCACCCTTGCTCAGAAACCAGGCATGTGGCTTCCTTACACTCTTAAAGAAGCAGCGGTGTGGACTATGAGAATACAAAGTATCAGACTGATGATAATAAAAGAGTCACACTGAAACTGTCCAGACAAACATCAGAGGCTTGTTCTTCTATTTGTCCCCAGGCTGGGGACATGGAAATGAGGACATGAGGACATGGAAATAAGTGGAATTAACTTAAGTATTTTGGAAGGCTAAATGGAAGCACACATCCAATCTGTTGTCTTCTCCCTCAGGCAGGTGCCAATTCCTGTAGTATTACCGCTTTCTCTCCTTAAGATAACTGGATGTTTTTCGGTCAGAGGAAGGGGAGAGTGATGATATAATTCTTTCTTCTGCCAAATTTTGTTCCCATCTAGGCTCATATGGTCATTCTGGCTCTAAGCCTCAGATGGAGTGAGAAGAAGCACAACACAGTGTCGCACATTCTCACCCACACCTGATACTGCACAAGAGCCATGATAAGTGTTCCCTCTAATTTTTCCCATCCAGGTATGGAATGAATTTTGTTGTGTACCAATATGGAGGTGATGTGTGATGGGGGTCGGGCTGAGGGTTTTCGAAGTGTGGGAGAGGGCTCAAGGCTGGGGCATAGGGTTGTGGTGCAGGGGGTGAGGGCTCTGGGGTGGGACCAGGGATGAGGAGTTCAGGTGTGGGAGGGGGCTCGGGCTGGGGCAGAGGGTTGGGGTGCAGGAGGTGAGGGCTCCAGTTGCAGGTGTGGGCTCTGGGGTAGGTCCGGGGATGAAGGGTTCAGGATGTGGGAGATGGCAGAAGATTAGGGTACAGGGCTTGAGAGCTCTGGCTTGGGATGAGGCTTTGGGTTGGGGCTGGGGATGAGGGTTTGGGGTCCAGGCTGCCCCAGGTCTGTGGCAGGGAGAGAGAAGGCTCTCTCCTTCCTCCCCCGCCCCCCAGCCTTCTCTCTCTGCAGCAGCTCTGGGGGCTGGGGGAGAGGCGCCTCACCTTGTCCGCTCTCCTTACCCAACTGTCATCTTCCAGGCCTACCTGGAGCCATGCACCTGAGTGCAGTGTGCATGCCTGTATGGCTCTGCTAATTAAGTGTGAGGCCCTTGGTGGCCGCCTGCGCAGGCGTGCACCTTTAAAGGGAACATAGGCCATGATATGGATGGTGGGGCAGATCCCTATTCTCATCAGGAAAGAGTTAAAGAGCTCTTCTGGGGGCAGACTCAGCCTTAGCCTCCCATGCACATGTAAGGCTTATGAAACCTGGAGAAGGGTGGGTCCTTAAAGGGAAGGATCCCTGCTCAGTGCAGGACAGCACTTTGAAGGAGCAGGACTGCATGCCAGAGCTCCCCAGCCCATGGAAGCAGGGGTAGCTGACTGGGGGCATGGCTAGAGAGCTTTGGCTGCCCAGGCCACCTTAGAAAGGAGGAGGGCTGGTACTTATTTTTGTCCCTCAACTTCCCAAAAGCCTAGGACTCTGCTTTTGTGGCCTGGGGAAGGATGCTGACTTTGTTGTTTGGACTGCTTTAATCTTGTCCTGCACAAGGGGGTCAATGCCTGGAATAACACAGCTGGAGAGCTGTGCCCCAGTTACTGAGATAGGAGCATCACACACCCTCTTGCCAAGGGGTGCTGGATGGATTTGCAGCAGTGGGGTTCTCAAACTGCAGTGCAGTGATAGCATACGCATCCTTAATTTTGCACTAGACCACCTTGCCACAGAGAACAGCAACAGCAAGTGCTCTTTTTCTGTGGTTATCCAAGTGCTGATGGATCACTGGGGACACTTCACAGACATCAGGGTTGGCTGATCAGGGAAGGTGCACTCTGCTTGCATCTAAGAAAACAGAACTGTTAAGAAAGCTGCAAGCAGAGACTTTCTTTCCTGGCCAGCAGATTACGAGTGGTGATGTTGAAATGCCTATTATGATCCTCAGTAACCCAGCCTACCCCTTGTCCCCTAGTTCATGAAGCTGTGCAGCAGCCTCCTTGACAGCACCAAGAAAAGATTCAACTACTGGCTCAGCAGATGTGGAATGACAGTTGAATGTGCTTTTGGTAGATTGAAGGTGCGCTGGTGATGTTCACTCACAAAATTGGATCTCTGTGGAAAAAAATAGCCTAATAGCTATAGCTGCTTGCTGTGTTCTGAATAAGTTTTAAGCAAGGAGGGAAAAGTTGCTGCACGGGTAAGGGTAAAAGTAAAGATGGAGCATCTGTCCGTGGAGTTAGACTAGCCAGACACAAGGGCTATCAAAAGAGCGTAGTGTACAGCTATATGGCTCCAAGAGACATTGAAAGAGCACTTTAAAAGTAAGAAACAGTAATGTGGTGTATTGTGCTCTATCTGACCCTGCTCTTCTGGGGTCTGTTAAGAACTGTGTGGTGCTTGGTATATGTCTATGAATATAACACTATCATTGATCCTATGAGTTGTCACAGAGAACAATGAGTGGGTGCCTTCAATACTGTTGCGCGTTCTGCAGCATATATTGGGAATTAATAAAGATGAATTATTTTCCAATGATAGAATTTTACTGAATAACAAAACCACTTAAAAAAAAATTCTGTGCAAATTAAAAGCAAATACATTAAAACCTTAATAAATTTATGGAACAGAGCTTAAAGAAGGGAAAAGAACATTCATGTACATTTTAGCTACATCATTTTCCACAGGCAGCCTTGTTTTAGCTCAGTGGTCCCCAAATTTTTTGGCTGGCAGCGACAGCTGAAGGACCACTGCAGTGGTGGAGCATCCACCGAAATGCCGCCGAATTTTGGCGACGACACCTCTCAATGATGTCGCTTGCCGTTGACAAGCAACGTCATCGAGAGGCTTTCCTGTCGAAATTCAGGAGCGACGGCTCTCGATGACGTCACTTGTCGACGGCAAGTGGCGTCAGTGAGAGGTGTCCCTGCCAAAATGCTGCTGTGGCGTTTCTGTGGGTGCTCTCCCAGGGCCAGGATGCAGGCGCATTAAGATACCCCATGGGCGCCATGGTGCCTGTGGGCACCGCATTGGAACCCCTGTTTTAGCTGATATCTCACTCCTGAGGGTGACAAAGGCACAGGTAGCACAGCTGCTGCTAGTGATCTGCAGGTGCCTTGGCCCGTATTCTGCTAGCTTGTTTACTACAGTGGTGCCTACTGAAGTTAGTGCCGACTGGCATGGGAAAGTTCCTGATGCAGAGGAAGAAGTTAGGCTGCCATCTCTAGAAACCTTTGGAAGAGGATTGCAGAGTATCTCCATGAAAGTTTCAAGTTTGGGATCCCATTATTGTAATGGGAAAGAAATTTACACACACCTGAGTTACCTTTCCCTGCATCAGGCTCACCTGTGCTCAAGTCCTGTGACTAACTGGACTAGAGTGGAGTCTCAAACAGATCCTGGCTCGCTACATAGTTGGACCCTCTCTCTTCCCATCATCCTCCACCGGTCACGTGTATCAGGTCTTTCTCATTGTTGCTGTTCGCGGCAGGGGCCTATGGCTTGAGCCCTTTGAAGGCGCCACATATGCGGTGATGTGTGAGGTGATGACGGGGTATCCTCCACATATGGCATGCAGCTCTTTGTAAAGCAACAGGTCTGTGGCTTGGTACCGGATTAACTGTTGGCCTCCCTGGCCTTCTGATATGCCTGTTGCAGTTCCTTTGCTTCCACACTGCACTGCTGCTGATCCTTGTTGTATCCCTTCTCTTCCATCCCCTGTGCAACCTGCTTGTAGGTGTCCACAGTTCTCTGGCTGGTCTGTAGCTGTGCTTACACAGCCTCTTCTCTCCACAGGCTTAGGAGATCCACTGTTTTCTGTCTACTCCAGGCCAGAACACATTTGGAGCATGTTGCTGGCATGGTTAGTTGGGCAGTTGTGTATGACAATGGAGAGCTGCTGGGTCTGCTTACCAAGCTGGACAATCAGGAAAAGGCATTTAAAAAATTCACTGGATTTTCAAGTGTGAGGGCTTTCAGTCTCCCATGTTCCCTGAAGTTCACAATTGTGACCAGCATGGTCAATGTCAGGAATTGTAGGACAGCTGCTGGAAGACTGTTTTATGGTTTACATAGGTAATATAGTGTCGACACTCATGCTGTGCCAACATCAATGTGTTGACCATGGCTCGATGCCGCTCAGGAAGATGGTGTCAAGTATCAGAGGGGTAGCCGTGTTAGTCTGGATCTGTAAAAGCAGCAAAGAATCCTATAGCACCTTATAGACTAACAGACATTTTGGAGCATGAGCTTTCTGCATCTGACGAAGTGGGTATTCACCCACAAAAGCTCATGCTCCAAAACGTCTATTAGTCTATAAGGTGCCACAGGATTCTTTGCTACTCTTACAGGAAGATGATGTAACTGCACTGCCATAATGGGGTGCTTACATCAATGAGAGACAAATTTAAGTGTAGAAACATGCACAACTAGGTCGATGCAAGGTGGCTTATGTTGACTTAACTTCATAGTGTAGAACAGGCCAATGTGATAACTTTTTTCCTCCCACCCTCACCCCCAAGGTCGTCCACTTAGAGGAGAGAGCTAGGCATATGAATTGTGTAATCTGGGACCTAATTAAGTATAGATTAGGAACAAAGTTGTGCAGGTAATTAAGACTCCCGCTCATGGCCTGTTGCCCCAGGTATAAGGGCAAGAACGTAACATAATATGTCATTGCTGGATGAATCACCAGTATTATGGTAAAAATCTATTATAGGAGACTGACACTTGTATAGCTAAGATTAAAACCAAGTTTCTGTTTAAAGCTTGATTTTTCTAAGTGCTCCAAATTGCACACTTTTACTTGGATTGTCTTGAAATTTGGTGTGTCACAGAGTAGCTTTAGTGATCCAAATTGAGGGTCATTCGAACAAGGGGTTCCTGAGATACAGCCCTCTGAAAAAAGCAGATTTTCTTTAAATTGACATTTTTTGCATTGCTTTTTTGCATACACCTGGTGATCAAACCATGGCTCTGATTCTGGCACAACTTTGTCACATGTTTGAGGGTTGCCTTCAAACAGTGCATAGTGCCTACTAGCCCTTTTGGAGAGCAAAATTTGTGACATTATTAGCAAAAGAGTTTGCTTCCCCACTTAGGGTCATGCCCAAGGCCTGGTGTACGCTAGGAATTTACACTGGTATAACTACAATTCTCAAGGGTGTGAAAATTCCACTTGCCTGAGAGACTTGGTTATACCAATCCAACCCATCGGTGTAGACAGCTCTAGGTCCTCCCTTAGAATTTTTCCATTGACCTAGATACAGCCTGTTGGAGAGGTGGATTACTTAAACGCCAGTGGAAGAATCCTTCCTGTCAGCATAGGTATTGGTCTGCACTGAAGTGCTACAGCGGCTTAGTTGTGCTGCTGTAATGTTTTAAGTGTAGGAAAGCTCTAAGACTCAAGCACCAAATATTATCCTGAGCAGGTGGAGGGAGAGAGAGAGGCAAGTTCAAATCCAACCCTGGTCAAAAATCTGAAATAAAAGAAGAGGCTATTTGCTACAATTTGCCTCTGTCAAAGTTTTTCTGTTTTGGAGATCTGAGTACAGCAGGCAGAAAGCACTGAAGCTTTTCAAAAAGAAGAAGAAAAAATTCTCCCAGCAAGGATTTGCAGGTGTAAGAGAGGGAATTAGGAAGCAGAACAGTGGGGAGATGGATAGAGTGAGAGGGGTTAAGGAGATGGGGATAATGGGAATGGGTGGAAGTGGAGGATTAGAGGATTTAGGGGACTATGGTGGGGTGAAGGAGTGGAGGTTAGAAAGAGTAGGGGCAAGGTAGTTTGAGAGACTGGGAAGAGGGACATGTAGGCAAGTGGCAGAGGGACTGGAGGAGAATAGGGGCAGGGGTCCTGTCAACCTCACATTCTCCCTTTCCATGTGTGAACAAGGATCTGGGAGGGACTTCTACCCAGCTATGGGGGCTGAGCCCCTTCATGTGAGCTGTGGCATGGGGAGCTCTCCCCATCTACAGGGGGTCAGGAAATAGAGTTGAGGTCCATGCCCATTCATCCTTAACTCATTGTCTTTTGAGCAATGTTTCATTACATCCATAAAACATACTCATGTTCTACCTTTGCACTGTACTGAACAGGAGCTACCTGCACCCACCCACTCAGCCTACTCCAAAGAACGAACATCACACCTTTTTCAACCTTATGCACACAATGCCATCTAACACTATATGGTAGTTTCATTTAAGCTTAACAGACCATTCTCATCTACCTAGCTTCTGACAGTCCTCATAGCAAGAAGATCCCTGTGCCCCAATAGTGATACAGCCTACATAACATCAGTGCTCCCTCTCAGCTGCATGCCTGTGTAGCTGCATAAGGGGCCATCAGGGGCCACATACTTGTTAGTACTGGTGTGTACATGGTCATAGCCACAGGTGGACCTGCATGTTTTGGTAAATAGCAGTGAGGGGAGATGGGTGGAGAATGGGCAGTGGAGGGCAGCGGGCTGAGGTGGGTGCAGGGCAATGGGGTGAGGTGGGGGATGGTGATGCACAGGCAGGACTGGCTCCCCCTCCAGCCCCAGGAGGACCTTGCTGCCTCCCCTCTCCACCCGGGCTCTGGAGAGAGAGTCCTCTCTCCCAGCCCTGGGGCTGGGAGTTGGAATCCTTGGGAGTCAAGAGACTTTGGGTCTTTCCCCAGTTCTCCCACGGAGTTTCTGTGTGGCCTTGAAAAGTCACCTCACCCCACATTGTGCCTCAGTTCCCCACTTTCCAAATGAGAATAATGATATTGACCTTCCTCTGTAAAACACTGAAATTTATAAATGAAAATCACTAAATATCGTTGGCTTTTAGATTTGTGTTTTAAAAGGAAAGTACCAAAACTAGGAATAATGGAAATATTTTTGTGACTGTTTTTGTCTGATTTCCAGTGACGACAATTCCCTGTTGTGGATTTAAACTTCCCTTAGCACTGTTTGCAAAGCTTTTGTGGGGAGGACATGTGGTTTATCTTGGGGCCTGATCCTGAAAGGTATTACTCATGTAGCTGTTACTCATGTGAGTGGCCTTATGAAAAGAAGTGGCAGAACTTCATGTCAAGTGAAAGTTTGCCTGAGCGGACCATGTGTCTGTAAAGTGCTGTGTAAATTTACAGAACTACGTGTTTCACTATAATAACCCAGACATTGCAACAATGTATGTGCGCATGAGAATCTGAAGGTGATTTGACTGTGCTACTTTAATTGTCCAGGCTGATCCAATGTAAAAATATAAACAACATGAAGGTTGAGTAGTCTATAGACTTTTAAAGTGCTTTGTATTGTTAATACAAGAGGATGGTATTAAGGGGAATTTTGAGTATTTTTAAAAATGTTGAGCCTTAGTGAAACATGTATGTTGATTTCTAATATGGTATTATATTTTACAGTCAGATGAGATCTTTACAGATTAAGCCCTGTCTGAACATTAAATATCTCAAGCATTTTGCATAAGAGGAAGAGATTCTTCCTGTCCAAAATTCCCCTACTCTTTCCAAACTACTACATAGTGCTCTCTGTGCTGTTGGCCTAGCTGGCTGCTGACTATCCTCCCTAGAGGTGGCTGCATTTCAGTGGTGCATTTATATGTCTAGTTTGTGGAGCATGTACTGATCCTTATGGAGGGAGGCTGTAGGAAGGAATAGATGGATACTGCAGATGTCTCCTGAAGACAGACCTTCCCTAAGACCCAGTTAAGTTCTAACAGTAGGACGTTGTGAGCTCTTAGTGGGATAAGGGCTGCTATGAAAGTACGGAGTGATAGCGCACATCCGCATATTACCTCGATACTGGTGCTGCACATAATAAAATTTATTCTGCGCATGGATGGAAACAATTAGAGGGGGCGTTGCACAACACAGCACTGAATTGAGAGAGACTGGATATCTCAGAGGACACATGTACCTCTTTCCTTTGATCACACACACAGGGGTCAGGGATAGGGACTCAGGGGCACAGCCCCTCCAGATTGCCTCATGTTACAATCATAGCTCTACCAAGCTGCTCCAAGTAGTTCTTTCACCATTCAGTACAGCTGCAGCTATGGCCTGTTCTACATTAGAAAATTAAGTTGACTTAACTGTTGCTCAGGACTGTGAAAATCCACATCTCTGTGAAGTGTAGTTAAGCTGATCTAACCCTTAGTGTAGGCAACCGCTTCTCCTCCTTTGCTGCCTTCATCCACCCTTGTTTGAGGACTCTTTCGCAGAGATAGCTCAGGTTGCAAAGCTGGATTCATTTTTTCCCCCCAGTGTAGAGAAGTTTTTTTTGGGGGGGTGGGGGGAATAAATACATAGTCTCCTTAAATAGTAGGACTGGAAGGGACCTCGAGAGGTCTTCTAGTCCAGTCCTCTGCACTCAAGGCAGGAGTGAGTATTATATATATACCATCCCTGACAGGTGATTGTCTAACGTGCTCTTAAAAACTTGGAGATTCCATAACCTCCATAGGTAATTTATTCCAGTGCTTAACTACACTTGCAGTTAGGAAGTTTTTCCTAATGTCCAACATAAACCTCCCTTGCTGCAATTTAAGCCCTTTGCTTCTTGTCTTATCCTCAGAGGTTAACAAGAACAATTTTTCTCCCTCCGCCTTGTAACATCCTTTTATTTGCCGAAAACTGTTAATATGTCCCCTCAGTTTTCTCTTCTGCAGAGTAAACTAACCCAATTTTTCCAACTTTCCTCATAGGTCATATTTTCTAGACCTTTAATCATTTTTTGTTCTCCTCTGGACTTTCTCCAGTTTGTCAACATCTTTCCTGAAATGTGGCAGAGCTGACTTTTTTCTAATATTGTTACAGCTCTGCCTTTGTTTCAAGTAGAAAAAATAAACACCTTCAAAGCTACAGTTTTTCTTTGTAAATATAGTGTTTACTTATTTTAAAATAATAACTTTCCATTTTATTCCTATGCTATCTCCCCCTAAGCTTTCTTTAACTCTTAATTTTCTAGTGTACAACTAACTTTAAACAAAATAGTTTAAAATCACATATACAGTAGAACCTTAGAGTTACAAACACCAGAGATGTGAACTGACCAGTCAACCACACATCATTTGGAACTGGAAGTATGCAATCAGGTAACAGCAGAGTGAAAAAAACAAACCAAACACAGTACAGTACTGGGTTAAATGTAAGCTAGTTAAAAATAAAAAGGGAAAGAAGCATTTTTCTTCAGCATAGTAAAGTTTCAAAGCTGTAGGAAGTCGATGTTTGGTTGTAAACGTTTGAAAGAACAGCCATAGTGTTTTGTTCAGAGTTATGAACACCTCAGGAATGAAGGTTGTTCGCAACTCTGAAGTTACTGTATTACATTCTTGAGAGTTCCTTTCCAAGCTGTAGGAACAGCCATAATGTTTTGTTCAGAGTTGCGAACAACCTTCATTCCCGAGGTGTTCATAACTTTTTTAAGTTACACTGTATTACATTCTTGTGAAGTTCCTTTCCAGCATCTTGTTGGAATATTTCTGTGATAGTTTAAAGAATGTTTGAGAGAGTAGTACTAAAAACTCATATGCCTTTCAGCATTCATTCCGTCCCACAAATATATACCCAGGATGCATGTTTCCATATTGCTATAAAAGAGGAGCTTGGCAGGATTTGATTTTAATCTATAACTGTTGGTAAATGTTGATTTCAGATGACACACCTGAAATGCATATGTTGAGAATTAATATTTGAAATTATTAATATGGGAAACCACCAAACATGAAGTTAACCATAAATTCCTTTGTTAAATTCAAAGGCCTTATAACATTGTTCTAAAGGTGCCTAGATAGTGAGTAATTTACTACATCCAAACAGTGACAAAACATTTATAAGCATTTGATTGAGATACTTACAAATGGGCTAAACTTAGGGGTGCTTAGACCCATGTTGGTTGGCTTCAGTGTGGTCAGGCAGGTATTAGCAATGTACCCTTTAAGACAGCGGTTCTCAGACTGTGGGTTGGGACCCCATTTTAATGGCGTTGCCAGGGCTGTCTTAGACTTGCTGGGGCCCAGGGCCAAAGCCCAAGCCCAAGGGCTTCAGCCCTGGGCAGCGGGGCTAGGGTTGTCTGGGGCTGAAGCCCTTGGGCTTCGGCTTTGACCCCAAGCCTGGGGCAGTAGGGCTTTGGCTTCACACTCCTCCTCTCTTCTCCTCCTCCCCTCCGGGTGGCAGGCCTTGGGGCTCAGGCTTCAGTCCACCCTCCTGGGGTCCTGTAGTATTTTTTGTTGACAGAAGGGGGTCATGGTGCAATGAAGTTTGAGAACCCCTGTAAGAGTTTACTTTTGTTTATACCTTTCAACAAATTAGTGATGTCACTGCCAAGTACTGATTTCAGCTAAAAAACAGTTTGAGACAATTTCCCCCTTATTTTCAGTCTTAATCCAGATAAGATTTACAATCTCCTTTCTTCCCAAGGCCTTTGCTCCCCTTCTTTTTTCTGTCCAACAGTCTTCTATTGCACATGGATTCATTGGGACTTTTAACACTGGTGTGAGGGTCAGGAAGGGCCATGTTGTTCATTTTAAGGCAGATTCTTATTTAAAACAATCTGCAGTCACCCCTGTCCGTCAGAAGCAGCCTTTTTAAAAACTTTACCTTATTGCATTAGTTCTTTAAACCAGACATCCTCCCTACTTCATTCCTTCTGGCCTTATAATTTATTATTTAAGGCCTTCTTTCTGCTCAGGGCCTTTCTTTACAACACACACATTTCCTTAACAAATGTTAAGCTAAGTCTAATTCTTCAATTTCATACATTCATAATTTGCTACACCATGGATGTGGGGAGGGGAAATCTGTTAACAATTGCAATGAACCTGCGGGGATTGGGTGTCACCAGCAGCATGGGGAGCTCTCTGCAGCCCTGCTATCATGGGAGTGAGAGAGCAGGGCTGTGACAGCAGAGCTGTAGATGGCTCCCTGTATGGCTGCTGGGCCAGTGACACTGAATGCCTGCAAGCACAAGGCAGGGGGAAGGCTGGATCATTCATGTCTGGCAGAGCAGAGGGCCCCAGCCAAGGCTTTATGAAGGAGGATGAGCCCCAGGTTGTAGGGGAAGCCACTCCTGCTGAACAGTTTCTGATGGCTCCCACACTTCTGGCTGGTGAGTGAATGAGGTAGGTAACACCCAATCTCTGCAGGCACTAGTTGTGAAGAAGGTTGCAGTCCTGGCAGGGCAGAGCAGAAGACACTTGATCAAGACCATGAGAAGTAGTCATCAACCCCAGCTGTGGAGGAGGCCACCCTGCTGCTGAATGTCTAAGCAGGTCTGCCTATTTGTGTGTAATTAAGTAATTTTTCTACTTTCTCAAATAATGTCAAGTATAGTTTTAAAAGGTAAAAAATGCAACATTGTATTACGTGACTTTTCGCATCTCTTGTTGTCTGTTTTTAGATACATCACATGGTCAGTTCTTTTTCATAGATTCATAGGTTGTATTGCCAGAAGGGAAGAGGGTGATCATCTACTCTGCACAGTCTTCATAACACAGGCCATAGGACTTCCCTGAATTAATTTGTTTTGAACTAGTGCAGGGATTCTCAAACTTCATTACACCACGACCCCCTTCTGACAACAAAAATTACTATACAACCCCAGGAGGGTCGTATAGAAATCTGAACCCTTCCAAGCCTCGCAGCACTGTGTGTGTGTGGTTGGGGTGGGGTGTCAAAGCCAAAATGCTTCAGCCCTGGGTAGGGGATCTGTAACCCGAGCCCTGCCATCCAGGGCTGAAGCCCTTGGGCTTTGGCTTCAGCCCCATGAGGTGGGGCTCCAGCCCTGAACCACAGTAAATCTAAGACCAGTCCTAGCGACCCACAGTTTGAGAACAGTTGAACTAGCGCATATCTTTTTAGAAAGAAATCCAATCTTAATTTAAAAATTTCCAGTGATGGAGAATCCACCACAACACTTGGTAAATTGTTCCAATGGCTAATTACTTTAAATTTGCACTAAATTTCCAGTTTGAATTTGTCTAGCATCAACTTCCAACCACCGAATCTTGTGTTTTGGGGCAGGCACAATGAGAAGCTCCAATTTTTACTTCATTGGTTTCTGTAGAGGAGCGGACTCACCTCTGTGGTGCCTCCTGCTAGTGACTTGTGGGAAATAGCTCAATTCCAGTTCCAGAGCACCCTTTGCAGGCTGGTGATCTGCCTGTCCTCTGTGTCCCTTCCTGGACCCAGTGCCCTTTTACCTGGGGTGCTGCCCTTGGCAGTAACCCCTCAGTCTTAGGGTCCCCCTCCCCAGGGAACCCCCATCCACTATTCCCACCTTGCCTCAGTATATGGCTACTGTCAGTGATCGTCAAGCCCCCACTCCCTGGGACAGACTGCAGTATCAGCCTACTCATCGCTGGCAAGATTGGATTTGGACCTGCTGCCTTGGCCTACCCCTGGGCTGCCCTCTGCAACCCCCAGTACCTGTTGCCTTCTACTAGGCTGCAGCCTGGGGCTTTTCAGGCTGGAGCTCCCCAGCTCCTCTGCCTTTCCCCAGCCCTGCTTCACTCAGGCACCCTGTCTTTAGCTTCCTGCAGCCAGACCCATTTTCCTCTAAAGCCAGAGAGAAACTGGGCTTCTGGCTCACAGCCTCTTATAGGGGCCAGCTGGGCCTAACTGGGGCATGGCCACAGCTGAGGCTACTTTCCCTAATCAGCCCAGGCTTCTTGCCCCAACCCTCTTCTGGGCTGTTTCAAGCCCCAAAGGGCAGGAGCTGGGTCACCATCCCGCTACAGGGAGCCCTCTGTCTGCTTGGGCTGCCCTGCTGGCTGGAGTGTTCCCCCTTCTCTGGCTGCCCTGCTGGCTGGAGCTCCTTCTCCCTTCCTGGGCAGCTGCTGCTGGCTGGAGTGCACCCCTCCTGGACTGCTGCTGCTGAGCGAGGGGGGGGGGCCTTGCTAGCCAGCCCCCACTTCTCCACCCCTGGCTGCCGGGTGCCCAGGGCCGCCCCTCCTTCTCCTCAATCCATCACTGCTCTTGCTCAGGCCAAAGGGGGACCTCCTCCAGTGCGCCTGGCTGAGCGGGCGGGCCTCGCCTGCGCTCTGGTTGGGCCTGTGGAGAAGGATGCAGCAGGGGTACTGCCAGGCGTGGGAGAGGGCTCTCCCCAGGGGGAATTGTCCCTCCCTCCGGCTGTCCCACGAGTACCTCTCCAGGTCCGCGAATCACCATCCCTGCCCTCCGACCCAACCCCTGTCGACACCATGGAGGGCTGGACCCTAGTGCAGGGTAAGCAGAGCAAGCGAAAGGCTCGAGCTCCGCTCTTGCCACCTGATGCGGAAGCCCCCCGTAAGACCAGAAAGGGGGCCGCAGACACCGAGCCTTCTGCCATGCCCATGGGATCAGTCCATATGCCAGTTCCGGCTAGGGAAGACGTGGCAGCACCGGAGGGTACCTCCATCCCTCCTCCACAGTCCCTCCTGGCGGAGGCCCCGAATGAGGCCCCTCCTATTCCCTTGCCACGTGTTCCCCCTACAACACCCGCGTGAGCGTCACCTCAGATGCGAGTGGGGACGACCCCGGGGTGGTGGGAGATGAGCTCCCTTCCATCTTTGAGGAGATTGAGGCCCTGGGTCTGACCCCGGTCACTCGGGGGAGGATGACCCTCTGCCAGCGGGCCTCGACCTAGCTGACCTCACCCCAGTTCCCCCTTCCCCATGTTCCATCATCCTGATTGCTGCGTCTGCTCCCGCCTCCGAGGGTCCTCTGGACTCCTCGACCTGCCCGGCCGTGGATGGCACCCCACTGATGGTCGCCAAGCCTGTTTAGGCGACGGCCGGTGCCTCGTGGCCGGGAGATGAGCTAACAGGGGCATCTCTCGGTAGCGCGGGGCAACCGAGTTCCTTCCTGAGCGGGGGCCCCACTGAAGGTTTTACGTCTCTCAACACTGAGGCTGTCATACCTGCTGTTGAGCCTGGGCCCTGCGTCACTGGGGACCTCCTCCCTACCCCTCAGGCCCCCAAGCCTGGCCACGAGGAGCCACCTCCTGACAGTCAGGCTCCTGCAGCCCAGGGCCCCATCTCTGTCCCTCCCTCCAACCCTGCTCCTGACCCCAGCCCTGCCCTTACTCCTGACCCCAGCCCTGTCCCCTCCACCTCCCATGATGTTATTGCCGCCCCTGGGGCTGTCTCCTTCCCTTTCCCGGAGGGTGACCCCCAGGGAGCGGCCTTTACGTTTCACAGTCCTGACCCCCTAGGGGCTGCACTCTTCCCTCCACCGCCCTCCATTGAGCCGGGGTCTGAGGCGGACCGTGTGGCGCCGGCCCATCGGGCGCCACGTTTCGGGTCCACCCCTTGCCTGCCCATCCCAGTGGGCCACGGGGCTGTGCCAGAGGCCCCACCGGTGGGTCACCGGAGGCCAGTGACCCTACCCCCCCATACGCTGCGAGAGGAGCTGCGGGAGTTCCTGGAAGACGTCAGGGGCTCGCGCAACAAGTTAGCGCTTGCTCTCAGCACTGGGGGGATTTCCACCAGATCCTCCGGGCTGCGAGGACCCTTATGGAGGAGGGCAAGAGGACCGGGAAGCAGGGTGCCGCGACATACCACCGAGTCCGCAGCTTCCGTGACTCCTTGCTCACCTTCGGAGTGGGTCATGGTTTGCTGCGCAGCCCAACGGGGGCTGTGAGCGCCCCTGCTGGCGAGGATTCCTCCCAGCCCTCCTCATGGCATTCGTCACCTTTGCCACTTTGAACACCTGGAGCCGTAGGGTGGGTTTCCACAGGAGCCAGGTGCTCTCCTTCCTTCGGGAGGAGGGGTACTCTGTGGTTTTCCTGCAGGAGACCCACATGGATCTGGCCGCCGAAGCTAGCTGGCGGCTGGAGTGGGGGGATGGGGTCTACTTCAGCCATCTCACAACCTGTAGGGCTGGAGTGGCTACCCTATTCTCCTACAGCCCGAGGTGCTGGGGGTTGCTGAGGCTGTGCCGGGCCGCCTGCTGCACCTCCGGGTCCACATGGAGGGGCTCGTGGTCAACCTTGTGAACGTCTATGCCCCGACATCAGGCCTGGAGCGGCTGCCGTTCTATCAGCAGGCGTCTGCCTTCCTCAGCTTCTTGGATCCTTGTGAGTGCCTGGTCCTGGGCGGGGACTTCAACATCGTCCTAGAGGAGAGGGACCGCTCGGGGACTGAGCAGAGCCCGGCCGCCGCGGACGTCCTCCGGGAGATCATCAACCATCACTCTCTGGTGGACGTCTGGCGCAACCACCACTCGGACGATGTCTCCACGTTCACCTATGTCCGGGTGGGAGGCCATCGGTCGTGCCACTCCTGGTTGGACCGCATCTACATGTCACGCTTCCACCTTTCACGGGCCCAGTCCTCCAGCATCCGGCTGGCCCCTTTTTCATATCACCACCTCGTTACTGTGACGGCCTCTCTCAGTGTGGAGAGGCTGGGGCCGGCCTATTGGCACTTCAACAACAGCCTGCTGGAGGATGCGGGCTTCGTGGCGTCCTTCCGGGAGTTCTGGCTGGCCTGGCGAGGGTAGCGGCGTGCCTTTTCCTCGGTGCGGCGCTGGTGGGATGTGGGGAACATTCGCGCCCGGCTCTTCTGCTGTGACTACACCCGGGGTGTCAGCCGACGGAGGGATGTGGCGATAGGGCAGTTGGAACAGGAGCTGGAGAGGCGTCTGGCTGCCAGCCCCGAGGATCCATCCCTTTGTGGAGCGTGCGGGAGAGGCAGGAGGAGCTCCGGGTCCTCGAGGACCATCGGGCTCGGGGCGCCTTTGTTTGCTCCCGCATCCGCCTCCTTCAGGAGATAGATCGCTGCTCCCGCTTCTTCTACGCCCTGGAGAAATGGAGGGGGGCCAAGAAGCACGTCACCTGCCTTCTGGCGGAGGACGGCACCCGCCTCACGGATCGGGCAGAGATGTGCGAGAGGGCCCGAACCTTCTACGCGCACCATTTCTCCCTGGATACGACTGATCCTGCCGCTCGCAGAGTGCTTTGGGACAGGCTCCCGATGCTTAACGCGGGCGACCGGGACTGGCTAGAGCTGCCTCTCTCTCTGGCCGAGTTCTTGGAAGCCGTCTGTCGCATGCCCACCAACAAGTCTCCGGGCATGGACGGGCTGACCGTGGAGTTCTATCGCGTGTTCTGGGACGTCCTTGGCCCGGGCCTGGTCAACGTCTGGGCCGAGTCCTTGCAGGGTGGGGTCCTCCCTCTCTCGTGCAGGCGAGCTGTGCTCACCTTATTGCTGAAGAAGGGGGACCTCCACGATTTATGGAATTGGCGTCCTATCTCGCTCCTCAGCACGGACTACAAAATCGTCGCCAAGGCCATCTCTCTGCACCCAGACCAGACCTACACATTCTGGGCCGTAGCATCTTTGATAACCTCTATCTGGTCTGGGATCTCTTGGAGCTTGGGTGCAGGGATGGTCTGTCGTTCACCCTCTTGTCCCTGGATCAGGAGAAGGCGTTCGACAGGGTGGACCACGGGTATCTCCTGGGCACTCTGCGAGTGTTAGGCTTCGGGTCCCAGTTGGTGGGTTTTCTCCAGGTGCTGTACGCTTCCGCGGAGTGTCTGGTCAGGCTCAACTGGACCCTGACCGAGCTGGTCAGCTTCGGGCGGGGAGTGCGGCAGGGGTGTCCCCTCTCGGGCCAGCTGTACGCTCTGGCCATCGAGCCCTTCCTCTGTCTCCTCCGCAGGAGGTTGACGGGGTTGGTGCTTCGGGAGCCGGAGCTGCGGCTGGTCCTGTTGGCGTACGCCGACGATGTGCTCCTCGTGGTCCAGGACCCGGGCGACTTGGCGCGGGTGGAGGCCTGCCAGGCGGTGTACTTGGCGGCCTCCTCCGCCTGGGTCAACTGGGTCAAGAGCTCTGGCCTTGTGGTCTGGGACGGGTGGCAGGCAAGCTTCCTCCCCCCCGCGCTTCAGGCCATCTGGTGGAGCGTGGGTCTGCTGCTCCATCTCGGCGTTTACCTTTCCGCCACGCATCTGTCTCCGCCGGAGAACTGGCAAGCTTTGCAGGGCAGGGTGGCAGAGCAGTTCTGGAAGTGGACAGGACTCCTCCGGTGCCTTTTCCTTCGAAGGAGGGCACTGGTGCTCAATCAACTGGTCCTGTCCATGCTCTGGTACCGGCTCAACACCCTGGTCACAGCCCCAGGCTTCCTGGCCGACCTCCGGAAGGTGGTTCTGGAGTTCTTTTGGTTAGGACTGCACTGGGTCCCTGCAGGTGTACTCCACCTGCCCCTGGAGGAGGGAGGGCAGGGCCTGAAGTGCCTGCACACTCAGGTCCACATCTTCCACCTCCAGGCACTGCAGAGGCTTCATTATGGTGCGGGTAGTCCAGCGTGGAGAGTCCTGGCACACGCCTTCCTGCGCCGCTTCCAAGGGCGCTGCTATGACTTGGAGCTCCTTTATCTCGAACCGGCAGCTCCTTTATCTGCGAGACCTCTCCGGGCTGCTGGTTTTCTGCCAAGACCTCCTCCAGACCTGGAAGCTGTTCTCTGCGACCAGGTCTGTGGCGGCCATCGAGGGGGAAGATCTCGCGGAGCCCCTGCTACAGTCCCCAGCTCCGTGTGCAGGTGGTGGAGTCCCCTGTGGTGCGCCAGAGGTTGGTCCTGGCGGAAGCTACCAGGGTCAGAGACCTCCTGGACTACAACTGGGGAGACTGGCTGGATCCCCTGACGCTCACTCAACGCATGGGACTCTCCAGACTTTGTACTCCCCGGCGTGTACTTCAGGAGGTGGAGGCCGCTTTGCTGCCCGCTGCTCGGGCCTACCTCGACCGGGTCCTGTGGGAGGGCATGCCCTGCTCACCCCAAGCCCTCCGGACCTTTTCATCGGGTCCCTGCCCCATAGACCCGACCGGCCCCCCCGCCCCTTCTCCGCAAGCCGGCTGCACGACCTGCAGCCGGTCCGTTTCCAAACCGCGCCAGGGAAGCATCTCTACACGCTTGTGCTCCACACCCTTCACTTCCTCACCCTCGTGTCCCGCCCTGATACAAAGTGGCGGGACCTCCTGCCACCTCTGGAGGGTGAGGAGCCCCGGTGGGCCAGCCTCTACTCCATCCTGGTCCCAAGGCCCGTCGGGGATATTAGTTGGCTGCTCCTTCATGGAGCCGTGAGCACGGGCGTGTACTTGGCACGGTTTACCCCTGTCCCAGACACCTGCCCCTTCTGCGGCATGAGGGAGACCCTGGCGCACGTCTACTTAGAGTGCGCCAAGTTGCAGCCCCTATACCAGCTCCTCGCCAATCTCCTGTTGCGTTTCTGGCTGCACTTTTCCCCTCACCTCCTTCTCTACACACTCCCTATCCGTGGCCCCACAAAGTTGCGGGACCTCCTGGTCAACCTCCTCCTCGCCCTGGCTAAAAAGGCCATCCACGCAACCAGGGAGAGGAGGTTGGCTGATGGGGACTCCGGTGACTGTGGGGCTTGTTTCCGATCCTTAGTCCGTTCACGTATCCGGGCAGAGTTCCTCTGAGTGGCGTCCACTGGCTCCCTTGACGCCTTCGAGGAGCAGTGAGCGCTGTCCGGGGTTCTCTGCTCGGTGTCCCCGTCAGGCTCCCTTCTTATGACCCTTTGACCGCACTCCTGTCCCTGTTCTTTTATTAGTTGTCCCCTGGAATCAGTGGGGTTCTGAGGTCCTGTAAATCCTCCTCTTAGGCTGGGGGGGGGTCCTTTAGCAGTGGGCAGGCAGAAGCCCAATAGATACAGTTTCAAAGCAGTTTTGGAGATCAGAAGTTTTTAGAGAAGTAAGGAAAAGGACCCCATGGGTGAAATATAAAAGTTCTATGTTTCTTCTTTTTCAACATATTACTAGAAACTTTTGTATATGTTGATATATGGAAAAGGACTACACAGAGATCAGTACAATGAATATTAGAACAGTTTAAGTTCAATTCACCCTGTGAATGTTAGGAAACATAACTGAAAGTTTACGAAGAATAATAATTTTTTAATGGAAGATTTCCATCTCTTTAAAATGAATTTATATATTGCAGTCCTAGCATTTCCACCATCTCCCCTTCTGTATCTGGCAAACACTGTATGTTGCTTCCTTAAACTGAATTTAAATTACAATATAATCAGTACTGGTTATTTGGGGGATGGGGAACGTATACACTTATTTTAACATCTTGCTCAACTGATATAACGGTTTTAACTGAAAATCTGTATCAGCATATTTCTAAAGATCTAAAACATCTTGTTGAGCTCCTTTTTTATTAAGACTTCCATAATCTGTAAATGTATGTAAATAGAGAAACAAAACCAACATCTTAAAAAAATATCACGTTGATAATGGTTGTAAATTCAGGTGACAAAAAAACCTTTTTATATAGCATCTTGCAATCTCTGGTAATTGTACTGAACTTTTTTGAAACATTCCATTGATTTTCATTTACTTATTTCTTTCCAAGCATTATTTACACATAAAGAGGGGGAGAGACTTTCCTCTCCCCAGTTTAGCCTCTGATAGCCAGATCAAGAAGCATTAAAATAATCCTACCACTCAAGTCTGTCTTGTTTGTGTACTGTGCCCTGCAAATATTGCCTGTCAACAACCAAATCTGAACCATTGAATTGTACTTGTAGTATCTTGTATAATAATCTCACTGTGCAAGTTGCTGACCTTGACTTTATAACTTTAAAACAATCCCATCTAAATTTGTTCCTGAAATAAGGCAAAGCAGTAGGTTTGTTTGCCAGATTAGCAGACAGCATCTTAATTGCCCTTGAATAGACAAACCAAAAGCAGGTTAGTGAAATACTGCAGCTTTGTATGCATCTGTCGGTCTCTCCAAACCAACTCCTAACTATGCTAAGAAATAAAACCTTTTCTCTTTGCCAGCTAGATTCTGTACTTGATTTTATTATTTTTCTCCTGCTGGTGGTGAGTTGGTTTTTCTTCTAAAATTATTTTTATGAATTTTACTGTATATTTAAACATTTTAAGAAATATTACATAACATACAAAGATAAATCATATAAATTGGATTTTTTTAAGCACTAAGAGCCTGGAGCTTGGAAATGGCCTTTTATCCTAAAATCATGACTATAAATACCATGCCATTCACATATTAATATTTTGGTTTGTGACTTCAGTAAAAATTAGCAATTTTATGCAATATAAAGACTGTGTTTGCACAGTATTCTGTGCTGTGATGTTAATGATACATAGTGCAGTGTCTTCACCAGAAATCTTCTGTAGTTCAAGTAGGTTTGATACATGAAGTCTTTCTTCTACTGATATACTAGAAATTTGTATCTGGGAGTGCTAGACCATTTGCAGCAGTTATAGTGTCACTGTCTGCTAGATAGTGTTCTCTTCCTTTAGCCATGAAGCACAATACAGTAAAAGCTGTGTTATCTGGCACTTTACCGATCGCAAAGCTCTAGAAACCGGCATTTCGGGATGCCGGATCTGGACGGCACTCACCTTGGGTGGCTCCCCGTAAGCGGCAACATGTCCCTGCTGCTCCTAGATGGAGAAACAACCATGGGGGCTCCATGCTCTGTCCCCACCCTGCCCCGAATGCTGGCTCCACAGCTCCCATTGGCCAAGGACTGCGGCCAGTGGGAGCTGCAGGGGCGGCGCCTGTGTGGAGGCAGTGCGCAGAGCGGCCTGGCTGTGCCTCTGCCCAGGAGCAGCTGGGACATGTCACCGCTTTCAGGTAGCCTCCTCAGGTGAGCGCTGCCCAGATCCAGCCCCTTGAAACCCCTCCCGTGCCCCAAGCCCCAGCCCTGAGCTTCTTCCTGCACCCAAATTCCCTTCCTCCATTGGTAAGTGTAACTCCTAGTTAACCGGAATTTTTGACTGACCAGCTCCACTCATTCCCCTAACATGCCGGATAACAAAGTTTTTACTGTACTAATTTTTACATAATTGTAGCTGTATATCAGATAACTATCACAAGTAAATCCCTCCCTAAGAATTACTTGGTTTACTTAGTTTAGTTCCTCTGTATACCTTGCTGTTACATCAGGGTATTATGAGGATTTGGAGTTTTTTATTGGATCAATGATCAGTAAGTGTTTCCCCCATTTTTAGCCCTGGCTTGAAAACATTGGTGTTTTGAACTTGACCAGTATGGATTGTCCGGTTGCTGAATGCACTCACCTTACAAGCTGTACCATATAGGTCGATCCTTGTGGGAACAGTGTGCAGGATCAGGGCCTCCTTTTGTAGTTCAGTTCAAGACTTGGCAGGCAGATTAAAAAATAATCTCTCATAAAATAGGTATTTTAGTTTTGTATTAGCATGAAAAATTTGTTCATGCGCCATAACATATAGTCAGTTTTGCAGATTCTAATATAAATGAGTCATTTTTACAGAAAGAAAAGGAACCAACCTGTGTTGACAAAACTAACAATGTGGGAGAGAATTACATAGAAATGTAGAATTTAGCTTTAGACATAAAATCCAAAAATATATTTTAAATGCTTTTTTTTTTTTTTTTGAGTGGCCTTGGTAAATTCAGAATCTTGGGAATGTACCAATGTTCCATGCTGTGCTGTTGAAGCATTCCCAAGAGTCTGAATGTGAAGAGGTCAACTAAAAACCAACCAACCAAAGCCCCCCCTCTGGTTACAGGTGAGTAACCTTTATTTGTTACAGTATATACCCATTCATTAGTAGTGCCCTACTAAATTCATCGTCCATTTTGGTCAATTTCATGATCCTAGGATTTAAAAATTGTAAATTTCGTGATTTCAGATATTTAATTCTGAAATTTCATGGTGGTGTAACTGTAGGGGTCCTGACCCAAAAGGGAACTGTTGGGGGAGAGTCATAAGGTTATTGTAGGGGGGTTGCAGTACGGCCATTCTTGCGTTCGTGCTGCTGCTGGTGGGGGTGCTGCCTTCAGAGCTGGGTGGCCAGAGAGTGGCAGCTGCTGGCTGGGAGCACAGCTCTGAAGACAGCACCGCTGCCAGGAGCAGTGCAGAAGTAAGGATGACATATTATGATATTACCATCCTGACTTCTGCGTTGCTGCCTTCAAAGCTGGGCCCTCGGCCAGCAGCCGCCACTCCTGAGTCACCTACCTCTAAAGGCAGCTGAAATGCATGGTATTGCCACCCTTACTTCTGCACTGCTGCTGGCAGGGTACTGCCTTCAGAGCTGGTCACCTGGCTAGCAGCTGCCACTCTCTGACCACCCAGTTCTGAATGCAGCACAGAAGTGAGGGTGGCAATACCATAACCCTCTTACAATAACTCTGCGACCCTCCCACAACCTCCTTTTGGGTCAGGACCCTCAGGTTAAAAAACGCTCATCTCCTCTGTGAAATCTGTATAGCACAGGGTAAAAGTACACAAACAGATTTCATGGAGGAGACCAGATTTCACAGTCCATGATGCATTTTTCATGGCCATGAATTTGGTAAGACCCCATTCTTTAGAGTTCAAAACTTGCAGATTGTTAGTGTTGTAACACTTGTCTGTCCTTTCTTCTGCCCCTTCCCTATCTCATTTTGTACATGTCTTGATATACATTGTAAAGTTCTTAAGGTCATGAATGCTTTCTTATTGATCTATAAACTGTCACTTGCATGGATGATACTGTATAAATAATACTTTGGGAGAGGCTTAATTTTCTACATTGGGTATGGTCAGAAATAAAACCTTTCAGCCTCATCTGCTACTAAAAAAACAAAACAAAACTCGTGCTGTGTAAACCTGCCAGGTGCACAAAAAGGAGTACTCAACTTCACAAATCCATTTTCCTTTCCCATTAAAGATGTGGTGTTCCAGTCTGGAACACACTTATTTTAACACAGACAATTTCAGTTTAAGAAGGAAAAACATTAAATACAAACTCTGTTAATTCAGCTTTATAGCGGAGAACTTAAAATCACAAGTCAGAAAAATAAAAATCTGTACATGTATGTATTGAGATTGGAACTTTTATATACCGTAATAGTTATACAAATTACTACACATTCTGAAGGAGCTAATAACTGGACTTCCACCTATTTAAATTTCCCAACTGCCCTACTGAAGTTTAAATCCTTTACGGGAGGGACCCTTTCTAATAGTGAGAGGTTAGTTCAGTATTCTTGTTTGTTCGTTCATTCTTTGGCTACTCGTCTATGAATCAAGCTGGTTTTTGATTGATGAAAGTACTACTTCAGCTGTTACAAGGGCAGTGATCCAACAGCTGCACTGGTTAACTGGCATAGTCAGTGTAATGGTATTTGATGGTAGCCATTTGTCACTGAAACAGGAAAATTATTTCCTTTATACTTTTTCTTTCAAATGAAATTGAAATGTCTACATGAAAAATAACTACTTTTAATAATCATAATTAAATGTCATAGTATGGGTTTATGGTGACTGTACATGCGCCAATGAAGACTACTGTCAATTTGTGGATGTCACAATGTTGTGCACCACTTGTAATACAACAGGAGACCATATTGTGGTTAAAATGTTCTGACATGTATCTAGGTACATGCAACATGATGTAAAGAAATAAGCCAGCCTTTGTTAACCACTCATCAGTTATGAATAAATATAATTAGTCAAGTAAATTGCTCAAAAACACTATTATAGATTTGATTTCTCTCTCTCTCTCTATTTTATTTTTTTATGTAGGGTGTGGATTCAAGATTTGTTCCCAGTGTTCAGGATTTTGATAAGAAACTTACAGAGGCTGATGCTTATTTGCAGATCTTAATAGACCAATTGAAGGTATGTTGAACTAACACTTGTGCACTTAAAGAGATAGTGGATAATGTTAGGTGCTCTTTGGGTCTCCTCTGGAACTTGTCTTAGGGCCTGTTCTATGGGCAACTGTGGTGGGGAATCACCCATTCTACAATCCAGTGTCAGAGAAGACATTCTTTGACACAGTAAAAGTAGAAGAGATGGAATGAATTAGTTAAGGCAGATGTGACCATATGAGAAGCCTGTCAAATGCTTAAGTATTTTTCATCCCTGGGGTTTGCCTATGGTGAAGTTTTTTCCTTTTCTTCTCCTTGCTCTCTGGGTCTACCATAGAAAAGCACAGTCAAACCTCGCAATAACGCGGCCTGCCATAACACGAAATCGCATATAATGCAATCATAAGTTGGCTCCCCTGTAAGGCCTAATACCAGTGGTCCCCAACGCCATGGCGCCTGCCAGGACAGTGCCCAGCAGGGGAGAGAAGCCTCGGCCCCGCGCCTGCCGGGGACAGAGAACTCCGAGGCTGCGGGTGCCGGTGCGCTTTGTCCCTGGCTGGCGCTGGGCCACGGCTTCTCTCCGGCTTCAAGAGGAGCTGCAGCCCCGTGCCTCCCGGGGACAGAGAGCACCGGCGCCCGCAGCCCTGGAGTTCTCTGTCCCCGGCAAGCGCAGAGTCACAGCTCCTCAAGAAGCTGCAGCCCTGCACCTGCTGGGGACAGAGAGCATCGGCGCCCGCAGCCTCGGAGTTCTCTGTCCCTGGCAGGTGCGGGGCCGCGGCTTCTCTCCCCTGCTGGGCTCTGGGCACAGGTCAGTAGGCGGCGCACATCAATGCACCACGTTGGGGACCACTGACTTAAACTGACCGGCTTGAAACCCCGCTATACCATGACCCCGCATTTATCGTGGTGGAATTTTTTGGACCCAAACATCGCGTTATAGCGGGGTTTCACTGTATATATATCTTTTTTTAAAAAGAGAAGATTACAGAAAGTAACAATGAAAATTCAGACTAAAAACTATGTTGAATTTGAGAACAGAATTCTGTGTTGAGATGAATGGAGATCTTGGAATCATATATCACTCAAGTAAAATTGAGTTAGAAAATTAGAGTAACTTTAAATGTATGCCTTCTTTCAAAATGGGTTTTCTGTCAAATATTGAGAATCTGCTTTCTGTTATATTTAGAGAGTTAACTTTGGAGAATTGGCAGAGATGGTTTAAATAAATGAGTTTAAATTTGTAGTGGAATCCTTAAAATTATCATCTTGCCCTTGATATTTAATTTTTTTCCCTGAGGAGGAGTCCCGCCTGTGCTGTTGCTCCTGCACATAGTGCTTAACTGGGATTGCTTAGGAAATTTTGCTGCTGTATTTGTGTGAATCTGATACTTTGACCATGGGTAAATTGCTCTGTAGGAGCAGTTAAAATGGTATACTTCTCTGCTCTGCTTATGTATTTTGGGGTTAGGTAGGGGAGATGAGGGATGACAAGCTCATATATCCCACCACACTATTGGAAACAGCAGAAGATTATCCATTGGCAGTTTCTGCCTGCAACATTTTTCCCTGATTAAAACTGATTAAGACTGCTACAGTTATGTTCTGCTTCTCTTACTGATATTATTGGGCAAGCACTGTGTGTGGTAGCATCAGCATAAATTTAGTATTGTCGCTGGGAAAGGAATACATGCACTAAGATTGAGCTGAGTGAGAGAGGCATACAGAATAAAGAGCTTGGCCCATGGCCTAATGACTTAGGACACAGCTATGTCCCTTGCTCTCATGTCAGCAGGGGTGAGGAAACCATCTCAGGCAGCACTCATGTCTGGAGGAAAGGATATGCCTCACTGTGCTCTTCAGCAGTCACCTGAGACTGACTGAAGAAAAGATTGACAAGTAGTGGAGAGAAAGGACAGTAGAAACAAGGGACGGGAAGAGACTTGCAGAAACTAAGTCATGGGGGTTTTAGAAAACGAGGTATCAGCATTCAAGGAAGGGGAAGTATGGCACCAGAGAAGAGGAAAGGATAGAAGAAGTGACTTGCTGAGTTTTAGAGAGGAGATAACATTTGAGGTTTTCTTGTTTCAGTGCAATATCTTATTAAATTTGGTAGCTGAAAGTAACATAGAAAACTAAAGCACTAAAATTTTTCAGACCCTCCTCCCTGCTTCTCCAGTCATCTTTTTTTGGAGGGGAAAAAGGGGTGTGTGTGAATCTTTAAAGTATGGTGGTGGTACCCAACATGCAATCTGAGAGCCAAACATAGATCAGTGGAGACATAAAATGCACCCTTTGTCCCGCTTAACCCTCTCTCTGCAGGGCAAGAACAAATCTGATCAGCCTTTAGTTTTTATTGATGATGGTGAATTTAAATAAACAATTTTAACTCCTCTCTCTCTCTCTCAAGGGAGTTACAAGTTCAAACTATGTTTTTACATTTAATTTGGACAAATTATGATTTTATGCAAATTAGGTGCAGCATTTGGACCATTGATAAGATGTTAGGATGACTCCCAGTGTCAAAGTTTGGGCTCCTCAGTTTGAACTGGCTGCTTTTATGTCATTTTAATTAGTAGGAGCAGATTGATACTTAAGGATCAAAAATTGTGGGGTCATGCAAACGTCCCAGGTAATGAACAGGAAAGTTCAAAAACTAAAGCAGAATTGTCTGTCTGTAAGTGGAATCCTATTTGTGAAGTGTCATTGAGTCTTGAAATAGAGTTCAGAGGTTTTTTCCTCCTTTGCATAAATCAAATTTGGGAGGTTTAATGGCCAAAGTCCCCTTTTGTCTGGCATGTCGTCATAGATTTTAAGGCCAGAAGGGACCATTGTGATGATATAGAAGGTCAAACTAAATAACACAGACCGTCAAATGTCTCTAAAATTAATTTTAGAGTGTATCTGGGGTGGCGGGGGGGGGGGGGAGTAGCATATCCATGGGTCACAGGTTTCAGAGAAGTAACCATATTAGTCTGTATCAATAAAAACAACAAGGAGTCCTTGTAACACCTTAAAGACTAAGAAAATTACTTTCACAGATATCTATCTTGAATTGCTTACAACACCTACTTATTAAATGCGTCCTGCATTTTTGACTGCTTTCAAAATGTAATTTAGTGTGTTTATCTCAGCCAAGATGGTAATAAAATAACTTGTCAATGAAGTTTGTCCAGTAATTTTACCTGTTCTTACTTAATCCTGTAATTCATTTTTCTTTTGTATTAAAGATAAAAGTAAATGGGAGCTGACTTGTTTTGTTTTGAACAGTGGAAAGTTTGAAATCATTATATAATGTTTTGCGATTGAACAGATTCACAAGCACCAGCAATTAGTAATACTAAATCTATATCAGGATAGGATTCAGAATGCATGATCAGGATTGGGGACTCCATTGTGCTAGGTTCTGTAGAGACCTAGTGTTAAACAGGGTCCTTACTCCAAAGATCTATCAGTCTCAGACAAGAGAAAAGAACAGATAAGCCTGTTTACTGGTGGCGTTCTGAACAATGTGTCTGTTCTTAAATGGTGACTCACTCTTCCCATAAAACCTTACACCAGAGCAGCCTTCTTTGTCCAAAGAGTGCTGAATTGAACTCCCTATGTATCTTGTCAACTCCACCTTTTTAATAAACTGCAGAACAATGACAGCATGGGAATCGAAAGACACAGCCTCAGGGCATGTCTTCACTAGCAAAGTTAAATTGCTGGCTGCGGCAGTGCTTAATGGAACTGTGTAGTCGCGGCAACACTGGCACTTTACAGTGCTGAAACTTGCAGTGCTCAGGGGAATGTTTTTTCACACCCTTGAGCGAGAAAGTTGCAGCACTGTAAAGTGCCAGTATAGACAAGCTGTCAGTAACTGAGCGTGGGTGTTGCAGCAAACGGTGGAATGTCAATGACAATGTCACCATGTCACAAATACGCTAAAAGAAATATGAACTAATTGTTGTTGGGGGTTATATTGCTTGGATTGTACACCTTTACTCTGATATAATGCGGTCCTATATAACGTGAATTGGGATATAACGCAGTAAACCAGTGGTCTGGGGCATGGGACTGCTGTACAGCGTTATACCTGAATTCGTGTTACCGCAAGTGGCTCCTCTACGCCCACCCGTTACTTGCTGTGGCCCTCCCTGGGGCCCCCCCGCCTCAGCTCACCTCCACTCCGCCTCCTTCCATGAGCGCACCGCAGCTCTGCTTCTCCTCCCTCCCAGGCCTGCTGCGCCAATCAGCTCTTTGGCGTGGCAAGCTTGGGAAGGAGGAGAAGCGGAGCTGTGGCACGCTCGTGGAAGGAGGTGGAGCAGAGGTGAGCTGGGGCAGGGGGGGCCACAGCAAGTAAAGGGGGGGCAGAGGAACCGCTCCCCACCTCAGCTCACCTCCACTCTGCCGCCACCTCCTCCTATGAGCATGCTGCTCAGCTCCGCTTCTCCCTCTCTCCCAGGCTTGCCGTGCCAAACAGCTAATTGGTGCGGCAAGCCTGGGAGGGAAGAGGGAGAAGCAGAGCTGTGGCATGCTCATGGGAGGAGACGGAACGGAGGTGAGCTGGGGCGGGGGGGTCCTGGGGAGGGCTGCAGCAAGTAACAGGGAGCGCAGAGAAACAGCTCCTCGCTCCAGCTCATCTCCGCCTCCTCTCCTGACTGCGCTTCTGCTCCGCTTCTCTCCCTCCCTTGGTCTCCTGCCCCTCCAGGCTTGCCTGGCCAAACAGCTGATTGGCATGGCAAGCCTGGAAGGGAGGGAGAAGCGGAGCGGCGGCATCATGCTCAGGGAGGAGGTGGAGGCAGAGTGGAGGTGGGCTGGGGCAGGGAGCAGTTCCTCTCCCTACCCTGATATAACGCGGTCTCACCTATAACACAGTGAGATTTTTCGGCTTTCAAGGACTGCATTATGTCAGAGTAGAGGTGTACTTGTTTTGTTTTCAAAATCCTAAGAGTTTTCCTTTGAGTGCTTACTCATGTTCATTCCAATGTAGGTGTGCATGCGCTGTGTGCATTGCTGCCAAAAGTTTTCCCTCAGTGCTATCCATTGAGTCTGTTCTGGTGCCTCATGGACTCACACCCATAGCGCCAGTATACATGGTCCTGCTGCTCTGCCACCCATCAGTTCCTTCTTAACATCCATGGTGGCCGCTGGAACTTTTTCTTGTCCTTGTGTTCACACAAGTACTTTCCTTAGTGGACTTTTGTTCTTTTCCTGTATATAGTTAAATAGTAGTGGTTAGAGTTTACAGTCTGTTGTTAGTTAGTAGTTAATACATTAGGACCCTTCTTACTGGGGTTGCCCCTTTCCCAATCTCCTGGATTTAAGCTATGTGAGGCTTGGCATAATCCATGCCAATTAGTGCCACCCCCCCCCATTCTGCTGCTTTAAGGGCTTGGGGGAGTCTCACCTCTGGAAGCGCTGCAGGATTTGAAAGGGGTTCAAACGCCATACTAAAAAGAAGAGGGACCAGAGACTCAAATTCCTCCTTATGGAGGTGGCTCTCTATCCCATCTTGGAACCAAGTCATACTGATTCAGCACCGAGCACCTCTATCTCTGTGAGAAGTGCACTGGCGTCTCTGAGAGACAGCGTAGTTCAGCCACTCTGACATCAAGGAAGGACTCCTTATCCATGTTCTGAGATTCTCTGCACCATCAGGGCTTTCTGGTACAGAGGAGATCTATGCCTCACCAGGACACTTGGCACCTATCCCAGTCACTGGTGCCAAAGAAGCGAAGAAAAAGAGAGAGAGAGTTGGCAGAGTGAGACCCGTGCCAGGTCTCATGAGTCAACAGCTACCAGCATAGTACCATTGACTCCAGCCCAGGAAAGAGACTCATCGAGGCCAGTACTGTTGGACTCTCCGGGGGAGAGCCATCTGACTGCAGCTCTGGTGCTTCCATCTATGTCAGAGGTGTTCGAGGCAGCAAGGGAGCTATTAGTCCCTCCTCTATTGCCATCCCCCACCAGGTGTCAATGGGCACTAGAGACAAGCGCAGCTATGGCACAGAGGCCCCAGGTGCCACTGAACAGAAAACTGGTGGTGATGACACAGCATTGGTCGCCTCCCTCTTGCACTACTCTCTAGCACCAACTGGTACTGCTCCTCCATGGTCACCAAGGAGAGATTCCTCGCAATCATACTCTGAGGCAGAATCTTATACCTCCCACAGGAGGAATAACACTGGTCCGACCACTGGTATCTGACAGCTGATATGGGCCAAGGGTTCTCACCAGTGGCCTGGCCAGCACAGTGGAAGATGCCAGGGCAATGGCCTTTCTGGAATCCCCGAGCCTTCCATCTGGTCCAAGGCCTCAATTGAGGAGATCTTACTGTTTTGTATTGGAGTGCAGAACTCCCCCACCACCTCCCTTGGTACAGGAATCAGGACCCGTTACCAAGCCCAGCACCAAACTTCAGGACCTGATAGTGCAAGATCTTTCAGGTGCTGAAGGACAGGAATAGGGCTCTATAACTGTGCTTACATCCTTCCTTTTCCTCCTCCTCCTCCTTTCCTGATGAGGTGGTAGTGGGGACTTCAGTTGCACTTGCTAAGGACGACTACAGTGCACACCAGGAGCTCCTCAGGAGAGTAGCCCAAAACCTGAGGAATTGCAGGGAGTATCCCAATCCTACTGTATGTGGCACTCAGTAGCCTGATATGGGCCCACGCCCAATAGAAGTGGAATAACCAATCCACAAAAAATTGAGAAGGGTGGGATCCAGACACTGTCCTCCTACCTCATCCTCAAGTGTACCCTCAAAAGGCCTACTTAGACCCAGACAATTGTCTGGCAGGGCCAGTCCTATGGGTCCACAAGGACTGGGCAGGAGGCCTCCTCTTATAGCTTCTACCCCGTCTCTTTATTGTAATCTGGCCTTGACTGAGTCTGGTAAAAACAGGGCAATGGCTGGGGTTTTAAGTGCTTTCTCAACTGGGCTGGGGTTTGTAGTCCTACAGACTTAGGGTGGTCCTCAAATCCTTTAAGCTGTGGAGCTTAGAGGCTGTCTGCTCCAAAAAGATAAACAAACCCTCAAAAGGGAGGTCCTGGATAGTCCACTGCACTTCATATGGGAAGCCCAAGGCCTGTAGCCGCGAGCTTCTCCTCATGACCACAGCCAAAGCCATGGTTGTAGCCCTCACTGTGGAGTAGATCTTTCTGCCAAAGAGATCCAGCTCCTTGGCATCCTTGGCCTTCGGGGTAGGTCTTTGCTGTCCCTGCGTCTCTCATTCATTCACCACTAGCGACCCTGGAGGAGGATGGATGTATAAGTATTCAAACCCCTTCGGGGAACAACATACTTTTTCTCCACTCTCTTTCCAGTGGGTTACAAGGAGTCTGCCAGAGGGCCTTAACAGATTCCAGAAAAGCACCATTCAGAGGCAAAGCCACTCACGATGGCCCCAAAAAGGCCAAGATGTCCACCAAGGCATGGGAGGCCGCCAAGAATTCCTCTACTGGATCAGTTCTTCTCCTCCTCTCCACGCTCCCTCCCCGTCCCTCATCAGGGATCCTTCTCATGAACAACTTCTAATCCAGGAAGTGCAAATGCTTCTGCAAGGGGGAGCAGTAGAGGAGGTTCCTTTGGAGCTAAGGGCAGGAGGTTTTACTCTCGTTATTTCCTAATCCCAAAGGCCAACAGCAGTCTCAAACCCATCCTGGACCTGCAAAACCTCAGCAGATCCATGAAAAAGCTGAAGTTCTGCATGGTTTCCTTGGCTTCCATTATCCCTTCTGTGGACATCCCTTCTGTGGATCAAGGAGACTGGTATGCCACTCTCCTAGATCAAGGAGACTGGTATGCCACTCTCCTAGATCAAGGAGACTGGTATGCCACTTTCCTATTTCAATCTTCCAAGGCCACAGAAGATTCCTGTAATTAGTTGTGAACCAGATACGTTACCAGTTTGCTGTACTTCCGTTGACCCTATCAGAAGCCCCTCAGGTTTTCACAAAGTACGTGGCAGTTGTCTTGGCTTTCCTAAGGAATCAAAACATTCAAGTACTGTATATCCTTACATTGATGCCTGGCTGATCAGAGGTCAGACCATGGCCCACGTGGATGCAGACATATGGCTAATACTGTCAACTTTCCAGAAATTAGGGCCTGTTGATAAACATGCAGAAGTAAATGCTCTCCCCTGTCCAAAGGATAGAGTTCATAGGAGTGGTCCTAAATTTGGTCCAGGCAAGAACCTTCCTTCATGCGCTGATATGGTGAAACATGCAAGATTGCAACTCAGACCTCTTTAGGTCTGGCTGACATCAGTGTACCGAACAGGCCGGGACTGCTTGGACATGGTAGTCACACTTCCCCATTCAGTGATCACCACCCTCCTATGGTGGCTGGATCCAGAGACTGTATGTGCAGGTGTCCCATTCTTGAAACCACAGCCGTCAATGTCTCCAGTTACCGAGGGTCTCGGATATTAGGGCCTTTTTATTTCAGGTATCAGAGGGGTAGCCGTGTTAGTCTGGATCTGTAAAAGCAGCAAAGAATCCTGTGGCACCTTATAGACTAACAGATGTTTTGGAGCATGAGCTTTCGTGGGTGAATACCCACTTCGTCAGATGCATGCCCATGCATACTCACTTCGTCAGATGCATGGGCATGCATCTGACGAAGTGGGTATTCACCCACGAAAGCTCAGGCTCCAAAATATCTGTTAGTCTATAAGGTGCTACAGGATTCTTTGCTACACAGTCTTCTTCAAGAACAAGGTCCAGCTGCACTCTCATTCAGCCACGTTCGTGACAGGTTCCTGTGATGGGTTTGGTCACAGAGATCCCCTTGGGACTTTCACCTGGTACGTTGAAATTACCTCTGATCCCATTTTCCTTGCCAGCTTAGGACTTCCAGAACCCTGTCCTGTTGAGCCCGACACACTAGCCTGCTGCAACACAGACCCAGGGTCTGGTCCATGCCCCCAAAGCTGAAGACTTAGGTAACCTGCTGAACTGTTTTCAGTTATCTCCAGCACCCAAACACCCATTTCCCAATGGGCTCCAAACCCCTAATAAATCTTTTTTACTCTGTATAAAGCTTTTACAGGGTAAATTAATAAATTGTCCACTCTCTATAACAGTGATAAATATCCACAGCTGTTTGCCCCCCCAGGTATTAATCACATACTCTGGGTTTATTAATAAAAAAAATGATTTTTATTAAATATAAAAAGTAGGATTTAAGTGGTGTCAAGAAATAACGGACAGAACAAAGTAAGTCACCAAGCAAAATAAAGCAAAAACATGGAAGTCTAAGCCTAATACATTAAGAAACTGATTACAGATAATATTTCACCCTTAAAGATGTTCCAGTGAGCTTCTTTCACAGACTAGACTCCTTCCTAGTCTGGGCTCAATCCTTTCCCTGGTACAGTTCTTGTAGTTCCAGCAGACATCTCCGGTGATAAGCAGGGGTTTTCTCATGACTGTAGCCACTCTTGTCCTGCCCCACCCCCTTTTATAGTTTTGGCACACGATAGGAATCTTTTGTGTCTCTGGGTCTCCACCCCTCCTTCTAAATGGAAAAGTACCAGATTGAAGATGGATTTCATTATCAAGTGACATGGTTACATGTCACTGTAAGACCCGTAGTCTCCATTCTTCCTGGGTTGGCCCACACATACACAAGAAGGCTTGCAGATAAATAAACCATTTACAACCAGTTGTCGTAGTCAATGGGAGCCATCAAGATTCTAAACCATCATTAATGGCCCACACCTTGCATAATTATTACAATAGGACCTCAGAGTTATACTTCATATTTTTAGCTTCGGATACAAGAATGATACAGGCATACAAATAGGAGGAATATATTCAGTAGTTTGTAACCTTTGTTGTGATACCTTACAAGAGATCTTTTGCATAAAGCATGTTTCAGTTGCATCGTATTTGCACTCATAAGCATATTTCCATAAAACATGTGGAGTGCAGTGTCAGAGTTCCCATCCAGGATATCTGTAGAGTGGCAACATAGTCTTTGGTCCACACTTTTTGCAACTTCTTATGCCGTCAGTCAGTGGACCAGATTTGGCAGACCAGTTCTACAGTCTGCTTGTCATTGAACTCCGAACCCCCCTCCTTCATCTGCTTGAGAGTCACCTACATTGGAATGGATGTGAGCAAGCACTCAAAGAAAAAATGTTTTTTTTTTTTCTTCTGTAACTGCTGTTCTTCTAGATATGTTGCTCCTGTCCATTTCAGAACCCGCCCTCCAGCCCCTCTGTAGGAGTTAGCTGGCAAGAAGAAGCTGAGGGGGCAGTGGGATGACAGGATTTTATATACTGGCACTATGAGGGCACAACTCCAGAGGCACCAGAGCTGACCTGATGGATACCACTGAGGAAAACTTTATGCTGGTGGTGCGTGCATCATGCACACACCTATATTGGAAAGAATATGAGCACCACCTCTCAAAGAACAACAGTTACGGAAGGTTAATAATTGTGTTTTGTTTGTAGTTTCAAGTTGTTTGACGTATGAAAAACCATACTTGCAGTATTTTCACAAATGTGTTTTCTTTTAGCTATTTGATGAGAAGCTTCAGCACTGCATAGATGATGAACAGAGAAAAGCAAGTACACTTTATCTTATATAGATATTGGGGCCTTTCTTTTTGACATTTTTGATTTATTTTATTTCCATTTTCATTAATCTCATATAATTGTGAATCATGTTTTTAAGCCTGATTTTAATCTACAGTTGATAAAAATAAATTCTTGATCTGTCTTGTTTAGAACTTCCTACAGGAGTTACATATTGTGAATAACTGGGGGAGTATAACTTTATATAATGAGATTTTTATAACATTGGGATATCACCTTTAAAGCTTTAAAACAAAGTTTCATTCTTTTAAGAAATGGTTCTAAAACCTTTTTAGATGTGTGGACAACACAACAAATTGACGTATTTGAAGACATCTTGGTATAAAATAACCAAATTTTGGTTCATTCATCAATGTTTGAAAGTCATAGGTTGAACAAGCATAGTGGAAAAACATATAAGGAGCACACTGGGTTTTTAGTCTTTTTTTAAATATTTTATTTTTTTAAGCAGTACACATGTTTGGAGCTCAGCCCTGCACATATTTGGAGCTCTCCATAGGCTGAGAGAGACTTAGAGAGAAGTCTGACTAGCCAGTCTTACATTTGATCACTCTGAGTATATCCCTGTTGGTTGTCTTCCACTTATTTCTCTTTTCCCTTTCTCTTTCTACCCAACCCCCAGCAAAAGGATTTTTTGATCAGGGAGGGTTGTGTAAATGTGCAGTCTATAACATATTCACATGCTTTGGAGCTGTGTGCTCCAGAATGCAATGTGTCATTCAGAGAGTACAAAACTTGAAACTTTCAGCCAGGCTGTAGCTCACTTCAAAAGCTGATGTATATACTTGCTCCCATCCAGTATCATTTTTGGGAGCATGGCAGTAGGACAAAATGTCTCAAATTGCTATTTTTAAGAGAGACAAACGTTTTATCAAAGACTTTTTCTGGGGAGAGGGGGGAAGGGAAAGAAGGTTACAAAACAAAAAAAAACTAGCTTGTGAACTTTAATACCTGGAAATAGGGAATTAAAAGTAAAGCTATTGCTTAATTATAATAACTGTTGCACTGTCACTGTAATGTTAAAATAATTGGATTTGGGAATTTTTGTGTACTTAGTACCTATTTCTCCGAGTTTTCCCTTGTGTTCAAAAGCAAAGCTTCTGCCTTTCAGTATTGTTGTTTGAGTACACTTTGATGCTTCCTCACATAATACCTCTACCCTGATATAACACGAATTCGTGTTATAAACGTGTAAAGCAGCGCTCTAGGGGGGCGTGGCTGTGCACTCCGGCGAATCAAAGCAAGTTCGATATAACATGGTTTACCTATAATGCGGTAAGATTTTTTGGCTCCCAAGGACAGCGTTATATCGGGGTAGAGGTATATTATGTAAAGGATGTGACTTTTGTATTTGTTCCCCTTCATGTCTGTTGGTCATAATGGCAGATTAGCAATCTTATGCATTGATCTTTCTGTCCACTTCTTCTTGGTGGCATGTACAGATTTTAAAATGTGCTTGTTGCTCAGTTCAAACTTGCTTGACTAGTCTCTGAAGAAGCGGCTGCAAGAACAGAACTTACTTTTTTGTTTGTTTTTTAACTAGAAAATTATTCCTTCAATTTTTACCTCTGTCCAGCTGTGCTCATGCAGATCAGGAAATACATTAGCCTTCCCTGTGACAATGAGAAGCACTTGAGTCACTTTTAATCCTTGGAGGCTTCTTCAAGGATTGTGTTACAGCTAAAGGATGCATTTTCATATTTAATCTGAGCAAGACATTCATCAGTAGAACAGGAAGATTTATAATTTCAAAGAGGTGTTTTTTTTAAATGTTGTGTCAATAATGTTTTTACTACAGATTCCACTTCTTCCCCATTTAAGACAAGTAAAAAGTATCACTTTTTTTAAAATTGAACCTTCCTGTCCCTTGGACTAAAACAGGTAAGGAATTCTTTGGTGGCAGCAGCTTAATGCTTCTGTTTCCTTAGATAAGGATTAAGCTTTTCACTATACTTTGGTTAAGCAATTGTGCCACAAATATATGGTTTGAGGTAAAGTTATGCAGCTGGAAATCCATTTCTGCACTTTCTTTCCCACTAGGTCTTCATTAAAAATTCTAGCAGAAAGCCTGTTTGTTTGTTTTTTTTTCTTTTTTTTGTAGTACGATTCATAAGTTTAAATGGGCCATCAGAAGACAGGTTTTCTTTTCAGTTGGAATCAAAGCGGAGTGAAAGTGTTTCAAGATGAACTGTTCAAACTTAAGGTAGCTGCTGTGTTCCAGCAGACCAAAGTCAGGCTTTTTCTACTATCCTATAATTTCTTTTGAAACTCAGTTCGGTGTTTACATGCAGGGCAGGTTTGGAAATGTGAACCAGAACTAATTGGCTTTGAGCATTGTGTCAAGCATTGTTTAGTATTGCAAAGAGCCAGGAAATAATGACCTCCTAAACAATTGAGCACAACCTGTTTTTTTCAGATGGAAAAAGTCTGTTTCCGGTGCTGCTAGGCAACCACTTCTTGATAATATGATAGGTAGTAGCTAGGATGCTTTTACAAATAAGTGGCAGATAATCATTGTTTCTTAAGACATTAAGCAGCCTATTTTAATAACCATTTGGAGCCCTAACAAATACTGTGTATAGAGTATTATATAATGTTAGATATTACAAAATACTGTTGTTTAAATTATGAAACTCACATTTTAAAGAATATACAATAAAAGTTAAGGAATATGTGTTAAATAGTTCAGAAAACATTTATTATTGTATACAGTGATACTGAAGAATGTTTGCATTTTAAATAATGTCTCGCTCTTACATAGCATTCTTCATCCATAGATCTCAAAAGTGCTTTTAAATAGGTCAGTATGCATCATTATCCCCATTTTACACATGAAACATGTCTATTAATATAAATTAAAGTATTATTTAGAAACTAGTGGTGAAATCCTGTCCTGGTTAAGTCACAAGGGTCAGGATTTCACCCTTGGGCACAATTCACCTATTGAAGGGTGGATGCAAGGTGTACATTTAAGTTAGGACTGTCAATTAATCGCAGTTAACTCACGCGATTAACTCAAAAAATTAATTTATTATTAAAAAAAATAATCATGATTAATCACAATTTTAATCACACTGTTAGTAGAATACCAATTGAAATGTTTTGGATGTTTTTCTACATTTTCATATATATTGTATTCTGTGTTATAACTGAAATCAATGTATATTATTTTTTATTTTTACAGTGCAAATATTTGTAGACAAAAGAGTATTTTTCAATTCACCTCATACAAGTACTGTAGTGCAATCTCTTGGTCATGAAAGTGAAACTTACAAATGTAGATTTTTGTTTTATTACATAACTGCACTCAAAAAACAAGAATGTAAAACTTCAGACCCTACAAGTCCACTCGGTCCTACTTCTTCTTCTTTGTCTTAGAGATTGACTAAACAAGTTTGTTTACATTTGCAGGAGATAATGCTGCCCTCTTCTTCTTTACAATGTCATCAGAAAGTGCACTTGCATGGCACTTTTGTAGCCGACATTGCAAGGTATTTACATGCCAGATATGCTCAACATTTCTGTGTCCCTTCGTGCTTCGGTCCCCATTCCATAGTACTTGTTTCTTTGCTGATGATGCTTGTTTAAAAAAAATTGCGGTAATTAAATTTGTGACTGAACTCTTTGGGGGAGAATTGTGTGTCTCCTGCCCTGTTTTATCTTCATTCTGCCATATATTTCATGATACAGCAGTCTTGGATGATGACCCCACACATGTTGTTCATTCTAAGAACACTTTCACTGCAGATTTGACAAAACGCAAAGAGGGTACCAATGTGAGATTTCTAAAGATAGCTACAACACTCGACCCAAGGTTTAGGAATCTGAAGTGCCTTCCACAATCTGAGAGGGACGAGGTGTGGGGCATGCTTTCAGAAGTCTTAAAAGAGCAACACTCCGATGCGGAAACTACAGAACCTGAACTACCAAAAAAGAAAATGAGGTTTCTGCTGGTGGCATCTGATTCAGATAATGAATATGAACATGTCAGTCTGCACTGCTTTGGATTGTTATCGAGTGGAACCTGTCATCATACACACATCTCCTGGAATGATGGTTGAAGCATGAAGGGATGTATCAATCTTCAGTACATTTGGCACATAAATATCTTGCGACACCGGCTACAACAGTGCCATGAGAACACCTGTTCTTACTTTCAGGTCACATTGTAATCAAGAAGCGGGCAGCATTATCTCTTGCAAATGTAAATAATTTTGTTTGTCTGAGTGGTTGGCTGAACAAGAAGTAGGACTGAGTGGACTTGCAGGCTCTAAAATTTTACATTGTTTTATTTTTGAATGCAGGATTTTTTACATAATTTTACATTTGTACCTTCAACTTTCAGGATAAAGAGAGAGCATCGCTGTACTTGTATTAGGTGAATTGAAAAATAGTGTGTGTTGTTTTTTTTTTACAGTGCAAATACTTGTAATAAAAATAAATATAAAATGAACACTGGGCACTTTGTACTCTGTTGTATATGAAATCAATATATTCTTCTTCGAGTGATTGCTCATATCCATTCCAGGTAGGTGTATGTGCCGCGCGTGCATGTTTGCCGGAAACTTTTTAACCTAGCAACTCCAGTGGGCCGGCAGGTCGCCCCCTAGAGTGGCGCCACTATGGCACTAGATATAGACCCCTGCCGGCCCGCCCGCTCCTCAGTTCCTTCTTACCGCCGTTTCGGTTGCTGGAAATGTGGAGTGCAGCTTGCTGTCCTCCACGTCCCTAGCTCTCCTGTACCTGTTCGATGTTGTAGTTGTAAATAGTTCATAGATAATTCGTAGATAGTTTGATAGTATAGTAGTTAGTTAGAGTCTTGTATATAGTTGTTTAACATGGCTCGCGGGTGGGCCATTGCCCTCCCCGGCGCCCGGCACTGGGCCCATGCCTGACTCGCCGGGCTTCAAGGAGTGCTCGGCATGCAAGAAGCCGATGCCTACTAGCGATCCCCACGACGCGTGCCTCAAGTGCCTGGGGGAATCGCAAATCAGCGAAAAGTGCCGCATTTGCAAGGCCTTTAAGCCTCGCACGAAGAAGGAGAGGGATCAAAGGCTCCGTGCTCTCCTCATGGAAGCGGCTCTGACTCCGGCACCGGCGGCGCAGTCGGCCAATTCTACTCTGGCACCGGAAAGACTCCCCGGCACCGACCATCTCTGGCACCGGGAGCAGACTCACGTCCCTCGGCGTCTGCAACACCATCGAGGCAGGCCCGAGTGGAGCGCCCGGCACCTACCTTGGCCACGGCACCGCCTGCAGGGCTGCTGTCGACTCCGGGCCCGGAAGGTCCGTCGAGTCCAGCCCCTCCTAGCTCCCCCTTAAGATCAGGGGTCGAGCTACTGGTACCGTCTACGCCGGAGACCTTTGCTTCGGCACGGGACTTGATCGCGATGACGGAGCCATCGCAGCCTCAGCCGGCACCCCCGGGATGGGTAACCTCCAGGGGTAAACCGATGCTTCAAGCGCTGTCTCCAGAGTCCCAGCACCGATTACCCCAGAGGCGTGAACGCTTGCGCTCGGGGCGCCGCTTGGAGTCCCTGCACCGTTCTCCCAGGCGGTACCCGTCGTACTCGCGGCACCGATCGGTATCTGCACGGTCCCAGTCGGGCTCCTCTCACTGCCGGCACCGAGACTCCAGGAGCCGTTCACCTCGACGTTCGGCTCCTCGGTCGACCTCCCGGCACCGAACCTGTGGTAGGTCCCGATCCCGGTCGACCTCCCAGCACCGCGCTGGTGGCAGGTCCCGGTCTCCACTGCCATCCCGGCACCGCGCTCATCGAAGGTCGCGGTCCCGCTCCCGGCACCGACATCGCTCCAGATCCCGATCCGGATCCCGGCACCGGTTATCACGCCGTTCCCGATCCCGGCACCGATATGGGTCACGGCACCGACCCTCGGCACCGAGGGGAGCGTCTGACTCGGCGCCCAGAGACGCCTACCAATCAGGCTCAGCGCCTCCGTGGCCTTCTAGGGAGCCATCGATGTCTTCCCAGGCTGACAGCGCCTATGCCATGGGCCAGGACAGACGCTCGGCCCTGTTCCAGGACCCTTCACCACAAGAGCGAGGGCCTCAACAGTGGGGGTTTTGGACCCCATGGGCATATTCCCAAGTCCAGGGTCCGCAACACATTACCCCCCGCCCTACGGGGGAAAGCAGACCACCGGAGGCGATGGTGTCTAGACCCCCTCCCTCCCCCGGAAGCAGACGGCAGGTCCAGTCACCGGGACCCAGAGCTTCCTCCAGAGACGGAGGTGCAGCCCCAGATGGAACCCCCCGTGGACACTCTGTTGCCGGGGGTTTCCTCATTGTCTTCTCCGGATGAGGCAGTGGCGGGTACCTCGTCCTCCAGCCCTCCCCCGCTGGATCTTAGGGCGCACCAGGACCACCTCCGCCGGGTGGCACAGAACCTGGACTTGCAAGCGGAGGAGGTGTCTGAAATTGAGGACCCGGTGGTGAGCATCCTCTCCGCCGATGCGCCCACCAGAGTGGCCCTGCCCTTTATAAAAACAATCCAGGCCAACGCCGCTAACATCTGGCAGTCCCCGGCCTCCATCCCTCCGACCGCTCGAGGGGTGGAATGGAAGTATATGGCCCCCTCAAAGGGCTATGAATACCTCTACGTTCACCCGACACCCTGCTCACTGGTGGTCCAGACAGGGAGTGCCACGGTCAAGAGGCCCCAGCGCCCAAGTCGAAGGAGGCGAGACGAATGGACCTCCTGGGCCGCGAGGTCTATTCGGCGGGGGCGCTGCAGCTCAGGGTCTCAAACCAGCAGGCCCTCCTCAGCCACTACTCCTTCAACTCGTGGGTAGCGGCAGGGAAGTTCGCGGAGCTCTTGCCACAGGACGCCCGCCAGGAGTTTTCCACCATCCTGGATGAGGGCAAGAAAGTAGCAAGGACATCGCTACTAGCCTCTCTAGATGCTGCCGACTCGGCCGCTCGGACCCTGGCCTCGGGGCTCACGATGCGCCGAATTTCCTGGCCACAGGTCTCTGGCCTTCCACCGGAGCTCCAACATACTATTCAGGACCTCCCCTTTGAAGGCCAGGGCCTGTTTTCCGATAAAACAGACCCCAGACTAAAAGACCTCAAGGACAATAGGATCATAATACGGTCGCTGGGAATGCATACGTCTGCGACACAGCGCAGGCCATTCCGGCAGCAGAACCAGCAGCAGCAGCGGCGGCCGTACCCTCAGTTCCGCCCGCGGCAGGACCTCTCTAGGCGCCGCGGTAGGAACAACCGCCGCAGGCAGTCCGGTGGCCAAACGGGGCAGAACCAAGGCTCCGCCAAGGCCCCTCCAGGACCTAAGCCTTCATTTTGAAGGTGCGCCCGAGGGCGCAGTACCAGTTTCCCCTCCGGATCCTTCCCTGCAGTTTTCCAACCGTCTTTCTTTTTTCCTCCCGGCGTGGACCCGAATAACATTGGACCGTTGGGTCTTGTGTACGGTGCAGGCCGGTTATCGCCTGCAGTTTTCTTCGCCCCCTGCCCTCCCACCCACCATCCCCGTCCCTCTTCAGGGACCCCTCTCACGAGCAATTCCTCCATCAGGAGGTGCACACGCTCCTCGTCAAGGGAGCCATAGAGGAGGTTCCGGAAAATGAGAAGGGCAAGGGGTTTTATTTCCACTGCTTTCTAATCCCCAAGTCCAAGGGCGGCCTCAGGCCCATCCTCGACCTGCGGGAACTCAACAAATATATGGTGAAGTTGAAGTTCCGTATGGTATCCCTTGGAACCATCATCCCATCCCTGGATTCCGGAGACTGGTACTCCGCCCTCGACATGCAGGATGCTTACTTCCACATCTCCATTGCCCCACAGCACAGACGTTTCCTTCGCTTTGTGGTCGACCGCCAACATTATCAATTTGCGGTCCTCCCGTTTGGCCTCTCTACGGCCCCGAGGGTGTTTACGAAATGCATGGCAGTCGTCGTTGCACAGCTTCGACGTTGCCGCATTCACGTCTTCCCCTATCTGGACGACTGGCTGATCCGAGGCACATCAGAGCTGCAGGTCCGCGACCACATCTGCAGGATCAGCACCCTCTTTGCTGCCTTGGGCCTCGTCATCAATGTGGACAAGTCTACTCTGCTCCCCACGCAGCGGATAGAGTTCATCGGGACTCTACCCTGGCCAGGGCCTTGCTACCCTTGTCCAGGTTCCAGTCTCTGTCGGCCATCATTCTGCGCTTGCAGGCGGCCCTGCTGACCTCTCTACGAACATGTCTGGCCCTACTAGGCCATATGGCAGCCTGTACATTCGTGACGGCATATGCCCGACTCCGCATGAGGCCTCTTCAATCTTGGCTCATCGCGCAGTACCGGCCGGCCAGACATTCGTTGGACACAGTCATCACCGTTCCTCAGAGGGTACTGGACTTCCTTCGGTGGTGGCTGGACCAGTCCGTAGTCTGTGCGGGGCTCCCGTTCCATCCGCCCCAGCCCTCGGCATCCCTGACTACGGATGCCTCAGATCTGGGCTGGGGGGCACATTGCGGCGCCCAGAGAACTCAGGGCTTGTGGACACCTCAAGAGATCAACCTCCATGTCAACATACGAGAGTTGAGAGCGGTCCGTCTTGCTTGTCAAGCGTTTGTCCATCTCCTTCAAGGTCGTTGTGTCGCGGTGTTCACTGACAACACGACAACCATGTTTTACATCAACAAGCAGGGCGGCACCAGGTCCTCTCCCCTGTGTCTCGAGGCAATACGCCTCTGGGAGTTTTGCATAGCCCATTCTGTTCACCTTTCCGCCTCCTATCTCCCGGGAGTGCGGAACACTCTAGCGGATCGCCTGAGCAGATCCTTCCGTTCGCACGAGTGGTCCCTCCGTCCAGACGTCGCCTTCTCACTCTTCCAGAGGTGGGGTCGTCCCTGGATGGACCTCTTCGCGTCCAGGGAGAACAGGAAGTGTCGAGCATTCTGCTCCTTCCAGGGTCGGGAGCCAGGGTCTCTAGCAGATGCATTCCTGATCCCATGGACAACCCACCTGTTTTACGCATTCCCTCCTGTTCCGCTGATACACAGGGTTCTCCTCAAGGTGCGCAGAGACAGAGCTCGGGTGATTCTCATAGCTCCAGCATGGGCCAGACAGCATTGGTACCCCATGTTACTGGACCTCTCAGTAGCCAACTCAGTTGCCCTGCCCCTACATCTGGACCTGATCACCCAGGACCACGGCAGGCTCTGTCACTCGGACCTTCCATCCCTGCACCTTACGGCATGGCTCCTGCGTGGTTGACAGGCTCCGAGTTATGCTGTTCTACCTCGGTTCGGGAGGTTCTCCTGGGCAGTAGAAAGCCCTCCACCAGGGCTACTTACTCAGCTAAGTGGAAGCGTTTCTCCTGCTGGTGTTCGGAGAAAGGTCTTCGCCCTATGGAGACTCCCGTCACCACTATTTTAGACTACATCTGGTCCCTCAAGACCCAGGGTCTGGCGTTGTCGTCCCTCCGGGTCCACCTAGCGGCCATCTCCGCGTTTCATCCTGGAGTGGACGGATGTTCCGTCTTCTCCCACCCTATGGTGGTGAGATTCCTGAAGGGACTGGAGCAGCTCTATCCACAGATCCGCCATCCTGCCCCTTCGTGGGACCTCAACCTGGTCCTAACTCGGCTCATGGGCCCTCCATTCGAGCCTTTAGCTACTTGCTCCCTGCTCTACCTCTCGTGGAAGACCGCTTTCCTAGTGGCCATTACCTCAGCTAGACGAGTGTCAGAGCTGAGGGCCCTCACAGTGGACCCACCGTATACCGTCTTCCATAAAGACAAGGTACAGCTGAGGCCTCACCCTGCCTTTCTTCCCAAGGTGGTCTCAGCTTTCCACGTTGACCAAGAGATCTTCCTCCCAGTCTTTTTCCCAAAGCCCCATTCGTCCCGCAGGGAGCAACAGCTCCATTCGCTAGATGTCCGTCGGGCGCTAGCATTTTATGTGGACAGGACCAAACCATTCCGCAAGTCCCCCCAGTTATTCGTGGCAGTGGCGGACCGGGTCAAGGGGCTGCCGATTTCCTCCCAGAGGATATCTTCCTGGGTTACCTCCTGCATCAGGACCTGCTATGACCTGGCCCATGTCCCGACGGGCCGTGTGACTGCTCACTCCACCAGAGCACAGGCATCATCGCTGGCTTTCCTTGCCCGCGTGCCAATCCTAGAGATTTGTAGGGCGGCGACCTGGTCATCGGTCCACACATTCGCTTCCCATTACGCCCTGGTTCAGCAGTCCAGAGATGATGCGGCCTTTGGCTCTGCAGTACTCCAGGCCGCGACCTCTCACTCCGACCCCACCGCCTAGGTAAGGCTGGGGAATCACCTACCTGGAATGGATATGAGCAATCACTCGAAGAAGAAAAGATGGTTACTCACCGTTGTAACTTGTTTTTCAAGATGTGTTGCTCATATCCATTCCACACCCACCCTCCTTCCCCACTGTCGGAGTAGCCGGCAAGAAGGAACTGAGGAGCGGGCGGGCCGGCAGGGGTATATATCTAGTGCCATAGTGGCGCCACTCTAGGGGGCGACCTGCCGGCCCACTGGAGTTGCTAGGGTAAAAAGTTTCCGGCAAACGTGCACGCGCGGCGCGTACACCTACCTGGAATGGATATGAGCACATCATCTCGAAGAACAACAGTTACAACGGTGAGTAACCGTCTTTTTCAAAATGTAGAAAACATCCAGTAATGTTTAAATAAATGGTACTCTATTATTGTCTAGCAGTGTGATTAATCACAATTAATTGCAATAATTTGTTTAATCACGTGATTAATCGCAATTTAAGTTTTTAATCACTTGACAATCCTAATTTAAATATCCTCCTAATTGTTAATTTAATGGAGAGTCTGAAAATAATTATTCACTAATTTTGTCTGTCTTCAGGTTAACCAGTAATGTACCAGTTCTTACGAATAGCTACTGTAACTGAACCCTGAAATGGCAGTTGCCTCTTCGTTTTAGTTTCAGCTATTGTAGGTTCTGTCCCCAAAGCCTTTTCCTTCTGTTGGTGAATTGTGGTTTTACTGCTTTGTTATAGATGTGAAGATTTTTTTTTATCGACTTTTTGGTATGGATTTATGGCAAATAGGAATGGTCTGAAGAAATTAAAAATTACCATTATTTTGGGTTACAGAACAATTGAAGCTACAATATCATGTTGTCTGGTTAAAAATAGGTAACCTCTTAAACAAACAAGTCTTGAGAACTCTTTTTGTCTCTTACCCTAGGGTCTATCTTTTTCTCTTTAGAGTTTCAGACTTAGGATATGTCTGCACTGCTCATGTTACAGCGCGGCCGCAGCAGCACTGTGACATGGGCAGTGTAGACACACTTTATTGCCAGGGCACAGGTGTCATAAACAGATAGCTAAGGGTTAATGTCTCTTACACCTGGAAAGAAGTACCTGAAACACCTGACCGGAGGACCAATCAGGAAACCAGACTTTTTCAGATCTGGGTAGAGGGGAGTTTGTGTCTGAGTTCTTTGTCTTCTGCCTGTACTCTCTCGGCTAGGAGAAGTGATTTTTTTTTCTGTCTCCTGCCTTTCTAATCTTCTGTTTCCCAGTTGTAAGTACAAAAGATCAGATAGTGATTTATATGTTTTTTTGTATTTACATGTCTATAGTTGCTGGAGTGTTTTGAATTGTATTCTTTTTGAATAAGGCTGTTTATTCATATTCCTTTTAAGCAATTGACCCTGTATTTGTCACCTTAATACAGAGAGACCATTTTTTATGTATTTTTATTTCTTTTTACATAAAGCTTTCTTTTTAAGATCTGTTGGAGTTTTTTCTTTAGTGGGAAACTCCAGGGAATTGAGTCTGTGCTCACCAAGGAATTGGTGGGAGGAAGAAGTCAGGGGGAAATCTGTGTGTGTTAGATTTACTAGCCTGACTTTGCATTCCCTCTGGGTGAGGAGGGAAGAGAGATTAGCTCTCTGTACTTCTGTTTTCCAAGGCTGGAAACAGGGAGGGTGGAATCCCTCTGTTTAGATTCACGGAGCTTGCTTCTGTGCGACTCTCCAGGAACACCTGGAGGGGGGAAGGGAAAAGGTTTATTTCCCTTTGTTGTGAGACTGAAGGGATTTGGGTCTTGGGGTCCCCAGGGAAGGTTTTTTGGGGGGACCAGAGTGCCCCAAAACACTCTAATTTTTTGGGTGGTGGCAGCTTTACCAGGTCCAAGCTGGTAACTAAGCTTGGAGGTTTGCATGCTAACCCCCATATTTTGGATGCTAAGGTCCAAATCTGGGACTAGGTTTATGATAACAGGTCTCCCAACGATAATAAAAATAAATAAATAAAAACCAATCCCGAATGAAGAGTGGTAGCTTTATCGCTGGGAGCTGAGCCTAAAGGACTCAAGGTCCACTCTCAAGTTCTTGGGCCTTCACCCTCCCACTACTCAGTGCAGGCACTTCTGGCTGCAGCCTCCCTCACAGTTCTACCAACTGCAGAACTGGCAGGACGCTCCTCAGAGAAGGAATGGGAGTGGCAGGAAAAGACCACACCTGTCTTCGGGCTGGGGCTAGCCATCTTCCAGCCCAAGCCACCTCCTGGTATTTCCTAATACCGAAAGCCAAGGGTGGGCTCAGGCCCATCCTCGACCTGTGAGAACTCAACAAGTTTGTGAAGAAGCTCAAGTTCTGCATGGTCTTTTTGGCCTCCATTATCCCCTTATTGGATCCAGGAGACTGGTATGCTTCCCTCCTCTTGAGGGATGCGTACTCTCACATAGCAGTGATTCAGCCCCACAGAAAATACCTCAGGTTTGTGGTGAACAACCACTATTAATTCACAAAAGCCGCAAAGAATCCTGTGGCACCTTATAGACTAACAGACGTTTTGGAGCATGAGCTTTCGTGGGTGAATACCCATTTCGTCAGATGCACCCACAAAAGCTCATGCTCCAAAACCTCTGTTAGTCTATAAGGTGCCACAGGACTCTTTGCTGCTTTTACAGATCCAGACTAACATGGCTGCGCCCCTCTGATACTATTAATTCACAGACCGCCCTTTTGGCCTGTCAGCAGCACCTTTAGTGTTCACCAAGTGCATGGCAGTTGTGGCCATGTTCCTGTGCAAGTGGCAGGTATGGGTGTTCCCATACCTCGATGACTGGCTGATCAAGGGCCGCTCCAGATCTCAAGTGGAGACACAGGTCGGCTTCATAAGAATGACATTCAACGAACTTGGTATCCTTCTAAATGAGGGGAAGTCAACACTTTTCCCTGTTCAGAGGATAGAGTTTATAGGGGCAGAACTGAACTCACCACAAGCCGGGGCATACTTCCAAGAAGCAAGGTTTCGGTCCCTGGACAACATCCAGATCTCAGGCAGTTCCCCACCACTACAGCAAGGAATTGCCTGAAGCTCTGGGACACATGGCAGCTTGTACCTATGTAGTAAAGCAGGCCAGACTCAGACTTTGACCACTTCAGTCGTGGCTAGCGTCAGTGTATTGGCCAGTCCAGGACAGATTGGACAGGATTGTAATCCTGACTTGCCCAGTACTCGACTCTCTCCTGTGTGGCTTGACCCACAGGTAGTATGTGCAGGGGTCCCCTTCACCAGCCCTCAGCCATCCCTCTCGTTAGTGACAGACACGTCAGACTTGGGCTGGGGGGCACATTTGGGAGAACCGCGTGTGGTGCGCCTGGCCTGGCATGCCAGACTTTCAGAGCCCACCTAACAGGGAGTTAATTATCAGTCATGATAGACAACACCATGGCAATGTTTTATATCAGCAAGCAGGGGTGAATGCTCCTCTCCCATGCCAGGAAGCTCTTGTGCTGTGGGATTTCTGTGTAGAGCACTCAGTACACCTACAAGCATTATACCTCCCTGGAGTACAGAACGAATTGGCGGACCATCTTGGCAGGTCATTTCACAGCCACGAGTAGTCCCTTTGCCCGGATGTAATAAACTCAATCTTCCATCAGTGGGGCTTTCCCCAGATAGATCTGTTTGCTGCATGACGCAACAGGAAGTGTCAGCAGTTCTGCTCCTTCCTGAGTCACAGCCCGGGCTCCATTGTGGACATGTTCCTCCTCCCATGGGGAGGCCATCTCCTATACGCGTTCCCGCTTGTGTGTCTCATTCACAAGGTGCTCCTCAGGCTTTGGAGGGAGCAAACTTTGGTGATATTGAAAGCTCCTGTCTTTCCCTGCTAGCACTGGTACACGTGACTCCTGGAAATGTCCGTGGAAGCCCCAGTTATCTTGCTGCTCTTCCTGGATTTAATAATGGAGGATCATGGTTGTCTCCAACATCTGAACCTTGAGTCGCTCCACTTCACAGTGTGGAAGCTCCGTGGCTGAACCCAGTGGAGCTTTCTTGCTCTGATCAAGTTAGACAAGTTCTCCTTGGCAGCAGGAAACCCTCTATGAAAACTACCTACTTTGCCAAGTGGAAGAGATTTTCAGTTTGATCGGCGCAGCACCATTCGTCTCCAGCGCTCGCCTTGGTGCCACTAATACTGGACTATCTCCTCTACCTGAAGCAACAGGAACTGTCGATGGCAACCAAGTGCACCTTTATTGATGATATCTCTGCCTTCAATCCAGGCGCAGAAGGACACTTGGTCTTTGCCAACCTGTTGGTCAGCTGTTTCCTTAAAGATCTCAACAGACTATACCTGCAGGTCTGACAGCCTGTCTCAGCTTGGGACCTCAATTTGGTCCTATCCAGGCTTACGGGGCTGCATTTTGAGCCCTTGGCGACATGCTACCTGCTCTGTCTCTCTTACAAGGTGGTGTTTCTGGTAATGATACCCTTGGCTAGGAGGGTATCTGAGCTCAGGGCCTAACATCAGAGCTCCCTTACACCTGTATTCTGTAAGGACAAGATTCAGCTCAGGCTCCACCTGGCTTTTCTTCCAAAGGCTGTCTCCCAATTTCACGTGAACCAGAACATCTTCCTCCCGGTATTCTACCCTAAGTCGCACTCTAGTGCCAGGGAACAAAGGCTTCACTCATTGGATGTCTGCAGAGTGCTAGCCTTCTACATCAGGAGAACAAAACTGTTCCGAAGGTCCATCAAGTTATTCGTGGCAGTGGCGGACAGACTGAAAGATCTTCCTGTCTCCTCTCAATATATCTCATCATGGATCGCATCATGAATTCAGGAGTGCTACAACTTGGCAAAGGTGCCCACTCCTTCGATCACTGTGCACTCCACCAGGGCTCAGGGCTTAAGCCTCTTCGGCGGCATTCCTGGCACAGGTTCCCACCCAGGAAATTTGCAGAGCAATGTGGTCCTCCATATACACTTTCACCATGCACTATTCGATTACTTAGCAAGCCAGAGACAATGTGGCCTTTGGAAGAGCGGTGCTCCAATCAGTGTACGACTCTGATCCCTCCTCCTGAACTTGGGCTTATGAGTCACCTGATTGTAATTGACATGAACAAGCACTTGAAGAAAAAATGGTTACTAACCTTCTCGTAACTATTGTTCTTCGAGATGTGTTGTTTGTTTATTCCATACCCACTCTCCTTACCCCTCTGTCGGAGTAGCCAGCAGGAAGGAACTGAGGGGGTGGTGCGTTGGCAGGGCCCTGTATTGGGTTCCATGAAGATGTGACTTCAGGGGGCGCCCAGACCAACCCTCTGGACGCTGTTAAGAGAAAAATCGGAGTCTTGCGAGCCGCAAATGACTCTTTAATGTATCTCCTGCTGCTCTTTGTAGCATGTAGTATTAAAACACTGTGTGATTTAGTTATTAACCAATTGTAGTTGATAAAATATTTTTATTACAAATATTTGCACAGTAAAAAATGAAAGTCGAAGCATGAAGGGGCATACGAATGTTTAGCATATCTGACAAAACTAGCTTACTATGTCAGCTACTACAGTGTCATGCAAATGCCTGCTCTCACTTTCAGGTGACATTGTAAATAAGAAGAGGGCAACATTAGTTCCCATAAATGTAAACAAACTTGTTTGTCTTAATGCTTGGCAGAACAAGAAGTAGGATTGGGTGGATTTATAGGCTCTAAAGCTTTACATTGTTTTTGAGTGTCGTTATATAAAAAGAAAATAAAAAAATGACATTTGTAAGTTGCACTTTCACGATAGAGATTGCACTATAGTACTTGTATGAGGTGAATTGAAAAATACTTTATTTTTTACAGTGCAGTATTTGTAATGAAAAATATAAGCACAGTACACTTTGTATTCTGTGTTGTATTTTAAGTCAGTATTTGAAAATATAGAAAAACATACAAAAATATTTATAATAAATTTAAATTGGTATTCTACTGAGATAAAAAAGTCACAATTAATCTCAGTTTTAAATCTAGTTAATTTTATTTTGTGTTAATCACTTGAGTTAAGTGCAATTAATTGACAGCCCTAATGAGTATATAGTACTATAAGTGAGGAGTTACTGTATTCAAAAGAGCCACAGGAGTATGATCCATTGAAACAAAGGAACAACTTTAGTAAATGTAAAATTGTTAACGTTGCTGATCAGTTAGGGAACATGCTCGTTTAAAGTTGCACAATGCTCCCTTATCATGTTGTTTGGCAGCTGCCTGCTTTGTTCTCCGCTTGCAGAAAGAGTAGCCTTTTTCAGCTGGCTGGTGGGGGCTTGGAACCAGGGTGGACCCGCAGCCTCACTATCCGCTGTCCCCTCCCCTAAGTTCCCTGAGCAGCAGCTACCCATCAGGCTATTAATTGCCGGACAGTTCAGCTGTTCCTCCCCCGACTGCCCTGAGAAATATTCCACCCTCTAACTCCACCACCTCAACTAAGCTTCATAATCATCATTACTGTATACAGTATTAAATTGTTTAAAACTTATACTGTGTATTCATACATATAATAGTTTTTTGTCTGGTGAAAATTTTTTTCCTGGAACTTAACCCTCCCCGCCCCCCCGCTTTAAATTAATTCTTATGGGGAAATTGGATTTGCTTAACATCGTTTCACTTAGTCGCATTTTTCAGGAACATAACTACAGCGTTAAGTGAGGAGTTACTGTAATGTGATCGCTAATTTAGATCCTGAACCACTGAGGTCTGAATATCACTGCGTTAAGCTATTGTCTTACAAGCTTTCTTGGATTATAGCTGTAATTTATACCTATATCTTACTTTATACCTGTGCTTTACCTGGAGCCAATCCCTATAGCCGTAGGCTACATAACAAGGCCCTTTCAGGTTAAAATTTTCAGTATCACATATTGCAGTCAACGTCTTGTTAGCTGAACATTAAGACTGAGGAATTACTGTAGATGGTGGATATATAGTGCTTGGATAGCTCTCACCTGATCATGTTGCCGGTTTAAGTCTTAATTTGACTTTCTGTTGTCCAGTACAAATAATACACACTTTTTCATACATGTCTACACATACAGAAGCTAACATATTTTATTTAATCCTTTGGATGTTTAAAACTTGTTGTGTTTTAGTCCAATATGTAATAAGGGTGCAACTTGGGGCTATAATTCTTGTTTTAGCTACGTTATTAAAAATATTTATTTTGTTTTCACAGAAGATTGACAATCTCAAAGAAACAACTAATGTAAGTTGTTAACTTTTGCATCTATTATATGTAGACTTTACAGCGAAAAATATTGTATTTCATCCTGTTTAAATCTTTAAAGTTCTAAAAAGTATGACAGCAAAAAAGGAATTTGCTGCTTTACAGCTGTGCAGGAACCAGAGTTTTTGTTTCATGGGGAGTTGCACAGTTTTGAAACCTTACATTCCTTTTCAGAATGGAAGAAAAAATTTTAAACATTTCCCGAAAACAAACATTTTGAAAATTTTTGTTTCAGTACATTTAAAAAGTTTCAGATTTTGACATTGATATTTTTATAGTAAAACGAAAAAGAAAATACCACTTTGAAACAGAAAGTTGAAACGGCCTATTAAAAAAAGGTTGAATTGAAAGAACAGTGTTTTCCAATGGAAGAACATTCCATTAGAAAATGTTTGACTGGCACCAGTTTTTTGTTAGCAAGTGTTTTCTGTCTTTTTCCTAAAAAGAGCCAGTAAGAGTGTGTCTGTATAACTTTCATGCCATTGAGAACCCACTTCTCCACATCTTCTTTCTTGGGCTTTTTCATGTGGTCATTCTGTGGTTTTCCTCAAACCTTGCTGATACTTTATTCAGAGATAGAATCATAGAATATCAGGGTTGGAAGGGACCTCAGGAGATCATCTAGTCCAACCCCCTGCTCAAAGCAGGACCGATCCCCAGACAGATTTTTGCCCCAGATCCCTAAGTGGCCCCCTCAAGGATTGAACTCACAACCCTGGCTTTAGCAGGCCAATGCTCAAACCACTAAGCTATCCTTCCCCCTTACCATTGTTAAGTTGTCTTCCTTCTTCCTGTTCTGTTGTTTTCTGTGGGTCTGTCCTTACTATCTCTCCAGTTTTCCTCTTGCACTTACCCCAGGTAAACTCAACTATTCATAGTGATCTCTCATTGTGACGCTTCTGACACTCAAATGTACCTGTCTGTTCCTAACCTCTTCCCACTTTCTCTGGGTATCTCTTCCTGCTTGTCTCCTTATCAATATTCCCACCCTCTCTGATGGTCAAGCTGTGGGGTTATATTTAATTTCCTCCCTTTCCACTTCTCATATCATATCCAGGCTTTGACCAAATCTTGTTTCTGTTTCTAAAATCTGTCCATCCCTCTAACCGCCATCCCTGCTGTTGAATCGCTGGTTCATCCCTTCCCCAGTCTCACTGACTCTTCTGTGTTCAGTATACCCAAAGTTCAGCAGTTAAAATTGTGTTCTGCTCCCTCCCCATATCCCCTTTAAGATCATGGCAAAATCCCCCCTCCACAGATCCATTCACTGGCTTATAAGTAAAGATAATGTTTGAACTTTAATACTGCACACTCTCTCTCATCACTCCCCACTGCCAACCTTTACTGTTCCCCACCTCCTTGCTCCGTTCATCATCTCCTCCTCCGTCTCACCTTCCTGCCATTTGAACATGCGGCTCCCTTCAATAGAGACAACAGCCCTGTTCTGTGTGAAAAAACTTATCACAGTCCTTCAAACCCACTTCTTTCACCTTTCTTTCTACCTTTGACTCCCTCTCTGGTACAGTCTGCTCCTCTCCTGTTCCTGTCTCTCAGAATTTCTGTAAAAATGTCAGAACTTGAATGATTTGCTCATTATCTAGAACTTGCTCCACCTTTCTCTTTTCCCTCCCCTCACCCTCTTAAATTATGGAGACAGAAAAGATTAAGGTAAATTATGGCTTTGGAGTAGGGGATATCTTGGTGGTGGTGGTTTGTTTTTTAACTGCATTGGTACGATATTTACATAGAAGCTTATTCTTAAATTTTTTCTCTTGAAAGTTTTAAAGTGGTTTCCCTTCCCTCTTGCTCCAATGTTGTTTATATGTTGCTTGTATGGTTTCTTTTAACATGCCGTATTGACACTTCTTTGCATGCTCTTTTATAAATAGGAAGAGGAGAACAATAGATTGTGGCTCTACCAACCATGAGTGGCCCTTCTTAACTCCTTAGCCAAAATCTTTTAGTTAATGTTAATAATGATCAATACGTTTTTGATGATAATTTGTATTTTACAGCATTTGTAAGAGAAAGTTGCTAAATGTTTTATTTCCTCCTTCTAGAGTATGGTAGAATCAATAAAACACTGCATTGTATTGCTGCAGATTGCTAAAGTAAGTATACTGCTATCTGTTCTGAACTTCAAGTTGTAAGGTACTCTCACAATTGTGAAAACTTATATTCTCTTTTTTACGTTTGCTTAAAATATAAGTCAACACTCTTTTGAAACAATTCTGGTTATATTTTAAAATGTGCTTGTGATGAATTGGTTCATGGTGCTGTCCGATTTTAACTTTTGTTACTGTATTACAGAGTTCTGTAGGAAATAAATGTGTGTGCAGTTCATACTCAAAACCAGACATTACTCTAGCCTTTGTGCTTTTTGACAATAAATCATACTTAGAAAATTATAAACTGTTACTTGTTTTGAAGCTTTTAGATGTAACAGTTTCATTTCATAATAACTTGCAAATGTTCTTAGCTTTGTGGGTAAAGTTTATTATGTTGTAAGAAGAAAGCACTTCCTAAGTGTGCACTTTTAAGGTTCCTTGAGTAGATAAAGTAAGAAAAGTCACCCTTATGTTATGTCATAAAGTTTGCTTCCTGTTTCTAAGTTGATTCTCAGGATGCATTTATAAAAGTAATAATGACAATGTAGCCAGCAGATCAAAGAGGTACAACTAAGATGATCTTGTGGTGAGTTCAGATTTTCATGTCTGGTAAGAAGCAGGATGGCAGCAATGATGTTTTTTTACTTGTCTGCCAGTGTTAGCTTATTCTCTGTCCCTGATGAAGAACCTGATGGTTTATCTACTCAGAGTAACCCGCTATAAATTATGAAATCAATTGCTAGAGTGTTATACCACAATAATTGTAAAACTACCAGCATTTCTTCCAATAGGAACAGAGTGTAGTGACTTGCTGCAGCCTCAGGTCACTGAGGCCACGTCCAGACTAGGTATTAAAATCGATTTTAGATACGCAACTTCAGCTACGGGAATAACGTAGCTGAAGTCGAATTTCTAAAATCGAGGTACTCACCCGTCTGGATGGCGCGGCATTGATGTCCGCGGCTCTCCGTGTCGATTCCGGAACTCCGTTCGGGTTGATGGAGTTCCGGAATCGATGTAAGCGTGCTCGGGGATCGATACATCGCGTCCAGACTAGACGCGATATATCGATCCCCGAGCAATCGATTTTAACCCGCCGATGCCGCGGGTTAGTCTTGACGTGGGCTAACTGTCACTGATGTTGCTTTGAACCTGCTTCGGAGTTACATGTAACCTGGAATACTCTTTCTTTGTCCTCCATACTTGCCTTAGGGTACAAGTGAACAGGACACCTCCTCCCAACCTATTAATTTCTTGAAAGGGTATTTGCAGATAGTTTAGGCCCAAAATATAGGTTTTACAAAATCCAACCTTTTTTAAATGCCTCTCAACTTCTATATTAAAAGTATTACAGTGAAGAGGGCTTTCAGTTTGGCTAATGCAATGTTGTTAGCCATGCAGGGAGACCCAGAAAGTGAAATTAGCAATAAAAATAAATGAAACTGACCACTCTACTTTGCACTTCAGAGAGGTTGAACAAGAATGAAAACAGCATATTTGATGCAAGGGAAAATCAAATTGTATTTTTAAAACTCTCTTTTAATATCTAAACTTTGATTCAACAAGGTTCTTACAAGACCATAATGTTTTAACACAGATAAGAAATTTAAAAATGTTTTGTTTTCCAACCTGACATTGGGCCTTTTTGAAGTAGAAAATTATATTACTGTATATGAAAATAAAATACAGGAAATGCACTTTGGCTTTTCCACACCACTTTGGAAAGTGTTTGGTATGCCTCTTAAATTCTGTTTGAGTACTTAAAGTGTAATTTCTTAAAGTTGTAGTTTTTTGGGACTTACTTGCTCTATTTAGGTTATATTAATTATAACGCTGTCCAGTTTACTGTCTTACTTGCTGCTGGCATATAATATACAGGCCCCTATTCTGCAAAGACTTGAGCATGTGCATAAGTATTTGCAGGACTGAGGCCATGGCAACCTAAGCACACCAACTTGTAATGGGGCTCTTGAATACTTTAAAGGAAGCATCAGCTGTATTCTAGACCAAAATTATTTTTAAAAAGTTTTCAAAGATAGTGCTCCCTCTGGGCTTAATCCTGTAGTGCCAAGTACATCCTGTGATGTGTTGATGCCATTGGGAATTGGGAGCACTTGGAACCTCGGAGGATCAGATCCCTCTGTATTTAGGGTCAGTTCAGGATTTATGTGAAATACAGTATGCTCAATCGTCATCAAACCTAACGTTTTTTCCCCAGATCATTTTCAAGGATAATATATGAACAGCTTTGATTTCTGTCCTAGAGGAGATAAAGCGAGAATGTCCTTAATTGCTAACCAGACAGATTACAGTCAAACTAATTTTAGGAAAACTCTTAAATTGGGGTGGGGGAGAGATTGCATTAGCTGCCATGTTTATATGGAATTTTTAAAAGTTACAAAATAGATCAAATTTGTTATGTCACTTTTGTGTATTTAGAAACATTGTTACAGTTCAGATTGGATTTATAGTTATTGTCTCAAAGGCCATGTAAAATTTGTTCCATGTAAACCTGGAGTTAGAAAAGCCTATTCCTTGGGGGTTTTATTTGTAGATTAAATTTAGTCCAAATCTTGACTTCCCTGTTTCCTTATGAAGAAATGTAAGCTTTTAGTGTTAAGGTGTCTGTTGGAGAAACAGTGTTCCGTGTCCCCTTCTGGTCTTAAGTTTCAAAACTAAATACTGTGTGCTAAAATTGTTAAAGCATAATTTAAGGTAGTTTGCTATTGTCCCATAGGTTCAGTACATACCAAATTTTGTACCTGGCTTTTATGCCTATGTAGCTGTACCATTGCTGCCAACGGTGTAAGGTCTAATTTAGATCATGCACAGGCATATTTAGCACAATGTTATCTAATCCTGTTCAGAGTTAGCTGATGTGGTGACGAACATCAAAGCCTGGCTTACACTATCATTTTCACTGTAAATAGCATAAATGCAGCTTCACTGTAGCTGCTAAAATGGGCAATGTTTCCTAATGCAGATTCTCCCTAGGAGGCATTGAAACACAATCTTCTTCGAAGTCTGTCACAACTGACTGAATTGGCTGTTTGTCCCTGTTAAATATAAAATTTCCAGATCTCTCTCATGACCAGGGTGAGTTATGGGGAAGGAGGACAAAGATGGCCTATAATCTTCAACTGATACCGATAAAAACATTTGTTCTAGTAAGTGGTTTCTTGGCACTGGAAAAGCCTGAAGTAGTAGCACCATCATCATGATTAGGGCTCTGTTGTTCTAAGTGACGTGCAGGTATAGAATTCAACACAGTTTGTGCCCCAATGAGCTTAGTATTTGCCTTTACTGAATTGGACCAGTGTTCCCTCCAGTCCTTCCTTTAGCACTAATAACTAGATGGTGCTCACTTTAAAAAAATAAAAATAAAGGGGGAGGGAGTTACTGTAGATTTTGCATTCTATCTGCATGTACTCTTTTTTTTACACTCACTTATGACTTTGTAAATAATTCAGAGGTAAGTATTGTTTTAATGTTTGTTTTTATGCACAAACTGGGAAAAATTAATTGAACATAGAGAAAATATCCTATTCCCTACAAGTCCTCCTTCACCATCCTAAATGCCCTTCACATGTACATATAGTTTGTGGCTGCACAGTACTTCTGAATCCTTTGGAAAGCTACATGGATCTTCTCTTGAATTGGTTTAATTTCTGATGCAAACGTTAGCAATGAGTCCTGTTCATAGCACTGGGATTTTTGTACAACTCTGTCAATTGCATTGTATATTGAGGCTAGGTCCATTAATGACTATTAACAAAGATGGTCAGGGACACGACCTCATCCTTCCGGTGTCCCAAAACCTCTACCTGCCAGAAGATGGGACTGGATGACAGGGTATGGATCACTCAATAATTGCCCTTCTCTATGCATTCCCTCTGAAGCATCTGGCACTGGCTGCTGTTGAGAGACAGGTTACTGAACGAGATGGAGCATTGGTTTGACCATGTGTGGCCATTCTTATGTTCTTATCCTTTACTTAAAGCCAGTTTATGGCTGTGTGTCTGAACTGGTAGCCCTGTAACTGCTTATTGATGTCACTATTATGCTTCCATTTAGTTCTCTACTCCATAAACATTTGAGATTCCAGCATTATTCTCTTTCCAAATGCACAGAGGCAAAATCTGGCTAATTTCTTTTTGTAGATTCATAGGCCAAGGCCAGAAAGGAGCCCTGTTATATTCTCTGACCTTTTCTATAGCACAGGCCATAGAATTTCCCTCAAAATAGTTCCTAGAGCAGATCTTTTAGAAAAATTCCGATCTTGATTTAGAAATTGCCAGTGATGGCGAATCTATCATAACCCCCTGTAAATTGTTCCAGTGGTTAATTACTCTTACCCTAAAAAAAAAAAAAAAGTTTTATAATATAGACTCTTAGGCAAAAAGTTTCACCTGCGCAAGTAAGGGAAGCCATGCTAAAAGCCTGCTGGCAACAACTATGATGTATTGTATTGTAGTTGTAATAGCTAAGATTTGCAAATGCTTTGAAGTCCTAATTTCAAAAGTCTCACTTCAGGTTTTTAAAAACAGGTTGAACCATCCCTAAGAGAAACATACAATATGTATAATTGTCACAATACATAACTGATTAACTATAAAAGATTGCTATGTTAATATTTTTAACATTTTTCCTTAAGGACCAAAGTAATGAGGAGAAGCACGCAGATGGACTTATAGTAAGTTTAAATCTAATCTGTTATCTCCCTTTATTTCTGCAGAACTGTGAACAGAGACCTGAATTTCCACTCATTTACAACAAACTTCCTTCTTTCTCTTATTCGCTGCTTCAATTGTCTTGTTTTTTTATCTGTTGAAACTTTAGCTTCTGCAGCTGGCCATCCATCATTACCATTAGGGAAAATATTTTCCCTAAGGTTTTCTGCTTATCTTTTTAAGTGACCGTGTTGTGAATGTATCCTTGTTTATTTAAACTTAATTAAACAAATTAAAATCTGCATGTGAACTAGATGTAAGAGGAAACAGTTGGGATAGAAATAAGTCTATTATGTTGAATCTGACTTATTGTAAAATAGAGTACATTTTGTTGCCCACATGCTATAAAGTGGGGTGGTGTTTTCGATATGGTATTTTCCATCTGACATGCAAATGAAAAAAAGATTCTGTTAAGTCTGTTTTAGCCATCTCATTTTTAATATAACTTCTGTCATTTATCTTTGTTTTCAGTCCTTCATGACTTCTATTTCTATTTCCTCTTTCTGTGTTTGTCATTGTTTGAGTATGAATCACATCTGCTGGTTGCTCTAGAACTTCATTTCCTAAAAACTGGATGTTCTTTTTGTTTCAATCGATAATGTAAAATCTGATCCCTCAGTCTGTTCCTTCTATGGATTGTACTCTTGATTATAATGTATATTTCTGTTCAACATGTAAAAATTAAGTGCACAAGTTTGAGGCATCATGACAAAAGTTATGCTTCCAAGCAATAGGAATATTGCTGAACAGCATAATTGAATAAGAAAAGTTTAACATACCAGTCATAATTAAGTAGCAAAGTATACATCATTTCACTCCACCTAGAGCCCCTCTCTTCAGCCATCCCCAGAAGCCTTATCAAATTGTAGTGTGTCCTGAAGGCTTAAAAACTCAGGCTATTGAAGCCAAAGTGAGAAGTGAATTCCAGAGCCAAGGGATCCTCACAAAGAACACCCCATCTGCCATGGCATGACGTGGTATTGGGAGAGGCAATCTCTCAAGTAGACATCAACACAAGCTGTCGACCATATGCAGTTTTATATTTTTCTTTTTCTAAATGTAGCAGTTTCAAAAACTGTAGAGATCAACCCTTGTCAACATGCTTGAGATCTGGAAATGTGTTTATATATGAGCTCATCAGAACTTTGAACCTTTTTTGGGAACTTAATCTCATGACAATAAAGAGCAGAAGCAGTCCAACAAAATGGGTTATTCTAATTGTGAAAGTAAATGTTTATCATTTAGATCTGAAGGTGAAATTACTTTCTCCTTTAAACTTTGAGAATTTAATGCTAGCAAAAGGTGCCGAATTGATTGCACAGGAGCTTGAGGCTCCCCTCTACAGGTCAGGTATAAAGCAAAGCGGGCTTGCTCACACTCCCCCCTCCAATGTGGAGAGACCTTCTCTGGGGGTGAGAGCGTAGACCAGCTTTTATGCCCACTCAGTTTTTTGTGCATCTGAGGGTGCTAAAAGGGTGTCAGTTGTATAATGTTTTTTTTACATGGATAAGTGTCTATTTGAACTTTGAAGTGAGAGTGTAAATGCAGGATTTGTTTAATGCTTGTTGTAAATATGGCATAAAATTAAATATATACATATATGTAGGAGATTATCTTTCCTATCTCCATGGGAGGGATATTGCTCTAAATGTAGCAGAACAGTTCTGTGTGGGATGGAGGAGAGAGGACATGTAGCAATATTGTATAGCAGCACTCTCTGCAGTACTTGGGAGGATCTGGAGATGTGGACAGGGTTTGTAAGCATTTCCACTGGCTAAAATCCCCAACATAGGTATAGCGTTGAGGCATCAACAACTTGTTTATAGACTGAGGATGTAGTAATAGCTGTGTCATGATTTGTGGCTGTCCACGTTGACATAGTGGATTGTTTCTAAAACGCCACCATAATTATGCTGTAGCACAAATTCCACATCTGGTACAAAACCGGTTCAGAAAGCTCCATTGCCTTCGCAGTAAATCAAACCCGGGTTGACGTTGAGTGGGGTCTGAGACAAGATAATTATTCATCACTTTCTCTGCGGACGGTGAAGTTGACCACATGTCCTCTACCGTAAATCCCTCACCTGGTAAATTTATCCACTACGGGCAATGTGGGGGCCGACAACCATGTAGTTGATTAAGCAAGTATTTAATTAATGGCAAATGTGGCATATCATGCAGTTTTGTCATGAGCTTTGCCACGCTTTCCTCTCTGTGATCACTGGGCGGAGCAATATTGCAGACAGCTAGTAACCATGGCAGAGGAGTAGATTTAAGTGTGCCTGAAATAACACACATGGTAGAATTCAGTAGTATGTTGATAATCTTTGGTGGAGACCAACATAAGATCTCAGACTTCTAAACAACTATGTGAAACAGTAGAAATTCAGGATGAGTAACTCAAATTGAGAAGTTAAAAATCCCTAGTTATAGGCTAAATGCAGTTTTCTGTTCGGAACATTCTGTGGTAAAGATACTTCTGATTCTTTAAAATATGTGAATAATATACAAATATATTACTGATAATACTTCTGCATTTGATCATATGTGCAACTGGTGTGACCTGTTGAAGAGGAACTTTCAGCCTGATGTAATTTCAAAAATCTATTTAACCCCACATAAATGGCTTCAGTAATGGGTATTCCACCAAAACCTAACACAAACTACTGTCAGTGCACTTTATCATTCATTTTGAAAGCTTCTATCTTCTGCCTAGTTATGGAAGTTTTTTAGCAATATCTACATAAGGCATTGTCTCATGAACACTAAGACTTTCATTAAGAACAACTTTTATGTTATAGTAGCATAGTAGTACCTTTTTTGCTCAGATTAAGGCTTTTTGTTGCAAATCTTGGTTACTGAGCTTTAATATCTTACTTGTTTAAAAACAGATGGGGCTGGCATGTGACCCAAATTGTCAGCCTATATGGAAATTTTGTGTTTTTAATATAAAAATTCCAATGCAGTGGGCCATGTTTGTTGCTGAGCTGTCAAATATTCAGTTCTGTAATACGGTTTCTTGGGGGAGAGCAGAATAATGAAAATTTACAGGTGTGCAATCCTGGACCTAGTTAATTTGCTGCTTGGGGTGGGGAGCCTTTGTGACAGTCTAAATATTCACTTTAAAAAAATTGCTACTGATAATGTTCAGTAGTTCTTTCATAGTTAGGAAACACACTGGAGGTATGGGTTAAGTTTTCTACTTTAGTGCTACGGCTTCTTAAAGGTTCTAACATGAGGTCTGAATTTAGATTTAGCTTGTTGAAAGGGGAGAAATATGTTTTATTGATGCTACAGATTTCCATATAGAAATTGGAAAGTAAGTTGAATGAGAGGAAGAGGAAAGATTTTAAAAAAATGTTGAAAACTAGATGTTTGCTTTTTCTTCTCCGACATTACAGCCAAATGCATTGCCAGTGAACTCCTATGTACACAGAGGGTATGTCTATGCCGTGGGGCTGTTTACACATCTGGTCTTCAGGTTGAGCCTAGGCTCTAGGACCTTGCGAGGTGGAAGGATCCCAGACCTACTGCCCAAGCTGGAATGTCTATATGCAGTTAATTAGCACAGGCCAGATGTGGGTGTCTAATTGCAGTGTAAACGTACCCAGAAGGTCTGTTATATTAATTTTTAAAACTGTTCAAGGAATAATAGTTCTGTATCCCCTAATGCAAAGAGGGAACTGAGTCTTAACAAAAGTAGTAATGGATTCTTAACTATCACATAATAACTGGTCCTGTGTTATATCAGCACTAGCTGTAGAGAAGCAATTTCTCAGAACCGTAAGAAGCTACAGATTTCTCAACATTGAAGCTGCTCTCCTCCTTTTAATCTGAGCCAGTCAAATAACTGAATATGAATAACTTTGCTATCTTCAGTAGTCCACTGCCACCTAGCATAACTAATACCCATTGAGCTCTTTTACCGCTAGATAAGGAAAAGGGAAGAGGGAGAGGCTTTTACTACATTTAGCCTGCATCAAAACATGAAGGTCCCTAAATATAAAGTGGAGTGAAGTAATAGGCTTAAGTAATGAGCATAGGCAGTACACCTCTACCCCGATATAACTCGGTCCTCCGGAGGCAAAAAATCTTACCACGCTATAGATGAGACCACATTATATCAAACTTGCTTTGGCCTCCCCTGCTCCTTGTCTCCTGACCACCCCTCCAGAGACCCTCTGTCCCTAATCACCCCCAGGATCCCATCCCCTACCCAACACACTCGCCCCCTTACAGGAACTCACCAGCAGTGGTGGGAAGCAGAGCAGCCCAGCCCCAGCCCGCTCCACTCCAACTCCCAGCCGTGGTGCTCCGCTTCCCGCTGCAGGTGAGTGCGGGGAGATTGAGGAAAGGATGCCCCCCGTACTCACTGGTGGCAGGAAGCAGAGTGCCGCAGCTGGGAGCTGGCGGAGTGGAGCGGGCTGGGGCCGGGCTTCTCCGCTTCTGCCGGTGTGTGCGGGGAGGTTGGGGAAAGGATTTTGACTCTACGAAGTTCTCAAGCAGCATTTTTCTTTCTTTTTCTATCTCTAAATTTCAGTTGTTGATAGAAATATTTTTTCATCTGTTTATGTGTGTACAGTGAGATTGATGTTTACCGATATTTACCAATAAAAAGCCAATCCTTCCAAGCCTAAATATAGCAATCCAAGACATTTGCATGTAAAGAGGCAGCGAGTCATAGGTATATTATATAACAAAATATTAGAACGGTGAAGTGAGGAACAATCATACAAGTTGTTTGGCTCAAAGGCCCTTGCATTGTATATTTCTAAGATGCTTGTTCTGCTAGGACCTGATCCAGTATCTACTGAAGTCAATAGATTCCCATTGACTTTAATGGAAGTTGGGTTGGGTTCAGAGTGCCTGTGTTGAGATGAACACTGTAAATCCATGAAAAATGCTTTTTGTCAAAGGTATACCGAATAATGTGGTGATTTTACAGTGTTATGTAGTTCCTTAGTGCAGTCTGGACAGTGTTTGTTTTATTTTCTAAATGATAGTTTACATAGCTGATGGTCTTGTTGAAAAATTAGGCTCCCTTCCTCCTCTGTGCACACAATGGCCATTAATGGGAGTTGCAGGGAATTGTAGAAACTAAAGCTGGGAAACTAGTTTTCTTTACAGGAGAATTCAGGTTTACATCAAGTTGAGTTTAGTATATTCTAATTAAGTATTCTTTATAAAAAGTATTGCAAAATAATTCATGTCTTCAACTGTTAATTTGTATGTCAAGTCTCTCTCAGGACTTTGCTGTCTTGCATTCAGGCATCTTCATACATGGAACACGTTTTACTGTATTTAAAAAAAAAAAGCTTTAATTTATTTCTTTTTCTCAGAGTACTATTAACCCTGTTGATGCAATATATCAGCCTGGTCCTTTGGAACCTACAGTGATCACTACAATGCCCACCCAGACTGTCTTACCTCCAGGTACAGTACACAGACAGATGGTTCAGTAAAAATATTTGTGTGGTTTTTACATTTAGCTGGTTTAAGCTACTGTCTTGTACTTTGTAGCATATTTGCTATGAATGAATGAAAACTGTATATAATTGCAGAAAGGATGAAGGCTTATTCTTTAATGGGTTCTGTCATCAGCATATATCTTCAGGCTTGTGAACTGGATTATGTAGTCCATGTAACTATGGCACTTTAAGTACTCCTGTTCTTTTTATGGCACTTTATGACTCTCTAATAAAAATGAGTATTTTGGTTGCCTTTTTCACTGATCTGCATCTTTGGCTTTGTTCATTTTGGTTCCAAAAAAAAAAGGGTCATTAGAGACTACACATCTCAATTTTTAAAAAGTTTGCAGGGAACACTTTGCTGTTGATTAGAGAGTTAACTTCCTTCTGTATATTCCTTTCTTCTTTACTCCTTTTCCCTATGGCAGTCCTCTTACTATGTCCCCTATTTGGATATGTTGTATTGCAGGAACAATACAATATGAAAATATATAAACCAGTAATTATAAAGGGTTTTTTCCTTCGGCTGGGGGGAAGTAAGACTTTTCAACCAGCTTCACGGATTAATAAATAGAAAAGATGAACAGCAAAGAAGGAAATAATCATATATTTCTCTTTGAAGAATGGCAACAGTTGTCTAAATCATGGCTATCAAAGGTATTGTAAAACTACTAGGGGTTTCCTTCCATACCGGAGCAGGGATCTGCTGCTTATATGTGTCTGTTTTCTTTTTATATATTGAAATACCTTCTAGAGCCTGCTCAGTCATTGAAATCAGAGCAGCGACCTTCATCCTTGGCAGTTGGACCTGTAGTAACATCACTAGGAAACCATCAGATTCCAACACCAAATAGTACAGGTATAGTTCTGGTCACTCTTTCATGTTAAAGTATTAATTTTTTTACATGTAAACTGAATTTTGTAGAATTTATGTTTGACGTTGTCTTTAGATAGAAAGTTACATTATATAATGTAAGTATAAAAGAAAAGCCATTTCTAGCTACATTTTCCCTTATCTTGAACTTTCACCTTAGCTACCATTTTAATGCTGCTGATATTCATTTGGACATAATTTTTTTAAATTATCTGTGCTAGTCCTACCCAAGTAAACTACTAGGATTATTTAAACTAAATGTGTCTAAGTGTGTCACTTAAGCAAGAGGAGCCCATTCAGCACATGACCATAGACTAAATTAGCTTGTATTGCTCCTAATACCATACTTCATAGTGAACTCGAATCCCATATTTCCTGCACATGCAGATCTATCTCTGTAGTGATTGCCTGGCTGTCACTTACCTTGGCTCTACTGAAATCCTCAACCATGCTTTCATCTCCCATCCTTCCTTTTCTCTGGCCTCTAAACTTCTCTTTTCCCCCTAGCCCCCAATTTTAACGTTTCCGTAATCCTACTGCCCTGGCTACCTTTTCACATATATAAAAGATTATGTTCAAATCACTCTCAGCTTTAAATTGCTCCGCGAGATCAACATTCATTTCAGGATGTGTTTAAAATCAATTTTGCTCCACTCTGTTTGAGGAACCGTACCTCTACATACTCCCTTCCTTTGCTTATCTCTATTCCTTCCATGTTCTTGCTACAGCTGGTATGAGATTTTTGTTGTTTCAGCCATCAGAGACGGCCACTCTGTCTTTATGCCTCATGAACTCCTTCATCTTCTCTTATGTCGGAGGACGGCAAATAGGGCTTGTACCTTTTTAAATAATAATGAAGTATTAACTGCATAATTGTTTAATCCTGTAAACTGTTTTGAGATAATGTATGTATATAAAAGATAAATTTGCAGAATTAAAGTGTTAATTGTATGAAAGATATCAAAAATATTAAATTGATTTAGATAGGTACAAGGTTTTTCTTGAGCATTGTAGCTTTTAGCTGCTAAAATGTAACTTTCATAATTATCAAAATGCTGGAGTTTTAACTATTTAAGTTGTCCTTTACAATTTTTAATTATTTATTAAACAGAGCTTTAGAATTCATATTTTCTCTATTTTCATAGCCAATACAGTACTAATGGTCCAGCACTACAATATCAGAAAGAACTTCAACAATGAGCATTAGTTTATATCTTAAGTATATAGTGTATGTTTTGGGGTTTTTTTACAAATATAATAATATCGTTTTCCCTCAAACATAGCTTTGGAGTGTCTCATTTACTACTGTTGTTGTTTGCCTGGTCTTCAGATTAGTGAAGTGTAGTCTAGTTGTTTTGCACTCAGAACCTAACTTGCCTTTTGGTTAGAACTGCTTCTGTTCTGGGCATCTGACCCCTTCCTGTACAAAACATATCAACTCTGAATTACTACAGTGAGACTTAAGACATTCATCTACCATTTAAGACACACAGGAAAATATGGCACATCTGTGGTAGTCAAAAAATAGTTTTCAGACAAGTAGTGTATTTCTGCTCAGTAAATAGTGCTGCCTTAATTAACAGTTGTGCTTCATTACTTTATTTTAGACCTTCGATGTAACTCAGTAGGCAGGAATCTCTAGAATTTTGCAGCACTGATATTGTGAGCCCAAGAACCTAAAACCACATATTCTGTGTGTTTTTAAAGGATTGAAGGCAGGGTCAGAAACAAAGTCAACTAGCACTTAAAAATACAGCCTAATTAACATTTATTATAATAACAATGCCAACAGCTGGTCATAAGGGTTTTTAAAAATTGCACTAGTGTTTCCTTTTTAGTTCAAAAAAGGAATTATGGTCTTGTAAGAATTAGGCTTTTAAATTTGGGGTGGTTGTATGTGGTTAGGTGAATTTCCATGCTATCACTGACTTCATGGGGAAGTGGAACTTTTTTATTTTTAGAGGTTTAAAAGCTGATTAATATGCAGTCCTCTCCCCCCCTCCTCTTTTTCCTCTCTTGTCCCCCTTGTACTTCTCCCTTTTCTCTCTAACATGACCCCCCCAAAATGGGAAGAACATAGAAATTACCTTGTTGGATCAGACATGAGGCCTGTCTAGACTCTTAATAGTGGCCAGCACCGTTTGCTTCAGAGGAAGGTACTAGAACCCAGCAGCAGGCAGATCCGTCTCGCACATTAGGTCTCAGCCTGATCCCCAGTAGAGAGAAGCTTAAACACTGAAGTATGAGGTTTGATATTTCCCCTTGACAAACTTTTTGTTGTTGTGAATTATTCTTTATCAATACAAATATACAATTTCTATTTTAATCTTAAATTCTTGGTCTCAGATACTTAATGTGGCAGTGAGTTCCACAGTTTTGTGTGTTTATATAAAAAGTATTTTTACTGGTTTTGAATTTTCCACCTTTTTAAGTTAAGTGAGTGCCTCTTGTTATGAGACAGAGGGAACAAAGTTAGGTATCTGCCAGCTATAAACTCTTATGTCCCCTCTTATTCATCTCTTTTATAATGTAAACAATCCCAATCTTTTCAATCTTCCTTCATATGAGAGTTTTTCCAGGCCCTTGATCATTCTCATTGCCATTCTCTGAAATCGTTTTACTTTTGAAATACCCTTTTTCAGATGAAATAGTATTTCAGATGCGGTTGAACTGTTGAAGTATATTATTATATTCTCTATATTATTCATGATCTCATTCCTTATGCAAGCTCTAGTGTATTGTTGCTGTTTTGACCACAACTATGCATTGAGTAGCAGTCTTTACTGAGCTATCTACACTGACTCTTGGGTCCTCCTCTTGATATGATATATTTACCTGATGAATTTAGAACCTTCTGAGGTGTACAAGTAGTTTTAAATTTTTCCCTCCAGTGTGTATTGTTTTCATTTGTTGACACTGAATTTCATTTGTCATTGTGTTGCCCATTCACTCTGTGTCTTGAAGTTCCTCACAGACTTCATTGGTCCTGACTACTCAGAGTAACTGTCATCTGCAAATGTTACTTTCTAACTACTCTCCACTCTCCTCAGATCATTAATAAATACGTTAAACAGCCCTGGACTGACAACAGAACCTTGAGGCAACTGATGTAACATTTTGCCCTGGTCAGAACTGAATATTTAATCCTTCTTTTTTTCTATCTTCTAGCCAGTTTTTGATCCATGAGAGTATGCCTTTTACCCCATGACTACTTACCTTCCTTAGTTGCCTGTTGTGAGATAAAGGTCAAAGGTTTTTGAGAAGTCTTAAATAAATTATATGCTCTCATTCTCTTTTATCCACTACTTGACTGAGATGTTCCAAAAGTTTTAAAAAAATTAGTGAGACACTATTTTCATGCTGGTTAGACTCTGTTGTGATCTTCCAGGTGTACAATTGTTCTGTTTTTAATAATCACTTCAATCAATATGCCAGGTGCAAATGTAAGGCTTGTTGATCTGTACTTCCCTTGATCTCACCTCAGAGCCTTTTTAAAATATTAGATGTACATCTTTTGCTAACCTCCAGTCTTCTGAAACAGTGGCATATGTTTGATAGCTCAGCCATTTCACAGTTAAGGGAAGGAGATGGAACTGGATCTGACCTCTTCTGGAAGCCAGTACCGTCTCGATCAAATGGTCCGTATAGAGTCCCTGGCATCCAGCTGGAGCAGTCTAGAAAGCATTGATAGATCAGGAGGTCAGCATGCCCCCTTGCAGAATTGAATATTTAGACCATATATATAAGGTATATAAGGGACCTAGGCCAACCATCCCTCACTTCATTACAGCCACACATTTTCTGAGGGCATATCTACACTACAAACTTTTTGCTGACACAAATTACGTTGTTATATAGCTGCCGCAGTTAGTATATCACTTGTGCACATGCATACTTGACCCTGTGCATCAGCACTGCAAGTACTTCCCAAAAATGCTTGTTTTGATGCACAGGGTTGTGCACCATAGATAGGTAGCCCATTGTGCAACTCACGACTATCCAGCACGCTGTGTTTTGGCAAGTTTTGAGTTACATGGGTGACTGAGACTGCGGGGTTAAGTTCCAATCATGCAGCTTTCTTCACCCCATAATATTATGTCTATCCCATATTTTGCATACCTATTTTAAAAATCGCATGAACCCGCATGGGACTTCTCACTGTCTGCCATCTCTCAAAGAAACGTGGAGCCTGTGCAGCTCTACAGTATTGTCAAGAACATTGCAAGCACAGGATACATGATCCTCTGGTATTTTCAGAGCTGCAATAACTGTCATGTGGAGCAGGATGGTTTCTGGAGATCAGATTGCTGTGGGAAATAGCGAGAACCAATTCAAGATGATGGTGGTGTTCATGGAGCAACTGCAGATGGTGGAGTTCTGCTTCTGGACCCAAGAAATGAGCACTGACTGGTGGAGTCGCATTGTGATTCACACTTGGGATGACTAGCAATAGGTGCAGAACTTTCAGATGCACGAGGCCCCATTCTTGGATCTGTGTACCAAGCTCACTCCAGCGCAGGGACACCAGAATGAGACATTGGCATTGACAGTGGCGAAGCAAGTAGCAATTGCACTGTGGAAACTTGGAACGCTGGGTTGCTACCAGTCAGTGGGAAACCATTTTGGAGTTGAAAAATCTACTTGGAGGCTATTGTCATTCAAGTTTGCAGGGCTATTAATAGTCTCCTGCTACACAGGACTGTGACTCTTGGCAACATGCAGAACATAATGGATGTATTTGTAACAATGGGTTTTCAGAAGTGCAGTGGAGTGATAGATGGTATGCATATCTCTATTTTGGCTCCAGACCACCTTACCACGGAGAACGTCAACTGAGAATGCTCTATTTCTATGGTTATCCAAGTGCTGGTGGATCTCTGGGGACACTTCACTGATATCAGTGTTGGCTGATCAGGGAAGGTCCAAGAACACAGGACTGTTCAGAAAACTGAGCAGGGATTTCATTTCCATACTAACGGATCACCACTGGTGATACTGAGATGGCAGCTGAGATCCTGGATAACCCAACCTATCCCTTACTCCCCTGATTTATGAAGTCATACAATGGACATCTTGCACAGAAAGATTCAACTACTGGCACAGCAGGTGTTGAATGTGTTCTCCTTCGAGGGCTTGCTCATATCGATTCCAATTAGGTGTGCGTGCGCCACGTGCACGCTTGTAAGATTTTTACCCTAGCAACACTCAGTGGGTCGGCTGGGCACCCCCTGGAGTGGCGCTGCTATGGCGCTGGATATATACCCCTGCCAACCCAACAGCCCTTCAGTTCCTTCTTACCGCCCGTGTCGGTTGTTGGAACAGTGGAGCGCAGCTTAGCTAATCTCCACCTCCCTAGCTACTCGTAGTTCTTTTATTAATTCTCTTGTATATAATTGTAAATTCTATAGTTATAGTTAGTTTTTATTCATTCTGTGTTATAGTTAGTGTATATAGTTGACAGGGGTTCGGGGATTAGACCCTTCCCCGCACCTGGTACCAGGCCCTATGCCCGGTTCACCGGGCCTCAAACCGTGCTCAACCTGCCACAGGCCAATGCCAATGGGAGATCCCCACGACTCTGGCCTTAAGTGCCTCGGGGAATCCCACCTCTCGGATAAGTGCCGGACCTGTAAGGCTTTTAAGCCCAGGCCGAAGAAGGAGCTGGACTTTCGTCTGAAACAGCTCCTGATGGAGGCCGTTCTTATCCTCGGCACTGAGCGCTGGACAGTCCGTATCAAGCAGAAGCATCTCCTCGGCACTGGATCGAGCCGGTACCACTAAGGGCCCTCGGCACAGACCGTCGCCAGCACCGTCGTCTGCTCGGCACCGTTCCGTCTCTCCGCGGGTTAAGAAGCATAAGACTCCTGCGGCTTCCATGCCACCTGCACCGCAGTTGGAGCACCCGCCTGAGTCGGACCGCTCGGCACTGACATCTGCTGCGGCACCGACAGCTTCAGCACCGTTGATTCCGGTCCCGCAAGGGCTGTCGAGTCGGGTGCCTGAAAGCTCCCCGGCGCACGCCTTGGCTGAGCTCACATTCCCTGCATGCTGGAGACCTTTTCTACGGCGAGGGAGCTGATCACCCTGACGGAGTCTGCGCTGCCTCAACCCCCAGCACTGCCGATGAGGGTCATTCAATCGATAGGCAAGCCTGCCCTGCTTAGGCCACCCTCTGTCGGCACCGTCGAGAGGAACCGATCACTGTCCCACCGGTGCTCTCGGTCCCATCGCCGATCACGGTCCCGACGCTGCTCGCAGTCCCAACACTGCTCTCCATCTCGGTACCGGTCGCACTTGCGGCACCGCTCAGTGTCCCATTTGCCGGCCCGCTGCTCCCGGTACCGTTCCCAGCACCGCACCTCTCGCAGCCGCTCTAGACTTCGAGCCTCCAGATCCCGGTTGACCTCCCAGCACCGCTCTGGTCGCAGGTCCCGGTCTCGTTCCCGGTACCGGTATGGCACCTGGTACCGCTCTCCAGTGCTACATACGGAAAGGTCATTTAGAGATCTAGACCCTTCCCAGGGGTTTTCAGCGCCTCCTTGGCCATCTCGTCACACATCGGTATCTTCTGATGCGGACAGTGCTTCGTATGCTCAGGACCGTGACTCAGATGTGCCCGGCCGTGTCTTTCAGGAGACCCAAACCCAGGAACAGGGACCCCATCAGTGGTCATTCTGGACACTTTGGGCATACCATCAAGCCCAAGGTGTGCCTCCAGTGCCATCCCGCTCCGCACCATCGGAAGACTGGGTACCGGAGGCAACGGTCAGCTGCCCCCCTCCCAAGGGTACAGAGGAGGCTCTTATTCAGCCGGCGTGTCTCAAGTTCCACCTGAGACTGACGCTGCTCAAGAACAGGAGCCCACGCAGGACCCTCTTGTCCCTGGCCTTTCCTCTTCCTCCTCTGCAGATGAAGCGGTGGCAGGGACATCCTCCTCGGGCCCTTCTCCAATTGAACTGCAGGCACATCAGGACCTCCTGAGGTGGGTGGCCCTGAATATGAATCTTCAGGTGGAGGAGGTCCTGGAAATAGAGGACCCAGTGGTGGATATCCTGTCGGCTGACACCCCCGCAAGAGTGGCCTTGCTGTTTATCCGTACAACACAAGCAAACGCCGATACCATCTGGCAATCTCCAGCATCTGTTATGCCCATGGCCAGGGGAGTTGAACAGAAGTACATGGTACCCTCTAAGGGGTATGAGTACCTGTACGTGTACCCTCCTCCCTGCTCTCTTGTCGTACAATCAGTCAATGAAAGGGAACGCCATGGCTAGCAAGCTGCTGCTCCAAAATCAAAGGAGGCTAGGCGCATGGACTTATTGGGCCGCAAGGTATACTCTACTGGGGGCCTCCCACTTAGGGTGGCAAACCAGCAAGCCCTGCTCAGCTGGTACAATTATAACACCTGGACGGTGGTGGAGAAATTCAAGAAGTTCATTCCCCAAGACTCCCCCCCAGAGTTTGCTGCCCTTTTGGAGGAAGGGAAGAAGGTGGCGAGAACTTCTCTCCAGGCCTCCCTGGACGCAGCTGAATCCGCAGCCAGGACCCTGGTTTCAGGTGTCGCCATGAGGCGGATATCATGGCTTCAGGTCTCAGGCCTTCCACCTGAGTTACAAACCACCATACAGGACCTGCCCTTTGACGGTCAAGGGCTATTGTCTGAAAGTACTGACCCCAGGCTGCAGAACCTTAAGGACAACAGGGTCGTCATGCGCTCCCTCGGGATGCACACCCCGGCGACTCAGCGCTGGTTCTTCCGTCCCCAGCCTCACCGCACTTATCCCCCGCCTAGACCGAGACAGGGCTTCGGCAGAGGATGCGGCAGAGGCAATCGTAGATGGCGGTCTGGACCCCAAGGGGGCCAGAATCAAGGTCCCTCCAAACCACTTATGGGGCCAAAGCTAAACTTTTGAAGGTGCACCCCAGGACGGCGCACCAATTCCTTTCCAGGATCCTTTACCTCCCTTTTCCAACCGCCTCTCCTTTTTCCTCCCTGCGTGGTCCCAGCTAACTTCAGATCGTTGGGTCCTATGCACGGTGGAACTTGGGTACCACCTCCAGTTCATTCCCCCCCCCCTCTAGTCCCCACGCTCGTCCCTCTTCAGGGACCCCTCTCGCGAGCAATTCCTCTTACAAGAGGTGCGCATGCTCCTTACCATGGGAGCCATAGAGGAAGTACCAGAAGACGAAAAGGGGAAGGGGTTCTACTCCCACTATTTCCTAATCCCCAAGGCGAAGGGAGGTCTCAGACCTATCCTAGACCTGCGAGAACTCAACAAGTTAATGATAAAGTTGAAGTTCCGCATGGTATCCCTGGGGACCATCATCCCATCCTTGGATCCCGGAGACTGGTATGCCACCTTCGATATGAAGGACGGGTATTTTCCCATCGCCATTTATCCTCCACACAGGCGGTACCTCCAATTTGAGGCCAACCGTCAGCATTTCCAGTTTACGGTCCTACCGTTTGGCGCCTCTACAGCACCGAGAATATTCACAAAGTGCATGGCTGTAGTCGCCGCCTCCCTCTGCCGCCGCCGGATACACATCTTTCCGTATCTCGACGATTGGCTCATCAGAGAAACCTCCGAGACGCAAGTCACCCATCATGTAGGCATCGTCAAGGACCTATTCATACGTCTAGGCTTGATGATCAATACAGACAAATCCACTCAGGATAGACTTTATTGGGGCCATCCTGGACTCCAGTCTCGCCAGAGCCTGCTTGCCACCCACTCAGTTTCAGGCGATGGTAACAATTATCCAAAGCCTACAAAACTTCCCAACGACTTCGGCTCGCACTTGTCTTGGTCTATTGGGTCACATGGCTGCCTGCACGTTCGTGACCAAACACGCCAGGCTACGCCTCCATCCCCTCCAATCTTGGCTCAACTTGGTATACCACCCGGGCAGAAATGCCATAGATGTGATAGTCACCATTCCCCCGAGCATCCTAAGCTCCCTCGACTGGTGGCTGACGCCCTCCCTGGTGTGTGCAGGGATGCTTTTCCACCCACCCCAGCCTTCCATGGCCCTGACGACGGTCGCCTCGTGTCTCAGCTGGGGTGCCCACCTCGGACATTTTTGCACTCAAGGCCTTTGGTCATCTCAGGAGCTGGCCTTGCACATCAATGTCCGAGAGCTGAGAGCGGTCCGCCTTGCGTGCCAGGCATTTCAACAGCACTTACAGGGCCGCTGTGTCTCAGTGTTCACAGACAACACAACGGCCATGTATTACATAAACAAGCAGGGAGGAGCACGGTCCTCTCCCCTTTGTCAGGAAGCCATCCAGCTTTGGGACTTCTGTATAGCCCACTCTATAGACCTGGTAGCGTCTTTTCTCCCAGGCGATTTCGTCCAGACATTATTCATTCCGTTTTCCGGAAGTTGGGCTTTCCCCGTATAGACCTCTTCACTTCTCGCGAGAACAGGAAATACCAGATGTTTCTGCTCCTTCCAAAGCCTCTCCCTGGGCTCAATCTCGGACGCTTTCCTGATGCCGTGGACGAGCCAACTGTTTTACATCTTTCCACTGTTCCCGCTGGTTCACAGGGTCCTGATAAAGCTCCACAGGGACAGGGCTTGCTTGATCATGATCGCTCCAGCGTGGCCCAGGCAGCACTGGTACACCATGCTGCTCGACCTGTCGATAGCCAACCCAATTACCCTGCCTCTTTGCTCAGACCTCATAACTCAGGACCACGGCAGACTTCGCCACCCAGACCTGCAGTCCCTTCACCTCACAGCATGGCTGCTGCGTGGTTAAACCAGTCCAAGTTACATTGGTCTGCCTCAGTACAAGTACTCCTGGATAGCAGGAAACCTTCCACTCCACTTGGTCAACGTATCTGGCCAAGTGGAAGCGTTTCTTCTGCTGGTGCAAAACGCAGAATGTCACTCCCACTGAGGCCTCGATCCCCACCATCTTGGACTACCTCTGGTATCTCAAACAGCAGGGCCTAGCGATATCATTGAGGGTGCACTTGGCGGCCATCTCTACCTTCCACCCAGGGGAGAGTGGCCGCTCCGTGTTCTCACGCCCTATGGTTTCTAGGTTCCTCAAGGGCTTGGAGCGCCTATACCCCCAAGTACGAAGCCTCGCCCCAACCTGGGACCTCAACCTGGTTCTAACCAGACTCAAGTCTGCCCCATTCGAGCCGTTAGCAACCTGCTCGCTACTACACCTGTCCTGGAAGACAGCTTTCCTCGTAGCCGTTACATCGGCCAGATGAGTCTCCGAGCTCCGGGCTCTCACGATGGATCCACTGTATACTGTGTTTCACAAGGACAAGGTGCAGTTGCGACCACACCCGGCGTTCGTTCCTAAAGTGGTTTCGGCCTTTCATGTAAACCAGGATATCTTCCTTTCGGTCTTCTTCCCAAAGCCACATTCATTACAATGGGAGCAACAGTTGCACTCCCTAGACATCCGTAAAGTGTTTGCATTTTATATCGAGCGCACAAAACCCTTTCGTAAAATGCCCCAACTCTTCATCGTAGTGGCAGACCGAATGAAGGGCCTACCTGTCTCCTCTCAGAGGATCTCATCTTGGGTGACGGCGTGCATCCGTACTTGTTATGACTTGGCTCATGTTCCCTCGAGCCGCTCATTCTACCAAGGCTCAGGCTTCATCTGCCACCTTCCTGGCTCATGTACCCATCCTGGAGATATGTCGCGCAGCTACCTGGTCCTCGGTACACACCTTTGCCTCTCATTACGCTCTGGTTCAACAGTCCAGAGATGATGCAGCCTTTGGCTCAGCAGTTTTGCATTCTGCAACATCTCACTCCGACCCCACCGCCTCGGTAAGGCTTGGGAATCACCTAATTGGAATCGATATGAGCAAGCACTCGAAGAAGACAAGACGGTTACTCACGTTTGTAACTGTTGTTCTTCGAGATGTGTTGCTCATATCCATTCCAAACCCGCCCTCCTTCCCCACTGTCGGAGTAGCCGGCAAGAAGGAACTGAAGGGCCGTTGGGTCGGCAGGGGTATATATCCGGCGCCATAGTGGAGCCACTCCAGGGGGTGCCCAGCCGACCCACCGAGTGTTGCTAGGGTAAAAATCTTCCGACGAGCGAGCACGCGGCGCGCGCACACCTAATTGGAATGGATATGAGCAACACATCTCGAAGAACAACAGTTACAAAGGTGAGTAACCGTCTTTTTGAAGGTACATTGGTGGTGTTTACTCGTAAGATTGGATCTCAGTGAGAAAAATAACATGGTGGCTACAGCTGCCTGCTGTGTCCTATATAATATATGTGAAGTAAAGGAGGAAAAGTTGCTGCAGGCGTGAACAGCAGAGTTGGAGTATCTGTCTACTGAGTTTGAATGGCCTGACACAAGGGGTATCAGAAGAGCTCATCACAGAGCTATTTGGCTCAGGGAGGCTTTGAAAGAGCTCTTTAACAGCATCCCACAGTAATGTGTTGTGGTGTACTGTGTTCTACCTGGCTTTACAATTTGGGGATCTGTTAGGAATTGTGTTGTGCTTGGCATAAGTATAGGACTAAAACACTGTCAGTGTATCAATTAATTTTGTAGTGCTTGCTGTACATTTGATTATTACTCTGTTTTTCACTGATCCTGTGAGTTGTCACAATGTACAATAACAAGTAAGTGGGTGCTTTCACTTCTGTCAGGCATTTTGCAGCAGTTGTTTGGAATCAAGAAAGATGTTTTCCAAACAATAGAATGTTATTGAGTAACACAAACACTCACAGGTCAGTGCATATGAAGCTGGTTGTCACTGTCCCCAGTACGGAGTGGTAGGGGTAGGGATGTGGTCCCTGATGCCATGTAGACTATTGAGGTGTGTAGGGAGGTGCTATCCTGGAGTTCTCCATGGATTACAAGGGGAGGTGAGCCCATTATTGTTGAACCAGTTGGTCCACAAGAAACTGCAGCATCTGTCTTTGCTTCTGGACAAGCCCCATTATGTCCTGGTGCATCTCCTTCTCCTCCTCCTGTGCTTTTCTCCTGTCCGCTCTTTCCTTCTCCATACAGTCTGCGCTATTCATCCTCTAGGTTAGGGGTTCTCAAACTGGGGGTCATGACCCTTCAGGGGTCACAAGCTATCAGCTCTGTGGGGCTGTGTAGCAAGGCGAAGACTCGCTGCCATGGCACCTCCTGCTGGTCGTTGTGGGAACTAGCTCTCCAGCATCTGGAGTGCTTCCTCCTGACCAGTGTCTAGCCTGCCACTGGCACCGTATCCCTCCCAGACCCCTGTGCCCTTTACCTTGAGGTGCTGCCCCCAGCAGTAACCCACAATCTGGGTCTCCCCTCCCAGGGGAACCCCCAACCCTCTATCCTCACCTTGCCTCAGTGGCTACTGCCAGTCATCATCTAGACCGCACTCACTGGGACAGACTGCAGTCTGTAAACCACTCATCACTGGCAAGGCAGGTTTGGACCTGCTGCCTTTCCCTACAGCCCAGTACCTATTTTAGGCTTTGCACAAGGCCTGCTGCAGCCTGGAGACTTGCCAGGCCGGAGCTTCCCAGCTCCTCTTGCCTTTCCCCAGCACTTCTCTACCTCTGGTACCCTGTCTTTTCTCTCAGGAGCAGAGTAACTGCCCTGCTACAGGCTGACAGCCCCAAGCCTCCATTAAATTAAATCCCTACCCCATTTTTAATTTAAAAAGGGTCACACTCAGAGGCTTGGTATGTGAAAGGGTCACCAATACAAGAAGTTTGAAAACCACTGCTCTAGGTCCTCTGTTTTCAGTCTTTATGCAGTACTGGCTTGTAGGGTTTCAAATAATGTCATCCCAAGTGCTCCTCTTTCTCCTCCTTATCTGACTCAGGCATTCCACAGGTCTGGCTGGGGCACACATCAAAGCCACAGCTACAGATAAAACACACAGAGGTATCATCAGTATAGTTACGACAGAAAGTGAAAGTTAAGATTCAGAATCCCTTTCCTTTGTTCCCCATAAATTTTAAACAAGACATGCTTATTGACACTTCTGCTTTGGAGTGCTTGTGCACGGTGCTATTCATAGCACCAGCCATGATGAATATGATCCACCAGGGGTGAGATGAGGAGGGAATTGCTCAGTTGCATGAAACTAAGAGCACTGGGCAATAGCACAGAATATTGGCACCATTTTCCGCAGGCAGTGATGATTTTAGCCATTATCTCATTCCGAAGGGTAACAAAGATACAGAGAGCATAGCTGTTGCTGGTGCCCCAAAGCCCGTTTATTGGAATGGTTTCTGCCCAAGTTACTTTACGACGCCAGTTGGTGAAGTAAAGTGTTCTACAGCAGAGGATGAAATAAATCTGCCAACCCTAGAAACCCTCAGGAGAGGACTGCAAAATACCTCCGTGGAAGTTTCATTGAGATCTCTCAGGAGGATTCAAGGGACATCCCTGTGTACATAAACTGCTTTGCATGGCCCTCCTGCTTCACTTGACAAAGGAATGAAAAGCAAATAACTTTACCTCTCTTTGTTGTACCGCTACCTTTTCTAGTATGAGTAAATTAATGAAAAGTCTATAGCTGTGTTCTTCCCTCACTGTAATGCAAAATAAATTTGCACACTTGTCTGAGGTTTCTTCCCCTGCATCAGGCTGGGATTAAGTGGAGTGTGGTGGAGACTCAAACAGGTCCCGGCTTACAGCATATCTGGACCCCTTTGTCACATGTCCCCATCCTCTTCCTCTTCCACCACCTCCTCACTGTTCATGGCAGGATTCTGTAACTCTGGCTGCTCAGAGGTATCCACAGTGTTGTGTGAGGTTGGGGTGGGGTCTCCACCAAGTTTGGCATACAGATCTTTGTAAAAGTGGGAGGTCTGCAGCTCAGCACTGGATCAGTTGGCCTCCCTGGCCTTCTGATATGTCTGTCACAGTTCTAACTTTCATGTGTTACTGCAGCTGATCCCCTTCTGCATCCCCCTCATAGATGTCCATGTTCCTACAACTGGTCCATAGCTGTGCTTGCACAGTCTCTTCTCCCCACAGGCTCAGGAGATCCAATATCTCTTGTCTACTCCAAGCCAGAGCATGTCTGGAGCGTGTAGCCAGCATATTCAGCTGGGCAGTTGCATGTTACAGTGGAGAGCTGCTTAGGTGGCTTGCCCAGGTGGACAATTAGGAAATGGCTTTTAAAAAATTTGCAAGGTTTTAAAGAGGAGATTGGGGGCTCCTGTTCTCCATGACCTATGGGCAGTGGGGTTCACAATTGTGACCAGAGCTGTCAGTGTCTGGCATTGTGGGACAGCTTTCGCGCTTAGGAAGTGGTGCTCTTGTGTTGGTGTAATGGAGGGCTTACATCCGGGGAGACTAATTTAAGTGTCAACACATGCACACCTAGGTCAACACAAGGGGACTTACGTTGACCTAATTTTGTAATGTAGACCAGGCCCAAGATTCTAGGATTGTAACAATAGAAGTGACTAGACAATTGCCTTCGCCCACTGCAAAGGAAGTATTTCTATCCTAACTGTATCATCAAATGCCTGTGACTTTTTTTTTGTTTTTTTTATTTACTTTGAATTTTATAATAAAATTGCAGGTCTGATCATTTTTGGTAACCTAGAAACATTTTAAGAACAGAAGGCTAGGTAGCCCCCACATATGTGGTTATTTTTACGTTGGCTGTTCTTTGTCTCAGCCAGCCTCTGTTTTCTTATCTTTCATTAGGAATGTCAGTGCCTAAAGTTGGGCTCCCAAATACATATTTAGGCTCCTAAATAAATGTGACCTGATTTTTTAAAAGATGTTGAGCACCTGCATTTCTGATAAACTTCATTGAGATTTCTTTAGGAGCTGTATGTTGTCACCACCTCTGACAAGTAGGCCTGGTTTATTTAGGAGGCTATCCATAGACTCTGGAGTCTGTGTGTCTGAAGTTAGTTTTGGAAAATTTTGTCCTTGTACTTGCCTCATTAGTCATTCCTGGTAACGTATTTTGTATTACCTGTTGTGTGAAATTAATGTGTACCTGACTGATACAGATTCTTAATTTTATATCTTCTAGTTTCTAAACTCTGCTAATGTCTTAATCAACTTGATCAATCCAGTTAGTAGATTAGAAATGGCTGGTTTAAAAATCAATAAAGCTTTTTCAAAGCTCAATTTAATTTCATAGGAAGTGGGCAGTCGGCACCCAGCAGCAGTTTAACCTCTCCGAGCCACGTCAATCTGTCTCCAAATACAGTTCCAGATTTTTCTTACTCCAGCAGTGAAGATGAGTTCTATGATGCTGATGAATTCTATCAGAACAGTTCTTCCCCAAAGCGATGCATCGAGTAAGTAGTGAGAGAACACAGAGCCTTATTGAACAGAGTTTCTAGAAGTGTAAGAAACTATCTGTGTGGGTGTTGGGGAGTAATCCTGAAAACCTGGATGTGTTTTCTAATAATGGGCTCATGGTGTGTTTAGGTTTGGCAGGCTGGTCAGTGGACTAGTCAATTGATTATTATTTGATCACTGCCAAATGTTTCAGCAAGAATGCCCTCATGTAGCCTGTGGCTTGCCTTCTTTCGTTTTTTAGAAATTAATTTGATTGTGTTTTGCATTTTTCTGAGTTAAAAGAACCCAGTTAAGTTTTTTTAAATTAGGTATAAGTATTTAAGGCTAAGTCTATTGGAGACCATAAGATCTTACTCTTTTTTTGTTACTGTTCTAATAAATTAATGCTTTAAAATATTGACCTTTTTTTACATTATTTGACCAATATTTGACTTGTTAATTGACAAGTTATTTTTGGACTGGTTAAATGTCCAATGTGAGGTGTATTGCAGCAATTGGTAGATAACCATTGTCCTTCTTTTACTAACACCTCCATATTCTTTAAATTTTTGAATAATTTATATTTCCATTTACTCTTGCCATTTGGGGAATTTTGAAAGTAACTAACTTTTTAAAATTATTGCTATTCACCTTTGAGAAATAATAAATATATTTGAAACTGTCCTTTTTTGTGTGTGCATTTAGAATTTTTGTATGGATTTCATTGAGTCCCACTTGGGAGATTTTACCCGATCATTAGGCTACGTTCTGCTTGAAGTATTATGTGAAGCTGCATATACCATTCTAGCTTCTGAATATTCCAGTATCTTGTAATTTCTCCATAAATGCACTTCTCAAGTCATCAGCCCCCATGTCAATGTTTAATTTAGTTAAATCCTAATATTTTGCCCTGAAATAAATGTTCTGAATCATGAGAACTTGATCCCTTTCTGTAGCTCCTCAGGATCTGCAGCAGTCCTGTCTCGCAGCAGCACGGGAAGTAGTTTGAAACGCCCAGACACCACAGAATCCCTTAATTCTTCCATGTCTAATGGGACAAATGATGCTGGTAAGAGAATTGCATTAGCTCTTTCACTAGAAAGTTCTTCAGTACGAATCCAGGTATATTTAATGTCGTGCTTAATAAAAAGTTTCTAATAGCTTGTTTGTGCAAAAAAGAGGGTTCAGTCTCTCCCGTAATCTTAAGAGTAGGTGAGTGTTTCAGCACTTGTGAAAGTTTCTTTTTATTTATATGGTTAAATCCTAAAATATTTTTGTGATCCCTGTATTTTTCAATGAAACAATGAAGAAAATTCATCTGTATGTTAAATAAAATATGTGCTCTGTTAGGACTTATTGATGTAAGTTGTATTTTGAATGTATTTTGGAGGGGGAATATTTTAGGAAACATAATGAGCAGAGTGAACTTCTTTTTTAGATCTCTTTGATCCTCTTGATGATAGAGATGATGATGGTGAAGGAGAGTCAGTGGAAGAACATAAGAGTGTTATTATGCATCTTTTATCACAGGTTAGACTAGGAATGGATCTAACAAAGGTAAGACTCAAAGGCAGTGCTTCATGAAAAATCTGAATGCTGTGTTTATGTAATATTGTATTGGGTGAGGCTTTTAATGAATGAGGGTGTTTATTATGATATTACACTTCTGATACTATTGCAACTGTATATCTGTTGTTCTGATAAGTTGTAACTGTTTCAGCCTCCCTACAGATTACTTTTCCTGTTATTCCTTTAGTGGATCTGTCTCAGTGTAGAGGTGGGAAAGTAGATAAGTTTAATGCTGACAACACTGATTGAATTGTTAAATCCCATGAGCTGGGGAAACGATTTACCAGCAAAAGTGATCGTTTGCTCATTCTGAACCCCTGGATCATTTGTGATCCCCTAAACTACCCATGTAAAAGCAGCAAAGAGTCCTGTGGCACCTTGTAGACTAACGGACGTTTTGGAGCATGAGCTTTCGTGGGTGAATACCCACTTCGTCAGATGCATGAATACGAAGTGGGTATTCACCCACGAAAGCTCATGCTCCAAAACGTCTGTTAGTCTATAAGGTGCCACAGGATTCTTTGCTGCTTTTACAGATCCAGACTAACACGGCTACCCCTCTGACACTAAACTACCCATGGAGTTGGGATAAGAGAGAGAAGATCTGGAGAGGCAGTACCTTTCCTCCTGCCTCCTCTTGTCCTCATACCCCAAAGCAGAGATGCACAAGATCAAAATGTTCTTGTTAAATTAACAAGTGTTTGATCAGTTTCACCACTGCTGTTCAGTTTTAGGCACCTGTGAAACTAACAAGAATTATGTCCAGAACTTTGCAGTCTGTGGCATCGTGGCAGCCTATCAGGAGGACTGCTGAGGATCTGGGTAGCTCTGAGTCCTCAGCAGCTTGCAAGCCCTGGGAGAGCTGGCTTCCAGGCTCCCTGGCAGTATGCCAGGAAGTCAATATCCTTAGCAGCTTGCTTGACTGGCTGAAGGGGAGTCTGGGAGAACTGGCTGCAAAGTTGTGAGGCTCCTATCTTAGTAAGCAGCTGAGGTGCCAGTGGACAAACTGGCAGGAAGTCAGTTCTATTGGAAATTCCTTGGAATCTGTTTCTGTGAAAGGATTTGATTCCAGTGAATCAGGAAATTCTGATGAATTTTTCCATCCAACTCTGTGTAACACCAAACGTGTGGCTAGATGCTTAAATAATCCATGATTTCCTGTCTCTCATATCACAGCATGGGAGTGGAGTAGAGAAGCAGTTTATCCTCAAATGCTTTTGTTAATATAATATAGCCTTAGTTTCATGGCACCGATTTGAGCGTCCACAGTACGTTTTTGGATCATATATTTAAATTTTTGTAGTGGCTGTATGACAAATTTATGCACTTACCCTTTAAATGTGAACTGTTTTTGCATGTATGTAAGATAGTGTTGTTAACAACACTATCTCCATTTGCTAGTGATATATAGAGGTCTGTTTTGCTTTTATTTCTTTTCGTACAAAGCTTTATTTACCTTTATTGCTCAGTAAGTCAGTGTTGGTTCATCTTTAATTCCCTTCGCTAGTTCCCTGAACCTGATGGGTTTTTAGCAATATGTCAATACTGTGGAGTTGGCGTTCTCTAAATACTAAAATATTAATGTTCTAAGAGTTTTGAGGTATTGTACTTTCTTCGTCCGACGAAGTGGGTATTCACCCACGAAAGCTCATGCTCCAAAATGCCAGTTAGTCTATAAGGTGCCACAGGACTCTGCTGCTTTTACAGATCCAGACTAACACGACCACCCCCTCTGATACTTTCTTCAGGTGGTTCTCCCAACTTTTATTCTGGAAAGAAGATCACTTTTGGAAATGTATGCTGACTTTTTTGCACATCCGGACTTATTTGTGAGGTATTTGATTTAAGTACAGTATTAATCAGTTCTGATATTGCCTTGTGCAGTTTCAAGAGTATATGCTTTCTGTTTTGAAGAATGTTTGATCTTTATCCAAACTATGAAAAGTGCATCTATATACCATCTAGTCTGCCTTTTGTTTTTCAAAAAGCTTTTCTCAATCTGAGTTTAAAGAAAGAAACACTGGAGTCTTGATTTTATGTCTTACTCCTCTTTCGAACAGCAGTGACTTACTTCAGTGTTCAGTAATGATGATACTTTTTCCCTCCTGTAGTATTAGTGACCAAAAGGATCCAAAGGACCGAATGGTTCAAGTGGTTAGATGGTACCTCTCAGCCTTTCATGCGGGAAGGAAAGGATCTGTTGCAAAAAAGCCTTACAATCCCATTTTGGGCGAGATCTTCCGGTGTCATTGGATATTACCAAATGCTGAAAATGAAGATAATATGGTTAGTTTTGTGGTGGTGTTTTTTACTGCTTAGAATGTGTGCTAATAATTCCTCTAGTCTCTGACTAGAATGGCATGGGTTGGTACCGGAAGCAAACCATGTAAAAATATTGTGATTCCTTTCCTAATGGAAGTTTCCCCACCCTCCTTTTTAGGGCAGACTTCTCAAATGTGTGTTATTTTACAAACAAAATGTAATTTCAGTAGTTAATTTCTTAAGAATCCTTTGACATGCAGAAAGTATTCTGTGTTAATTCCGTCCAGTCCCCAGGATACATTCCTTGGTCTTAAGAACTGCAGATTTTGTCATTTTTCTAGCCCCTTGCAGTCTAGATCAGCAGCCTTAACAGGGTTTCCTCTTTACCACTTGGAGCCATACCTTTGACCCTAAACTGGATTCATTTTCCTCTTAGAAATCTTACTCATGATTTTGAAGGCTAGAGCATTTCATATTTTAAAATCTTTCCAAAGATCTAGATCCTGAGAGATGGTCAGAAATCCAGTTCTAAAACTCTCTCTTCCTCCTGCAGAGTGCTCAGACATGGCTGTCAGATAAAGGCCATGAACTGCAGCACTCCTCTGGTCACAAACACAAAGACCAGCTCTGTTGTCCAGTCAAAGTCTGGGCAAGCTGGGGAAGCGCAGCCTGGAGCATTCTGATGTGTCAGCTGTGTGCATGGACTAAAGGCAGCAAGACACCCTTCTGCTGCTAGAGGAAAGGCTGCAGCAGTTTAAAATGCAGCATCTCAGGTTCCACGAGTGCCAGCTTCTTAGATCCTCCTAGCTCACCCAGACTTCCCCAGCCTGGAAGGTATAAAATGTATCATAGGGGGGGTTAGATAGCAAGATGTAAACTCAGAAGTCATCTATCCTAGATATTTATGAGCCATCACTGTAATCCCTGAGCACCTTCCAAACACTATACATGTATCTATAATCAAAGTGATTCCAGAAATTGGCATGTTCTCCAAAAGGCCCAGCATCAGTGGGTTCATACCTTTCCTCTTCAAACCAGCAAACCGACAACTATGTTGAAGCTGCACCATGTTAGGATTCTAAAATTGTGTTAAGTGATGGATAGTTCTCATTAGAAGCTACTTCAATGGACCATGTCACAGATATTTTTGAAAACTGTATGTACCATGTCAAATGAAGGCAACTCTTAACTTGTTTGCAGGAGCCTGTTTCAGAGGGACCAGTTCCTTGGGTTACCAAAAACAGTGTAACGTTTGTAGCAGAGCAGGTCTCTCACCACCCTCCAAGTAAGTTGTTATGCTACTGGAGTCTTATACTATTGGACAGGAACTGATTAACAGTGATGTCAGTTTTTAAGTTTTGACCTTGAATTAACATTTTCTGTTTAGCAGTGAATTTTCAGTCTGAAATTTCTCTCTCCTTAGACCATTTTTCTGGGAAGTAAATTGCAGAGTCTCGCTTTCTCTCCACCCATTTCACCTCCCCTGCAATATCTTGTAATTTATTTGAATGTAAAAATTGCTTCTAATTATTGTAAATGTCTTGTTATATTCTTACTTTTTTTTCTTCTTAAGTTTCAGCGTTTTATGCTGAGTGTTTTAGCAAGAGAATACAATTCAATGCTCACATCTGGACCAAGTCAAAATTCTTAGGAATGTCTATTGGTGTTCATAACATAGGGCAAGGTAAGTGTGTGTATGTAGTTTAAAAGGTAAACTCTTGCGTTAACATTAGTTTCTTAATGCTCAATTTTAATTGTGTAGAAAAAGCAGTTTCTACAAACTTCCTGCAATGTATTATTCATGCTCAGTAAATTACCGATGACTTGACCGAGTAGCTGCTGAAGCAGTCTTGTCGGTGGCTTGAGACCCAGGATCCATTTCCAATGCATCATGGACTCAGCTTGTCTCTGAGTGAGCCACTTTTCAGAGTTGCTGAATGTCCACACCTCTCATTGACAGCAGGAGGAATTATGGGTGCTCAGCCTCTCTAAAAATCGGGCCTTTAACCTCTTTATTTTTGTAATACTTAAGTTTCTCAAGTGCTTTGAGATTTTTATATGAAATGTCCTCGAAAAGTGCTGCTGATTATTAGTACAGTAGTAATTTGTTCTTTCTGACAGGTTGTGTGACATGCCTAGATTATGATGAGCACTATATTTTGACTTTCCCCAATGGTTATGGAAGGCAAGTAAATGCTATACCTCTTTTGTCTTTAAATATTTTTGAGATGGCAGAGAGCACCTGTTTCTTTTAAGTTTTTGAAAAGTGCAATTGTTTATCATTGCAGATCTATTCTCACAGTGCCATGGATAGAACTGGGTGGAGAATGCAGTATTAGTTGCTCAAAAACAGGCTACAATGCTAGTATTGTCTTCCACACAAAACCTTTCTATGGAGGAAAGAAACATAGAATTACAGCTGAAATTTTGTAAGCTTTTTGTTCCTCTTTCAGTCTTGCTCCATTTGTATAAATGCTCACAATTGTTTTTTCTTAGGAAGAGTCATTTGGATGGCTGTACTCAATATGTCTAACTACAGCAAAAGATTACATCCAGGTCCTTGTTCCCAGTTGTGGGCCACCAGATTAGTTTGGGCCTATCAAGTCAGATGATGTGCATTAGGATGGAAGGAAAGCTGCTTGAACCTGGATCTATGATGCCCTACTGCAAAAATGTTCCTGAATCCTTTTGCAGGAATAGACAGATCCTGCCTATATACCAAAATAGTTTAATTATATTTTACATATCTGGCAGCAAAACCTTTTATTATAGAAACAGTTATGCTTTAGTTCCACTCCTAAAAGATCTTTTCTGTAATGTTGCTGACGCAGAATAGCGTCTCCGTTTCACCCTGGGCCTCTGTACAGGGAGTCTAATAAAACTTTGATTTGTAGTTAAATTCAAGCTTATTGTGGTTGGAGACTGTGCACATGATCCGGTCACTGATGCTTTCCTTCCTCTATTTGTCATACTCACTTGTTGCATCATCTTAAATTAGATTGTAATCCCCTTCAGTACAGGCATTGTCTTACTTAGTGTTAAATCAGCACCTATCACAGGGGTGTGCAAACTTTTTGGCTTCAAGACCACATCTGGGTATGGAAATTATATAGCAGGCCATGAATGCTCATGGAATTGAGGGCTGGGGTGCGGGAGAGGGCTCTGGGGTGGGGCCAGAAATGAGTTCAGGGTGTGGGAGGGGGCTTTGGACTGGGGGCCTGGGACCAATGGGGTAGGAGGGGGATCAGGGCTAGGGCAGGGGTGCAGGCTCTGAGTGGCACTTACCTCAAGCAGCTCCCGAAAGCAGCAGCATGTCCCCCTTCCAGCTACTAGGTGTAGAGGCAGCTCTGCACGCTGCCCCTGCAGTTCCCATTGGTTGTGGTTCCTGGTCAGCTAGGAGCTGCCGGGCCAGCGGTTGGGGCAGGGGCAGGGGCAGCATGTGGAGCCACCTGGCTGACTGCACGTAGGAACTGGAGAGGGGACATGTCACTTCTTCTGGGAGCTGCGCAGAGCAGGGCAAGCCATAGAGCCCGCTCCCTGGCGGGAACTCGACAGTTAAATTAAAATGTCTGAAGGGTCAGATGTGGCCCCTGGGCCATTTGCCCTCCCTGACCTAGCATCATGGGGGCCCCAGTCCTGACTGGGGACTTTATTGTAATACAAGTAATTAAGGGGATGGAGGGAGGCTGACAAAGGGCTGTACATTAGATTGCTAGTTTGACTGTTTATGGCAATGTGTATATGAATGCGTCCTATTCTCTTAGCTGTACTTTCAGGCTGTCTGGGGTTTTCATAGGGTAGGCCTAAAAGCGTTAGACAACCAAATCTCATTGCATTTCAGTGGGATTTGGACACATTCACTCAATCTTCAGCCTCTGAAATGCCTGCCCTGTGTTACTAGTTTTCCACAAACTTTTTGTGTGTAGCTTTGTGAATTGAATTTAGTAATGTAGGGCTTGTCTAGATTAGGGTAATGTGCACTGGAGTAGACATGCTGCTCCAGATCAAAACCTGTTTTACACTAGCTCAGCTGATCTAAGAATTTGCACCAGTGCAGTTACACCCAAAAAAACCTGCTTCTTTCCACCCCCCTTTTTCCATTTGTAAAACAGAGATGCTATACTTCTCCCATCTCTATTGACACTTTCTATTCTTTACTTCAAGCACTGCCTTACTATTTATATGTATAGTACCTAGGACAAGAAGGACCTGATCCTGAGAGGGGGGTTGTAGTGCAATAATGAACTTAACTACTTTACTTTTTCTTTCATTTAGTTCTCCTAATGACAAGAAATCCTTCTGCTCAATTGAAGGTGAATGGAATGGTGTCATGTATGCAAAATATGCAACAGGGGTAAAGCAACTTATCTTGTTTTTACTCTTATCAGAAACAGTGTGTTCAGGTATTTGTGTTGCTGGCAAATCAGAATATGCCATTGCATTTTGTTATGTATATTTATGGATGGGAAATACTGACTTTGTATGCTAAGGGACTACAGTAGAAGTTTCACTCCTCATTTTTATAAATGATGGCTTTAGGTCAAAAGTAAAGAGTGGAGCACCTGAAAGTCCTTTACTTCAGTAGTTAAGATGTTAAAAGCACAGGGAGAATGCTCATGTGAAGCTGCCTGTAACTTCATAAGTGTTGTATAATTTTTTTCACACTAGATTAAAATTACCTTGAGGGTAGTTGATGGCTGTAGGCTTTTGCTACAGAAATCTGTAAGAAAAACTTGAAGCAAGAAACAGAGCTTTATCTGTCCTCTGCCAGGAAATGTATTGTATGAACAAAGCCTAGACTAAACTTTAATTTTTTCCTTTATTTTTAAACACATTAACAGCAGAATAACGTTCTCTCTTTAGGAGAGTGTAGTCTTTATAGATACTAAGAAAATGCCTACAATTAAGAAGAAAGTGAAGAAACTGGAAGACCAAGAGGAATATGAATCTCGCTGGTAAGAGCTTCATTAAAGTGACAGCTGAAGGCTTATCTTGTTCATATGTCTGAGGATTTTTTTTTTTATTTTTTAGAAATAATCTTCTGTAAACTAAATTAAATTTACCCAAACTATACATACTAAGCAGCACTGTGGGGCTATAGCTGATTGATTAGTTCAATGACTAGTTCAGGTGCTAAATTTAAGTGTCTCCCAAATAAGTACAAATGAACCTGAACTGAGACCTCAGAATTCTTTGATTTAGTTGTAGCAACACATTAAAGGCCTTACAGATTTATTTAGTGATAAGATTCAGTAAAAATGTTTCTATAGCCTAGTAGCACTGCTTCCTCCCCTAGACCAACATTTGAAAATAGCCTCTATTTCTTTAGCCTATGGAAAGATGTAACTTACAACTTAAAAATCAGAGACATTGATGCAGCCACAGATGCAAAGCACAGACTGGAAGAAAGACAAAGAGCTGAAGCTAGAGCCAGAAAGGAGAAAGAGACATCATGGGAAACAAGGGTGAGCTTTTACTCAAATGTAAATCTGAAAGGCTTTTATCCTTTAAACCAGGGTTTCTCAAACAGGGGTTGCCACTTGTGTAGGGAAAGCCCTGGGCTGGCCAGGCCAGTGTGTTTTACCTGCCCTGTCTGCAGGTCAGGCCATTGGGAGCAGTGAAACCCTGCTTTAAACTGTAGTAGTAATAACAAACACCAAATATATGGTTTCCTTTATCAGCAGCCTTGATCTATGTTCTACCTCATTCTTTTCCATAAAAACATGCATTTAATTATCCCCTTATTTTCTTCTAGTTATTCCACGAAGATGGAGAATGTTGGGTTTATGATGAACCACTACTGAAACGACTTGCTGCCACTAAACATTAAGTGGTTATAAAAACCTAAAACATTCAGGTCTTGGCTTTGAATTTTATGACTATCAAGTACTTATTTTAGAGATCCTGTCCCCTCCAGTTACAGTGGTTCCTATCTCAGGGATACTGGATTTAATAATGCAGATAAGACATTTCCTGCTTTAATTGTTCAACTATTTGACAGTCACATAGTAGCTTTGGACTTTATTCAGATTGTGTATTCAAACAAACTTCAAAGACATGATGGCTGAGTCCTCACCCATTCTTCAGAAGCATCCACTTGGTATAACCACTGTAAAAGGACATAGTTGGTCTCTGTTGCATAATATTCTGGGGGCGTCTACATATATAAAAAAACACAAGACTTCACTTATCAAAACTGTTAACTGGATTTAATTGTGTAAATATGAGGATTCCTTTGATTGGACAGTTTATTAGAAATCTACATAAATGTTATCTGCCACCTGTATGATAAGAATCAAACCTTTTGACATTTCTCACCCAAAATAATTTTTTTTAGAAATTAAAATGTAACCATAGACTACAATTGAAATACTCAGTGTATCTTAAAGCTTCATAAAATAGATTTTTCAAACTTCTTATGGATTTGTTTTTATTTCATAAAAACTTTTTACAGCAAGACTGTTTTGAAACTGTGCTATTATAAAAATCCAGTACACTTTAAAATGGAATTGAGGTGCTTTAGAAAAGTGATAAGGACTTTGTAGCTAAGTCATGTAAAGTGCTTTTGAAAGTTTTACCCAGCATCAGTGTTCTCACCATATGTGCAGTAGTTAGGCTCTCAATTTTGCTATCTGGCTGTGTGTGGGTTGAACAGTGTTTAAGCTTAGAGGAAACATGAAATAGGATAGTAACAAACTCAAAATGATGATTCTGGTGCTGTATAGAATCTAGTCAGATTCATCCCCTCCTGAATTAATTTGTGTAGTCATACAGTGCTATGGGACCTCTTGGTAGACTTGTACCTTACTAGAAATCTAACAGCAGCTGATAGAAAAGATTACTTGTCTTTCCCTTGCCACTTGCTTTGATTCTGGAGGCTTCTTCTCTGCCTCACTGCAAGTGGAGCCTTAGCCTCTGTCCATGGCCTTGTTTGTCCTCCCTACATCTCTGTGGTGTGCTAACAAGTGATTACTTTGTCCTCCCAACTGATATTAGGCTGTTGCACTCTGCTTCACAGCAGTAAGCTGAATTTTTACAAGCATCAATAAATTTCACTTCACTAGCTCTCAGTAGCTTGGGGCTATAGGATGTGATAAAGTGGCATTTACACCAGACAACTGCTAATCCTACAACTGATAAATTAGAGCCTAATCCTATATTAGCATATAACCAGCAACTACTCAGTTACTGCTTATGATGAAATTTAAATGATTTATGATTTGAGTTAAGCCTTGCATTTGAGGTAGCTATAAATTAACACTCTTAAGTGGCCCATTCACTACACACAGCAGTAATAGATCTGAAAAAGGTGATAAGACTGTCTTTAATATACAGTGGCCTGGAGAGAAAATAGACATTTTTATTGAAATATTTGTTATAGGAGTATGCACTGGAGGTATCTAATGAAAGCTAACCAATTCTTTCAGTAATTATTGCACAGTTCACTTTAGCATTCATGCTGAACCATCTGTAAACTTTTAAACTAATGCTTTGTGTAAATTAACACCATGCAGTTACAGAAAATAGCCTAATAAAATAAAGGCAAAAGACGGACAAGAGGTTATTTAAGAATTGTTTTAGATCAGGAATATTTTCCTTGTAACAGCTGTAAAAATTAAGTTGTTCCAGCTTTCAAAAGAGGGTAAGGAGTTAAGATCTTACATTAGTTAGAGACTAAATAATTTAAATTACACTACTGCAGGGCAAGATGACATTTATTTTAATATTTTATGGTAAGGGAGAACATTCAGAGCTGATGTATAAGCTTTGATGTCCTTGATGGAAGTGGTGTTAGTCATCAAGGAGGAAGGAGGTAAGAAAGTTAGCTGAGGTATTTCACCACATGAGGAGGTCTGATCATCAGAGACAGCTGGTACTTCTGCATCCCCTTCATGTTTTCCAAATCCAACCACCTGAAAAGCCAAAGGCCAGATTTTATCATCAACAAAACAGGAAGATTGTTTCAGTTGTCTCCCAGAGGAAAGCTAGAAGACTAAAACATAGTGATTTTTTCCCCTGCACTTTTCAGAGCTCAGTGTTAAGCATAAATTACTGTATTCTCTCAGGAGATAGATTTAAGGTAGTTACATGAATTGAAACTAGTTACAAACACAACTAGGGTCTAAAAATGGTGTTAAGTCTTTCTGGAAAAGACTAAGTGAGCAGAGATTCTAGAACTGCATCTACCCATACTCACATGTACACTGAGCACTTTGCTCTCACTGCCTCTATGAGCTTGGAACCAGTCCACCAGGTCTGCTTTTGTAAGGGATTTCAGAGCTTCAATCTAAAAATCACAAGAGAACACTTTTCAAACTGCTACGCACTAATCTCAAAAGCATTCTAATTCCCAACATTTAAAAAGCAATTTGCAGCCAAATGTATAAGCCTTGAAAGCAACAGTTCGTGGTGGAAACTAACAGGTTTAAGTGGAGTTGCTGTAAATTTCCACAATCTCTGAAAATAAAGTTTGTTGCAACAATCTGTTTCAAGTGTCAACATTAATTTCTGCATGGAGCTCACTCCTTAGCACAATACTTTCACATCTCATAAAACTCTAGGGCCCCCTATGGCTATCTAAAATGTGTTTGAATTGGTACTATTTTGTGATGTAAAGTGCCTGCTACAAAGAGGTTAAAGTTTCTTGAATAGAAGTTATTTGCAATATGAACAAATTCACTACCTCACAAGCAAGCCTGTCAAACAAATACTGTTGAGTCACCACTTCATTCCAGTTCCTATCCACTTCTTCTCCAAGATGGGAATCTTCACACTCTTTAAGCTTTATTAGAGCTGTGACCTGCATAAGAAAACCCCACTTAGTATTTCTCTGGAAAGAGCTGGGATTCTACTTCAAAGCCAACACTGAATGTGCTAAATCTAATATGCATCAGTCTATATCTGGGCTGTTTTAAATACTGAATGACAAACAGCTCTAGCGTCCATTGTATGAGGCTGGGTACCCACTAAGGCCACCTCCAGAAAAAAAATAGAGCCCTGTGACAAAGAGGAGTAAAAATTCACAGGAGAGAAAATCTGTCCAGTACTTAATTAAGCTGGATGCTACTGTGCACTGCAGCCACTTCCTGGAAACCAGGCAGGAGCCAATATTAATGTAGCTATGTACCTCCAATTTCTCCAAACAGACTGTATGTGCTGTTTGACTCTACTCCTTCACTAACTGTTGTTCTTATGTAGTTGCTTGGTCTCCCTTACCTGTGTACTGAATGCTTCTTCAGTCAAATGCTTGATTTTTTCTTCAAAGAAGGAAAGAAAATCTTCTATCTTCTTGTCAACCAATTCCGAACTGGAAAAAATAAGAATGGGTAGAAATAATAAAATAAATAGCACTCCAGTAAGTTGGGGAAGTCACCAATTTTGAATTTGGGAACTATACACTTAGGCCTAGTGGAAGAGAACATCCTCCTCCTTGCTGTGGTATACACAATGTGCAGACATTTCCATTTTCCAAGTTTCTTCCAGGCCTTGAGAAATAAGGTAAAGATAGCTAGGAAAGTCACTGCTACTCCTATATCAAGCAAGAGATTATTAATGCTTGATTCAGCATCCGTCAGTGCAGAGACAGTGTTACCAAAAATAGTTCCATTTCAGATGGGGACACTGAAGCAGAGGAGGTAAGAATACTAGCTGTTTAACTATTGAGACATTAATATGCAGTTCCTCTGACCCTACTGGACCAGCTCAAAAACCTGTAAAAGCAGCCCTCCAGGGCTGGCAGTTTCTAAACATGGACATATCCAGCTGTCCTATATGTGGCTAAATTGTTGTCACCAGGAAAATAATCTCACAAAAGAAAAAAGTCATTTTTCAGATTTTTGTCAAGCAGAGCTGCTGCAGAAGAATAGACTATTAGCTCCATCATGGTTCAAAGAAGCATACTGCATAGTTGAGACTAGATTTGTTTTATTCAGTGAAAGCCACCTATTGTCATACACCAGATCAAATGTAGCTCTAGCCATGAGGTCAGAAGTCAGTACACACACACACAATAAACCATCTACACTTTTTTTTTCATCTTGATTCAACTGTTCTTAGACTAGGAGATTAAATCCATACACAGTCCATCTCCCTATCATTAAGGCTAAGATTTTGTCATGGTTATTTTTAGTAAAAGTCAGACAGGTCATGGGGCAATAAACAAAAATTCATGAAGCTGTGTCCTGTCTGTGACTTCTGCTGCTGCAGCTCCATGGTTCCCCCTCTGCTTAGGGCAGCTGGAAGCTGCAGGGTGATCATTTTTCCGAAAGAGAAAATGGGACACCCCACTGCTCACCTGACCTCTGTTCTCCCTCTCCCAGTCCAGCAAGGTTAGCAGTTGCTGAAACCTTGCAGGGGGCCGCTGCCTATTGCCAAAGCCCTGCCAGGGCCCCACTGACTGCCAGCTCTAGAGTCCTGCAACCCCTGGGGCTGAAGCAGAGAATCTTCAGAATCTGTGACCTCTATGACAAACATCCTCACCTCTCCTACATTCTCTAGTGCTTTGTACAGCTTAATTTTAAATAAATCTCACAGTGGGGATTCCACCACCTTCCTTAGGATATTATTTCATAGCCCCATATATCTCACTTTCTATTTCTTCATCACATCCTATTTACTTCTTGCATCATCATAAATACTCCACTCATTTTCAATAGTGGCAATATTTAAATTCTTCAAGAGCTTTCCCCTATAAGTTAGTATCCATAAGAAGAATGAAGGGATCAAAGAGAGAAATGTTTGTTACTCCTAGCAATAGTTCTATCAAACCAGTGTTAACATCCTTCCCTTCATCCTAGTTTGAATTCTGATTTGGAATGCTGCTTCACTTTTGCCAGCAAGGAATTGTGAGCTCTCCTCCGATGTGGAGCTCACCAGCTATCCATGCCGTATCGTTACCAGCTCCTGCTTATGGTCTCAACTCAGCAAACATATAAGCACATGCTTAAAGTTATGCCCTATACTTAACTACTTTGCTAAATGAGGCTCTAGATCATCAATGTGTTTGGAGCTACATCTGAAAGGCTTAACTACGGGACAGAGTGCAGTGACCCCACTTGCTAAGCCAGGTGCTCCAGACAGGCAACATTACACCTGTAACTCCATTGGCTTCCAATTAGTTTTTGGGTGCGTTTCAAAATACTGTGTGTGTTATATAAAGCCCTATATGTTGAATCAGACTCAGCCCAACTTCTGAGTTTAGGAAAGAGCACCTATTCCATCATAACAGTTGAGTCCCTCTGGGATGCTCTCCGATCGTCCCTAGCTTTGAACACTGTCCATGTACCAGCTTCCCAGAGTGTTCAGTGGAGGAGGAGCTCCTTGTCTCTGAAATTTTCGTCTTCTATTTGTGCTCAATTGACCTTCAGGAGACCATGATGGCCCATTTGGCTGTGCGCTTGCATGGTTGTAAGCAACTATTACTTCACCCAAAATATGCAGAGGTTAGTTGTGAAGAACCACAGAATTCAAAGGGCCCCAAGATGGAATCATTAACATGCCGACCCCTCTTAAAATGGGTAAGAGACTTACTTGTACTTTGTTGCTTGTGTTGCTACAGTAACAGAGAACCCGAGGATCCCAGATGTATTTCTACAGGTAGGGTACACATGATAGCTTAAACCAAAAGGAGAAAGTCATTCCACTAGTACAAGCCATTTTACATTTACCATAACTATGAAATCAGAATATTGTTTATAGTTGGACATAAGGTATTAGCAAAGAGGTGTCTATCAATGCAAAAGATTCACTCTGGAACAACAAATCAAATGTCTTGCATCAAGTGGTCTGGGCTTTTTCTCGTTCAGCAAATCCTCTTTTGGGCTTTGTAAGATGCTTAGCAGAGGACTCGTGTACTGAGAAATCCGGCAACCCAGATCTGTGAATGTGCAAGAACCCCCATAAAACAGGTACTGTGCAGTCAGGGTTAATGGGGTCTCTTAGTTCACACAAAAGGGCCTAAATAGAGGGGGATGCACCTGCAGTTGTGACAGGAGTTAATTCCAGCTCAGCAGACCCCTTGCATAAATGCTGTGGGAAAGCTATAGTAGTGGCTACTTGGGAGAGAGTGAGGGGAGGTTATTTTTGAGGAAGTCTAGCTCCACGGTCCAAGTCAATGTTGATCAAGCTAGAGGGAAAAGTCTTCTGCTTAGACAATTTACATTAACTTCTGGTTATGGACTCTAACCTGGATTACAAGACTTTGCTGACTGCAAACTGTTTTTTTTGTCAGTAACTTGACAGCAGCTTTACTTGGCATAACCTTGCCATTTTTCAAAGGGCACCAAAGCAATTAAGTTAAAGATGGTGTCAAAAAACGCTGCTGGTTTTGGTCATGGTATGTTACACTGTACTGGCAGGAGTAGCCACCATGCAGTATGGAGTTTCTTAGTACAGATGGGACTCAAGCACGATAAAGCTGAACAGGAGCAATACCCCAATACAGCTGACTTACCCAAGAGTTTGCTTGGTTCGCAGGAAGTCAAAGCAAGGCTCCTCCATGTGCATCTGAAATACAGCAGGAGTTCAGTCAGAAGGCATTGCTACTTACGGCAGCTTTGGTTTAGGGTTGGTACAAAAATATGATCAAAGATCAGAACAAAACAAACAAACAGTGGAAAGACACTAAGGCCAGGTCTGCACTACAAACTTACATTAGTACAACTGAATATCCACACCCCTGAGCAATGTAGGTATACTGATCTAACTCCACTATAGACAGGACTATGTAAACTGGACAGCTGCTTCTGTTGACATAGCTACCGTTTTTGGGGGAGGCAGATTAACTACGCTGACAGGAGAAGATCTCCCATTGGCATAATAGCATTTTCACTAAAAAACGCTACAGCTGTGCCACTGCTGTACTGTAATCTGAAGAGAAGCCCTAAAGCCTCAATTTTCCCCATATTCCAGAGAGGAATGAAATAGCTCATTTGGGCTGGCCTGGTATCAGTGTAAAACACACACACACACACACACACACACACACACACACACAGGAACTAAAAGGCTAATTAAAGCAGATCACAGGCATGTGTGTGTCTCACTTATGTTTCATTTTCATCTGTAGCATTGTATTGACAGCAAAACAATGTCAGGGGCAGGACAGAAGTGTCGCTTCTCGGGGTGCATGTTAATAGCACTCAAGATTTGTTAGGAAAGGAGCAAAAACTTACCACAAGCAGCTCCATAAGGGTGTATTCTCGTAAACTCCTAGCCCCAGACTAAAAGAAAAAACAATTGAAAACACTTTAGCGTTTCTCATGGAAAGAGAAGAGCTATGGGTCTAAGTCACTAGAATGGCCTCGTTAAGAGAAAAACGATTCAGGATGGATTTCAGCACTAAGCACACATTGCAATTTGCAACAAAAAAATCCAGACTTTCTGGCCTCTGATGTGTGCTCAAAACAGCCCCCTGAGCGAAAGACAAGGGTCTGTGGCACAATCATGGGACAATCACTACTCTGTGGGTGAAAAGGCAATTTCAAGGTAATCAAAGAACACGCAGGCAGCAGCAGGCACAATCAGGGAGGAAGGCAATATCAAGATGGAAGAGCATGGAATATGCCTGCACAAGGCATAATAAATCTAGAACTCACACAAAGTTATAAAGACTATAACTTCATTAAGCAAGTTTTAGTAACTTGGGTCTTGCTCATGGAGATTCTGTTTATGGGCTTGCTAGAATTCAGAACATATTCTAGAAAATAATGGTTGGAGAATTGTTGTGCAGTCTGGATTAGGAAAGCCATCAGCATAACAAGTAGCAGCAGTCCCCAAAAGGAAAACACATTAGTATACTCAAATGCTTAACACATCACCTGATAATAGACTGTCACTTCAGAGTTGGCATCACCTTTGTTAAGGGCTTTCACCTTGCACAGTAGGTGTGTGTTTGGCAGGTCTACCACCCGAAATTGAACAGGACACGGGTGCAGTAGGGGAAAGAACTGCAGCTTTCTAAAGAGAGTCCAAACAGCAAAGCATCAAATACTCACCTTCCCACTCCTTAAACCAAAATAAAGAACCGAAGTTCATATTCCAGATGCCTCAAGTCAAATTAGCATCAATCCCCTCCCGCTCCCACAAATTATAAACACCTCTTTAATTGCCATCAAAACCAGATTTCTGGAAAATAATGACAATAGTTTCCTTTTTTCAGAAAAATGTAATTCCAACTATTTCCAACATTCTTTCCAAGCCCCCCCACCACCAAAAGTTAACCCAGGTTCATAGCTTTGTAATATATATTTGTAATATAGCTCCCACTTGTAAAAGGTGAGAGAGAGAGAGTTAAAGAGAAATACTCACTGAACAACATAATTCAAAAAATCTTTTGATTCCTAAGAGAGAAAACAAACAGTTTTACTCTGGAGAATGGAATTATTACCCCTTTAGGTATCAGCCCCAATATATACTACAGCCATCCAGAAAGGAACCAGCGAACACAGAACTGTCCAATCCTCCCCAGCCTTGCCACACATTACAGCATTTTGGCCAGAGGTTAACAGCACAAGTCACTTCCTCCCCTACAACGTTACAGTACAACATGATCTGTGTTACACTGTGCAATGAAACAGACATCTCTAATCCAGTCTCTTCCTTGGAAGTTTGTAGCCTCTCAGGGCAATGTGGAAGCCAGAAAAGAGGAAACTAAATGTGAGAAATGTCTTGGAGAATCTGCTAACAGATGTTCACAGAAGTAGTACTAGGTAAGTGGGAATGCTATGTAGAAGCAGCATGGGCACCTGCTGAGGCAGTGCCAGCAAACAAGAGAGAAACAGCAGAGCTTATGGTATGTCTAAACTACCTGCCAGATCAGCGGGCAGCGATCGATCCAACGGGGATCGATTATCACATCTAGACATGATAAATCAACCCCCGAGCCCCCTCCCATCAACTCCTGTACTCCAGTGCCATGAGAGGCGCAAGCAGAGTGAACGGGGGAGCGGCAGCAGTTGACTCACCGCAGCGAAGACACCACGGTAAATCGATCTGAGTATGTCAACTTCAGCTATGTGAATAATGCAGCTGAAGTTGCATAATTTAGATCGATTCCCCGCCCCCAGCACAGACCAGGGCTCACTGTGTGACTGCAGGGCATCCAGGGTCCTAGCAGTTCTTTAACTCAAACTACAGCACAAACTACTTAGCGCAAAATACGTTGTGAACAGAGACTCTGTAAGAACCATGGTTAAATCTCAGCTTCCCCTACAATCCATCAGCCCACATGGCTATGTTTGGATCCCCAATCCCCACCAATACACTAGTGAATTTCCCAAAAGGCTCAATAGACTACAGATAAACTGATGAGTACAAAGTGAAGGCTGCAAGTTTGTTCCTCAGTGGCCACCCGTTTGTGACACTGCATGGATGGGGACAAACCGTGCTGTATTCAAGTTTTAAAAAGCCCATTAGACTAGGTCAGGCCTATGGCTGGATCAGACAGTCCTCACTGGACTTCAATAGCAGTTGTGAGAGAGTAACAATAGTAGTACTGGGCCCTGGAGACACAGTATGACATCCTGTCACACACAGGTTGTATCTGCACTGACAGCTCTAGGGAACTCTTCCACAGGTGCACAAGCACTGAAGTGTTTAAAACACCATGTCATCGATACCCGGAGTTAAAAAAAAATATATGACTGAGTTCATTTAGACAACACAGGGATAAAATCACCAGTGGTCAGTTCTACATTAGCTGTCCCATGGTGTTAACGGGAGCTGCACCTATGTGAGATATCCTCAAAACTGCCCGTACAGCCAAAGCCATAGGCTGGTGAAACAGGGCTTGTGCCAACTGTGTTTAATCACTTTCTCAATTCAAGAATTTATGCTTCAGCTGCGGAAGTTGGTACTCACTCTGCTTGTGAAGTTTCCTTGTACAAGACCCTCTACATAGAGCTGAGATTTGAAAGTCTTAACAAAGGATGAGAGAGACTCGATGGAAAGGCCCTTCATTAATGTCTCATATTTATCTATCATAGACCATCTGCCATGCTCCAAAATTAAAAGACGCACGTTTCTGTAACAAGAGAAAAAAGTTATTTAATTCAAAATACGTTACCCACCGGTGATTTAGAACCCTTAACTTCTTAAACCCAAGATCTTTGACAAGCAATATTTCAGCTAATCCTAACTAGAAATATCTAGTACTGATCAGTCTGCCCTGGGACTTCAGCCCTGCTTCAGCTTCAGAATGCCTCAGGTAACCTGGGATCTCTGCAGCCCAACTGCTCTGGGCTGTCCTTGGGGAAAAGATGTAAAGCCTGCTTCCCACAGTAACCTCTTTAAACAGCTTTTGTTGGGGTGTGTTGTGATGCACAGACTACCCTTTCTTCTCTAGCTCACCGATATAGGTCTTTTTTTTTCCACAGCAGGAGTTTTAACATGTTACTCGAACAGCTCTAAGTGGTTCACAACATGATCTGTCAGAAGCAGAACTGCATGTGGAAATATAGGCTATTAAATAAAAGTAGTATGCAGTGTTGTCGTCTTCGTGTCAGTTCCAGGATATTAGAGACATGGCGGGTGAGGTAATATCTTTTATTGGACCAACAGAGAGAGAAAAGCCTTCAAGCTACAGAGTTCTTCCTCAGGTCTGAGAAAGGTACTCAGAGTGACACAGCTTCATACAAGGTTGACAGACAGTTTAGCACAGGGATTCTGAAACTGGGGGTCAGGATCCCTCAGGGAGTCGGTCGCGAGGTTATTACATGGGAGGTCACGAGCTGTCAGCTCCACCCTAAACCCTGCTTTGCCTCCAGCATTTATAATGATGTTAAATATATTAACAAGTGTTTTTAATTTATAAGGGGGGTTGCACTCAGAGGCTTGCTACGTGAAAGGGGTCACCAGTAAAAAAGTTTCAGAACCACTGGTTTAGCATAAGTAGTTAGCACATATTCTAAGGGAACATTCAAGGTCAAGTGGCCCGCTAACACCCCTGTAATCACAGGACCAAAAGTGGGTTATAGATTGAAGAATTTTTGGGGACAACCCACAAAACCAATGATATACCCGAGATACACAGTGAAATTTCCTTATCCACACAGACAGCAAACTCCCTCACAAATTTACACCACCACTTTAACAACCCCCATCTGTTCATTAAACTCTCTGGAACATTCCTACACTAGCATCAACTTCCTGGACATCAGGATCAGCTTCAACAATGGAACCATATAGACAAAAATCTACAAGAAACCCACAAATCACCGCATCTACCGTCTCAGATCCAGTAACCACCCCAAACACATCAAGAAGTCTGTTATATACAGCCAGGCACTGAGATACCCCAGAATATGCTCCAAGGAGAAAATCTGGGATAGACACCTTAATACAGGTATTCTCAAACTTCATTGCACTGCAACCCACTTCTGACAACCACCTGAGCCCCGTCACTCACCACCCAGGGCCGAAGCAGAAGCGTGAGCCCTGAAACCAGGGTTAAAGCACTCTGGCTTCAGCTTTAGCCCTGGGTCCCAGCAAGTCTAATGTCAGACTTCACGACCCCATTAAAATAGGGTCACGATCCACTTTGGAGTCCTGACCTGTAATTTGAGAACTGCAGCCTTAAACTTAAAACTGCCTTCATTAAACAAGAACACTCCCCGAGAGAAACAGACTGCATAATGGAACGGGCCACCCAAATACCTGAGAACCCTCTTAAATACAGAAATTTGGGGAGGGGAGGGATAGCTCAGTGGTTTGAGCATTGGCCTGCTAAACCCAGGGTTTCAAGTATCAGAGGGTAGCCGTGTTAGTCTGGATCTGTAAAAGCAGCAAAGAATCCTGTGGCACCTTACAGACTAACAGACGTTTTGGATAACCAAACTTCTATACAAACGGACTTCACTAGAATAAGACAGGAGATCTACATTACTCACTTCACCTCTCTACAAAGGAAAAAGGACTGTAAGCTGTCTAAACTCCTAACTGCCACATGGGGCCACAACCGTGGTACCCCTAACCCACCCAGCAATATCGTCAATCTATCCAACTACACACTCAGCCCAGAAGAAAAGTCTGTCCTATCTCGGGGACTCTCTTTCTGCCCTGCCACCCCCACCAACATGATACAGTTCTGTGGCGATCTGGAAGCCTACTTTCGCCGTCTCCGACTCAAAGAATACTTCCAGGACAACACTGAACAGTGCACTGATACACAGGTACCCTCCCACCAACAGCACAAGAAGAAGAACTCCACATGGACTCCTCCTGAGGGTCGAAATGACAGTCTGGACCTATACATTGAATGCTTCCGCCGGCGTGCACAGGCAGAAATCGTGGAACAACAACATCACTTGCCTCACAACCTAAGTCGTGCAGAACGCAATGCCATCAGAAACCACCCTGACATCATCGTCAAAGAGGCTGATAAAGGAGGTGCCGTTGTCATCATGAACAGGTCTGACTACCAAAAGGAGGCCGCCAGACAACTCTCCAATACCAAATTCTACAGGCCACTTCCCTCAGATCCCACTGAGGAATACACTAAGAAACTACAGCATCTACTCAGGACACTCCCTACACTAACACCAGAAGAAATCAACATACCCCTAGAGCCCCAACCAGGGTTATTCTATCTACTACCCAAGATCCACAAACCCGGAAATCCTGGACGCCCCATCATCTTGGGCATTGGCACTCTCACTGAAGGACTGTCTGGATATGTGGACTCTCTACTCAGACCCTATGCCACCAGCACTCCCAGCTATCTCCGTGACACCACTGATTTCCTGAGGAAACTACAATGCATTGGTCACCTCCCAGAAAACACCATCCTAGCCACCATGGATGTAGAGGCTCGCTACACAAACATCCCACACACTGATGGAATACAAGCTGTCAGGAACACTATCCCTGATAATGCCACAGCACAACCAGCTGCTGAGCTCTGTGCCTTTATACTTACACACAACTATTTAAAATTTGATGACAATATATATCTCCAGATCAGTGGCACTGCTATGGGCACCCGCATGGCCCCACAATATGCCAATATCTTTATAGCCGACCTGGAACAACGCTTCCTCAGCTCTTGTCCACTCACGGCCCTTCTCTACCTATGCTACATTGATGACATCTTCATCATCTGGACCCATGGGAAGGAGACTCTGCAAAAATTCCACCACGATTTCAACAGCTTCCACCCCACCATCAACCTCAGCCTGGACCAATCTACACAGGAGGTCTACTTTCTTGACACCACGGTGCAAATAAGTGATGGTCACATTAACACCACCCTATATCGAAAACCTACCGACCGCTATGCCTACCTTCATGCCTCCAGCTTCCATCCCGGACACATCACACGACCCATTGTCTATAGCCAAGCAGTGAGGTACAACCGCATCTGCTCTAACCTTTCAGACAGAGACCAACACCTACAAAATCTCCACCAAGCATTCTCAAAACTACAATACCCGCACGAGGAAATAAGGAAACAGATCAACAGAGCCAGACGTGTACCCAGAAGCCTCCGACTGCAAGACAAACCCAAGAAAGAAACCAACAGGACTCCACTGGCCATCACATACAGCCCCCAGCTAAAACCCCTCCAACACATCATCAAGGATCTACAACCCATCCTGGACAATGATCCCACACTTTCACAGGCCTTGGGTGGCAGGCCAGTCCTTCCCACAGACAACCTGCCAACCTGAAACATATTCTCACCAGTAACTGCACACCGCACCGTAACAACTCTAGCTCAGGAACCCATCCATGCAACAAACCTCGATGCCAACTCTGCCCACATATCTACACCAGCGACACCATCACAGGACCTAATCAGATCAGCCACACCGTCACCGGTTCATTCATCTGCACATCCACCAATGTAATATATGCCATCATATGCCAGCAATGCCCCTCTGTACATCGGCCAAACCGGACAGTCTCTACGGAAAAGGATAAATGGACACAAATCAGACATTAGGAATGGCAATATGCAAAAACCTGTGGGAGAGCACTTCAACCTCCCTGGCCACACTATAGCAGACCTTAAGGTGGCCATCCTGCAGCAAAAAAACTTCAGGACCAGACTTCAAAGGGAAACTGCTGAGCTTCAGTTCATCTGCAAATTTGACACCATCAGCTCAGGATTGAACAAAGACTGTGAATGGCATGCTAACTACAGAACCAGTTTCTCATCTCTTGGTTTTCACACCTCAACTGCTAGAACAGGGCCTCATCCTCCCTGATTGAACTGACCTCGTCATCTCTAGCTTGCTTGCTAGCATATATATACCTGCCCCTGGAAATTTCCACTACATGCATCTGAGGAAGTGGATATTCACCTACGAAAGCTCATGCTCCAAAACGTCTGTTAGTCTATAAGGTGCCACAGGATTCTTTGCTGCAAACCCAGGGTTGTGAGTTCAATCCTCGAGGGGGCCACTTAGGGATCTGGGGCAAAAATTGGTCCTGCTAGTGAAGGCAGTGGGCTGGACTCGATGACCTTTCGAGGTCCCTTCCAGTTCTAGGAGATTGGTATATCTCCAATTATTATCTTTAAATTGAATCTCCTTTGACCTCACACCCTGAGTTGTCACCTACCACCCCAAACTGGGACCCATATGGGATACTGAACAACTACAATCATATTTGATGGGGACCCCATCCTGAAAAAATATTTCCTGAGCCCCCTCTTTTGCCTTCAAACACACCCCCTCCCCTGCAACACACATCAGAAGTAAGTTCCCTATGGACCAGGACCCACCAAATCAAAGCAGCATCAGACCCCGGCAGAACAGGTGCAAAACCTGCAGACATACACCCCACAACACACCTTTAGAGATCCATGAGTCCCATCATACACACGTGTTATCACACGTGCTGTACATCATCCAGTGCAGTAAATGCCCCAACAACTATGTGGGTGAAACCAGACAAATCACTATGCTCTCAAATGAATTCACATAGGAAAAATGTTGAGACAATATCACCAGTAGGTGAACTCTTTTCACAAAGCAACGATTCTATTTCTAACTTATCAGTTCTCACCCTCAAAGAAAACCTGCACAGCACTTTCAAAAGACAAGCCTGGGAACTTAAATTCATAATTTTGCTAGACATTAAAAATCATGGTCTTAATAAAGACACCGGATTTATGGCTTAACAACAACAATCTGTAACCCACTGACTCCCCCCCTATTTTTGTCCTATGACTATCGGAGTGTTAACAGCCCACTTTGGCTTAGTTTAGCATAAGTAGTTGGCACATATTCTATCTGTTAGACTTTGTATTTAGCTGTGACAAGCTAGGTATGTCTACATGGCAACTAGATAACTCGCAGCTGGCCTGTGCCAACCAACTTGGGCTCACGGGGATCAGGCTACAGGACTGTTTCATTGCTGTGTAGCCTGCTGGGCTCAGGCTTTAGCCTGTGATAGTTATGTTATGCCATAAAATTAGCTGTATGGAAAAAAAAATAAAGAAAAATCTTCATTTATTAAAGAGCATCCAATGTGATAGGGCTGGCAAGCCTCACACGGAATCAGGACAAGACGGTTATCACAGGGTCCTGCCAAAAAGGGCTGAAGCCAGCCCCGCCCCACCTTCCATCAGCCAGCAATTGCACGCTGGAAGGAAGAGAGGCTTCTGCACTGAGCTGTACTGACGCAGGGTTCTTCGGTCCAAGAGCAGACCGAGGGCATGAACTGAGCAATCTTATTACTAATTCCTTGAATTAATAAAGCTAAACCCCAGGAAAGGGATCCTTTAATATTAGTATGTAAAGTTAGCTCTGATTGGCCTGATTCTACTGCTCTCAAATTACCTCGCTCCTCCACTCAAGCCATCCTCTTGATTATTAGATAGCATGACAAGAGTTTAACACTTATTTTTGTTGGTTTGTAATTTATTCAATACACACTCCCTTATATGAATGAAAAAAATACCTCTGCTTTGTTATGTAATCAGCTGCACCAGCACTTCTTATAAAGCAGGAAGTTCTGTGCTCTATTCCTGAGGATGCCAAGATTCATTTCATTCACTGACCATGCAGAATACTGCACAATAATTTATCCTTGTAACAGGGAACTCCTGCAGCTGCATGACAACATAATTAAAGCAGAGAAAACTCCACTCTAGCAATATCCCACCTAAACCAGAGAAAGCCCATCCACATTTAATCTCCCTACAGACACTCACTTGGCCAGGGTCTCCGGTTTGATAAGAATGTTAAAATAGGTCTTTTTTAGCTGCTCTGTTATCATCTCAAAAACCGCTGGAGTAAAACTGAAGTCAGACAAGTGATCAATGATGAGCTGAAACAGCAGCTGGAAAGAAAAATAAAATGTTTTCTAAGCTATTTTTACCAAATAGGAGAATATTATTTGCTGAAGAGGATCAATGTGAATTCTAGACTTTTTTTCTATATTAGAAAGTCAGAACCTTCTCTATTTTTTGGACAAATATAGAATTAGTAGGATGACATCACAAAATACCCGATCAAGTCAGAAGAGAAAGGGAATTCAGTCAGACTGTTTAAATCTCCAGGGTCTGTTTTGATTAAGCATTTTTAACATTTGGGGGAAAAAAAACTCTCTCTCCTTATGAAAGATTCAACAACCAGGCCCCTTCAATGGAGGGCTGCAAAAGCCTCCATTCCAGTTCTCTCATCCTCCCAGGAGTCCTCCCAAATACAGGGAGGACAAGACTCAGTGTTCCTGATATTTCTAAAATAAAGGACAAGCACAAACACATCCTGTTGCATGCACGCACAAATCTATTAACCCTCCTTTGCCAGTCTCCTTTAAGAAAGCAGAACATTCATTTATTTTGACTACTGTATCTCCTCAATGGCAGGGGGATGGGGGGGAGCATTTTTAAAATGATGTATATTAATGGCAGCTGAGAATGCATAAGAAATTGCAGAACCTAGTACAGATCAGAGCCTCAATTCTCTCTACACCCATGGTTTTTCTTCTCCCTCGTGTTGAAGATTTTACTGTTTATATTTCAAAAGATATACTTTGGCCTCATATATACAACTGTAATTAAGTCACAAGGACCCAGTTGCAATTTGAACTGTCCAAGGCTTTCACCTTGTTAAGTCTAACCTACAAGTTTTAACAGTGTTGTAACCAAGTCCTCTGATCCAGTAAAAGTGGTAGTGCAAATAAGCCCTTACTCTCCCTCAGCCTCCATTTGAGGCTGCCATGTTCTAAGTAAGCCAGCAGTGGGGGATGAGGGGGGCACAGAAGGAGGGTGGCATGGCGTAAGAATTTTTTAACCTCTAATAAAATCAGATCCCAACCAAGCACGGTCAGAAGTGGTTTGTAATTGCTTAGTTTTATCTTAATTCTACCTTCTGCTGCAAATGTATCTAGAATACTATTCTCACAGATGAGCCAGTACACAAAAGTATGTCTGTTTTGTTCAACTATTTCTGGCTTACAGATGAGCAAGTGTAAAATAATTTACAGAAAAAAAAAGACAGTTTTTCTGCATTGTCCTATGCCTAACCCCCGCCATACCAATTTTTTCCTCACTTTAAATAAATCCACAAGAGCATGGAAAACTGCTGTCCAAAAGGAGAGATTTTGAAAACTGTATTTTATAGTGGAAGTCTGACAGTAAACCTTATCTACTGCTAAGTAAAGTGCATATTGGAAAGCAATGTTCAAAGGTTTATTTAGAAATATCTGCAGCTGCTTCAATATCTCCACAACTGTGAATAGTGCTGGGCATTTCTCAGTGAAAACATCCCAACAAGAAAATTACTATGTGAGGTCAACTGTATTTCCTGTGTCTCAAATGAACATGTGAGACCAGGAAACCTTCCTTACTAAAAATAGTCATTTTGGGTGGAGAGAGAGGACGAAGGACAGTGTGTTAACAGAGATGGTATCTGTTTTAGATTATTGTATTGCTATCCATCACCATAATATCTGAGTGCCTTCTACGTAAAATACACCAACAATCTCAAAGTCCCTACTGGACTTCACAAGTCTCTAGAGCTTCTCCTTTTCTTAAAAGCTTTGTTTGGGATAGGGCATTTTATGGTGGGGTTTTTTTTTGGTTTTGGGACAAGGAATAAGAGGAGTCAGTTGATTTTGAGAAAGTTTCTTCCTCCGTAATTAGAACAGATGGCCAGACAATTCATCTGATCACCTCTGGAACCCTGTTCCACACCCAGCTTTCTTGAATATCTCCTGCATGACTCCCCACTGCACTCCCACCAGCATCAATCCCTGTCACTATGCCTTTCTGCTGACCTGGAAACTTACACACTCTCTCTGCTCTTGCAGATTTATGAGCATCTCAATAAGAAGACTGATTTTTTTTTTTTTTTACTGTATACAAAACTATTAATGGGTTGAAAGACCACTAATAGACACCAATATTTAAAGACAGAACTGTGAATAGTTTAGAAAATGATACCCAGCAAATGTCTGGCTGACTCATAGTAGAGAAAACATACTGCTAGTACTCACTGGTAATTTATGATTGAATCCTTTCACTCGAATGACCAAACCATGCTCTCCAGCTACCAGTTTGTATTCCAGTTGAGCAACATCAGCTTCGTATGCTGGTTCAGCAAGGTTGTGGGTGAGGATGTTTACGAAAGTATCAAAAAGCACCACACTGCATGGAGACATTTAAGACTTCAATCACGAAACCCAATTTAAAAAAGGATTTGTATTCTGCAAGAAATTTAGTCCTGGGCAATGTAGAAGTCTACAAACATAAGGCTGTGTATTTCTCTCTCTCTGCAAAAAAACCCAGGGCTATCTAGAGGTTATTTTGGCATTAAAGTACTTTTGCATCAGATGAAAAAGGAGAAGTTATTCACTTTACAAGGCACATCAAGATAGTACACAAGCAACTCTGTTCCTCTGCTATATGTGGTTTAAAATCCAACTAGAATAAAGAACGTATATTTCAAGTAACATCAGCTCATAGTAAAGTGCATTTGTTGAATATTGGGGTGTTAATACAGAAAATATGCTAAAGGAATTTGAGAGAACCAGCTATATTTGAAGTGGAAGTTGCGATGATTAGGATTTAATAGGTATTAAAAGATATTACTTAAAGTCCTTTTTAGCCAATTGAAAATTCTAAGTGCCATAAAGAATTAGAACAAACTGCTTCTGGTTAAAAGTTCAGACCAGTACTTTCTCTAGTAAGGCCTGCAAAAAAATAGTTTAACAAAGATACATAAAAAACCCACTCCTCCCTTGCATCTCCTTAGTGGTCTTATGATAAAGTCACTATACTGTTTGTTACAACTGACAGGTCTCAGGGCTAGTAGGGGTGCCAAGAATGGGAGGACAAGGTGCATACCCTGAAGTGTAATCCAATCGCTTTCCTCTTCACCTACACACTTTTCCCCAAGTTGTTGGCTAGAGTATCTACAACAGGCAATCTTCATCACAAAACCTTCCCAGAAACATTCTGTTCTAGCAGATGCAGTGCTACAGTAACTCCTCACTTAAATCATCCTGGTTAACAATGTTTTGTTGTTACATTGCTGATGGATTAGAGAACATGCTCCTTTAAAGTTGTGCAATGCTCCCTTGTAACATTGTTTGGCAGCTGCCTGCTTTGTCCACTGCTCTCAGAAAGAGCAGCCCATTGGAGCTAGCTGGTGGAGGCTTGGAACCAGGGTGCACCGACAGCCCCCTATCAGCTCCCCGCTCCCCTAAGTTTCCTGTGCAGCAGCCGCCCAGCAGGCTATCAATTGCCAGGCAGTTCCGCTGTCCCTCCCCTGACTGCCATGTGCTGCTCCTGCGCTCTGCCTTGGAGCTGCTCCCGGAAACCTCCCGCTTGCTGTGCGAGGGGGTTGAGGGGGAAGAGAAGAGGGGTGCTAATGTCAGGGTGTCCCTCTCCCCCTGCTCCTTTAACCAGTCTCCATAGAGCAGGAGGGTGGGGACACACACACACCACCACCCCCCAGGGCTCAAGACTGAGGGAGCTTACTGGCAGCAGCTGTTGTCTCAACTCGTTGATCTACTTAAAAAGCCAATGTACTTAGAGTGCAGGCAGCGTACTTAAAGGGGCAATGCACGTCTCTCTCACACAGTGTGTGTCTGTCTCTCTCTCTCTCTCTCTCTCTCTCTCACACACACACACACACACACACACACACACACACACACACAGTGTGTGTCTGTCTCTCTGACATGCAGTCTCTCCTCCCACCATTCCCGCTGCCCTGTAGTGCGAGGCTATATTAACAACAGTGTGTTAACCCTTGAGGGCTCAGCCAAGTGCTAGTTCATCATTTAGCAGTAAGGCATTACCTGGGAAATATTCCACCCTCTGACTTCACCACCTCAACCAAGCTTCACAATCATCATTGTATTAAATTGTTTGTTTAAAACTTTTACTGTGTGTATAAAAAAATATATAGTCTTGTCTGGCAAAAAAAAAAAAAAATTCCCTGGAACCTCCCCCCCATTTATATTAACTCTTACTGGGAAATTGGATTTGCTTATCATTGTTTTGCTTAAAGCAGCATTTTTCAGGACCAGAACTACAATGTTAAGTGAGGAGTCACTGTACTATTGTGTCACTTGCATTTTGCCTGCCCTTCACCATGGGAAAACTGTACCAAAGTCTTATACACTTCCCTTCTCCTACACAAACACTTCTCCCTTTCCCCCAAAACTACTGAACTGTAAAGAATGTGAAAGAGGAAACCCAATTGTTATGTTTTAACTTCAAGTTAATGGAGGTGGGGTGGGGGTGGGGTTTGTTTTTAACCCTGTATAGTAATTTTAACTGCTCTGCAAGGTAAGCATGAGAAAGGTAAATTCTTACTTCTCTGCAGACTGCTGTATCAGTGGAGATATCAGATGGAAACGTATATAAGCTGGAAAAAAAAACACCACAAATGAGCAACTACAGAAACACAGCAACATTAATTGCCTTTTCCGTCACCCCATTTGCCATTTCCTGTCAGTTATTTTATTTGAGCCCCGCTTGTAAATATTTGTTCAGGTGAGACAACATTTTTATCTATGCTGAATCACCAAAGTAGTTCCCTTCCATCCCCACTTACCCTTTAAATCTTCACTGCAAAATACTGGGTAGCAATTGAACTTTGGTGTGGGGGGGGGGGACATTTATACTATGGGAGGCACAGTAAAAGGCATATTTTGTTTGATAACCGATAATACATAATCAGATTGTAATCTGACTGAGGTGGAGACCTTATCTTTATGCATTTGGATTATATTTGCAAAAAATTAATGTTATGCCTTTATTTAAAGCAATGTAAAGGTTCTAAAACAATTTCTAAAAATATACAAAAGCTAAAAGAGCATCACCCACTGAAAACTGAAATGCCATCCTGCCTGAAAACAGTAACTCAAAAATGGCAACACTATTTCTGCATTTATGGAGTCTCAATGATTCAAGATCACATGTTCTCAGTTTAAAGGGAAAAACGTAAGGTTCTTGTAACCACCAAGCCCGTAGAGTCAAAGTGGATTCCTTTCCAGAGCAAGATATTCTGTCTGCAAAATTCTGCCCTCAGTTACACTTTCAAAAGAAGTCATCATTTGTCAAACAGTTATTAAATAGTGGTAATGGAAATATTGCAGTATTTCCCAGTACTTAGAATGGGAAATAACTATCAGATTATAGTAGGCTTGGTAAAACTTGATTAAAAAATAGATGAATAATATTGATGGTTTATTTTTAAGCATTTTTTTAAATAAATTTAAATGTTCACTGTTACAGGTAATTAGAAGGGGGTCAGATAAGGGAGAGGAGACAATTATTTAATGACAGTCACTGATTTTCAAAAAGCTAAAGCTTTATAACCATTAAAATATAAATTGTCAGTGTCACATGTCAAAATACATAAGTAAAGATCCCAGCATTTTTCTTACTTTGCCTATCAGTAAATTTCAATCATCATTGATGGAAATATTTTTTCTGTCTGTTTGTACAGTGAAATCAACATTTATTGCTCAAAATCTAATCCTTCCAAGCTTATACATCAGCTATAGTGCCACTGAGTAGTAAATAATAAGTATTTGTTTTCGTGGTTCTCACTGTATTAGAGGTATATTAACAATAATCTACACTTCTACAGCACTAACCATTCAACAATGTCAAAGCTCTTTACAAACACGAATGGGGTCCAATCAATCTTGTGAAGTGGTGTCTCATTTCACCATATGTAAAACGTAAATGATACTAATCTACATTTTATATATGGTGAAATGAGACCTGAAGAGATTAGGTGCTTTGCCAGCACCAGCACTCAGACCTCTTGGTGCCTAGTCTTGAAATATACTTTACCGAGTCTTTAGGGATTCTCAAAGCATGGCTCCAGCTCTGGCCTTTAGAGCTGTTTAGCTCTAAGCAAAAAAGTTATCCTTTAAAAAAAAAAAAAAAAAAAAAGGAGGAGTGTTCATGAATCATCCTACTGGTAGCCCTAAAGAAAGCCCCCAGACAACATGGTCTGGTATTCCAGTTAGTAAAAACTGCTGTGCCAGACAGTTCTCCATAGACAGCATGTGCATGAAATTGTCTTTTCGGTTTTGAAAGATGTTGAATCTTTACCTTTGGGACATAAACACCTAAAAGATTAACACAATATTTTAAAGTAGTGCAGAATAGAGATTAATGAAACAGAAATTATACAATATTTTAATGCACCAGTGATAGCAGACAGGGAGAAAGTTTTTGTTCATGGGCTGGAAATTAAGTGTCTAAAGAGACCACATGCTCCCTGCAAGTCACACTTGAATCAGTTACCTCAACTGTAAACTCTTGGGCTGGAACTGTCTTTTGGGGTGTGCGGATATGTACGTGTAGTGCCTCACACAATGGAACCCAGTCACTTTGATTAGGACCTCTAGGGACTACCACAATTACTAGGCCAAATGCAAGCGACACTTAGAATTTATCATCACTTCAAGCAGGCTTATAAACCACAAACAATAGTCAGGCAAAATCCAATGAAACAACAGTCCAAACAAGGAATGGATGTCCTCAAGATTCCACATTCTAAAACCCAGACAGCACCACCAACTGAAACTAGGAATGGCAGGGAAGAGGAGCAGAAGCAAGATTTTTGAACAACTAGCTGGGGGGGGGGGCGGGGAGGGAGAACTATGTAGTGCAGGATTATAACTCCCTAGCCAAAAATCTGAACACCAAGCTCCAACCCAAAGCCACCTAAACAAGGAGCTAAGCACAAAAAAAAAGAGGGTTTATAAGTGCAATGGCAACTGGAGTGATGCTCAGTGCTGTTTGAAAATGGAGCTACAAGTCCTAACTCTAAATAAATTTCTAGAACTATTTTAGATGCCTACTACTGCATATGAAAAGTTTTGCTTCGCACATTGTGTAATTTATCAGTTAATAGGCATTACCTTTGGGAATTTTGAATTTGTCATCCTTCCTGTACCACAGACAGCCTTGTTGTGTGCTTAGTATTCGGACAGGATATTCCGACTCTGGGCAATCAGGTGCTTTCAGAGCAAAGTCAGTGGCTAATGCAGAAACAGAATATGTGGGTTACTGTGGTTCCACAGCCATTAACACAAGCGTGCAGGTTTCAAAACTGTAAGCTGGCTGCTCTCCTCTCTGATGTCACTATAGTACATTCAGTTGCAGACTTCCCTTTGATGAAGTATGGATGGGTAACGTAAAGAGAAGAGGCCTTTTATAGCCTGTTCAAGAGAAGTTTTTTGGGTTTTTTTGCTTTATTAACAGATCCAGATGCTATTTAAGGGTCTGTGTTTTCCCCCCAGAAGAGCAAGGAATAACCTAATATTGCTCTCACTAATCCAGGTACCATTGTTTATAGCTACATGCAAGCGATTCACAAGTGCACCATGGCTGCTCTGCTTTGTTACCTGGTCCTTGTACTAAGGAGTATTTTAAAGAGGCATTGTCAAGTCAAATTTGGCCATAAATTTTAAATTATAAAAGTCTGTAACAAAAATTCAGAAACAAAATGTTTCCATATTTTCTCTCTATTCCAGTTGAAACAGTTTATTTAAAAAACATTAAAAACATTCATAAAAAAGGAAAATAAAGACCATGTCCTGGGAAAATCCCTATCCTCAAAGGGAACGTCAGGAAAGAGAAAAATGATACAGTCCACTAGATACTAGTGTCTCACTCACCTATATATTTATTTTCTTCAGGTAGGTGCAAGTCCTCATTTAACTGAAAGTCACTGGCCCATAAATCACTCCAGTATTTGTCAATATCTGTGAAAAACATTAAATTAAAAGCAGATAAGCTATCTAGCCGCAGACCCTTCACATAATATTTCTTTCCTTTAGAGGTTTGTCTCCATGCCTGTCTGCACAAAGACTGGGCCTCCTTTCCTGATGCCATTTGGCTCACCTTCCCAGCCTCTCCTTAAGCCTCTGCTCAAACCTCACTTTAAGCAAACTTATAAACAAATCATCATTCTTTAAACACAAGGCTGTGCATTAGCATCACGTTACCAAAAACATATCGCCTTAGCCTTCATTATGTAAGTTTTAATCTCTATTCAGTACTGACTTGGGGGATTGGAAGACTCAGCATGACTCTCCACCTCCCAAAAAAAGACCCTGTAACAAAAGGACCTGCCTATGAGGTGTAGAGAAGGGGACTCAGCCAATGCTACAGACAGAAAAAAAGTTGCTACAGAATAGGACAGAACACTTAAGCCTCTACTGACTCATCATAAGGTCAAGATCACAGTTGAGAAATCATCCTCCCACTCCTATGTACTTGCATGCTGTATTGCCATCCTGATTAATAGGCTCTGTGACCTCAGACACTTAAAAGGGTCAGTTTACCTTCCTCACTGTACTGTGTCCCAAACCATCTCTCCTTCAGGTTACATTTTCCTTCATTGGCAGCAGACAGGAGAAACAGGTTGGCTCTCTGAGGGCAGAGCTGGTTAAGGGCATCAGCGATGACCTACAAAGATAAACCAATATCCAAGTTCAAATGCAACTTTAGCTGTGTCTGTCAATCTGTAAAATTTAAAATTACTCTGAAAATCCAGAAGATAAAAAAGATAACACATCTACTCTTAATCAAGCAATCTGCTTTCTAAATTTTTCTTCATTACAGAAGCAATGCAAGTAATTTAGAAAACCCATTCCAATATGTCTGAAGGTCCCAAACTTGTACACCTCAAATATACATGCTCAGAGCTACAGTGCTACTTACATCAGGTTTGTATTCAAACAAAAGCTGGTCTCCTGTCAAAAAGTCCTCTTTCTGAAACAACTGCATATTTTCACAAAGGCTTTCCACATAATCAACTGGATCAGTCTGTAAATAAGTAAAATGGTGTTTCACTCATCAGACATCTGAAATTTTAACTTTATTTTTTGCTAAGTACAATTTATTGTGTGCTGCACTTGTTGAGTTTTAGTTTTGGTTATTGAGCCTAAATGCAATTCATAAACAAATCCTTATTCAGGATAGTCAAACACCCACTTCTCTCCAGCCCTGCAACATTAGAGGGCTCATCCTTAGCAAGAAACACTAATGAAAAGGTTTCTGCTTTCTCCCTATCTTGTGACTAGCTGCAGAGAAGTTGCATCTGATTTTACTTTTACAAAATCAAGAACAACTGTATAATCCTGGCTACAATTATTGATCTGTCTACACTAGGGAAAAAAGGCATTGCATTATGTCATTGGCTGGATCATGAGGAGGCAAGGCATATACCAGTGGTTCTAAACCTGCGGCCCGTAGGACCTTGCAGCCCAATCAGCACAGAGCTGCAGCCCAAGCGAAATCCTCAGGGCCATACAAGTTATATTGGATGCAGCCCACATAACACACTGTGGGCCACATACATGTCCCGCAATGGTAAACAGGTTGAGAACTACTGGCATATACAAACAGTAGCTGTTCCTGGTTTTTTACAAATGCCAATTGTCCCAGGTGTGATTACCAAGTGGTACAAGGTCTTTAGCATGTGATTTATGCAGTGAAGTCTACAACAAGTTTTTCTCCAGTCCTAAGAGGAAAATCAGAAGCTGTGAGTTTATCTATTTAGCCTAACTGCAATCCACAATTCAGAAACGGATTCATACCACCCTACAGGTAAATCAGACAAGGTTCCATCTGCAAGGATTTTACAATATAAAATCGGAAGATAAAGAGAAACAGACCATAATAGCAAGGAATAAGCATAATAAGCAAGGAAAAGATCAAAGAAGATCAAAACGTGATGAAAGGGATGACAGCCTTTGGAAGAGCACCACATGCAAAAAATTCAAGTTATGTTTTGGTTTTGTTAAAAGGACAATTTCACAAGTCAAAGTCTAACATTTCTCTACCTAAAATATGAATTTCTTATGTTTAACACATTCTTGTTCCGCCTCATCTTACCTATGTTTTCAAAGTATTGCGAGATCAGCAATTTCAAATCCTCTGACAGACAAGCTACGCACAGAAAGCAACTGATGAAGATTAACCAGTACCTGTTCTTGGTAATGAAATTCATTAGCTTCAATCTTCTGGATCTCTTCCCAAATTCTGTAGGAGGAAAAAAGTTTCCCCATTACATTGCAACATTTATTACCAAGACATGAATGAAACACCATTTCTAGGTAAGATATCATAGTGGAAACTGAAGTCAGTTTCTCTCCAATAATTCTTCATACATCTGAGATCTGATGAGATGTGCACTCGAATACACATACAACTCCTTTTATCTGGGAATCTCAAAAGCAGTTTACCATTGTCAGTTGGCCCTTATTATTCCTGCAAATAATCATGCCCTTATTATAGATGGAGAGAGCAAATCACAAAATAGTCAAGATCAGACAGCAAGTTAATGAAAGAACCAAAAACAGAACCCACAACTCATGACTTCTAGTCTCAGGCTCTGACTACTACACCAAATTCAGAAATGCTTGAACTTACTATGTGGCATCCAGGGATGTCTTTAGCAATTCCTTAGGACAGAATTCGCCACTTCTTGCTTTTTTGCTCTCCACTAAGGACATGCTGAATAGAACCAGTTTAACTGCAGTATTATTTTAAACTAATTTAGTTAACCAGTGCAAAATGCTGAATGGACACTTATTTTGCTTTAAAACAGGCTTACTTGGTCTACCTTAAGTCTGTTAGTAACAATTTTAACTTAAGCCAAAATAAACTGCTCTTAAGCAGAAATAACTGTCCATAAGCAGGAGCTAGCATCAGTTTACTTCTATTGGTTTAAAAAACAGTTTAAGTTAAACCGGTGCTATTTTCCTAACCCTAAAATCAGAGCACTTGGATCATTCACATGGAAATATCATAAGGTAAGAGCACATAAGATTGTGCTCTCTGAACACTAGCCTTTTGGCTAAAAGCATACAAGAGCAGTCAGCAAACTCCAGTAGGTGACAGTTACCACTCCACTGCTGTTTGTCACATTGCCTTTTTATGGTGACCTACAAGTCCTGGGGCTTTTTTTAATAAGTTATTTTCCACCACTGATCCATTCCATCTGTTCTAATATATAATTATCAAAAAAGTAAAAAGATAAAAACACACACTACAAAGGATTTAAATCGTTACCTTTTATCTGGCCCCCTTTGCTGCAACATCTTCAGATACTGAAATACAACATGTGCAACCTGAAGACAAAGACAAACTGATCAAGTTTTTGACATCTGAAAATACCAAAATGGTCAGAAATCCAAGTTGCAATAAGGTTTACCTCATAGAAGTGCTTGTAACCTTCATCAGTCAAAGTCACAGAAATGCTGAAGATAGAGTAGGTGGAGTTCTGTTCAAATCCTGTCTCACCATTTCCTCCATATAATGCCAGAGCCCAAAATCTATTGAAGATTTAAACTCAGTATCCATTATTCCAGTTAAAAGCTATCCTGAAGTATGGCTGTAATTACAGCATACTTATTTGAGCTTATTTCTGACTTGCATAACAAAAGGACTGCCTGAAGGACTTTCAAAGAGATACCAAAACAGACTACCACAAGATACCTTTCTACCAATTCACAAAACATAATGCAAAGCTCTGAGAAATAAAATTTTTTTTTAAAAAAAAGAAAGATAGGACATTCTAGAAGGGGAAGTAAGTTTACTTCTAGGAGGAAGTAAATCATCAGAGTATCCTAAACTAAGTAACATGGCTGCCACAAACTTGCAAGGGAATTACCAAGAAAATTTGACTCCTCTTAATCTTAGAAGAATTTTCCCAAATATTTTCACTTTAGAATATTATTTTTCACTTTATTACAGTGGACACTATATTGAACTCCACATACTTTTTCCTAAGAAAGGAAAGAACACTGCCTTTGCCTTCATGTCCCACTAGCCAGGAGATATAGTGAAGCGGCTTCACCCTAAAACAAAAACGTTTACAATGACAAGAGGTAAAACATCTTTTATGCGAAGATCCCAAGTCACTAGACAAACAACTACATTATACACTGCTCAATTCACCCGTGACAAGTGTCGTCTTTAAAGAGCATCTCTATAAAGAGATATCAAGTTGAAAATACAAGTGGAATTTAGGTCGACAGAACATAGTGACTCAACTGAAAATTAATCAGGACGTTGAGATTAACAGCTCCTTTACTTATTATCAATTAAACTTAATCTATATAAAACAGATATCAATCAGTTTAAGAGTGTCCACACAGGGGTTTGCACTAGTTTTAGATTAATTTTAAAAAACACATCTTTACTTAAACCAGCACAACTTGCAACATGAACAAATCCTAAGAGCCTCAGTTATTTAGAGCATTCCCCCTCCCCTACAGTCAAGCATGTGTTATCAATAAGATGTTGTCCATCCTGACCTGTAATGCTGATCCTGTGGGGGAAGTGCCCAGGTGATGCTCAATGAATGAACTTTTCTGACTGGAAAAACTGAACACGAAGAAATGTATTAATTAAATGCAAATACATTACTGCTCCTGTCTCAAAGTCTGATAAATCAGAAGTGGGCAAAATATTGTATTTAATGCAGAAAGTAGTGGGAAAAATACATAACCCTACCTTATTAAAACAAAAATATATTGTCTATTTTAAAACAGAATGGATAAGAATCTGCACAGTGGTATACACAGTTCCAAGTTAGAACACTTAATACAGAAAGAAGAAATCAGTTCACTCACCTCTGTAAAGTTTGTGAAATTCTGGTGTGTCAAAAGGCTGTGTCAGGTGACCAAAGCTTGGCCTGGGTAAGCCACTTAAAAAAAAATAAAATAGAAGTATGTAGCATGATGTTTACTGGTCATGATCCAGGGTCACACAGAGGCACGTACAAGCTGCTTTATGCCCACGGTCCAGAAGTGATGATAACCTCAAGCCCCTAGAGAACCAAAATGTCTAGTCTTTTGATGTGACTCTGGATTAGGGCACAAGAGCTACACACATCCCGAAAAAAAGAGAATATGACATTCACAGTCCCATGACTACTTCCACAAACCCTGCCCCCGAAACTTTGGGCACATCACTCCACTGATGGCACCGAACCTCCCGAAGTTAGCCTGGAACAGGAATTTGGAGCAGGTGCAGGCAAGAATATCACAAAATCCACACACAGACCCCACCACCACGCCATGTTAAGTGAGTGGTAGGTTGTGAGAGCCCTATCCCTCTTGGATTTCTAAGAGATATTCACATAGCACTCTTTTATTTACTTATCTATCTTTAAACAAATATTTTGTCAGCAGGAATTTGCAGTTTGAGGAAGTGTGTGTAAATCACTCAGTGTTCTGTAACACATCAAGAAGCATTCACACCAAAATGGTAGGTATGAGATGGGGGAAACAATCATTTTCAGCCACAAATTGGTAACATTGTTTTATTTATATTTTATTGTTAATTGAGGGGCACACCCTACAAATTCAGCAATTTTAAGGTTAAGAGCACATTTGGATTATATGTCCATTTTAGACAGCATGATATACTGGATTATACTGTATTAGTTTGAAAAGCCACAATCAAAACCTGTTGTAGTTATAAAGATGACAGCTAACAATCACCACAAACCATGATTCAGCTGTAACTTGCTGCCATTTATCTAAACACAAAGCAATGATGTAAGATTTAGAATGTTGCAACCGCAATTATAATTTTCCATTCAACCACAGGAGTCAACAAGGCATCACCACAGGTGTAGCAGATGCCAATCACACTCCAACTTCAGGCAGATACCTCATAGCATCTTAAATCCTTAAAACTTGCTATGCAAACACATTAAGAAATATTTAAGCAAAATAAAAAAAACTTAACTTTTAACCTCCAAAGTCAACCAGTATTCACTCAGAAGGGGATAATTTCCTCAATAATAGAGGTAATGGCATTTTAAAAATCTCAACAGTTTTGAACGGTGCATGCATGGAATTTTGTAAGTCTGCAATGTAATTTCACAGCTTCCATGTAAGAAAGTAATCAGAAAAAAATCTTACTTATTTGGGATCGCTGAGAAGATTTCAGTCACCCACTTTTCCAAAGTATCCAGAGTTTCTAGTAAGGAGAGAGAGAAAAAACAAACAAAAACCAAAAACATCTTACTGAAGGACAAAGGCAGATTCTCAGGATAGTAAGGGCAGGTTACCAATCCTGCTCTATTTGCTCAAGTTAATGTAGGGAGGTAACAGGCCAGTTCTCTCTAAATTGGTAAGTGCTGGACTGCAAACATCAAAACCTGTTGGGTTGACTCTGATTTTCCCAAACCTCATATAAACCTGGCCTTTGATCATGTCTTGATGTTGCTCTGTATCACCTGCACACCACGCTTATTAAGACTGATATTGAAAGACTGGTGGAGCTGGAGAGCCTGTTTATAAGCATTAACAGCTTTGGGATTTGCAAAATGCCTTAATATATTAGATTTGTTCAATCACCTCAAGGACAGAACAGATGCAGCAGTCTGAGAAAAGGCAAATATGATGTAGTTGTGCAACTAAGTAGCATATTGCAGAGTATCACGAGAAGCACTTTATATAATCATTCCTTTATAAGGAAGCAAGAGAAAAAGTTAACAGCTCACAAAAATTATGAAATAGCAGAAGTGTGACTAGCAAGAATTCTGCATTCCAACCAATACAGTACTGCTCCCTATCTCACAGGAAAAGTGATGATTTTTATAGAAAAGGAAAAATACGACATTTCTTTAACAGAGATGGGACTATGGAGATGACTTGCAGGGCTAGTGGCTCCCATGCATTTCTTCCAATCACAAGCAAAATCAATAGAACTACTATCAATGTAATCTGCCGTTTGCAAATACTACCCAAGTCCAATGCATCCAACTTAGCATGTTTTCCATTATTATAGTCGCATCTCTAGAAGCTCTAACCTGATAGGTACTGTACAGAAGTCTGATAACACACAAGCTCTGCCCTGAAAAGCATAGTCTAGATAGGAAAAATAAAGGCCAGAGAAGAAAAGGTATCATTCCTATTTTTGCAGAGGGAGAACTGAGGCACAGAGAATTTGAGACTCAAAAGCAGCACTTAAGCCCATACCTAACTTCAAGAGTTTGCTTAAGTCTATCCCTATTGAATAAAGGTCTCAAGCACATGCTTAATTAAGCATGATAAACTCCCTTTAACCTCAAGCTTAAGTGCTTTGCTGAACTGAGACCTAACACAAAGTCGATTAGGATGTCATTTATATAATCTATCAGCCCACACTATAAAATCATTTCACCACTGAAATGTTGTCACCTTCAGCTGCATTCAGTTTTGCCCAGGACAAACCCCTAATTTCCACTGAAAAAAGGCAAAAAAATCTCTAGTCTCCATTCAGAGAAGACAGATCCTCTGTGTTAAGATCTCACCTGAAAAAACAAAAAAGTAAGCTGCTGGAAATCAATGTAAGGAGATCAAAGACAGGTGAGAGTCAAGCCAGGATTCAAGCTTGTGGTTCCCTGGTTAGGTATTTCACAACTGATGGTTAGATCTCCAAGACAGTCCCATAAACTAATTTAAATGTTTAAAAGCTATATACATAGATGCTTGCCTGACAAGCTTGTAGAACAATACAAGTCACAGACGTGAAGCATTACTTAAGCAGATGGGGATAGTGCTGAGCTGAGATTGAAACAGACCATTACTTCAAAGCAATAAATAACTGACTGTTTTTAAGCAACAACTGCTGTTACCTTTAGATTGGACGACTAAAGTCATATAGTGAGCAGAGTAATAGCGCTGCCAGAAATCCCTCAGCCTGGTGTAGGTATCAATATTATTCATTTTAGGCTCATGTTTGAGTGTCTCTGCATTGCCTGTAAATATATTTTTAAAAATGGTCAGTTATCTGGATACTGATATGCCAGAGTCTCATATAACATAAGATCACAGAACCCAGTCTTGGACTCCTTGAGTACCAAAAACTCCCAGTAAAGCCAACAAGAATTCTGCATGTGCAAGGGATACAGGATCTGGCACAGAGTCTTCTAATGGCATAAAACCATGAAGAAATGCTGAAAACATACACAGAATTTTTTTTTAACTAATGTTAAGGTTCTGTATTAACACACACAAACTGCTAGAAAACAGAGTTAAAGGAACATCAACTTTGAAGTTACACTTCAATCAGTTTTTATTTAGTATTGTTACAAGTAAATATTTCAAGAAAAAGTGTTTTCTGTATGGCCACTTTGTGCACTGTGGACAGCTCTTGGTGTATGCCTTTTTTGTTTCCTGTTTATGCAATGCTCTCTTTCCCCTATTGCAAAACTTTAAAAAAAAAAAAAAAGAAGAAGAAAGGAAAATCTGTTGAAGTTTTACAAATCACTTGTCAGGAGAGATTCAGCTGTAGATGTAGCACATGGAACCACACTCCATTTTTTAACCTGACTAGATTTCAAAGCTGATAGGATTTAACACAAGCGTTACCTTGTAACTTATGCACATCAGCACACTTGGGGCTTGGTGCAGAAAGGCTCTCCCGAGACCATGTGAAGTGAATTCTCTCCCACCCACAAGGCTGTGGAATAGCAGTGAAGCAACTCTTCAGCTGCTACTGCAGCCCTGAGACTGAACCAACTCTTTTGAAATATCTTCCCAGACTCAGTTCCTGTGAGCCCACATGTACTTTTTCTTTTATGTCCAAATACAAATCTTATTTTTCCAAAGATTTTTAAAGGAAAAAGACAAGAGGTTATGCAAACCAGGGCTTCCCTTGAGAGCATCACCAGTAACACTTACACAAAATGACCATGAGTCAGTCTAATTAGCAGCAGCTAAACAGAAGGGCTACCATTGAAAATATATTAAATAGATGTTGCACCTTTTATCCCAAAGTGTTTTACTCTATTCAGAATGAAGAACTATTTTCATGCATTTCAACTGCCACCAGATTTTAGTGCAATACTACAAATAATCCCATATCGTTAAGACATTTTGCTACCTTTTTTTACACCACATGTTTCATGAAGTCTTAGAATGTCAGAGAAGAACATACCCCAAAAGAATTTCTTCATAGGATGCCCAGGCCTGGCAAGGCTTCCAAACAGCATTTCCTTTCTGTTTGCATCAGAGGGTCTTGCTAGTTGATACTCTGTTAATTTTAAAGCATTAGTACTCTATTAATCACCAGTATGTGAGGCAATGTTGCTACGTAACTAATACTTACCCTCTGTGCTCAAAATGAACAGAGAAGAGAACAAAACCCCAGTTCATTGCTGAGAAGCCGAGTACGGAGAGGGAAGGGGAAACTGAGAAGCAGGGAGGCATTTAGTGCCCAATCGTGCAACGTTTTGCATGTCCTCAACTTCCATTCAGTGGGAATGGAGGACAGGCAATACCTTGCAGAATTGGATCTTTTTAAAAGTAAAACAGAACAGTTTAAATATTACTATTCCTTGTATTTTATAGCCAAAGTTTATCTACACTGGAACTCCAGCAGAATTATGAAATCAAGAGATTGAACACTGAAACATGAGGGATCCTTAGACTGTTTTAAACTCTGTTTTTGTTAATAACTTAAAATTTAACTCAGCCCCCTGAGAAGCATTTCAGAGGAAAAAAGATGTCCTTGTTAAAGATCCTATTGCTCCACTTTCAGTGGAAGGGATGAGAAAGTTGACAATACACATTTGGGGCCGTTAGTATGTCCTCTAACAAAATCAGGGAAGACTAGACTTAGAATTCCTAACTTAAACAAGAACAACAAATATTTTTAATATTTCCTTAAAAGCTCACCCCTTTCAGGTCGTCTTTATGTATCAGAGCATCAAAAAGCAGCAGCAACCTTTTCACCTCTTTGCAGATTACCTATAACTTAGTTCTTTTTCATTCTGTGTATCAGTTTTGTTTTGCTTCACTGATTTAGCAAAGTTTTTCAGACATGCTTCTGTCAGATATATGTACTGCCTTAGTGTCAGAAAACGTAGGTACTCCCTGCCCAATTAGATACTACTTTGGGCCTTATTAGAACATGTGGTGAATTAGAAGTGGAGCATATTGGTTACATTTGAGAGAAACAGAATCTAAATAAATTCAGTACTTTAAGTGGGGAGTTTTGCAATATATTGTTATACCAAGCACCAAACATTCTGAAGAATAATGGTGACAAGAACATTACACTTACCACTGTCCACAGCCTCAACTTCCCGGTCAATTGCATCCCTGATCATTAGTGGGTGAATGAAGAACTGTGCCCACCTAAAAAATAAAAAATTAAAAAAGGTAAATTTCATTTCCCCCTATTGTCTAGTGAGCAGAACAACAAAACAAAAAAAAGATTTTCTATAATAAAAAACTCAGTTTTTATGATAAACATCATCCACTGTTTTTACATTTAGGATTTGCATTAAGTCAGAAATGTTTTAATTCTAAACTATATTTTCACGAGTTCTTAAAGCCTTTATAGAAAATTTTATAAAGCCAATTTATAAGAGTTCTTAAAAACTGAAGGAAAAAAAAAAAGCAAGGCCCCCAGCTCTTTGGAGCTGAAGTGCATTGGCAGGACATGGTATCATAGGATGCATGGTTATCTGCCTTTACATCCTGAGAATGATCATATCAGTGGTCCATCGAGCCTGATTCTTATCTCCAACAGTGGCCACTGGTACCAGATGCGTCAATGGATTAGGGATTAAGCATTGAATTTTTAAATTAAGTTTGACAATATCAATGCAGTTGTTAGGTGCTTTGACCTTGGCATAATTGACAAGCTGTTTAAGTATAAGTGTATTTTTAGAGACTGGCAAGAGCTTTGGATAGGTTACCTTTTACTGGAGACTAGTAAACAATGAAAATAAATGTCTATTTTTTAAAACCCTATTCAGCTTTTTGCTTTAACATCATGAGGCAAAGACATTCCGTAGCTTCATTATCCAAGCAGCTAAAGAATATTTCCTTTCATTAGTTTGTAATTTGTTGCCTTTCACATTCATTAGCTGCAGTCACTCTTGTATGAGTACTGTTAATAGGAATTACTTTTTCTATACCATACATTACTTTACAAACTATCCTATCCTTTCTTTGTCACAACAGCCCCATTCTTTTCAATCTCTCTGTAGAAGAAAAATCTTACCATACCTCCAAATATTTTTATTGCTAGTTTCTAGACCCCTTCAAGCTTATCTGATTTCAAACCTTAAAGGGCTGAATTCTGCCCTTACAATGTTTGCTCATAACTCCCATAAAAGCAGCACTCCCACTGCATGTACCTTCTCGAGCAAACCTTAGCTCAATCAACATATCAATGGCTTTGATAAAAACACCTAATGGCAGTGCAGCCTAGCTTTCTCCTGCAAGAGGATGGGGTGCAAGAAGAGGGAAATACATCCATTAAAAATATTAAAATTCACTTCTCAAGAAGGAGAGAGAATATTTTTATCCTTATGGCAGGAATCCAGTTAGACTGGTGGAGCTTTATTGTGCTAACATATCATATGGCCTGGTGTGAACAAACTCAATGATCTTTTATGTCACTAAACATGTACACCTCTACTCCGATATAATGCGGTCCTCAGGAGCCAAAAAAATCTTACTGCCTTATAAGTGAAATTGGGTTATACCGTACTCGCTTTGAGCTGCCGGATTGCGCAGGCCCCCCGCAGAGTACTGCTTTACCACATTATAGCGGAATTCAAGTTATATCGGGGTAGAGGTGTACTTTCTTGAATAGTATCATGGGCCATACAAATAGAGCTTTTGTAAGACTAGTAGATTCTCTTTTTTGAAAAGAGACCAACCAAAAATTAAACAGCTTCGAGGGCACATATTTAAAAGGAACCGGCCATTAAAAGATTCTAGCTACACCTCTCCTGAATAGAAGATAAATGGAATTAACTAGAAATGGCAACAACAGGAGACTTTATAATAAAGTCATAAAATATAGCCAACATGTTATCTGGAGTAAACACACATTGCACATGTATAGTTACACAGCCCATGGCAACAAGCCTCCCAGCCCAGTTTGATAGAGTTGGGCTAGCGGGGCTTGTGTTAATGCCCTAAAAATAGCATGCAGACAGTGCTTTGGGGGCCAGGCTCTGAAGCCAAAGAGGACAGACTTCAGAGCCCAAACTCCATCCCGAAACACAACGTCAAAGTGCTCTTTGTGACGCTGCACTCCATCTGTTTTATGGAAACATGTTTATATGTGTGAATGTGATATAACTGGAATATGCTTCATGCAAAATGTCTCTTGTACGGTATCATTACAAAGCTATTGAGTGTGTTCATCCTATTTGTATGAATGTATCCTTCTTGTATCTAAAACTAGAAATATGAAGAATTACTCTGAGGTCCTCTTGTAAATATGCAAAGTGCGAGCCATTAATGGTGGCTTAGGATCTTGATGGTTCCCGTTAACTAGAACAACTGGTTATAAATGGCTCTGTTTACTTGTAAGCTTTCCGGTGTTCCTGTCAGGCAGGCCAGAAAGAATGGCGGCTTAGGGTCTCACAGGACATGTGACCTTGTCATCTGGTACTGGAATCCATCTTAAACCTGGTACTTTTCCATTTAGAAGGAGGGATGGGGACCCAGAGACACAAGATTCATGCCTTGTGCCAAAGCCATAAAAGGGGGTGGAACAGAACAAAGGGGGCTGTCAGTAATGAGAAAGGCCCTAGTTACCACCTGAGCTGGAACTAACAAGAACTGTACCAAGGGAAAGGATTGGGCCCAGACTAGGAAGGAATCTAGTCTGTGAAAGAAGCTTATTGAAACATCTGAGGGTGAGATTTACCTGTATTCAGTTTCTTAATGTATTAGCCTTAGACTTGCATGCTTTGTTTTATTCTGCTTGGTGACTTAACTTTGTTCTGTCTGTTATTCCTTGAAACCAATTAAATCTTACTTTTAAATCTTACTTAATAAAATCACTTTTATTAATTAACCCAGAGTAAGTGATTAATACTTGGGGCAGCAAACAGCTGTGCATCTCTCTCTATCAGTGTTATAGAGGGCAGACAATTTATGAATTTACCCTGTGTAAGCTTTATACAGAGTAAAACTGATTTATTTGGGGTTTGGAGCCCACTGGGAAATGGGTGTCTGGATGCCGGAAATAGGTTACTGCTGAACAGTTTTTAGTCAAAGTCAGGTGGGGGCATGGTTCAGACCTGAGTCTGTGCTGCAGCAGACTAGTGTGTCTGGCTCAACAAGGCAGTGTTTTGGAGTCCCAAGCTATCATTGAAAACGGGCTCAGAGGTAATTTCAGCACATCGGGTGACAGTACCAAGGAGGTCTCTGTGACCGAACCCGTCACGCTGTCTACATGCTATTTTAGAGCGCTAGCCCAAGTCCGCCAACCCAGATTCGAAGGCTCACTGCCACAGGCCGTGTAGACATACCCACTGAAATCTTTCCTCCTCTCGTAGCAGGTGCACAAATCACCTTAATCCCAAGGAAATATATACAACTGTGAGGTACAGCTACTATCTCAAGAGATCCAAAAGAAAGTCAGTCCCTCCATCTATGTCATCTGTTACAATAAGGAGACCTCTAAATACTCAGTCACCACTGGCTCCCTTCAATCAGGCCAAGACAAAGCAATGCAAAGTTACACACAGTCTCCTCAGGCAGATACAGATCATGTTAGTCTATTTTAACCTATCCTTTGTTTGGTATGATCGAGTTACCTGTCAAGTGCTTCTTTAAAGTACTTCCTCTGTACATCAAACTGGAAGACTGTCCGTTCACAGTCAGTTGAAGCATTGTCACTGCCCCCATGTTTCTTCAGGAATGCATCAAACCCATTCTCATCTGGATACTTCAAACTGCCCATAAATACCACTGAAACAAAAACCATCAAAATTAGGGGGATTTTATAAACGTTTGATTGCAGAAAGACAGCTCACAGAGCCATCACCTAGAACAAGTAGTAATTACATACTGATGGCCTGATTTTCCACTGCCTTGCATTTCGTGTAGTCATTTACACCTGTAGCAAGTGGATGTAAGATGCTACCAAATAAGAATACTAGCATTTTACAGCAACTTGCCACGGACAAACAATTATATCATGGATAAGGCAGTTGAAAAGCAGGCTGGTCAGTTACTGTGGGCCTAATATCATGCAATAATTCAGGACAGTAAGTATTTCATGTTCAAGTATGTCTTTAAGCCACAACAACTGAGTACATTGATCAGAATTTGGCCCTAGTGGTCACTACACAAAGGCCAGACATACAAGCTATCTATTACCACCTCCCATGAGCCATTTATGGGCTCATCTGCCCCTGTATTCATTACAGAAAAGTAGATCTTTTATTGGACCAACTTCTGTTGGTGAGAAAGACAAGCTTTCAAGCCACATACAGCTCTTCTTCAGGTCTGGGAAAGGTACACCCAAGAGAAGCTGGTCCAGTAAAAGATATTACCTCACCCACCTTGTGTGTCTAATATCCTGGGATCAATAAGGCTACAACTACACTGCATACAGAAAAAGGAGAGAATGGTGAACTAAAAAGGGAAAAAGTTCAGTATTGATGGACATAAAGCCTCAAAATTTCCTCCTAGTCAAGTCTGTTTGATAGGAAAGTCAAGATTTAAAGAACAAGCAAGAAGCCTATCCTGAGGCAAACATGAGACACGACAATAAAAATAAAGGTTCTGGTTGTGCTCTCACATACTGATGTAAATCAAGAACAATTCCACTGAAGTCAATGGAGTTACATGGGTGCAAAAGCAGAGGAACAGTGTGCAAATCAAGACCAAGGGTTTTAGGGTTTTGTTGTTTGTTTTTTTTAAGTGCCTGATCTCTCATATGTGTTTCCTGGGACTACCCATGAATATTGGGAAGCTTACAAGATAACCTTCAATATACACTTTAATAAAAGCCCATCTTGCCATGTTTTGGGAGACACTCCTTCAAATTTACAAGACCACAGAGAAAAAATAACCACTCAAAACAACAAGAAAGAAAAATTCACCACTCTATGGCTCGCGGAAGAAAATTTTAGAATTGCTATTGGACAATGTTTGCAAAGGACCAATTCATTGAATCAAATGAAAATAGGGTTGGGGAAAACAGAACAGTTGAATTCAGAATTTTGCTAGAGACCTGCATATCTAACCAGATAAATCAGAATCAATCAAGCATGCTTTTAGCTCTCTGAGAAAGGCTTGGTCCACATTTAACAACAGATTAAGTGTTAGAAAGCAGTCTCAGGCATAAGCTATTTGAAATGGGAAAAGAGTAATTCTGCAGTCGATAAGACACTAAACTCATGGCAACACATTTTTCACTGAAGTAAGAAAATGTGAAATATAAGCAGATACATACTGTGTTCCAGAAAGTGTGCTAATCCAGGTAGGTCTTCAGGGTCAGAGAAGCTGCCGACAGCAATACAAAGGGCAGCTGCAGACTAGAAAATGCACTATGGTAAGAGTCATTTTTCAAAATGTTATCTGGTAGCAATAAATCTCACACCAATCAAGCAGTTACCCTATTCCCCCCAGGATCAGAAGAGGACAATGGACCAGGACTATATTACGTTTCATTCTACTACTATTCCTGCGGCAAACACTGGGCAAGCATTGCGTTCATGAGTAACAGCACAGGCTCAAACCTGGGCAAGAGATGGGATCTCACATAAAAGTGAAGGCGGCAATATAAATACAAAGATAATTTAGGTAGGAGACACACACAGGTACGAAGACTAGCCTGCTTGTCTGACCACAGCACTTCAGAGTTTGTGCCTAGGCAGGAGTCCTCCATTTAACAATTTTTCCATCATGTAAAAATAGTAAATACCTGCTTTTCTGTACAACCCCTCTTTCTTGTCTCTTCCTTTTCTGCTAGTTCTTCCAATTCACTGTCATCAGGGTCATTGAGATCCTCATCATCTCCACCATCATCTTCATCATAGTCATCGTCGTCATCATCACCCCCTTCTTTGTCATCTTCAATCTCTGCTCCAGAGTCGTCATCCTCATCACTTTCATCTTCAGATTCACCACTGTCCTCCCCCTCCGAAGACACCACAGAAGGAGCAGTGTCCATGTTATTTAAATCCGAAATCAACAGTGCACACAAGCCATTTTGTAATTTGATGTACCTAAAAAAAATAATTATATGACTATTTAGACTTTTCTCTTGTTTCCTAAAACCTCTGAATCTCTCAAAAGAGAGAGTTTCTGGATTTACCAGAATTGTTCTGGGCTCTTCAACTGAAGTTCCTTAGTCAAACCCTCTAAAATCAAAACTGAAGATCTAAAGTAAAATGAGTATTTTCACCGTGCAAAAGTAAAACCAGAACTTACTCTACCAGTACATTTTTTGCTGTTTTATTAAATATACCTTATAAGCTGACATGGGCTTAACTTTTAAAAAAGAGCCTGCATGTACATTAATTCCTACATTATTAATGTCACATACAGTTAAGCATAACAAGGACCAATCCCCAGTTCAGATTTTCCAGATCTAGATTTACAAAGTATGAAAGGAAAATGTAATATCATGAAACTTCATTGTGTTTTACTTGACAATTATCTTCATATGAGTGAGTTATTGGTGCAACTTTTTTTCTACACAGATGCAGAATATTTGATTGTCAAGTACTCAGTCTGCTATGGTAATGTACATTATATGACAAGCTATACAGGTGTCAAAGTATGACAGGAATGTGAAATATCCAGTGTTGTTGTAGACCTGTTGGTTGAAGAATATACATGAGGAGCATTTTAAGAATTAATGGAGAGAAATGAAAGTAGCTCAAAGCACTAGCAGAAGCCAGATGAAAATTTTACAGTGAGATAAAGTCAGTGGAAAGTATGAGCTTTTATTACCTTAGAAACTTTAAAAAAATACAAAAAAAACCCCACATCCCCAATTAAATGCTGCAGTTAGGGAAAGAACTTCATAAATAGTATGTCAAATTAGTTTCCTGAAGCAAATACACCTGTAAGTGCAACTAGTTTTATGCAGACAGACCTTCGCACCCAGAAAGCTCAGTGAAGTGAATGGGACTCTACATTGCCTATGCAATGGTCTACGCACAAAGAGCAGTTTGTAGGAGTGAATCTTAAGGAAAGATTAAGTCAATTTCTCTAGACCTCTAATCACTGTTGCTCTGAATTTCCTCCCAGCTGACGTCTCTTCTTAACAGAGAGAAGATATCACTTCTCTGCTTCGTGACTTTAAACTGCTACAGCCTAAACAAAATAACTGGCTTTCTCTGCTGTTATAATGCAGCACAAATTTGTAACTCGCTGCCCAGTGTCACTCCACAACTCTTCTCTGTAATACAGCTTTCACCCTCCACTCATGGATGCACATTGGACAATCTACTTCCACAAAAAAGCTGGCTGTATATTCTTCGCCAGCTGATCCTCATTTGTGTTCTGTTGAGTGTTATGGTATTAAGAAGTTATGATTTACATTCTACAGGGCCAAAAAAAACCAACCTAAAAGACCAAGAGGTCCAAGTCACCTCCTCCACGTACTCCCCTTCTGTGCAGGGGATTTATCATCCTTAGCACAGCCAAGGAAGAGGATCACATTTACCCAACAGGGTAGAAGTCCTCCCTCTTCCCTTCATCTGGAAGGAAAAGCCAGACTATTATTAGTTGGAGATATCATGACAATAGTTTTTAAAATAGTTCTCTGTTATGCAGAAGTAACTAACTCTTGAGACAACCCCACTCCATGCACATAAAGATATCTCTCTACCACCAACACGGAATCTTAATTATACCATACATACAAATTTGGAAAATTATTTATAATTGTAACAGCATAAATATCAAGTTCAACGCCTTAACCACTCAGCCATCACAGCTGTTACACGTACACAATTCCAAATACTGCCTATAACATTTACTCGAATCCCACAGAACTCAAAGCACAATCCTCAACTGACGTAATTTCAGAATAGCTTCAGGATGCCTGCAACTGAACAGCATCAGTTGTCCTCTTCACTTCCCCCTATTAATAAGTGAGCAAGTTATACTACTGTGTACTGACTCCCCACCTCCAGATCATCACTGAAGATGTTAAGTAGTAAGGCAGGGAAACAGATTCCATGAACAAGGCTGTGGATGAACTAGGCAACTGCTGAAGGTGCTTTGGTTTCAGCTAGCAAGAATCTAAAACAGCGTTAGGTAATGCTAAGCAGAGATGCTAGTTGAGCTAGTTGTTCACTTTTTCCATGTTTTTGTCACAGCTGGAAAAAAAGAGAGAAGTGAAATCAAACTATAACTGAACACTAGTTACTGCTAGGATCTGAGCAGCATGTAGGAATGATGAAGGACTCCCATCACTGGATCTAAAACACAAAGACAAACTAGGGAGGTGTATATTTTGGTTGCTGTAGAAATTCTTCAGTGGTGTTCGTTCAGACTAGACAAGGGGTCAGCAACCTTTCAGAGGTAGTGTGCCAAGTCTACATTTATTCACTCTGATTTAAGGTTCTGCGTGCCAGTAATACATTTGAATGTTTTTAGAAGGTCTCTTTCTATAAGTCTATCATATATAACTAAACTATTGTTGTATGTAAAGTAAATAAGGTTTTTAAAATGTTTAAGAAGCTTCGTTTAAAATTAAATTAAAATGCAGAGCCCCCCAGACCGGTGCCCAAGACCTGGGCAGCGTGAGTGCCCCCGAAAATGAGCTCGTGTGCTGTCTCCGCACATGTGCCATAGGTTGCCTACCCCTGGCCTAGACATTGGTCACAGAATGGCTAGGATTTTGTTTTTAAAAAGGGTCATAACATTTAAACACCATGGCTAGCGTTAACAGAACACTTATTCTTGTGACAAGTTACCTCCTTACATGTCAACTAGCCAAAAAAACAGCGGGCTAGAGCCTCTGCTCCACCCAGCAGAGGAAACTCCGTTTACTGAATTAAAATCCTAATGCTCATATAAAACGCTTCCGATATACAGATGAATATATCACAGAGTGTTTGTGGGTAATAAAAGCGAGAATGCTCAAAACACAGCAATTTTGGAGATAAGAACAAAAGTGACATTCTGACACATAAGTTAACTAATAAAGACTGAGATACATGTCAATTTAGGTCAAGGAACATTACAGGAATACTGTAATTATCCAAGTACAAATATTATAAACCCAGGAAACGTCGATAAGGTTAAACTTAAAAAATTCCAAACATACACATTAATGGTATGGAAATGTACAGTTAAGGCAACTGAATGACGACGGTATGGCACAGCTATTGCGTGGCCTGGCTATTATGACCTAAGACATGGGTATTTTTGTCCCAAATAACCAATCTAAAATTCCCTCCCCCCCATTATGATGTCATTACAGGACAGAGCTACTTTGTTTTGTTGTGTGAAAGGTGTAGTTTGGCAAGAGGTAATGGTGGAACACTAGCATCCCTGGGACACGGAATTAAGGCTATGGTGTACTGTCTGTGGTTTACAGTAGTGGTTAAGTGTGTCTGTGTGTGGAGAAGTAGATGGCATATACTGTTAGACTACCTGCTTTTTGAATACTTTGCTTATGAGTTGTCAGATATGGCATACAGCAACACCAAAGTTGTGTTGTAAGGGTGAGATTTTCAAAACCATTCTAGTGCCAGCCTAACTCCCCTCCTGTGGAAATCAGTGACTTAATCATTGACTTCCATCAGAGAAGACTTAGGGCAGGGTTTGGCAGCCTTTGGCATGCAGCCTGTCAGTGAAATCCACTGGTGCGCCAGGACCCTTTGTTTACCTGCAGCATCCGCAGGTGCAGCCAATCGCAGTTCCCACTGGCCACAGTTTGCCTTTCCCAAAAATCGGGGGTGTAGGAAGCAGTGCGGGTCAAGGGATGTGCTGGCCACCGCTTCCCACAGCCCCCATTGGCTCAGAATGGCGAACTGCCGCCAGTGGGAGCTATGATTGGCCAAATCTGTGGATGCTGCAGGTAAACAAACCACCCTGGCCTGTCACCAGATTTCCCTGACAGGCCACGTGCCAAAGATTGCTGATCCCCGAGTTAGGGTAATTCGAAAATATTTTGAAAAATTCCACCCTCCATGCTTATTACATGCCACACTCATCAGCAAATACAGAGTCCACAGTTCTCTTCATCTCTGGAATCCCTCTGCCTCAGAAGAGCAGCCCATGGTAGTCTATGTACAATGAATTTCCCAATTGCCCCATGGTTACATCATCATAGGGGAAGTTTGGCATACCCACAGGTGCTCTTGCTAACAAAACTCTATGCACAGATGCGACACTCACGGAGAAGCATGAAGAATAATGTGAGTGGGCCAAGGAGGATCAGAACAGAGGTAAGAAAGATGGGAAAAGTGAACTGGAGGGATAGAATGGCAGTTTTCCTACTCCAGGGTATAGAGCCCTCCCCATTAACCAGCAGGGAAAAGCACTTTTGTCAATCTGTGATTCAAAATTTAATCTTAAATTATTACAGACAGAAGTAAGCCTCTCTACTGGCTGCATGAAGAGTACTGCCCTCACCCCCAGTGTCAATTTTTTTGGTCTTTATTCTTTAAGACTGAAAGTTTAGCATTAAACAGAGGCTGGAGCACAGAAATCTCCTTAAGAAAAATCCAGTTAACTGGTTTCTTTAAAAATGGCTCTCAGTGGCACATAAAATTAAGCTGCATTCAAGAGAGATGTGTGTGCAGAGACCACTCTTTCATGTGGTCATATCACTACCACTAAAGACTCCATTAGTGAACATTCACTTTCATTTTTCTCTCACCCCACAAAATTAACTTTGTTAGTACCAGAGGTGTTATCTAAACTAGAAAGAGAGGTGGGCTTTTTTAAAAGTCAGGGACCTAGCACCCTTTGAAATACCACTTACTGCCTAGTATAAAATGCAGATTAACACCTTTAAAATCAAGTTCGCTAGTGAGAGAGGTGCCGGCTAGCTAACAACTTTAAAATCATTAAATTATATCTACACTAGATGGTAAATTATGCTTCAAAGGGTTAGGTGCATGCATATTTAAAAAAAATACGCATAAACAGATCCAGGGAAGCTACTCATCACAAAAACAGATGTCATGCCCCACCATTAGATGGGCCACTTACTTCCATCTTGTTTAGCTACTCCCACTGAATTATTTTGCCTCTGCCTCCACCTCCTTCTCCCCTTGTTCAATTCGCAGCATATTTAAACACAAAATAGTTCTCCCCCTCCCCCTCAACCCCCCTGCTTAAAATTAGGTAAGTGCCCTGCTCACTTAGGGCCTAAAGCACATGGGTGCTAGGTCACATACTCCCCATACTGGTTTCCCTCCTGCTTGACAGAACTAGTTTTTAGTGTGTCATTGGCAAACTGGGAAATTAAAGCCAGATCTTTATTAGAAACTTGCCAGCTCAGCAACGTTGGTCAACCGAGTGATTTTTTGGGCAACATTTTTACACCTGCAAAATCCCTACTGTAGAAGCACTTAGAACTGCATTAAGGTGCCTTTGTCCATATAACCTCTTTCACACAGAAAAGATGTATAAGTTATATTACCAAAAGCACTTTTTATTTTTTCAGTATAAGTCTGTATCTACGCTAAGAGAGTTTACTGGTAAAACTATATCAGCAAATGTTTCTAGTTTAGACCTAGCCATATATTTTTAATCCTGCAAATATTAAATAGGGGCAGCACAGTATAATGGATAAGGTTTACAAGATATTGACTTGGATCTCCCCACAACACCAGCCCTCTACCGTTAAAATGTCCCATCACAATGTCTCTCCTTCTCCCAACCTGAACCCTGTACTGCTTGGAGACCCTTTAAGCTACACACCCCAAACCTCCATTGCTTATATTCCTCTTAACTCATAGCCACTTTTCCTCCCCAAACACCCAAACCTCTAATGTTCAAAGCGTTAACACCACCCCTGCACTGTTCAGGGACCCAGCCCCTAGTATCTTCCCCATATGCACTCCAGTGCTATTAATCGTGTTCTCACCCCCAGGCTCCGATTCCCTCCTCCAAGGCACTTCTCTTCCCCTTCCCCCTAACAAGGTCTCCACTCCCTTACACGCATCCTGCCAATCTTGTATCCTTTCCCCAGGGCACTTTTTCCTCTCTCGTTTTCCCTCAAATATCCATCTCACCAGGAGAAAGAGCTGAGGGGAACAAGCAAAACGCAACTTTGCTAAAAGCAAAGAAAGAGGACTCCCTTCCCGCTGGATTCCCCCCGAGCTCCCCTTTCTCCCCCGCCCAGAGCAGCAAGCAGCATTTCTAACTCCATTAATTCAAAAGCCAAAGTCAGAATCCCACAGTTCATGATCGTAGACTGTGACTTATAGTCCAGCTTCTGGTTTCTGGACTCCTGCTAACCACTCGCAACATGTGTGATAATTATGGGTTTATCATAGCATTCCTTCTCAGATCTGAACCTTAGAGTTCAGAAAATGAGATATTAGCACCTGAATCCTCTAAGCTTAATTACCAGCTTAGATCTGATAGCACTGCCACCACCCAAAAATATAGTGTTTTGGGGCACTCTGACCTCCCCAACCTTCCCTGGGGACCCCAAAAACCCAGATTCCTTGGGTTCTTAAAACAAGGAGAAATAAACCATTCCCCCACCTTTCCCCCTCTCCGAATTTCCCTCCCTGGGTTATCCTGAGAGATACCGATCTAACCTCTAAATCACCATACAGAGAAGCATCTCCCTTCCCTTCCACCAAGAGGCAAACACATTCAAGGAAAACAGAGATTTTATCTCTCCCCCTCCCGTCTCCCCCCCACCGGTCCCGGTGAGTATCCAATCCCCTGGAATAACACAAGGGAAACAGGGAAGAAAAAATCAATCAGGTTCTCAAAAAAAAAAAAAAAAAAAAAAGAAATCTTTTAATAAAAGGAAGGAAAAAGTAAAGAATTATCTCTGTAACTTCAAGATGTAAATCTTACAGCGTCCTATAGCTTACAGACACCAGAAAGAGACTTTCCCCCCAATATCAATACAAATCAGAATATTCCCAGCAACTACACATATAAAAGTTAACCAGTCAGATCTACAATTGCAAATAGAGTAAAAACAATCAAAAACCTAAACTGCCTGTTTTTACTTACTATATGAAAAGAATCTTACGAGAGCCTGTAATAATGTCTGGTTTCTCTCAGACCCTCCCAGAGAAGAACACACACAAAAGTTTCCCTCCGCCCAAATTTAAAAGTATCTTGTCTTCTGACTGGTCTTCTGGTCAGGTGTCCAGTTCCCTGCTTGTAACCCTTTACCGGTACAAGAGACATTAACCCTTAACAATCTGCGCATGACAGGGTGAAAACGTCAGCCTTAAATGCATTCAAACGTGCACACAAAACCCCGAGCTCACCCATGCCCCAGCATCTCCTCGCACCACACGGAGCCCTCCCGGTTCCCACTGGCAGCTACCCCAATGCCGGAGACCCGCACTGCCCACAGCAGTTTGGGGAGGGAGGCTCCCGTCCCCCCTCACCTGTACTGCTTGGGGTCACTGGGGGACTTGACAACGTCGGGGTCCCCCAAGTTGGGCTTCGCCCTGCGGTGCCCTCCTTCCTCCTCAGACTCCTCCTGCAACAGGCGGCCCTTAGCGTCCCGGCCGCCCTCCCCGACCTGCTGCCCCGAAGGCAGGTCCGGGCAGCTGCACGAGGCCTTGTTCCTGCCGGGCATGGCGGGGGAGCGCCGAGGCGGCGGCCGCTGCTGCTGGCTGGGCTGGGGCGGGGGTTCCGGGGCGGCTAGCAAGGGGCAGCTGTGGCCGGCGCCTCGGAAGGCCTGGTCCGCACCAACTCTCGTTCCCGGCCCCCTCCGCGCTAGGGCGCCCAGGGCCCTCCACATCCACCGGCCTAGTCCCCGAGCTCCGCCCCTCCCCAGCACAAGGCCTCACTCCCAGCCCCAGCGGCCTCTGCAGCTAAAGCGATTCTCACATCAGCCTCCCCCTTCCAGCCAATCAGCACCCGACTTCGACATCACATGGACAGGACGGGCCAATCGTAGCCCCAGACAGGCCAGCTGGCCTCTGATTGGCAGAAAGGACGCCTGTGGCGTAAGGACGGGATAAACCATAGTGATCCGGGAAGGGGAAAAGCGCGGAATCCAGCCAGCGGCGAAAAAGGGACCAGGATAGAGCTGGGTGTCAGGCTCCCTCCGGGAATTAACGCGGCTTGTCCCCGCCGCCGCCTCCTTTCAGGGGTCGGTCTGATTACTTAACCCTATCTCCCCGGTCGTGCGTTGGACGCTTCCAACAGCCGGTTTGGAGACGGTGCTTCTCTTCCCATTGGTTCTATGAAACGTCGCTCACTTCTAGCTGGACCAATCAGCTGGCGAGGAAGACCCCACCCTGGCTAGCATGAGCGGTGGTGGGCGTATTGAAGTGCAGTGTCCGGAGATCCCTCCCTGCCCCTCTCAGGGTCACGTGGGGAGCCTTACGGCAGGATCCTGCTAACGCCGGCCTGTGGGTGGGGCTAGAGGCAGCACAGAGCACGTGGATGCGGCGGGGCTGCCGGAACTTCCTATTTGCATCTTTGCCCTGAGGCCACGCCCCTGTACCACCCCTTCCCTGAGGCCACACCCCCGCCCACTCCTTCCCCTGCCCCCTCCCTTGTTTACTCGTTCATTGTCACTGGGCTGGGGCAGGGCCTGGGGTTTTTCTACCCGCCATTTTTCTGCCTTGTTCAGCCACAAGATGGACCCCAAAGCACATGCTACCTGGAGCTCACTCTCTCCATGGGCCATGCATACAGCTTGTCATTTTTAGGACTCTGCAGCCAGTGTGGCAAGTCATTCCATAGCTACCCGATATATTGAGCATCTTGAGGCAGTTCTCCATACTCCTCAGTTTTCAGTAGCGATGGTTGGAAACAGACCATACACCCCCATCCCTAAACTTGGTAGCTACTTCTTGGGATCTATTTGCACCAAGGCTGGTCAGACATGAAGAGAATGTCCTTAAAAGTGAGATCCCTGCTTTGTGCAGGGACTGCAGTTCAGAGCTCCCCTGCCCCTGGAAGCATGGGCTACTGACCGGGAAAATGGCTTCTGAGCCTTGGCCCCCCAGGCCCTCTCAGAAAGGAAATAGGGTGGTACTTTTGCTCTCTGGCTTCCCAAAGACCTAGAACTCTGCTTTTTGTGGGCTATGAAAGAATATTGACTTTTTGTTTGGACTACTTTAACCCTTCTGTAATGGGTCAAAGCATAGGCACCTGCTTTTTCCTTTTCCTGGGGGTGCTCAGCTGCAGGCCCTGCCTCCATTCCACCCCTTTCCCCAAGCTCCCACCTCTGCCCCTTCCCACTCCCACCTCTTCCCTCCCCCAAGTGCACCCCAACCCTACTCTTCTCCCTCCCTCCCAGCACTTCCTGCATGCCACCCGACAGCTGGTGGCAGCAGGCATGAGAGAGCAGGAGGAGGAACTGATCAGTAGGGCCGCTGGCGGGCAAGAGGGTAGAGGGAACTGTTTGACAGTACCCGCTAATTTTTTTCTGTGGGTGCTCCAGCCTTGCAGCACTCACGGAGTTTGCGCCTATGGGGCAGAGGTCCTAAACAGCACAGCCAGAAAGCCATACCCACCCTCTTGCCAAGGAGATGCCAAAGAGACATAACCTACTATGGGGAGAGAGGGTGGTTCATCCTCTGTGCCCAGGCAATCCGTGGCCTCTCTCAGTACTGTCACCTTGGGCAACTGATGTGGTGGATACTTGTCCAGTGCATGCTGGTGTGAGACCATCACGTACTTTCATACTGGCCAATGAATAGCTGCCAACAACAACAGTTGTACCAACCTTAACCAGAAAGTAGGTCACAGCATGACACCCTACAGTGGTGGCTGGTGCCCAGATTAACTGAGGCTGGATGTCACAAGCTGCCTCCTCCCATTCAGGTGGGTCATAATGAGGACCCTGCTAGGAGTGGGAGAATAAAAAATTGTGGGCAAATGGAAAAGAAAGAGGCATCTCTTCCCTCTGCTCCCCATCTTTACCAGGAAAATGGACACTTCACTCAAATTGTAGGATGGGAGAAAACAGTATTTTCCTCTCTAAACCTGTCACTGTGCTCTACTAGTCCCCTCTGTCCCAGCTGTCTAGCTTTCCCCTACCCTCTCCCACCAATCCTGCCACACACACCACTTCACTCACATCTTCAGGCACCAGTTGATTCCATTCTTCCGGCATTCAGCCTATCCCCCTCTCAGCTCAGAACCCCTCAAGCTCCCTCATCTCCTTCCAGTCCAACCCTCACCAGTTCAGAAATGCATCTCCTGGCCCCCGCACAGCCACCCTCCCCAGTATGAGAGACCTTTTTCTTCCTTTAACTTCACAGCTGAGCACCACCACACTCAGCTCTGAACCCTTTCATCAAGATTTTTTTTTTTTGTTACTAGTTAAGTTATCCTAAAATCTGCCTATCACCACTGAAATGTTATACCTGCTACGCTGTTAATGCTTGCTTTGCCATTCAGCCTACAACATCTCCTTCCTCACAGTGACAACTGCGGCCCAGGGAACAATACCTGGCAGAAAAGGTACAAGCAGCTCAGTTTAATTCAGAAAAAGACCACCTCTTCCCTGATAGATGACTCCATCCTTACTATTTGTTGAGATAAATAATGTAGCTCACACTCAACCAATCTCTGGCCACGTTCAAAAACGAAATAATGTCTTTTTATTTTGTTAGCTTCATAAATATAGATACAATATGTACACTCCTAGCACTGCACAAATTGCATGTTCACCACCAGATTAGAAATACCCCATAAAAGAGAGCATTTGTTTTAGAGAGAGGACTTTTGAGAGCAAGAATTAGCAGTATCCAAACACACTACACCAAGGCTTTGATTCACTAGCACAATAGATATAGAAGCTATATTAAGTCTAGTTGGTTTTCCATGTCAGAAAATTACTAGCCTTTGTATTAAAAGCCTTTGAGGTATGACAGAAGGACACATTTTCAAAGGCAGCTGGAGGCCCTAAATGCTGCTAGTTACAATGCAGTGGACAGATCCCTGAACGGCACCCCACTGACTTCAGTGGGGTCTCACACAGACGCCACACCCACTTGCACAGAATAACTTGCACAACTCTGGCCTAAATTTGCAATTTTGTGTGCAAAAAAAAATAGGCTAATTTGACATCACTGATTTGTATGTACAAATGCCATTTGTACTCTCAAATTTGAGTCTGTGTGCATAATACTTAGTCCTGCCATGAGTGCAGGGGCCTGGATTAGATGACCTTTCATGGTCCCTTCAAGTCCTATGATCCTATGATAAATAATTATATGAGCAAATAGACATTTGGCCTAGAAAGTATGAGAGATCTGTGAAAGTAGCCCTCCACATGTTTGTGTATATATACACATGCTACAAATCTGGCTACTACATATATATCCACACAGAATTGTACTCATACGGATATAATAGCCTTAGTGCCAGAAATGTTGAATGTTTAAAGGTATGCTATATCTAAATTGTAAAAATTGCATCCCAGAAAGAAGCAGGCCATGAGATGTTGATATTTCAGATTTTCAGGATCTCAGTCATCTGTTGTTCACTGTCGCCATTTTTAAGCCTTCATTATTTTTATGAATTCCTTCTTCTCTGAAGTTTTTTGACTTTATATTTAAGTCTCAAACTAGAAGAAGTAATGTCATCATAAGTGCAACCTTTTAGCACAAATTTAAAAAAAAAGCCAAGAACAATGTGAAAACAAGAAATACATGGAACATATAAACCAGGCTGGGGATTGTAACTGTGGTGTTATACACATTGCAGGCCCTCCTGCAGGTGGATTTTTCCATTTAATTTTAGGGTTGCATAAAGCTTGATATCTACCCTTCCACAGAGTTGTTCAGTCCGCTGACCAGGCTGAAAGGAGAAGTTCTCCTTTGCAAGGCAGAACAGCTATGCTGATCAAGATTAAAAGGAGGAACATCTTAGCTTTTAAGATCCATGTTGATCATTTTAGCTGAATTGTATGCATGCAGTTGTTTGCAGATCTGGTCGCCTTATCTCAAAAAAGATATATTGGAATTGGAAAAGGTACAGGAAAGGGCAACAAAAATGACTAGGGATAGGGAACAGCTTCCATATGAGGAGAGATTAATATGACTGGGACTTTTCAGCTTGGAAAAGAGACAAGTAAGTGGGGATATGATAGAGGTCTATAAAATCATGAATGGTGTGGCAAAAGTAAATAAGGGAGTGTTATTTACTCCCTCTCATTATACAAGAACCAGGGGTCACCAAATGAAATTAATAGGCAGCAGGTTTTAAATAAACAAAAGGAAGTATTTTTTCAATAACACACAGTCAACCTGTGGAACTCTGCCAGAGGATGTTGTGAAGGCCAAGACTATAACAGAGTTAAAAAAAACCCAACTAGGTAAGTTCATGGAAGATAGGTCCATCAATGGCTGTTAGCCAAGATGTGCAAGGATGAAAAAACATACTCTGACGTGTCCCTAGCCTCTGTCTGCCAGAAGCTGGGAATAGGCGACGGGATGGATCACTTGATTACCTGTTCTGTTCATTCCCTCTGAAGCACCTGGCACTGGCCACTGTCTGAAGACAGGATACTGGGCTAGCTGGACCCTTGGCCTGTCCCAGTATGGCTGTTCTTATATATGTGTCTGATGGTTAAATAGACTTGTCATTCCATAAAACCATACATGCACATACGTCAGCCTTTGGTGTTTCTCCTCCATGTTTCTAACATTATTTAATCAATCACTGTAGAATCAGAACCATTCGGATAATGTTAATAGTCACAAGAGTGCTGGTTCCTGTTCTGACTGCAACCAAACTCCTACTGATTTCAGTGGGAGCAGGATTGGACCCATGACCTAGAAAGCATATTAAAGTTTTATTTAGTTAGAAGCTCTTGCTAGGTAAAATTGGAGATGGTCCCAGACCAAAAACTATCATGCTGGTTTCCAATGGAAATTGATGCAGTAGATATTGCTGGCTGCAGTCACTCCCTCCGGTGCCTAGAGCAACTCAAAGGGAACAGGGAAGGACTGTACAGGCGTGAAAGTGGGATCCAGTAGTAGCATGGCTCCAAATGAATCCATTTTGCATGGGGACTTTGAAAACCATGCAAAAGGGATGATCGTTTTTTGGGATGAACTGGACTTTGCCCAGTTTTCTGCTGACTTCTAAGAGTGCCATGTCCTCTTTCTTTTAGGCCTGAGTTCAAGCACCTCGTCATGAGGCGTAGGTAGGTCAGAAGCTCTGTGACATTCACCTTGGGCTTAAACTCTAGTTTTGGGTGCATGTATGATCCTTCCACAGGTTTCCTTGCTGGAGGATTGGTTAAGCTATATAAAGCACTGTACTATTTGTCCCTTTGAGGTTTGCCTATAAATCTATATTTAATTATCATGCTAGAGAAAAGTAATTTTTCTAATAATAAACCAAAATCAATTATTCTTTCCCTTTAAAAACCAAAGCCCCCACAAATATATCATGGGAGTTAACCTTGACTACTAGCTCAGGACTTTTTGCAAGTAGATTTTACTACTTAGCTTGTAAGCTCTTTGAGGCAGGAGCCGCCTTTTTGTTCTCCAAGCACAATGGGGTTGTGGTCCATGACTGGGGCTCCTAGGTACTATGGCAATATAAATAGTAAATAAAAGTAGATATAACAATTGTTCTTGTAGATCACTTATTTTAAGAGCAAGAAGACGACAGACTGGTTACAAACACTCACATGTTGGTTCCCAGTAATTTGGTCTGAGATACTGGCATTCCAGGTTAAACGTGCTAGACTTGGCCCTGCATGAGCCCAGAATTAGGGAAGTGCAAAAATGGCTTAAAGCCACTTTTACCCTCTCCCTGCTTGGACTCTGATTCTTATGCTAAACCTCTGAAGAGACATGACACAAAATTCAACTCCTACTCTCTCGATTTTCTTGGTGGCCCCAGTGTATTAAATAGAAACGAGTCCTTCTTCTTCGAGTGATTGCTCATATCCATTCCAGTTAGGTGTACGCGCCGCGCGTGCACATTCGCCGGAAAACTTTTACCCTAGCAACTCAGTGGGCCGGCAGGTCGCCCCCTAGAGTGGCGCCACCATGGCGCTCCATATATACTCCTGCCGGCCCACCCGCTCCTCAGTTCCTTCTTACCGCCCGTGTCGGTCGTTGGAACAGTGGAGCGCGGCTTAGCTGACCTCCACTTCCCTAGCTACTCGTTTTCTCGTATATAATTATGCAGTTATAACACTTTTATATATATATTTGTATGGTTATACGTGTTTTCTTTGCTAACATGGTTAGTTTAGTTAGCGGGGTTCAGGAAGTAGCCCCTTCCATGAGCCCAGTGCCGGAGCCATGCATGGCTCACCGGGTTTTAAAAGGGGCCCGGCTTGCCAGAAGCCGCGGCCGAAGAGAGATCTACATGACTCCTGTTTGAAGTGCCTCAGGGAATCACACTTGACAGATAAGTGCCCCATTTGCAAGACTTTTAAGCCGAGAACAAAAGGTGCGGGACTTTCACTTACCCCTCCACCTTGGGCGCCGAGCGATGTTCAAGCGGCGGGCAGAAGCGCCTCCTCGGCACCGGACCCCGCCGGTACCACCAAGGCCTTTCGGCACCGACCGTCGCCGGCACCGATGTCGACTCGGCACCGCTCCCTTCTTCCGAGGTCGAGAGAGTCTACGATTCCTGCTGGTGCCTGGCGGCTCCCCAGCACGCGCCGTGGTTGAGCCCCCTGCTCCCGCTGCTTCCGTGTCACCTGCATCGCAGCCAGAGAGCTCGCCTAAGTTGCGTTATCCGGCACCGTCACCTGCAGAGGCACCGATGACTTCGGCTCCGTCGATTCCAGTCCCCCAGGACCATGGAATCCGGTGCCTGGCAGCTCCCCGGCTCGCGCCGTGGTAGAGCTTACTGCTCCTGCTGCTTCTGTGCCAGCTGCACCACAGCTAGACAGCTCGTCTAAGATGGCTCGCCCGGCACCGACGACGTCGGCACCGTTGATCCCGGTCCCACGAGGGCCGTAGAATCCGGTGCCTGACGGCTCCCCGGCACGCGCCGTGGTTGAGCGTATTGCTCCTGCTGCTTCCGTGCCAGCGGCACCGCAGCCAGAGAGCTCGTCTAAGTCGGATCGCCCGGCGCCGACACCTGCTACGGCACCGATGACGTCGTCACCGTTGATCCCGGTCCCACAAGGGCCGTAGAATCCGGTGCCTGACGGCTCCCCGGCATGCGCCGTGGTTGAGCGTATTGCTCCTGCTGCTTCCGTGCCAGCGGCACCGCAGCCAGAGGGCTCGTCTACGTCGGATCGCCCGGCACCGACACCTGCTGCGGCACCGATGTCGTCGGCACCGTCGATCCCGGTCCCACAAGGGCCGTAGAATCCGGTGCCTGACGGCTCCCCGGCACGCGCCGTGGTTGAGCGTATTGCTCCTGCTGCTCCGTGCCAGCGGCACCGCAGCCAGAGGCCTCGTCTAAGTCGGATCACCCGGCACCGACACCTGCTGCGGCACCGATGGCGTCGGCACCGTCGATCCCGGTCCCACAAGGGCCGTAGAATCCGGTGCCTGACGGCTCCCCGGCACGCGCCGTGGTTGAGCGTATTGCTCCTGCTGCTTCCGTGCCAACGGCACCGCAGCCAGAGAGCTCGTCTACGTCGGATCGCCCGGCACCGACATCTGCTGCGGCACCGATGACGTCGGCACCGTCGATCCCGGTCCCACAAGGGCCGTAGTATCCGGTGCCTGACGGCTCCCCGGCACGCGCCGTGGTCGAGCTAATGCTCCGGCTGCTTCCGTGCCAACGGCACCGCGGCCAGAGGGCTGGTCTAAGTCGGATCGCCCGGCACCGACACCTGCTGCGGCACCGATGTCGTCGGCACCGTCGATCCCAGTCCCGCAAGGGCCGTAGAATCCGGTGCCTGACGGCTCCCCGGCACGCGCCGTGGTTGAGCTCCTGCTCCGGCTGCTTCCATGCCAACCGAAGCCTCTGAGGCACCGACAACATCGGCACCGTCGATTCCAGTCCCACAAGGGCTATCGAATCCGGTGCCCGACGGCTCCCCGGCACGCGCCGTGGTTGAGCGTATTACTCCCGCTGCTTCAGTGCTGACGGCACCGCAGCCAGACAGCTTATCTAGCTCGGTTCGCCCGGCACCGGCACCTACCGAAGCTCTGATGACCTCGGTACCGTGGATCCCGGCCCCACGAGGGCCGTCGAATCCGGTGCCTGACAGCTCCCCAGTACGCTCTGTGGTTGAGCCTGCTGTTCCCTGCACGCCGGAGATGTTACCAACGGCGAGGGCTCTCAGTGCCATGACAGAGTCAGTGCTGCCTGACCCGGGCACCGCCGGTACGGGTAATACAGTCTCTTCAAGGGACTGTCCCCTGTCAGTACAGCAGAGCGGCACCGTTCATGATCACGGTCCCGCAGACACTCCAAGTCCTGTCGGCACGCCGGACACCACTGGCAGTCCCGGTGCTGTTTTCCTCGGTACTGGTCACACTCGCTGCACCGGTCGGTATCCCGTTCGCCGACCCGCTATCGGCACCGTTCCGACATCTGGCACCGGGGCAGGTACCTTGACTCCTGTAGCTCTTCTCCGAGCCTCGAGATCTCGGTCGACCTCCCGACACCGTTCTGGTTGCGGGTCTGGATCTCGTTCCAGGTACCGATACGCCTCCCGATGCCGGTCCCCGGTGCCGAGTTGGGCAAGGTCCGAGTGAGTCAGAGACTCGGCCCGTGCCTTCTTTCGTACCTCCATGGCCGTCCGGACACGCATCCGTGTCATCCCATATGCGCAGATTTTATGCTCAGGACCACGATCCTGATATGATGGCCAGCGGGCGCCAGCCCCGAAGCAGAAAGAGCCTTGGCGAATGCAAGGTGTACTCTGCAGGGGCCCTGCACCTCTGGGTAGCAAAGCAACAAGCCTTGCTTAGCTGCGATAATTATAGCACCTGGGTGGAGGAGTTTCTCCCTCGAACCTCCCACCTGGAGTTCGCTGCCGTCTTGGAGGACGGGGGAAAGAATTTACCCTTTGTTGGTAAAGGCATCTTCGCGGCAGAGACAGCCCCAGACTGCGAAGCCTGCTGGACAATAGGGTCCTAATGCGTCTCAGCATGTATACGCCAGCGACCAAACGCAGGCCTTTATGGCCCCAGCCGCCATACTCTGTGCCTAGCCAGAGGCAGAACTCTGGAGAACGGCAAGGCCAAGGTGGTCGCAGACAAAAGTCAGGCCCCCTAAAAAGCCAAAGTCAAGGTCCCTCGCAATTACCACTGGGACAAAAGACGGACCTTCCAAGGTTCGCCGGAGGGCGGTGTACCAGTCGCAGGACGGGATCCTGATCCCGCTTTCTCCTGGCATGGCCCCAGTTACTTTCAGATCGCTGGGTCCTGCGCACGATGGAGCATAGGTACCACCTTTAAATTGCTCCAGCCCTGTCCCCCTTCAGCGGACGAAAGGGGCTAGGGGTTTTACTCCCGTTATGCCCTAGTCCCCCACTCGAACACAGGTCTCAGACCTCCCTGGTCCTGCATGGACTCAACCGGTTTGGGATAAGGTTGAAGTTCTGCATGGTATCCCTGGGAACCATTATTCCATCCTTGCCTCCTGGGGGCTACTATGCCGCCCTGGATAGGAAGGACGCGTACTTTCGCAATGCCATCTTCCCTCTGCACGGGAGATGCCTCCGCTTTATAGCCAGCGGTGAATACTCCCGGTTTACGGCCATAGTCGCCGCCTACCGTAGCTATGTCGGATATGCGTTTTTCCGTATTGGGACGATTCGCTTATCCGAGGAGACTCTGAGACACAAACCACTCAGCCCGTGGGCATCGTCACGGTCTTATTCACAGCTCAAGGCCTGATGATTACTATAGAGCAATCCACTCTGGTTCCCACGCAGAGGTTGGGCTTCCTAGGGGCGATCTTGGTCTCCTACCTAGCCGGAGCCTGCTTATCACAACTGCGGTTTTAGGCGATGGCAACAATCATCTGAGGTCTGAAGGCTTTCCCAACGACCTCAGCTCGTTCTTGTCTCAGTCTCCTGGGTCCATGGTTGCCTGCAAGTTTGTAACCAAACACGCCAAGCTCCGCCTCCGTCCTCTCCAAGTCCGGCCCACCTCGGCGTACCGCTTGGACAGGGAGCCAGTGGTCATGGTAGTCACCGTTCCCTCGAACGCCTTAGGCTCCCTAGAGTGGTGGCTAACTCCCTCCTTGGTGTGGACAGGGATGCGGTTTCATCCGCCCCAGCCCTCACTGCCCCTGACGGCGGACGCATCATCTCTCTGCTCGAGTGCTCATGGTCACCTCCGAGCTTAAGGCCTTCGGTCTTCTAGGGAGCTGGCATTCCTCATTAATGCCCCAAAAATGAGAGTAGTCCGCCTGGCATGCCAGGGGTTCCAGCGGCAGCTGCGAGGCCGTTGTATCTCGGTGTTTACAGCCAACACAATGGCCAGGTGCTTCATAAGTATTCAGGGGGGACATAGTCCTTCCCCCTTTTTTGTCAGGAGGCCATCCATTTCCGGGTCTTTTGCATGGCCCACTCGATGGAGCTGGCGACGTCCTTTCTCCCAGGCGTTCGGAACGTCTTAACTCTTTGACTCAGCAGGTTTTTCCTGTCTTACGAGTGATCACTCTGCCCCATGTGAGGCGTCCCGCTTTCCGGAAGTGGAGATGGTTCCTCACACAGACCTGTTCGCTCACCGCGAGAGCAGGAAATGCCAGGTGTTCTGCTCCTTCCAAGGTCTCTCCTCGGAATCGATCTTGGACGCATTCCTGATGCCGTGGAACGGCCAACTGCATTATGCCTTCCCACTGTTCCCACTGGTTCGTTACGTCCTGCTCAAACTCCGCAGGGGCAGAGCGTGCATCATCATGATCACTCCAGAGTGGTCCAGGCAGCACTGACATACCACGTTGCTCGGCCTGTCAGCCCAGACCTCATCACTCAGGGCAATGACAGGCTTCGTCACTCGGACCTGCAGCCTCTTCGCCTCACGGTGGCTCCTGCATACCTGAGTCGGGGTGACAGGCAGCCTTCCACCTGGTCAACGTACCGAGCCAGGTGGAAGCGTTTCCTTTACAGCTGCAGTACGCTCGATCTTGCTCCTGCTGAGGTCTCGATCCCCTCTATTTGGCCTGCCTCTGGCCTTCAGCGGCAGGATCTGGCGGTATCATCGCTGAGGATACTCTCAGCAGCCATCCCTACCTTCCAGCAGGCTAAGATGGACGTTCAGTGTCCCACGCTCTATGGGTTCGAGGTCCCTCAAGGGCTTGGAGCGCTTGCACCCTCGGGTGCGCCGCCCAGCCCCGCCCTGGGACCTCAACCTAGTCTTGGCCAGACGGGTCTCTGAGATCAGAGCTCTTACGAAGGTTCCACAAAGACAAGGTGCAGTTATGACCGCACCCGGCTTTCCTCCCTAAAGTGTTTTGGCCTTTTATGTTACCCACAGCTCAACGCAATGGGCATAACCGTTGCACTCCTTGGACATCTGTGGAGTGCTCGCATTATATTGTGCTGACAGAATCATTGCCTAAGGCGCCCCAGCTCTGCCCCGGTAGCGGGCCAAAGGGAGGGCTTGCTTGTTTTCCTCTCAGAGGATCTCATCTTGGGTGATGGCGGACATCCCCACTTGTTATGATTTGGCTCATAGTTCCCCAAGCCACATCACCGTGCATTCTACCAGGGCTCAGGCTTCATCTGCCGCCTTGCTGGCTCGTGTTTCTACCCACGAGACCTGTCGCGAAGCTCCATTGGTCCTCGGTCCTTACCTTTGCTTCGCAGTATGCCCTGGTTCAGCAGTCAAGAGAGGCTGTAGCCTCTGGCTCGGCAGTTTTATTCTGCCACATTTCACTCCGACCCCACCGCCTTTGTAAGGCTTGGGATTCACCTAACTGGAATGGATATGAGCAATCACTCGAAGAAGAAAAGACGGTTACTCACCTTTGTAACTGTTGTTCTTCGAGATGTGTTGCTCATATCCATTCCGCACCCGCCCTCCTTCCCCACTGTCGGAGTAGCCGGCAAGAAGGAACTGAGGAGCGGGTGGGCCGGCAGGAGTATATATGGAGCGCCATGGTGGCGCCACTCTAGGGGGCGACCTGCCGGCCCACTGAGTTGCTAGGGTAAAAGTTTTCCGGCGAATGTGCACGCGCGGCGCGTACACCTAACTGGAATGGATATGAGCAACACATCTCGAAGAACAACAGTTACAAAGGTGAGTAACCGTCTTTTTCTTGCTACCCAGTCCTACTGCATGAAACAAAACAGCAGAGTTTTACATCAAGGAGCATGGCCATCTCCTACCTGAAGTCTTGAGATGTTCCGGGTTTTTTGGATGTAAAGACAGGATTTACTTTCCTATTTTGTGAGGGGAGTCTGGGTTTCTTCTTTTCTTTTTTTAAATATTTTTCTTTCTGATCTTTTTTCAATGCTCTTTATCAGTTGTTGAGCTGCGTGTTGGTATAGAGCTCTCTCCCCAGCAAAAGGGCCTATAACAACAAAGCAACATTCTCTATGGGAATAATCTAAAAATACATTTAGAATATTATAAAATTCTTAAACTTCAATGTAATTCACCCATTAACACTAAGTGCACTTACAATATTTATTTAGGTTTTTTGTTTGTTTTACAATATTAGGTGTATTAGATATATTTAACATTAAACTTTCCAGAACATTTAACAACCACGTCCATTTCCACTATAACAGAAACTTCAGCCTTTAGACAATATGATAATACATCATCACATGTGACAAGACAATGTGTATTCAGGGAAGGGGAGAGAGAGATTCACAGAGATTAAAATCACTAGCAGGAACAGTTCCGCTGCAAAGGGGGTGGGTTGTCTGTGAGCCACATGTTCTTCCCAGAACTGCCTCTGGACGGGTCAGACGCTATACTCTCAGACATCTTTTCACAGATTATATCCACTAGGCGCTCAAAGACCTGTCTCACATTGATGTTCTCTTTGGCACTGGCATCAAAATAATCAAAACCTGTGAAGGAAGCAAAAAAAAATTAAAAAAAATAAGTCGATTATAAAAAAAAATGCTTGAAGTGTAATGGTCTGTTTAAAACACCAACAACTTGTTTTGTATTAATTTGGTAGCAAAGAAACACTTCAGAATTATAGGACATCCAAGCAGATTAAAGCTGTCCTGGCTCAGCTGAGTGAATCTAAGAGGTGAGGCTAACCCTTAACACTACCATGGTGAAGAGCTTTCTAAGCAGTGCTGATGAGTAGGGCCCTAAAGCATTGCTCCCTTCTGATCAGAGAACAATTAAGTTTGGAATTATGTGAAGTTACTGATGATTCCAGGGTTGCTTTTTTTTTCTAGCACACCTTTGGCATTCTGCACCCATGAAGCAGTCAGCCATGACACCACCCAGGCCAACCTTCATTAGATCAAATCGAGGTGCTTAGCCCTCCTTAATTACTAATTTGAATTCTTGCATGAGACTTCAGCCCAGTGCCTCAGCCATAAGCAGAATATCAATGCACTGAACCAACACTGTCAGCCCCTACAATTCTTTATCTTCCCATTCCCAGAAGTCTAGGAGACTAATCATTATTTACAAGAATTATGTTGTTACTTCTGTTCTTCCTACTATTATATTGCCTACAACAAAAAGTCCAACTACCACATAAATAATCTGCTTTGCAATAAATTACAATCCACGGTGATTTGTATCATGAGTTTTTGTAGCACATCAGCTCTCATGTCCCATTACTAAACCAAGGAAAAGAAAAGCCCATTTAACTGACTAGTTTGCCTTCATTTTGTCACTCCAAGTCTCATTGCTTCAATCTGTAAAACAACCAGTAAGTTTCTAAACACTTTTATCACTTCAGAATCATTTTTTTAAAAGGTTCCTCAATTTTAACAGGATAAAATACCTAGCAGCAACAATACCGACACTAAGGCATTGGCTGTAACTATGCAACTTGAATCATTAGACCAGTAGTTCTCAAACTTTTGTACTGGTGACCCCTTTCACATAGCAAGCCTCTGAGTGCAACCCCCCTTATAAATTAAAAACACTTTTAGACATATTTAACACAATTATAAATGCTGGAGGCAAAGTGGGGTTTGGGGTGGAGGCTGACAGCTCACAACCCCCCCCCCATGTAATAACCTCACAACCCCCTGAGAGGTCCCAACTCCAAGTCTGAGAACCTGTGCATTAGACAATTTGAAGAGGTCAACATTTAAAATTGGTTCTCAGTGACAGTAATATAATAACCTGTCAACAAACAACAAGAGACTCCAGATAAATAAACTTCTGCCATCAAGGATACCTCAGTTTGTTTAACTTACAGTCACTGAGGGGCTGATTCCTGAAAGGCACGGAACAGGAAAGACAAAGGGGACAAAAAGGTAATTTTAAGCCATCTTCATGGACTATCCTGCAGCCTAGAATCCTCACAGTATAATAGTAGAATTTTATGTTTGTATTTTGTATAATTTAAAATGAATTATGTATTAAATGTACTGGTGTATGATTTGACTATATTCTGCCAGCCACCCTTTCTAAAAGCAGAAAGGAATGGTCTAATGGGCCATTGGTAAAGATGCATCAACCAGAATCTATATCTCAGCTGATTTCAAGGTGGTAACAGACCTTTTAGGATCACCACTTTGTTGTAGGTTTAGTATTTTAAAATAAGTAAAAGAATGCAATGATTGTTTTCTCTTGCATTGCAATTTGATGTTCCTGTTCAATTGTTTTGTGTAAATCAATTCTGTGCTGTGTATGTATGAGGAATGTATGTGTTGAGATAAGTGTGAAGGCCATCACCGAACCAGATGTTCTAGGGAGAAACCGAGGACAGATGTAAGGGCGCCAGAAGATTGCAACATGCCCCTATTGAGATATCAGAGGAGGGCAGAATGCTGACTCTAAAGATGAGACAGGCACCTATCAATGGGGACAAGATAGCTGTGATCAAAACCAGCCTGGGGTAACTCCTTGAGAGACTTAATGAAAGAACAAGATAAAGACTGAGGAGGACAATTTAAGAAAACAATTACTCATCAAACAATTGATTACAGCATGATGGTACAAAACTCATTGGCCCCAATGAAGGAAAATCACTATATAAGCAGGGTGCCTTGCCATGAAACTTTGGGTTTGTCCTGCCAAGATTTCCCGGAGCATCGTGTCACGATCGACAGAACCTGGCTCCTACCTACCCGTGATCAACCTAGCTGGCCATTAGATTGATCCGGACTCTGGACTGGTAACTATAACATCGACTGGTGGGACAGAGTGAGTGTGCGCGTGTGTGTGATTGAATGCATATACTGATTGTTGTATCTTCAATAAACATGTCGTATTGCCTTTTCCCCTGAAAAAAATCCTGTGTGCTTATAAGCATGACAATAACACTTGGTGCTTCTCTGATGCGGGAATATGCATATATATATATATATATTATACACACCAGGGCTGGGGTTGAAATCAGCCCAGGAAATGCAGTCTGATATATTTCATCCAGACTATTTAAATGTTTTCATCACAGATGTTAAGGGAAAATATTAATGAAAATTCTGCTTATTACTGAATAGGCATTGCTATAATGGACCAGATCCATTACATGTGGACCAGTATTCAATTTTTGACAGTAGTCAGGAATGGATGCATACAGAGTAAGGTCCAAGGAACCAACTATTGCATAACTCACCCACAAGGGAATTTTTGGCCTAACTTCAGGCATGTCCTGACGCACGAAAGCTTATAACCTTAATATATTTGTACTGTAGGATCAATAATTATTGTCCTAAAAATATTAAAGACCCTGGCTTCATCAATATCCTGTTCATGGCTGAAGTCAAAGGTAGTGCCAAGGATGCAAGATGAGCCTCCAGTTGATAACTTGATTAAGTTAATCAGTGCAGACACTTCACCTCAAGTACATCATTTCATATTACTTTATTGCTCCTATAAATGGTTAGAGAAACATGCATAGGCATAACCTTTACATGAAGGTATTAATATTAAAGCTAACAGTTTAAGCAGGCAATAACCAATTAATCAAACTTCTTTCCGCTCACAAAGTAATTTCAGATAACCTTGTACATAATGCCATATCACCACTTAGAAAAGCTGCCTGATAAAATCTGAAATATTTTAAAATAGACAATGTTTCATACATTATGAGGCTTGAGCAGAGTGGAAGTGCCAGGAGCTTCCCGAAACATAATTAGTTTTTGCTTTCTTCTACCAGTGGGGATATATTTCTTCTTGGTGCCTTTGACAAGGTCAGGGATAGGTCAAAAGGTGCAAGTGTGGATTCTTAATTAAAGTAGTTCTGTATTGATGTAATCAGTTGTTAGAGAGACAACATGTGCAGTATATATGCATGCAGACAGGACACCCATTGAAATATTCCAGACATAAGGATTTAGACTCAAGATATCAAGAATTTTTTGGTAATGAAAACAAACAGATGAACATCTTAGAGAAAAATAGAAGATGGGATAGTAGCTCAAACAGAACTTCACATTTGGTTGTAATACGTTTAGGCATTAGGGTCCAAATTTTCAATCACTGAAAGCTAAATTACTCTTGAAAAATATGCAAGCACCCATGCAACCTGTGTAAAACATGCAGTTGTGAATGCAAGTTAGGTATCTGTTTTGCAAATGTTAATATTTTCAGGTGCATATTGGGTACTTGCATGTGAGAAAAGGACCCATTACATCTTTTGCAAACTAAACATGCATTTGTTTTTTTCGTTAGTACTGTACTTAATAGGGCTTCTGTTTTTCAGTGTTTATTTTTAGCAATTTTTGAGTTTTATGTAGATGTCCACAATGAGGTGATTCTGGGGCTCTCTCTTGTATTAAACTATCATGAGTTAAAGTATAGTAAATATATTATTCATTATATTAGTATATACTGTAATGAGTAATCTCTTTGTAATGTTCCCTAGTGTGCTTCAATAGAGGGCTGTTTAGAAATCACACGCTTGTAGTTCATAATACTGCCTTATGTAGACAAGCCCTTAGATGCAAGTAACTATTTCCAGAGTTTTTCTGGTGTTTACTAGATAAATACCAATTTCATTCTTTTTGTATCGGGGGTATTTTATCGATGAGAAATTCAGAAACTCTAATAATAGACCACTACTAAAAGTAATTAGAATTATAGGAAACGAAAGCTATTATTTGCATTATGGAAGAACACGAAGGCTCCAATCTTGACTGTGCTAGATATAGTTCAAGCATATTTAAGATAGAGTCCCTCTCCCAAAGAGTTTACAATCCAAGGCCCTTATCCTGGAGATATTATATCCATGCTTAGCTTCGTGCATACGAGTAGTGAGAATGTTGTATGCTGTTTGAGGCAGGGCTCTGTGTTTGTACAGGGCCTAGTGCAACGGGCTCCTGCTCCAGGACTGGGGTTCCTAGACCCCATTACAATGCAAATTATAAATAATACCCATAAACTGAGGTTTGTCCACAACTTCCTCAAGGTCACACATTGAACCAGTGATAAAGCTAGACATACAGTTGGGCTCCAGTCCCCTGCTTTTAACAATAGAGTATTATCCCTCCAATTAATAATAGAACCCAACATTACAGATTTGAAAATTGAGTACAGTAGGAGATTTTAATAAAACCGGGGTTATGACGACAATTCCCATAAGTGCCCAAAGAACCTTCTCTTTCCTGCAAACCTCAACAAATATTTACAGTAACCCCTTCTACAAGGGTCTCTGGGAAACAGCATTAATTGAAGTCAATTTTAACAAGATTTATCAGATCAGTAGAAATCCTAATGTGACTATGGTGGTGTAGTTAAAACATCACACACAAGACCTGATTCCTCAAAGATGTGCACACATGCTTAACCTTAAATATGCAAATAGTTCCACTGAATTCAGTAGGACTATGCACATGCTTCAAGTTAAGCACACACATTACTCTTCGCAGAACTGGAGTCTTCCTGTAACTGCCTCTTGTATATTTTACCCATAATGCTTTGTAGCATTTACTCTGAAACTTTCTATATTACATTCTTTTTCTTAAGTAGAGATATAGGAAACAATGCTAAATAGATGAGAAATTGGGATGCATATTCTACATTCTGGTGTTCATTCTAAAATCTTTATTCCAAAATCTCAGCTTTTCCCAGGAGAAACTGTTCTCTTTTTTCTAGCAATCAGGTGAAGTTACTTCTATATGTGGGCAGGAAGCCCAGTAAGTAACTATGATGGTTCTCAGGGTACCCAGGACGGTGAATCACCATGTTACCCTCTGTCTCCAGCATGAGGGAGACTTGCTTGTGCTTAGCTGGGTGGCAGCTCCCTGACACCACCAGCCAGTTAGCCACCCAAGCACTCTCCTCTGGGCCATGCTTGCCCTCATTTTGCCTTTCAGCTTAACAATAGGTGCATCCCAGTCCCAGAGCCCCTTTCCAGCATTTTCCTGTAGTGTCCAGCCCCTTATCCACTGAACACCCACAGAAACACCATGTCTGCTGTCCCCAAGGGAACAGTGTACACACCAGCTTATATGATTCAACTCAGGATCAGAAACTCACTTAATATCACAGCACTTAGATATGCTTGTAGCAAAAGCAAAGATAAGATTATCATCAAAGATTCAAGAGATAGCGAGTAAGGATAATGGACACAAAAGGTTAGGTATAAAACAAAATCATAATTCACCTTCTACAGACTAAACTTAACAGGCTTACCAGCTGATTAAGAAGTTTGCCTCACACCCCCGCAGTCCTCTGCAACCAAGGCTGATTGTGAGCCTATTTTCATGAATCTAAACGCATTGCACGTTTACTTCCTAGGTGCAGGATGGGGGTGGGAGAGGGCATCATTTTTGCCTTCTACTTCTATCCCAAAGTTCATTGTCTGTACTCTGACACACTATAACCGTTCCCCCTCCCCCACCTTGTTTGTTTTCCTGAATGTTCTTCCCTGTTGACATCACATCTCTCTGTTGACTTTGCATGTAAATGTATGTCCATTTTGTTAGCTTGCAATGCTTAATTTACATCTCTCAACAGGTGAATAAACATTTCTTATCTGAGAGAAAACATGTCTGTCAACCTTGCCTTGATACAGACTTGAAAACATATTTTCAATATGCCGTATAAACACATAATTCCTTACATAGTATCTGTACATACAGTTTACTACGATATTAATGACCAGTGTGACCCTGGCTTTCATTTAAGTCCTCACATTAGTTTCTTTGGTGAACATTAAGGTACATATCAGAACCAGGACACTCCTGTATCCCCCTTGCTAGCTGGCATTAAGGAATTCTTGGGGTTTTTGCTCCACTCTAAAGAACAATTTATAATCTCTGATAAATTGCAAAATAAATAAAAATAAATAAATTAAAAAGTCGGGTATAAAAGCAACTTTAAATTCTGAAAATGACACTATACTACTCAGTGGAGTGGTATATAATATTTAACTAGACCATTATCATCTTTGCAGCACTGATATTATGCTGTTGGAAGAACTTCTTCATGTACAAGTAAAAAAGGACACATTATAAAGAGAAAAGAAGGAAAGCTTTAACACATACCTAACTGATCAGCCAGATGTTTACCCTTTTCCAGAGGAATGATTCTTTCATCCTCCATGTCACACTTGTTTCCAACCACAACGACTTGTGCATTATCCCAGGAATAGGTCTTGATCTGAGTGGCCCTATAGCAGGACACAGAAAATAGATAATGTATTGTCAGTAGTGCCAAAAAATATTGAAATAAATACTTATAAACATTAAATCCAATTCCAACTGTAGATCAGCTGTTGATTAAAAGGTAAATTACCAAGCATATATAAGGCAGCAATGCAACATTTTAAAGTATATGAATTATGATAGATTCTATTTTATTATCCGAATACTTTGTATACAAAGTTAATGTACCAATAAAGTTTCCCAATCACATTTTTTAAATATTTTAAACATTGTGGGAACAGAACAAAAATTGAAATCTGTAGTCTCATTTTATACATTTTAGGAAAATTAACACAATTTCTATGGCCTCTTCTGCGTGTATAAATCAGTTAGTGGAACTGCATTTACACCAACCGAGGTTCTGCCCCCTAAAGAGAAGAATATATAATAGATGTAAACTTAGGGTGACCAGAAGTCCCCATTTTATAGGGACAGTCCCGATTTTTGGGTCTTTTTCTTATATAGGCTCCTATTACCCACCACCCCGTCCCAATTTTTCATATTTGCTGTCTGATCACCCTATGTAAACTACTATTCAGAAGGGATCACAATATAGGGTACAAGATATGACAAAAATAACTCAGAACTGAATCACAAATTCAGTGCCTCTGGACAAATAAATGTTGCTTAATAAGCGACTGCTATTATTTTATTTTTATACAATTTGTTAGAAAAGAGAATGCAGAAGATGTAATATTTAAGGTTTTTAGTAAAGTATTTGAACTGGTTTTTCATGAACTCATACTGAAAAACTGAATCATCTTGACTAGAGTAGGAAAGCTGTCATGTCGACTAAATACTGGCTAAAAACCTGTTTAAAACAAAAAAAAGCAAAGATAAACACATGTATCAAATTGGGGGGAAATGGGGTTTAGTGAAAGATTAGCTCATATGTATAGCTTGACTAAGGGATGTCGAATGCGGCAATGAGCAGACATGATAACAGTCTGCAAGTATCTGATGATGGTTAACTACAAGGACTGAGGAATTATTTAGTGTGGTACACGGGGGACCACCTCTAGTAACTGAATACATTTAGACTGAATATCTACATTTAAAACATCTAAAGTGCCTTCTAGCTTGGTATGTGGTGGAATTGAAATGGAGTTTGTTGTGGAGCTGAGGAGTCTAGGAGTGTTATGTTTTATGAGGTTTATACAGTAAAGCATGCGCTGAAATTGCTGTGGATGTTAATATGAGCTTAACTACTCAATTTCCTTGAATTTCCTTGATGGAAAATGCACTTGTGCAATCTCAACAGCTAAGTTTTAGGAGTAGGAACAAGACTAGGAGTTATGGGCTGGAAGATGATGTTTAATAGTGGTCAGATTTCATGGATCAAATCTTGGCTTTAGACAATGTGTGTATTGTCCCAAAACCCAAATCTAGTGGAAGGGAAAGTTATGCTGAGTCTTCATTTTAGCTCCCCAAATTAATTAAATTCACCCTCTGCAGACCCTCAACCCACTGAGCTGCAGAGGGGCTTGGGAGTGTGGTTGTGGCATGCACATATAAACAACCCAAGAAAAAAATAAAATAAAAAATGAGAGCAAGAGAGAAGGTCCTTAAAGTCAGGTTTCTAAATTCATATGTACCTGAAGAATTGTGATTTTCAAAAGAACTGAGCATCCAGCAGCTCCCACAGAATACAGGCTAACCAAAATAATTTTACCTCTTTTGACATGAATTGTTGGCCAGCATTTGAGGTCTTGTGGATTGTTTCCATTAGGAGGAGAAACTGAGGCGAAGTCAGGTATTTCTTTGATGCAATCCTGTTTATTTACAAAAAATGTACACTAAATCCTTTGTCCCTGAATGCAGGAGGAATCAAATAGCAGGAGACCGTTTCTTTGTTCATAGTTTCAAGCCTCTTTTTAGCCAGCACGCTACCCAAAAGCTCTCTAGCTTTTTCAGAGTCACATTACAAGTGTATCTCTGATTATCTCTGGGGTTTCCTTGTTGCCTTCTGTGTACATTGTAGTGTTTATCTTTCTTCTCTTTGGGTACATCTACACTGCATTCTTAAGTCAGGTTAGGTAACCTACATTAGCTAATTCAGGTTAACCTAGCAGAGAAGGCATGGCAATTTGGCTTTCAATTTAGGTTAGTGCTGCTGTGTCTTCACTCTTGTTAACCTGAGTTAGCTAACACAGATTACCTAACCTGACTTAAGAACAGTTTATTCGCAGAGTACACGTATCCTTAAACATGCACGCACGTGCACACACAAGCTGGAACAAAAAATATTGAGTCCCCTGTGTTTGCATTCAGACCCCAGTAAAACCCCTCTCTCACATAGCTCAGATTCCTAACCGGCCTTGTAAGCGGCCTGTGTTTTGGGTGGTGGCTCTTGTTTCAGCTGTCTATTCCATAAAGTCGCTGAATTACTTCTTACATTTATCACGAATGAAGGGTATCTGGTACACCCAACAGCTTCAGCAAAGTTTCACCCAACCCCAGCATAAACACATTACTTTTTCATCCATTTGCCAAAAGAGAGCCAGTATTCTACCCAAGTTTTTACTTCTATTTAGTTTACTTAAATTGCTCTCCCTTTAACAACATGGGGCTTGATTCCTTCAGCTTCTGATTCACGAAGAACCCCCAATGCTGATTCACGCTTGATAATTTAATTGTGAACAGCCCGCTCTCCTCTCCCACAGAAATGTCAATTACATTATTCCATGAATATCTGTTAAGCAGGGGTTCATTTTATTGTAAAAATTGCCTTAAATAAACAAACAGCACATTTGATTTGTAGATGAGGAAATTCGTCTAAACAAAGGCCCTTCCTTGAGCTCAGGCTGGTTTTTCAAAATGCAAAAATTATACAAAATGATGTATTTTGAGGCTGACACATTTCCTAGTCTCTAAGGTGAAATTAACACCTGGGGTTTGATTTATGTTTGCTCTTTACTAACATGATTTTTTTCCTCTTATTATGCAGGTTATTTTATTATTTATTTATTATTATGCTGCAGGTTATTTTAACTCTTTTTTCTTGTATTCTGTGTGTGTACAGCTGATTCCTACCAGCAACATATTTATTCATTGCATGATTAGTAAGTAAAAGGATGGCCAGGCTGATGCTCTAGCAGAAGGGGACAGTGTCCTGGGAGAGACTTACTGGAATTTCCCGAGTGCCTTATTCTTGCATCTCGCTGATAGTACTAAGATAGGCAATATTCTCAAACCTTATAATATTCGATTACAAGATCCACAACCTTTTCAGAAGCATTCTCAGAAAACTGCTGTATCTGAGATAAAGGATGTATAATGTAATCTCCAGGAACTGCCAGCAAATAGAATTATTGCTGAAGCGTGCAGACTGTATCCCTCCCCCAAAGTGGTGGCCAGGATCCGGTTAATGTCTGACGAGTTCACCTGTGAGTAGAGTGAGGCCACGTATACACTACAAAATTAAGTCAACCTTTCTTACGTCAGCATTCAGCCACCACAGTAATTACACCTTTACCCCGATACAACGCGGTTCTCGGGAGCCGAAAAATCTCACTGTGTCACAGGTGAGACCATGTTACATCAGGGTAGGGAGAGGAACTGCTCCACACCCCAGCTCACCTCCGCTCTGCCTCCCCCCTGAGCGCGCCGCCACCGCTCTGCTTCTCCCTCCCTTCCAGGCTTACCGCGCCAATCAGCTGTTTGGCCTGACAAGCCTGGAGGGGGAGGGGGAGAAGCGGAGCAGCAGCAGCATGCTCAGGGGAGGAGGTGGAGATGAGCTGGAGCAGGGAGTGGTTCCTCCGTACCCCCGTTACTTGCTGTGGCCCTTCTCGGCCCCCTCCCGCCCCAGCTCACCTCCGTTCCACCTCCTTCCATGAGCACACCGCAGCTCCGCTCCTCCTCCTCGCTCCCAGGCTTGCCGCACCAATCAACTGTTTGGCGTGGCAAGCCTGGGAGGGAGGGAGGAGAAGCTGAGCTAATCGGTGTGCTCCTGGGAGGAGAAAGCAGCGGAGCGGAGGTGAGCTAGGGTGGGAAGCGGTTCCTCTGCGCCCTCCTCCCTTATTTGCTGCGGCTCCCCTGCCCCAACTCACCTCCGCCTCTTCCCAGGAGCACGCTGCTCAGCTCTGCTTCTCCTCCGTCCCTCTCAGGCTTGCCATGCCAAACAGCTGATTGGCGTGGCAAGCCTGGGAGGGAGCGGGGAGAAGTAGAGCTGTGGCATGCTTGTGGGAGGAGGCAGAACAGAGGTGAGCTGGCACAGGGGGAGCCCCGGGAAGGGCTGCAGCAAGTAACACAGGTGCAGAGGAACCGCTTATGGTAAGACAAATTTGAATATAACGAGGTAAAGCAGCCCTGTCCCCCAGAGCGCTGCTTTACTGCGTTATATCCGAATTCACGTTATATAGGACTGCATTATATCAGGGTAGAGGCGTACATTGTTTTTCTATACTTTGCTTCTTATGTCAGTGGTGCACGTTCTCACCAGGAGTGCTTGCACCTATTCAGCTGTCAGTGTGGGGCATTGTGAGTCAGCTTCTGAAAGCCAGCAACAGTTGATGTAAGCAATACAGTGTCTACACTGACACTGTGTCAACCTAACTACACTGATATTGACTCTAAGCCTCCGGTGGAGTTATTAAGTGGGTGTAGCAGGCGAGTTATGATGGCGGGAAGTAAATTTTAGTGTAGATACTTACATAGTTGGTCCATGTCAGCTGCCTTGTGATGACCTAACTCTGTAGCGTAGACCAGGCTCAGTTCTCAAAACAATTTTAGACCTACCTGAAGAAACAAATTCTGCTCTGATGACACTTCTTTGTTGTTGGATAATTTGAACATACATGCAGAAGGTGTTACAGATCCCCTAGAACATACACCCTGGGGATTCAATACATATTCTGTACATCTCCTAGAAGGGAGCTCAACCGTGTGCTCCTGCGCAGTGAGCCAAGCACCATTTTGAAAAAGATGTAATTGTACTTTAAACTAGTGGATGGCAATGGCAGGTGCTGTGAGGAGAGTCGCTGTCGCCACTATCTTTCCTGGCCGGGTCCGCATGCGTTACAGCCACCATGGCTGCGTAGGGGTGTCCAAATCCCCCACGGGGAGGGCAGCACTGCACACAAGGGCCCACAATTGTAGTCTCCCTGCCCGGAACAAGGAAAGAGATATGGCAGGGGCGGAGCGGGCAGCGAGACAGGAGGTCCCTGGGGAAAAATGGGGGGGGCGGGGTTGGAAGATGGAGGCTTGGCACAGCCCTGCATCACTGGTGCGCGGTAGCTATGGAGGTGTTAGTAGAGCCCTGAAAATCCACGGATATCCACTTTATATCTGCAGACTGTGGATATCTGAGGACAATTTTTGTGAATCGCAGTCGGATAAGGATACAAATTTTGTATCTGTGCAGAGCTCTACCTTTGAATATTAACACTTTTCCTTGCAAAGGAAGGATCTTCTCCTAATGATCTATAAATGAATTCATTAGAGTCCACAGAAACAAATTACCTTGAATCAGATGCAAGTGCACCACCTAATTTACATGTTTTTAGCTTCTTGCCTTAAGAAAACAATGCTTCTTTCAAGGACATACAGCAAGCTTTACTCAAAATCATATTAAAAAAAATCACAGCAGTGAACAATGTGTATGGGTTCTGTCAACGTTTTACAGATAATCTTTTTATACAAGAGAAAATGTTGAAATCCTATACCCAGATGTCATTTCTAAAATAAGTGAAAATGCTTTGTTTTCAAAGAAGTTTGAAAGATTCCCACTGGATTTAAAGTAAGTGTTCTTGAATGCTTTGGATTTATTCCCAATGGCTAAGGTGTCAGCCCACCTGTCATATCACACTGCATTTATGACAGAATGTTTTATTTACATTATAGTTTATTTACTGTGTTTGGACACAACACATCACTAACCAGGCAGAACAACATTGCACTTGGAGGAGAGAACAGATGCCTGAGGTCACCTCCAGGGACTTATGGGGTAATAACACGGAGTAACCGAGGAGTGAATTTGACTCTTGACCTTTAAATATTGTCTGGCACTTGTCTAATTTCAGAGGGAGTTATACTCAGCACCTCAAAGGCTCAGGCTCAAAATGTACATCTATTAACTTTACACAGCGCTGTACCATTTGTGATGTAACTCATGTACTTCTGGACACTACACAGTAAGAACAGTCTGTGAAGATGTTTGAAGATGTTTTAGCCTTTAACACATTTTAATTTTTTCCTTTGTAATGTGTTATTCAGATATCCTTCTGCCAAATCTTTTTTGGTTTCTCAGTGTTACGTGCCCTCTTCTTTAATTCCTATAGATTTCTAAATAATCTTCTAGTTAAGTGCTGGCAAAATAAAGGCTCAATAAAAACATCTATAAATACATGGAGCTGGCCAGAAGCTTTGCAGATTTCAGCATAGTTGTAGAAAACTGCTTGGTGTTACCACACCTAAATACCAGTAGGAACAGAGGTAATTCCATGAGCAGGCCACAATCTCTTAATTAAAGTATGAAACACTGCTGTCTCTTGGGAATCCAAGTGCAACCTGTAGTGAGTGTAGTAAGATGAGGCCCTGAAACATAAACTCTTGTGTCAGAGGCCTAGTTCAGAAGCCTGAACCAAAGTACTTCCAGGCATTGCTAAGCAAAAGCTGGGCTGTGAGCCACAGGCAGGCCCCACTCACAGAAGTTGGCAAGAAGAGGGTTGCTAGAAGCAGGTGCATCTACACATAAGTGCTAATAAGAGGAACTTGTGCCAAGATAGCATTAGAACACTCCACAGAGATAACAAGGAACAGGCAGGTGCATCTTAAAGACAGGGTCAAAAGGACAGCATGATGGATAGATCTGTTTGAAACAACATGATCAAAGGGGGAGACAGCACCCTACTGAGCCAAAGGGCTGTACCTCAATACGTCAGTAGGGATGAGTAATCTGTCCTGTAACTGTATAAAAATAGGTACTGAGTGCACATCTTTGTCCAGCCGAGGGGGCAGTGGAATGTCCCACGACCGACTGAGCTGCGTCCATTGCTAGGGGGCACATATTTGTAGTATGTCCTGTAGGGTCTATAAGAAACAAATCACTGTGCTTCTTCGTTTGACAATAAACCTGGCTCGGGTTCCTTTGTAAAAGGGAAGAGGAAGGATAGAGGAGAACTCACAGAGACAACCATCTCGAAGAAGCTGTTACTGCATAGGGTGAGGACCCACCTCTTCTTCTTCTTCAAGGAGTGTTCCTATGGGTGCTCCATTTTAGGTGATAGTACAGCAGTGCCCCTTGGTGGAAGGAAGGGGCTTGGGTGTTGCGGCCATGGCAGATGATAAAAACATAAGTCCGAATAGAGCGTCTGATGATGAATGCTGCTCTGTGGCACAATCTTGTGTGAATGTATGGGCTGATGCCCATGTTGCTGCTTTGCAGATGTCCATAATGGAGACATTGTTGAGGAAGACTACTGAGGCAGAAAGTGCTCTGGTGGAGTGCGTGCAGGTCCCAGTGGGGGTGGTAGCTATTAACTGGGGCTGTCAAGCGATTAAAAAAATTAATTGCGCTGTTAAACAGTAATAGAATATCATTTATTTACATATTTTTGGCCATTTTCTACATTTTCAGATACATTGATTTCAATTACAACACAGAATACAAAGAGTAAAGTGATCACTTTATATTTATTTTTTATTCCAAATATTTGCACTGCAAAAATCAAAAGAAATAGTATTTTTCAATTCCCCAATACAAGTACGGTAGTGCAATTTCTTTACTGTGGAAGTTGAACTTACAAATGTAGAATTATATACAAAAAAAACTGCATTCAAAAATAAAACAATATAAAACTTTGGAGCCTACAAGTCTACTCAGTACCCGCTCAAACAAATTTGGTTACAATTTGCAGGGGATAAAGCTGCCTACTTCTTGTATAAAATGTCAGCTGAAAGTGAGGTCAGGCATTTGCATGGCACTGTTGTAGCCGGCTCCACAAGATATTTACGTGCCAGATACACTAAAGATTCATGTGTCCCTTCATGCTTCAACCACCATTCCAGAGGAGATGTGTCCATGCTGATGACAGGTTCTGCTCGATAATGATCCAAAGCAGAGCAGTCCGACGCATGTTCATTTACGTCATCTGAATCAGATGCCACCAGCAGAAGGCTGATTATCTTTTTTGGTGGTTCAGGTTTTGTAGTTTCTGCATCTGAGTGTTGCTCTTTTAAGACTTTTGAAAGCATGCTCCACACCTCGTCTCTCTCGGATTTTGGACGGCACTTCAGATTCTTAAACCTTGTGTTGAGTGCTGTAGCTATTTTTAGAAATCTCACATTGGTACCTTGTGTTTTGTCAAATCTGCTGTGAAAGTGTTCTTAAAACGAACATGTGCTGGGCCATCATCCAAGACTGCTATAACATGAAATATATGGCAGAATGAAGGTAAAACAGAACAGGAGACATACAATTCTCCCCCAAAGAATTCAGTCACAAATTTAATTAACACATTACTTTTTTTTAAATGAGCATCATCAGCATGGAAGCATATCCTCTGGAATGGTGGCTGAAGCATGAAGGGGCATAAGAATGTTTATCATATCTGGCACATAAATACCTTGCAATGCCAGCTACAAAAGTGTCACACCATGTAAATAAGAAGCATGCTGCAGGATCTCCCATAAATGTCAGCAAACTTGTTTGTCTTAGCGATTGGCTGAACAAGAAATAGAACTGAGCGGATTCTAGGCTCTAAAGTTTTACATTGTTTTGTTTTCTGAGTGCAGTTATGTAACAAATAAAATCTACATTTATAAATTAGACTTTCATGATAAAGAGATTGCACTACAGTACTTGTATGAGGTGAATTGAAAAAGACTATTCCTTTTGTTTATCATTTTTACAGTGCAGATATTTGTAATAAAAAATGATATAAAATGACCACTGTACACTTTGTATTCTGTGTTGTAATAGAAATCAATATATATGAAAATGTAGAAAAACATCCAAAATATTTAATAAATTTCAGTTGGTATTCTATTAACAGTGCAATTAATTAAATTAAATTAAATTAAATGGAGAGGGGTAACTAGTGGTGTTTCCCAAGGGTCAGTCCTAGGACCAATTCTATTCAATTTATTCATAAATGATCTGGAGAAAGGGGTAAACAGTGAGGTGGCAAAGTTTGCAGATGATACTAAACTACTCAAGATAGTTAAGACCAAAGCAGATTGTGAAGAACTTCAAAAAGATCTCATAAAACTAAGTGATTGGGCAACAAAATGGCAAATGAAATTTAATGTGGATAAATGTAAAGTAATGCACATTGGAAAAAATAACCCCAACTATACATACAATATGATGGAGGCTAATTTAGCTACAACGAGTCAGGAAAAAGATCTTGGCGTCATCGTGGATAGTTCTCTGAAGATGTCCATGCAGTGTGCAGGGTGGTCAAAAAAGCAAACAAGATGTTAGGAATCATTAAAAAGGGGATAGAGAATAAGACTGAGAATATATTATTGCCCTTATATAAATCCATGGTACGCCCACATCTCAAATACTGTGTACAGATGTGGTCTCCTCATCTCAAAAAAGATATTCTAGCACTAGAAAAGGTTCAGAAAAGGGCAACTAAAATGATTAGGGGTTTGGAGAGGGTCCCATACGAGGAAAGATTAAAGAAGCTAGGCCTCTTCAGCTTGGAAAAGAGGAGACTAAGGGGGGGATGTGATAGAGGTATATAAAATCATGAGTGATGTGGAGAAAGTGGATAAGGAAAAGTTATTTACTTATTCCCATAATACAAGAACTAGGGGGTCACCAAATGAAATTAATAGGTAGCAGGTTTAAAACAAATAAAAGGAAGTTCTTCTTCACACAGCACACAGTCAACTTGTGGAACTCCTTACCTGAGGAGGTTGTGAAGGCTGGGACTATAACAATGTTTAAAAGGGAACTGAATAAATTCATGGTGGCTAAGTCCATAAATGGCTATTAGCCAGGAAGGGTAAAAAATGGTGTCCCTAGCTTCTGTTCATCAGAGGATGGAGATGGATGGCAGGAAAGAGATCACTTGATCATTGCCTGTTAGCTTCACTCTCTCTGGGGCACCTGGCATTGGCCACTGTCGGTAGACAGATACTGGGCTACATGGACCTTTGGTCTGACCCGGTACGGCTGTTCTTATGTTCTTAATCGCGATTAATTTTTTTTTTAATCGCGTGAGTTAACTGCAATTAATCAACAGCCCTAATGATAACAAGTCAATGCAGCTCGAGATCCATTTAGACAGTCTCTGTTTAGATATAATGTCTCCCTTATAACAGTGAGTGATGGAGAGAAATAATTTTGGTGATTTTCTGAAAGTCTTTGTCCTTTCAACGTGAAAAGCTAGCGCTCTTCAGACCTCCAGGGTGTGGAGCACTGCTTCTCATTTATTCTCATGACATTTGGGGAAGAACAACAGGAGATGGGAAATGGGCTGACTCAGATGGAATGAGTAAGCAGCCTTAAGTAAGAACTTAAGATGTGGTCTTAAAGTAACTTTGTTTTTGAAAAATGTTGCGTATAGGATGTACACCATGAGGATCCCCAGTCCGACCACTCATCTGGAGGATGTGATAGCGACAAGGAAGGCCACCTTCGGCGAGAGATGGAGAAGTGAACAAGTCGCTGGTGGTTCAAAAGGGGCTCCAGTAAGACCTTACAACACTAGATTGAGGTCTCATGATGGAGCAGGGTCTTGTATTTTGGGGTAAAGATTACAAAGACCCCTGAGAATATGTTCGGTGGTCAGGTGGGCAAAGATCAAGAACTCGTCCACCTTGTAGTAGAATGCTGTGATTTCTGCGAGGTGTACTCTGATCAAGTTCATGGACAAATCCCATTTCTTAACTTCCAATATATAGTCCAGTACCAATGGCAGAAGAGAGGAAGTCACCATGATTTGTCTATTTTGGCACTATGTATTGAATCTCTTCCATTGTGTTAGTTAAGTATGTCACGTACTTGGTCTTTGAGCGTTTAAAAGAATGTCCCTTACCTCCTCTGAATGGGCCATTTCACAGTCTCAGAGCCATGGAGTAGCCACGCCTTCATGTGGAGTCTTGCCAGGTTCCAGTGGCGGACCTGGCCAGCATCCTGAGACAGGAAGAGGTAGAAGTGGAAAAGTGCCTGGTGGTAAGGAAACCATGTTTGTCTGGGCAACATGGGTGCTATCAAGATGACTCTGCAGTTGTCTGTCCTGATCCTGTGAAATACGCTGGTTAGAAGAGAGGTCGGAAGGGGTTCCGGTAGGGGTGCCATCCCATCTGACGAGAAAAGCATCGCCTAGAACAGTGTTTTTCAAAGTTCGGGTCGCAACCTAGCACTGGGTTGTGGCATGTAAGGCACTAGGTTGCCATACTCAGCACTCAGGGACCCTAGCACCCAGGGACCCTAGCAGCTCTGGTCAGCACCACTCACCGGCACGTTAAAAGTCCCGTCAGCGGGACTGCCCCGCTAAGGCAGGTCCTACCCTAAGTGCCTACCTTCTCCAACACCACACTGCTCCCAGAAGCAGCCAGCAGTGGGTCCGGCTTCTAGGCAAGGGGGCCACAGGGCTCCATGTGCTGACCCCACCCCAAGCACCTGGCTTATGGAAGCTTGTGCGCCTCTGGGACACAGCATAGTCCACAGCGCCAGGACAGGTGGGAAGCCTGCCTCTGCACCCCAGCTGTGCTGCTGACCAGGAGCCACCAAAGGTAAGTCTGTGCCCCAACCCAATGCCCCAATCCCCTGCCCCAGGCCTGAGCCCCCCTAAACCCCTTCCTGCACCTCAAATCCCTCATCCCCAGCCCCACCTCAGAGCCTGCATCCAGAGCCCAAAGTCCTGACCCCCTCCCACAGCCCAACACCCTGCCCCAGCCCCGAGCCCCTCAACCCCAGAGCCCCCTCCTGCACCCCAAACCTCTCATCCCTGGCCCCACCCCAGAGCCCTGACCCCTTCCCACACCCCAACCCTATGCCCTAGCCCTGAGCCCCCTCCCACAGCCCAAACCTCACATCTCCAGCTCCGTTGGGTCACAGGCATCAACAATTTTCTTCAACTTGGTCCCAAGAAAAAATAATTTTGAAAACCACTGGCCTAGAGAATGGGGTTCCAATCCTGCTCTGGAGCAGAAGCGTAGGCACTTGGCATTTTGGATTGTTGCAAAAAAGTTCTATAGTTGGGAACCCCCATTGTTTGAATATGCTCTTTAGTCCTCCAGCATTTATTTCTCACTTGTGGACCTGGGAAAATGTTCTGCTCCATGCATCTGCAGTGGTGTTTTGGCATCCTGGTAGGTAGGAGGCTGAGATGTTGAGGCTGACGCACCAACTCCATAGCATACATTGCAAACTGCCCTTAGCTCCAGTAGGTTTATATGTAGCACGGAGCCCAACGAGGACCAGTGGCCTTCAATCGTGTGATTGTGCAGGTGCACCCTCCAACCTAGCAGGGAGGCATCCATTGTGAGTATTATTGCCAGAAGGTTCTGCGTGAAGAGGACTCCAGTGCAAACATTGTTTGGCTGTGTCCACCAATGTAGAGAGTTTTTTTACTTTGCTTCTCATTGTGAGATGTTTCTTTATGCTGTATCTATGTGGAACATACACTGTCCAATGCCAGCCTTGCAGGCATCACATGAGCAGTGTAGCATATTTGATGACAAATGTCCTTGCAGACATGTGACCTAACAGTTGGAGGCAGGTCCTGTCCAATGTCTGGGGACTGGCTGGTGGCATGGTGATAAGATTTACTAGAGTTATAAATAGGTGTCACGGCAGCGAGGCTGTAGCCTCCGGAGAGTCGAAGCAGGCCCTCATGAACTCCAGTCTCTGGACATTGTGAATGTTGATTTCTGTTTGTTTATTTATAGGCCTAGACGCGTGAAGAGAACTATTGCCTTGAGTAGTTTCTCGTGCATCTTCTTGTGTCAATCCTTTGAATAAGCAATCATCAAAATAGGAGAATATTATCTTGTCTGCGGAGGTGGGCAGACACCACCATGAGAAATTTAAAGGATACCCGTGGCGCAGTGGAAGTGGTCTGCTCCTAGAACAAACCTGAGGAACTTCCTGTCTGAGGGATGTATTGTTTCATGAAAAGATGCATCCTGGAAGTCAAAGGTCGAGAACTAGTCCCCCTATTTCCAGTGCTGGAATTATGGTTGCTAGTGTAACCATCCTGAATCATTGGGTCATCACCAATTTCTCAAGTCGTCTCAAGTCCAGGATGGGCCTCCATCCTCCAGTTTTTTTCTGGGTTAGAAAATAATGTGAATAGAAACTCTTCCCTCTGTGTTGTGTTGGTACTGGTTCTACTGCATATAGGTGTATCAGATGGTTTACTTCCTGTCACAGTAGATGTTCATGAGAAAGGGCCCAGAAGAGGGATGGAGAGGGAGGGTGTTAGAGGGAATGAAGGTAAACTGGATGGAATAGTCAGTCTCGATGAGCTCTAATACCTATTTGTCTGATGGGAAGGTCTGCCAAGCTGGGTGGAATAGGTTTAGACGGCCTCTGAATAAATAGATGGTTGTGGATGTTTCCAGCTGCTCCAGATGTTTTGAAGATGTGGGACTATCTCAAGCCCTAGACCAAGCCCTCAAAATTTTTGTTTGGAAGCAGGTTGCTGGGATATCAAAGGCTAGGAAGGGGACAGTCACCATCTTGTGGGGCACTGCTTTCGCCTTTTGGGGTCACATTGCTCCTGGGGTTGTGTATAAGGCGCAGATTGAAATCTCTGCACTCAGTAAGACTTGACCTGTTTTTTCTTCTGTTTAGGTGTGTATGTGCCCAAGGATTCAGAGTTGCTCTGGACTCCTTCAACATGTGAAGGGACTTGTCTGTTTTGGTTGCGAACAGCTTGCGGCCTTCCAATGGAGATCCTCAACCACTGACTGTACCTTCTTGGGAAACCCGCAGAGGTGGTGCTAAGAAGCTCGTTGCATGACTACAGCCATGGCGATAGGGCATGCCATGTCTGCTGAGTCCAATGAGGCTTGCAAAGCTGTTCGAGCGAGGAGGTGGCCCTCCAAGATGGTCGTTCTGAAATAATACTTTTTGTCTTCAGGAAGAAAATATATAAATTCAGACATGGGTGGCACACGAACTGCTCGTTGTGGGTGGCTAACCCCCAGCCTTGCCCCTTTGCCCAAGGCCATGCCCTCCCCCACCAGAGACCCATCAGTGCTGCTGCAGACCCCCCTCCCCAGCCCTCCTGGCCCCAGCCCTCCCAGCCACAGCCCCAGAGTGCCAGGCAGGCAGCATGACCCCAGCCCCAGAGTGCCAGGTAGACTCCAGCCCCAGAGCCAGGCAGGCCACATGACCCCAGTGCCCCCACCACCAGTGCGCCGGGAGGGAGGCACAGTCTCAGCACCCTGAGCCCTAGAGTGCCAGGCAGCGCGGCCTCAACATCCCAGCCCTGGAGTGCTGGGTGGCGCAAGCACTGGCCCCAGGTGTTCCAAGTCCCAGCCGCAGGCTGCCCTATCCCCAAGCACAGGAAAGAGAGGAAACCCGAGGGGCCTGGCGGCAGAGTGTGGATGGGGCCACGCCAGGCTGTTTGGGGAAGTTTAGCCTCCCCCAGCCTATGATACCCGCCGCCCACTAATTCAGATAATTTTGAATAATTTGTATAATTATATTTGGCCAGCAATGCCTTGTAGTTAGTGATCCTAAATTGTAAGGTTGCTGATGAGTAGGCCTTATGTCCAAAAAGATCTCATCTCTTTTAGTTGTTCGGGGTGGTTCTGGAATGCGAAAACAGAAATTCCCTTCCTTTAGAAGGAATATTTTTTATCTATCCTTTTACAGGTGGGTGAGATTGTTGCCAGGGTCTGCCAGATGGTTTTGGCCGGGAATGTTGTTAATTGGTAGGGCCATCCTGGAGGAGGTTGAAATATGTCAGAGTAGATTTCTCCTTCATCCTTATCACTAGATAAGGGGGGACCTGTTCTGGGCGGTGTGGCAAGTTGGCTCGATACTGAGTATGCTGGACTGAGGTCAGCACTAAGGAGAGGAGAGTCCGGCACTGGGGTGACCAGAAGATCCTTGTGGCAGAGGAATTGCTGAGGTATCAGGAGCATCAGTACCCAATCAGTAGGCTCGTGTGCTATGTGCTGTAAAGGCAGAAGGTGGTGCTATAGCCTGTAACAGTGCTGAGTTGCTCCAACAGTACTGAGGCAGAGGTTTTAGGTTTCCCTTTGCTGCTTGTTTCCAAGCAAGCCCATTTAGGGTCTCTTCCTCGCACAGTACCTATGGTACTGGATGGTCCCACTACATCAGCGGTGGAAGGTGCTGGTGCGGTTTGTACTGATGGGATCTGCAGAGTCAGAAAATGCCGTTTTTTGGAGGATTCCTGAGGTGGTGAGGTTGGAGCCCGCTTTTTGCCACCTTCTTGGCAGAATGTTCTTTTACCTGAGCAGGTGGAGGGGAACCTCAGTTGGAGGCTGCCATGGGAGACCAGTGTCCAGGGAGGGTCTGTGATCTGGGCTCAGACACTAGGCGCAGAAACTTCTCCATCATGAGGAGCTCTAACTGCAGGTCCCTTGCCTTCCTATCATAGGCTTTCAAATTGTGGCAGCGTGAACACTTCTGTGGAATGCGTGTCTTGCCAAGGCAGCAGGCACCCTGTGAATGCCTATCAGCAACCAGGATAGACAATCTGCACATAAGCTGGATATGAGTTAACAGTGTGCTCTTGTTGCCAAGAAGGCAAATGGCATTTTGGGCTGTAAAAGTAGGGGCACTGTCAGCAGACTGAGGGACGTGATCATTCCCCTCTATTCGACGTTGGTGAGGCCTCATCTAGAGTACTGTGTCCAGTTTTGGGCCCCACACTACAAGAAGGATGTGGAAAAATTGGAAAGAGTCCAGCAGAGGGCAACAAAAATGATTAGGGGGCTGGAGCACATGACTTATGAGGAGAGGCTGAGGGAACTGGGATTGTTTAGTCTGCAGAAGAGAAGAATGAGGGGGGATTTGATAGCTGCATTCAACTACCTGAAAGGGGTTTCAAAGAGGGTGGATCTAGACTGTTCTCAGTAGCACCAGATGACAGAACAAGGAGTAATGGTCTCAGGTTGCAGGGGGGGAGGTTTAGGTTGGATATTAGGAAAAACTTTTTCACTAGGAGGGTGGTGAAGCACTGGAATGGGTTACCTAGGGAGGTGATGGAATCTCCTCTCTCAATTTTTTAAGGTCAGGCTTGACAAAGCCCTGGCTAGAATGATTTAATTGGGAATTGGTCCTCCTTTGCACAAGGTGTTGGACTAGATGACTTTCTGAGGTCCCTTCCAACCCTGATATTCTATGATAAGGCAATGTTTAAACCTGGAGAGCCGAATATGCCCCTCAGAGAAGGGTTTTCTCCCATGAGGGAGGGTATCTCTGCTACTCTAAGGTATATCTAACAATTGAAACTTAATTTCCTCATATAAGAGAGCCTTTTTGTTTGTATAAGAAAAAATAAATGGGGAAGGGTAAGTAACTATTTAACTATTAACTAAGCAATTGGAATCCTAAATTAGATTAACAAAAGCTAAACTGCAGAGGCGCTGCTATGTGTCAAGCCAAGGGTGGTAGAGAAGGAAGTGAGAGGGGGTTGGTCACATGGTGCTATGTAACCCCTTGAGGCGGTGCAAGACGGGGACAGCGCACGTGATATCCAGCCAGGCACTGCTACTACAAATCTCTGATTACAAGTGCAGGGGCACAGATGCACTTCAAGTGGAGCACCCACACGGACACTCCTGGAAGAAGAACTCCATGGATTCTTGACTCATCACTCTATGAGCCAGTATCATTTCCATCATCTCCTGCATGAGTTTCTGCCCTCTCATTCTTATCCAGGTCCTCATCTCAGGCAGCTGCTGGGAAAGCAGGAAAACTACACTATCCAGACCTAGTAGAAAGAGGTCAGAGTGTGATGAAGATGCTGATGGGTACTGCCACCTATGACACCTCCCAGCCTCCCCTGGGACCTCATTCACAGAGGCTGAATAAGAAAGGAACTAAAGAGAAGTGATGCAGGACCGTAAGATACTGGCTTTGCGTTTATCAGCAAGTTCAATGTCCTGCTCTAGTATCTGGCCTATATAGAGAATAAAAATTAGAGGAACTTTTCTTTAGCTCAGGTGTTAGAGGCCTGTGTTTTTGCAGCTTAAATATAAGGTTTCTACTTCCAGCTCCCTATCTAAATATGAGTGATTTGCCTGTCTTCAGAAACTTTGTCACTGGACTCTGAACTTACTAAAAAAGGAAGGAATGAAGCTACTGAAAAACATTTACCCCTGCTAGATCACTTGAGAAATCCAATAAAATCAGCGTAAGAACCTGATCTTTGTCCCTTGCCAGAAGGAGTTCATCTATCAAAGATTCTAATGATATTGCTCTACCGTACTGTGACACAGAGGCCCATTGCTGCCAATCGGCAAAGCATTCATTGTTCTTTACAAGCAACTCCTGACAAACTCACTGCATCTAATACACCGCTTTCATGGTATTGATCCTTGAAGGGCAGCATGTGAGGTCTTTATAGAAAGCTTGTAATTTATCAATATTCATAATCATTGTGAGATGTGTGGACGAGCAGTATTTAAGGAATAAAATAACTATATTGAAAAATATACCTTATATGGTATTGGATTAAGAGTTAGTCACCAGGAAACCATCTGTCTCAGTGATGACCCATTCAGACTGGAGGGAATTCGCCCCATCCATGATTAGCCAGCGATGTAATGCAAAGCTCAGTTGTCTACCCTTGTCCCTCTCCAAACAGTCAATGAAAAACCATCAAAGATAACTGCAAACGATCAAAACCAACGAGATGAAAAGGGAATGTTGTAACAGACTGGAGAACAACATTTCTTTGAATAAACACAGAAGACTGGTTCAATATATCACAAGGTGAAGACAGACACTGTGCACCCATTCACTGAGGAGACAGCTTGCACAAGGGTGTTTCATGAAAGATTGCATCTTGGTTCCTGGGAAGCTGGTTGGCTCTGCAACAGACTGAACTTCTGTGTGGGGGCGGAGGGGGGAATCTACTTTATTGGAAAGGAAAGGTAATACGTATATGGCCAAGTTCGTGTTTTAATTATTTTGTTTTATATTGTAACCATTTATTTCCATCATTCCCTCTTGTTTCTAGTGGAGCCTCTATTTTTCTCTTAAATAAACCTTCTGTTGTTTTATTGTAAGTGCTCACAAGTGCTGTGCTTTATACAGGGGTGGTGATTTGGGTAAAATTGGTAAACTGGGGTACACTGCTCCTGTGGGAAGAGAGGATCGGGGATTGTTGTGAGTAGCCAGTGTCAGGGGCTGGGTATCACAAGGGAATGCATCAAGGGACTCAGGCGCACCTCTTGTTAACCTGTGACGTAAAGAAAGGGCCGGCATAACCCAGAAGAGAGTGCTTAGTTGCTAACAGGCTGGTGATATTAGAGGGCTACCACAGGCAAGAAGCCTCATGCTGGAGACTGGGTAAGGAGGTGACTCTCAGTCTTGGGTACCCCAAGAACCATCACACATACCCAGATGTAAAGCCAGAAATATAAAAGCTGACCTCTTCCCTCTCATATCACCCTCAGCCCCACCTGCTTTGCAGTAAATTGGTTAGACTATTTCTGCTCAAGATAATCAGGATTCAAGTTTGCTCTAAGTTACATCTCTGCAACTCTCAGGGCAAAATGTAGCCCAAGAAACTGAAATTCTGTGCAGTAATGTAAGCTTGAGTCTTTGTAGTCATTTTATTTGTTTTCACTTATTGGTTAACAGGCCACTTAGCTCAAATTGTACCTGCCCATAAAAATGACTAATATTTCCATCTGACAGCTATTTCCATCCAGAAGAGTTATAGCAACAAGACATTAATCTTCTAAGCTAAATCATGCCTCAAATTAATCAGCAGAGTGACTCCCATTATCTTTATTACATTAGGTTTCAGGAAATATGGCAAAGTAAAAATGGAACAAAAAAGCATTTTGAAAGGTAAAGAAGCACTCAGGATAAATCTGACCCAAATTTAGATTTGGCAAACATAATACTTCTTTTGACATTAGGTTCCATAAAATATTTGCATGAATTAAAAAAAAAAAAAAAAAAAAAAAAAATATCCCACTGGATTTTTTGTAACCAAATAAACTCTCCCCCTACAACATTTGTAAGCAAAGCACTGTAGCAGTGTTCTAGGATATAAGGACCTGGCAGTGAAATTGACAGGGTACTTTATCATTGACTTCTGAAAGAGCAGGATTTCACCCTGGAAAGGATGATAGTAAATTAGAATGAACATGACTATTCTGCTTTAATTCTCCTAGCTGGCAGAAATATAAAAAAGTAAACAAATATGATTAAATATACATAAGCTTTTTAAAATTATTGAATCTTTAGTAATGTAAAGTATGATACATAAATATTTTTTAAATACATTGCAAAAATTTCAAATTTGGTTATCTAAAGTTAGACATCTAAATAAAAGTGGACTGATTTTCAGAGATGTAGAGCACTGGTAGCTCACATATAAGTCAATGGCCCTGAATCACCACTGCTTGGCACTTTGCACATTCATGCCCAGCTATGCGAAATGTGTGTAAGGTGGTTCTATGGGTCTGAGGGAATGGAGAATTCAGACCTGGTTTTGTTGCACACTCACTTTGCACAGGTTTAAACAGCTACACAAGATGCAAGCTAGTGGAAAATGAGGACTTACAGGAGCCACTGGTGCTCAGTGCCTCCAAAAATGAGGCCACTTTTATTTAGGTGCCTAAGTCACAGAATCAAAGAATCTGAGGCTTAGAAGAGACCTCAGGAGGTCATCTAGTCCAACCCCCTGCACAAAGCAAGACCAATCCCCAACTAAATCATCCCAGCAAGGGTTTCATCAAGCCTGACCTTAAAAACCTCTAAGGAAGGAGATTCCACCACCTCCCCAGGTAACCCATTCCAGTGCTTCACCACCCTCCTAGTGAAAAAGGTTTTCCTAATATCCAACCTAAACCTCCCCCACTGCAACCTGAGACCATTACTCCTTATTCTGTCATCTGGTACCACTGAGAACAGTCTAGATCCATCCTCTTTGGATCCCCCTTTCAGATAGTTGAAAGCAGCTATCAAATTCCCCCTCATTCTTCCCTTCTGCAAACTAAATAATCCTAGTTCCCACAGCCTCTCCTCATATATCATGTGCTCCAACCCCCTAATCATTTTTGTTGCCCTCTGCTGGACTCTGTCCAATTTTTCCACATCCTTCTTGTAGTGGAGGGCCCAAAACTGGACACAGTACTCCAGATGATGCCTCACCAATGCCAAATAGAAGGGAATGATCACAACCCTCAATCTGCTGGCAATGCTCCTACTTATACAGCCCCAAATGCCGTTAGCCTTCTTGGCAACAAGGGCACACTGTTCACTCATATCCAGTTTCTCGTCCACTGTAACCCCTAGGTCCTTTTCTGCAGAACTGCTACCTAGCCACTCGACCCCTAGTCTGTAGCAATTCATGGGATTCTTCTGTTCCAAGCGCAGGACTCTGCACTTGTCCTTGTTGAACCTCATCAGGTTTGTTTTGGCCCAATCCTCCAATTTGTCTAGGTCCCTCTGTATCCCATTCCTACCCTCCAGCGTATCTACCACTCCTCTCAATTTAGTGTCACCTGCAAACTTGCTGAGGGTACAATCCACGCCATCCTCCAGATCATTAATGAAGATATTGAACAAAACCAGCCCCAGGACCGACTCTTGGGGCACTCCGCTTGATACCAGCTGCCAACTAGACATGGAGCCATTGATCACCACCTATTGAGCCTGATGATCTAGCCAGCTTTCTATCTACCCTACAGTCCATTCATGCAGCCCATACTTCTTTAACTTGCTGGCAAAAATACTGTGGGACACCATATCAAAAACTTTGGTAAAATCAAGAAATAAACATGTCCACTGCTTTACCCTCATCCACAGAGCCAGTAATCTCCTCATAGAAGGCAATTAGGTTAGTCATGACTTGCCCTTGGTGAATCCATGCTGACTGTTGCTGATCACTTTCCTCTCCTCTAAGTGCTTCAGGACTGATTTCTTGAGGACCTGTTCCATGATTTTTCCAGGGACTGAGGTGAGGCTGACTGGCCTGTACTTCCTCGGATCCTCCTCCTTCCCTTTTTAAAAGATGGGCACTACATTAGCCTTTTTCCACTCATCTGGGACCTCCCCTGATCGCCAGGAGTTTTCAAAGATAATGGCCAATGGTTCTGCAATCACATCTGCCAACTCCTTTAGCATCCTCGGATGCAGCGCATCTGCCCCCATGGACTTGTGCTCACCTAGCTTTTCTAAATAGTCCTGAACCACTTCTTTCTCCATAGAGGGCTGGCCACCTCCTCCCCATACTGTGCTGCCCAGTGCAGTAGTCTGGGAGCTGACCTTGTTCGTGAAGACAGAGGCAAAAAACTCATTGAGTACATTAGCTTCTTCCACATCCTCTGTCACTAGGTTGCCTCTCTCATTCAGTGAGGGGCCCACACTTTCCTTGACCTTCTTCTTGTTGCTAAGATACCTGAAGAAACCCTTCTTGTTACTCTTAAGATCCTCTGCTAGCTGCATCTCCAATATGGGTTTAGGTGCCGAACTTTAGCACCCACATTTTTTTAAAAAGCTATTGTACAATTTTTAACTAATGCCTTTAACTAAAAACACACCTCTCTCTCTCTCTCAAGGAACTGACTGAAGCGATATCTGAGCCATTAGCAATTATCTTTGAGAACCATGGACCTACCTATAAAAAGGGAAATGAGGACAACCCAGAGAATTATAGACCAGACAGCTTAACTTCAGTAGTGGAAAGATAATGGAGCAAATAATCAAGCAATCAATTTGTAAGCACCTAAGAGATAATAAGGTGGTAAATAACAGAATAAAATCATGTCAAATCATCCTAATATCCTTCTTTGACAAGGAAACAAGCCTTGTGGACAGGGGGAAGCAATAGATGTGATATATCTCGACTTCTGTAAGGGCTTGTCTACACTTAAAATGCTTCAGATGTGCAGTTGTAGTGCTTCATGAAGACACTATCCAGGCCGACAGGAGTTCTCCTCCTGTTGGAGTACGTAATCCACCTCCCCAAGAGGTGGTAACTTGTCTACACTGGGGATTAGGTTTGTTTAACTGTGTCGCTCAAGAGTGTAGATTTTTCACACCCCTGAGCGATGTAGTTATACTGACCTAATTTCCTAGCGTAGACCAGGCCTAACGCTTTTTATACTGTATCACATGACCTACTTATAAACAAACTAGGGAAATATAGCCTAGATGAACCTACTATAAGATGAGTGCAAAACTGGTTGTAAAAGCATGTTCAGAGAGTAGTTATCAATGGTTCACAATCAAGCTTGAAGGGCATATGAAGCAGGTTCCTCAGCGATCTGTCCTGGGTCCTGTTCTACTCAATATCTTCATAAATGATTTGGACAATGGCATAGAGTACACACTTATAAAGTATAAGGACCTGGGGACTAGAAGCCAGGTCTGCAAAGTCTGGGACAGCTGATATTCACACAGTGCAACCAGAAGGCCATGCAAAGGCACAGCCAAGGAGCATATGGAGAGTAGGTGCCTCTGGAAGTACTGCCCAAAAGATCCCGAGTGACGGTATCCTGCGGCCCTCTGATTGGCCAAGTGCCATATTTAACCTCAGGGGTGGTCCAGTGAACCACACAGACTTTGGCCCGCTGCAGTGCCAGACTTTGCTTGATTTCCAATCTCCAACTCCAGCCTGACTGTGAACCTGATTCCTGCCTCCTGATTCTAACCTGGTACTACCTTTGCTCTCTAGGCTCCAATCCTGGCCTGACTCTGACCCTGACTCTTGCAATTCCTCCAACTCCAGCCTGGTGACCTACTGTCACTGATGGGCAGACCTTAGCCCAGGTGTGACCATTAGGCAGGACCACCTACTCCCTGGTCTCTTATATAAAGTTTCTGAACCATACCAAGCTGGGATGGGTTGCAAGCACTTTGGCGGGGGGAAGGGGAAGAGTGTGGGGGGCCGGGCCAAAGTTCGGGACTGCTGACATCACACTTTTAGGCAGTTTCTGGCATTCCTGTCTTCAAGTATGTAAAAGATTGTTACAAATAGGAGGGTAATAATTGTTCTTAACCACTGAAGACAGTACAAGAAAAGTAACGGGCTTAAATTGCAGCAAGGGAGATACGGGTTAGACAATAGGAAAAACTTTCTAACTATAAGGGTAGTTAAGCAGTGGAAAAAATTACCTAGGGAGGTTTTGGAATCTCTGTCCCTAGAAGTTTTTAAGAACAGGTTAGATAAACACCTGTCAGGGATGGTCTAAATAATACTCAGTCCTGGCTCAGTGCAGAGGACTAGACTAGGTGACCATCAAGGTCACTGCTAGTCCTCCATTTTTATGGTTCTTTTTCCCTCTCTCTTTCAGGATTTTATAAAGATTCCTATTATGACACCTATTACCTAAGGTCCTGGCAAAATGAATGAGTGGAAAACTCATGTCATACAGATGTTTTCCTTTCACTTAACCTCGGACAGGGTAGTGTGACTTGTATATTCATATTCTGTATGCAGTTTTTCTGTGTCTGTGTCTCACTGTCACTGTTCCTATGGGAAGACTTCTAACTGAGGCCTGGTCTATACACACAGTTGTACTGTTTGACTAAAGGTGTGATTTTGTACTGATTTAGTTAAACCAATGTCACTTTGTGCGTTGACGCTATTAGTTTAAACCTGGCTTATATCAGGTTAGCTTGCTTTGGTAAATATACAGGCACAAGCTAAACTGATATTACCAGTTTAAACTGATATAAGAACATGCACACAAAAGTTGTACCAGTTTAATGAACTGATTTAATTTACACTGGTGCAACTTGCCTGTTGTCAAGCCCTAAGACTGGCAATTCTAACTATGCTTTCTCCAAAAGCATTCTTTCCTCTGATCACAGGTTGCACGGAATCCATTTAGACTGTGCAACTTGCAGTTCTGAAGTCAATTGCTTTCAAGAGTACTCAAAATACATGACATTTAACTTGGAGAATAGTGAAAGAAGCTCTCCTCTGATATACTTGGCATTTTGATAGTTTGTCAAGTGTCGGGGGTGGCTGTGTTAGTCTGTATCCACAAAAACAACAAGGAGTCTGGTGGCACCTTAAAGACTAACAGATTTATTTGGGCATAAGCTTTCGTGGGTAAAAAACCACTTCTTCAAATGCATGGAGTGCAAATTACAGACGCAGGCATTATATGATGACACATGAAGAGAAGGGAGTTACTTCACAAGTGGAGAACCAGTGCTGAGAGGGTCAATTCGATCAGAGTGGATGTAGTCCACTCCCAATAACAGATGAGGAAGTGTCAATTCCAAGAGAGGCAAAGTCCCTATTCAAGCCCAAATTAATGGTGTTAAATTTGCAAATGAATTTTAGTTCTGCTGTTTCTCTTTGAAGTCTGTTTCTGAAGTTTTTTTGTTCAAGTGTAGCTACTTTTAAATCTGTTATATAATGTCCAGGAAGACTGAAGTGTTCTCCTACTGACTTTTGTATGTTACCATTCCTCAGGGTATGTTGGCCCTGTCAGCTGTGTAATTGCACTCAATAACAGAGGTCTGCCAGATATGTTTGCCAAGCTGGGCAATCAGGAAAAGGAATTTCAAAAATTCACAGGGCTTTAAAGGGGAGGGAGGTCTTCCAGTCTTCATGACCTTTGGGCAGTGAACTTCACAATGGTGACGAGAGCGGTCAGTGTGGGGCATTGTGAGACAGCTTCTGGAGGACAGTTAGGGTTGACATAAGTAACACAGTGTCTACACTTGCACTTCATAGACTTTGACTCTATACTGCTTGGGGAGGTGGTGTTACTATGTTGGCATAACAGGGCACTTACATTAGTGGAAGACAAATTTAAATGAAGACACATACTCAACTAGGTTGGCATAAACTGCCTTGCATCGACCTAACTTTGTAGTGTAGACCAGGCCTGAAATGATGGTGAAGACTCTGTTCCCTCAGTACAATCAGTACTCGCCCGGCTATCAGACTCCCAAACTGTATATGAGAAACTATCAAATGAGATCATAAACTGCAGGTAGAGGCTTCCTAGGACATATTATTATGAGTATTTGTTCTGTTTTACTAACTCAAGGAAAGCAATTGTTGCCGGAACAGGATGGATCCTAGGTCCTTCATTCTCACGTTACCCTTTGTTATGTCTCTCTAGAAAGGTATGACCAGTCTCTCTCTCTCACATGAGAGTGCCATATCACCCTCCTTGCTGTTCCACAAGAACAGTCATATTCACACAACGCACAGTCAACCTGTGGAACTCCTTGCCAAAGGATGTTGTGAAGGCCAATATTATAACAGGGTTCAAAAAAGAACTAGATAAATTCATAGAGGATAGGTCCATCAATGGCCATTAGCCAGGATGGGCAGATATGGTGTCCCTAGCCTCTGTTTGCCAGAAACTGGGAATGGGTGACAGGGGATGGATCACTTGATGATTACCTGTTCTCTTCATTTCCTCCGGGGCACCTGGCATTGGCCACTGTCGGAAGACGGGATACTTTGGTCTGACCCAGCATGGCCATTCTTATGTTCTTATTCCTTAACTGGAAAACCAAGTGGCCCTATCACATATGCAGTGGTATGATTCTGTAGATGACCAAAGGAGATCTGAAGTGTGGGCGTACAACTCCAGAATGAAATTCTCTAAATATCAGTAGTTGGGATTAATTGGCCAAAATTCCCATTAGACTTTTGGAGCTCTGAGTGGTCACTTGAGTATGCAAAACAACCATTAGCAGAAGGGACTCTCCTTTAGTTCATGGTTCCACACATGATATGATTCATACTTGTGCTTGTGAGTTTAACAGCAAACTAAGTATGGAGTTCCTCATTATTTAGGCATAAATCTGCAGTAGTTTCTAATCAAAACTGTGTTTAACATGTCTTGATGGAAATGCTCCTTTAGTGTTTGAATGCTGGACAGCATACTGTTATACAGATGGGAAAGTGATGTATAGCTTCTAGTAATACATATGCTTTCTGCATAATTATAATGACCCTGAGATCTCATAAACACACATTACTAAAGAGAACTGTTATTCAACAGAAACCTGAATTGAACTTGATGTTGACAGTTAATACCAAAACTATCGTATTTCCACTGCCAGATAATTCCAGAACAAGTTTTGGTGTGCTTTAATGGTGATCATTTAGGGAAACTGTAAAAGTCACATTCATGTCTCTATCAGACTCCAGCACGGTCACTAAAAGCCCTGCAAATCATTCTAGATTCCTTAAATCATTAGGCTGCCTCTTTGCAAACTGACAAACCCTTTCTACTATATGACCCATAAGCACTAAGAGAAGAAAAAGGAGTGATTACAGTAAGCTGTTTTAGAAATTCTTTGGGCTTGCTCTCACTGAAGAGGGAAAAGACCTAGCCCTACAGTTAAGCTGTATATTTTCTGAGTAAAAGCTGTTCTAACATTGCAGTAACATTAAGCTGGGTATACATTCTAGTACCAGATTATGTTTCAGCCATTTATATAGAAGACAGAAATAAAATCAGCATTTTCTCAATGTCAGCTTCAACTTGAAAGCCCAAAGACATATACTATTTTTTAGCTTACAATGTAAATTGACCAATGGCTTCATATCTTTCATTGCAAAAGCCAAATTATTTTCAAAGTGTATAATTCAAGAGCCAGGTGTAAATCACTGTAGCTCTACTGAAGTTAATGAAGCTACTCCAATTTATACTTGCTGAAGATCTGGCCCAGAGACTAGTTTTAGGGTTAAACCCTCCCATTCCCCAACAACACTAATTTTTTACTCCCCCATTTCCCTCCACCATACACTGAATACAGTTTTAAGTCAGAATTTAAAAAGAATTCTCCATACATCTGAGCACTATCTTACCTGGGCTCTTTGCTGAGAATGTGGCAGCACTAGACCATTAGTCAGTCAGTGCCTTGGGTTTTCAAAGCTTGCTCTCAGCCACTTGCAAATAAGAGGCTTTGAACTGGTCACTGAGGAACTGTAAATGAAGGAGCTGTTGGGCTCTTGATGCCAATGCTCACAAGTCTTCATTCACTTGAGCCTCACCAAGCCCTATGTTGCGGTGTATAAATAGCGTTGGGATTTTTTTTTTAGAAGGGATATAACCTTGTATGCTTTAGGGCATAAACCAACCAATCTGAGAGGGGTTAGGGAGAAACTGAGCAGATTATTCCATAGCTATCCACCAAGAGGTTTTTTAACCTTCCTCTGAAGCACCTAGCATTTGCTGCTTTCAGTCAAGTTATTGGACAAGACCCTTGGCAGACTACCACCCTCAACAGTCCCAGGTTTCATGGGACTCTCCCACCTTGACCCACAAACTCTCCTGTCCCACAGAGTTGGCTGGGTTTGGCTCCCCACTCTAGGAGTTGCAACCTGACCTCTGATGCACTTAGTCACACAGCACTGTTCAGGTTTCGCCTGACCCCAGTACCATGCACCAGGGGACAGATTGCAACCCCTGGATTGGAGGGCCAAGCCCAGACAGCCCAGGGGACAAGAGCTGCAGGAGCCGCTGCTATGGGGTGAGCGTGAGGTAGGCTCGCTCTGCAACTCCTCCCCCCCCACACACACACACACTGAGGCCATTCCCAGGGCACCCCACACACACACACACACACACACACACTACACCCCTCTCCCCCAGGGCAGGACCTGGCATGGGTTGATGACCCAGCACCCCTCCGTTGCCCCGTGGTGACCGAACATTGTACACGTTCCCTTTTGACTGGATTTTCTAGTCAGAAATCAGACACCTGGCAACACTGACACTGGGCCATATTCTCAGTATGATCAGCATATTTTTAGGAACAATAAACACCTCCAACAGGTGCAGGTAATACAAATTGGTCTCCTATGTGCTGTTGCTTCCTCCTGAATTTAAGTTTGTTTGCCACATGCTGTTGTCTCCTTCCCTGGCTGTGAAAAAACATTTTCAAAGGAACACAAATAAGAGATTCTCCAATCCTTAACCCTGCTCACTGCAACACATGCATTCCTTAGACATAAGGCCTATTAATGGTTAAAGATTTTTTTTTTTAATCAGAGTCCCTTGTGAAAGTATTGAAAGTTACTCTCTACTCTGTTACACTTTCAGGGCTCGACCCTCCCCAGCTAAGCTAAGGTGCTTCAAAAAGCCATGAAGCATATACTGAAAGGTTCAGTATTATTTTTTCCCCATTAATACTTTATTTGGGTCTTAGGCAGCTTTAACCACATGCACTCTCAGTACAGCAATGATAATGGTTCACTAAAGTTGCAGTGAGTATAATGGAACTGAACCAGACACCACAGCTGAAAATTGATTAGATCAATTAACCTTTTCCATAGAGTTCATAAAGGTTAATTGAAAAACCTCAGCTAAAGTTTTCAAAACCTTCTATGTCACAGAGGAACCCAAGTTCCATTTTCAAAAGTGATTAGGCTCTTAAATGCCTAAATCACATTTGAAAATGGGATTATGTGCTTTTAGAAATTTTACCCTTCTTCTTTAGATTTTACCCAGGTTATAATAATGATTGGCTGTGTCCAACTGGCCCATAAAACCAGCATTTTACCGGGTTGTAGTGGCTCTATAGGGAAGAACCTCAATAACCCATAAGTGTTGTGTATTACCATATATATTTTTTTGCTGTGAACAACAGCTTTAAAAATCCATCACTGGAAATAAAATCTTTTATAAAATAATTTTTTTTTAAACCCTAAAGGAACTAGCTAGTGGAGTTGTGCAACTTTTTCTCAAGCGCAATTCCATAGTGAAACATTTCTTCTGAATTTCAAATGAATGATGAAGAACATAGCAATACAAAGCAACTGCAGGGAGGTAAGGAAATTACTCCCAACCCACATGAAACAGTCAACAAGCATTGGTGAAGAAATAACTGGCTTAAAAAATAAAAAAGATGGAACAAATTATTGTAATCCATACCAGTCCTGCACTGCATTAAACGACTCTTCACTGGTGATATCATACATCAGGATGAACCCCATAGCGCCTCGATAATAGGCTGTAGTGATGGTCCTGTATCTCTCTTGCCCAGCAGTATCCTAAATAAAAAATGGAAGTGGTTAGGCTTTGTGGCCCAGGGTCACAGAAAAAAGAACTAAAAGTTAGGGTCCTACACCCATATTTAGGCAACTAAATGAGTGTTCTGATGTTCAGAAATGCTGAGTACCCAACAGCTCCCACAGCAGTAATTGATTTCTGTTTATATTTTAGTATTAATTATGTTTCTGCATTAAGTATGTTCTGATCATTGTATTTTGACGTGTCCTGTAAAAAAAAAAAATACGGGAAAATGTCAACCCTTTAATTGCTGTTCCCTGCCACACACTCTGTGCAGCAGCAGAATGTTGCAGAGTTCATTGAATGTCAACACTTCCAAGGAGATGGAAATGGGACAGCAGTCAAGAGCTATTCTGTGTAAAGAGTGTATAAGAATTTAGCACTGATGAGTGTGAAATCTTTGGTTTAGACACAAAGTGGATGCTGCAAATGCCTTTTGTGAAAGTGCTGTTTAAAACAGTACTATGTGAAAACACACTAGGAAATACTTAGTGCTCACCAGTAGGGTCTACATGGATCAGTTAATGCACAGCACATTAATGCGCTTTGGAAATCACACCCCAGTAGAGCACATTACCCCACTATGCAGACAAGCCCCTGCCTGCGGGGGCTACCTTGAGGTGGAGACAGTAGCTCAGGGTTTGTCTGCACATTAAACTTATTCCAGATGAAATTAAAATGTGAATTTTAGGGCTTGTCTACACAGGGACATTCAGGAAAATGAATCTAATTTAACTGAAGGTGTGAATTAGGCAAATAGTATTAAATCCCTGTATTGATACTGTAAAAAGCAACAAAGAGTCCTGTAGCACCTTATAGACTAACAGACGTATTGGAGCATAAGCTTTCAAGTGTGAATACCCACTTAGTCAGATGCATGTTAGACTAACAGGGCTACCCCTCTGATGTATGGATACTGTCATTCAGAATTTAAGTGGCTTTAATTCAGATTAGTTTAATTTACGAAGTAAATACAAGTATCCACCCAGGAATTTTGAAGGAGTGTGTCCACACAGTCATTTATTATGGTCTAACTAATCCACTTAAAAGTTACTTTGCATTAATTTTGCACAGCGTCCCCTCGTAGGCAAGCACTCAAATGAAATAACTTCCAGAATAACTCCAGCAGTGTACTTTTATTCTAGAATAAAAGTGCCTTTTTCTGATTTAGCTCAATCCACTTCCGAAGTGTTTTAAACTAATTTATGTACATAAGGATTTATTCAGGAAGCGGGTATTCACTCACAAAATCTTAGGCTCCAATACATCTGTTAGTCTTTAAGATGCCACAAGACTCTTTGCTGCTTTATTCAGGAATAGTTATTCCAGAATACCTATTCAGTAATAATTTCATGTGTAGACAAACCCTCAGTCTCCATGTCCATTCAATTTTTGGCCTATCTGCTGGGACCGTCAATGTGGATATGAAATATTGGTGAGTTTTACACTGACACATGGCTACGGGAAACCATTTCACATAGGCCATCTGTGACACTGGCAGACCAGGTGGCAGCTCATGCCAAGGTCCCCATGTCTCAGCTGAATATTCACAAGTACATAGCTGTAGTCAGTCTGGCTCACCTGTGTGTTAGTATTAGAATTATAAGACTGTGTTTAGACTTTACTGAATGGTCATGAGTTGCTGCATGCATTAATCTCACTTATAACATTGGTAGCCATATTATAAGGTAATATTTAAGTGGTTGTATTGTGAACCTCTGTGACTGCATAAATCACAAAACAGGAAAGACTAATTAGTGTGAAGGGCTGACCTTTAAGAGTAAGTATTATGCCCTTCCCAAAAGGAAAGTTCCATCAATACTAGACATACTACTGTTGGACATTGCACCTGGAATTTCCTATGTATTGCAACAAGAGGACAAAAGACTTTTGTTATTCTATTTTCCTTCCTGTGAAGATGACTCTGGCAAGTGGACCGCTCCGATTAGCTGAATTTGCAGCTCTGAGCACATGGCAGGAGGGGAATAAAAGCCATCCAACAAAAGGAACTTGGAATCTTTATGTTGTTTGAACGGGGAGGTGTGGGGGGAAGGTTTTCTAGACATAAGCAAGAGCTTTCCAGCTACTCAGGCCACGTCCACACTACAGAGTAAAATCGAAATTAATGAAATCGATTTTATAAAACAGGCTTTATAAAATCGATTTTATGCGTCCACACTAGGGCACATTACTTCGGTGGTGTGCGTCCATGGTCCCAGGCTACCATCGATTTCTGGAGCGGTGCACTCTGGGTAGCTCAGTAAAAGAATGGGACCAATAACTTCGATTTCCGTCCACACTAACCCTAAATCGATATAGTAATATCGATTTTAGGGTTACTCCTCTCGTTGAGCAGGAGTACAGAAATCGATTTTAAGACCCCTTAAAATCGATTTTAAGTGCCTTGTAGTGTGGACGGGTACAAAGTTAAATCGATTTAACGCTGTAGTGTGGACCAGGCCTATGCCTGTATTTGCCCGAAGGGATGTATAGATCTTGCTGACTACAGACACTTCTATTATCTTTTGAAACGTAAGAATGTAACTCAATTGTGTATATGTGTTAACTAGCTTTAACCTTGTAAATAACTCTCTTCCTTTTCCTATTTAATACATCTTTATATAGATTATTATACGATTGGCTACAAGCATTGTCTTTGGTATGATTGTGACATACCAGGATACAATCCAGACTAAGGAGTAGCTGAGTCACCCCAGCCTGTAACCTCAGGTGCCCTTAACAATGTCTTGCTGCTGTGGCCTCCAGCCTGGACTGCTCACAAACAGCTTCCAGCATGTAAGTCACTCCTAACTGTGTGTGTGCTGCAACCAGTCAGCCATACCTTGGCTCTTACCAGCCTTCAGAGCAGATGCTGGCCCACTGGCGGCCCTAAGCAGGAACATGCCCCCCCCCAAACCCCCGACACACAATACTAAAACTAGGCAAGTTCTTATAATAAAAATGGAATAGGGTGCCCCTTGGAGCTTCTTGGAGCCCGAAGCAATTGCTTAGTCTGCTTATGCCTACCACCACCTCTGCCAGTCTTGGTTATGCTACAGGGTGACACCAACACTCCCCCGCTCCTATATTGCCTGGCCCTCTCCTCAACAGTGAAAATATGTTGAGTCTATTGTGCCTTCAAAGGAATAATAGCACACAACTTGCTACTTCAAATGGAGTTATCCAGACACTTGTTTTACCGTTTTCCCTAATCCAGTGTGTTCAAGTTTATTAATTACAGAGAGATAGATTTTAAGTGAGTACAAGTAATGAGGCATAAAAGTCAGAAATAGTTACAAAAAATAAAGATAAAATGCATACTGGTACCTAACTTAGAGTCAAAGCAAAGTTTTCTCGCCACATGCTTTCAACAGTCTTACTGACCGAACTCTTTAGGCCAGGACTCTTTTCCCAGAGTCTAACATAGGGATGGGGGATCTATGGCCCGCAGGCTGGATCCAGCCCGCTGCTTCATTTCATCCGGCCCATGGCAAGTCTCCGCACCATGGGCCAAAAGCCCCGAGCTTCAATGTCCCCCCTACGGGACTGGAGCCACAAGCGCCAGCTCGCCAGAAGTCCAGTCAGCTCCACACAGCTCCAGGCAGCGACTGGCACATCTCTATGGCCCTTAGGAGCAGAGGTGATTAGGGAAGCACCACACACTGCCCCACCCCCAGTGCCTGCTCTACAGCTCCCATAGTCGGGAACTTCAGCCAAGGGGAGCTGTGGGGGTGGCGCCTGTGGGTGCGGCGCCTGTGGGTGCAGGCAGCACCCACAAGGCAGAGCGTCATTGCCCCTCCGCCCAGGGGCCGAACATTCAGAGACTTCTGGGAGCAGCACGGAGTCCCAGCAGGCAGGGAGCCTGCCTTAGCCCTGCTGTGCCGCCAACCAGGAGCCACCTGAAGTAAGCACTATCCAGCCAGAGCGCGCACCCCGCACCTCCTGCCTCAGGTCAGAACCCCCTCCCACACTCCAAAGCCCTTGTCCCTAGTCTGGAGCCCCTCCTGTACCCCAAAACTGTCATCCACAGCCCCACAACAGATCCTACACTTCCAGCCAGAGCCCTCACCTCTGTCTGCACCCCAGCCCTCTGCTCCAGCCCAGAGACTCTTCCCACACCCTGAAACTCTCATTTCTGGCCCCAGCCCAGACACTAATGGAAGCCCTGAGACTCCGTGCCCCCTCCCCCAACCGTTGGGCTGTGTGTGGCCCGCGTCTGATTTTTTTCTGTGGGTCGGTGGCCTCTGATAGACGGGGGTGGGGAACCTTTTTTCTAACAGCTGCTTCCTTTGTCTCTTCAGATGCAGTGAATGTGATGGGCAGGGAAGGGTGGTGTCTTGGAGTGACTGTCCCTCCTTTCTTATAGTTGCAGTCCCCCTCTTGAAAAACATTTCCAGCTGAGAACTAGGAGACAAAGAGACTATGTAGAAGGATATTCCCCGCTGTTGTTTTTCACCTGTTCGAACTTCCTTTGTTTGTCCTCCCTGCTTGATGACTATTTACTGACTCAATGCAAACTGAGGCAAAACACACATTCCTTCTTTTGTTTAGGATAAACCTGACTTCTGCCTGGGTAGGGCTGCGGCATTTGGAAATGTGTTAATATCACCGTACAGGATAATCTTATAACTTCACACAGAATGTTCACACACATATTTTACCAGGACAATACTGACCAGGAAATTACAAGTTTCAAAATGATACCTTACAAGGCATGTTTTGTACAAAGATTATTAAAATAGTATGTAGGGTATGAATACCGGGGCACATTCTGTCATGGTGATATCTAAGGTGCAATGGACCTGAGGTGAGTGACTGGTCCTTTGGAACTGGGAGTAACCTGAATATTGCTGTCATTCTTGGTGTAAGGGACCATCTATCACAAAAATAAACTTACCTGAGTGATAAGATAGACCATGGTACCAAAGGGGACTGTCTGTTACTCGATGTTAAGGCTGCTATAGTGCCTGACGAGTTTACACTTGATAATTCATTGGTGAAATCTAAATACAGAACTCATCATCAGTTTGGGTTTTGTGCCCCGTTTCCTAAAAGTCTGCCCTGAAGTTGGTACTCACACCCTTGGGTCACTGCAGGCAGCAATACCATCTGATGCCTATTAGGTGAGTGTAACAACTTTTACTCATTACTGAGGTGGCCTAGATTTAACCTAGCATCTAGAGGTGAAAAGGTCTATAATTACCAACCTACTAAACATTCCATTCCTTTGGATCTGCTCCATGAAGCAGGTACAGTACTCAAGAAATTAAAATATCTTCAGTTTGGGAGGTATTATGTATCATTTGCACAAATGTATTTCATCCATCTTTCAGCAAACAGATCCTCTGAAATAGCTGTAGGGAGGCCAGAGCTTTATCATCAAGGGACACGCTCAGTATAATATATTGATTGCTGCAGTTACTCTTATGGATAAGCAGGTCTCAAATGAATGGTGGTGCTCAGCCTCCACACTCTAGCTTTTAAAAAAGGCCTTTCATGCCACTGGTTTAAAACATGATTAACAAAGTTTCCTTCCCTTAGTCTTGGAGAAAAATATCTAAGGATATGTCTACATTGCAATAAAAGACCCGCGGCATGGCCACAGCTGGCCCGGGTCAGCTGACTTGGGCTCCCGGGACTCGGATTGCAAGGCTACAAAGCTGCAGTGCAGATGTTTAGGCTCAGGAAGGAGCCAACTCTCCACAAGGAAGGAGGGTCTCAGAGTCCAGGCTCCAGCCTGAGCCTGAACATCTACGCTGCAATTTTTATCCCCGCAGCCCAAGCCCTGCAAGCCCAAGTCAGCTGACTTGGGCTCTGAGACTCGGTGTCACCGGTCTTTTAGTGAAATGCAGATGTACCCTAAAAGGGTTTTATCAACTCTGCAGCTTCAGCAGAAAAATTCAGAGACTGGTTGGAAGAGTCCTTGCAGAATATAGTTTAAGGCAAATAAATCCCTCTGTACAGAACTCCTTCTGAGATGTAGGACCTGATTCTAATCTCATCAGCAATGGTTTAAATCAGGAAGAGCTCTACTGAATTCAGTGGAGTTACACCTGTGTAAAACTGTTATAAGTGAGATCAGAAGCAGACCTGACGTATTTAAAGTCTCACTTCCCATAATTTCAATATACACAGCCATAGTGCTTGTGTCTGCTCATGAAGGGCTAAGATGCTGGCTGCCTAGCATGCAAGCCTCACTGTGAATGCGGGAAAAGAAAACCATTAACCACTGATATTTTTCACCAGGGTGTTACAGGGTGTTCTCTGGAGGAGGAAGGCTCATGTAAACAAGTTCCTTTGAGCTTCCTGATAGGGTTTGGCCTTCCCCCACAACCATAGAGCCATGCAGTCCATGAGAATATCAACAGCCCTAGCACAGAAATATCTCCTCAGTGGAGAAAGCTACAGCTTCCTACACCAGAGGATCCTTCGCTCTCCTTGAGGGTACATTTACACTGCATGCTTCTTTCAATGGTGTGTAGAGTACATACACAAGTAATACATGTCTCACTCCCTCCTGACTGAGGTTTTAAGGCTGCACAGTTCCCTGCCTAACACTTGTGATATCCCACCAAGCCAGCCTGCCTAAAAAGGCCAGTGCCTGTGCTTTGCTCTCTCTCCAAGGGCTACAAACAGCGTATTGCCAGCAGTTACAAGTTACCACACGCCTCTTTCTAAGCCAGTATGTTTATTCTTAAGGTAAATGCATTACAGAGAAAACAATAAAAGTCCCTATACGTATGCTAAAAGCTTACCAGGACTTACCCATCTGTTTTACGAGGGTCTAGTAAGCCAAAGTCTTTCCACCTCCTCTGCAAGGGTTGGGGCCCCCCCTTGCACACAAGATCCTGTCCCTTTACTGGATCAGAAAGAAGGTCCTGTGTCAGTTTAAGCTCATTCTTTTAGACCAAAAGCCCTTTCTTTGTCTCTGGAAAACCCAGCTTGAACCAATATATACACAACACTCCAAGAGGCAGTTCCTCTCTAGAGTTTTTCAGTCTCAGCCCTGATCTATACTTAAAAATTATATCGACCTAGCTATGTCACTCAGGGCTGTGAAAAATACTGCATGTTATAGTTAGGTCGAACTAACCAACCCCTAGCATAGATACAGGTAGGTCAGACAGGAGAATTCTTCTGTCGACCTAGTTACCACCTCCCAGAGAGATACATTAACTACACTGATGGACAAAACCCTTCTGTTGATGTAGGAAATACCTACACTACAGCACTGCAGCGGCTGTAGGGTAGACATGGCCTCAGTGACTCACCTTAATCACCCCCCACTGGTAACCTTCCCCCATGGAGTAGAACACAATCATACATAAACCATCCATAATATAAAAAATAAATAATTGGAGATATACCAATCTCCTAGAACTGGAAGGGACCTTGAAAGGTCATCAAGTCCAGACTCCTGCCTTCACTAGCAGGACCAATTTTTGCCCCAGATCCCTAAGGGGCCCCCTCAAGGATTGAACTCACAATCCTGGGTTTAGCAGGCCAATGCTCAAACCACTGAGCTATCCCTCCCCCCAATCTAATACAATGGCCCCCCAAGATACTGCATGCAGTGCAGTATCTATCAAAATTGGATTTCTTTATTCTGCGTTTGCAGCAATTCCCCACCCCACTCCGAGTTTAAAACACAGCAAGCCCTTACATGTAACTAAGCACCTAAGTTTATCGTTTGGGAGAGCATTCTAATGAAGGGGGGAAATCATGAATACTGATCGCTTTTTTGAGTTGTCTGCAAGACCTTTAGACAGAATATAATTAAGCTGATTAAAAGATGAGGGAAGCAAGTACATGAGGTACAGGCAGAGATCAGCACAAATGATGTCATACTTCTAACTAACAGCCTGGGAAGAACTGCCTGAGCCTTCAGTATCCAGAAGCCTGTTTGGCTGTCCCTGACTAAGAATCAGATAGCTTTTTATAACTAGGGTAAGTAGTATCTTAGCAAGGTACATTGGTGCTAATAACTAACGTGTCTGGGTTCTCTTGCGATAACACATGTACCTCCCCTTGACATTCAACTAAGTTTGCTATATGGAGAAGAACAAACAAAAAACCCTGTTACATGGGACCTTCAGACAAAAATATGAAAGCTCTTACAATACCTGAGCCATCAGAAGTTGAGCACGAGTCACAGGGAAAGACCCAAGACTCAAATGCGTTTGCATGGAGTACTTGTGTCAGATGCCCGACTACTCACATGATCCAATTCTTAACTATTCATGATAAAATTAGCATATCCAGAATTCATTAAACCTGCATTAACAGAAATAGAAAGCCAAGGACAACATTTAAAAGGGTCATCATGCTTAAGACTTTAGGCCCCAATTTCATGCTTTTTTATTCAGGTTTCAAAGTCAAGATTCTCATTGATGTTCTTCTTTTGACAACTATGTGTGACCACAAAGAATTTAAAGGTGCAATTTCTCATCTGCATCAGGTTCGATCTAATCTAAGCACACGTACCACTTTTGTTTTAGAACATGTGACGAACAGCTTGGTGGTTAAAAAAAAAAAAAAAAAGGACCAGACATCTATATAAATAAAAGATTGATCTGCAGTTCAACTGCTTGATACAGCCTCAAAGCTTTACATTTCCAGTCCACTGACTCAGTGATTTCTCTTCATCTGGATCCCTCACAATGACGCACTTCTGCCTTGAGTCAATGATATAAAATTTATTTTTAGAACAAAAATCCTATTTCTTCCCTCCTCTGGGTTTTCCAGCACAGTCTACTCGGTGTCTGTCTTAGACTGTAAGAGAGTTGGGGCAGTGACTGACTGAGTCTAAGCGCAAAGCACACTGTTGGTGCTTAACACACAACAGCAGTCATCACTGCACCAGGAGATCAGTGATCTCCAGTTAGGGTGAAGAGATTTCTGCCCTCCCCCACCCAACTGGATAGCATCACACAGTGAGTTTTATAATATGGCTTTTTACACCTTTCTTTCAATGGCGTTGTTTGTTGGAAACAGGATAAGGGATCATATGGCCCAGTGATGCCAGAAGTGACAAGTTATTTGACATCTAAACATCTGATGAAAAACGTCCTACTCCTTGAAATCATAGTTTGATTCCCAGAAGAGTTCCCTCAGCCCCTTCTCCTTGCAAGGTAGGCAAACTACGTTTGTGAAAAAGGGCAAGCCCTTTGGCGATTCCATACCTATACCCAAACAGAAACAAGTGGCTGGCTTACAGAGTCACTATTTATGGGGTTCTGGCACACGGCTTACTTAGTGTGCTTATATTCAAGCACAATGGGCCAAATTCAGACCTGCTGTAAGCAGAGGCTACTCTGTTGACATCTGTGAAATTTCATCTGCTTATACAAAATCTGAATTTGACCCAACTATTAGGGTGACCAGATGTCCCGATTTTATAGGGACAGTCCCGATTTGGGGTCTTTTTCTTATACAGTAACTCCTCACTTAACATTGTAGTTATGTTCCTGAAAAATGCAACTTTAAGTGAAACAATGTTAAGTGAATCCAACTTTCGCATAAGATTTAATGTAAATGCAGGGGGGGGTTAGATTCCAAGGAAATTTTGGGGGGGCAGACCAAAAACATTACACACTGTACAGTACTGTACTGTGGTGGGGAGGTGCCCCGGCTTACCCCTGGGGCTCAGGGCTGGGGGTGAAGGGTCTGGGAGGGAGTTAGAGTGTGGGAGGGTGCTCCGGGTGGGGGTGTAGGAGGAGACTCAGGGCTGGGGCAGGCAGGAGGTGCAGAGCACTTACCTGGGGCAGCTCCTGTTTGGTGCAGGGGGTGTGCAGGTGGCTCTGCGCAGCGTGGCACCGCTCCCATGGCTGCAATTCTGGGAACTGAGATTCTGGGGGCTCCTCCCCCTCCCCCCCACAGGCAGGACCACCCGAAATGCAGGGGCTTTAGTGGCTGCAGGGACTTGGGATAAGGGGGCCCCAGGGCCCTGGCCTGCAGCTCTAAAGCCCATTTCAGAATGCGGCCCGGCAAGCATAGGCCGGAGGATTCAGGAGGAGCAGGGGCAGCCGTGCAGCCAGCAGCCAGACAGAAGCAGCGCTTTCCCCTTCAAAGCGCCACTTCTCTCTGGCGGGAGTTCTTGGTGGCCCTGCCTGCCAGGGGAGGGGGAGCAGCTTCCCCGCTCGCTCCCTCCTTCCCTCCCTCCCAGAAAGTCCTAAGCACCACCAAAGAGGTGTTTGGCGGCGGGGGAAGCGCTGGGAGGGAGGGAGGGAGGGGAAGAAGGTGGAGAAGAGGAACTCATGCAATGCTCCCTTGTAAAGTCAGCCAAACGACGTTATAAGGGAGCACTGCACAACTTTAAACGAGTATGTTCCCTAATGGAGCAGCGACATAACTTTGAAACAAGGTTAAGCAGGAGAATGGTAAGTGAGGAGTTCCTCTATAGGCTCCTATTACCCTCCAACCCCATCTTCATTTTTCACACTTGCTGTCTGGTCACCCTACCAACTATATTCACACAGACATGGTGACTTGGTCCAGCCACATTAATAGGGGATTCTCATCCATCAAAGACTCTCTGAGGTGGCATCTTGAAATGAACGTCCTCCATAAAGTTATGGAATGAGGAACCATGACAACTCCACTGCTGGAAATTTAAGCTGTGTCTTGTTCCACTGTGCTGCTGAAGTTCAGGAACTGAAAATCATCATCGGCCAAGATTTTTTTCCTTTTCCCAGGAAAAAATATCTTTAACTGTGAATGCCAGATTTTGGAGGGGGAGGTCTATTGCTGTAGGAGATCCACCACCATTAATCTTCCCTGCTCAGCAACTTAACACTACCACCTTGGAACTATGTGCTTTTAACCTTGTTTCTTGGCTGATGCTGATTTGATCCCTGCAGACCTTCCATCTTCTTCATGAAGAGAGTAAAGTAGTTGGCTGAGCTCCAGGGACTTGGTGGCTCTTTATGGCAGTACTTTATATTATATTGTATTTTATATACCTAAATACACACACTCACTTACAAAAAACAAATTTAAATTTTTAAACAGATTGGAAAGAATTAAAGGCCTTAACACACTTAAATGTACCTCTGTACTGTGTGTGTGTGTGTGTGTGTGTGTGTGTGTGTGTGTGTGTGTGTGTGTGTGTGTGTGTGAATACACACACACACACACACACACACACACACTATATTTCATAGGGTTATAAACAGATTTTATCAGCATGAATTTGGGATGGCTATAATTACATAGTCCTCCCAACAAGTATTTTATTTGTGCAATTTATCACATGGTGGCCATTACCCTATATGCAGTATATTATCCTCTTATACATATTAGCACTTACATAAGGATTTTAACTCGTTCCACCTAAATTCCCTCTGTAGTTTTAATTCAATATGATTTTTTAAAATTCTTTTCTTTGTCTTAACTGTTGTATAGTGTTGGTGTACACTGTTAAATAGTTGCAGTGTTCCACTCTAGAAGTTTCTGCACTTCAGCATGGTGGATGACGGATAAGATTTATATAATTTTTTTCCTTTGAAAAGGATACTCTGCGTTAAAGGCATCAAGAAAGTGGCTAAGCAAAAGCCACTTCTGAGACAAAAGGAAGTTTTGAGAATATTAGGAGGCGAGAGAAGAGAGCACAGGCTGTCCTATGAATCACTAAGAAATTAACAGTAAAAGTAATAATGTTGATGAGCATTGATCCTATTATTCCTGCTAGCATCCAAAAATAGAATTAAACAGGAGAGCAAGATGAGTCACTGGTTACTATGGAGGAGTTATGACATCATGAAATCCTTGTGAAGCTTAGTTCTCTCTCATTTCACCTGCTGGCAGGAGCAAATTAACCCTAGAGTTTAGCTCTCATTAAAACATTCCAGGTCAAGAGACAGAATTAACCACATTATTTCTCTCTCATTGCCTAGTATTCCCATTGACCATGAGCCATTGGAACCTACTTGAGTGTACTCACAATATAATGAAACCCTGTTATCTGTAATCAGCTAGTTGCAATACATGTTATATTAGCAACTTGGAGAAAATTTTTTCCATGGGAAAAAATGACTTTACTGTAAGGCCTCGTCTTTGCTAGGATTTTTTCCTTAACGTTTCCCAACTCCGGATAGCATCACTTCAGCTCCAATAGTGATGGTAAAGGTGGGAGACCTAGTGTAGACAGTGGCGTGCCAGTGTTTCAGCCACCCTGTTTTGTAGACTGTTAGACCACACAACCACATGCAGCTCCATCTAGATTAGTACTAGTAGTAGCATTGCTACCAAAGGTGGACCTGCGCCAGTAGGACATTTTAGGAAAAAAACTTCTAGTATAGACACAGCCTAAGGCCTGGTCTATGCAAAAATTACGTCAGCTTAACTATCTTGCTATGGAGTGTGAAAAATCCACCTCCCTGAGCAACATAGTTAAGCCAACTGTTGATCTAACCACTGCCTCTCAGGGAGGTGGATTACCTATGCCAACAGGAGAACCCCTCTCATTGGCTTTGGTAGTGTCTACATTTGAAATGCTACAGTGACGCTGTAGTGTTTAAAGTGCAGATAAGCCCTAGGGGGGTTTACAAAACATGGTTAGTCAGCAGGTGGGCACAAGGCTTTAAACTCCCTTCTTCCCCTTATTGTTAACTCTGTTATCTATAAAACTGATGCTTTGAATGCCCCTGGGGCAAACTTGTACTACTACAAATAATAATAAAGTCCTACATTTATATATTGCCTTTCCTTCCAAAGGATCCAAACACACCTTACAAACAAAATTCATATAGGGAAAAAAAGACACTGGACTCCACCCCACCACTCAAATGCAGCCATTTCTGGAGTGAAAAACAGCAACTGATTAACATTACTCAGCAATTCTGCACAACAATTTAGGTTAAGAAGTGAAAAACTGACTCAGGAAAGGCATTGTTTTGGGTTAGCAGAATGTAATTACCCAACATGGAATGAGATCAAGATACTGTGATTAACGCTACCGCTTACAAGGAGTTAAATGATTTTCCTTTTCCTAGCTCCTTTGAGATCGCAGCAAGGGATTAGCAGCCATTGCCCTATTCAGCTGGTCAAACAATATCTGGGGTTGAAACAGGGCTGCTTGCTTCACAAACATCTCTTTCCCTGCTTATCACTGTACGGATCAGGTTTCCCTTCTGTGACATTTACAAGCCAGTGCCTGCAAAAGAGAAAAACTACACAAAGATGTACACTGAAAAAAAGAGGATTAGGTTCAGTGTGCCCATGTCTTTACAGATATCTTTTATCTAGCTCAAACACCTTCATATAGAAATATAGACAACTCCATAATATATCTCCTTCCAACTTCCATTTCTTTAGTAGCAAATAAATACTGGAAGTTGACTGCGAATAAAATTTAACAGCTCCACTGCACTATCACAACTATGCACTGAAAGCAAATGATGAAATCATTATTGTACAATATAAACATTAACAAAAAGAGTCCAGTGGCACCTTATAGACTAACAGACGTATTGGAGCATAAGCTTTCGTGGGTGAATACCCACTTCGTCAGACGCATGTGGTGGAAATATAAACATTTGTTTCATTAATAATACACTCTGAGGTTCTTGAATTAGAACTATGTACATGCAAAGAACTTTATAGTCCTAGATACACCGACATAAGGGATATATATATAGGGATCTGTTAATCCAACACTGAATGCAGTTACCACTGGGATGGAATATGACAGCTATTTAAAAGCTGAGCAACATTATACAACATGCTAAGAGTCCTGTGGCACCTTATAGACTAACAGACATATTGGAGCGTCAGCTTTCGTGGGTGAATACCCACTTCATCGATGCATGTCCGATGAAGTGGGTATTCACCCATGAAAGCTCAAGCTCCAAGACGTCTGTTAGTCTATAAGGTGCCACAGGATTCTTTGCTGCTTTTACAGATCCAGACTAACACGGTTACCCGTCTGATATTATACAACATAAAAGGACAGTCTCACTCCAAATATATTTCTATCATAAGCAAAATACCAAAGCAGAAAACACAAAATTCAGGTAAGAGCATTTTGTTATGTGGTCTCTTTAGCATTTTGTAAGATCCTAATAAAAGATTTTGGTCTAGCAAGTAACAATAGAAAGATGATAGTTGATGTGAATCAGCAATATAGATTTCAGAGTGGTAGCCGTGTTACTCTGTATCAGCAAAAAGAATGAGGAGTACTTGTGGCACCTTAGAGACATCCAGTGAAGTGGGTTTTAGCCCACAAAAGCTTATGCCCAAATAAATTTGTTCGTTTCTAAAAGTGCCACAAGTACTCCTCATTCTTTCAGCAATATAGAGCCTCTACTCAAATTCACAGACATAGGAGGAAGCAATTCTAGTGATTAGGTTAGAGTAGTCGGCTGGGAGCCAGGCCTCTTCAGTCCTATTTCTAGGAGGTCAGATGTCAGAATAATGACCATATTGTAAAGATGGATAGATTCTATTGATCTGCTGCATGATCTTGGACCATTTGTAAAAGAGGGGTAAAAATATCTACATCACCGAGGTGTTTATGAAGCTTAAATTAGTTTGTGTGCGTAAGGTGTGGTGTGTGTCCTAAGTAGATGTCCCCTCAAACAGTCCAAATGGGGTAATGGCAGCAGTCTTCTCTCTGTCTTCCAGATCCAGAACCACCTGGAAATACCCAGAGGTGAGAATTAAAGATTTTGGCCATTTCCAAAAGATCCAGAAACTCTGACTTTCAGAAGAAGATACACATCCTTTTGGGTTACCTGGATCAATCATGTATAATCACAGAAGAAACAGACACCTCCATCTTTCTTTGCCACTATCTCTCAGGCAAAGCCCATGGACCATCTCTTTCTTTGTGGATGCCTGGGAAGACCAGATCTTGCCCATGACATTGGAATCCTGGAAGACAGCAAGGGACACCCTCCTGTGTTTCTGTTTTCTCCAGGGGAATTCAGTGAGTGACTGTGGTGGTATGTCCAAATTGGTGTCATCTCTGGAGAAGAAAGGCATCCTTAAGTTTATCCAATAACTTGACCAGTTGCTGTACCTGTTCTTCAGTCAGGTCCTCCTGGTCAATCTGTACTGGAATTTCCCCTTGCTGATTACCACTGGTTGAGCCTGGAGATGTCATACCTTCAAGCTTGTGGGTGTATAATACCTGATTTCACCGAGCACAACCTTTTCCACTAGGACTACTGTAGCTGGCAAATAGACCTCAGCAGTGTGAACCCTTGGATGAAGTACGATGGTCCATTCACTACCATTTAACACTCAGTGGAATCTGTCCACCTTACTTCAGGCCAAAGTATTAGCCACATATACTCCTTTGGGCAAATCTGTTGCATGGGACCCTTCCATTACAACAGAGCCCTGTTCCTGCTTTGACAAGGCACAATATTGTCCTTCCAACAGTCTTTCACTAAGTGGTGGAATAACAAGAGGTTTCTTGCTAGCTCCCACAGAAATCCCACTCTCCCCTCGTCATTTGACTGATTTACTTGACATTCAATCCTGGCTTGGACCAGGGCCATCATTGCCTTCCCATCCTGAGTGAAGGTAAACCATCTGAAGAGAGGAACGAGTCCAGTTAGTGCTTTGAGGATGTTCATTCCTACAATGCTAGGGATCGGTCTCTCCCCTGGGCTTGTGCTAATTGCATCCTTGATGACAAACATACTTTTGTTTGGGAAAGCCTGTCCCAACAGCATTATTGGCACATCAAAGCATCCAAGCACGGGGATTCTTAGTCCATTAGCTGCAGTTAACCTTACAAAATTCACATTCTTCATTGGTGCATACAATCCCAAAAGTGCAGCTGAAATGAGCCTCGCTCTTGGTGGTAACCTCTGAACCTGTGTACAATAAACAAAGGGTAGGCACTTTCCCTGTCTCAATTCTACAACCAGACAGTTGCCAAACTCTTCTTCCTTAAACTGTTAGAGTAATTTCCAGTAAAACTTTCTTGCCCAACAGCAGCCATCTGATCTTCCATGGTAGTCAGGCTGTTTTAGATGGAAGAGTCTTGGTTTGAGCCTCCCCTTGAGAACTCTGGTTCTTCCAAGCTGTATGCCTTAGCTCCTCACAGAAATAACAGATGTATCTTCCCTGTCCATCCATGCAAGAAGTCCACCATTCACTTTGGTCTTTTGACATGGGAGCTCCCTCCCTCACACTCGCTGCCCTACTGCTCTGTGCTGTTATAAGTTGGAATAACTCCTCCTGTCATGTGGCCAGGAGTCAGATCTGTCTCGCTCAGACTGTCCAGTCTTAGATCCTCCTGGCCACTCTCAGATACGGCTATGATAAATTGCTGAACTCAACCTGAACCTCTGCTGGGACTTGCAAGATCCTCAGGGCTGCTTTGGCAGCAGCTACCCATTCTTCCACTTTGACAACTCCCGGTTTGATGGGACGTCTGGTGAAATCAGGGATCAGGTGATCACAGGGTATATACAAGACAGCTGACTTTGTTGACTGCTTCTCAATAAGGGTTCTAGCCAGGTACATGGCATCTCTCTGCATTTCTAGGGCCTGTTGCAAGAACATGGCCTGCTCTTGATACCTGGACTCCTGCTCGCTCAGCTCATTCTGGAGCCCTTTTAACTGCTCACGTATCTCTTCCATGGTCTTTACTCAAGTGCCACCACTCCTTACTGAGACTGAGCAACTAGCCAAGACTTACAAGTCTCTACAGACTAAGAGAGGATCTAGTCCACTCCTATTTGTGATGCCAAAATGTAATGAGGTTAGGGGCAGAGGTATTTTAAAAGGAGACCCTTCCCCCCACTAACTTATCTCAGTGGGACAAGAAAGCAATCTGTCTCTCACCATCCCCAGAATTACCCAGAATAACAGGCTGGGCATGGTTCCTTGCCTGTGAGAATGGGTGGGACACTAGTAACTCCAGGTGACATCCTTCTCCCAATCTACCCAGTGAGGCTACTATGCAAGCAGGGCCTTGCCTGCTGTGACCTCAGCAAACTCCTGGATTGGGTTTAAGGCTGAAATGCAATTACCAAATACCCAAATACCCTCCCTCTTGAGGGACACCATACCTGCTCATAAGACCCTGGGACTGAACCAGAACACTGGAGACTATGGTGAAAGAGGTTCCAAATTGCCACGCCCTCTCAACACAGTATGTCCTCTCCAGTTGCTCCTCTTACCCATATCAGGTCCCTCTGTGAGGTGGAGTACTCCCACCCAATTACTAGATAGGGATATATGAATTATTGGGAATCTAACTGGGTAATAGCTTTATCTTGAACTAGACTGTTTAAAAGGGCACACACTAAAAATACCAAATCAAACAAAACATTTATTTTTCTCAGGAACAGCCTAAAAATGGGAGAAAATTTATTAACAGGTTTCAAAATATACTAACTAGTTGAAAGGTTTTAAAATACACTAAACTATTTTATATATATGTATATATAAATAAATATATATATACATACACACACATATACACACACACACACACAAACCACTTTAAACAATAACAGTCTGTTAGTGGTGAACCTTGGCTTTTCAGACTGAGTGGCAGAAGAGGTGGGTGGTGAGGATAATGCACCACCCACTAGGTTATAATGTCACTCAGAGTTCCACACAGGGGCAGCTCCAGGCCCCAGCACACCAAGCACGTGCTTGGGGCGGCAAGCCGCGGGGGGCGCTCTGCCGGTGCTGGGAGGGTGGCAGGCAGGCTGTCTCGGGCAGCTTGCCTGCAGAGGGTCCGCTGGTCCCACAGCTTCGGTGGAACTTCTGCAGGCGTGCTGGGACCAGTGGACCCTCCACAGGCAAACAGCTGGAGGCAGCCTACCTGCCGTGCTTGGGGCAGCAAAATCCCTAGAGCCATCTCTGGTTCCACACAAATTAAAGCAGCAGTGTCCATACCCTACTTTTTTCTCTTTTTGTGCAAGCCCCAAATCCTCCCCTACAATAGAGCCCCAGGTTCAAAAGGTCACGATGATGTTCCCCAGCAGGCTTGTGCAAGAGAGTGAATGCACAGGCTGAGTACTTACCGGAGGGAGAAGTGCTCAGCTCCCCCACCCCACCCCATCGTTAAGGGTCAACTGCAAAGGAGAAAACAAGAGAAAATAAAAGAAAAACCTGTCCTCATCTGAGCTCAAGACGCCCATGCCTGCTGCAAGGGGTGGGGGGGCACCTTTGTCCAGGGCTGTGCACTGCTCACACAGGTCTAAGCCTCAGGACTGGACAAGCCTTCGCAGAATCAGCTGCAGTTACCCCACAGGACTAGCTGCCTTCTCCCTGGACTCAGGGGCTGCCAGGCCAGTGCTAGTCACGGCTCCCTGTATGGCTGGTCTCAGGGCAGCATGGGAGAGAAGAGGTTACTGGTAGGGTTGACAAGCCTCCAGGATTGTCCTGGAGTCTCCAGGAATTAAAGATGAAATTTTAATTAAAAATTATGTCATATGACAAAACCTCCAAGAATACAGATAACCAAAGTTAGCAATCCTAGTTACTGGACTTCCACAGATTGGATCACTCTTGACTGCTCCACTCACTCTCCTTGGCTGAGATCTCTGTGACTGTCTCACAGTCCTTTACAGCCTGTCTTAGATTCCCCAGGACATCTCTACAGGCCTCCCCACCTGGTCTCTGGTGCTGTTGTTCTCTTCACTCCACAGGGTCCAGCCTGACTGGGTCTGACACCTCTTCACGGAAGATTTTCTGCTTTGTGTACTGACAGTCACCCCACACACCGGCTCTCTCACAGCAGTTTTTATGTCTTTAGGCAGCTCCACTCCAGCCTCTCACCCAGCTCTTCTGCTCCTGGCTTTTGGACACAACTCTTCACCCCACCTGGGGCTGCTCTCGCTGTCTCTTTCCCATCCAATGCACATGGAGATCAGGACTTAAGTGGGTGCCCCCTGACTGGTCAATCAGACTGACTTGGGGTGCTGGCTACTTCCCATTGGCTCTGGTCTTGGAGGTCTCTGATTGGCCAGAGGCTCTGTCTGTCCCAGGATGCTGACTCCTCCTTGGCCCTTCCCCTCTCTCCTGGCATGGGGAAAGGGCCAACCAAACAAACTCTAAGTTTTAGTAAGGGGCCAACAGTCCTCTTACATAAAGCTGAGCCAAATTTTAAGCATGAATAGTTTTTTTTTTGCTGAAAAATGCAGATTCAAGGCAACTGAAATGGTTCACAAATTTGAGCTGATTTTGCTGAATCGTTTCAGTTTTTAAAAAGAGAAAAAAATCAGAAACATCAAAAGAAAATGTTTTGACTCTCACGTTAAAACAATGAAATTTCATTTTTGGACTGTCTCTAAATTTTTTATTTAAAAAAAATTAAAAAACCTCAAAAGGAACAAAAAGTTGTCTTTGACTGGAAACAATTTTCTACATTTTTGTTCCACTAAATTTTTTTTTTTTAAATGTCATTTCTAGCTACAGGAGAATTTCCCTTGGTGCCCTGCACCAGCTGGAAGCAGTTCATAATGCATCCCCAAGAATTAATTCACAGTTCCTTTAAATGTGCTATTGTCATTTGGAGCTAAGCAGTGTTGCCAACTCTTATGATTTTATCACAATATTTGGTGTTTTTCTTGAAATTCCAAATGCCTGGACTCACTTTAATATGATGGTGTTTCCTCTTTCATTTAAAAGAAAAGTAGTAACTTTCTAGCCCTCATGGTTGTGGAGAAAAGCCTGAAAACATGACTCAAATGCACCCAAAAGGCTCAATAACCAGAAGGCAGATAAAAAGACTCCAAATTAATTTACAGTATTTAAATCTTAAGATTTTGGAGCTTGACAGATGATCTTTCATGTTTGGAGCTGGAGATACTAATTCCATACCAAATTTAATTTTCATAAAAAAGAAAAAACCCAATCACTGTGGCAAAATATAACCATATGTGCATGCGCGTGTGCACGCACACACACGCATCTGATATATTACTTAAGAGTTTAATTGGTGAAAAACGTATTTATTTATTTACATTCAGATCCCAAACACAACCAAACGGAATTTTCTCAAACATTCAAAATAAATCCTTGTCTCAGCGGAGAACAAACAGGCGACGTTTCAGCTGAAAGCACCACTATTTTCCTGTAGTTATAAGCACCTTAAAATAGAGGGTTAGAATCAAAGTGCTTTGTCAACTACAGCGTTGCTTGTGCAATGATTTTCAGTAATAGCATAAGAAAAATAAAAAAAGATAATCTGCTGATATTTACTGCAATATTTTCTATTTTAGCTACAGGATCCAGATGTTAAACCATGAGATATATTATGCCGTCGTTCCAGCTGGTTCTTTTATACTCCTGAGACAGTCCAATAACAGTTCTGAGTTTACTTTTAGCTCTTCTGTGTGATTACATTGCCCTAGGAGCTTTTTGGGTTGGGAATCTGTCCTTTTGCATGCTATTTTAGGTTCATTCAGCTTTGAGCTGAAGCAATTTCTCTCTTTCTTTCCTATTTAAAAAAGGTGTTGAACAAATCCTTCCCAACATTTATATGCAGGCTTTTTCGCTTTTTGAAAAGCAGTATTTTCCTATGCACACATTTTCTTTAGAAAATTGGATCCATGCCTTTGAGCCAGCAGGTACTAGCATGAGCTCTGACCTCCGTGCAAGCAGCTCTGAGCTTGCTCTTTGAAGGATTGAAAAAAAGTTTGCCTCTCAGTTCAACTGCATATTCATCATCCTGCAAATAGACAGCATATCAGCATGCTATACTACCATATGCCCTGAATTCGTTTATCTGAAACTTGCATATTGGGGCAAGAGTGGGGACAACAATGAAGGGCCAAATTCTGCTCCTGCTATCTTCAGCTATATAAGATTTTGACCTAACAAACCAGTACAGTTCCACTGCAAAAAGGGGTGGTCAGCAAAGCCTATTCTGGATAGAGCTTTGCCTCATGAGTGATCCTTGTGCCCCATGAGTGGCCTTCAGGGATACAGCTGAGATATGGGGGAGGGGAATAAATCCAGGGGGACTGTGACTTCATAGGTCTACAGTCATTCTCTCCAGGGGCACAGCAAATTGAGTGTGAAGAATAGCATCCTGAGGCTGTGATACCAACCATGGAGGTGCTGCTCTGGAGCCAACAGGAGAGGATTCCCCCTTACCCTCTCAATGCCCTTGTGGGCATCAGCCACAAACACTCGCCCGTTCACCTGTGCTTCAGTGGCATGCATTCACACAAAAGTATTGTCTTAGCATACACTATCTTATTATTTAAACACATACTTTCACATTTCATTTTCAAGAAAGATTGAGAAGAATCACAATGACATTTGCAGGTTAAAAATAATGTAATAACAGGGTGTTAGAAGGAATGAGGGGAGACAATATTGTCTAAAAAGCCAACAAATTTTAACCCAGCCAGAGACCCATCCCAGCAACCCCTAGTTCCTGGCAGTCCCACCCACAACACCACCACCTTTTCAATTCCCATTCCCCTCCTCACCCTTCTCTTTAAATGTACCTATAATCCACCTAGTGCGGTAGGAGAAGCCCATTCCAAAAATAAATTTCAAACCTCAATACCTAGGGTTTTTTGGGAGGTTTTAAACTATTTAGCGAGAAGGCTGTAGCTTGCTTAACTGCAGTGTATTTATGAACCAGTGGCAATTTTCAGTGGTTTGGAGCACCCATAACTGCCACTGATATTAATGACAACACTCAGCACCTCTAAATATCAGATTACAAGGTTTTAACCCAGTGTATGCTATCCTGGTTCACAATTAGGTTGCACAGATATAACTAAGGCCAGAATTGGGCTCAGAGTATGTTGCCTATGTGTCTAATTAGCCTGAAAACTAGCACTAATGGATGCTCACAACTGCATGAGTTTCACACAGTGATGCCCACCAGCTAAGATTGAATATTGACATGAAAAACACTGCTGCATAACTAAATCATATCTCCAGTGATGTGTTAAGCAATATGAGGCACAAAAGCCACAGACCATATCAAACTAGCTCATAGCTAGGCTAACGTTTGTGCATGCATGTAGGAGGTGAAGGAGGGAGAATTACCATCCTAACAGGAAACGTGTTTACTACAAGGAAAAACAATTTGGTTTGCTACAGTATTAGCATTTTCACTCCTGATCCAGCTCTCATTGAAGTCAATAGACATTTATGGAAGCTGAATCAGGCTCTCAGTGAGGCCTACTGTCTGCAGAGTAATCAGCAGGCTAGGGTGATGGGCCGTCCCGAATTGGGTGGACAGTCCCGAAATGTAGAGTTTAGGTTGAACATTAGGAAAAACTTCCTAACTGTCAGGGTGGTTAAGCACTGGAATAAATTGCCTAGGGAGGTTGTGGAATCTCCATCATTGTGGATTTTTAAGAGCAGATTGGACAAACACCTGTCAGGGATGGTCTAGATAAGACTTAGTCCTGCTTTGAGTGCAGGGAACTGGCCTAGACGACCTCTCGAGGTCCCTTCCAGTCCTATGATTCAAGTCCTGGTCCTGGGCTGAATGATTCCAGGACAGCATTTGTCTTGGATTCCCTGTGGTGTCGCTCCTTGCCTGCCCAAGGCTTAGGGGCAGCGTCCTCTTCCCAGTGTGGGGGAGGGGAGGCTCAGGTGGGCCTTGGCCCTTCCTCACCACGAGGCCCTGCCCCATGCTCCTCTTCTTCTCTCCCCCCTCCTTCCACCGAGGCCCTGTTCCCTGGGCAGGCCAGAGCCAGACAGTAGCAAGAGCTGCTCCTGTTGGGAGCCCTGGACCCTCCACCTGTTCTGGGCAGCAACGTGGGCCGGGAGCTGCTCTCGGGCATCCCGACCCCGCACCTAAGGCAGATGGAGGGTCTGGAGCTCCCCACGGCGACCCAGGCTTCCTGGGTGGCTCTTACCAGAGCCTGGCTCTGGTTTCCAGCCTGGCCTGGGGGTGTGGGGCCCAAGGAGGTAGAGAAGGAGTGGAGGTAGGGGGGCAGAGCTCCTGAATGTGTCCTGCTTTTGCCTTTTGAAAAGGTGGTCACCCTACATGTTGTATCAACCAGGCAAGGTACTAACAAACTTCAACAAGACTTTAAAAATAAAGTGGAAATCTCTTTACCAAGCTGCTGCTGCACCCTCTGTAACTCTCACTCTGCCTCCTCAACTCCTACCCCCTCCTTCCTGTTTCCTGTCCCTTTAGACTCCCAACAGCCAGTGCTCCCAGTTCTAATAATTACAAGCAACATCTAAACACCACACTACAGCAATCCCCTTATCATAACCTAGTCCCAGATTTGGACCTTAGCATCCAAAATATGGGGGTTAGCATGAAAACCTCCAAGCTTAGTTACCAGCTTGGACCTGGTAGAGCTGCCACCACCCAAAATATTAGAGTGTTTTGGGGCACTCTGGTCCCCCCAAACCTTCCCTGGGGACCCCAAGACCCAAATCCCTTCAGTCTCACAACAAAGGGAAATAATCCTTTTTCCCTTCCCCCCCTCCAGGTGCTCCTGGAGAGATACACAGACACAAGCTCTGTGAATCTAACAGAGGGACTCCCCACTCCCCGTTTTCCAGTCCTGGAGAACAGAAGTACCGAGAGCTAATCTCTCTTCCCCCCTCACCCAGAGGGAATGCAAAGTCAGGCTAGTAAATCTAACACACACAGATTTCCCCCTGACTTCTTCCTCCCACCAATTCCCTGGCGAGCACAGACTCAGTTCCCTGGAGTTCCCCACTAAAGAAAAATTCCAACAGGTCTTAAAAAGAAAGCTTTATGTAAAAAGAAAGAAAAGTACATAACAAATGGTCTCTCTGTATTAAGGTGACAAATACAGGGTCAATTGCTTAAAAGAAATATGAATAAACAGCCTTATTCAAAAAGAATACAATTCAAAGCACTCCAGCAACTATACTCATGTAAATACAAAAGAAAAACAATAGAAACCTTACTGCCTTACTATATTTGTATTTACAACTTGGAAACAGAAGATTAGAAAGCAGGAAACAGAAATCCTCCCATAGCCGAGAGAGAGACAGGCAGAAGACCAAAGAACAAAGGACTCACACACAAACTTCCCTCCACCCAGATCTGAAAAAGTCTGGTTTCCTGATTGGTCCTCTGGTCAGGTGTTTCAGGTACTTCTTTCCAGGTGTAAGAGACATTAACCCTTAGCTATCTGTTTATGACACCCCTTCTGTAAGTGCTCAATTCAGTCCAGGACGTATGCAGATCTCGAGTGGTAGCCTCATCCTGGTTTATAGTGAGCCTACAGAGAAGGAGAACTTGAGGGTCCTGTCTGTGTCTAATGGTCTGACTAACAAATCCTGTTTATGTTAATTACAGTCCTATCTCTGCTTTCCCATGAGGCGGAGTGAGGGGAAAACCTGCACTTCTCCAGCTTTCTCCTTTGCTTATCGCTCAAGATACAAAATAGACCTGAATGGGAGGAAGAGAAAGCTGTAAAATGAGCTTATTTCCCAGATGTTGGAGCTGTGAATGATGTGCATAAACTGCATTATTTAATGTGTAAAAAACTCCAGGACACAGCCTGGATTGTTTGAGATTTATTTGTATAGCACAATTCAAGTGTGTGGTCCTTTGCAGATTAATAAGAGACGTGAGGCCAGATTCATTAATGTGTTCCTCTGGTATTACCCTGGTGTAACTCCATTAATGTGGTAGTGGATCACACCTATGGTCTCCCCAAACAGCTTAAAATCTAACGAACTATATATTAACCTGAGATTTGTTTTATGAAGTACTTTTTTTTTTTAAGTGGTATGTATGGCAGATAGAATATCCTTTCATGTGATGACAGTGTAAGCTCTTTAGGGAAGGGACTGTATTTTGATATAGTGCCCAGCACAACGGGGCCCTCGTCCACAGCTGGAACTCCTAGCTGCTACCACAATACACATAAATAAATAAATAAATAAATATGCAGATGTCTTACTGTCACAATTTTGTCTTGTATACTGCCCCTTACATTTCTAGATGCTGGCTGGAAGCAGGGGCGGCTCCAGGCCCCAGCACGCCAAGCTCTGCCGGTGCCACAAGGGCAGCAGGCAGGCTGCCTTCGGCAGCTTGCCTGCGGAGGGTCCGCTGGTCCCGCGGCTTCGGAGGACCTCCTGCAGGCACGCCTGAAGGCGCGGGACCAGCAGACCCTCCGCAGGCAGCTTGCCTGCCATGCTTAGGGCAGCACAATGCCTAGAGCCGCCCCTGGCTAGAAGTAGCTGCCATACTGTGTTCAGGTTGGAAGCAATTTGCTACAGAGCGCAGACACACTTTGCTCTTTCATGGATACTTCATTTTTCTTCCTTCTTGATAGACGTTCTCCCTTTCTCTCAAATAATAGCCATTCAGACTGAAAGTACATGATTGCTCTTTGTATATGGATCATCATAATCTATGATATGTGAAAAAGCCCCTGACAAAAGGTCCTTCCCCTCCCGTGGTCTGCCTAGAATGAACTGGGCTACTCCCTTTTATACTGAGGCAGTAGTTGGAGCATGCCCAGCATGATCTGCGGGATGGGACTTCACCGCCCATAGTATGGGGTTAACCCACTCTTGTCCAGTGCAGGATATGCACGCCCCATCACACCCTCCTTAGGGCTGATTTATTATGAGACGTGAAAATGATGCAAAACATAAGTCCCAAACACATACAGTTCATTTCTCACTCCAGTGCAGATAGACAATCATTAAGATCAACGGATAAACTGTCTTACTGAGCCCACATCACACACCGGCACCTTTGACCATGCCCAGACTCTCTGGTAATCCCCCTCATCCTCATACCAGGACAGCCATCCCATCCCTTCCTACTGGAGTAAAATCCCACTCTTCCCAGAAGGAACTCCTACAGCACTGTTAAGCAATAGAATCCTAACTAAAATTTATTACATATTTTTGGATGTTTTTCTACATTTGCTGGGAGATCATCTTTACCCTGGGAGCATCCCTTGCTCCCTCCTGGCCCAGTCATGGGTTCTTCTGGATCCAGCTATTCGGCCCTGGAGATGTCAGCAGATGTGTGTCTGTTGCTTCCCTGCCTTTGGCTAATTCTGGCCCTTGGCTCTGGTTCTCTGGTTTAGAGACAGTAAGTATCTCCTTCTCCTGTTCCTCCTGCCTTCAGCCCTGGCTCAGGCATGGGGATATCCACCAGAAAACCCCTCCAGCTTTCTTCAAGATCCCAAACATACAGTTTCTCACAGTTCTGCCCCTGACTTCCATTCAAACAGTTCTGATTCACCAGGTCTCTCCCAACTCACTGGGTCTCACTCTTGTCTCTGATTCTCTGTGGCCCTTAAGAGGGTACGGCAGCAACTGTCCAAATAGGAGCACTTGATATGGCACCCAGGGAAGTTGGACCTAATTCATTTACTAAGCCCGGCCACCCTGTTTCCTCCACTGCAGTGAATCTCAGAGGAAACACCGCAGCAATCTTCTTTGAACACCATGTATTAACAAACACCATGAGCTCACCTCCTTCCTTAATTCCGGAGCATGACTCTAAAACCCTATCCTCAAAGTGGAGCCTCAGTGCTGAACAATTACATTATGCCAACATTCATAATACTTCGTGGCTAGAAATCTCTTGGGTCCTAATTCTTGTCTCCATTACTCCTGTGCAATCTCACTGAAGCCGGGTGTAAATAAGGACAGAATTTGGTGCTTGGTAGTACGATTTTTAAGAGGACAAACAATTCACAAATAACTATTAGCTTCAGCATTCTGGTCTAGACATATCCTTTGATTTCAATAGTGATATTGCATCAAATCAGCCCTGCGTTGATTAGGATATTATCATACTGCCAATATTATGTAAAATTACTCAGATAAGAACTGGCGCCCTGCTGGTGCATGTTTGCATCATTATAATTAATGAACAGACTTGCTTAGATAAACTCTCTCCATCTCAGGGAATGAGTTATAAACATGAACCACCTCCCCATCTGTCCTAACTTTTTGAACATCTTATTGGAGAGTATCCTGGCTTGATCTCATCCCATCCTTGTTTGGAAGATGTGTTCACTGCTCTTCTAATGTGTGCACATACGACAGTTCTGAAAATACAACAGGCATAAACATTACCTGTGGAAAGCAGAAAAACAGCAGAAATGAATTGTGAACCTTGCCAACATGTAGGTTCATTATCTCTGAGCCAATTAATGAAAAGGGGAAAGACAATACTGGAAATACTTTATGAGTTTATCAAAGTGATTGTGTTCCATTCTGGACACCTCATTACTAGAAAGATACTGACAAACTGCAGTGAGTGCAGAGAAGAGCAACAAAAATGATTAGAGGCTAGAGGAACTGACCTACTAGAAAAAGATTAAAAGGGTGAAATGTGTATAACTGGCTAAGGGTATGTCTACACTTCAAGCTAGAGGAGTAATTTCCAACTTGAAGAGACACACTCATGCTGGCTCTGACTGAGCTACCAAGATAAAAACAGAAATGTAGCTGCGTTGGTGAGAGCAGTCGGAGGCGCTAGCTACCCCAAATATGTCTTCAATGGGCACTTACTCAGGTTGGCTATCCCCTCGCACTGCTCATGACATTGTGGCTACATTTCTATTTTTAGCACACTAGCTCAGCCCTCAGGATGAAAATTATACCACCAGGTTGGAGCGCAGACACACCCTCAGCGTCAAGGGGCAGGGTTACACACTAACAATCTGTGAATATTTAAGGATGTAAACAGAAGGGAGAGGAATTATTTAGCTAAATAGATGTACCAGTCTGGACATGAGAAAGGGGCTTGGGTTGAACATCAGGAGAAACTTCCTGAAAGTGACGGTGGGTGATAGGACTGTGAAAAAAAAAAAAAGAGAGAGAGATGGAATCCTCATCACTTGATGTATTTAAAAGCAGACTGGAGAAAGCTATAGCATATTTTTAAGGACTGTTCCTTTGTTCATAGTGGGAAGGCTTATGACCCAAAGTTTATTTTGATTTCTAAGTTCTTTGATATCAACAGAATAAGGGATGATCGTTTTAACTCCTTTAAAATCTGATAGAGTTTAAGGCCCTATCTACACTATCCTGATGTTCTGACTGCAAGGGTGTGACTAGCAGTGCACACCAAAGTGTTGCACTATAGCTCCCCCGTGTGTACACTATTTCTAGTTCCCATTTGTAGTCATCTTCAAAAAAAACAAAACAAAAAAAACAACAGGTCTACATTAATGCAAAATAGAATTACATTAATGCAAATTCAGTTTGCACCCGCAACGCCCACACAGAGGAGTCACAGTGCAGCACTTTGGTGTGCACTGTTTTTCACAACTCCATAGTTTAAACTGTAGGGCAGTCTAGACATATCTACCCTAGTTTGATTTCCTCTCAGACAGTCAATGCCAATACTGACTGTATAGTAGGTATCAAAAGTTAGATATGGAAAAGACCATCTAGTCTATACCATCCTGGCCAATGCAAGATTGTTCACTAGAGAATATTCTCCGGTGCCTTATCTAGTTATCAATTACTTAAATGACGGAGTCCCTGTTATTTCCTTTGAGAGATTATGTCACATTATAACAGATCTCAGAGTTAGGAAACATGCCACATTTTGTTTTGCTAAATTTCATCCTATTACTCCAAGCTGTGGCTCCCAGAACCACTCTAAACAAATTCATCTCCATCTCTGGTGTTTCCACCTTCAGACGCCAGCATACAGTCATCATATCCATCCCACACACCTCCACACTGACATATCCTCATTTTGTTCTTTCAATCTTTCTTCATACATCAATTTCTCCTTTTTTACAAGCACACCCCAAAAATCCAATAACTTTAGTGAAAGACCAGAACCAAAACCCCAAATCCAAACTCCCTGTAATGCTGGGAAAGTTTGAACCCCAATCCAAATTTTGAGACTGTCTTTTCTCTAAAATAGGCTGTCCACAATGACAGGTCCTTCATTTTGTTACTCTCATTTCCATTTCCAACATATTTCTGCTATTGAAGTACCCTGAACTTAAGAGTTTATTAAGAGGAATTGCTCCAATTCAGTTTTCCCCTTCTTGGCCTTGGGACATTTGATGCATTTATTCTGTCTGTTTAGGGCTTAAATTTTTAACATATTGCAGAGGTGGGCAGAGCTCTGGATAGGAACTTTCAAACGTTTTGTAGAAATCTAAATAACTGAACTTCAGCGGATGGAGATTTACAACTCAACAATGGAATCTGTACATTCCACATGCCAGGGAAACGTATGGTGTTGCACACTCCAACTCAAATGCATTTTGGTCAGTTCTGAATGCCCATGACTGCCATACAGATCCAAAAATCACAACAAACTCTACCAAAGCCCAGTAGGGATACTATCAAGAGGATAATAGTAAGAATACATTTCCCAGTTTGAATGTAACACCATCTGCCTCACGCACCTCAAAGAATATTTCTGATCAGTTCTTCTTAAGATAACTTGCTCATTGATTAAATCTAGTGTCTTTCGCCTGTAGCACAATTACTAAAAACCCTTAGCTCTTGCTTACGCTTTGCATTAGACTTACCACTGGTCCATATTAATGCCTAGCCTGTCTTCAATGGAGTCCCACTAGGGATAGATCTGAACCTATAGCTTTTACTTCTCATTTAGTTTTCCTTTTTAAAAATTTCCCACATAGAAATTACATGGTACAGAAAGACTTCCTTTCTAAAAGGAGGCACAGCTGGAAGTTAAATGGCCTGCTGCAGGGTTTTAGGAAGACTGTTGTGTTTTGGACAAAAACAGAATCAAGTTGTTATTGTAATTTATCAGCTGGAAATAGCAGCAAGATGTGGGCTTCCCATTTTCAGTGCAAAGAAATGCTTTGTGAGAGCAAGAGGGAAATGCAATGTTGCAGCTCCGCTCAAGTCTGAACTAGGCAGCAGAGTGCCAGGGCTGTGTGCCAAAGCGGGAGCAGGCACTGCAGGTGAAGGTCACTCAAACCCTTCAGTTAATTTTACTTTTTCCTTTCTTGTTCTTCTTTTGTTATAAGTTATGGGACACACTGTGGCTGGACCCTGCAGGTTTGCACAACCTGTAGGCAGAGTGCAAATGGCCTCCCCACTTGCACACATTGCATGCAGAGGGCAGCCACAGTTCCAGTCTTTGTGCTCACCTGAAAGCCATCCCAAAAGGGCTGGAGAGCAGTAGGACCATTGCCCCCTATGCACCTGGTCCTGCCAGTCACAGAGAGCAGCATATACAGTGCCGCTTTTAAGGGATCTCCAGAGGAGGGAGACGTTATGCCTCTATCTCTTGGAGCTCTTACGGGGAGGTGCAGCTTTGTACCACTCCCAGCGTGGGCCAAAGGCTCTGACAGCACAATTGAACCTAGTGTTTCCTCTAACCTTCAGGGTAAATCCTTGCCATATTGAATCGAATAGCAAACCCCCAAATTATTTCACTGGATCCAGGATATGGACTATAGCATACACGCCTTTTCAACTGAAAAAAACCCTTTTATTTAATTCAGGATCACAGCTCTCCACTTCTGCTGGAAACGCAACCCTTTTACCTTTGTCTCCAGGGTTTCCACTATGAATCCTATTTCTCAAAAGTTGAGTTAACTCAGTCGTAAAAAGCGCCCATTAAAATGTGTCAAACTAACCACACTCAAGACATTCAAATTTAAGGATTATAATATGCTCTTAACCTGTGGTGTGTGTCCAAACATAAACAAGAGATTCATATCACAACTTGATATGTTGTGACATGTGCTTTCAATATGTGGGAGTGTTAACTTGGAGCTTCTTTTGCTTTGTCATCTGTGACATAACTATTTGATAATAAGGTAGTACAGGTTTAGAGCACAATTTGCAACATAAAGCATTCTCTCATGCTGAAACAACAGGCCCATCGCTACCTCCGAATCTAAGCAATTAATGTTTGAGAGGTCACTTTTCTGATATTAATTCTCAGGTTTCAAGAAAAAATTATTAGAACACAGGTAATAAAATGAACAACTAAAACAGACTCAATTACATACTTCACAATGTGTCTGAATTAGGCTGCATTTAGTCTAAATTATCACATGATGAAAAGAAAAAAGGGAAGAAAAAACCCAACCTGGCAGTACAATAAAAAGGCTCATAATTATGATAAGTGTTTTACTCAGTGTAACATAAAACTTCAATAGCATTATAGACAAGCACTCAAGTTTTATAAATACACAATTATAATAAAATGCAAACATGAGATTCACAAAGATCCATGCTATATTAACATGATATTGCCATGGTAGACAATTTTCTCAGTCTCATAAGATAGATTTAAAACACAACCAGTTGCCATGGTACCATTGTTCTTTCCAGCTTTATGTTTCAAGACAAACCAAATAGATTAGAGGCAATACTGATCTGGGCTTTCAGCTCTGCAAACACATTCATCTTGTTCCATGGAAAGCCTTTCAATATGAGCACACCTTATAGATTTCGATATCCACAGACAAACACCTATTTGCATTCCGAAGCTAACGTGGTTTCCACAACAGAAATTAATTTATTTCTAATGTTTAGGGCTGCTGCTTAATCACATGAGTTAACTGTGATTAACTCAAAAAAATTAATTGTGATTAAAAAAATTAATTGCGATTAATCAGTTTTAATTGCACTGTTAAGCAATAGAATACTAACTAAAATTTATTACATATTTTTGGATGTTTTTCTACATTTTCAAATATATTGATTTCAGTTATAACACAAAACAAAAAGTGTACAGTGCTCACTTATTTTATTACAAGGATATGCACTGTAAAAAACAAAAGATACTATTTTTCAATTCACCTCAATCAAGTACTGTAGTACACTCTATCATGAAAGCGCAACTTACAAATATAGATTTTTTTTGATACATAACTACACTCAAAAACAAAACAATTTAAAACTTTAGAGCCTACAAGTCCACTCAGTCCAACTTCTTGTTCAGCCAATCCATTTACAGGACATAACGCTGCCTGCTTATTATTTACGATATCACCTTCACTTTTGTAGCTGGCATTGCAAGGTATTTACATGTCAGATATGCTAAACATCTGTATACCCCTTCATGCTTCAGCCACCAATCCAGAGGACATGCTTCCATGCTGATGACACTTGTTAAAAAAATAATGCATTAATTAAATTTGTGACTGAATTCTTTGGTGGAGAATTGTACGCCTCCTGCTCTGTGTTTTACTTGCATTCTGCCATACATTTCATGTTATAGCAGTCTCGGATGATGACCCAGCATGTTGTTTGTTTTAAAAAACACTAACTGAAGACTTGACAAGATGCAAAGAAGGTTCCAATGTGAGATTTCTAAAAATAGCTACAGCACTGGACCCAAGGTTTAAGAATCTGAAGTGCCTTCCACAATCTGGGAGGGACAAGGTGTGGAGCATGCTTTCAAAAGTCTTAAAAGAGCAACACTCCGAAATACCAAAAAAGAAAATCAACCTTCTGCTGGTGGCATCTGACTCAGATGACGAAAATGAACATGCCTCGGTTTGCACTGCTTTGAATCGTTACTGAGCAGAACCCATCGTCGTCAGCCTGGAAGCATGTCCTCTGGAATGGTGGTTGAAGCATGAAGGGACATATGAATCTTTAAGGCATCTGGCATGAAAATGTATCTTGTGACACTGGCTACAACAGTAGCATGCGAACATATGCTCTCACTTTCACGTGACATTGTAAACAAGAAGCGGGCAGCATTATCTCCTGCAAGTATAAACAAACTCCTTTGTCCGAGTGATTGGCTGAACAAAAAATAGGGCTGAGTGGACTTGTAGGCTCTAAAGTTTTACATTGTTTTATTTTTGAATGCAGGTGTCATTTTTTAAATAATTCTACATTTGTAAATTCAGCTTTCATGATAAAGAGATTGCACTACTGTACTCGCAATGGAGGAACTGAAAAATATCTCTTGTTTTTTACAGTGCAAATATTTGAAATAAAAATAAATATAAACTGAGCACTGTATCCTTTGTATGGTGTTGTAATTTAAATCAATATATTTGAAAATGTAGAAAACATGCACAAATATTTAAATAAATGGTATTCTATTATTGTTTAACAGCACGATTAATCGTAATTAATTTTTTTAATCGCTTGACAGCCCTCCTAATTTTATCTACTCACATTTTCTCAGGTTCACTTTAGATAAATCTGAAGTACATGGCTCAGAGTCTGATCTCAGTTACATAGGTGTAAAATCTGGAGTTCCTCTGAATTTACACCAGCATGGCTGGTAGGAGAATCTGGCCTACTATCTGTTCATGTGCAGAAGAGAGGCAGAAAACTGCCAGCTATTAGGGAAGTTCTTGTCCATCCATGTAAACTGCACAAGAGGGACAGTACGAAGAGAGTGAGGTGGAAAGGATATAAGGCACAAGCACTGGTCCTGTTGAAAGCAACACCACAACTCCCATTTACTTCAGTGTGATTGGGAGTGCTTTCAGTTCTTAACTGAAGGGACAGAAGCACTGAATCTTTAATAGCAAAAGTCTTTCTCCCAATTTCTTGAGCACTTTTAAGAACAGTCTAAATACAATCCACCTCCCATCTCAGTTAATCAAGTTTCACTGTCTGGCTACTTGAATGTCATAAAACTATTTGCATTCTAGTTGTCCACAGAGTCTTACAACAGACAAGCCCTGAATTTCTAATGTAAAGAACAAACAAGGGGCGGGGCGGAGGGGCAGGGTGAAGTATTTTTATAAACATGTTTAGACCTTCTTTACAGCTCCTAAAGAATCATAAAAGGGCAAAAGCATAATACTTCTTTTGGCTTTGCAGGTCACCTTCAATGAAGGAACTGCATATAAATCAAAGCAATACCACGATGCCAGTTGCTACCCACATCTATTGAAATATAGATTTTTCTGAGTCATATCAGATCATAAATGTTTACCAAAGTGAATGCACTTAATTCATCGTTAGTGTCTGTATCTGCATGCTCAGGTGCACACGTGACCACAGATGTAAGAGTATGAGATTTACTTTTCAAATATCAGATCTACAATTTGTCCAGTGGAAGCATCAAGAATCTGTCATCTGCTACATTCAGAAAAAGAAGCAACCATGCTTTATGACATGAGCCTATTCAATATCCTGTTAATTATCACTAAACCTAATCTTGACCATAACTGTCCTTATACTAGGTAATGAAGCATTATGTGTCAACATGGAACATCCAGCAAAACCAGAAAAGTCTGTCCATCTTGTGCTAGGCGAGTGTGGGAAGTTAAGTCTGTCTGCTGAGAGGGTCTACCATTCCATGATCTGTAATGCTCTCTCCCATATTTGAATGCCACCTTCTAGATGAGTCAAACTCTCCTCTAGGCCCACTGTTCCTGCACCAGGTATGGAAATTCCATGAGCTCCAACTCAGTTTCTTGGTAGTTGTGTTCCATCCAGGGGTGTAGTTCTCCCTTTTGTACAAGAGGCTTGGGTTTCCATTACCTAAATTCACAAACAATCCATATACTAGCAAGGGGCATCCACTCAGCTGCCTAGACCCAGTGGTCCCTGAATAGCGTGGTTCCTGCAAAAGCTGTGCTGTCAGGAGCTCCTTCAACCATGGAAAGTAGCTACAGACTGTAGTAATATGTACTGCCTGCCCTCAAGCTGTGAGAGAGGAGAACATGAGGGAGACTTAGAACCCCTCTGCACTGCTACCTTCCAGCCACGTCCCCCTCCTGTGGCACAGAGTTAGAAGCCCACAGAACTCATACAGAGGGACTTCCACTGAGGAAAAGGAGAAGCAAGCCATGGAAGCAGAACTTGCCTCTTCTTGCCCTTCACCAATTCCAAACTAGATATATGCCAGGCTCCTCTCTGCTCACATATCACTAATGTATCCAGATCACATGACAGGATAAGATAACCCTGTCTACATTAGAGTTTAAACAGTGTTATCCAGAAAGATCCTTAAACATGGCTCTCGCTAGCAGAGTGTTAATAGGCTTTGCCTGTGGCCAGCACAGAGATGAATTGTGTTATAAGCTAACTTTACACAACCCTGCTAGAGATCTGGGGTTGGGAACTTGGTTTTGTAAAGAGATAACCTCCGCATCAATTGATTCAGCTGAGATCCTGTTTAGAATACAGCACATGTACTTGCACCACTAGCATACACAGGAAAACTATTCAAGATCGGTAGGTGGGACTCTAGAGGTAAGGAAAAAGTCAGACTAGCTAATCATGTTTACGGTTATTCATTTTTATCCAGATATACAGGTTGATCACAATTGTCTTGACTCTTTATCATACACCTTTGCCATGGAAACTTAATGCTTCCATCTAAGACAACAACTCATGCATAATCTTACTTCCTTTCTACTGAGAAGTCCATAATGGTGGTTCTTGACTAGTTTCATTTTCACTTGCTCACCTAAGGGCATGTCTTCACTGGCAACATTAAAACGCTGCTGTGGCAGCAGTTTAATGTGGCTTGTGTAGTTACGGCATAGCGCTGGGAGAGAGGTCTCCCAGTGCTCTTTAAAAAAAAACAAAACACCTCCACGAGGGGCGTAGCTCCCAGCACTGGTGCACTATCTACACTGCCATATTACAGCACTGAAACTTGCAGCACTCAGGGGGGTGTTTTTCCACACTCCTAAGTGAGTAAGTTGCAGCACTGTAAAGTGCCAGTGTAGACAAGCCCTTAGTCACACAGGCAGCGCTGTTGCCTGCATGTAAAACACTGCTCAGAGATTCTTGTAAAACAGACCACTTTTTTCTTCTCCTCCTGTGATAACACTGTCTCTAATGACTGTTTCTATGGGATAAATGATTGACAGCACTTGGTATTAATGATTCTGTGCTGCTTTACTAGCTAAAGCACTCATATAAATTAGGTTTTACCTTCTTGCAGTAATGGTTGTATTTTACTTTTAAGTCCAAACATTAGCTAGGTATTTTATATAGTAACTATTCCATTTTCTATTAGCTAATAATTTATTTACTGTCTATTTAAAAGTATATTAGATTTTGTTGGCGTTTTAATTAATATTGCAGCGCCACATCCTGTCTTTTGTTGCACTTTGGTGCTAGAAGCTGCGTTTCCCAGGCATTACTGTCTGAAATATTTTGACAGAGCATACACCAGGTATTTTCTCTTAGTCATTAAGTCAGTGCTCTTGAAAACATTTACGCACATGCTTAATTATAAGCAGGTGAGTAGCCCCAGTGAAGCCGAAGAGACTACTCATGTACTTAAAGCTGAGCATATGTTTAAGTATTTGCAAGTCTAGGACTAAGACTTGAAGACATGCAGAAAGCAGCTATATTGAGTCAGAAGGTACGAACGTAACCCCAGACCTAAGGTGTGACTTAAGCATTCTCCATGCTGCTTGCAGAGGCTTCTACGCTCTGGGTTCTTTATCTTGGCACCTGGTGCTGCCCTCTTAGGGGGACCTCTCCTAGTTCCTAGAACACAAGGGATGTCTTCGTTAGTATAAAATGTGATGGTAAACATTTACCTAAGAGTGTAGTGCATTACACAGGGAATAAAATTATCACAAGCCCCATAGTAATAATACGACAACAGGGGGGACTTCATTAGGTACAGGGGATAAAGAATATCTAAAGGATAATAAAAGAACAACAACACCTTAACCTTTCCCCTCCGTCAACATTTACAATGGGCCCAAGTCACCCCACTCCCTCCCAATACCTGCCTGGACAGATAGCGAGTTGACAATCAGTTCTTGGAGGGGTGTTGCAGTGCTGTAATCATTGGCTGGCTTAAAACTCAAAATAGACATGAGACTTCTTACAAGGTCTTCACTCCTAAAAGGTTAATATCATCCTGAGGCTCCGGGATCTGCAGTACAATGGCACATTAGGCTTGTTCTTGGTAGCCTGACCTGGAATCCCTCCTCAGCCTCCCACGTTGCTGGTCTCTGCTGGGCTGCCACTTTTCACTAGCCCAGTAATTATCAATAGAGTTCAAAGCTTCACTTTGGTAGAAATGGAAAGGTTAATCTGGACCTCCCAGGCAGTATTTCTCTCTCCCAAGCCATTCCAACAACTGCCAAAACTGAAAGTAAACCCAACCCCTTTTTCTCCGAGTCTGGATTATGATTAGTTCCTGAAGAAGCTTCCAGCTTTGTTTCATCTCTACCCTGGACGCTATTCAACTTGGAAACTGGAGTCCTGAGTCTCTGCCTCCAACGCTGTAGTCCAGGGGTAAATCCCCAAAGGCTCCAAAGGGGTTACATGATATTTACGGGTTTGTTCAGAACAACACACTGGGTCAAGTCCATCCCTGATTTAAACCCGTTCAGCACCAAGGTAGGGCTTCACAGGCATAAGTGAATACTCACAAAAAGCATAACTCTCAGAATCAGGTTCTTGGGGTTAACAACACTTGTGATTCTGAATTAAAAATCAGCTTTCTGTGAATATTCTCCAGTGCAGAATTTGGTTTTTTTTTAAATGACTTTTTCCATCAACCATCTCTTTATAAAAGTCAGTGAACTTAGAAAAGGCAGTGTGTGAGAAATGACAATAAGCAAATAGGTCCTATCAGGTTAAGCATTAGGGGATAAATTAAAAAAAAATAAATCACCACAGATGAGAGTTGGTGCCCAGTTCTCATTCCCTTTCAATACAAGTTGGGTGCCTAACTGCCCCTTGTGCCTTTGAAAAAAATATCCACTAGAACTTCCAGCATATTTTATTTTAAAATAAAAAACAGGCTAGTGTAGTGGTTTGTCCAGTCAATATTTGTCCAGTCTACACTTAAGATTTGCTGGCATAATTATGTTAGGGGATGAGAGAAAAAAAAATCTCACACTCTCAAACCAACATAGCTATGCTAGCAAAAGTCTTCGTGTAGAGGAAGTTATATCAGCAAAAAGTCTTTCTGTATAAGCCGCATCTATACAGGGAGGGTTTGCTGATATAGCTATGTCAGCATCTCCTTCCTAGTGTAGACAAGGCGTATACAGGGTCGCCCAGAGGATTCAGGGGGCCTGGGGTCTTCAGAGGCAAGGGGCCCCTGCTTTGGAGGAAATTTGGCGGTGGGGGGTCCTTCCGCTCTGGGACCTGCCGCCAAAGTGCCCCGAAGACCCACGGCAAGGGGTCCCCGCCACCAAATTGCCACCAAAGACCTGGCACTTCAGTGGCGGATCCCAGGCTGGAAGGACCCCCCACCATGGGTCTTTGGGGCACTTCAGCAGCAGGTCCTGGAGCGGAATGACTCCCTGCCACCAAAGACCCGAGTGAAGGACCCCAAAAAACTCTCGTGGTGGCCCCTGCGGGGCCCGGGGCAAATTGCCCCACTTGCCCACTCTCCCCCCGGGCGGCCCTGGGCCTATAAAGTACTTTAAAGAAACAAGAGATTCCAGTGATAGCACATACACTGTGCCACCCTGTGTCTTGTGCAAGAAAGCCTTGATGGTGCATTTGTATGTATTCAGGAACTTAAAGTAAAAAGTTTACTTAAAGAGAGAAATACAAATGGCACTTCAAAAGGCTGTATCCCAATGAGGTAAACCTGGAGACCTAGAGCCGGGATAAAATAAGGAATTTCAAACCCGAAGCATGCATGAGCTTTTAGGTCTGTGTTCACTGCTGCAAGGCATTATCTGATGGATGCAATATGGAATGAAAGTAGAAGGTGGAAAGAGAGAAGCTGAGTTCTTTGACTCCATTTTTCTCCTCTTTTTGATCTCTATGCCAATTTCTTTCATGTAGACAGCTACAACAGGGAAGAGATTTCTTAATGGATACATGAAAGGGAAACCTGGTTGAAGACCAGTGAATGATGTCAGATGAAAGGATCAATATTTCTGGTTTGTAATATTTCCACATGGATTTCTCCCCACCCTCTCATAAAAAACCCCAAGTCAGATGCTGTAAAGGAATCCAATAAATATGTTGTGTTATAACAAATATAAGTGGTCAGTTTCCTAAGGTAAAGAAATATATTGACAGTTATAGATTTTTATTTGTACTGGTTCAGAGTTGCATGCTATCAAATTACATGTGGTATAATGTGTGTCCTACAGTTCATCTAGGATTAACCAATACATTTAAAAGTAGTCAATACATATTTTATTGTAATTTTCATGCAAGTCACACTACCTCGCTGTAACAGCTATGCTATTAACTAGGAAGATCTTTAATACATGATGGATTGTTTCTCATTACCATAGTCTCATCCTAGAAACCAAAATCAATCTAGTCAATCCAAATCCCCATTTGTTGGCTAAAGCATATAGCAAAACAGGATTACATTTCTATAGAAAGCCTGCTTATCTTGTACGTCCAGCAGCAATGCTGAGCAAATTTCTTTCAACAAAGAACATTTATGTATGAGGGGATACAAAAAGAGATGAGATAGTCGAAGTGAAGGGCTAGGTAAATGATCTTTGCAACAGCAGTCTGAATGGATACGAGTAGGGAAGGATAAGCTTGTCAAGGCCAGAGAGACAGATGATGCAATAACTGAGACATGAGATGATGAAAGTCTAGACGAGAGTCAGCTGCGTGGATAGAGACAAAAGGCCACATTTTAGAGATATTATGCAGAAAGAATTGGAAAGATTAAGACATAGCCTGAAGGGGGGGGCCTAGAAAGAGGTCTGTGTCAAAGATGATGCCCAGGTATAAGCCTCAGTGACCCTCAGGAGCGTGGTGTTGTCCACAGGGATTGAGAAAGAAGGGAACAGAGCTGGTTTGTGGGGGAAGATTAAAAGTTCTGTTTTATCCATGTTGAGCTTGAGCTGATGGCTAGATATCCATGCGGATGTCAGACAGACAGGCTCAGATTTTATTATGAACAGGAGTCAGGTCTAGAACAAAGAGGTAGAACTGTGAGTCATCAGCACAGAGATGGTGGTTGAATTTGTGTTTGCAGATAAGATTACCCAGAGATAAGGTACAGAGGGAGAAGAGATGGGGACCAAGGACAGAGCTAGCAGAACGATGTGATAGGGTATATAGACTCTCCACAGAAGATACAGTAACTCCTCACTTAACGTACTCCCGCTTAACGTTGTTTCGAAGTTACGTCGCTGCTCCATTACAGAACATGCTCGTTTAAAGTTGCACAGTGCTCCCTTATAACATTGTTTGGCTGACTTTACAAGGGAGCATTGCACAAGTTCTCTGCCTCTTCCCTCTCCCTTCCTCCCAGCACTTCTCCCAGTGCTTAGGATTTTCTGGGAGGGAAGGAACAGGAAAGCTTCCCCCCCCTCCAGCAAGCAGGGCCACCCGGAACACAGGGGCTTTAGGAGTTGCAGGGACCTGGTCTAAGGCAGCCCCAGAGCCCTGGCCTGCAGCTTAAAGTCCCTTTCAGAATGCGGCTCTGCGAGCACGGGCCAGAGGACTCAGGAGGAGCAGAGGCAGCCAGCGGCCAGAGAGAAGCAGCTCCCAGAATCGCGGCCATAGGCCAGAGTCACCTGCACACCCCCTGCACCAAACAGGAGCTGCCCCAGGTAAGTGCTCTGCACCTCCTACCTTCCCCAGCCCTGAGCCTTCTCCTGCACCTGCACCCTGACCGCCCTCCCGCACCTTAACTCCCTCCCAGACCCCGCACCCCCAGCCCTGAGCCCCAGGAGGAGAATAGAGAAAAAAGAATGAAAAACTGGGGGGGAGATGAGAGAATGCTCCCCCCATGGGGGCACCTCAAAACTGAAGCTGAGAACAGGGCCCCACTAACTCTAAATCCACCACTGGTGGGAGGGAGAGGAACGGGGAAGCACCACATTCTCCACTCCTCCCCCTCCCTCCCAGAAAGTCCTAAGTGCTGCCAAACAGCTGTTTGGCAGCAAAGGAAGCGCTGGGAGGAAGGGGGAGGAGCAAGGACGCGCTGTGCTCCGGGGAGGAAGTGCAGTGGAGGTGGGAAGAGGCAGGCCTGTAGTGGAGCGGGGACAGGAAGAGGCAGGCCTGACTCATCCCCCGGCAAAGTCAGTGCCTGTTCTTCTGGGGTGGAAGCTGCGGCTGCGCAAGATGATTCCTAGCATCCTTGCTTGCCTCATTGTCTGCAGTGGGGTGTGCCTGTGTGGGGTAAGCCAGGGGCACTGCCCAACCACAGTACAGTATTATACTGTACAATATATAATACCTTTTGTCTGCCCCCCAAAAGATTCCTTGGAACCTAACACCCTGCATTTACATTAAATCTTATTGGAAAACTGGATTCGTTTAACATAGTTTCACTCAAAGTTGCATTTTTCAGGAACATAACTACAACGTTAAGTGAGGAGTTACTGTACCAAGGAACAAAGAGTCCTGTGGCACCTTATAGACCCATGAAAGCTCATGCTCCAATACGTCTGTTAGTCTATAAGGTGCCACAGGACTCTTTGCTGCTTTTACAGATCCAGACTAACACGGCTACCCCTCTGATACTTGTACCAAGAAGTTCATGAAGAGAGCAATCATTCCCCCAGCTGCAGCTGAAATGGCTGGTTAGCGACAGCTGGGACAAAAAGCTGCAACTCAGATTGAGCTGGGTGGCTATTGGAGAGGCTGAAAGCCACAATGGAGGAGCTTCACAGCATTGGACAGGGGGGAAAAAAAAAAAAAGGCTGCCCAGAGAGACCAATTTCCCGGTAGAAGGATTCAGGGATGGCTGCAGATGCCTGCAAAGGCCCTAGGTAGGAAGCATACTGGGGGGCAGCACAAGAGTTAAGCTCACAGGCCCAAATTTTTAAAGGCATTTAGGCATTGCTATACTCAGTGTTGCAACACCTAAAATCTCATGTTCAGAAAGCATTTAGGTACTTAGACACATTGTATTTAGACTCCTAAGTGCCTAAATCCCTTTGAAAATGAAATTTAGAGTCTTAAATCAGTTGGGCGTTGCAATAGCTAAATGCCTTTAAAAATCTGAGCCAGACCTTAACTGCCCAACACAGTACTTCTGGGGAGGAATCCAGAGGAGAGGCCAGGCCTGGATCCAGCTACCAGCCCCCAATGCCAAAGGGAGGCAGAGACTGCCAAAGGCCCAGCTTTGGGGTGATAGTTCTAATATAAGACTACTGGACTTAATTTTTGTCCCTGTTTTGACTTCCCTTCCCCCCCCCCCAGTGATGAAGGGAGAGGGAAATATCGGGCTAGTGACTGAATGCCCATCAGAAGGCCCTTAGGACTGAGACCCCATACTACCTCGAAAGGGAAGAGACTCAAATGACCCAGTCAGAAGGCTGGAGCCATAAAGAGAGGCTAAGTACTATAGGTCATGCTTCTGAACGGATACAAAAAGGAAAACTGAGGCAAGGCTGCTGTTATCAAATGCTTAGCCAGGAGGTAGACATTGAAAGGTGACAGGCTCAACCACAACCCCCACTTCCCACAGAAAGCTGCAGGGATGGACCAGGAGTATCCTCCGAAGGACATGCTGAGGGACGGATGAGAGAAATAGGAGGAGAACCAGGAAGACAGAGACATGGAAGTCAAGGGAGGACAAGATTTCAAGAAGCAAAAATGGCAAGCTGTGTCAAAGGTGGCTGACAGGTCAAAGAAGATTAGGATGGAGACAGAGAGAGAAGGAAAGACAGGAGGAGGGGGACTAGTGAGCTAGAACAAATATACATTGTCCTTGCCCCAAAGAGCTTTTTATAGATGAAAAGACTTGTTGAGCCATCTATTACACCCTCCTGCCAATGCAGACGATTACACACAATAGACATTCATAACAAAACATCAGAAAACCTAACAAGATGTTTGCCAAACATCATTCTGCTTGTATATTACATCTCTTTCCCCCCCGCCCCCACTTTTTTCTGTCTTGCCTCTTTTTATTGTAAACTCTTTTGGGGTAGAGATTGTATTGCTCTGTATTGCCTAGCACAGTGGGGCCAAATTCCTAGCTGGCTCTTAGGAACTATCATAATAATAAATGAAAATCAATGTATATGCAACGTTCTGGATCAAATTCTGAATCAGATTCTGACCATCAGTATAAAAATCGAGAGTAAATCCATTGATTTCAGTGAAGTTAATGAAGTACACTAGTGTAAATCCTGACATCAGAAATTGACCTTTAATGGATAACCTGTGCTACGGCTTGGGATAGACTATTTCAATGTTCAGGTAAAATCTGCATTAAGAACCATACTGTTTATTTTTGGTCAGCTGTAAAACATTTACAAATAGCAATATTGTAAAGTTTTTCCTATTACTTCCGTAGGAAGATAAATTCCATTACCTTTCCAAATCAAGATGGGTATGTGAACTGCATACATTTTGATTTCAAAAGCAGTATTAACTACTTTCTAAAAATTAATGCATCATTTCCAAATAATGCTTAAGATACATTGACTTTCATGACTTCCTGCCATACCTATTCAAAATCCAATTTTCTCCCATGTACAATCAAGAAAAATTTCTACATAAATTCAGTCTTCAGTTGATTAAATGAAGTGCTCTGCAATGCCAATTTGAATGATGCTCTGTACAAAATGCTGCAAAAGGAGATTTAAAAAACTGAGTTCTACGGTGAGTTAATCTGAAAATAGAAAGCACGCTTTCATTCATTTTTAGTCACTTCCAAGTAGGTTTGATTCAATCTGCTGATGGCAGATTTCAGCACTGGATATGAAAACAGAAGACTATCTAGTAATTAAGATGAACTTGTCTCTTAAAGCTTCATTTGAGGCTACTGCAGTCATTTATGAAAAACAGAGTCATTGTTCCACCAACAGTATTAGCATAAGTAACTTACATTTCCTGCCCCCAGAAGCCGTCAGCCATGACTTCCATATTATTTCAATCTCTAATTTATATCAGCTCCATTCACAACCTTTTGAGAATCCATTCTCCAGTCTCTACTTAATTTGACCTCCAAAGAACACTTAGATGACTCACTAAAATCTGCGTTAGAGGCTCAAGATGACAGGTGTGTGGAAAAAAACCCAAGGGAAAAAAGTCAGAAAATGTCACTAGTCAGATCCTATTTTTAGGAAATGCTGTGCAATAAAATAAAGAAATACTATTTTCTGTTCCATTCATTACTGGGAGTGAATGGTCCACTATAAAAAAATCATGTTAAAAGGACGTGGTTTTGTAGCAGCCCATATGTAAGTGGAAAATGTTTTCTTGGCAACACTGAACTGTACATACAGACCATTACACACTGTACATACAGAACACTGTTTACGTAAGATTAATTCATCTGATTTAAGGAAAAGCCTCTTCTGGAACAGAAGTCACTGCTGGAAATAACACCCAATAACAAATTCTTGCAAGGTATGAATTTAAAGTGCTTGCTGCATTGTGTAGAAGTGTGCACCTTGGAAATATCACCTGACGGGGGTAAGCAGAAGATATCACACAAGCAAATCCCTGCTATCCACTCTCCCTCAAACACATCACAGAATGTGAATGTGAACACATCACAGAATGGCAGTCGATCAGGGGATGATTCCCTTCACCTCAGCCCCTCTGGAGACCCTCTGAGCACAAACACGCTACTCGGGCTGTGCGTTGGAGTCCAGGATTGGACCTAAGAAATGAAAAATCTGGCTTCCAATGTAGAGGGGTCTGGGAACACTGCAGAGACAATACGTTTGATCATTCCCTTAGGAGGAGGAAGGGCATGTCATCCTCTAGCAACTCCTGAAGGCAACTCAAGGAACTACACTGATCCTCAGCCAAATGGAAGATTGTTAATTAGATGCAGTGCTGTCCAGATTTCCTGTGTAAGGCTTCATGAGTAAGGCTAAGATTTTTGTCATGGATATTTTTAGTAAAAGTCAGGGACAGGTCAAAGGCAATAAAGAAAAATTCACAGAAGCCAATAAAGAAAAAAATCACAGAAGCCCATGACCTGTCCCTGACTTTTACTAAAAGTATCTATGATAAAATGGGAAGGGACTGGCCAGCTGCAGGGTGGCAGGGAGCTCTGGGGCCCCCACCAGCCATGGGGACTCAGAGCTCCAGGATCCCCCTGCCCTCTCCCCAGTAGTGAGGAGCTGTGGGATCCCCCGACTGCCACCACAATGGGGAGCTGCAGATGTCCCCCTAATTCCCCATGGTGGAGGGGAGCTGCCAGGGTCTCTCTGGCCCCCGCAGAATCTGGGAGCTGAGTACCACCACCTTGCCTGCGACTGGGAGCTGTGGGGTACCCGCCTGCCTGTGGCAGCTGGGAGCTGTGGGGTACCCCCGCTGCCCACAGCAGCTAGGAGTTTGGGGGCCTGCTGCCTCAGGTGGTGAGGGGACCCTGGAGCTCTCAGCCACCAGGGCTGAAATCACAGAGGTCTTTGGAAGTTACGGATTCCATGACTTCCGTGACCTCTGTGACCAAATCATAGCCTTATTCACGAGCCATGAAAGTATGGGGTATGCTGGGTTTCCCAGGATCACTATGGGCATTTCAACATCCCCCACTGGAATCTTCTGGTCTGGAAAGAAAGTCTCTGTTGCAGCTTTCTGTACAGGCCAGTGTTCCTGAAAATACATGCATCATTCATCTTCCTGGACCACCCCACGCTGATGTCAATGAAATGCCCATGGTGATCCACAAGCACCTGCAGTACCATAGAGAAGTACTCTCTTGCAAGATGGTCTCGGGCCAAAATAGGCATATGCCCGGGCTTCGGCGTACCCGCTGCGGAACTGCAGCTGAACCTGCAGGACTGGCAGACCTCCCGCAGGCAAGCCGCCAAAGGTTGCCTGACTGCTGCCCTCACAGCGACCGGCAGGATAACCCTAGCAGCTTGCCGCCCCAGGCACGCACTTGGAGCGCTGGTGCCTGGAGCCGCCGCTGCTCCTCCCACAGCAACAGGACAAGTTCTCTTCCAGCCCTCTGGGGTGGGTGTTGGGAGTGGGAGGAGCGGAGGCGAATGTGGTTACTCCTATAACTGGTGAGGGGGTGCATCAGTCAGGGTGGGCAGGAGGCTGGGGGTGTGGGCTAGGTCATTGGGGTGCTCACACAGGGAGCTGGAGGGGGTATGCCCCAATTCCAGCCCCTTCCCCAAGGCCTCACCCCCACCTCTTCTCCTCCTCCTCCCCAGAGCAGCGCTGCGGCTCACTCCTCTCCCCTCTCCTGCTACAAGCAGCTGATCCAGCTGATTGGTGGGGGGGGGGGGTAGGGGGGACAGGAGGAGGAGGAGGAAGAGGAAGAGGAGGAGGGGGAGGGAACGTAGCACACTGGGGAGGAGCCAGGCTGCTGCCGGCACAGGCTGCCACGGAGCTGCAGCAGCCCACAGTGTCAAGCTTCTCTGACCCCAGAGGAGAGAGCAGGGGGTGGAGAAGAGCGGGCCGGGGCCCCTTTCAACCATGGGCCCGGCGCGATGGTGCCAGTGCACCATGGTAAATCCGGTATTGCCTGTGAGAATGGTGTCCTCCCTCCCCTATCCATAGATTCCTCTCTAGCCTTCTGCCCGCTTCCCACACAGCAGCCCTGTTTGGTTGCTCTTTCCCAGAAGGCAGGGAAGTGGGGAAGGCAGCCAATGGGAGGAATTTTGTCCTCTGGCAGAGCTGAAATTCTCCTAAAGGTTGTAGCTCCTTGCATCATCCAGAAACATGATCTTGGCCCTGCTGGGTCTTACAATGGAAAGATTTAGACAACCTTAACTATAGCCGCATCTAGTGCTCCAACTCTAATAATAATAGAATAGAGATCATCCAGAACTTCATACTTTAAGTGTTGTCAGTTATGGCAAGCAAAAACATAAGGAAGAAAAACAAGAATCAAAAGTAACAGAAGAGGAGTAATTTAAGAAGAGTTTCTGAGAAACCCTGGCAAGTCAAGAAGAATAAAGAAAAGATTGCTTGGCTTGATGAAATGTGGCTAAACAGCAGTAATATAAGAACTGTAGCTAAAGCCTGAATTACTGTAAGGCAGGGCTTTTTCAACCTAGGGGTCTGTGGACTATGTCTAAGATTTCCAAAGGGGTCCACACCTCCATTCAAAATTTGTAAGGGGTCTGCAAATGAAGGTTGAAAGCCACTGCCGTAAGATATTCTTTATATGAGAGCCAGAAAATACAAGTGAAGGTTCACCCATTATGCTCATTTAAGCCCGAAGTCAGTAAATGTGTTTAACTTTAAGCATGTGTTTAAATCCCATTGAATTCATAGGGACTTAAGCACACACTTAAGGTCCTGATTCAATAAAGCACTTAGGTTGTTGCACAATCTGAACCATTCTTCCTTCTTTGAAAACAACAACAGGGACAGTAACCTGAGCTACACAAACCCCTCAAGTGTTAAGACACTATCAAATGATATTGCCATAATAATAAAAAAATTAATAAATGAGATCTTAAATTAACATCTTGGGAATTACATCATTAAAAAACTGAGCTCCAGTGAGTCGTGACTCTGAATAAATTGCTGAGTGTCTGCTTTTGAGACTATTTCGAAAAAATACTTTACTTATGAGACAGATTTTAGAAGAATATGCATGACTCATCTGCAATATGAGGGCAATTAAATATTTTTATCGGATTTCTACTATACATCAACAGGTACAGTACTCAGATTTGAAAATCCCTAGCCAACCCAGCACCAGTAACAAAACCAAAATGTTTAGCGAACATAACAGTCTGACTTTAGTCTCTCCTTCCTACACACTACAAGAAGCATCTCAGTAACCTACTGCACATCTCTTTTGGAATACAGGCAAAGGTTAAAGTACCATCAGAAGGGAGGCAGACATCACATATATTGTGTACTGCAACAAACAGCTCAAACACTGTGCTCCATACACTCACACTCAAACAAAATGTCAGGGCAATGTTAGATTTAACTTACAGGGCAGATCTTCAGATAGCATAATGAGTGCAGCTCCATGAATTTCAGAAGATTGAGGACCTTAGTGGGAATTAAGCGGTGTATAGCCTTAAGCTGCCCTTCAGCATGGGGGAACAAACACATACTATTCTTAATGAGTAAAATTATGTGCTCACTATAACAATTATGATGTCCTTAACTATTTATTTCCTTACTTTTAAGTGCCTCGGTTTTGTAAATGATGTGATAGGTAACTACATTACTGTCATTTAGCAACCCTAGCTGGTTTGTGACACACAAGTGGAACAACAGTGCTTCCTAGTCTCTTGGCTGTTTAAAGAGCATACCACACCAAGTCCTAGAGATGGGAGAAGTGCCAAGTGACACCAACTCAGACCTGAGAAAGAGCTCTGTGGAGTTTGAAACCTCTTTTTGACCAGCAGAAGTTGGTCCAGCAAAAGATATTACCTCAGCTCTGGTCTCTCTAAGGGACTCTGAGTCAGTCTGTGATGCAGTGACAGAGGTAAAAACAATGAGGAGTCCTTGTGGCACTTTAGAGACTAACCAATTTATTTGGGCATAAGCTTTTGTGGGCTAAAACCCACTTCATCAGATGCATGGAGTGGAACATATATTAGGGAGGTATAAATACACAGCATATGAAAAGATGGGAGTTGTCTTACTAAGTGGGAGGGTCAGTGCTAACAAGCCAATTCAATTAAGTTGGAAGTAGGTTATTCTCAACAGTTGACAAGGAGTGGAAATCACTTTTGTAGTGTTAATGAGGCCAATGTACACAAGGTGGCTCATAGAGGTGTTCCTGTGTATATTTTATAGCCCATATCTTGCAGCCTTTACTTACTCAGACAAAATCTTTCATTCAGTGAGTAAGGATTTGGAAAATGCTATTTCCCTATTTACATGGAAGATCCCTGAAAATTATATTTAAAAAAAAAAAGAAGATATGAGTCTGATTTTATACTGAAGAAATATTTGTTCTATTTGGATTTCTGCCAGGGTCTCTAGATGGAATAGTAGGGTTATCCATGTGCATAATAAAGCAATATTTTGACCGGCAAGATTACCTTAAATAATTCTTAAATATCTGCAAGAGAGTCTAGAATGAGAACCATAAGCTTAAACCTGTTACTGTAGATCAGTTAGTCAGTGAACCATATGAACAAGTTTGATCAGTGCAAACAGAAGTGCAGCATATGGAAAAACGTACTTTATGCAGGTTTTCTCCTTTGAAGATTTTGTTTAAAAGGACTGTCCCCAATAAATTATTTACCAGGACAAGGAAAAGAAACCTGCTGAGTACATTTCAAAGCCTCAAAATCTCATGGAGACTAGGCAGCCCTCACAAGCTTACCCCAGTCACCACTTTTTGCAATGCCTGGTTTTTCTGCAATATAAATTTCAAAATGAACGCAACGCCAATAAAAGGTGGACCAACTTAAGCAATATGGATAAGCAGCTCCTTAACAGATGTAAGGACTGAGACAAATATAATATACAACAACAGTTGGAAATAATGTCAGCATGGAAACGTTATTGTCAGCACTAAGTACTGACTGCCAACTACCCTGTCACTAGAAGCCAAACAAAGTCCCTAAGAAACTTTAAGGCCGGCATTCGGGAAAACATCCCTGGCCAGGAAAGGTGCTTAAGTACATGCTTAAGAGCTTTCCTGAATCGGAGTCTATAATATTCTCCGCTTTCAGGCAGGTGACAATGCTCTCTCTACACTGTCCCTGGTGGTGCAGGACTCAGATCTTCCTGGAGGGAAGTCAAACCATCCTATCACACTTTGAAAACAACAGTGAAGGGCATATCTTCCTTGAGCTGTTTTCCATTTTAATGAACATCAAGCCTTGTGTATAAAGACTCAACTTTCCCACACCCCATTATTAAAAATACTACTTTGCTTAGCTTATATAAAATCCTGGTAAAATATAAAAGGCCGTATTTGGTTCCACACATGTTTAATACTGATGTAATTCCATTGACTAAAATAGAGTCACTCCTGATTTACACCAGCATGAGAGATTAGAATCAGGCCCCAGGTATTTTATAATGTTTTAATTTTTTGTATTATACTGTTAGTGTGGTATCCTGGAGTTGGAAGAGGAGAGAAACACACTGTAAATAATATTGTTTCATCTCAGATAATAATATTAAGTATTTTATTAGTTCCTCTATACACTGGGTGCACAGTCAGAACTTTTTCTCTGACAACCACAAACAATTCCCTCCAGTTCTTTCAGATTGTGATTTTGTAAGTAGCATAACATTTCTGATAAGATAGGTCTGACCAAAAGCACCCCTGTATTCACACCCTATACACTAATGCAATAATCTTTGTACAAAATACGCCTTGTGAGGTATCATTTGAAAACTAGTAACTCACTAGTTCATAATATCGTGGTGAAATGTAAAGTTATGAAATCCTCCTGTATGATGTTCTTAGCATATGTTCAAAACCACACTCAGGCAGAAGCATCCTGAACAAAGAAAGGTGAATTTACCTCAATTTACATATAAGTAGTAAACAGGGTCCTTGAGATAGCAGGGAGAAGAAATGACAGGCACCAGAGCAAATTTGCATTTCAGCAACAAAAGCGAGAAAAAAAACATGGAGCCTCCTTCACCATGAGACTCCATGTCACTCTATTTACTGTTTGAATAAACTTTGCTCTGAAAGGTAATCCTAAAAAAAGAAAAAGAATCCAGTTCAAAGGTTAACTGGACAGGAAAAGAAAACCCCAAGCATTCTCTCTCTCTCTCTCTCACACATACACACACCTCCCTAAGACAACAAAGGAACCAGCCCTTTGACTTTGGGGAGAGAGCCTGACCTGAGAACCGGGTCAGTGATGTCGCTGGGATCATGTGATAAGGATTTTGCCTTGATCTAAGTCTAGCTTCTTAAGTTCTAGCTACTACAAAGCATTTTATCTTTATTTCACTTGTAAGCATTTCTGATTTTAATACCTGATAGCTGAATTCACTTAAAACCCTATCTTTGTTTGTTAATGAACTTGTTTTATTTCTTAATCTGAACCAATCCAGTTCTAGGTTTAAACTGAACTGTTTGGTAAATCCAGTTAAGGTAGCAAGCTGTTGAATATCGACTCTTTACAGGGGCAATGGACCTTTAATATCGGAACAGTCCAGGAGAGGACTGGACAGTGCAGAACATATGTTTTGGGGAAAATTCAGGATGAGAGTGTGTTGGGGTCACCCTGCAAGTAGTAACCCAAACTGGAGGAAGCCAGAGCATGACTGGTGTGCTGCTGGGGCCAGAGCTGCAGCTATACACCAACACTCAAGGTGTGTCCTGCATGCTGGCAGGTTGGGAGCTACAACAGCAAAGCAATGTGAGGCACCCAAAGTTGCAGGCCAGGCAGTGGCACAGCCCCTCACTGGTGTGGACTGCACCCTGGAACATGATGGGAGGTGCACAGCAGAAGCCTTCAGCCATGGGCACCTCAGAATAGGCATTCACCCCACACAAGCCCTGAGCAGGTTAATGTGGGCCAGAAGGGGCCAAATAACCATATATGCTGCACCTGGAGGGGAGCCAGGGATTGATAAAGTCTAATTGCATACAAAGCCCAACTGAAGGAGGGGCTGGACTAGGATTATAAAGACAGGAAGCAGAGAGCAGGAGGCAGCTAGAGGGAAGAGACCTGTAGCCACTCTCCAGAAGGATAGGGAGTTAGTCAGGACAAAGAGGCAGCCCAAGGGAGAGTAAGCCCTGAGATCCTGCTCTGAACTAGGGAATCTGCAAGAGATCGGGAGGGGTGAAGCAGCCATAGAGAGCAGAGGAAGCTCTGGTGGTAAACCCAGAAATAGACAGAGGTGGGGTAGGAAAGCGCCCAGGGAAACACAAACAGAGACTGAGACTGAGCAGACCTGGATTGCTGGTCCCTGGGCTAGAACCCAAGAGTTGTGGGCAGGCCTGGGTTTCCTACTGGGAAATGACACAGGACCTAGAGGTGAAATGGAGGAATATCTGAGGTAGCAGCTAGACAGCTAATCTGGTTGGAGTTTGATACTGCAGAAGGAGGGGACTGTACAGCGACCTGGCTGGAGGGCTGATTCACAAAGAGAGGGGGCACAATAGCATGAACTGCCATTGACAGCTTTCACCCTGTATGGTGCCCCCTAATTACCAGACCAAGCCACAAGGCAGCACACCTGGGGTGAGAGAGGGCTCCTTTACAGCACCCTAAAAATAAGGGAGTTACTGTACACTCACTAGGATGGTGAAACCAGCTCTTCATGTTAGCATCATCATTAACATGCATATATGGAGAGGCAGTTCCCACTAGCTCATGTAACAGCAGGGAAAATAAACTCCCCCCACCAGCCCCAGACCATGGAGAAACAACCAACCAGTGTATTGCTCCTCCATTTCTCCCCTGCACTCAGATGGTGCACAGCTGGGTTACTCCAAAAAGAAAAGAGTGTTAGCACGTATAGCGTTATTTCTATATACCACAGGTCAGACCAGGGCATTTTGTAAATTAATATCCATGAGCATGATTCATCCCTATTGTAACTGCACTGAAATCAATGGAGTTACAACAGGAGTGAAGTGGGATCCCCTCTTTTAAAAAAATAAAAACGTTAGCAGGTCTAAGTCTTCTCATTTACACCTGTTTTATAACCTTAAGTCAATATAGTCAGCCATGCTGTCAATAAGAGTAGGACCAGGCCCAAGGTCCGACAATCTAGGATTGTAGAGGGAGCTATGGATATTAACTGACAGGTATAAAGTCCATTTTAAGAAAACACATTCCTTAATTAGCCTTGTCCAGCTGTAAATTTCCAGCGATATTATTTTGTGCAATCAGTTGACACAGACCTATCAGAAAATTTTCCACTCACAAAATGCCCTCTATAAAAATAAATCTGATTATGGCCTGACCAGAAATAAGTGCCTAAAATTACTGTCAAAACAACAGAATCAAAAGGATGAGTTGGCTTCCTCTCGCTATTTTCCGCCCTATTTATCTTGCTCACTCCTATGTAAACTCACTATTACAAACTCTGCTAATGCCACTGTTTGCAAGAGCTATCCTCACAATTCATGCAAACATGTTTATACAGGTGGTACATCATTTCACTCAGAATGGATACTACCAATCTGAGTAAAAACTACAGGAACGGACATCGTTGCAAAAGAGATTCATAAAACGAGAGTGGAATGCACAGTAAACAAGCAATTTGGCACGTGGTTGTAAAGTCAAATGGGAAAGTGTTCTTTTTAATCACCAAATAAGACAAGACAATTTCTAGACTGGAAAATGCATAACAGACAGAGTTCTGCAGAATAATAAATAATAATAATAATAATAAAAAAAAGAGAGACAACCACTTGGTAAGGGAAAGTGTTTTAATGGGTCCATCAGACCTCATACAGCTCTGATGGACCTACCACTATTTGTTTCTTAAAATGTTTCTCTCTATATACATCTGGGAAAGGCTTTGCACCTGACTGGTAGTCAATGGAGAACAAGTCAGTTACCATGGCACTAAAACATGCAGTAACTGCAGAATATCCTCGACTCTGTTCAGCACCCAGGAGGACTACCACTAATATATGGGCCAAATGGGGCAGAAGCAACAAGATCCTCCTTCAGACTCAGACATACACTGCAAAAGCACTGTTAACATGATTATAATGCCAAAAACAGTCCTACACAGAGTGAGACTTTGTGCATTTTATTCTCTCATTTCCTGCAGTCGGAATAACCTGTAGTTAATATTCTTTGATACATATTGGTAATTCACATATATGTACATCTCCCTCTCTCATACACACACACCTGGCCCACTTCCCTCCACCACTTCTGTCCCAAAGGAACTACAGAATGATCTGTGCAATTTTATGAAGAAGCCAGTATTGAGATGACAATCAGTCACTTTATACTCTAGCACTAGTGCAAATCTGTATGTTATTTCGCCACTGTTCAGGGACAGTCAAAATCTGGCATTATGGCATAGGGAAATCCAACATCGTCCCTTCCTTTGATAATGTAGTGGGCACAGTAGTTTTGAGTGGTATGTAGTTTATTTCAATGAACAAAACACCACAGCCCCAAAACACAACAGATCCCTCTGTTCCCCTTAAGGCTGCCCCTCTCTGAGAATTCTAATGCTGATTCCTTCTTTGTTTCATTTCAATTTCCAAAATATAAATTAAGTAATGAGTCAAAGGGTATCTGAAGCATAATTAGCAATGAGCTGATGGACTTATCAACCCAGGTGAAAGTACATGACAAGCACAATACATGCCAGAGGTCACTTGAATACGTTTGTGTGGATCATGGGAACAATGACACCATCTGAAGAGGGGAATTCCAATCTGGAAATTTCTTAGGCTGGAACATGACAAAGCCCACCCTGTGACAAAAGCCAAAGAGCCCAATAAGACAGCCAGGGGCTCCGAAGGCTACATCTACCTTATAAGTGGTGCTACTGAGTTTGTGACCAGTTAGTAACATAATTGGCCCTAAACATGGTTTGTGCCCTCAAACTACATGGTTATTAAAAATATTAACTATGGGAACTAACCAAGTGTCGCCCTTACCAGCAGCCTAGGCTGACACAGATGTCTTTCTGCAACTAGGTCATAATGGTCATATTTCTTTGCAGATGAGACTTTCAGCTTTCCATGTGGCAGGACATCCCAGAATGGACCATGCTATGTATTGTTGTTCTTTGTCCACTCTCTGGCGCTCTGTCCCCTACGGATCCCCTCTTTTTAGTTCCACAGATTTTCCCAGAATGCACAAACAAAAAGTAGGGAGTGTGGTAGGTGAGAGTGCATGGACATGGTCAGTGCATATTTGTGTTGTGAAAAAAAAGCTGCTGTGTAGGCATAATTTACCTGTGTAGGCATAATTCCCCACACTAGCACATCTGGGAATGTTTCAGGGACAATCCTGTGTCCTTCACCTTCCACATGACTGAAAATAATTTAATCTGATAAAAATGTAGAACACAGACCATCAGCGGGTGGTGTTGGAGGTTTAGCTGACGTTGTCATTCACTCCATCCTTCTTGGTGAATTAGCGTGTTAGTAAGTGATCAGGAATTAGGGAATTAATTAACTCATCTTTAATACCAGTGCACAACAGAGAGAAAGTGGGTGAGGTAGCATCTTTTATTGGACCAATTTCTGTACCTTTTTCCAGACATGAAGACAAGCTCTGTGTAAGCTTGAAAGTTTCTCTTTTTCACCTACTGAAGTTGGTCCAATAAAAGATAGTACCTCACCTACTTTCTCTCTCCCGTACCCCGGGACCAACCCAGCTACAACAACACTGTAAAGTACACAGTAACACATTCCACCACATGCGATTCAGCTTCTATTGGCTGTTCCCCATTTAAATCAGCCATTTCATAAATACTAGCTATGTTCATCTCAATCATATTGAAAAAAGGATTAGTAATATCACAGACATATTTCTTTGTTATGTTGTCTCATCCTTGTTTAGCTTGAGACAAAAGAGTGCAGACAACCAGAATACTGCTATTTATAATTTGTGATATCTAGTGATATGCCTGAGGTGGCCATAAAGTTAATATCCAGAAGAGAAATTCCACAACGCATGGAGAGCAGTGGGATCTGAGAGGTTTGGTTCAGACCCACCACCAGATACAATATAGTCATTGTCAATTATAGCAAAATATTTGTGGAGACTTCGAATTGCCAGTCACTGGATGAGATATTGGAATGATTTTACAAGAGTTATTTTGCTGAAGTGAACCAAGAAAGAGCAAATATATTGCATTCATATTCACTATGCAAAAAGGTAGTCCAAGTAGCAAGGCAAGAGATGTTGTAGCTTGTAATAAGGTTAAATGCAACCTTGGTATCAGCAGGAACAACTGCAGTCAATGGAGCTTACATTAAGGTTGAATTTGGCTCATACTTCTCAGTGGAGTACAGCATGACGCTTATAATGAGATAGCAAAGGGATTGAGGGTGATTAACTATAAACAGAAATAAATCTTGCAGGCCAACTGCTTAACTGTGCATACACAAAAGTGCCCTGCTCAGCAAGCTTAAGTTGTTAGATCAATACAATAGTGCCAAAGACATAAGCAGATACATATTTAAAATAGGACAATTGCATCGTTGAGGCAAAACCATTAATTTACAGGGTTTCTGATTGAAAGACTAAAAACACCCATGCCTTGTACATGTAATCACTTTTAATTTTGCCTGCAAATTTTTTATATACATCTTAATGTAAAGAAAAGCCTGTTAACTTATGTAGAGGGATAGCTCAGTGGTTTGATCATTGGCCTGTTAAACCCAGGGTTGTGAGCTCAATCCTTGAGGGTGCCACTTCGGGATCTGGAGCAAAAATCAGTCCTTGGCCCTGCTAGTGAAGGCAGGGGGCTGGATTCAATGACTTTTCAGGGTCCCTTCCAGCTCTGTGAGATAGGTATATCTCCATGTATTATTATGTAAAGGAAGAAGTATTTTATTTAATTAAACATAAGTAATTATTATTCTGCTTCTGAAAAAAAAATACATACCATAATTTTTTTGTGATGATTCCACATTAAAGTACATCTTTGTTTTTATTAAAGAAATATAGTAATAATGACAATACTAAGCACTTACATACCAAGATAGGGTAAAACTGGAATCTCTAATCTGAATCCCCTTGAATTTTGAGGGGCTTTGGGTTCAAATCCCTAGATCCCAACCAGTCTCTATGGTTTTGACTCTAAATTGAAGGGGATTGTTTTCCAGTTCCAGATTGGATGCGGTCTAAATCTCATGAGACCAGTCAGAAATGGCAGAGATATTATGTGATCAGCTGATTTTATATTTCTGCCAATTTTGATTGAAATCTCATGAAAATGGCTAGACTATACCCTCACCCATAGCCCTGAATCAGTCTCAGGCCAACCCCCAGAACCTCAACCCATACCTTTTCAGATCCAGATATCACCTTCTCAGCCCATCGCTACTTACATAACACTTCGTATTTTCAAAGCATTGAATAAAACATTAACTAATTGAGTTTGCAAATGAATGTCAGTATTAGGGGTAAACAGAAGTATTTATACAGATTGGCCCTAGACCCACAGATTTACATTTTCACCTACCGAAAAAAAATACACAAAAAGCTACTTTCCAGTTCTGACTTGTTTTCTTAGTTTATACCCCTACTACATTTTATATATAGTCATTCAAAATTATGCCATTTACTTAGAAGGGTTTAATATATGTGAGGCACCGTTGCCAACTCTCACAATTTTATCATGAGTCTTTTGATATCTGGGGGTTTTAAGCTCCTATAGTCATTCTATTATGTGAAAATGTCAAGTAATTTAAAAAAAAATAGTACATTTCTAGCTCTCATGGTTGCGGAGAAAAAGTTCTAAATGTGAACCAGAAAAGCTCTAAAAACAGAAAACATACACACAAAAAGAGACAGACCCTCAAAATTATTATTTTTTAAAATCTCGGGATACATACACCAATCTCATGATTTTTTAATGTTTGGGGTTGGCAGTCCAGGTGATGAAGTGAACTAGGACTGGAACCACCTTCAGAGTCAGAGGAAGGAATTCCGCTATCCCTGCTTCCACTGGTGATTCATCAGTGTTTAAAGAAGTGAGGTTTGTTTGGAAAGTGGAAGAGTTAAGTCTACTTAACCTGATGCCCTTGCCTGGGTGTGACTAGAGAAGAAATTCAGAGACTGCCCAGACAATGTCCCAGCAAGAACTTCAGTGTAGACAGCTGAGGAAGCTGTATTTTGAAGCTCTCTGTTTCTCTTGATGTGTGTGTCAAACAGCTTTTTAAAAAATTGGGTCACTGTCTTCAGAGGTATTAAGTTACAGGTTTGATTTAAGAAAAATACACAGTACCAAAGAAAGGACTCAGTTACAAAGGAAAACTCCTGTTGTACTCTACATACTCAGATTTAATTGGTTTTGTACTATTTCTTCCCTCTCTGTCCCATGCTGGGCACTCCTTAGCCAAGGTTCAATTACCAAACAAATACCTCTGCATAGAAAATGCCAATGCTGCTTCCTGAACAAGGAGCAAGACGGTGCTGATTTAAAGGACCACCTGCTTCTTCTCCCTAAGACCGACCCCTCTGGGACACCTACCGTTCCTTGGCTCAGCAGCTTAGCCCATGTTAGCTTTCCCTAAAGGATTTACTTAAGATGTAAAAGTTGTAGGACTCTCCTTGAACTGCAGTGTGATCAAAAACAAGTTGTGTGTGTGACTTACAGAAGACAACTGGTTATCAATACTCTAACCATTCACAGTACAGTCAGAGAAATGGCATACCTCAGAAAACAGCCGGGGTCCTCTCAAACACCCATCCTTCCCTCTGCAGCGCAGCCCACACATAGCCACTAGAATTGCCACTTACAAACTGTTGGCAGTGACTCTTCTACATTCACTGTCACTATACAAACCACTACACGGGTTATGGATGACAATAATGCTACATAAATAATCAATAAAATACAGAGTACAAAAAAAAGAAGTCCGGCTCTGCCACTAACTTCCTTTTTGACATTTAACCTCTCTTCCTCCCCACTTTCCTCCCCTGTAAAATTTGAACAACATTATTTAACTACTTCACAGGGGTGCTGTGGGGATGTATTAGCTAAAGTTTGTGCTGTGTTTTGAAGAGGAATCGTCCTATGCAGTGTTCACTAGTAGCTAGCTTACCTTTCAGGGCAGCATAGAAGGTCCCTCTCTTCATTAATTGTAGGTATTACTCATACTTAGCACTTTTGTTTACTGTTTTCCCATTTTCAAAGACACGGGTTTTTTTCCCCTCTGTGACATGTATTTTTCCCCCTTTACCAGGCTATTTTTGCCAGTTATTTTTCTTCACCTTTTAGGTTCTTTCCTGCCACAGCAATATTTGGGAAACTACCATTAAGGAAAGGCCTTACCTTATTTGTTTAATAAAACTACTAGCTTGATTTATATTTAATCAGGAACATGGTTGTTCTTTCTTATGTCCCTGGAGCCTAGATGTTTTTTTCCATTCTCATGACCCAAAGAGTTTCTGATGCTGCAACAATGAGATGTGGGGTTTGTTTGTTTGTTTTTTTAAACCCTTTCCTTTTGCTACGTGGGCCAATTTGTTCTTTTGTCAGTCATGATCTTGGCCATTTTGATTTTCTGTCTATATATATATCAAATGAGAGGGGCCTAGTTTTAATAACTAGAGTTAAACTGATGTAAACCCACTTGTGATGTTCTATACCTTGGGGGAGCACCCTGTAACCCCCATATTCTTAATTTACATATAATCGTGATATTGCATATAAAGCATGCCATGTAAAGTATCAGGGGAAAGGTTATGATCTGCTGAAAGTCACTGTTCCATCTAAATATGTATATCATTAGTGTATATCAGGGGTCGGCAACCTTTTAGAAGCGGTGTGCCAAGTCTTCATTTAGTCACTCTAATTTAAGGTTCCGTGCCAGTAATACATTTTAATGTTTTTACAAGGTCTCTTTCTATAAGTCTATAATATATAACTAAACTATTTTTTTATATAAAGTACATAAGGTTTTAAAAATGTTTCAGAAGCTTCATTTAAAATTAAATTAAAATGCAGAGCCCCCCAGGCCAGCGGCCAGGACCCTGGCAGTGTGAGAGCCACTGAAAATCAGCTTGTGTGCCACCTTTGGCACGCATGCCATAGGTTGCCTACCCTGGTGTATATGAAGTTATGAGAATTGTGTTCTATGGTTGTCACTAAAACATGCTGTAAGTTGGGGAATCAGCCAGATATTAGCTGCCCAGAGATATCAAGGAAAGTAATCAATGCCCGGGCGGGCGTCAAATCACCATCAACAGCCATTGTCCAGTAAGGGAGTTACAATTCAATGATTCATCTGCATAATGCCACACCAGGGGAATTGCTCAACCTTGCCTGCGGACTCAGCAATGCCAGCCAGACATGCCTGGACCTATGTTCTCCAAGCACATGGGACTGAGAGTATAAAACAGAACACAGTGACCCCCTGCTTGGCCCTTTTCTCCTCCCCCCACCTACACTGCAAGCAACAAAGACATTCAGAAGACTGAAGGCTCCAATAGGGGAGACTAGCCCAGGTTTGAACTATTAACTGCAATATCCAATGGTGTGAGAAAAACTGCATAATCTAGATGTTTCCTCATCTAGTAGGGTTCAGAGTTTAGATTGCGTGCTTATATATATTTTATTTTATTTTGGTAACCACTCTGAGTTTTTGCCTATCACTTAAAATTTATCTTTTATAGTCAATAAACTTGTTTTACTGTTTATCTTTACCAGTGAGTTTGCCTGAAGTGTTTTGTATATCTGCTCAGGTTTACAAAGGCTGGTGTGTATCCACTTTCCATTGATGAAGTGGCAAACCAACTAATAAACTTGCACTGTTCATCTTGAGCAGTGCCAGATGGTATATTCCTGAGGTACACAGCTGGGAACTGGAGGGATTCAGCTGGTGCCTCTCTCTCTTTCTGAGATTCATGAGTGGCTCTGGGAACATTCATGCAATCTAGCTGGCTGTGGGGCTCCACATGTGGTTATGCTGAGTGATAACAGAGCCTGGAGGGGTTTGCCACTTGTCATTAGCAAAGCACTGTGAGAGACAGCCCAGGCTGGAGAGTTAAGGGGGCACTTCAGTCCCATAGTCCCAGGCTGCACCCTGGGATCACGTCACTGACTTCAATAGAGTTACGGGTCATATATAGCGGTACGAGGGCAGAATCAGGCCCAGTTTATCTTCAGAGTCATGCACAACTACTGCATACATTTGTTAAAATAGAGAAATGTCTCTTTTTGAGAAACAAGTTGGTAGCAGCATTTAATCTAGAGTAGGTTTTTATAAAGAATTTATCAGAAATATATTGAGAATTTGAAGCTGCGGGAACAGATGACTCTCATCCAACATGCATAATTATCTTCTTGGTGAAGTGTATAATTAACATTAAAATATTACAGTTTACAATTATACTAAGCACTATGACATTCTATTTTTATCTCTTTAAAAAGAAAAAATTAACTTAGTTATCAGCATTACTTCTTGGGAGTCTCCTCCCCATCAGGTGTGCTCCATAGTAACACTATCATTCAAGTGACAACTAACGCAAATGGCTTTTTAAAATATTACATATTTGCCTTCCAGGCAACTACGGCTGGATTGCTTTTTAAAAAAATGGAAACAGCTATTCAGCTTAATTAGTGGTTGTCAAGTTTCAATTTGCCAGCATCCTTTCCACAAAAACAGAATGACATTACTATACCTTAGTCACAGCTGTGCATGAGTGCTGGAGAACGTCTCTCTCTCTCTCCCTCTAACAGTCATCAAAGCTATTAATACCTGCTAAAGGTCTAGCCAGTTTAGCATTGGGGAAACTTTGGTTAGTGTGTGCCTAGAACCTTCAGGAAAGTGTACTGTTTATTCCATTAACAGAAGTTTTCCCAATGTCTGTTTGGCTGCGTCCTGAAATCATGTTGGAGTCTAAATATCCTTTGTCCATCTGAATAGTTGCCTTTCAACCTGATGCCCAATTTAAAACCTAGGGGTTAGTCTACACTTGAAATACTACAGCAGCACAGCTGTGCCGCTGTCACTTCAGCATAGCCACTCACTACAGCAACAGGAGAGGGTCTCCTGTCAATGTAGTTAATCCACCTCCCTAAGAGGTGGTATCGAGGTTGACGGAAGAATTCTTTCATTGGCTTAGAACTGTCTACACAAGGGCTAGAGGGGCTCTATTATATTGTTCAGGTATGTGGATTTTTTACACCTCTGAGCAATGTATCTGGGTCAACTTAACTTTTGAGGGTAGACCTAACCTTTCTTTCAATGGAGAATTAAAAATAGTTTCTGGCTTGGTATACACAGAAAAGTTACATTGCTGTATGTATGCCTCTCAGGGGTGTGAAAAATCCACACTCCTGAGAGACGTAGTTAAGCCCACCTAGCCACCAGTGCAGATAGTGCTAGGTTCATGGATGAATTCTACCACTGACCTAGCTACCATTTTTCAAGGAGTGGGATTACCTACAGTGATGGGAAAACCCCTCCTATTGCTATATCTATCTACAATGAAGCGCTGCAGCTGTGCCACTGCAGCATTTTAAGTATAGAGAGCCCCAGTTATATCACCTGCTGAATCTCCTTGCTTGTTTTATCATTTTCAAGGTTCCTTCCCCACTCTGAACTCTGGGGAACAGATGTGGGGACCTGCATGAGAACCTCTAAACTTAACTACCAGCTTAGATCTGGTTTTGCTGCCACCATCCAAATTATTTAGGAGTCATTTGGGAAACTGTCTACCTCCCCTACAGAATATCTCCCTCCCAAGTACTATAACCCTTCCCTGGGTAGCCTTGAGAGACTTCTCCACCAAGTTCCTGGTGAACACCGATGCAAACCCTAGGATCTTAAAACAAGGAGAAATTAATCATTTCCCCTCCTTTCCCTGCACCAATTCCTGGTGAGTCCAGATCCAACCCCCTTAGATCTTAAAACAAGGAAAAATCAATCAGGTTCTTAAAAAGAAGGCTTTTAATTAAAGAAAGAAAGGTAAAGATCATCTCTGTAAAATCAGGATGGAAAATAACTTTACAGGGTAATCAGATTCAAAGAGCCCAAAGGAACCCCCTCTAGTCTTAGGTTCAAAGTCACAGGAAACAGAAGTAAACACTCTAGCAAAAACAACATTTACAAGTTGAGGAAACAAAGATAAAACTAACACGCCTTGCCTGGCTGTTACTTACAAGTTTGAAATATGAGAGACTTTTTCAGAAAGATTTGGAGAGCATGGATTGAAGTCCAGTCCCTCTTAGTCCCAAGAGCAACCCCCAAAACAAAGAACAGAAAATAAAAGCCTTCCCCCCACCAAGATTTAAAAGTATCTTGTCCCCTTACTGGTCCTTTGGGTCAGGTGTCAGCCAGGTTACCTGAGCTTCTTAATCCTTTACAGGTAAAAGTATTTTGGTGTCTCTTGCCAGGAGGGATTTTATAGTATTGTACACAGGAGGGCTGTTACCCTTACCTTTATAGTTATGACAATCATGCTTATAATAATTATTATTATTATTAATAACCATTTTTATTAGGAGAGCACCTACAGCCAACTGAGAATGGAATGGCAGTGTGCTGGCCATTGTACAAAAACGTAGCAAGAGACCATCCCGGCCCCAAAGTGCTTACAGTCTAAATAGACAAGACAAACAAAGGGTGGAGGAAACAGATAACATTATGTTTGTTGTTTTTCCCTTCTTTTCCCCCCCTTTCCTTTTCAAACAAAAAAAAAACCAAAAAAACAAAAAAACACATGACCTTTTTTCCTCTCTCCCTGGCTGCTGTGAGAAAAATCCACATAAAGAGCAGGGGAAACTGACTAACTGAACGAAGACAAGGTGCTATCCAATGCACAAATAAACAAATTGAACTTCAAAAAAAAATGTTCTCTATTGCAGTCATCCCCAACCTTTTCGTCTGGCGCCCACCAGACGAAGTACTGTGGCGGAGGTCGAGCATCTGCCGGAATGCCGCCAAATTTTGGCGGCGATGCCTCTGGAAGATGTCGTTTGTCAGCGGCAAGCAGCGTCATCCAGAGGCGTCACAGCCAAAATGCCGCCGAATTTCAGCAGACGCTCAACCATTGGCCAGGATGCAGGTACATTTAGATTGCCCCGTAGGCGCCCGCAGGCACTGCATTGGGGACTCCTGCTCTAACGTCTTTCTTGTCTGATCATCGTAAGTATTACTCGTAACAATAGCAGGTTATAAATTGGTAGGTAGAACTGTTAATTTTTAGAAGGACACCATCAAGTTTAAAACTGCATTTTTGTATGAAAACTTCGTACTTACTACAGTTACAAGCAACACCTAAGATCATCATGACTGAAAAGTCAGGAGGAAAAAAAAAAACAAAAAACCAAACACCCTGATTTTCAGTTTGTGTACTCTGAGTGAAAGTTATCTGTTCTTGTGCTAGCACAGGCCTATATACCATTTAAGTGCCATTAAACCAAAGAATCATTATCAGCTCAGACACCCAACCCAAAGAGCTTAAGTAGGACTTAAGTAGTGCATATTAATTGTGGCCCTCTGTGCATGGGTGAATTTCACCTCAGGTGAATGGGCTTAAGCTCCAATTCTTCACTACATGCAAGCACAGCTTCTGCACTACAGCCTACACTCAATTCTCACACTTTGTCCAAGTGGCAGCCCCAGGGAACTGGTTTGAGCTTCCTGATCAGGGCTGAGCAGTTCCAGTGCACAGGAGCAGCCTTAACTTATGCCATGGGCATATAATCACTCAGGGACCTTATGCCAATGGGGGTTTGGGTGAGCTCTAGTCCTCCACACCCCTTGCTTTCCTGTCCCAGCCATGTACCATCTTGACACACCCTCCTTCCCCTTTGCCAGGATGGAGAGGACAGTTGGCACAGGAGATGGCAGAGTAGCTTCCACCAGCTTTATGCCATCAGAGAGTTCCCAATCACAGGGTAAATTCTCCTCTGGCCTTCTCTGGCTGCTATGTGTACAAATTGGCCTTAGTGAACCAGAGAATCCCAGCTAAGATCTTCAAGTCCCCAGTTTACATTGATCATTATTCCAGAAAAGGAGAAGAAAAATACAGCTAAGCACTGGTCATTCTGTGATCATCTGATCCCTCATGTATGATGATGATGAAGAAAACAAGGAAACACATGGAAGACGATTTCAGTGAGTTAGGGTCCTAAATTTGAGGATCTGGGCCTTAGTCTTTCTGTGCCTCAGTTCTCTATCTGAGAAATAGGAATAATAGCACTTGCCTACCTATGCTAAGAGGATATAAATATGTAATAAAAGTTTGTCAGGCTCTCAGATATTACAGTAATGTGAGCCACATATGTATGTGATGGATAATAAGAAAGAGAACCCAGGAATCTTGAAACCCAACATTCCAGTTTTGTCTCACAATTAACTGTCTAACCAACTGGCAAAGCATGCGTTGTGCCCTCCCCCTCCAGGGGCTGATCCACAGAAGAGTATAACCTACTTATATCACTAATTACTGTGTTAGCTAAAATGGGAGAGGTCTAATGCAATGGCTATGAAGATCCTTGGCACAAACCCTGTCTAGTGTGGTGTGCAATATGTTTTTTTCAGCCAAGTTCCGCCAGCAGTTATCCTGATGTAAATGTGTTGTAAATTCAGACCACCACTGAAGTTAGTGGAATTATTCTGGATTTTGGTCACTGAGTGAGTTTGGCCTTTTGTATTTTATCTGACAGTGTTGCTCTTGAGTTCTGTTGCATATATATCCATTGTGACTTAAACCAATATTCACATAAACATACGGAAACCAGTTAAAGAATAAAACTATTCTGGCACTATCCCTTCCTAAAATCAAAATCACTTCCATTCATTCACACCACATCCCTCTGGATCTATACAATATGCCTTTTACTGGCTGCTAGGCAACCTGAACATAGTTCTAAGTAGTAGCTGTACATGTTTGTTAAGAATGTACAAAAAAGTTACCCTTGTGATTTATTTTTTTAAATAATGAGGAAACACCATAACCCGAAATAGAATGGCTTTCCTTTCTGATCAGTAATTAATATCTCTGGGAATACAGAACTGTTTGTCAAGAGACAGGTAATCCTGAACACACAAGTACAGCAAGGTTATAAATTAGCTTCTTACAAACATGCAGTAGATGAGATTGAGATTCTTTCTGCCAAGTGGGATTTTTTTTTAAATGCCAGAGATATAAATGAATACACTGTAACCAGCTTTTATGAACTATGTTTACAGAGAAATCCTAACACAAATGGTTTATTCATTATCTTTCACCAATTCAATTCTGGAAAATTCTAAATTTAAAGCAATTTATTCAACCCTTTCTACAAAACCACCTTCATAAACAAAAGCAGAACAATATGCTAGATGAGTAAAAATTACAGTGCATACAACAAAGTATGCAGAGAGTTGTTTGTTTTTTTTAATTGAATTTAATTATTACACTTCTTATTCCCTCTCAGGGCAAAATATGTCATTTTGCACTCCAGTAACAGAAGTTTTACAAAGAAATTGTGTCTTTAAAAGTATTATTCATGTTTTTGTTCTTTAATATGTTTTCTCCTATTCCCAACCCAAGAGGTAAAAATACTCTTCACAGATCTCAAATATTTTCAGATAGGATCATTTATTAAATTCCTGACTCAAACCAGAACAGCGGTGGGGAATCCTTTTATAAGGATTGATTAGGGCCATCCTTTATTGATCATTACACCTAACTAATCATTAAATCTTTGTGCATAAAATGCGTTTGTTTTAGGAAGTTCACATCCACAGAAATAAGATCTCCAGCTTGCAAACACAAATCAATTTCTACTAGACATTTTAATACCAAAGCACATTAGTTAGGTTACAATTGTTTCCGACTGGCAAGCTGTTACAGTCTTTACTGATCGGCACTCAGAAAGGGTATGAAATTCTCTCATCTTTGAAAATATAAAAGAAAAATCAGAGAAACTACTACTAGTATGAGCTTCCCATCAAATTGTCCATTGTTTTGATCAATGTAAGCAAAAGGCAAACCCCATCAGCACCAAGAGGGAGTATTCCAATTCATAGGATAATAATTCTGATTCATAGCAATTAATGATCACTATGAGGTACACTTACTACAACTGGGTTTCTTCCTCCCCCATGTGCTGCATGATAGCAGATCAAACTTTTATAGATAGCCACTTGAGTGCCACTACAACTCCAGACTGCCAAGGCTACATCATTCAATAGGGCTTCATGACTGTCACACTGAAAAAGATGGCAGAGCAGAGAACATTGTATGTCCCTAACAATGTTGCTCCATGAAATTTGATACTCAAAGGAAACTCAAGGGATTCTTTATATAATTGCCTCGTCCTTCTTACCTTAGGAAATAATTGTGTGTTACGACTGATCAATTAAGAGTTGCTGTTAAGTTTCATTGGCCTTAATTTGAATAAAAAGAAAAACGTTAGCATGACCTTGTCCGGAAAGCCACAAAGTAAAACAGTTAAATTTCCAATGAGATTTCATTTAATCCCAAGTACCACATGCCTGGCCATTGTCTAGATTAGCCAACCTCAGACCCACAATCCTCTACTGGAACAGCTCCATCAGGGCCGGAAGCCTCTAGTTTCAGCAAGACTCAGTTGATTTTAACTACTGTGTTGTTTAACTTTCCGATAAAGCTTTACAAAGCTGCTATTAGTTCTAACCCAGTGCACCTGGACCCATGGAGAGCTGCTGGAGTAGACACATCTGTACAGTTAATGTGCTCTTTCAAGTTAAGTGATAGAATGGTGTTGATGCCCCAAATCAGTCAAGGGTTACTTTCACAGCTAATACATTTAGGATTAAATTCGTTTCCATGCAGAAGGTCAGCACAACAGCTAGACACCATTTAAGTCCCACTTAAGACCTCAAAATAGGATTTAAGTCATGTGTAGGTTTTGTACGGACTCTGCACAGTGATAAATTTCACCCATTGTTATCCAAAGACACTGTCAAGTTAAAAAGTCATGGACCTGATTCTCCTCCGCCTTACATCTTGTGTAATGTTTTGAACCCACTTCACAGAGGTGTAAACAACTGCACAAGATTCAAGGCACTGGAGAATCAGGTCCCACAAATTTCAAAATAAGGTATCTTATTTCTTTTGTTACTAATAAACTTTGCGTTACTAAAACAAAGGATTTTTCCAATTATTTTTCAAGATGTAAGCTGTTTGTTTCCTTTTTGCCCTTCATAGCAAATAGCTAATTTCATTTTTGTTTATAGACAGTTTCACCCATTGTTCTGCTTCTCATGCATCAATACAAAGAAAAGCTGACCCTGCTCCCTCCTTCACATTGAGCAGTATCTTTCTCTGCATATGGTCCCATTGAAATCAATGGGGAGTGGTACCATCAGTTTTTAAGCAGATTAGAGCCTAATGTAGGCTCTGTAAATCCATTTTTTAAAAAAAAAAGTAGCAAAATTAACACCGGGAGATAAATATATAAGAAAACAATTCCTTTCATCCACCTATGAGCACTCAGTTGCATTTTGTGCCTTGTAAGGGCTCAGATTTTGGTCTGTTAATAGGCACCACTACCATGCTTACATTCAGATTACAGATTCAGGTTTATGACAAGAGCAAATGAACTCAAAACAGGTTGAAATATTAAGTGGTTTTAAAAAGGTACCTACTTTAAAACTGTGTGAAAAAACTCATAAGTTATGGTTAATATTACAGATCTGTGAAAGGAATATAAAAAAAGCATGTCACCCTGAAATTGTTAAGTACTTAATTTTTCATTTTAAATCAACATACACTAATGTTGATACTCTAATATTACAAATCCTACTATTTTAGTGACTTCTCTCTGAAAAATCAAACATAGTATATTATCTCTTTTCAAGTTTAAGGCTTTTCCAGAAGACTTCAAACATTTATTTAAAACTTTTGATTAATTCTAAATTGTATTTAGAATGTTCTTGATAAACCTCACATAGCTATAGCGTTTGCCTTCCTTAACAGCAGGGACATGATGTCCTGTAAGAAAGTCAAACGCAGGAGGAGAAACATGTTTAATTTGGTAATGGCTTTAAACTCTGAAATATCCTCATAACCCAAACACTAAATCAAATAATTTCACAGCTAGGTTTGTGACAACCTATATATCAGTTTTATTTTACTACCAGAATCTAGAAACATGGCAAAGACTGTATTGCTATTAAATCTGTTGTATCATGCACCTGGATACATAAGAGATCAAATTAATTCTATGTTTACTATGGAAAATGCTTTAGTTAAAAAAAATCCTCTGCTTAGATGCCCACTCTCAAATCAAGACAGCAGCAGTTCAGAATGATGTGCTATGTACAGTGATATATTTTAATCTAGAAACTAAAGGATTGTTATGAATCCATTGCACATGGATTAATCAGAATACTGTGCATCTGCCATTTTTCTATTGGCTAGAAACGTCTGGAAGATGATAACACATTGTTTCAACTAACCTCATATCCAATGCCTCTGTTTAATTAGTCTGGAGACAAAGCTATACAGAGCACCCTTTTAAGCTGCTGCAGCTGGCTCTCTTGAATTTGATTTGATACCTGCCCTTCTCTCTCCCTGTTTGATATCTTTTTCACATGTTTAATACAAATGGGAGCATTTTGCAAGGGAATTCCAAGTGGGTGCTTTCTAATTCTTCAAAATACAAAAGCCTGAGCACAGCTTTCCAACATAGTTTGAATGCAAATTTTCTGAGGTATCTGAAAGGTTAAATACTATCAAGGTCAATTTTGCTGCATAACTGAATTTCAAGTCATCTGTCACACGTAATAAAAAATATTTCTAAAACATTTGCACTTCATAAAAGAAACATGATGAACTCATAGCGTGTTTGCTTAGTTGTAGACCTGTGCTGTACTCTGTAGTTTAGGAATCTTAGATACAGTATTTTGCTGACTTGACAGTGAAATTCTGGTTCATTGCAGAAATTATATGACTGGGTTTATGTATGAATCTCTCCTTCTAGTTGACATTTGATATGGTTTCACCAGAGCTGGTTTTTAGCATCCTTTAACGGAGTGGCACCCACCTCTCGCAAGTGCCCCCTGGCAATATGCATGTGCCTGTACTCTCCTTCAGTTTATGGTGACTCTGTCAGTGGTTTCAATAACTCAGCCTCCAGCCGAGTCCCACACAATCTGTAGGTAATACAAACAAAACAAACCCCTTTCCAGACAGTCCAACAGAGATCTATCGCAAGGCCTCTCAGTCTTTACACAGTCCAAGGCCTGGTATTGAGCTGTATCCCCAGGCCTTCTTCTCTGGAGGCAATGGTTTTGCCCGCTCTGAGACTTTCTGGCCCCAGCTCTCCAGCTGGGCCATTATCAGTTTAGGACTCCTTCCAGTGGTGTGTCAAATATTCAGGCCACTTCCCCAGGGGCTAATGGCCGCTTCCCGGCAGTCTCTCTAGGCTGCTTGGATGGCTTCTCTACTGCTCTTTTTCTGTGACAGGTAAGGCTACGATTTAGTCATGGATATTTTTAGTGTAAAAAAAAAAAAAGTCATGGACAGGTCATGGGCAATAAACAAAAATTGATGGCCCATGACTGGTCCATGACTTTTACTAAAAATAGCCCTGACTAAATCTTGGGGGGGGGTGGGGGATTTACTGCTCTGGGGGGGAACTGGGAAGCTGCTGCTGGAGGTGGGGACTAGAGGGCCGGCAGCACCAGCTGCTGGTGGCCACCCCCAGGACCGCTGCTCAGGCAGTCCCCGGGACCAACGACACCAGAAGTCATGGAGGTTGCAGAAAGTCATGGAATTCATGACTTCCGCGACCTCCATGACAGACACGGAGCCCTAATGATAGGACCAGAGGCCTCCAGCAGGGAGCTTCTGAGTCTGGTATACCATGTCACACACCCTTACCCCCTGTAGCTATGTGTGGGAGGACCCTCAGCAGTTGGAGTGAATTTACCTGTTTCTGCTCAGCAGTGCAATATTGCAGGAAGATACAAATATATTTGGTGGATATGAGCTGATCAGATTTAAAGTCTCCAAGCATGGGGAAAAGATACAATCACATAAAACCCCATGAATAATAAACCTAGAATAATCCAGGATTTACTTTCAAAAAGCCAAATGCTTCAAATTGTTCTTAGCATTTATTATTACCTTTTCTGGTATATCTTTGCTCAAGTTTAAATAAAATATTTGGAAAGTGCCAGCACTTACCCAGATCTGCAGTTTCACCCGCTTGTCATTCCTGTAAACAGTTTTCACTTTGAAGTCAATTCCGACTGTGCTAACAAAAGCTGGTGTGAAAGTGTCATCAACGTATCTGAAGAGGAAGGACGTTTTGCCCACACTGCTGTTGCCAATGATCAGGAGTTTGAACATGTAATCGAAATTTTGGTCTGAAGCATCATTGTGTCTGTATCTGGCATCTGTTACTGAAGCCATCTAAGAAAATGACAATGACACAGAGCAAATTTAAGAGTAGTTTAGTGTTAACTGTCCTCAACTCAGCACCTCATACTTAACGTGTATCCCTTCTTTCTGAAGCATTTTATTTAAGTGGGAAAAAATACACTTTGAAATCATCTATGTGGAGCCAAATTTTTAGCTCCCATCATGTACCAGTGAATGTAGAAGCTGCTCTAGCCCACTGCTGGGGGCCTTAATCAGGAATATTGGGGGGGGGGGACTTCCCCACACACAACACATAATAAAAAAAGCAAACAGGTGGGGGGGTTTAGCAATTGCTTAATTATCTTATGCATAGCACCAACACTGAGAGCATGTGTAATTTTCAAGCCCAAGCCATAAATGAGAAGCACAGATCTGGATTCAAAGGGATAAATTGCTGATTTTAGGTTTTTCAATTATTAACAGAGAAACAGCATTTTTACTCAAGATTACAGAGTACTTCAATAAGCTGCTGAGAACTGCAATCTCCATTACAATGCACTAGCTTGGCAGCTGGGACAACTCATTTAAGCAGCCAGGGTGGGTAGGTAAACAGAAATAGTTTCATTAACGACTACTAGAAAAATCTAGCATTTCTTAAATACCAAACTGCGCTAGCTGTGCTGGTTGTCTATCACTAGAGAGGATCTTTTAAAGTTTCCTATAAATATTGGAGGAGGACGGGGTCTTAAATCCATCCATTATTTATCTGCTTTCAAAACAGTAATTAATATAAATGGCATCTGTGTGGAATGGAATAGCTTAGAGGAACTGTCAATGACATTGTGACAGATACTACTACCCCTTTGGGTAGAGGTAGAGGGATACTGGCCCTGGGGCCAACTGAGAAGAGTTACTTAAAACTCCCTCCGTCTCCTGTGCTCCTTGGTAGGATTTAGTGACCATGCAGAAAAAGGTTAAATTATCTGAAAAGTCAAGGTAGCTGAAACTCATCAGGCAACACAGCTCACTGCTTTAACTTACAAGGCAGGGTGAAAAAAAAAGACAAGCTGCTGCTGGTGAGAGCGACAAGCTTTTGAGCTGAAGAAGAGCTCTGTGTAAGGTCTCCTGGGCCCAACACAGCTACAACACTACTGCATAAGGCAGGAAAAAACAAGCAGGGGTGCTCTGACCAGAGAAGGAGACTGTGAAAGCTCAGTCAGAAAAAGAGGTTTCTGTTTATCTTTTCATCGCTGTTCGTGAGCGTAGACAACTGGGGATATGGGCCAGGCTTTAGGCTCTCCACAAAATTTAGGGATTGCATCAATAAATGAAACATTGACTTTGGAACAGAAGTTTGTCTGCTTTTGATAAAGCGAGATAAACAAATGTAGTCATGGTGCAAAACTACTCATTAAAGCAATAGTCAACAATTATTATAGTCAGGGCCGGCTCCAAACTTTTTTGCCGGCCCAAGCAAAAGAAAAAAAAAAGCGCCACCCCACCAACAACCCCAACCCCACCCCCATCCCAAGCACCACACCAGGTTGCGCCACCAAAACACCCCCCCAAGCACTGCCCCGCTGAAACACCCCCCCCATGTGCCTCACTGCCGAAACATCCCCCCGAGAACCACCCTACCCCAACAAAAACACCCCCCCAAGCGCCACCCAGCTGAAATAAAAAACCTTGAGCAACACCCCGCCGAACCAAAAAAAAAACACCCTGAGCGCCCTCTACCCCAGGATTGGCCACCCTTACACGTGCTTTGTCGGCTGGTGCCTGGAGCCGGCCCTGATTACAGCCACCACCTCCTAAATAAAAAAAGTTGTCTATGTCCCTGCTGTTTGCATCCTGGTAGGGGAATATTTTCATTTATGGATGGTATTTGTCATGGAGAGGAGAAGCCACAGGGCCTGAAGTAGTTTTCCCTGTGATAGATACATGGACTATTTTATTTCTAGATCACTAGTTCAAATCTAGCCTGGGGCAACAGTGACTGTCAGTGGTTTATGTGCAGTTCTGAGTGGAGGCAGCCGTCTAACATCCCTCTTCTTGTTGACAGGATCAAAGGTCAAGGTCTGAATGGGCCTACAGACAGAACTCCCCACTCATCCCAGAAAGTTATTCTATCCCATTGTATTCCTGAGCACATAGTAGGGACACAAATTGTCTTTGGAAGTGAGAGCCCCGAGGGAGTGTTTGTTTTTTTTAAACCTGTCACAGGGTATCCAATGGTCAGCATGATGCTGCCTTCCCCTTCTATTACTCTGTTTATCCACTGCTAAAGGGAGCCTGCTGCTAAGTAAAGGAGGCAGTGACAGGAGCTAAGTGTAGTGCACTAAACTCTCCCTACCCTCAAGACTCAACTCCCCTAAAACCCATTATAGCCTGGTGCCTAGCAGAAGGAGGGAAGGAGAGAGCCAAGACTGGTACAGGGAGCTTAAGGCCAGAAGTGGCCATTAGATATTTGTTCTGACCTCCTGTCTATTACGGGGCATTAAATTTAATCCAGTTACCCTTGATTCCTTAAGTCCCTTTGATTTCAGTGGTTGGACTAGAGTCATGGCCTCTCTTTCAAACATCCCACATTTCAAGAGAAAAGTCAGTCACTTTAGTCCCACAGTTCCCTACTGTCATAGGTCTCACCCCCACTCTGAACTTTAGGGTACAGATGTGAGGACCTGCATGGACACTTCTAAGCTTAATTACCAGCTTAGATCTGATATCGCTGCCACTATCCAGAATTATCAGTGTCTGGATCACTCCCTTTCCTCCCAAAACCTTCCCCTCCCTGGGTAGCCTTGAAAGACTCCTTCACCAATTCCCTGGTGAGTCCAGATCCAATCCCTTGGATCTTAAAACAAGGAAAAATCAATTAGGTTCTTAAAAAGGCAGCTTTTAATTAAAGAAAAGAAAGGTAAAAGAAAGAAAAAAAAAAACAAACACTCTGGGAGACAGCATACCAGCTAATCTCACAGATAATAACTTGAAAACACAGGATGTTCCCCTGGGCAAAAATCTTAATAGACACAAGAATACCCAAATTTGATAATTCCCTTAATCTGCACCAAGACAAGTACAAAAGAAAATAAACATAAACCTGTTTATTCCTTTCTAAAACTTACAACTCTGATAAGAGGCTGGTTCCTTGATCTTTTTCACTGCAGCTGAAACTGAAAACTGACTAAACAAAGGAAACTTCCCTCCTTCCTTTTGAAACATCTTGTTCCCCCATTGGTTCCTCTGGTCAGGTGTCAGCTAGGCTAGGTGAACTTCTTAACCCTTTACAAGTAAAAGAGGCATTAACCCTTAGCTATCTGTTTATGACACCTCTTTCTATTCACCTTTGGCGTCCCCTCAAATTTATTGTGGAAAGTTATTGACACCACAAATAAAGAATCATTGCACTGACGTGATAGAAAGGTCTGTTTACTCTCATGGAATGAATCCCTTGGCACCTTACCTTCCTGCTTGAAGAATGTTGTGTTCCCACTCTTTCGGAACTTTGTCACACACTGCTCCCCACATTTGGGCCCACGTAGGTTGAGCACTATGGGGCAGAAGAATCCTATCCAGTACTTGATCTAAGGCCTCATCTACATACAGAATTGCACAAGTTTTACTAAAATCTATTTAAAACCAATTTCATTAAACTGGTACACAAATCCATCCATTTAAACCAGGATTTTATCAATTTCTTATGGAATTAAGAAAACCAAAATAAGCCTAGTTTAAACCAAAATAAGTGTCCATGCAAGCGTTTGCATCAGTTTAATTAAGGCCTACCTGATTTACAGACTATACAATGTGTACAGTTTATTCAAGAGCACCTAAAGCAACAGTTAAACTCAGTAACATCGCTGCACAAGTTACCTCAGGCGAGGCTGAGATTGTCACATTATATATATTTTTATTTTAATATTAAATGAGGCTAAGATCCTTAGCAAATTCACCAACAAGATACAGCATGAATTTTCTTCTCACCAGCATAACAGGAAAAATACTCTTTTATTCATGACTTTTGGATCCAAGTAGGAATTTTAAAGCAAAGCTTCAAACTGGCTGCTCACTCTCACACATAACATGCATAGCCCCAATTTCTGATATTGGAAATCTGGTCATTTATTATACAGCTAAAAAGACCTGCCAATTTCTCTGTCTTAATCACTGTGTACTATTCCCATGATGGAAGAAAGTCAGAGGCTTCACATTTAAAAGTGCCTACTCTTCTTTATACACACACATCACCACCAGTGCTAATGGGAACATGATCATTTTCTTCATTTCATATTCACCCAGAGAAAGAGAGAGAGACAGACAGGTGAGAGAGGTAATATTTTATTTACTCACCCATATGCCCCAGATTCATCACCATCATCACTTAAAGCCCGGTCATTTCTAGAATTACAGTTAGACTTCAATAGACAAGAGACCCACTGATTAAATCTGAATCAGTCCTTTCTGTATATCACCAAATTCAACATGGTTTTTAAAATGAAGTACTGCTGCTATCCCTGGACTCACAGATTGCTATAATCAAGAGGGGAAACAGCTACAAATGCTACTTTCAAATTTCTGTTAAAAAAGCAATCACAGAATGTGACCGGCCAGTATAGCTTTCCACTGAAGCAGTTTAAAAAAAAAAGTGAGTGATTCTTGTAAAGAACATTCTGCTGTTTTCACAGAAGATGAGCAACTCTAGATGGGTTGCACAGAGATTTTGCAGCACACAAGATCTGTGAGCTGAACCACAGCAATCACAAGAGGAGTTAAAAGTCACACAGCAGTGTCAGAGGGTCACAAAGTTTCAAGAACTCTTTCAAGTCCAATTTTCTTGCTTGAACTCCGCCCTCCCCCCCAACAGTTCAGGAAATCTTTGTACAACTTACACATTCCATTTGATATTATGGACTCTCTATACGTATGGAGGTGGAGTCATTAAACCTTGATGGTTTTCTCTTCCAATGGAGGCACCCTATAAAATAAGCTAGCTACCACTCAGGAAAAAAAAGAGGGTCACCTGACAGAGGGGACTGTCTGAATGTTGTAAGAAGAAGTTTTTGTCCCTGGCCATTTTAGAGAGCAGAAAAGACACTGACTGGAAGGTTTCAGAGTAGCAGTCGTGCTAGTCTGTATCCATGAAAAGAACTTGTGGCACGTTAGAGACTAACACATTCATTTGAGCATAAGCTTTCGTGAGCTACAGCCCACTTCGTCGGATGAATGTAGTGAAAAATACTGACTGGAAGCAGTGCTTAAAGTGCACCTGGTCACAATGGGTTTCAGCGATAGCAAAATGAAATTTCTGAATAGCCAGCTGGGTCATTGAGGGAGTATACATTTTTAGCTCTACCTTGGTGGGGGTGGAGGGAGCTCCCCTCTGATTGGTGGTGGCTCTTCTCCAAGAAGTGGTGAAGTAGGGCTACTGCAGGAAGCAGACAGCACTCCCTCTCAATTCCCCCAGCCTCCCAAGTAATCTGATACCATTCTCATTAGAGACTCTCTGAGAGGAGCAGAGAGAAGAAAAGAGCCTAGCAGCACCTGTCAGCTCTGGTCCCTCTCCCATACCCCTAATGCAAACAATGGCACAACTTCTCCCCTCTCCCTCCCTGCAATACCTGGCCCAGAAAGGAGGAGAGGGCACTCTGCTCCAGCCCCATCTGGCCTGGGAGAGGAGACATAGAACCCCAAGGAGCAGACGAAATGAGGATGGGGCGAATGAGAGCCGAATTGATGGGGGGGAGGGAGGATTGATTTGGGGGTGGTGGACAGATTTAATTCTTCAGCAGGGAGACTTGCAGATGTGGGGGTGATTAAAGGTTCCCCACTCTTTTCAGATCACTGTAAACACTGACTGAAGGGGTCAAAGAGACGGTACTCCATGGTCCAGAAACGAAGCCAAGAGCTACAGAGGGTATGTGGGGGCAGGAGAGAATCCTACCACCTCAGAGAAGTGTTTCTCAACCTTTTTGATACTAGTGACCAGCCTGCTGTCTTCCTAAACTGTGTCAGGGAGATCTCAGGAACTGGTGCCTGTCCACAGGCTGGTCATTGAGAAAGGTTGCCTTAGAGGACTTTGATTAAATCATAGGAACAGAGGACACAGGACTGAAAGAGGCCTTCTCGGTCACCGAGTCCAGTCCCCAGATATCGCAGAGACTCCTGCCCTCTAATCCCATCCAGAAACTTATCAAGCTCCATCTTAAAACTAGATAGGTTGTTTGCCCTATTGGAAGGCTGTTGCAGAACTTCACTCCTCTAGTGTTTACAAGAAGGTTTCTAATTGCCAGCTTAAATTGCTTCATAGCCAGTTTATACCCATTTGTTGTTGTGCCATTTCCCCAAATCCCAAAGAACACACAGGAGTGGTGAGGAATCTCAGGCAGGGAATGATGTGTGAGTATCAGAGCAGGACTGCAACATAACCACCATTGCTGGCCAACTGTGGCACTCCTGGTGCTCCCTGCCTCAGTTTCCTTCCCCAAGATGCGTCTCCTCAGTTCTCCACACACCAGTCCATGCTGGAGATGTGGTTTAGCCCTCTGGCCAAGTCACAAACAAAACTGAACCCCTTCTGGGTTGCAAAAGTCCAACTAAAAAGTCCCAACAAAAAATGTTTTTTCTGCTCTTTGGAGCTTCTATTCAGTCTGCCCTCTGGGCCCTGTTCCTAGCCATTTGCCAGGCTACCTTTGAGAGTCTTTCTAGCTCTGAGACAGAGCATTCATCCCCCGGTCTGGTTCCTCTAGAGTACCACTCTCCATCCCTCCTGGACTCTGCTCCTTGTGTCCTTCCTGGCTCTGGTATAGAGCACTGGGCCTCAAAGCTGGTTCTCTTGGAGTACCTGGCCTCCTGCAGACCCTGGCTCAAGGCTTTCCCCAGAAACCTACCCGCTCTGTGTAGTTCCATTCCTCAGATGGAGCTCTCTCAGCCCTTTTCTAAGGCCTGGGTGTCCATTAAGCCAGTGGTCCCCAAATTGTGAGATTTTCCCCCCTAAGGGGGCACAGAGGAATGTTCTGGGTGGCACAGCAGGGTCTGGGCCAGCCCCCACAGGAAGTGGGGAGGTAGCACCATGCAGCCATGCCCTGCCCCCACCTACATCCCTGGACTCAGCCCCTGGCTCCCAGCCTGGCTGCGAGTCCACACCCAGTCATGGCCAGGGCCGGCGCTTCCATTAGGCAACCCTAGGCGGTTGCCTAGGGCGCCAGGATTCAGGAGGCGGCATTTTGTTCTTCTGGACCTTCTGCCGACGTCCCGCGGAAAACAGCAGCAGGCAATTGAGCAGCTCAATGAAGCTCCCATATGCCCCGTGGGGAGCACAAAAAATGCCACCCCCTGAATTCTGCCTAGGGTGCCAGAAACCCTGGCACCACTCCTCGTTGCGGCTCCAGCTGCATCCCCAATCCAGCCACAGTTCCACTGCCAGCCCCAGACCTGCAGCTCTGCTCTCGGCCCCTAGCTCCCGTCCGGCTGCAGCTCCAGTCCCAGTCCCCTTACCCCTGACCACCCCCTGCTCCTGACCATAGCTCCCAGGGGCAGGGGGCAACAGGGGGGCACGATGTGAAAAGTCTGAGGATCACTGCATTAAGCTATTACCTGACCCTCCTCAGTTCCATCCCTTCAGGCTGGGAAGCATCTCATTAACTGTGAGACTGACTCCATCTTCCCTCAAAAGGGGCTAGCCACCCTGTGATGAGGCGTTTTATTGCTTTGACGTAGATAGGTATATCCCTTCTGCTAATTGTTTTTAGAAATCCCTTTTGCAAAGCCTGTGCCTGTTTGCTTCAACTATCATGTCTCCCTGAAGAATAAACTGTAAACCAGACTGACACTTAAGTGCAGCTTAGCTGGTGTGTAGACCTCACGCTAGCCCTTAGCCCAAGGGGGGATTTTGCTTTTATTGTAGAAGGCAGAAGCAATGAGAAATATGAACTGCAGACAGCTATCTTAGGGGAACACACACACAGATGCACCAGCTTGATCTACTTTCCCCAAAGTGCTACTATGCAATACCATCTGTCAGACCACGAATATCAAACAGATATTGTTGAAACAACAACAACATTTACTCCCCTCATTAGAGAAACCTATCTATATGGTAACACCTCACCCATGCACATACATACACACTTTTCTCTAGGATGACTCCAAATGTCACATCTTCCTTCCCTTTACAGTGCCATTAAATATGCCGTTTTCTCAATTGTAAAATCAGATACAGATATAATCCATATTCAGAATGGACTCCATCTGATGGTTTTTTGGTTGTCCCCCCCCCCTTTTTTTTTTTTTTTTTTTAAATAAAACCATGTTTGGCTCAAAGCATGGTAGAAGAGCATCTGAAACCACAAGAATTTTTTTTAATTGCTACTCAAGAATTCAGATTTAAATAATTTTTGCAATTTAAAAAAAATCCATCTGATCTCATAACCTAATATTTAAAACAGTACAATATTAAATCCTGAAAAAGCAGAGCTCATAATGAAACCTGTAGAAACAACGGACTACATTTTAATCTCATTTTACCCCAGTTGGCAGACACCTGGAGTAACGCTGACACTTCAAAGCATGTGTAAATGAAATCAGAATCTAACCATTGCAGAAGTTTCAGTACAAGCCTTTGTTTACCAGGTTTCACACACATTAGTCATGAGCTGGGCTAAATCCTGCAGTCCTAAACCAAATCATATTGAAGTAAATAGCAATTTAGACTGAATAAGGATAACAGGATTTAAGCATAGCTCAACACAGAACAGTTACATGACTAATCATCATTGAAGTTGCCTATTATGACCAGGACCAGCATTTAAAAAGTATTAAAATACTAGTTACTTCTGAAAATACGTCGAGGCATGATGGACCCCCTATATTGTTGGTTCCTTGAACAATAACTCTCAACTGTGTAAAGGGACTTGTCTATCCATACTGACATATTGAAAGCACAATGTTCATACACCATGCAGAGATGAGTGCTAGTAAAAGAAACTGGCTAGAACATAAAATCAAGATCACATATAGCATATAATAGTAAAGGCAAAACTCATTCAGCTCTTGGTGTGCCAAGCTATATTTGTCAAAATCAAATTTCTCCATGCCTGCATCCTACCTTCATCCCATGCACTGATTAGAGAGGTCATCTGTTAATTGCAAGCCAAGCAGGCACTGCATGTTGCTTTTTCCAAGTGTTCACCCAGCTTATACATTCTCACCTGACACGTAAATGAGGGAATCTGTCAGTTGTGTAGAAAATCTATAATAAACTTTTTGGTTATTAATTACACTAAACCAATGTGAATATCACTGAGTGAGTTGTTCTGGGTCACCAGAAAGCATGTCTGCAATTTAGTTATAAGACTTTATATAAATATTAAGTCTCAGAATACCATGTGAGGAAGGTAAGTATTATATACCTCCTTCCATTTCTGAGTGAAGCACAGGAGTGCAGAGAGATTAGAAGACTTGATCCTGGTTACATGGCAAGTCAGGCCTTGGCTACACTCACACTTTACAGCGCTGCAACTGGGGTGTGAAAAAACACCCCCCGAGCGCTGCAAGGTACAGTGCTGTAAAGCGTCAGTGTAATCAGGGCAGCAGCGCTGGGCTCCCAGCGCTGCACGCTACACCCGTAAAGGATGTGGTTTACATGCAGCGCTGGGAGAGCTCTCTCCCAGTGCTGCCGCTCTGACTACACTCACACTTCGCAGCGCTGCCAGGGCAGCGCTTTGAAATTCCAAATGTAGCCATATCCTCAGAGGTGTCCACTATCTGGGGTGGCTCACGACTGAGAGTGCCTATACCTCAGGGCACACTGTCAAAAAACAGGGCAGATACCCCAAATTGGTGCTAGATTCTATAATTAGATTTCACCAACCCAGTAACAAATGTGAACTTCATGGTTGCATTATCAGTTTTACCATGGAGTCACAGACCCTCCCCTTAGGCTCTCCAGACTATCTTGCCACCCAGGCAATCTGGATTTAGTGATAAATGGTCACTTACACCAAAAAATCACAAAATATTCAGGCAGATAACCCAAGATGCCTCCTAACCAGACATGCCAAACCCATGGGAAAAAAATGCAGAAATTGAGCTTGTTTTTGGCTTAATTGGCTTGTGAGTTGCTTGTTAGCTAGTTTTTGGCTTGTAGCTTGTTACCCGCCCCCTCTTTTGGGGAGGGGTGATCGGCTCCAGGCAAGCAGGAGCAAGGGGGAAAGAGAGTCAGGGGTGCGCAGCAGGCCCACCACAGTCCCAGACTGCACACCGGGGGGTGGGGATCTAGTCACAGTGTTGGGGTTCTTAGGGATTAGCTTGTTTTGGCCTGGTTTGAAATGGGATTAGCTTGATTTTTGGCTTCTTTTGAAAGTCGGGGTGCTTATTTACCATGTGAAAGTTGGCAATTTAACTGATGCTAATGAAAAAGAAGCCAGCTCTTCCTGTCATTGCCAAATCTCTGGATATGGAGAAAGTATTGAGTTGGTGGAATTAAATGCCTCTTCATCGCACTAAATACATGAATAATGACCTGCGCTACCTGGCTTTTGAAAGTACTGAGTACCTGCACCCAGGCCCCTACTGGTATTTCAAGAGTTCTGAGCACCCATCTCCTTTTTCCAATGGTCCAACGTAATGGCTCTGTAGCTGCATGATGATCTCAGGAAGCCCATGGGCCTGACAGGAGCATACCTCTCCCAAACAGTAAAAGCAGAGCACTGGATCACGTAAGTATGCCTCATGCTGTCTGACCTGTGTGACTAGAACTGATTCTCTCTCCAAGCCTCCAAGCACCTATGGTTGCTTAAGGAAGTAGAATGTTGCCGACCAAGAGATGCTGCAATAATTCCAATTTCCAGGAAAATGAGCAGATGAGGAAATGGCCCTTCAAAGAGCTGCATGGAAAATCATGATGGAAGTGCCAAAATTGCTGATGATTTTTGCTTAGGAGGACAAAAACTTAGCAGCTGAACAAATGATAAATAAGATGCTGGCTGCACAGAAAAGCATTTCTATGTCCAGTAGGTGAGATATGAGAGAAGACAGTGGGAAAATGGGAAAACACCACATAAATCAGCATAAGTGATAATCCCTTCCCATTGCTAAAATCAAAACTAGTAGGATAAAAATGTGTCCAAGAAATTAGGACCATCGGCAACTGAAAGAAACAGTAGGCCAGGTTCTAATCTCAGTTACACTGGCGCAAGGCTGAATTAGCTCCACTGACTGATGAGGTATACATACCCCATGCTAGAGCAAAGAGGAGACCTGACCTGCCCTGCCCCGCCCCAGAAAATCCACTCTGCCTGCCAATTGGATCAAGAGAATATCTGTCTGATTCAGCAAAGCAGATACTTGGACAGGAAGAAGAAGTGGTCTGGGGGCTCTCAGAGGAAAGGAGAAAGGAAAAAAGAATCCTCTCTCTCCTGTCAATGAAGGAACTGAGCAAGGGCCCGATGGACCAACCACTGAGAGGAACCTTGGCTGCACTTTGCTTGAAGAGCCAGGCAGATTACATTCAGGGCTGCTGGAACAATTTTTATAGTAGGGGGTGCTGAGAGACATTGAACCAAACTGTAAACCCTGCATAGAATGGAAACCACTTCAAGCCTGCCGCACCCTCAGTTCCAGCACCTATGATTACACTGAGAAGCAAAGTTGTTGAAAGTCATACACCATTGAATATATCGTATAAAGAAATCTAGAGGTGTGCTCTGTTTGCCCAAACCAGCCACTTCTGTTCAGGTAAATGCATTATCAGCATAGAGAGCCTATTTTAGAGAAATGCATTAGCAATGGGAAGAGCAAGTGCTTTCGTTCTCAAGCTATGATCTGCCCACATTATTGTGAAGGTTACTCCTTATGTTGTGTGATACCGTATTGTGGAGCCATGATATTTTTAGTATAATGCCCATCACTCAGTGTTATTTCTCTTGTGAATAAAGTACTCGGATAGTCTGAGCCATGCCCAGAACGACGGGTCAAATTAAAAGCTGTGTACAATTAATTGGTGTGGGATGCCATAGTAACTTCTTCCAAGCACAACAACAGGGGAATCCGCAATGACAAAGCACAGACAGCTGCAGCACAAATTACACTCAATCCCAGCTAGGATGGAAGCTGGCATTAAGGAAACATACATGTAGTGCCAAATGCCTTCATTCCCAGTAAGCGAATAGGAATTGCCATAATGGTTCATACTAATAATTTCCAGGTTAACTTAGTGCTAGTGAAAAGTTGCAAATGGAAATCTCTGGAGAATTAAATCCTCTATCTTCTACATCAGAAGTTCAGAAAATCCAGTGGCAGTGACAGCTTCCTCACCTCTACCTTACCAATGTGCATTAATCCTCTCTCAGGTCATAGGGTAGTTGTGTCTCTGTAATCCGTTCAGTTCATGCCATCTCCACTGAGAGTGCCAGCAACAATGTCAACTATAGTGCTGTTTTTCCCAGCATGGATGTCCATTCACTGGGAATTGGACTGAAACAGCTATATACATTTCACATAGATCATCGCAGAGACATTAAGCCCACTACTGGTCAGGCTTCATGTGTGTTGTGTCCTGCTCTGCACCAGATCCACAGAATATGCAAGTCTGCTACAGCGGCTGGCTCTTCAGTTCAATCTATAAAGGCCTGGGTGTTTAGCTCTAGAGATCTCTGGTTCAAGCCCTAGTGTCCACCAAAATGGCAGCCATCAGATGGTAACAACTTTCAGTTACTATTGACCCAGATTAGATTTGAACTATCAAGATACAAAGGAAAGATTCTATATCTCAAGTCCCAAATTATTTAGTCCCTCACAAAGTCATATATTACACACATACACACACACAAAAGCAACAGCTCTGAACTCACGTTCTTTGGCATACATACATATTTAGAACCTTTTCATAATGTGGATTAATGTTGTACTGGACATAAACAAAAAAATTTTTTTGTTTATTTTCAAATATCTATTGCTGCCTAAAGCAAGTGTGAGACAGCAAAAAGCAATGCAGAAACTGACTGGGGCATCAGGAAAATGCCAGTATTGTGTATGTCACATGCTCACCCAATCTAATGCCTGGTTTAGAATATCTCCTACACAGAGAAAAGCCAACTTCTGGGGGGGACCTGTGATTACATTCTTTGCATGGGTTAATGGGAGTAGAATTCCATATAGCCCCTACTAGTGTACTGCTCTGGAGGATCTATTAGTTTACAGATACTGTAATAATATAAGACTGTTTTAAAAAATCATTTGTAGGGTAGAAAGGTAGTCTGAATGAAAACTGAAAGTGATGTTCTTCTAAATGTGAAAACAGACAATGAGAAACAATGGATCTGAGAAGTGTCAATTGCCCCCATCTCTCTATGGGATATTGACTCTGAACCATAATGACAAATTCATGTCAACATTGTTAACTGCTTCACCTTTTATCACCCAGATAATTTGCATTTTTATTCTGGCTGGAGATTTCAAAAGACAGAGATGAGACACACATATTAGGGCATTCTATACATCTCTTGAGGCCATGCAAAGATTTTACAACAGTATTTTCTCTAGTGCTTTGTCCAGCCTAGTTTTAAGTGTTCTAAGCAATGGAGCCTCCACCCCTCTTCTTGAGAAACTTTCTACAGCCTAATAGATCTATCACCATTAGCCAGCTATTCCTGTTTTATTCTAGATTAAATTTCCTTTCTTTATATATACTTTTGTCCAAATACTCCTAGTTGCCACTTAGGGCTCAAAGTGAGCCAACAGAGAAGAGGGGAAAAGAAACATGGCTGTCACCAGGGACAGGGAGCCATGATGGGAAGGAGAAAGAGTTAACAGCAGCTATCAAGGGAAGGAACACGGGCATGAGGAGAGTCCTACCATTTTGACTTCTGTGTACCTGTAAATAATGACAAGGAAAGGGTTATATTCAACTGTCAAAGCAAAATCATTTACACTAAAGCAGGAAAATTGAATGCTCGGAAAAAGCCACACCTCTAAGTTCAAGTAGACAATGAATCAAACTGTCAAGGGAGGCTGCATTTCTGACCTCTCTGGAGATATTCAAGACAAGACTATACAAGAAGCTACTGTGGCTACAACAGGAAGTTATTAAAATTATTTTGTAGTCAAACAACTGGGGAGTAGGGGAGGAAATGGACTACATAACCCAGGAGATTCCTTCCTTTTCCTGGATTTACAAATCTAATAAAAATCCATGAGAAATGTTATTCCCATGTACCATAATCACATTTCAAAAGTGAAATATTTCTACTTGTTTTCCCAAAATCATCCAAAAATTCATCCATGTTATGGACTAGGTATAGTAATTTATTTTTAAAACCTCACATTTAAGTCATTTTTCAGTTATATAAATTTGAGTCTTAGGCACCGGAGCAACTGAAAAATAATCTTTTTTAAAATTACTCATTTTTAGGAATAAAGTGCAATCCTAGTCAGATCCTGAATGGCAAATTTCAATCAAAAATGGATTTTTACAGCTCAGATATGTAACCTAAAGAATAAAGTTCATGATAAAAATAATGCCATTACCTGAAGCAAGTTTTCCCAAATGATATAGTACTTTAAGGGAGATTTAACAAAAGCAGAAAATATCTGAATTGTTAACAAAATTGATAATAATTACTGCAAGCAAATGATAGTTACCAATTTAGATCTATAATCCATGAGACAGATGGAGGCTTTGCTGTGAATGTATGAATCAAGATTGGTCACTGTTGAACCTGTGATGTAGAAGCAAAAGGATTACAATGTATATGATAAAGATGAACAAAGAAAATATTATATAAAGAATAAATTAACTGCAATAAATGGACACATTATACTAGGAAAACATTGCTGTTTAAGGGCCTGAACCTGCTCTCATTAAAGCTAATGGAAAATTTTCCATTGCCTTTAAATAAAACAGGAGCAGAGGCTGACTTGTAGACTCTCATACAGATATTCAATTAATATCCATTTAGGGATATCAGGGATAACATGATTAGAGGGAGAATTTATTTTCTGCTGTTTTAACCTATTTGATGACCGAATTGTATATTTTTATGCTGATAGTTCACCTGGACACAGGTTCTAATTTTGTGCATAATGGGGGCTCTACATGACACTCAGTTGTTCCCTATATACATATTCCCCATTTTCCTCAGAATGTTTATTAACCAACGTCAAAGAGACCAAGAGGGGATAAGTATCTGACATTAGCTGCTCCTGCAATTCCTGGACATGAAGTTAGAAGAAGGAAGGGTTTTCAAACTCTTCCTTCCCCTGCCTACTCATCCTTACTGCATCAAAAGTTGCCACAGCTAAGTATTGCTGAAAAATTCTTCCTCTTTCAGATCTCTTTAAAAGCAATTTCCAAAATAACACGGTGATTGTCATTTTTTTCAGCCTCAGTCTTGTCCTGACTCTTTGGAATCTAAATTAGATTAATCTAATCTTAAATTATTGTTTTAGAGAAAAAAAAGAGGTTCTGTGGAGCAGCTTCAAAATGTAAAACATTAGAGTTACTGGCATAAAATGGAAGCTTAAAAACCACTTACTGGCGTTATTGCAAAAGACAGCACCCCACTTCACTGAGAGACTGGGATTATGGGAAATAACTTTAATATGTGCAATAGGAAGCAATGTGCTCCAATTATTGCATGGGAGTCAGGAGACTTGGGTTTTACCAGCTCTGCCTACAACCTGCTGTGTGACCTTGGCTGAGTCACTTGCACACTCAGTGCCTCAGTTTCCCAGCTGTACAATAGGAACGTTACCTAGGATCTGTTGTGAAGGGCTTTGATTTCCACAGATGAAGTGTTATATGAGCGCTATATATTCTATCCCTGAGAATTCTCACACTGACCTTCGGGACAATTTGAAGACTTCAATAACTCAGGCATAGGTTAGGGGTTTGTTATAGAAGTGGATGAGTAGGGTTCTGGAGCCTGCTTTGTGCAGGGGGTCGGACTAGATGATCACATTGGTCCCTTCTGACCCTAGAATCTATGAATCTATGATAAGGCAGTTACGTTACAATGGACCTTTAACCCTCCCCTGAAGTTGCTCCCACCAGTGGGGAGGAAGCGGCTAAGCCAGCCTGCTGTGCTCCTTTGTGAGTGTGAGGTGGGAGCAGGACCAGAATAAAGCAATCCAGAGCCCTAAGCACACATGATATGGACCCCCTCCCCTCGTGACTAACTCCACTTGTAATGGTGCTGGCAGGAGGGCCCCACCTATCCCAGAGAGGTGCACTCAGCACCATGAGACCCCTTTCTCTCCCCTAGAAGGAGCAGCAGGGGCTCCTTCCCTACCTAGTGAGGTAGGAGATGGCAGTGGGGATTCTTCGAGTACTTACCCCAGCAGTCAGACTGTGTCTACTTGGGTGAGCGTGTTGGTGTCACTAAGCATAACCCTAAGTAACTCAGGAGGGTGGAAGGCCACAAGGGTATGGAGCCTTCCTGGTTTTAGGCCTCAGCAGACAAGAGTCCCTCCATGTTTGAACTTTAATCGACCTAAAAGGCCAGGTGTAACAGCCATTATCAGTTGCAACAGTTCTAACTGGTCTAAAGCAGAAATAATGAGGCCTGTGCACCTTTAGCAGAAGGACAAGATAACTTGCAGAAGGAAAACTTACTAACGAGCTGCAGCGGCCAAGATTACTTAATGCACCTGCGCTTACGTAACCGCTACAGGGGGAGGGAGGAGAAAGAAGAAAGAGAAAAAAAATTATAAAAAAGGGAAAAGCCGCTTGTGTAGGGGTGCTGGATCTGAGGCATGTCAAGTCTCCCAGCACCACTTTGAGATCTCAAACTTTGCTTGCTTCTCCACCCTGGTGTGTTTATTGGCGCTACGCACTCTGGGCAATGAACCACTGTTGCTTGCCTCCGGCACCCTGTGCCTGCAACAAGCGGGCAGGGCCTCCTGCATTTTCCTCCTCCTGTCCCAGAGCCCTATTGGCACTCCCTCCCAAAGCAGTGGATCATGGGATTAATACCCCGTTCCGATGTACAGGACAGTTCACACTGCTCAGTTATACTCAGGGCACATTTGAAGGTTTTTCTTCAAAATCATGAGGTCGAGAAACTTTCAATTAAAAAAATTAAAAATTAAAAAAAAAAAGACACCGAAAACTGAAATTCTGACCTCGTCATGTGACAGGAGCCTTAGTCATAGGTTTATAGTGCCTGTGCCTTACCCTCCGCCCAAGGCTGGATTATCTTTAAAAGAGTAGACTGCTCCCTACCCAGCATTTCCCAGGGGTGGGGATCTAGACTGGAGCTATGTTAGTGTGGCAGCTCCTGGCCTCAGCTATTGCTGTCATGCCAGCAGTGCAGAAGGACCGTCCTTGTTGTCAGACATATCAAAGGTAGAAATCATACCTGGAGTTGTATTTTACTTGTTTGCACTGTGAAATATCCAGCTATTGAACAGATTTATTGTTATTATAATCTAAGGTGAATTTGAGTCAGTTTCACAAATATCCCTTTGTAAGAATCTTCTATTGCTATTCCAAATATACAACTTTTCTTTAGTGGCGTATAAGTTTGTTGTTTTTTTTTTTCTGCAGTATCCTAGTCCGATACAGTCACATGTGCTAATCACATTCTCCATCAGCAATGACAACAGAAATCACACAACTTATAAAAAAGTAATTAAGAAATGTGTTTCAAGCAGAGACAAAACCCAAAAATTGCAAAGAATGGACTAATGGGGGATTATTTTTTTATTTGGAATTATCAGGGGGTACTTTTGGTCATCTGATTACTGAAAGGTTGGCCTGTAGGATCATCCCTCAGGACTTTTGCAGAATGTGTCTCTTCTCTAACACAGTAAGTGTTCCAACATCTTTTGCTACAATTTGAGATCTTCATCACGGAACTGACCTGTAGGATAGCCTGAAAGGCTTTTAAACATATGTCCTACCACTAACTGCTGCAAAGAAACACTATTAAACTCTCACCCCGTGCATGATCATTGGCCCTTCTGACAGGGAATAATCTTCGGTGGAACAGTTTAGAAGAATGGCTGTTTCTAACACTGAACAGTTTGTACTCGAGGATATGGAACAATGTTCAGTGTATATAGTGAACAAGAATCCTCTTAAAATACTACTTCTTCCAGAAGGCATGGAGTTAAACTTTTCACAAAGGCCGATGGGACTTGAGTGCTTTTGAAAATTTTACTCTTGAGCGCTTTTGAAAATTTTACTCTTGAGCAAAAGGCATGTATTTCAAGAGGCCCATCTCTGTTGACCTGCAATTGGAATCCTATGATGTATTAAATGCTAAAAACAAGAACTAAATCCATTTCCATGACATGCTAACCCAGTGCTTTTGAGGTGAACTGTTAATTAGTTTTGTCTTCCGAGATTATAAATGCCTCAGGGTAGGGACTGTGTCTTACTCTATAAACTGATCAGCACTAAAAACAACAAACACAAACATGCAAGGACAATATAATTATACTCCCCTTTTATACAGACTGGGAAACTAGGGCACAGAGAAATTAAAGGACTTGTTGAATGTCATACAGCAAGCCAATGACAGAATGAGAATAGAAGTCCTGACACCTCCCATATTTTATTAGTCCCCAAATACCCCCCTGCAAATATAAGGGATGAATAAGTCTCACTGCTTGATGCCAAAGATAAAATATTTCCTGACAGTGGGTGATGATGACTCAACTCAATTACAGTGAAATAAGCAAGCTTCTGAAAACATGCACTGAATACCCTGGGACTCTGGCCACAGTATACATTTTTACAGGGCAGGGCTGTAGTTTAATGCTGGCTCTTCTTGAGAAATGTCCCAAAATATTTAATACCATAATTTCTAAGACTGAACTATTTAAATAAAAACTGATCAACAGCCTACTTCACAACATGAACAATCAATTGACCTGAATGTTATGAGTTCCCACCTAAAATGGCAATTGCTCTGCTACTCAGTACACTGCATATTAACAGGTAGTATTCTACAAGGACCATGATGCCTAAAAGAAAGTATGCCTTGGAAGCACGGGGAGGAACTATGGCTGTGTTACCAAGAACTAAAAGCGCCATGTGGCATCATTTCATCACAATTTAGTACCAATACATTTTCAAGCAAAGAGTGCAGCACAGCTTTGTCAAGATTACAAGACAAACTTGATTATAAAATTGGATTACCTGCCAATTACATTAATCTGCTTTAAATCATTATTATAAATTCCCTGGGTATAACAGCCTCTTAAAGACAGCGATTAGTCCAAGGTCAGGGTAAATACATATACTGCACCTTACATGGTAATGAGCCTCGATAACTATAAAGAAGAGAAAGGCTTGTTTAATTTCCTGCACATAGAAGTATATAGGTCTGATCTTGCACCACTGGAATACAGTGGCAAAACTCCCATTTAATTATAAGATGCAGAATCAGGCCTCTGAGCCTAGGGGGTTGAGCCTCCTCCACTCTTATGGAAGTAAGTGGATTTGAGCATATGTAGCCCTCCCAAGACATGATCAGTACCTTGCAGAACTGGGCCTTATTTTTTAATTTTCTCTAGAAGAGAACCAGAAAATTTGTTCTAATTTTAGTGTGACATTGCCTTTGATCCTACAGGATAATAATATTGTCATTGGACATCACGTGACAACATGCATGAAAAAACTTGAAAAATAGGAGGTTTGTTGCATTTTGATGAAGGGCATGTCTCTAATACAGGTGATTAGCAGGACCAAGCGAGACAGAAGCTGCACAAGAAAACTGGTAGTTTCCTCAGTTCATTTGCGTAGGCCGGTAGATCATGAAATGAAGCTTCAGTAGCCACCCCATAGTTAAAGTTGAAGTTGCTTCCCATTATAAACCCAGTTTTCAAACTCAGTTGTCTGGAAATGAACAGTTAAGAGATCCACACTCTTCCTCACTATCTATCAATTCTTCTTCATTCTATCATCCATCCAAGTGTAACTTTCTTCCCTTGTTTGGTTCGGTAACGGAAATATGTTGCTGGATGCCTAATGTTGATTTTTATGTATCTATATTAAATGCAAAGATTTTGAAAGGAATATAGTTTCAGAGTGCATTTAGCCACAGCAGAGTGCCATACATTTTTTGATCAAATGGTTGGTAAAATAGAAGAATATTTTTATGAATAGAACTGAAATGATGGAATGATTGATCTGATTTGTTTTATACAGTGTGCTGATTACATGCTGTTGCAGATTAATGTCCATATATAGAGTTTACAAGTTTGTATTTTTAACAGTATTGTGTAATGGTTGACACACATTTTTGTAGCAAGTAATAATGAATCTTATTAGTGCAACAGTGAGAGAAATGCTATTCCTCTCAAACAGCAAAAATAATTTTACATCTCTTAGTAGTTTGATATGTTTCACTTTTACATTTTTAAAAAATGTTAGGGAGGGGAGTTTAGATTGGACAAGAGAGAAAATCATATGGAATGACAAAAATTGCTGAATGGGATAGCGATTAAGTGATCCCTTAACTGTTTGTTTCCAGACTTTCCAATATCTGTATTTTTTTTAAGTTGCAGAATTTTTGCAGCTAAAGTAGATAAATTTCAGCCTTCACTCTTTTTTCCATTTCAGAATACAATTTTTTTCATCTTGGAATATAAATACACTTTTTTCTACATAACTTTTGAGTTTTTCCCCTTAATACTGTAAGTATTACAGATAGTCCAATCCCACAGTCCCTAATTAGGCAAGATTTCCTCTGAGCTCAATAGAAATTTTGCTCGCAGTACGGACTACAGGACAAAATATAGAACTCATCAAGCAATATTGTTAAAAAAAATTGAGTCATCCTAGTTGTATTTATCCCAACTCATCACTCGCCATTATCCAATGGACTCTTTAAAGAATTATTTTTAATTCAGTACATTGTATTGTGTTACATTATTCCCAGACTACCCTTTGTTTACAATTTATAACTTCAAAAATGCTCACCTGGGTTTTAAACTTGGCACAGAAATTCTCAGCCCAAAGAATGTGTCATTGACACAATGTATGCTGTTAATCCTTCTGGAACCTACTTTCAATCAGCACTATAACACATTGGGATTGATAACAGGGACATCATCCAGGTGTCCCAAATCTCAGTGCTTATCCATACACATCACATCATCTCTATAGCATGAGTTAAAACAGAAGCACAAGGTAGTGACATTGGCACCCCTGGATTTCCTCTCTCTCCTTCCTTTCCCCATTCTCTCTTTATAACTTTTTCAAATTAAGCAAATTAATTAAAAAATGGGGGGGAAATCAGGTATATAATAGAAGGCAAGTAAGCAAGGAAAGTCAGAGTTAGAACAGACACTCCTTTAATGCATCCATTCAGCCCCAAATGGTGCCTCTCTCTCTCTCAAACACACACACACACACATATTAACGCTGCACAATCCTGAGACCTGGCACCAGATAGCGGGTTTCTAAACTGCCTTTCCTTTTGATAAAATAATTCAGACTTTACTCTAAACCCTGCTCAAATGCTACACTCTAGTATTTGTTATTTGCATTAATACTAGTACATTTTCACCATATCAAGGTAACACCTTCTTTTATAGGAATGGGGCGGTCCCATATACATCTAATACCTTGACTGCTTTTCTGTTAGGAAAGCATCTAAGTACAGTGTGGGCACTACCAGACATAAATAATAATGGTACCTGAAGAAGGGGAAATACAGAGGGTCTGTGTTAAAATTAAAAATAGCCCCTAGGAAGAGAGAGCAAGGAGACTATGTTACATCCTTTAAGAACTCTGGAAGTTAAATCACCCTCTTCTCTTCAGCTCTGTTGCCAATAAACACAGCAGCTGCCAGGAGTCACTGGGGTTTTTTGGCCATTCAGTTCAGAAAAGGGGCAGTTTCAGCACACAGCGCGTTGGCTGCAGTTCTCCAGGGTCCCAGCACTTCCTGCAGCAGAGAGCCCCAAGGGGCTTCGCACTCTGCAGTTCTGCTTGGGGGCGATGGCAGCTTTGGAAGCCTCTCGCGAGTTGTTGTTTCGGGGGGGCCAGTGTCCCAGGTTTGAAATACACCCAACACCTCCATGCCATGCCCCAGCCCGCAGGGAGCTGGTCAATCAGCACCCTCCTGACCATGCCAAGCTGCCTGTACAGCTGGGAGCTACCTGGGGGAAGGGGAGTCCAGCCTCGTCTCGCCCCGGGTCTGCGCCCAGAGGAGCGAATGGGAATCTCCAGCACGGGCACCTGCTGCCCGGCGCCCCAAGCTTCGGAGGGGCCGGGGAAAGTTGGAGCAGCCTGGCCAGCCGCGATCGCTCTTACCTTGGGCGCAGAGGGTGCACCCTGAGACAGCGCCGGCTGCAGAGGGCAGCTAGGGGGCAGGAGCACAGGGACCCGGCGGGGCGGAGGCACCAGCCCAAGCGGTGCAGGGCTCCCCGGGGCTGCGCGCAGCTGAGCTGAACAGAAGCTCTCAGCGGCTCCAGCCCGGGCCAAGAGCTGGAGCACCTGGGACTGCCCTGAGGGCGGAGCTAGGGGCGCTGGAGGCCGCTGCAGCCTCCTGCCCTCCCCGCTGTGTGCTGGGCGGCCGGTCACCAGCCCTGCTGCGGGAAACCCAGCCAGAGGGCGCGCGGAGCCCCGTGGGCAGCCCGCAGATACAGGCAGGGCCAGACTGCGCTCCTCCGCGCCTGTGCTCGCACACCCTGGTAACACCTCGCTACACCTGTGCGCGCACACATCCCGGTAACACCCCAGCTATACCTGCGTGCACACACATAGACCGGTTACACCCCCACTACGCCAGTGTGCGCACACATCCCAGTAATGCTCCTGCTGCACCTGTGCATGCACACACACTGGGTACACCCTGCTACACCTGTGTGTGCACACACCCCAGTTACACACACACCTCGGTTACACCCCAGCGGTACCTGTGCGTGTACACGTCCTGGTAGCTCCCCAGTTACACCTGTGTGCACACACATAGACTGGTTACACCCCCACTACACCTGTGTGTGCACACACACACCCCTACACCCCACTATATCTGTGCACACACACAGATCAGTTACACCCCCACAACTCCACTGCCTATACCTGTGCACACATATACTGGTTATACCCCCACACCCTCATTATACCTGTGCACACACATACCAGTTATACCCCCACACCCTCATTATACCTGTGCACACACATACCGGTTATACCCCCACACCTTCCTTATACCTGTACACACACCTGTTACATCTCTGCTGTACCCGTGCACACACACCAGGGTCACACCAGCACAGGTCAGTACAGCTCTGCTATACTTGTGTGCGCACACACATGAGGGTTACATCCTCGCTATACCTGTGCACCCCCACACAACCCCATTATACATGTGTGCACACACACCAGTTACACCTCTGCTATACCTGTGTGCACACTCACCCACATCTGTGGGAACATCAGTTATACCCCAGCTACACTTGTGCACACACACACCAATTACATCCCACAGCCTTGCTATACTCATGTGCACACACATTGGTTACACCCCCACAACCTTGCTATACCTGTGTGCACACACACCATTTACACCTCTGCTACACCTGTGTGAACACACACCGATTATATCCCAGGTACGCCTGTGCGCATGCACATGGGTTACACCCCACAGCCCCACTAAACCTGTGCATGCACATACACCAGTTACACCTCCACTAGCCCATTATACCTGCACACGCGCACACACACAGTGGTTACACACAGGCTATACCTGTGAGCACACACACACCAGTTACACCCATACACCTCCATTATACCTGTGCACACACCAATTACATGCCTGCTATACTAGTGCACACACAATATACACATACTGGTTACACCCATACACACCCATTATACCTGTGCACACACCAATTACATGTCTGCTATACTAGTGCACACACAATATACACATACTGGTTACACCCATACACACCCATTATACTTGTGCATGCACCAAGTACACCTCCTCTATAAACACACATACCCCATTTATACCTATACGCCCCCATTATATCTGAAAGCACACCAGTTATATCCCCAGTATACTTGTGCGCACCTACACATTGGTTACACGCATACATCCTCATATATTTGTACACACTCTATACCTTGTGTGCATTAGGTACAGCCATACACCTCCATTATACCTGTACACATACCGATTACACCCCTACTATACCAGGGTATACTCGTGAATCTCTCTGCTCCCCACCATACCCATGTGCACTGAGCATTCACATACACACATACACACCAGTTACACACAGGTATACCTGGACACACACACATTACACCCATGTATCTCCTACATCCCCATTACAACTGTGTGTCTTCCCCCTTCTCAGTTGCACCTTCACATCCACATCCACATTCATATTCTGCCCCTACACATCAGGAGGATCTCTTGCCACAGCAGCTGAGGAAGAGGCGGGATTGCTTACCCAAGCCAGGGAGAGGAGGGGAATCATGGTTCCCATGGGAACATGTAGACCAAAGGTAATTTTTACCACAAATAGAGGGCTGTGGAGGTACAAAGAGGAGAATAAATCATTTACATTGATCCATCTGAATGGCACATTGACAGTTTCTCCCTTCCCCAGTCTGGAACCATTCTGATGCACTGCACAACAGCTTTGCAAACCAGTACCTATCTTAGAACCTACATGAGGACTTATACCACTATAAAGTAAGGTGTGATGTGAGTTTAAACCTCTGAGGTCATACCAGTATAACACTTCCTGTGTGCATTGGCCCAGAAAGGCTGCCATCTCATGCTGCATAATCTCAGTTTTCATTTACAAAATTAAGGACTGGATTGTCTGTGGCAAAGTGAATTTAAAATTGCAGAGGCAGCTGATGGAGAATTCCCTTTGTGCAGAGGAACCTGCACCCAGGGAAAGCTGGCGAAGAGGGCTCTGCCACACCCTGCACAAGCCATCCCTCACCCTCAACAGAAAGGGGGAAGAAGTTATGTTGGGGGTGTGCCAGGGTTGGGGAGAGAAAAGGGTATGGCAGAGCAGACTCCCTAAAGGACCTTACATCGGTTCCATACATTAGAGCTATCGAGGGATTGCTGATGATGATGACATTATAGCTGCTTCTCTGTAGCTCTAACTTGCTCCAGGGCCAGGCAGCTCAGATTAGGAAGCCACAACCAGCGCCTTCATGGTCCTGTGTCCCCACTGCACTTGAGCTCTGCTAGGTTCTGGTGGTGAATCTGCCCCACATTGTCTCTAGCTCCAGGAAACATAACTTGCTACTGATAGGTTCTGGTTTCAGGATTCTCCTGGAAAGCTAATCTGGTCTCTGTTTAAATCCTTCTTGTAGAAAAGTGGATGTTTGTTAGGACTTGGGGGTGGGGGTGGGGGCATGGTGAGCCTGTGTATGTTAGATATTTAACATATCATATATCTTGAGGAAGCCATTGCAGCAGACTGGAAAACAGTGGTACTTCTAAATGGCCTGGGTCACGCAAGAGGTCAGACTAGATGATCACAGTGCTCCCTTCTGGCATTAAGCTTGATGAAGAAAAGCTCCACATTAAAATCAGGACCATTTCAAATCTGGCCCATAAAAAGAGTGGAAAAGAGAGATACAGAGAGCAGCACAAATGATTAAAGGTCTAGAAAACATGACCTATGAGGAAAGATTGGAAAAATTGGGTTTGTTTAGTCTAGAGACTAACAACAGGGACATGACAGTTTTCAAGTACATAAAAGGTTGTTACAAGGAGGAGGGAGAAAAATTGTTCTCGTTAACCTCTGATGATAGGACAAGAAGCAATGGGCTTAAATTAAAACAAGAGCTGGTTAGGTTGGACATCAGGAAAAACTTCCTAACTGTCAGGGTGGTTAAGTGCTGGAATAAATTACCTAAGGAGGTTGTGAAATCTCCGTCATTGGAGGTTTTTAAGAGCAGGTTGGACAATCACCTGTCAGGGATGGTCTAGAAAGATAATAGTCCTGCCTTGAGTGCAGGGGACTGGAGTAGAAGATGAGGAGTGCAGGGGTGGAAGGAGTGATGACTGCAGGCAGAAGGGGTGGAGAGCCCCCCCACACGCACTTGCTCTGGCCCAGGGCCCCACAAACCCCTACTCCACCTCTGGTTCTAGGAAGCATACTCACCTCATCCCTTTCCAAAAACGACGTTCCAGAACAGCCAATGTACATAATGGGGGTTTGCGGCTTTGTCTCATCACAGCTGCTGGTGCTGTTCTTTGATATTCTCTCTCTCACTGACTTGCATTGATTCAAGGCAAGGACCCAGACACTCAGCCTAGGAAGGCATTCCAAACAGCCGTCTGAAGCATGTGTAGGCTCTGTCTCTGACTTCGGAGAGGGCACATTATGACCTAGTATTGCTTGTGGCACTGTCTCCAAGTCCAACCCTGCCAAACATCCCACGATAATCCTCTTTACACCACATGAGCACCATGCCATTGTACAGCCCAAGGGCACTGTGCATCTTCACAAAGTTGCTGGAATTGCAAAATTCACATTCAGCCATACTAGAGCTTCTTTCTTGTTAGACTCTTGTGTGACTCAGGGCTTAACTGGGAGGGATGGGATAGCACTAGTGGAACAAGAAGTGTACAGGGTATAGTGGACTAGTAAAATAAATGAAGGGAATATGGAAATTTGTCTTGGCCAAGGTTTTACTTTCTTCTATAGGTCTTTGGACCTATCTGTACTATCTGTAGTACTTCCATCCACAATCTCTAAGCACTGTACAATCTTATTAATTACCGCTCACAACAACCTTGTGAGCTGGGTAAGTATTATTACAGATGGGCAAACAGACAAAGCAGGGAAGAAATTTCCCCAAACTCACACAGGAAGTGTGCAGCAAATCCAGATTTGGGTTTTATTATGCTACAGTGTAGGGTCTTCTTTCAGTGCCTACATGTAAGTCCTGTGAGCGTGTGTATCAAGCAGAAGATACTGAATACTCCTATATATTTTAATATGATTTGATTAAGTTGGCTACCTAATTAATTGCATTACTACATATTACAACTGACCTAAGACACTAATTTCATCTTTTTATTTTAATCTTCCTTTTTGCTAACACTTTTTAAAGCAGTATATTATTATTGTTATTTTATTTATTAACTATGTTAAAATAGTACCTCAGGGCCCCAGTTAAGTGCTCTACAGAGCAGTAATCAGAAGACAGTCCCTTTTTCCAAAAGGCTTATAGTCTAGGATTATGACAAGAAGCAACAGAACAAATGTGTCAGAGGGTAGAAGTGGGTGGGCAAGGCAACTGTAAAATAAGCAGGTTTTGCACACTAGTTAATAGTGTCAGCTCATTACCTCAGCTAGACCTAAGTCTATTTGTTCCCCAGTGCACATATAATGCCAATCCATCCTGAAGACATAATCACAAGTTTAAATGGCAGGACCATTAACTCCAAACTAGATGAAATATTCCTGACACCAAAGCCACACTAGACAATGTACGATGAAAATGTAGCACTGGCAGGGGGAAAAAATGCACAGGGCCAGCACAAAGCCCTATTTCAAGGAAGACTTAAGAGCCACGTAGGCCTCATGCTGGGCCCGTTGATTTCATCCCCATTACTTTGTATATATAGTATGTCATTAATTAAAAATTCAGTTTGCATAGCACCTTTAATATCATACTATGACACACTAATAGCACTTTACTACACCAGGCCACATTGTTCCTGGACTCACACCATGTTTGTTGTCTTTTGAGATGCACTCAAAAAGAAGACAGAGAATCTGAGAGAGAGAATTCATTTTAGATAGCAAAATTTAAACCCAGGGTTCGAATCTTTGGGCAGTTGATTAGGATCTAGTGTTGAGAGAGTTTGATCAGTTTTAGAGGTGTCTCACTCAAAAGTGTTGCTGTAGGCTATTAACCACCATTGTAAATGGAACCTTTGAGTTCCATGATAAAAGACAGTAGCAATTTCCCTATTAATTACACAAAGACAAATATCAGATTCAACCTACACATAAGCAGATGTAACCCACACTGAAATCAGTCTGTTAATTCCAGTCTCTCCATAAGACCGTGCTGAAATGCCTACAAGAAATTAGCCATTTATGACACCTATTTATTTTATGGTTTTTCACCTCACCATGCTGTACACTAGCCTTCATTGAGTAACCCTGTGATTATGTTGTTACCACTCTATTTCCCTCATCCACCTCCTCCCTCCTGTCTTCTTACAGCCTTTTTGCAATTTGTCTAATATTAGTTGAGAAGCTTCTTGGGGTTGGGAGTCTCGTCTTTCTCTTTGCAGTGAGCACCTATCACAGCTTTGGCCGTTATACAGAATTGATTATAGATTTAGCCCACAATATTATAATTCATGTATATTACACATTTGTCCCAGCTTCATTGGCTAGTTCCTGCAGTTTAGTAATTCAGAAGAAGGAATTCCAGTATTTTTAGTTAACATAAGAACATAAGAATGGCCGTACCGGGTCAGACCAAATGTCCATCTAGCCCAGGATCCTGTCTACCGACAGTGGCCAATGTCAGGTGCCCAAGAGGGAGTGAACCTAACAGGCAATGATCAAGTGATCTCTCTCCCACCATCCATCTCCATCCTCTGACAAACAGAGGCTAGGGACACCATTCCTTACCTGTCCTGGATAATAGCCATTTATGGACTTAACCACCATGAATTTATCCAGATCTCTTTTAAATTCTTTTAAAGTCCTAGCCTTCACAACCTCCTCAGGTAAGGAGTTCCACAAGTTGACTGTGTGCTGCGGGAAGAACTTCCTTTTATTTGTTTTAAACCTGCTGCCTACTGAAAAGTCTGTTCGGCCCCAGAAGCATAGAGCAACTTCTGTTCCAGCCTGCCAGATGGGTAGCTGCAGTTGATTTACTGCTTAATTAACTTTTGGATTTTCCTCAATGTGTTGTTTCTTTCTTTCAGGGTGGTTGATTACCAGGGGCACTTCACTGGACCAGGATTTAAGAGTTTGGAGTGGAGTTTAGAGTATTTGTTCCGCTCATACAACAGAGAGGAAACTGGGGACCCCAGAGGATCTCTGGGAAAATGCTTAAGAAAATTTCGTACTGTATTGACTTTTTTTGAGCTGTAAAAAAAAAAAAAAGTATCATTGCCCTGACAGCAAAACCAAAACCATCAGTAAACAGAGACATGCACAAAGAAACAAACATAACAGACAAGCAATTCTGAGTCTTTAATTTTTGTACACTGCTGGGCTGACCAAAAAACTAACCACTTGCCACAGCACATAATACAACTTTAGGTTCCAGTCCTGCAAACACATTTACACCTGAATTTCCCTACTGAATTCAGTGGGACTGCTCACATGCATAAACTTACTCATGTTATAAAAGCATTTGTGGGATCAGGGTCTTATTCACAGATCATCTTTCAAAATGTATCCCTCTCTTTATGGAATTAAATACCAAACATCCTCCATTGTTGGATATAAATAGTAGAGTACCATGGTGTATAGATATTGTGTGGGGAATGAATAAAAGCACTAAGATATTAGACCAATAATAGAGATATAGGAGAAAATATATGTTTAAAGAGAAGAGAGATGAAGAACGTCTAGAGTTGTGTTTTACAATACGTACTTCTTTTGACCAAGATAAATTATTTCATACTCAACACCTTTAGATGAAGCAAGCTGAGATAAATCCACAAATTTACCTGCTCAATACAGAGAGGTGATTAAAGGTGTAAAAAAATACAAACACGTGCGTGTCAGCATCATAAAGATGGTTGTTAAATCTAGAGGTAGTCATAAAATAACAGAGACTAAGTAGATAGAAAAAAGCAGAGGGCCAAGAATTGATCCTTTTGGCACTGAAGGAGATGGTTCTTGGTACACCAGTGAAGGGAATGAGTGGAGGGACACATAGGGACAGAAGCCTGTCCAGCAAGGAAGCAAAGATACCTAAATAGCCATTGGAGGCAGTGAGGCAGAGGGACAGCAGAGTCCACAGTGTCAGAGGATGCACTAAAGTCAAAGAAAATGAGCAATAAGAAAGAAGGTAGTAATTAACTTTATGGCAGAAAAAAAGAACCCATACTATGGCCAGAGTACTAGGCAGAAAGTGGATGAGGGCCCTGTTGTATGAGTGGTGATTAGAGAGAAGGTTCCCCCTCAGAGAGGGATGAGGCAAGAAGAGGGAGAAGGTCAAAAAGTTTTTTTTATTAAGAAGAGGTGGATGGGGCAGGTTTGAGAGACGTTAAGTAGGTACCCAAGAAAAGGGAGTTGTTGACAATTAATATAAAGAGAGAAAGCGACAAATAGTAGGAGGGAAAGTGGGTCAAAGAAAGTGTGCTTTTTTTAAGTAACTGGATTATTGCTGGAAGACCCAGGTGACGAAGGAGAATGTGTCAGAAGAGAGATGGAGGAGACCACCTTGAATCACAACTATCTTAGACTGAAGCAAGTTCCTCACACCTGCCAGGGAAAGGAAAACTGAGTGGATGGAAAAGTCAGTTAGAATGACTTTGTGGCCACATTACTTCTGACCTCAGTGCATCCTGAAAAGCTAGGTCTTTGGGAACATTTGTCTCACATCATATAGGTTGTGGCTTCATGGTCAAAATAAGAGAGGCTAGGGTTGCTGTGGCTTCCACTACAACATCTGCGGGACAAACCAAAAGGAACCATTGTTTGAGCCATTACTAGGATTCTACAATGTATGATGGATGTTTGTGATTACGAAAAAAAGAGCATTAAAGTGCACAATAGCAGGGGTGCAAAAGATTGTGCAATCTTTTTAAAAACTTACATTTTAACTTGTTGAAGTCTATCTCACTGAAGCTACACGTTGCAGCTAGAATGAACAGGCAGATTGCTCCCCCAGGTGGCAGTTGGGAACGCTGCATGCCACCCTTTTATTATATTTTTTAAAGAACAGATTTTAAAAAAATATTAAAACTAATGTTAAAATTATATAATACATAGGTTAAGGAAAGACTGCCAGTACATCTGGGTATCATGCTTAAATTATCCAAAGGTACAAAGGGTGGTTTAAAATACAATACATATAGTACATAATCAGCAATAACCCGAATAAAATTAATAAATTTAACAATACAATGCAGATATTAGCATCTAAGTATTTGGGTACATCACTCGTGAAAAGTTATGCAGAGAGCTGGTTGTAGAAAGCAAATATATTAATGAGTATAGATTGTCCCTCAGTAATTGAGAATTTAGGATAGGTTGTCCCTTAATAGATATAATCAATCAGAGAAGTATTTCAGTTACTTTCCGATTTTGCTTCTCTTAGGCACTTCAGCTCAGCTCTCTTAGTATTGCCAATGCCTGGATATGTGTTCTAGGTAGATGTCCCTCAATCATCTGATGGCGTCCCACACCATGAGTTGCCACATCAGACGAGCATAGCATTGACTGATTCTGCATTCTCGCAACACTCGCTTGTTATTGGGGTCCAATTCTCCCAGGGCTCTGATGATCAACAGGTAAATTTGAACTCTGTAGGTCCTAGCTTTCAAGGTGTCTGCCAGAGGGGAGTATTTCTCTAACTTTAATGATTGGGTGTCGTGGAAGGCCAAGGTCCTGTTTTCAACAGGAACTGTGAAGTCTACTATGATTATCTTCTGTTCCTCATTGATGATGACAATGTCTGATCGCAGTTGGCTGTCCGTTCCAGGGATGGTTGAGATCATAGCAACTTTCCTCATGGATGGCAAGATGGCTCTGACCAGGCGGTCTGGGATGGCATTTGAGCACAGCTGCCAGACTGAGGAATGGGGCTTTCAGCTACACAAGACATGGGGTAGCGTCTCATTGGCATAGCTGCATTTCCTGTGCTATATGCAATGTTATTGTAGCCCTGTCGGACCCAGGATACTGGAGAGACAAGGTGGGGTGAGGTAATATCTTTGATTGGACCAACTTCTGTTGGTGAGAGAGAAAAGTTTTTGGGCTTACACGGAACTCTTCTTCAGGTCTTTTTTATAGTTAGTTCTATTTATGTACTTATTTGCAGGGGTCCTAAGTTTTGCTGTTTATTTTTAGGTAAACTGACACATTCTAAGGACTAAACACGTTTTTATAAAATCAGTCCTTAAAAATAATTTGCATTACCTAAAAAAAATGGCCCCTCCAAGCCCCTTCACTCTTTGTGATTACCTCCCAGCAAGTGTGAGACTTCTAAGGTCTGCTGGGCAGCTCTATAGCCCTGCACTCCTAGAGTTGAATTCCTACTGCACACGGGGTGAGGGGGAATTTGAGGGTCCACCACAGCTCTCCAAAAAGAATTTTTAGCACATTACAGGAATTTTCAATACATATTTTATTTTTGCTTCAGTTGGGTTTTGTTGCATTAATACTCAAAGAACCCCCTAGACTTAAAACACTTGACATAAATCCATAGACATAAACCAGACGGTACATTTTAGGGAAGAGCACTGACTGTGGAATGCATAGAGGCAACTGCAATATGAAATACAAAATGCAAGTGGGGTTGCTCAGCTCTGCACATGAAATCCAATCAGCTGTGTGTGTGCAAGAGAAACTAAGGCCAGGCACTCAGACACTGTAGTGATGAGTGCAGTTATAAATACCAAGATAGATTACATGGGAGTGTGTAGAGCTGACAGACTCCACAGACAACACTGCAAAGGGCCCTGCGAATATTGTGAGAAGGCATTGGAGGACTACTGGCCTTCAACTGAGTCAGCTCCAGCCTACATTCACACTACAGTGACAGCTGACAAGGGCAGCTCACTCAAGAACTGTCATATGCCTGGTCGTGCCTGCCAACTAGTGTTACTAGCACCATCATACGTGAGAGAGAGGTTTGGGTGTGGACGGGCTGAGTTAATGGGAATACTCAAGCTGTTACACATGGTAACTCTGTAGCTGAGACACATTCCATGTGGGTATAAGAGCGGTTTCCCTTCCACACCTGGTAAGCAGCATGCAGGGGACAGCACCATGTGGAACATATGCAGGCTACACAGTTCTGACTTGCTGCTGATAGGTCTATGGTTCAACAGGACAATCCTGCTCAGAGTTCTTTCACTAACAGGGTTGAAAATCCCATATACTGTTACGTGGACCGTGACAAGCCAGACCTTAGCAAAGCATAGTTCTACAACACATTTCTCTTGCATTCTTTCCTTCTGCCTTTTAAAAGAGACAGACCTGGCCATAGATTCACTAGATAATTCCTCAGTCAGTAAACACAGTGTTTAGGTCAAGAACAATGGTGACTAATTCTAAAAATGTTTCTATGTAAAATGGATAAGTATTTTTCTCAGATCTCTCCACTATTTTCCACATACACACACACACACCCCTCAGATGTCTGCTTACTTCACAAGTTATGAATCTGTTTTTAAATAACCCCTCACAGAATAAGACTAACTATATCACAGATACAATGGAAATATAAACTCTGTCAAATCCTCCCCCATCTCTAATACAGATTAAAAATGTGCAATTTTGTGTTTAAGAATTTTAAATGCCCATCATACTACTTCATGTTTGCTGTTAAGTGTTGCTATACCTGACTTTATTGTGTATGAATTAAATCTGTTTCTATAATTCATTTAAATTGAATTCCTACTGAAAAAAAAATTAATAAAAGATGCTTGTGTGTTGTTTCTTCCTACCCTGTTTTCTTCCATGAAAGGTTAAATGTAGCAGTTCCAGCTGGCTTAGTCGCCATTGCCCATCTAACTTGTGTGTGTAACTTTTCCTCACAATTTCAGTACGTCCTATTCAGATTTCTGCAGTGTCTCCAATTGAACTGTTTGGTCAGAGAAAATGGATATAGAAATAGGGTGTCTAGTGTAAAAATGTATCCAAACTTTTAGAAGAACTTTATTTTTCTTATAAATTACTACTGTATTTGGTAAATAAATGTTTAACTTTTGCCTTGTGTACCTTTATCAAACTTTACATATGCTGTAAACAGTATACCAGATTTATCAGTGCAGAATAATAAATACCATTTATTTTCATTCTTCACACTTTTATATAAGACTTTTGATTAACTTGGCCTTATTTAATGAAAGTGCGTTGTGGTTTTTTTAAATTTCATTTTATAATCTGATCAAGGAAGCATCTCTTCATAGTGGTTCTCAAACTTTTGTACTGGTGACCCCTTTCATATAGCAAGCCACTGAGTGCAACCCCCTCCCTTATAAATTAAAATCACCTTTTTATATATTTAGCACTATTATTAACGTTGGAGGCAAAGCAGGGTTTGGGATGGAGGCTGACCACTCAGGACCCCACATGTAATAACTTCATGACCCCCTTAGGGGTCCCAACCCCCAGTTTGAGAACCTCTGATTTATATCTTATCTTAATTTAAATCACCCTATATTTTTAATTGCTCAGCCCTAGGAAGCAGTATCTGCTAACAATGTAATTCACTCTTTCACTGCTACCTTATCTTTATAGCTATAAATTATTCTTTTTGCTACTACTAGAACTATCATGTAGTATTTATTTTGCAATGTTTTTAATATCGCAGTCTCATTTTAACATAATGGAATAAATTGTAAATTTAGTCCTTGTGAATGTTAATGGATTGACAGGCATTGACAGTATTTATTCATTAAAGTAGTCATAGCATGGATATCAGCAGTGTAAGCTTCCTGTGCACCTCTCCTTTAAAGTGCCTCTACCCTGTTATGAAGGGACTTCTAGGAGGCAGTTCAAGTCCTTGGTGTCTGCTAAGACAGACATGAAAAGTAGTACTTACTTGAGGATCTATTCTGGTTTTATTATTTGATATTAAACACTTTTTTTGCCTCTACACTGACAATAAAAGCAAACCTCTCCAATATTTACTTAGAACAGGTGTGGGTAAAGCAAGTGGTACTTATAATTTCACAGTGATATGTCTCACTCTGGATCAGTTTTTGAGACTGGGGCGAAAGAGCACTTAAAGTGAGTCCATTAAATAAAGCAGGCATGCAGTCCAAAGGATCCCTTTGGTAACCTAATTGAGAGAATCTGGAAATATTCAGATTCTGTGGGGATGAGTGTGGTATAAGAACTTATATAAAATAGAAATTCCTTTAAAAAGTGGATGTTAAATCCTAGTGAGGAAAATAGAAAGGAGCATAAGTTCTGTAAAATGAAGTGTAAAAATATAATTAGGAAGGCCAAAAAAGAATTTGAAATATCTAGCCAAAGACTCAAAAAGTAATAGCAAGGATGATAAGGCCATTGCAGAGAAACTAAATGCATTATTTTCATCGGTCTTCATGGCTGAGGATGTGAGGGAGATTCTCAAACCTGAGCCATTCTTTTTAGGTGACAAATCTGAGGAACTGTCTCAGATTGAGGGGTCATTAGAGAATGTTTTGGAACAACTTGATAAACTAAACAGTAATAAGTCACCAGGACCAGATAGTATTCACCCAAGAGTTCTGAAGGGATTCAAATGTGAAATTGCTTAACTACTCACTGTAGTCTGTAACCTATCATTTAAATCAGCTTCTACATCAAATGACTGGAGGATAACTACTGTGATGCCAATTTTTAAAAAGGACTCCAGAGGTGATCCCAGCAATTACAGGCCTGACTTCAGTACTGGGCACACTGGTCTAAACTATAGTAAAGAACAGAATTGTCTCACACACACATGAACATAATTTGTTGGGGAAGAGTCCACATAGTTTTTATAAGGGAAATCATGCCTCTTTGAGGAGGTCAACAAGCATGTGGACAAGGGGGATCCAGTGGATATAGTACTTAGATTTTCAGAAAGCCTTTGACAAGGCACTCACCAAAGGCTCTGAAGCAGTCATGGGATAACAGGGAAGGTTCTCTTATGGATCAGTAACTGGTTAAAAGATAGGAAACAAAGGGTAGAAATAAATTATCAGTTTTTAGAATGGAAAGAAGTAAATAGTGTTTTCCTCCAAGGGTCTGTACTGGGACCAGTCCTATTCAACATATTCATAAAGAATCTGGAAAAAGGGGTAAACAGTGGAGTGGCAAAATTTGCAGATGATACAAAACTACTCAAGACAGTTAAGTTCCAAGTGAAGAGCTACAAAATGATCTCTCAAAACTGAGTGACTGGGTGTCACGGAGACTAGGCCCGGACCCCTCCCCGGGTTCCTGCAATTCACCATCACTTTCAGCCAGCCAGTAAAACAGGTTTATTTAGACGACAGGAATATAGTCCAAAACAGGTCTTGCCAGTACAGACAACAGGACCCCCTTTAGTTAGGTCCATCTGGGCCCCCAGAGAAGCCACAGCCCTGTTGGGAAGCCCAAGCCCCGTCGGGGTGCCCCTCTCCATTTCCCAGCCAACTCAAAACTGAAACTCCCTTCAGCCTCTCACTCAGCCTCCCCCCAGCTCCTCCCCCAACCTTTGTCCTTTTTCCAGTTTCCTGGGAAGAGGTGTTACCTGGCCTCCAACCGCTCACCTGGGTTCTCAGGTTACATGATCAGGTATGCTCCCTTCCCCAGTGCAGGCAGTCCCAAACTCCTCTGCAACCTCCCCAGGTTAATACTCCCCACTCAGCATTTACATAACACATTATGAACATTTCCACTTTGTCACACTGGGCAACAAAATGGCAGATGAAATTCAGTGTTGATAAATGTGAAGTAATGCACACTGGAAAACATAATCCCAACTATAGACACACAATTATGGGATCTAAATTAACTGTTACCACTCAAGAAAGAGATATTGGAGCCACTGTGGATAGTTCTCTGAAAACATCCACTCAGTGTGCAGCAGCAGTTAAAAAAGTGAACAGAATGTTGGGAATCATTAAGAAAGGGATAGATAATAAGAGCAAAAATATCATATGGCCTCTCTATAAATTCATGCTATGCCCACATCTTGAATGCTGTGTGCAGATGTGGTCGCCCCATCTCAGAAAAGATATATTGGAATTGGAAAAGGTTCAGAAAAGGGCAGCAAAAATGATTAGGGGTATGGAACAACTTCCATATGAGGAGAGATTAGTAAAATTGGGACTTCTCAGCTTGGGAAAAAGAAAAAGATGACTAAGGTTGGATATGATTGAGGTCTATAAAAACAAGACTGGCGTGGAGAAAGTAAATAAGGAAGTGTTATTTACTCCTTATATCACAAGAACTAGGGTAATTAATGAAATTAATAGGCAGCAGGTTTAAAACAAACAAACGGAAGTCTTTCTTTACACAATGCAGTCAACCTGTGGAATTCTTTGCCAGAGGATGTTGTGAAGGCCAAGACTACAACAGGGTCCAAAAGGAACTAGATAAATTCATGGAGGATAGGTCCATCAAATGAATATTAGCCGGGATAGGCAGGGATGGTGTCTCTAGGTGCTGTTTGCTAGAAGCTGGGTATGAGCGACAGGGTATGGATCACTTGATGATAACCTATTCTGTTCGTTTCCTTCAGGGAACCTGGCAATTGGCCATCGTCAGAAGACAGGATACTGAGCTAGATGGATCTTTGGTCTGACCCAGTATGGCCATTCTTATGGGTAAGTGATATATTTTTAGGATATATTAAAAATCATTTTCTTTCCAGTTCCTATAGGTAATCGCTTGGTACTTTTCTGTTCCCGACTTATTGTAAAACAGAAAATAGGCCTGTTCCAACCACTGAAAAGCAGCAGTGATTGTCATTTTTCATAAGAAAGTGAAAGTCTTTTTAATCTGTGACATTCAACATCAGCACTACTACAGTTTAAACATATTTTGAAGTCCTCCAATTCCTAAAAAGAATGGAAAATTACTCCATTCCCCCAAAAAACCTCACCATGCACTTTATTCTTAAAAAGTTTTCATTTTTATTTTTCACCATAGTACAAAAATACAGTACAATGTGATGGCAAGACATTCTCCAAAAACATTTCGCAAAGAAGGGGGAGAACCCCATAATGCTTCAATATAATCTATCTTCTCTTAATAAAACAGTTGAAAGATGAACATACAATAGATAAGTGGAGTTTCAACCTGAATGCAAATAAAGTCAAGTCACAAAGAGTTCCTACAAGAAAAAGAATGTTCAGAGTGACTAATCCACATGCTACTAGATATTAATCAAAATAACTCTATTTGTGTTAGTGTTCATGGCAGAATTATTGGTTTGATTTTTTTTGGCTTTTCCGAATACAGCAGGCTTGAGTCACATCTCCTACTCATGACTATCCTCACTGAAATCAAAGGGATGACTTCATGTCAGTCAAACGTAGGGGAGCAAGCACTGATTGGAGACCAAATGTTGGCTATCTGAAAGTGTAAAAATCATTCCTCTTAAGAAGAGGTTAAGATCTAGGCCTCTGGATACAAGTGGTCATTGTTTATGTGGACAGATCTGATGTATCCATTCAAGATGAAGTTGTGTATGCATGTCCATCAGCTGTAAATAAGCACTGAAGTGTACACTAGACGGGGAGGAGAAGATAATACTGTATTTGATGGAGGTGTGTGAAAAATCAGATAGGGTTTAACCTTCCAGGATATTGAGAGGAGAATTACGTCCTTCCAGTGCAGCTACATTTCTTGGTATGTTTAATGGATTAAAAGAAAAAAAATCATTTATCCTTTCAGAGCTTCAAGGTGATGGAAAAGGAATGTTCAATATATATATTATAATTCATCGCCAAGATGTTTTTGTTTGAAAGCATCTCCTGTCAGCTTCTCTTGGGCTTCCTTCATTCCTTGGACAACTGTCAAATTAAATATACAGAATATCAGCTGGATCATTACTACATATGATATGGAACAAGTAAGGAAGCGTATAATGAAAAGTATTTTTATCAACCAATGGTGCAATTTTATAGAATAAACCCCTTGGAAGTAGCCTGCAAAAGAAAAAAGTTAGGGTTATGCTCTTTTTGCCTTCTATATGATGTATAAAGAAGCATTAAATATCTCCAACCCCCCCCTTTCCCATACCATTTTTAAGTTCATGCCTCATCCACCCTATTTTTGTTGGCTGACTCTATGGACAAAGGAAGAACTAGCAGAATTATGACATCAGATAACAGGCACATAAAACCTGATAATTTGAGAGGGAAGTGGTTTTTAACCACTTTTTTGCTCACAACCTAAATGGCTGAGATGAACTTTAAATACAGATACCCAAGTGTAACACTCCCCTAACAATCTGCATCTCTAAGACCCTCTCCAGTATTACCAAGGAAGACAAGTTTTGCATTCCTCATATGTCTAAGGTAAAAGATAAATAAAAAATAATAATATTGTATGAAGGCTGAGAGCGGTTTTTTTGTTTTGTTTTGTTCTTTTTAAAAGTCACAGCCGCAAAATTCAACAGAAACCTATTTTTCTCTTTTATGGGTCACTTTTAATATAACAGAGCAAAGCTTTTCCTGAATCTATCCCATCAGCATTCGTAAGTGATTCTCCTGTGGCCTGTTACTTCAATGGCAGTTTCATGCCTGCTTCTCTCAGGCACCATAGAAAAATGTCTACCAGAACAATTAAAAGGAATTGAGTTTTTTAATTCAGAATATCATTAGAAAGATTCTCTCTGTTTTACCATGTAAAAAACACACTATCACAGCTCTCGGCCTTGTTGGATCACTCAACAGCAAGGTTGAGCAGTGAACCTGAACTACTCTCTCATAGGCAGGTGGCCTCTCCAGGGTTGAGGTAAACAAGTGGGCCAGCATGGGGAAGCCTGCATTGCTCTACTTGCTGCTGTGATTCAGTCTCCAAGACAACCAACCCACGATTGTTTACAATATACCAGTAAATTGTATCATGAGCTAAATGCATTCTATGAGTAGGGCTTAGTTTTCCTCAAGATCAAGTATGATGCTTTTGGGATGGACTATAAGTCTGGCAAACCCTTAGAGAGGTCTTTTTTTTTCCCCTTGTTATTCCTCTTCATCACCCTCCAAAGAACAGAATAGCTACCCTTCCCAACTGATTATTTTAGGGCCATGTCTACAATCTCCCTCCAGATCATCTCCACTGGTGTTAGCAGTCTTGGGAGTCGTAATGTAGACTGGCACAGCTGTAATCAATGTCAATTAGACCCACTCTTAACATGGTTAGATGACATGGTTCTTAAAATGCTAGCAGCATCTGATCTATACTAGGGCTCTGAAGATTTCTGATACTGACAGAGTTAGGCTGGCAAGATATTTTTGAAAAAAGTTTCCAGAGCATAGACAGGGCCCAAGAGATTCACAATCAGACATTTCTTGATTTGAGAACAGAGTGTTGTTAATTAACCAGCTTATATCACACATAACAGGGCCACATTGCTCACAGCTAGCACCTGGTCCTAATGTCTTTTTACATACTTTACTGAAGAGATAGAAAACAAAGTCAATTAATTCTTCTTAAATGAGGTTGTCTTCTTACAGTTGTGTGAAAAGGGAAAGTACACAAATGGAGAAGTGTCCACATTTACATCAGAAGTCACAGGCTGAATTTGAAATGACCAGAAAAGCTTTTATTTTACATCATGATTCTGTAATACAGGTCTATCCATCCACCCACAAGATGCAAAAAAACCCATTCATTCGCCTTATTTGTAACAGCTTCCAGCTGTGCTGTAAACTACAGGTTACCTCCACTCAAAAACCAAGCGTACATTAGCTGCCATTCCTATGACATACCTGCAATGCACTCCCACTCAATTCAAATTTAGAGCTCATTCTCGCATACCTTGATCAGCATTGATGTAGAAATACTTGTAGCTTGGGTTTCCTTTCTCATTTATAATCTCTGGATGGACCTTCCCACTGGGATCTGTGAAACGAGAAAGTGATTAAAATGTGTAGGTGGTGAGGATGACAAAGTAGTCCTATAAGAGGCTGTAACAACAGTGAGCATGCCTTACCCATGAAAAGGATTCTGGGAATATAACCACCATCAGGGCTAAAAGCTTCATCCTTTGGCTCTTCTTCATCCTAGGTGTGCAAGACAGAAGTAAGACAACATTCTGCTTTCTAAGCAAGGGATCTAACAAAATGTAACATTTACTTTAAAACTATTTTCTTCCAGTGGCTGTTATAAAATGGTAGATTTAATTAACATGAACAGCTTGAAAAGAAGATAAATGACTGCAAAATCCTCTACTTTTGTCAACAAAGGAAAAAGGTCACCCAGCAAGTAACAGTTGTAAAGATAATTGTAAAATTAAATCAAATATTTTCACCAATTTACATTAAATGGACTCTCTATTTTGGTCCTGGAATGTTTTATAGGTAATAAATGTGTATAGAAAAGCGATTTCCTTTCCTATTATTGGGGAATAGTACAATGTACAGATTGTTAAAAATAAAATGGAAGAGAATCAGCTACATGAACAAAACCATATAACAATACAGTAAAGGTTTTATTTTTTAAACAGTCAGTTGTATCAGTCAATACTTTGTATCTAATCAATAATACTAAGAATTTAGTTAGGAAGGGATGGAGTCAGGCGAAATAAATAATTATAAGAAATAAGTGACAAATGCTCAGTTACAAAATAGTAGCATGGACATGAACTGTAGGGAAGCCTACCTCAAGGTTTACCATAATAAAATTATGGGCAAGTTCGGAGATCTCCTTGGATTCAGCAAACTTTGGCTTTAAAGCTAAGAAGAAAAAGAAGGGAGGGAGAGAGAAGAGAAAACTGTAAGAAAAAACCCAACACCATTCAGACCTACAGCAAAATCACCACTCCATCCCTTCTTCTAGAGGTTAGGTGCTCATCACTGAATAGTAAGTAACCAAATCTTTGTCTCAAATTACTGAACCCATAACCCAGAGTGAAAGCTAACTAGCCCAATCCTCAGTGATCAGTCAGATGAATAATACCAGCCAAAAATAGTCATATGGGTAATTTTTGAACCAATCGTACAGAAGCAAAAAGCTTTCTCTACCCATTATCAGTCACCTAAACTACCCAATCCACCTCACCTACATTTGTAGACCTATGTCATTATGGTTAGCCAGTTCCATTACATCACTGAACGAGGCGAAAATCTAACCATCCACTGAGAAAGACCAGTTTGGAATATGCAGGTTTACTGGTCTTTCAAACTTTTATAATTTTCCATACCAAGGATTAGGCCTTCAATAGAAATGGAAGGTACCTCCCATTTGGTGTGTGTTTTTTTAAAAAAACAAACAAATTTATAGCATGGATTTGGACAGCTATTAATTTATTGCATTGAAGATTTCTATTGGTGCACTATTATATGGATCTGAGCAAAAAGCAAATATAACACATATTATGGTTCAAATGTAAATAATAATTGACCTGTACAAAGAAACCTTCCATTAAGGATTTTAAAATGCTCTAGAATTAAATTCACATACCTTTGCAAGCTCCACACCAGGACTTGTGGATGATAATCATTAGAGGCAAACCACTTAAGAAAAAAACAAAGCACAACTGACATCAATTCTAAGACACTTAACAAGACTGCATTCCTCAATGAAACTCTGAAATGCACTTTTCAGTAATTAAAACTTTTAAAAAGGCCCTAGCTACTGGAAAAGGTCATAGATGTAAACTGATTCTATTGTGCTCCCAAAGCTTTGTTTTCTTGCTAAAGTCTTCCCAAGTTATAAACATCAGCACCAAATAATTCAATAAAATGCCACTGTGACTCTCTCTGCCACAAAATGGGATTCTGGAACCCTCATATTCACCACTGTGATATGATTATGTTTTGTACAAAGATGCCTTGTGAGGTATCATTTGAGAAGTTATGATTGGCTGAACATTACTATTCTGATGAATTGTGTGTGTTACCATTGTATCTGAAGTCATGAAGTTTTGCTCTGTGTGCGTATGACTGAAATATATTGAGTCTGGGAAACGCCCACAACTAGCCGTTCACTGGTAACAAAGGAGCTGCTAACACTGACAAGATAGGTTTCAGAGTGGTAGCCTGTATCAGCAAACACAATGAGGAATCCTTGTGGCACCTTAGAGACTAACAAATTTATTTGAGCATAAGTTTTCATGGGCTACAACCCACTTCATCAGATGCAAGACAAAACAGATTTACATCAAGGTCAGACATGTTGCTGCCCCATTAAGAAGAATCCATTCTCCCAGTGACTCCTCAGAGAGGACATGTACATAATGGGGGCTATCTAACCCCCACTTCCCTGCAAGGATCTTTCTAGCACCTGGACAGAAAGTATAAATGAGGGTCAATGACATCACCACTGGGCCTTTCTCCTCCCCCTATTCAACATCTGGAAGATTGTTTGGAAGACAAAGGCTTTGAACTGAGGAGATTGGCAGGCTGAGAAGAGAATTCAGCCTGTGTATTGAGAACTGCAAATGGCCTGGAACATCCAGTGGGGTGAGAAAAACTGCTTGATTCAAATCTTGTTTAGTCTAATAAAGTGTAGAATTTAGACTGTAATTTTCTTTTCTTATGTAAGCAATATTAGAAGTGTCAGGCATAGCGATCAATCACTTAAAATCTATTTTTTGTAGTTAATAAACTTATTTTAATGTTTTATCCTTACCAGTGAATTTGTTTGAAGTGCCTGGAGAATCTGCTCAGATTACAAAGGCTGAGCACATCCACTATCCTTCGACGAAATGGTGAACTAATTAATGAGTTTGCATTGTTCAAGAGAAGGTCTCGAGCAGTGTAAGACAGTACATTTCTGGGGTGCAAGACTTGGGACCTGAGGGATTAGCTGGTGTCTCCCTTTCTGTATAGGTCATGAGTAGGTTCGAGAGCTTCATACAATTTAGCTCGCTATGTCTCTGCATGTTGTTGGCTGAGTGATCACAGCACCTGAAGAGGTTTGCTACTTGTCACTACAACAGCATTGTAAGAGTCAGCCCAGGGAGGAGAGTTAAGGGGGCACAGTGGTCCGACAGTTCCAGGTTGTAGCCTGGAAACAGTTAAAAAATAATAATGAATAAGCTGATTGATGGCCAAAGACCAGAACAATCTCATTCTCTAAGTGGTAATGATGGCTATTGGTATAGTTATATGGCACCTATTCACTCTGTCAGGCACTAAAAATCTATGATCTACAACAACAGAAATGAGGTCGTGGTAACAGAATGTTAAGAACATAAGAACGGCCATATTGGGTCAGACTAATGGTCCATCTAGCCCAGTATCTTGTCCTCCAACAACAGCTGGTGCCAGATGCTTCAGAGGTAATGAACAGAGCAGGACAATTATCAAGTAGTCCAGTCTCAGCTTCTGGCAAAAGGTTCTCAAAAGATAATTTCATGAGCCCACTCCCATTCCCTTTCTCTAGACCAGGAGTTGGCAACCTTTCAGAAGTGGTGTGCCGAGTCTTCATTTATTCAATCTTATTTAAAGTTTCGCGTGCCAGAAATATATTTTAATGTTTTTAGAAGGTCTCTTTCTATAAGTCTACAACATATAACTAAACTATTGTTGTATATAAAGTAAATAAGGTTTTAAAAATGTTTAAGAAGCTTCATTTAAAATTAAATTAAAATGCAGAGCGCCCCAGACCGGTGGCCAGGACACGGGCAGTATGAGTGCCACTGAAAATCAGCTCGCATGCCACCTTCAGCACACGTGCCATAGGTTGCCTACCCTGCTCTAGACTTTCTGATGAAGCAACAACCCTCTATCAGAAACATTCCATAAACCCTTGTGTTGGTTTTCATATTCCTTTCGATGAAGCACGTTGGGAATCACCAAAAGTATCTTGGGGCTCACTTGAGGAGGAAATGTGGAGAGCTGCAGATGTGGGCTCATATGAAGGACATTGTTTAAAATAGGGGTTCCCTCAATCAACTACTAGAAGTTTTTGCTGAACCTTTCTGAAGAGTCCAAATACTGATTTGCTAGTTCCTTCATATATACTTATTATTAAACAAAACTCCCAAGAAAAAGTAAACATTTTTCTACTATATCTGTAGATTTTAAAGCCAGAAGGGACAATTATGATCTAGTCTATTTCATTCTACATAATACAAGTCAGAGAGCCACACCCACTAATTTCTGCATCAGCAGAAGCCCCTAACTTCAATTTGAGCTATAGTATATCTTTCAGAAAGACATCTTAGTCATTTAAAGACTTAAAGTAATTGAGAACCCATTTGTATCCCCATACAAGTTGTTCTAATACTTAATTATTTAACTGTTTAAAAATTTACACTTTATTTCTAGTCTGAATTTGCCTAGCTTCAGTTTCAAATCACTAGATATTTTTATACCTTTGTCTGATGTATTAGTCATGTACCATCAGAAATCTCTTCCCCATGCAGGTACTTGTAGACAATGATCAAGTCATCTCTTAACCTTCTCTTGGATAAGCTAAACAGAGTTTCTTAGGTCTTTCCCTGTCAGTCAGGTTTCCCAGACATCAAATCATTCTAGTAGGTCTTTTCTGAACCCTTTCCAAAGAGTGGACACAGGATTTCTTCCCACATTACTTCTCAACTCAACCTGTCCTTCCTCAATCCTACCTTCTCTCTCTACCAAAGCAAAACAAACTCTCTCCAATTTAGCCCAACCAAGACCTTTGGTCGAATCCTCCTTTAACAATGCTTCAAACAGAGGATCCCCTTGTTTAACTCCCCTTTTAATTAAAATAGACTCTGTACAATTATCACCCGCCCACACCCGTGTAAAACAATCCTCATAGAGATCCCTAATGATTTCAATAAAATGCTGATGGATTCCGAACCTTTTCAATCCAGCCACTATATGGCCATGTGTCCTACTAATTCTGTATACAGAGATACCACCTGTTAATAAATTAACTCCAAGCAAACAAGTTCTTCTAAAATCTTGTCCTAGAAAGGACTCCTGCTTCTTCACTAACATCTCAGAGTTATATAGCACTTTCCACAAAGCAAGATTCCTCCGCGCTAGAAAGCCGCCATCTCTAGGGTAGACTTTTGAGGGTTTTTGTCTTTATTTTCTTCAGTTTGGGAAGTATGAAATTGACCTGGTCTAACATACTGCTAATTCAGAAATACATTTTAACACATGATCAGAAAACGGCACACTTACAGGTAGAGTTGATAAACAACATGTGATTTGATTGGAGTGGATTATTTCAATAAACTGGGTGGGGGGGTATTTGCGTTGTTTTTTTGAAAATACAAAGCCAAACAATATTTCCCCCAAGATTTGTATATCAGCTAAGCCTTGACTTCCATTTTAAGTCACCAAGTTGTTTTTTTTGAAGGTTTTTTGGATATAGGAATATGAAGTCATTCCAGACAGAACCTGAAAGTGTTAGCCTTAGGGAGAGAGGGAACATGCCTGGTGTAGTAACTAGATTTCTAGCTACATATATTTCATACCATGCTGTGAAGAACATAGGAAAGGGCCGCTACAACTGTCATTTTACACAGATTGTGATTGGGTAAAGAGTAAGAAGTTACACTGAATGAAGTTTTTAATTAAATATGGATCATGGTAGTCCAAAACAGTTTTGATGGAGGTAAGTTCACTGGTTAGTGAAAATAAAAGTAAATACTGCCTTTGTTTTCTTGAAAACAAAATTTTATGGAAAAATGTACAGGGGGGTCACTAAGATGGAGTCAAATTTTTGAAACAAATTTTACATAGCATTTTTTGACATCTTACATTAAAAATAAGAATTTCAGAAGATGACTTTACTGCTCATTACTTCAGTCAGGGCTAAGATTTCACTCATGTTGTTCATTTGCTGTAGGCATCTCTGTTTGGATGATATACTTTCATATGTATAGTGAGTTTCACTTTTATTTATAATCACTTTCAGGTTTTCATGCAAACAGCACAATGCTATAACCCAAGCCTGCACAACTCGTAAAGCGGTGAGGGCCACATTACTCCAAAGAAAACAGCTGCTGGGATTTAAAGGGCTCCGGGGCTCCCCCTGGCTGCGGGCAGCTCAGAGCCCTTTCAATCCTGGCCACAGCTGGGATTTAAAGGGCTCTGGGCTGCCCACCGGCGCTGTGTTTCTCGTGTGCGTGGGATTTGGAATCCCCTAGCGGGCTGTATGTTGTGCAGGCCTACTATAACCTTTGGCCTGTTAACACTGCAGGGGAATATTATAAAAACTGTTTAAAAATAAAAAAAAGTCATGCAAGTCAATCAGCTGTACAGGGTTAGCCAGAACTTGTTTGCATACAAGAAAAACTAAGCAAGAAAGTATGAGATTATAACTAGGAATAATATGATGAAGAAAAGGAAAATGTATCTGAATAGCAGGGGGGAAAAAAACTCCATCAGTTAGATACATTCAGCTGTGGAAATAATCTCTTAAAAGGAAGTAGTGCACACCATTAGTTGCGATACTTGAAGACAAGACAAAAAGTTCTGCAGAGCAGAGACGCGATACATTGAGGTTTTTTTCCCACCTCGCACAGCTCTAAGATTTTTTTTTTTTGACTTGACAGTCTCTCTTTGCAACTTATAGTCTTTTTCTAACAAGAGAGGGGCATGTAAAAGGAAAAATGTAACAGGAGGATTTTTAAAGCCACATCACAATGGCCACACACCTTTAGTAAGATAGATCCCAAACCCCTTCACAGGGCCAGAGGCTGCTGCAGCCAGAGGGATATGGGCCAAGAAATACCCCCATGTAAAAAGTGGCAGTATCTTTGCAGGGACAGCTGATACATGGAGAACACAGAAGGCAATCTGGCACCAGAGAAAGCGCACAATAGATGCAGGCAAGGAGCCAGGATTTTAGAGGAGTGTGGCATGGGATTTTTGCCAATTAAGCTTAAAGTAAAAGTCTTCTGAGGGCAGTGGTGGTAGAGTTAATGCTTGATTCAATTGAAACTAGATTGTTCCTTACATTATATTGTTCCATCTTGCAGTGGATGATGGCATTGAATTACCTAAATTTATAGAAAAGAATGGGAGGTATGAATGGAAGAGCCCTTCCAGTTATAACCAATTATAGTCCTGAGTACTAAGAAAGGGAGGAAATTGTGCTAAGAGAAGCATGTATGGTCAATTTCAATTTTAACCACAGAAATATATTATCAGCATAGATGCTGTTTCTCTGTAGTATACACAGAACATGGGCACATATTTTCCTGCCCAAAATAATATTAGAACATCAAACATACTAAGGGATGTTGAGAAAACAGAATGTTACACCTCCACGGATTTCTTTCATGTAGCTCAGCATGATTTTGCCCTTTAATTTTCTTCAGCAGTAAGGTGACAGATTTATCCAAAAGATATACTGAAGTTATAACAGTATCAATGATTCCCATTTAATAAGGAAACACAGTCCTGCCAGCCAGCACCTGGTCTAGTATCACACTCTACTATCAAGGGCAAGATTATCTAGACAGATTTTAAACTGAAGGGTTTATCATTACTAAAATACAATTCTCTGCAAATCATGTCTCAGAAATGTTTTACCGCTTTTGACCACACATTTCCCAGCTTTTATTCTTTTCCATTTAACTTCCCAAAGGGGGCAAAGTGGGGTCTCTTTACACAGCAGCTATAGTCATTTTTCAGTCTCACAATATACAAATCCATGTAGTGACTGGTAGATATTATTAGGCAGTCAGAGCGTATGGACTTTTATACTCACTGAAGTGACCCCTCCACTTTATCCCATCATTCCAGACAAAGAAATGAATGTTTAATAGGGAGGGAAGCCTTCCTCAAAAGGCAAAGAGAAGCAGCTATGCATATGCAGGGAGAGGGTTCATACTAAGATTAGAGTTAAATAGAAGGACAGGATCCACAGCTGAGGTAGGAAGCAGGGATGTCTGTAAACAGGAATTAGTGCATGGCAAGCTGGGGTGTAAATCTACAGCCCTCTAGTATATCATTCACTAACTGTGTGGCCCATGCTGCTGCTCACTAAAAATTACCTAGTGTGCTTTGACCTACTACTGTTCACAGAGCACTAGGGAAATTTTAGTGCACAGTAGGAGGTGCATGCAGTTACTGGGAAGCACAGTACAGAATGTAGATTTACACCCCACTTGCCATATGCTAACTTGCCATATAATCTCTTAATTAAGGCACATAAAAAGAGTTCCAAGGGCTGTATGCAATCAGAGCAGATATGGTAATAACGAAGTACAATTCAGATCATCCTCATTGTGAGAGCACCTACTGTTAACTGAACAATTAGTGTAGTTAGCCCATGATCTACTAATGACTTTGGAAAAGAAGCCACAGAAAGTTGCTGAAATAATTGTTTTGAAAGTAAATTATTTCATTCCATCCTAGGCACAGGATTTCAAAAAAAGAAACAGACATTTGAGTACACTAAGTACGCAAGTTTCCACTGTCCAAATTTTGAAGATTAATTTCCTGGGTTCAGACAAACTTTTGAAAACACCAGCATTTTTTAAAAAGGCTTTAAGTCCCAATCCTAGAGCAGCAAGGCCTCCTTTGTACAGTTTGATGTATACATCTTATCTTTGCCTTATTTAGAAAAAACTCAGATGAAAGATTGTTCTTTCTCAAGATGTTGCAGCAGCATGAGAGCTCGGCTCCCCTGTAGCATTCTTCTTCGGACACTGCAGAGGCCATATAGTTAGTGGGGTTTGGCTCTCCATAGCCCCATTAGTAGACTTTTTGGACGCCTGAGGACCTGATGGCTAGCTGCCTTTGTCAGGCTTTCCTACTCAGTTGCTGAGGCTGCTACTGGGGGGGAAGTGGTGCGCGTGCACACCCACAACTCCTGTTAGCAGGTATCATGGACCACCACAGCTGGTTCCCCACACCCACTCTGGCTGGATACTCTTACTCTGATGATGGGTAATGCAGGGCCCTCCTCCTATCAGCACAGATTCCTGGTCCAGGCACTGGAGAACAATGACTAGGAAAAGCCAACTTCCTGTTGGCAGAGACTCTTATTTTGGGGTGTGTGGAGGCTCTCAGTGACTGGACCCCATTAGCCGGCCCTCCTGTGCAGACGCTGGACTGGGGAGACTACAGGGGTCACTGGATACTGCGGCTCAGGTATTGCAGGAACATGTTGGCCAGCTGGGGCAGGTTCTCCTCACTGGGGTGCATTTTGGTATAGCTGATGAACTGCCTACGGAGCCGACTCAGCTCAGCCATACCCAGGGGCCGGTTCAGCACCAGCCCTTCGCTGGCCCCAGACACCTGGATCAGCTCCCCAGGCTGGGCCCCACTCCTCTGGGCAGCCAGCACGGCAGCCAGCACTTCCTGGGTGACCCGGTCCAGCTGGTGGAGAAAGCCGGCGGACTGCAGGGGCTGCGAGCGGGTGGACTGGTTGGGCGGGGGCGGCCTGCTCTCGAAGAGGGCGGCGCGGATCTCCGCCAGCGGCAGCGGCTCCTGCCCGTGCACGGTGAAGAGGGGCCGGTCCCAGCGGTTCCGTGAGTCCGGGGTCTCGAAGGGGCCCGCGGACGGGTGCGGGGCGCCCCCCGCGCAGTGCAGCAGGCAATGCGGCGTGCCCGCATGCTTGGTCACGCAGTAGAGCTCGTAGCGGAAGCTCTTCAGCTCGTTCCCCGCGTCGACGATCACCACGTCCCGCCGGCTCAGCCGCCGCTCCACCTCGGCGCGCAACGCCGCGCGGCCCCCCACCGCCTCTGCCACCACGTGCACCGGCCGCTCCTCCTCGCTCAGCGCCCCCCGCAGCTCCTCGGCCCGGCGGCTCTTCCCGCTGCCCGCCAGCCCGCACAACACCACAAGCGGCATCTTCCTGCCACGGCCAGGGACGCCGCCATTGTAACCCGGAAGTCCATCCCAAGCACATCCGCGGAGGTCAAGCAACGTCATTCCCGTCCCCAGGGCAACAAGAGGGATTGGCCCTAAGCATGAGACGATGTCAGGCTCTAACGCCCCTATGTAGGGAGGGGAGGGCTGGGGACGAGGGAAGCGCATCCCATGCCATGGCAACCAGTCACCCCACGGCACTGCCATTGCCCCATGGCCTGGCAACCAGTCACCCCACGGCACTGTCACCCCACCAGGCGCGCCCCATGCCATGGCAACCAGTCACCCCATGACACTGCCATTGCCCCATGGCATTGCCATTGCCCCATGACATGGCAACCAGTCACCCCACGGCACTGCCACCCACCGGGCATCGCCCCATGCCAACGCAACCAGTCACCCCACGGCACTGTCACCCCACCAGGCGCGCCCCATGCCATGGCAACCAGCCACCCCACGGCACTGCCACCCCACCGGGCACGCCCCATGCCATGGCAACCAGTCACCCCATGACACTGCCATTGCCCCATGACATGGCAACCAGTCACCCCACGGCACTGCCACCCACCGGGCATCGCCCCATGCCAACGCAACCAGCCACCCCATGGCACTGCCATTGCCCCATGGCATGGCAACCAGCCACCCCACGGCACTGTCACTCCACCGGGCACGCCCCATGCCATGGCAACCAGTCACCCCATGACACTGCCATTGCCCCATGACATGGCAACCAGTCACCCCACGGCACTGCCACCTCACCGGGCATCGCCCCATGCCAACGCAACCAGCCACCCCATGGCACTGCCATTGCCCCATGGCATGGCAACCAGCCACCCCACAGGGCATAACCCCAGGCCATGGCAACCAACCACCCCACAGCACTGACACCCCACCAGGCATCGCCCCATACCATCGCAACCAGCCACCCCATGGCATTACCACCCCACCAGGCGTGTCCCATGCCATTGCAACCAGCCACCCCATGGCATTACCACCCCACCGGGCACGCCCCATGCCATGGCAACCAGTCAGCCCACGGCACTACCATCCCACCGCGCATCGCCCCATGCCATGGCAACCAGTCACCCCACGGCACTGCCACCCCACCAGGTGCGCCACATGCCATGGCAACCAGTCACCCCACGGCACTGCCACCCCACCGGGCATCGCCCCATGCCAATGCAACCAGCCACCCCATGGCACTGCCATTGCCCCATGGCATGGCAACCAGCCACTCCACAGGGCATAACCCCAGGCCATGGCAACCAACCACCCCACAGCACTGATACCCCACCAGACATCGCCCCATGCCATTGCAACCAGCCACCCCATGGCATTACCACCCCACCGGACATGCCCCATGCCATCGCAACCAGCCACCCCATGGCATTACCACCCCACTGGGCGTGCCCCATGCCAGGGCAACCAGCCACACCTTGGCACTGCCATGCCACAGGGCATCACCCCAGGCCATGGCAACCAGCCACCCCCCGGCACTGACACCCCAGAGAGCATCACCCCAGACCATTGTACACAGCTTCTCCATAGCACATAGCCACCTCACGGTGCCACCCCAGGGCATGACACTCAGTCACCCCATCACACGCACACACACAGGGTTTTGTCTCACCTACACACAAGGTTTTGTCTCACCTATGCACTCCTTGGTCCCATACAAGCTTTGCCACTCACAGACACTCAGATACTACAAAAAGAACAGGCGTACTTGTGGCACCTGAGAGACTAAAATTTATTTGAGCATAAGTCCCACTTCATCTGATGAACTGGGCTGTAGCCCATGAAAGCTTATGCTCAAATAAATTTGTTAGTCTCTCAGGTGCCACAAGTACTCCTGTTCTTTTTGCGGATACAGACTAACACAGCTGCTACTCTGAAACCTGGAAGATACTACAGAATCTGGATAGAGATGTCACCTGGGTCTGCCCTTCCAGCAATGGAAGATGAGGCTTTGAAATTCACTGACTGATCATTCACTGCATTAGCCAAGACTAAGGAAGAGACAGCTCACTGTCAATGCTTGACAACCTCCCACCCACTGGCTTGTCTCGCTAAATGTAAGGCGGACTGCGTAAGATCACATATTACTTTTCTATGGAAAAACAATAGTGCAGTAATTACCACAAATACTGCAGTAGCATGGTTTTTGGGAAGGCATATCACATGGATGCCATTACATACAGTTAACTGCCACCTTAGATTTCTCTAACTGCACCTACTATGTTAATTTTATGTCCTTATTACACATTCTCATATTGTGAGTGGGAAAAAACAGATGGATCAGTTTGAACGCAAAATTCAAATTCTAGCTATATCTTTCACAAAAAGGTAGGCTGTAATTTTATATTTTTTAAAATAAGAAAATATTTTACACTTCCAGATTGGTGTCACAGATGATAGTAAAATAATCCTTTCAATTAACTCTATGGCCTCAGTCCTGCAAACATTTATGCATGCAATGGCAAGTAGTCTTGTTGAGCTCCAAACAAAATATTCATGTACATAAAGTTAAGCACTTGTTTAAATGTTTGCAGGACTGGGGCCTATGTTTCTTTCTATATTGTAATAGGTTGTCAAAAAGCATGATAATCTTCTGTTCAGCTCAATGATGCAATACAGCCACAATCCAAGCAACTGGATTTTTGGGTAGACCTATGTAAATTTATGAAGATCTACACGGCCTCAAGGATCTATCTATCTGGAAGATCTGATTGCAGGATCAGAGTTTATCATTAACAAATGTAAAATGCTTTCTCTCTGATGTATTATCTGGGTCTGTAGGTTCTCCTATACCACCTGGATATATTTACACATAACTAGTCTGATTAAATATAGGATCAGTGCAGAATCTTTTTTCTCTTTTTAATGTAAAGCCACTCTGTGAATTTCAATTGTATAACATACCTGGCTGCTGCCTCTTTCTTCCCATCTTCTAGTGTCCTCCAATGAATGTGATCTCCAAAACCTGGAAAAGGGAAAGGTTTATAAAAGTAGCATGATTTAAGATGTCAAATGACAGATAAATATATTTTCTGACACTTAAGGACACGATCAACTAGTTTTATTTCCCTTCTTTTAGCAAGAATGTTTTTAATATGTAACCATTTGTTTTCAATATTCATACTCACTATCACTGGAACAGGGCCCTGCTCCAGGCACCAGCCCAGCAAGCAGCTGCTTGGGGCGGCCAATGGTGAGGGGCGGCACGTCTGGGTCTTGGGCGGCGGGTCCCTCAGTCCCTCTCGGAGCAAAGGACCAGCTGCTGAATTGCCGCCAAAGACTGAAGCAATGGTGGTAGAGCTGCAGATTGCAATTGCAGCTTTTTTTTCCTTTTTCTTTCTTTTTTTCTTTCTTTCTTTTTGCTGCTTGGGGCGGCAAAAACCCTGGAGCTGGCCCTGCTCTTGAATCTCTGTTCTTGGATAATAAACTTACTCTTGTACTATACATATATCTAAGTGCTGTGTGTTCAGCAGAGCTGTGTTCTAAGGTATAACTAGTAAAATGTGGGGTATTGTTCCTTTGGAAACAGTAGGCCTAGTAATTCTAAGTGTTCAGTGAATAAGCAGCTGGATCTTACAGAGAGTGTTCAGAGGACTTGGGAGAGGGGTGTGCCTATTGCTAACCTGCAGAGAGAAAGCAAGGTCTGCAGAGCCCTGGAGGGTAGCACTGCCAGAGGCTGGGGTAGTCAGGGAGCTGACGCACAGGCAAGATTTCCTCATACTAAGGATGAGCAATACCAAGGTGCTTCACGCCCCTGGATATGCCCAGGAATCATCAAATTTCATCTGTGAATATTGGATTTTTTGGGTAAAATTAATTTTCATAATCTTCTTTCATAATATGCAATGTCTAAGAAGATTGGGGAAAATTCCAATATTCATACATTTTAGTCAATTATTAAAGAACATGGGGGCTCAGTTCTGCATGCCCTTATTCATACAAGAAGTCCCACCAATTCTGTAATTAACAGATATGCAATCCAAGCTGCGTATCCTGAACTGAAAACAAGGATAGGATGCAGAATGGCACCAAGATCTGCTATCTGATGATAGAGCTGGCATCTATCAGCATTATCCATCGAATACGATAGTAGGTTTGTCTCTGTGTCACTCTGAAGTTTAGAATGTCTGTTGAGTTAGTGTGAAGCTATGGAAACAGCTACAAACAGAGCTGAGAGCTCTTTTTGTATAGAATATTACTAGGTTCATTCACCACTGGGATTCACAGCCTGTTACTGTCCAGTGTTGAAGTTCTCAGAAATTTTTTTTGCTTTTTTCACACATTATGAATTACACCCATACAACAGCATGGCTTTCACCTATCACTATGCTATTTTTCTATTTAGTGTTAATCAGTACATAAGTGTGCCTATCCAGGCCTGCAGGCATCTTTGCCATATATTAAAAATTTAACCATACTGCTACAATATATTTCTGTATAGGACTAAATTCTATCATCTGTTAAAGTGCCTTTTCTGCAAAAGTATTTAAGTATGTGTTTCACTTTTAGTACATGCTTAAATCTAGTTCAATGTGACTTAAGTATATGCTTGCTTAAGCATTTTGCCGAATCAGGCTGTAAATAGGCAGAAGTCTCTGATGTTAATAGGGACAAGACTGTATGGTGTAAGGGAACCTTACATAACATACGCAAGGGGAGGAAGAGGAGCATTATTTCTTGTAATCAAAGATATTTAAATACACATTAGATCACAGTTTTTTCTAGTAAGCAAGGATGACTACATTCATTAACAATAAAATCATCACAGTCTTCCCTCCCTCCCTCCCATGACCTGACTAATATTAATAGTTTTATTATCAACAAAATTAAGAACCTTTCCATGGTGAATGGAATTCTGTTACTAACAAAATGCAACACTCAACAGCTTATGAAATAACCTTATTTTTAAAAATAGGGACCTATGGAGTTTAAATTCAACTATCAAAAAAGATAACTAGTAATACTAAAGACACTTCTTCCCTGTCACTGAAGAACATAGTCAAGAACATTGATGCACTGACTGAACCTGCTCTTCATATTCCAGACTTTAGAACAAAGATAGGGAAGTAAAGTAAGGTGGACTGAACAGAGCTGGGGAAAGATAAATCCAAATCATGGTACAGTACAGGATGGTCGAACAACTACAGGTTTATTAAGAAAAGCTGAAATCAGTAAGTAACGTAAAAAGTAAAATAATATGGCTAGAAGGGATTGAGTCAGAACAAGTGACAAGAGAGGGGATTGTAGTGGAAGTACAGCTTCCTGGAATTTGAACAGTAGAGAGAGCTAAAAACTAAAGGAAAAAATATAAAATACCCACTTGATCACCTATTTCCTAGCCATACCCCAATGTGCTTACATTGCATAGTTGTAGGGATGTCAAAATGGGACAATCTGAAGGGGAAATTGAAATTTTAATTGAGATTTCTTTGAAAGACCCTTTACAAAATCCTTCAACACCAAAGAAATTTTAGAAACTGCCTTAAAGCTAACTCAGGATGAACAAATCTTCAAAAAGAGAATGAGACTTGGCAGGTCTGCTACAGCCAGCAATTGGCAGTTTTGAAAAAGAATAAACCTGCCAAGCCCCCTCTTCTCCACTCCCACAATATTAACGCATTTCCTACTGTATCAGGACTGCACTGCAATTGTTCATAACTAATATATGGCCTGGCACCATAATATCTTGTATATTTCAGACTCAGTTCTACCACTAAAGCACTTAGTCCTTACCCCCTCACCGATGAAATTTACCTAAATAATCAAAATTACTATTTGAATGCATTATTGCAAATATTAAATACATTTCTGGAGTGCGGGGAAGGGATCCTCCTGATTACAGATTTATTTAGTTATTTATAGCAATCATAAAAGTTGAAATACAAACAAAAAGAAAAGAGATGCCTAACCCTTTCCAAGCCCTTCTCCAGCAGAGGATGTGGTAAGCACCAGGAAAATCAGGCAAAGAAATAGACTGGAGAGTGCTGCTGCTAATTGAATCTTCATGGTGTCTGCTTGGATCCTCGGCAGCACAATGAATACGTCTCGATAGCCACAGTCAGCAAGATCAGATCAGATAAGCTTGGGAGTTTGGGAGGTATGTGTGTGTGTGTGTGTGTGTGTGTGTGTGTTTCTTAACCCAGGAAGTGATTTTGGGCGGATGTGGGTGGCGCTTCAGAGTCCTGTGTCAGGTTAATAATAGAAGGAACAGATCGCCCAAAATCTAAATGAGAGACTTGACAAAATTATTTCTGTTCTATAGTTACAGCTCTGCATAGTTGTTTCCAAACTGGCCACTTTCCGACAAGAGAAATTGCCGGGGGACATTTAAATAGTAATGTCATATAGATTTGAAAGGGGGAGCTCATCCAATTCACACATGCAAACTAGTTGTGCCGCCAGCCCCTCATGAGTAGTAATATTGCTCAAGTTCAGATTTTGGCTAAAACTGTAACTGTTACCAGAATGATTTAATGTTTAACTAACCCAGTCTACATATGTCTTGTAGAATTGACAGAGAGTTGGTCGAAATTGATTGGTTGCTCTTCAGCACCTGCTAGCGAGGGATGGATTTCAGTGTTATTTTATTCTGTACTAAAAAAGGTGGCGCTTATATATCACTATGCTCAAAGTGGAACAATCTTCGGGGTTCGATACATTAATGCGTAGCTGTTTGCAAGCGGAGAAAGTAAAAGATGGATTATCGCAGATCTTGAGTTATATGATTTACAAATTGGAATCTGTGGGATTTTCCCAGAGCTATCACATTTAAAAACCTGCTTCTTAAAGTCTGCCTTACTGTACAAGTCTTGACCAGCCAGCCTCTAAAACCTGGAATCCTGAGAACTAGCCCATCAGGCTGCTAACTCTAGTCAATTGGCGACTGGAATCTTCTTGGGACAAACTACATCGGTTTGCAACCCTGATCTCACTTGTACTGTCCCATTTTGCAAACACCACGTCTTTTTTTTTTGCAAAAAAAAACAAACCCCAAACCAAACAAACCTAGGGCCTAAGAGAAAGCAATTTCCTTGCCTACTGCACTGCAGAAATAGACCAATACCCTCCTTCACCCTACACGAGAATAGTCCGTAATAGACTACAGTACACGGCCCCAAGGCAGAGCCCTGCAACAAGCTCCACCCCGTCTCCTCCTACAGCTCCCAGAATGCACTACCTCGACCTGGTTCTAGAATCCCTGTACGTGCATTGCATGCTGGGACTTGTAGTATCCCCCTGCAGAGTGGGCGCGCAAAGCGAAAGGGAAAAAGAGGGAGCTACCTCCAACTTTCCATGATATGCAAATAACTCGGTGTCCCTTCCAATCGGATGTGAGTGGGCGGGGCCCAGGGTCCCGTGGTCCGCGGCCTCCTTTCTCTGTGCCCCTCTCGTCTCTTTCCCTGCTTGGCGTGGCCGCCATCTTGTTCTTGCCGCGTGTTGTTTGCGGACGGGTTGCCGGACTCAGGTGAGAACTTTCTATTTCCTCTCCGCCTCCACGGTTTCTCTATCCCCCCGTCCCCGCACCGGACCCTCCCATCCCCCCTTCTCTCTGCGGCGCGGCCCGGCTCGGCTCGCAGGGGGGAGGAGCAGTCGGAGCCGTGAGGGGCATGGGCCTGCCCGCTGCCTGAAGGGAGCTCGGCTTGTTCTGCGGAGTCTTTCCCCCTCCCCTCAGGGCTGGTCATGGGGGGCGCCCCAGGCAGGGACCTTCCCCTCCCTTGGAGCTGGATGTGGGGGAGGGGGTCTTCTCCCCGACCGTAGACCCCATCGGCGCCAGGGTTGGATATTGGGAGGGCCGCCTCCTTTCCAAGGCATGGACCCACTGGATATTGTGTGGGGTGGAAGTGCTGCTCCCCTTGGCTATAATCACTTCCCGCTTCCCCAGTGCTGGATTGTCTGGGGAGCGGGTGCTGCTCCCCTTTGCTATAATCACTTCCCATCTCCTCAGGGCTGGATTTTGTCCCCTTCTCCTTTTCAGGGCATACAGCCTTTCCCTCCAGGCTTCTGGGACAATTAATTAATATTGTGGGGATCTCTTCTGCACCTCCTCCCACTGAAAATGGTTGGGAATCGCCCCCCTTTAGAAAACGAACATCTTACTCCCATCTCCTTTTCTAGGGCTGGATTTTGTGGGGGGGGGCCTGTCTCAGGATACGTCCATTATAGAAACTCCTTCCTGTTAATCAATGGTTCTCAAACTTTTGTACTGGTGACCCCTTTCACATAGCAAGCCTCAGAGTGTTACCCCCCATATACATTAAAAATCCTTTTTTTATATTTAACACCATTATAAATGCTGGAGGCGAAGCAGGGTTTGGGGTGAAGGCTGACAGCTCATGACCCTCCCATGTAATAACCTCATGACCCCCTCAGGGGTCCCGACCCCCAGTTTGAGAACCCCTGCTGTTAATGTATTTGGAGGCCCAGGGATCCTTTCCTGTCCTAAGAGTACCACCTGAGGCTAGCACCTTTCTTTGCCAGTATGGAAGTTGTGAGGGGTTTCTTTCTTATATCTTTACTAACAGTGAAACATTAATGACTTTCTGGGGGAAGACCAGCTGAATGACTCCCAAATTTACTGTATACAGAAGGTATTGGGTGCTTTCTCCTTCTGATTATGGCAGTTTTGGTTTTAAGAAAAAACAGTAATCCCATTTTATGCAATGAACACTTTAACTTCCTAATGGATGAGTTGAATATCATAGTTCTTTATTATGTGAATGGTGTTGTGAGACAATGATATTTGCATAGCCTGAATACCTAATAAAACCTGTTCTTTCAAAAATGTACTGAGATATTACTGAACTCTTTGAGATTAATCATGTGTATGGCAACGAAAGCTTACATTTTAAAGCAGTCTTATGAAAGACTTCCTTTTCCAATGTCACCTTGCCTCTTATACTTTAATAAAGTGCAGTAGTTTTAGAAATGACTGTTGTGAAATGCATGCTGTTTTAGTACGTAAATTGAGTTGCTTGTCATTCAGCTGTATTATAAGTTTATTGGAGTTAGTGGGGGGAGGGCAAATACACTGATAGGATGGTAAATTAATATTAAAGTTAGGATAATGTGTTAAATGTGACGTTGAATTTCCTGGCTTCTGTCAGTTTGTATCAGAATGCCATTCCTTCTGCTAACATATATTTTCTTGTGCATGTTATGTCATTTAGATCAGGGGTTCTCAACCTTCTTCTTTCTGATACCCTCCTCCCCCTCTCCCAGCATGCTATAAGAGCTCCACAGCCTGCCTGTTCCACAAAAACTCTTTTTCTGCATATCCAGTAGATTAAAAGCCAGAGCTAGCATTAGGGGTAGCAAGCAGGGCAATTGATTGGGGCCCCACTCCACAGGGGACCCGCAAAGCTAAGTTGTTCAAGCTTTGACTTCAGCCCTGGGCAGTGGGGATCAGGCTTCAGCTTCAGGCCCCAGTGAGTTGAACACCAACCCTACTCTGGTTTATTTTGGCAGACCTCCCCTGAAACCTGCTCATGGGTCCCAGATCCCTGGTTGAGAACCACTGAGTTAGATGATGTGGCTTACATATAATATTGTCTTTAGCTCTTGTTAGCATATGTTTTTGTTGCTTATGATATTATTTTAAAGGACATTACGATGAACTTGAAAATTTATAATGTACATTTAAAATATTTTTAAATAAAAGCAGAATCATATAAAAATTGAGATTTGTATAATAAATTTAAAATTTAACATCATGCTAATACGGTCAGTATACTTATTCTTCAGACACAGCATCATGAATCAAGAAAAGTTAGCCAAGCTTCAAGCTCAGGTCCGAATAGGCGGAAAGGTAAGAGGAAAACAACATTAAATTCATAGAGAGACCTGCCATATTTTATTTTCTTTGTATATTTTAAGAGTCTGAAATAATACTGCTGTTATGATCAGGATCATAGCATGTTGGAGCCTGGAAAGTATCTTTCTTTAAATCCAAAACAATTGGTTGCCAATACAAGGATATTTTATTTGGTGACTTCATCTTTTAAATATACATTAGTTTAATGCCTAATTGTAGAAAGGTGTTTGTGTTTGTAGAAGTTTGTAGCATATAAACTTCATTAAATATGAAAAATACAGTTTTGCCATATTTGTAAGATGAGCTTAAATTTAAGATCAGAGGGTAGCCGTGTTAGTCTGGACCTGTAAAAGCAGCAAAGAATCCTGTGGCACCTTCCAGACTAACAGACGTTTTGGAGCATGAGCTTTCGTGGGTGAATACCCACTTCATCAGATGCATCTGACGAAGTGGGTATTCACCCACGAAAGCTCATGCTCCAAAACGTCTGTTAGTCTAGAAGGTGCCACAGGATTCTTTGCTGCTTTTAAATTTAAGATATTGATGAATTATCTTTCTGGCAAAATGAACTTTGTGCCTTTCTTAAAATAACTTTTGGAAAATAAGGAGGAGAACATCTTGAGAAGAGGGGGGGTGGGAGAAGGAAAATGTAAATGTTTCCTCTTATTGAGAACTTGCTGTAAAACACTTTGAGTTGTAAATAAGCCAGTGTGAATCTCTTATATTGAACCATTTGAAACCCTTTGAAATCTTATACTGAAACCCTTGAAAACCCCTAGAAAAAAACTTGTCCAGATAAAGCCTAACATACTAAAATTTAAAAAAGGGTAAACCGAAAAGAACTTCGGGTCATGGGACTTCTCTATACTCTACAACAGGGGTCGGCAAGGTTTCAGAAGTGGTGTGCAAAGGCTTCATTTATTCATCTCTAATTTAAGGGTTTGCGTGCCAGTAATACATTTTAATGTTTTTAGAAGGTCTCTTTCTATAAGTCTATAATACATAACTAAACGATTGTTGTATGTAAAGAAAATAAGTTTTCTAAAATGTTTAAGAAGTATAATTTAAAATTAAATTAAAATGCAGAGCCCCCCTGGACCGGTGGCCAGGACCCGGGCAGTGTGAGTTCCACTGAAAATCAGCTCACATGCTGCCTTCGCATGCATGCCACAGGTTGCCTACCCCTGCTCTAGAGAGATGGAGATGGAGCATGCTGGGGTAGTATGATTGTAAATTTGTGGAATAGTGTATCTTTTTGGAGAGAATTGTTCAGCTCTGTATCATTTGCTGTGAGCTTCGGAAAACTGGGCCAGGTTGTCAACCCAGACTTGATAATTATCAAAGCAGCTTTGACAATGTAAGTGCAGTACTCAGCAACTCCTTTTTGTTTAAATTAGTTAGTTGATATTATGGTACATGTGACTGCAGTGTCAGATTTTCAGAATTGCTGACTAATGTTTCTTGCATTGTCTGACTTTTTCAGGGTACAGCTCGCAGAAAGAAGAAGGTGGTACACAGGACAGCGACAGCTGATGACAAAAAACTTCAGAGTTCACTCAAAAAATTGGCAGTAAATAATATTGCTGGAATTGAAGAGGTATAGTGGTATAATAAATTAATTGCCTTGTCTAAATTGTTCACTTTAAAAATGACAGTTGGCTAGATGTTGAAATGCTAAGAAAAGTTGGATCTGATTCTCATCTCACATAGTGTAACTCCCTGACTTTGGTGAAGTTACTCATGATTTACATAATTGGTGTAAATGATAACGGAATTTGCACCCCAATTACTTTAAGCTATTGGTATTGGAAACTGGCTGGTTGCCTGTGTTGCCTATACCTTTGAATGGCTGAAAAACAAAATCTACTCTCATGATTTTTTTTCTTAGTAAAATTGGTTTGTCTGAATTTGATTACAGTTAAACATTTCTGACTCTAAATTAAAGTTACTTGGTAAGCAAAACAGTGTGCCTGATGCTGTACAAAATGTAAAGGAGAAACATAATGTGGACCTCTTTCTAGATTCCAAGACTTGACTACTATTCTGTTACATGGAAACAAACAGAATTGATTAACAATCACATGGAGCAGATTTTTTTAAACATTTTCTAAGACACTAAATATTCGCTCTCTACATATGATCCCAGTTAGCAGGATCTGGCCCAATTAGACAGTAATTGTACCTCTTCAGTGTTTTTAGAATATCTTTTTAAAAAATACACATTTTATAGGAACATCAGAGTTATTTTAACATTTACCTTTCAGAGAAAGTTGACCTTCCCATGTGCCATTGTGTACAAATGAAGAGAATGCTGAGATAATATGTAGAGAGAAGTGACCATAAATTAAATGTTGTTGCAGTATTTGGCTGAAGAAACATAATACAAGTGATTAATTTTAAATTTTGTATTGTGTATGTGGAGGCGTGCTCTTTCAAGTGCCTCCTATAGGCGACTATGAATTATCCTAATTTTCTTAGACCGTTTATTTGAGCACCATTAGTGTGCTCTGTGCTGTACAAAATTCAAAGATGAACACAGTCCTTTCTTCCCTTTACCCAGAGCTTAAAATCTTAATGCACAGACAAAACTCTTCAGATACAAACTATTCTGGGAAACTGAAGGAATGATATCTGGACGCTGCTGGCTTCCATTTTAATGACTGGGCCCTCACTCCTGAAAGTTGTTCCACTTGGCCAGACCCACATTGACTTTAGAGGGCTCTATCTGTGGAGGACAGCTTGTAGGATTGAAGTGTGTGTGTGTGTAAGCGCACTTATCAATGAGTTGGGTTAAGAATAGTGAACTGTTTAAGTAAGAATGATCACCATGCACACTGAGATCTGAAACAAGTTCCAGGCATAAAGGACATCATGCACCTTTGAGAACTGTTGACTAAAATCAGGTTTAGAGTCTATTTCTAAATTATTTTAAATTAATCTTTATTGTGTAGAAACATTCCCTAGGCACTCAAATCTTCAGTATTTGTTTTTAATCTTAGTCTCTGCCTTTTCCCCATAAAATCTCAGTTAAAAACAAATTGAATGGCTATAATAAAAAACAAAACAAAACACAATGTTATAAATATGCTGCAATTGACTATGTTTACCAGGACTTTTTCTTTCCTTATTTTAAAATAAAGACATTTCCAAAACCCTCTTATTTTACACTCATTCTTTCTCAGTTTCAGAAAAAAAAATACCCGTCGTTTTCTTTCCTTCTTCATCTAGTTTAAAACAAAACTCAGATATACTTTTCCTCTTTAGAGGCAGAAATGGACTAGTGGTCCATCTAATCGCACTGGCTAATTCCAGATGATTTAGAAGCAAGTGAAAATCTTCATCATACCTATGGTCAAGGTCTCAACACGCAAAGGGACACTGGTGTGATTGTATGGGCATAGAGGTCTGTGGCGGCAGAATTGGAGCTTAAGGATCCCGTGATGTGCATGGGTGGATCCCTGCAGTCTCATAGATTCCTTTTGACTTCAGTAGGACTTTGTGCATTTATAGGGGTCCATCTGTGTGCATCATATTGCAGTATTTGGGCCTACGTTTTCAAGTATTTACCATGGAAGCAGGAGGTGCATTTATTTTTCCCTCTGATCTCTTCCAAGATGGTAATTGGCTTATGCTCTGGAGCATGATGATTTATATAAATTGTTGTCCTTGGCAGGTCACTTTTTAACCAAAATAATTAATTTAACTGTATGGTAACACAATAGAACACAGTAATCCATTGCTTGCTCACGTGCTTATCTGAATACTAGTTTCATAAAGGAACTTCAGCTCTCAAATTCTGCATTTCCATTCAATGTGCATGTCCTTCTACTATAAACCTATATTCCATTTCCATACAGGTTTGGCTAATTATAATCTTTTTTTATTCATTTTTATTACTCTCTAAGAATTGTAGAGACTTCTCTAAATATAGGCTTGAATATTTAAAAATGTTAATATAAACAATGTTGTTTTGCAGCATTTGTACAGACAAAACTATGAGAGTGTATTAGTGAAATGCATGAAATGTACTAATTGTTCTGTATTTAAATAGGTGAATATGATAAAAGATGATGGAACAGTTATTCATTTCAACAATCCCAAGGTCCAAGCTTCCCTTTCCGCTAACACTTTTGCAATTACTGGTCATGCAGAGGCTAAACCGATCACAGAAATGCTCCCGGGAATCTTAAGCCAGCTTGGTGCTGACAGTTTAACAAGTCTCAGGAAGTTAGCTGAACAGTTCCCAAGACAAGGTGAGTGTCCCTATTTGGATCGTCTTATTGAAAATTTTTAAAAAGTTGTATCACCTTTTGGAAAAGGTTTGGGGTAAAATTTTCCAAAGTGCCAGTGTGATGTAGACCCTCTGGAAAACTTTATAATTGGCCTAATACTTTGTGTTTACTAATCCAGATAAATCACCAAAACTATTTTCACAGTAAACTTCACTTGTTCTTATGAGAGATGACCTTTTCATGCAATACAGTTTTCTTCTATATTAATTATACTATTTTTCCTAACATCTTGACTATCACAGAGTGTGTGAAACTAAATATCACTGCATTAGACTTAATGCTTTCTACTTTATGATATGAGTAGGCACCTTAAATCCCCCTAACTATAACATTGTGATCATTAGCTTTCCATGTATTTTCTGTTTGGCTTGCTGATAGATGTTGGATTTTTATCAATTCCAAAAGCACTTTCTGTTCGCATCAATATCACCATGATATAAACTGTTCTGCTCTTCACTTAATATTGCTATCCACTTAACAGTGTTGTAGTAATGAAATGAAACGCCTATTTTCTGTCTGTTTCAACACTCTGTTATGTAGGCCCAGCTATGTGGGAATAAAAGGGCAAATTTTTTCAGTTACAAGTTAGGCATGTTTGTCAGTTGTACTGTGTTTTAAAATAGCTTTCAATATTAAGTATATGGTTTCATGACTTGATGAAACATGTCTTCTGTTTTCAGGAATATAGAATGAAATATAAAAAAGGTAGATTGATATAAATTATTATTATTTTTAAACTGAAACTTTTAACTTGATAGAAATTTCTGCAAGCGTTGAAGTAATTTTTATAGGCAGAATAAAAGGTTAGTGATAGCTATACAGATAAAATGCTGGTGCCATAAAATTGTTGAGGAAGATGCATATTATAACAGTTGGAATAAACTAGTTAACTGATCCTTTTAAATATATTTGATAATGCTACACTTTGATATTGAACACTTATTGTAGTGAGATGTTTACCTAAAATGCTGCTTTAAATACATAAAACTAACAGTAATTCAAGGTTCACCTGGATATAGGAAGTCAGTTTCTTCTGTTGAGGAATTCATTTTGAAGTAATCATAGTCTTATATAAAATATTTTCCCCCTCTAAATCCATAATGGGTTCAATGCTCACCACCTCTTTCCATTTTTCTTAAAAAAGCAGCCATACACTTTAAACTTATTCTCAGATCATTAAAAAGTGAAACTGAATTACGTTTTTCCTCTTTTTCATTGCACATATTTAGTGTCCCAGTATCTCATCACTTTGTAAAACCTTTAGAACTGTGATACACTGGTAACAGTTTAAAGACTTTGTCTTACTGAAAGATATACAGTACTTGATGCAGTCTGTATTGTACCATCACAATGGACTACTGCAAGGGGTATGTGTGGCAGAGGGGGCAGGAGCTGGTGTTTTGAATTTAACATTCTATTTGGGGGAATGCATCTTAGCTCTTTGAAACCTGTCAATTTTGAACTTGCTTTACAATTGCTAGGTTATCAATCAACTTTCTTAGGAAAAAGAGGTAGAAATGGGAAGTCACTTTCTCAATAGTGTATATTTTTCATCAGCTCTTATTAAAATATTGGAGGCTTAAGCTTTAAAAACAGAGGCTGAGCAAGCACAGTAGTTAAACTTTGTGCACAGTGCTATTATCTGTATTGTTGTAAACTCCCGTATTGGAGTTTATAGTTTTTCATTTCATGTTGTGTATTGATGAAACTAGAGTCCTTACCCCCACACTCATTCAAACAGAGAGAAATCCAATTCTTAATTTCAAATTTTTTTTATTTATACTTTTTAAAAATATTTTTGAAGAAGCTCTAAAGAAAGCATAAAATATATAGATGTAAAATGGAACTAGGTAATACCTACTGCTTGTTCTAAGGTCCAACAAATTTGCCCATCCCCAAGAGAACCAAGACAATTTAAACATATATTTTAATTTTTTTACTTTTCCTATGTTTTAGAAGAGCCAATAATTCAATTCAAGACAGAAAAAAACCAAATAATTTTCTCTGTTACTAGTAGCTATAAAGAAAAAATAAATCCAATTTGTCTAAATTTCAAATGGAGACATGAGCCTGTTCTGATACATTAAAAATCCTTGCGACCAGTCCACATTTAGTACACTTCTGAAGATGTTACAGAATTCCTGTGAGTAATGGGAAGGAAAACTGGTAAGAAGGAATTGTTCTGTTCTGTAGTTTTTCGTATTTTTGAGTAGATTTGACAGGTATGTTGAGGGCTCCAGTACTCTTAAAGCTGTAGTTTTATTTAAATAGAACTTACAGGGGAATTTTAGGTTTCTTATGGATCCCTAAATGGGAATGCTGTACTTTTCAGAATGGTCTCGCCTTACTGTAGTAACCTCCAATAGAAATCAGAAAATATCCACTTCCTGTTTTAACCTATAAATTTTGGCTTTTGTTTTGCGAGAGAGTAGTATTGTATAAATGGGACTAATTGTTGTGTTAAAACATATACCTAACACACAACTTTTTTACAGTGTTGGATAGCAAAGCAACAAAATCTGAAGACATTGATGAAGAAGATGATGATGTCCCTGGTAGGTTTACTAGCTCATTCTGTTTCTTCAATTTGAGATTATTAGTTACCATTCTGATTATATTTTTAGATTTGTGCAGCTACATTTCTCTTGCATTTAGAGAGGCAGTTTGGTATAATGGACTGATCATGGAACTGAGATAAGGAACTCCTGAATTGCAGATTTCACACTAACTTACCGTGTGGCCTTGGGCAAATCACTTAACCTATCTGTGTCCTACCATCTGTAAAATAAGGATAAATACTATCGGGGTTTGGGGGGGGTTAACTATTTAATATTAGTACAGTGACTTCAGGATGTAAAATGCCATATGAATTTTGAGTAGTAATCATTGGGTTATCTTTTCAGATCAGAGTGTTTAAATGCATGCTCATTTCTGTAATAGGAGTTACTAAGCTCCACCTACTGCCAGGTTCTGAAAATTCTCTTTAAAAGAAAAAAAATAAAATCTTAAACTGGGAACTCTTAGCCACATGCCTTTGTTTTTAGCATGGTTCTTTTGAGTAGATTGTTGGGAACTATTAATTTGTGTTTTGTAACACAATGATCTTCTCTGTTCATCAGTGTAGTTTATTATCTAAGGCTGAAATTCTATCTCTGGAGTTGACATTCTGTTTGACCTTGATGGTCCATAGGTCTATTCTAAAGTTTCTGCCCAATTTCACATCTAAATCCTAATTTTAAAAGGTGCTAAGTACTCGCCAGACCAACTGAAGTCAGCAAGAGTACCTCTGAAAATGAGATCCAGGCATCTTATGTTGAGCATCCAAAGTTAGTGGACGTTTTAGAAATTTAGATCTTAACCTTTCTGTGCCTCAAGTTCTTCATTTTTGCAAATGATACCCCTTTTGCAAAATCCTTTGAAACCTCTAGGTGAAAAGCACTATGGAATCATTAAGTATAATTAATAACTATTTGGTATCTTAGGTAAAGTTACATAGTTTCTTTAAAAAATATGAAGACAGCGTTATTGGGGAAATGACTCTATTAAATATTTCCATCTCTTTCAGATCTCGTAGAAAACTTTGATGAAGCATCAAAGAACGAAGCGAATTAAATCATTAATAGTTCTGGAAGCTGGCATGGACTAGATTTAAGAAATCAGCTATGTGGTTCCAAAGTTTTACAGAAACAGAGAACATCACCTGTTAATAGTTCAGTAATATAAATATTTTGTATTTTAATTATGCTGTTTGTTCAGCATTTTCTGTCAGTTGATTTTGCATTTTGCACTTACTCCCAGGATCTACTTTTTCGGTCAAAAAATAAGAATTGTCAGTGCAGTTAGAGGGTGTGTGCATGTGCATATGTGTATGGTGTGGGTGTACATATAGTGGAGAACAAATTGGAGAACAGTTCTATTTAACCTTCCCTTTGCCCTCAGAAGTAGAAGTAAAACAAATCTTTACAGTTGTTACTTTTTATTCCCACCAGATAGTGCACAGAAAGTGGTGAAAAGTGAAAGTCTTACTTGTCCACATTTCATTAATTCAAGGCATTCTGCCATTAAGACTTGGGTTAACTATTGTACTTGCAAATACGTATCTCTTCCATGTTGAAAATGTTCACATGCTATTTGCTATCAACCTCATGTTGGTTCCAAATGATACCAAAGACAGGATATTTACAGCCTGTTTGGTGTGGTAACATTTTTAAAAATCAGACCTAGAAGGTTTGCTTATTTTTCTTTTTAAAATTCCTTTCTCTCTCGCTGTCTCCCTCTACTCCTCCTTTAACTTTAGCCAATTCTATCAGCCTTCATTTCAAGTCCCTTATTATAGAACTGATGTTTGTTTAACCCATTCCACATAGACTAAGCAGTATGTTCTCCTCTTGATTATGTGGGTGTACTTCCCAGGAATATTACTTGCTAATTTTAAGAGAAGATTAGTTCTCTCTACCATCCAGAAGAGCTAGGTCGAGTCAGTTCTTGAACTTGGACATCCAGTTGGTAACAATTCAGTGCATTAGTTTTGCACAGTAACATACTGTTGCTTAAAGAACTTTGTTTGGGCTGTTCCAGTGCCATAACTGTAGCTACTAGGAGCTGATAAGGCACTGTCATTCTCCAGGGCAATAGAAATGAAGAGTGTCTTGCGAATGATATTTAATGTGAGAGAAAGAGGTCATTGATCATATTGCTGTAGCCTCCTGCTAGGCAGTTTGTGCCATGGCTCAAGGGATTTTTTTGGCCTATCTAACTTTGCCTATTACCTACCTCTAGGTTTGGTGTCATGGCTATAGCAGCTTATTAAAAACCACAAACCTTCCGTAGGCATGCAGAGGACTTTGGAAGTATCACTGGTATATTGCAGTATTTTCTGAACCTTCCTTCAAAATGCTCAATGTGAATCCCTTTGTCAGAGGCTCTTTAAAGGTGCTTGATGTAACTTGCATTACAACATAGTTGGCATCACTGTTAACCTGTGTCAAGGGCAGCTGTGGCTTAGGAAAGCCATTTTTCTCTACATTTATCCTCTAAACTATAGCTTAATTCTGAGACATATCAGCTTTCTACGTAGGTTCGTACACTAGATAGCCTTGTATTTTACAGTTATCAGTACATGAGAGTTCTAGCGACATCAACGTAAACTGCAAAAGCAGAGCTCTTGTGGTTTGTCATCTGGACTCAATTTATTTTATAGACTTGTTCAGTTTTCCTGTTATATTTTATATAATACATGGATCTTGCTACAAAATAAAACAACAATACAAAAGAGGAAATGTTCCCTCTTGTGTGTCATTTCCTTCTCCCAGTAGCACCTGTTGAGGAACATGTTGATGCAGCTGCTACTTTAAATAGCATTACATTCATTGTCATGTTGCATTTGATAACTAACAGGAAAGCTTATTGGATTGGGATAGATCCTGCAATACGTTGAGAAAGCCCTTAGGCTTCTCACCTTCTCCACCGCTTTTCCCATTCGTACTAGATGGGACTCCCTTCACTCTCCTGGCTACTCCAACCTTCTGCAGATTGTTGCTCTTGGTTAATGAAAATCTCTTATTCTTTCACACACGTACAAGCTGAGCAAACTGCCCTTCCAATGCCTCTTCTGGCCCAGTGAGCAGAGAAAGGAGACTAGGAAACAACCTTTCAGCTTTGCAGAGCACTTCCACTAGTTAAGTGATATGAATGAAGAACATTTAAAAGTTGCAACTGCACTGACTTTACAGATATCCAGCATATTTTTTCACTACCAATCATTTAGTTACTGAAAATCCACATATTGTAGTATAAAGAATTGATTTCTGGAATAGCAAGTGTGGTTAAAAAAATAGTTGGAAGAGTAAAAACAGTAAGAATCTGGGGTAAAAATGATTCGGTAAGTTTGTAATCAGACTTACTGTTTCATGCGCAAAAGAGAATCTTTTTAATTTTTGCTATTTGGTCATTGTAATCCTCATTGCTCACAATGTTTGGAAACCAACAAACTATATGGGCTATGTAAACATTATTTTTCCTTTTTTTTACTGTATCCGAAAACTGTTGACCACTTTTGATTTGCTGCTGAAATGCTAGAGCTTATAGAAATCCATTAAACTGATTTTAATTGAAAGTAACCCACCAAGGCTCTTGCGAAAATAGCTAGTGTTCCTTTCTGTATAGCTAGGAAATGCATGGAATAACCTTTGTGCACACCGACAGGGGTATAGAAAATTGAGCGTGTGTAGTATAAAGGCGCCTAATTTTGAGATGTATGAATACTACATTAAAGGTGCCAGGTGTGTGGTTTTCTTTACACTGTGGGATCCAGTGTATCCACTTGGAGCCCTGAGGATTTCCTATTTACAACTCATTTCAGTGGTCCATTCTGAAGGATAACTACACAGGTCTATTTAAGAACGCTGTCATTACTTCCCTTGACCAGGACATTATTGTTGAATTACCTGACGCCCCTTTTCTTTTCTTTGTTTTGGCAGACTACAGCACCTGGTAATCTAGATTGCACAAGTCAGTATGTTAACTTAGTTCTCTGCTGGGAATGAGTTACATGGTTGTGGTGTCCAACTCTTGAGAAAACTCCTGTGCTCATGAATCTTCTGTTTCTGGATGAGAGTTTTGTTGTTGCAGTGAACATAGCTGTAAAAGGTCATGGATGGGGAGGGAAAGTTGACCTTGAATTGGACTCTGTATTCATGGGATGCTAGGGCAGAGTTTGAAGCATTGGGTTGTGTGCTCGCAGTGACCTGAGATGCTCTGTAGATGAGCCGTTATGGTTTATACCAGATGAAGCTGTATCAGGGATGTGGCTTTACTCTTAGATATAAAGTGAAATAATCAAGCTGGGGATTGTAAATTGGTGTTTCAGTGTAGCTAAGTCTGCCCAATAAGGTATGCAATCTTCTGGCCCACCAAAGATGGAAGTGGCCAATTTTTCATCGCTGTGGCTGTTGGGTTGTCAAGTAGCAGTGAAGCATATAAATGGATCTGAAGGCTAGAAACTGATGTAACAATCTGTGGGCAGATGCCCTTAATTTTGGGGGCTGTTAAAGAGGAGGCAGCTACTTGACATCACTCTCCACTTCCCTCCAGCATCATTTCCATTTTGCCTCGGTTCATCTTTATCCCACTGATCTCAGCTAGTCTTTAAGAAAACTGGAAGGTTGTGTTATTTACTTTTTGACCTTTCCTAACACAAATGTTTGTCTACAAGGAAGACAGAGATGCTTACTTCACTATACTGTGTCTTGAAATAAATCTTCAAGTCATAAAATTACCAAGTTCAGTGAATATATTTCTGTAACAAAATATACAACAGAAGAAAGTTGGCCTCAAATTTTCTTTAAAAAACAATTGTAAATGTAGTTTGTGCTGAAGGAGCTCTTGTTAGAACAAGTAATTTGGCTCTTGCCACACGTACTTTCCATTTGTAATAATAATTGTTCATTTTAATTAGCATAAAATACCATTTAGCTTTTCACAGGTTCTTTTTAGATATTGGAAACCTGTCAGTACATGGCCGAAGCCTGGGAAGCTAATGATCCAACCAGTAGACCAAATTCGGTAGCGAATCCTGGTCACATCACATGCTACCTGCGGCACATTGCGTGTAAGCATTAAAAAAAAAAAAAAATCCCCACGCATCTGCACATGAGGCATAGCATTTCACAGTATAAGCCATTTAATTGAGGGCACAGTTATCAGCCATATAACAGATTTCATTGCTGTCAAAAATGTTACAAAAGGGTTGTTCAACTATTTTTTAACCAAAAAACACACCTTTATGCTGTTGACCTTTGATCCCCACAACCTTTAAAGGATTATATAGTTAATGTTATGTTATGCTGTCCAAAATATTCCTCTTTTTTGAAATTAGACTTAATCTAATCATCTTAATTTTATTTTACTTTTAAACCATAAAAATTGAAATTCGGCTGACATTAAGATTCTGATTTTTAAAGCTACAAAAACCAAAGAAATTCTGGTTTAAGGCTGAATCTGAATATATAGGGGCTTAATTGTACTGTATAGGTAGGCAAAGTGTTCTTTCCAAAGTCTTGTCTCCTGCCTCGAGATTACCTTCAGGACACTTGAATGAGAAGAAAAGGGCATTCATATAAAATGAAGAATTGGAGATGACAATCATCTTTGAAATAATCACTGGAGAACTGAATATTAAAATCAAGATGAACATGAAGAAGACCAAAATCATGTCAGTTTGAATGTGAAAAAAACAAAAGATCGAGAAATTATTAAAGCAAGAATATTAGGTGAAGAGGTGAATCAAAGCTTGGTGACTCATTTCAAGGAACTTATGCATCATTAGGAGGTGCAAGCATGTTCTCTGTTTTAAAAAGATCATATAGTACTCGCTCAAAGAAGATTAAAGACTGAAACGATACCAAGAAGGCGAAACAGAAATGTAGGCTGGAAATAGTTGTGCTTTCTGTTAAATTAGATAGGAGGATGATCAAAACTAAACCAAGCAAAGCATTTTGATGACTGAAAGATAAATACTTAGCACTTGTATAGTGGTATGCAACCCCTATGCTCGCGCCAACTCGGACAGAGTAGATTAATATTTTTCTCCATTTCCAGAGGAGGGCAGAAATGGTTTCAGAGAGGTTGACTTTCTTAAGGCAAGATAGCACATCAGTGACCTAAAATAGGAGTTGCCAGGCCATGCAAAAATAAATAAATAAATCACTACATATGTGATGGCATGTAAAGCAAGACACATAAAGGCCAAGGAACAGTCAGCAATGAGAAGAGGTGAATTGGACGTTCTTGTTTTGTGATGGCAACAATAAGGCTTTTTATCATGTTTAGAATGAGGGAGTGAAAAAGATATAAGTACCAACACTCTTAGCTGTACATTCAATTGATATAAAATAAGGTAATCTTAAATATACAGTAATCACTGAAATTAATGATTCAAGGGAAGAGAAGTTCTAAACTGGATTCTTGTATTTTAGGATTTCATGTGCATAAAGGTAAATGATAAATATTAAAAAAAAAAAATTACTAACTATCTTAAAACCCCAAAAGACCTATTTTAGGTTTATACTCTGCTTTGTTGGCTATTGAGTGCTCTGGGAGCATCCTGACGATTGGACAAATAAAACATTAGAATTTCATCTGATTTACTACTGAAAACTTTTTGAGATATATTACTAGTTTGCTACCCCTGAATTTGTATGCAATGGAAAGGAGTGCACACAGTCAGCAATACGTGCTATGGAATTTATTGGATTTTCATAGCTTATCTACTCCATATTCAGCCTATTTTGTACAGAATGAGTGAGAGCTTCTGTCACAGGCTTATTTAATTATCAATATCCTGAAATTTTTCCCATGGCATATAATATCAATCTTGATTTTGGTTTTTAATCCTAAGGATGCTGACAGTTACATGCTCCTCATTGTTTCGTACAAAAAGGTTATTGCACCTGTCCATTTCATGCTATTTAATACCATAGATAATTGAGAGACCTCTGGTTCCAGACTGGTGAGTAACCCGTATAGCAATTGCAATAATGTGTGCTTTAGGAATGAACTTTTTAACTGGCTTATTGCATATCTTATCAGCTGTAGTACTCTATGGTAAATAAAACTACGCATTAGTGAGGTTTCAAAATCCTGACAATCAAGAAACAGAAAAACTCCAATCATATGTGTGGTAATAGAATAGGCGATGTTTGCTTGGGGTTAGAGCATGAGACTAGGACTTGGGAGACCTGGATTTTGTTTCTAACTTTGCCACTTGCTTTTTGTACATCTTTGACCAATTTACTTAACCTCTTAATCTCTCATTGTTAGTTTCTAGAGCTGTAAAATGGGGATAATGTACATTTTCATAAATTACTTTTGAAATCATCAGAGACATAAGCGGTAAGTATTGGTACTGTTATTTTATTACCAAATATCTTTGAGCAATTAAGGAAATTTTGAAACCTCACAATGTAGTCTGTGCTTTTGAAAAAAGAAAGTGGAATTCTGTCTGATAAATATTGTCAGCTAAATAAAGATTATCTTTTGGACAAAGTCTACATGATCACTAATGACGACTGACATTATATATGTTGGGCAAACTGAATGCATAATACACCTGATTTCAAAGAAATACAGAATGCATATACTGCTGTAACTAAAAATATAAAATATTTTAAATGCAATGAAAGATTGTAGTTGTATTTTGATGTTGTCACAATTGATTTTTAATTTTTCAATCTAAAGGTTATTTCTTAGTTTTGTCTCCTAAGGGTTCCTTCTTCATTGGACCTACCTATTAGTAATAGTCACTAGTTTTCCTGAAGGTTTGGTTTGTAAATCAGAACATAGAGCTTAGAATGACATTTACTGGCATTTTATAAAAACTTTTTTTTTTAATTCCTTGCTTTTGACATCTTTTGTAAGTCTCTGCCATGCATCTTGAGAGGAATGTGGTCATCCCAAACTCATGATGACAAACTTTATTGCATTAGCTACATCAAATGCAACATCATCTATATATGTCACTTAAAAATATGACTCTACAATTGAAGGACTGTTCCACATGGTTTTCATCTTCTTTTGTAAGGTGCGGCAGTAACATTAACTAGTTTAAAAGCATGCATTGGAAGCAATCAGAGGTCCATACAACATTTTAAGTCCCCCGTCAGCACAGCATATTCCTGGGCTCAGTAATGTATCTGATATTAAAGAGATACTACACTATATAGGAGATTTAAGTGTGACACAGATCTGGGGGAGGGATAGCTCAGTGGTTTGAGCATTGGCCTGCTAAACCCAGGGTTGTGAGTTTAATCCTTGAGGGGGTTATTTAGGGATCTGGGGCAAAAATCTGTGTGGGGATTGGTCCTGCTTTAAGCAGGGGGTTGGACTAGATGACCTCTTGAGGTCCCTGATATTCTATGATGTATTAAAATTAGAAAATAGACCTGAGCCAAATCCATATGCTGTTTGTAACAATGGACTAAATTCATTCCTGATATGTCACCAGTGCAGGAAGTCTGTTACACTAGAGCTGAATCACTGTAAGACCAATCTTCTAATTGGAGGAGGGTGGCTCTTGGTTCCTTTAGTCGTTGGGGAGCTCTGTCATCTTTGAAGGGATAAGCATAGGTGAAGCTGAAGTTCTCTCTTACTGAAACTGGCTGGCTTCAGGCTGACTCCCTTGTTATCATTTGAAGATAGTGCTCTTGTTTTGTCTTAAACAAGTAATCAGAAAGGTGGCTCTGAGGAACAAGATTATACTAATTAAACAATCCTGCCTAACTAAATTCAAGGATGCAGGGCAGAAGCACATCACAACAATAGCCAGAACTAGTGATGACAACTGCCAGAAATAATTGCTGAAACAGAAAAGCTCTTAAGTATGTGCAACTTACCCTTTTAAGTAATGTATTTTTCTCCTCAAGCACCAGTTTGCAGAGACTGAAATGTCTTGTGGATTTATAAAGAAACACCGGGGCAGTACTGCCTATCAACAGTTGGGTAGCCAAGGAGAGCAGTTGAAGGCAAATTCTTAAACAGGTCTTGCTGGTAGATCTGTGAGGGAATGTGGGCTACTGGTTAGAGCAGAGTACTGGGACACTGGGTTCTGTTTCTGACTGTGGCATCGATTCACTGTGTAAATTTGAGGGAAGTCTTGTAACCTCCAGTGTCTTGGTTTTCCTTTTGTTTGTACAACTGGAGTTCCTACCTATCTTTCTCACTTGGGTGTACTGCAGGGCTCAGTTAATATATAAATCACTATGAGATTTTTTTGGGTGAAAGGTACTATATAGGAAGTGCAAATGTTATACAAGCTGTTTCAGTTTCACATGACAGTTAAACACAATTGTTTCAGAAACCAACCTCTTCTCAGTATTTATGCTAGAAGTGTATCTGTTTACAGCTTGTTACATTGAACCCTCTCTCTACTACACATGATTCTGTCTTGGTACATGATTATCTGTTAGCCTCTCGCACGTGATAGAGGTACATGTCCCTCTGAACCTTTTTTAAAGAGAATTCACTTATTATCCTAAAAATAATTATATCCTGGGAGTAACAGGAAAGTAACAAGACTAATTCAACTAATCAAGATCTATTCTAAGGCTTCCCAAACTTTGTGTCCCAACTTTGTCACATGGCTGCTCTTTCTTGCAACATCCTTGTGGATACTAGAGCAACTGCTTACATGGAAAAGTGATATTAGAAAGTAATGTATTTCTAGTTTCTTTTTAATGCAATTTAGCATCTGGAGAAAAAGGAAGAGCCAGTGCCATGTGACCAGCTCTCCAGGGACCACCAGTGAGTGCTGCACAGGCTACAGTCTGAGAACATCTGATCTATTCTAAAGACCACATGTTAAGCTCAGGGCCGGCTCTACCATTTTTGCCACCCCAAGCAACAACAACAACAAAAACCACTCAGACTGCCAAAGCAAAAAAAAAAAAAAAAAGGCCACCTGGACTGTGCCGCCCCAAGAATAGACTGAATGCCGCCCCTTAGCATGTCCCGCTGGTGCCTGGAGCCGGCCCTGGTTAAGCTGGAAATGTCAAAATGTTGATACCCATAGGTAAGTGCAGGTTTGAGGCTTCCGGGATTGGCAATGAAATACCAAGTCTTTTCAGTACAAATCTGACTAGGACACTGCTTAAAGATTCCACAACTCGTTCTTCATGAGTGGAGAAGTGCATCCCATGCAGAGCACATAGCAGAATTAGGACCGTGTTTTTAGTCTCTATTATCATGTAATATTTGGCTGGTTACTGATATGAAATGAATTGGTGATTTCCATTCAGTAGGGAAGTGTTTGCGTTGCAATCAATGTCCCTTTTGGCAGCTTGAGGAGAGAGACCAATGAACAAATGGAACTTGGAACCTGAATCTTATCCCTGCTGGTGCTCCCTACACATTTTGGGCATACTGGCTTGGCAGGACAGCACATGGAAGCCTGCGCTGCTGCCTACACTGTGCCTAGTCTATGCAGAAGGAAAGCACTTGCAGCTCTAGTGCTATCAATCTGGCACCTTTCACAAGCATTACATTCATTGAATACGAAGACGGGGGAAAAAACATTAGAAACATAAAAGGTCAAATACATTAACCTGCATTTTTAATCACTGTAGTTTCTTTGAACATTTAACAGGTGTTGTTTTTAAACAGCTATTTAAACCTGAGAGAAAGGTGATAAGATGTGAAGTAAAGGCGAGTTTGTGATTTGAAGGAATTGCCCTGCTACATGCACATGGGAAAAAAATGCATGTGATATATAATCCCTACTTCTGCATCCTTCTGATCCAACTTTTACACCACTTTGGAAACGCACAGCACCCAGTGGTAGGTTTGCTTTTGAGGTGCACATCATGCAAGCCAAAGATTCAGTATGAAAAAAGTGTGTGAGAAGCTATTAAAGTTTTGGAATTGTCTCTAAATTGATATATGAGCAGCACAATCCTAGAATTTACTCCATAGTGAAATTTTCGAAATATTTTTTTTAAAAGGCCCTACTTCAAATTAGTTTAAAATGGTGTTTAATTTTAAAATACCCTTACATTGTGTACAGCTCTCTTTTCACCTCTGAAAAACAATGGAAAAAACAAAGTGTATTTTCTGTTCAGTTTTAACAGCTTATTGGTACATTGTTACTAACTATTCTACTCTGCTTTGTCTGAGAGAGAGTTATAATTACCAGTGCAAAAGAAAAGCACCAGTAAAGAAACTTTTCTGCAGAAGTTCTTTCTAGAGAGAACAATTAGGGTTTTAAACAATATTTTTTTCTGAATAAGGATTCTGCTCCTTTGTGTACCTTATACAACCTGCTTCCTAAAAGATGGATCCATAGGCTTGCAGATTTCCACTTACTGGTTATTTAGGTGTTTTGTTTAAACTTGAATTCTGTGATGAGAATTTCAGCCCATTGAAAAATGTAATATTGACTCTTCTGAAATTACTAGAGCTGAGCAAATAACTTACAGCAAATGTTATGTTCAAATTTCCATGCTTTTTTGTTTGCAAACTTTTTCAATCAGTCTGATTTTTTAGTCATTTGAAATGATATATCATCTGTGGATACAAAAATTCCTTAATCTCCGTTTTTACTTCTGCCTTTTATCAGTTGTAGGGAACAATCCTGCATTGGCAGGATGTAATTATCTGCCTTTTCCATCTCTGAGTTCTTACAGTTTATCTAATTACTTTAAAATAATTTCACAATTCAGCTGTTCCTCCCAATGTTTTGAAATAGGCTAAATTTTCCAAAACATGTTTGTTTTCCTTATATAAGGAACATCAAGATTCTAATGGATAGATTCTAGCCATAACATTTCAAGTCCCACCTATCTCCACATAAAAATTAAGACTATGTTCAGAAAATAAATAAATGAATATACCCATTTTACCTGAACTTCAGGTAGCCTGTATTTTGCAGCTAGGGTAGATAAATTATAGAGGTGTTGCATAAAATTAAGCACAGTGGTGCCTATAACAGGAAAGTGAATTTTCTACATGGAATAGTTTGATCCTTGAAGCAGAGGCCATTCAATGTAGATGCACCATAAACACCCTGGCTGCTGTCATTTTTCCACTATGAAAGCAGGCCCTTTCCATAGCTTTATCTGCATAAGCACTTTACAAATTTTGCATTAAAATGTTTGACATAAATTAGAGCTAAACATCTTTTATTGTTTCCTTAATGGTTCAGAGTACCACAGCCAAGCATGTATCCTTGCTCCTGTGTCATGACTGCTTATCTCATCCTGCTTGCCTTCACTGTAAACAATGTTACTCACTGACCAAGAGACAGAATAGTTGATTCTGGATTGAGTGATGATATGGGATGCATTCATTATTTCAAACTCTTCGAGTCATTAGACTTACTATGACTTCCAATGGCCAGTTTTTGTCTGGCAAAGCCAAGTGTTCCTTCAGTAATCAATTTGGACTATTATCAATTCAATGCCAGGCTTTTCTTGCCTTGAATAATCAAGATGATTAGTAGAGAGAGGTGAATAATCAAAACATATCCATGGACTCTGTTAGAATTTGAAAATGAACTTGCTTTGATTCTGTTTCTGACCTGTGTTTTGCTTACTGCAATAATTTTAGAAGTTGAAGTTTTATTGGTAAAAAGGTTAACAGACACCACATTTCAAACTTACCCATTGGAGTGTTTGCAACAATTAAAGTGGAATAAACTTTTTTTAAATGTCTGAATGATAAATCTGAGCAAATTGTGATCTGCTGAGGCTGACATAGGGTTAGTGTTGCTTGGTGGATGTTGAGGCGATGGCTGGTGAGACTTCCCAAGTTTTATTTCTCATGAGCCCCTACAAAACCTACAGTATGCCCCTGTGATTTAGCAATGAGTAAATAAGCCTGTTTCTTATAGAAGTAATTACATTTACCTAAGAAATATCCTTTTGTTTATTAATCTAGTGCCTCTCTGTTCTGTTTTGCAAAGTCAAAACATCACCCCACAGCGGAAAAAAAAAGATTTTTGCAGTGCTACCAAGTTTGTATGTGTAATAGTGACTCTGACCTATGTACATATACTTGTGCCCACGTGCACATGCTTTATAGTGAGTAGGGTTTGTCTACTTCATGCATCAAAACAAAACTGAAGTCCTTTGAGCTGGCAGTTATGACTTCTGAAGACTGTGTTCACTACCCCTATTGACTGTTTAATAAATGATAGTCTGTGCCTGCATATCTGTCTGGCTTTCTTGCATTCATATTTCATAGTGGAAGGGAGATAAGGACTGGGGGCGGAAATCACTGCATAAATACAGTTGCCTTGGCTGGGTTAATTAGAGTGCCTCTGTACTAAGTCAGTTTTTACTTTTGACCTTGCTGTGGCTTAGCATGTCCACACAAACCTTTACTGTTTTGTGGCTGCATCAGTGCAGTCTGGGGCTCCTGAGTCACCTAGTTTATAGTGCTGAACACTACTCCTGGAGTCCAGGAATTAGAGGTACATTGAAGTGCAGGAAGAAGTTGGAAACAGTGGCTGAACGAAGGCAACTGCAATTTTGTGGCTTGTATGCTATACTAGGGAGAAATTGCTGTAGACTAACCTAGTTCAGCCAGGCCTGAGCTCAAGATCTGTTCCAAGAATTGCTATTAATGCCTGTAAAACCCCTAGGATGACTGTCATGTGAGGATACAAGACATTGACAGCTGCTGCAACCTCAAGGGTGATTTAATCAAGTTTGTTTCAATACTTTTTCAGCTACTGTAGACAAGGCTAAAGGCTTTCTCCTCAGAGAAATGTCATATTACCACCCAAAGGGAGAGGCTAACTTGATCCATCCAACTCAAGCTCCCAGAAAAATGGGAATATGTGAAATCCATTAACAGTCCCCATTTAGGAAGTTCAGCTGAAGGTGTTTCTGATCTGTGGTATCTGAGACCCTACCAATCACTGACCACCTGCTTCCCTTTCATCACTGATAATTCAGATTTGCTATTCTCAATATCCTCTTATTAATTGTAAACGCTTGCTCTCAACCCTATTATTAAGAGCACCTTGGATATCTTCTCTTAGTCATACTATACACTCTATTATCTTCCTAATTCCTGCAGCCACTCCCCTGAACACATCATGTATCATCGCTCTGGTTGTGCTGGTCTTGGAGGTGGCATTACCAATTGCCTTCAGTTCCACATTTAATTTTAATTCCTATTCCATTTCCTCTTCTGTTGCATGGACCTCAAGTATCAAACCATCTTCTATACCCTCTACGATAGCCAGAACTGCCTTCCTGCTGGATTTTCTGGATCATTTTATCATTATCCTTTTCCTCCTCAAGGCTGCTCAATGCCAAGGTAAAAACTTACATGTTATCATCAATGAAACAAACTCTAAAGTTCTTACTCATTTTTAATGCAGTCTTTATTCAGGTAAAATGGAGCAAGGCCTCCAGGATTCTGTCCATTATGATTAATTAGCATCATCAGTGTAATTAGCCCTTTGCAAACTAAAAGGGAGCCATTCCTTTGTCATCAGTTTCCCACTTCTTACAATTTTCTCCTTTCTGGATAGTTTTGGAAAGATCCAGAGAACAAGACCTTGTTATTGAGGAATGGGTTGAGATTGGTTGTGCAGTCTTCATTTGAGTTTCAAGAGGGTAACTTGATAGCATATTGGGGCATTTGTTTTGTGAGTTTCTCTCAAGGGCTGGTTCAAACAAGTGGTTTCCTTGTCTTCTCCTCCTCATCCTCCCTCACCCGAGTAATTATTCATCCACCCTCTCTTACAATTTTATTTGTATATATTTTTTAAATTTCTTTAAAAAAATACATTGTTTCTATCAGTGAGACCAGGTTGATTGGGACAAGGCATGAGGGTGCATGGGGCAGACTGTGGGGGCAGAGGAAGGACAGTGACTTGGAAGGTGGGGGAAGAGGGGTGCACAGATAAGAAAGAAACATCAGGCACCATGAAGTTCCCCTACATGGGCTGTATGAGAAGCAGAGATAGTAGCAATGGGTGGGAGTGGAGAGGAAGGGGGTCTGGGAATAGCTCTGAGGTGATGGCACCATAAAGTGGCTGAGGTGAGTGGAACAGTAACAGTTGGGATGACTAGAAGATGCCTCTATTTGTGACAGGAGATAAGGGAACTGGGGAATCAGGAAGGAAAGGAGACTGCCCCATTCTCCTCCTTCCGCCCATCCAGTATCCCTTTCTCCACTGCTGCCTTCTCTGATATCTGCCTCATGTCTCATTGAACAATGGGAGGTTGTCTTAGGACTAAGCATATCTAAAGCCTTGCTTCAGGCTCATGAGGTACCGCATGGGCTCAGCTCAGCCATTCCACACTCATTATGTGATGTATATTAGAGGAGCGAAGAACAAGGATGGGCACAACTCTGACTCTCTCTCCTGACCGGTGGAGGCCCTTTCCTAACAAAGTGACCTGTGACCACATGTTCGGTAACCACTCCGAACCATCTCTATTTTCTCCCATCCTGATTTCTAGTCATAAATTATGTAATTAAACTGCCAGTTGGTTAAGCTGACCTCAGCATCCCTCCACATTAGCAGGTCTATCTAAGGCACTCTTCAGAGTCTTTATGCATATTACTCTGGTGTTAGATGGATGGCTTGTTTTTGAACCTGACAACCTTACCTCTATGGATCTCCATACTGGCCTGGGGAAAGGGCTTCAGAACAGAACAGCAGCCTCATGAACCGGAGTACAGAATACCAACATGAGGCTTTTGCCCTTTCTGATTATCTGTTTTAAGTAGACGCTGAGGTAAAAATCACCTCAGGCCCCAAAAATGTTTTTGTCGAATAAATAATGTGTGTCACAGAGATCAATATAAATGAATATCTGCCTCCCTGGCAAGTTTATGATATAGGGTGTTTCATGTCAACACTACTGACTGCTTTACTTTTCAGAGTATTAAAATGTGTGTTCTGTTTGCAGCTTGACAAATGATAATAAGAAAGCAGCTTCACTGTCATCCATAAACAATACAGACTGTAGGCAAACTAGAGTTTTAATCTTATGATAACTAGCTGAAGGCCAGTCATAAGGCAGGATGTAATCAAGTCATGTGCTAGTTGTGGCATTTCAAGCACTATTTCTACATTTCAGTCATAACTTGTCCAGTGAATGCATGTTGTTGTACATATGCTTCACTTCCTTTCCCCTCCCTTCCCACTACCTTTTTAAGAGTTATTTTCAGTTCATAGTAATTATAAGAAAATAAAAACCCACCTGTTCCTGACAGAAGTGGAAATGGAATCAACAAAAATTTCCCCTTGCTAAACACATCTCCATGGATTTGTGAAGGCAACTTGTGTTATGGTAAATTGTGTGGTATGAACAAGCCGTTTTTTCTCTAAGAGATGGCCAAGGCCTGTTGCTCATCTATTTAGTGACCCACGTGGCCTGGTGGATAGTACAGTTGGCTTTCTGATCAATTGTTTGAAAACACAAAGCCATTTTTGATGCCTGCAGAACAAATGTCAGATTTGTTTCTGGAGCGACTTCAGTGGAATTACTCTTTGGATTTGGCCCCATGTATATTTTACTAGTGAAGGACATGCTGATATCAGTTCAGTGACAGGGACATTGGCAACTCAGTCATCGTTTCACCCCATACATAACCATCTTTGAAATGTAGTGTTGAAGTGGACCTCAAGAAGTTATCAACTCCAGCCTCTTGGGCTGAGGCAGGACCCAGTAATCCTAAACCATCCCTGAGAAATTTGTCCAACCTGTTCTTAAAAACGTCCAATGATGAGGATTCCACAGCCTCCATTGGAAGCCTGTTCCAGAGCTTAACTACCCTGAGAGTTGGAAAGATTTTCTTAATAGCTAACTTAAATCTCCCTTGCTGCAGATTAGGCCCATTACTACTTGTCCTACCTTCAGTGGGCATGGAGAACATCTGATCACCATCCTCCTTATAACGGCCCTTTACATATTTGAAGACTATCTGGTCCCCTCAAGTCTTTTTTCCCCCTCAGAATTAAACATGCCCAGTTTATTTAACCTTTCCTCATAGGTCAGGTTTTCCTAGACCTTTTATCTTTTTGTTGCTCTCCTCTGAACCTTTTCCAATGTATCCACATCTTTCCTAAAATGTGATGCACAGAATTGGATGTAGTCCTCCATGGCTGAGTAGAGCAGGACAATTAACTCCCGTGCCTTATATGTGACACTCCAGTTAATGCTCCGCAGAATATTAGTCTTTTTCACAATTGTATCACACTGTTGTCTCATGTTCAATTTGTGATCCACTATACCACCCCTACCCCCCACCAGTTCTTCAAGTGATGGTCCCTATATGTATTCCAAACATGGGTGTGCATATATACCATGCCCTGGAGCCAGAAGATTTCTGTAGCAGTGTCTGTTCATAGAATATCAGGGTTTGAAGGGACCTCAGGAGGTCATCTAGTCCAACCCCCTGCTCAAAGCAGGGCCATCCCCAACTAAATCATCCCAGCCAGGGCTTTGTCAAGCCAGGCCTTAAAAACCTCTAAGGAAGGAGATTCCACCACCTCCCTAGGTAACCCATTCCAGTGCTTCACCACCCTCCTAGTGAAAAAGTTTTTCCTAATAGCCAATCTAAACCTCCCCCACTGCAACCTGAGACCATTACTCCTTGTTCTGTCATCTGCCACCACTGAGAACAGTCTAGATCAGAGGTGGACAAACTGCTGCCCTTGGGCCACATCTGGTCTGTGGACTGTCCTGCCTGGCCCATAAGCTCTTGGCTTAGGAGGCTACCCCCGGCCCCTCCCCTGCTGTTCCCCCTCCCCTGCAGCCTCAGCTCACTCACTACGCTGCCGGCACAATGCTCTGGGCAGCGGGCCTGTGAGCTCCTGGGGCAGTGCAGCTGCAGAGCCGGGCTTGCCCCAGTGATCTGTGCTGCATGGTGGCGGCAGCAACAGCATGGCTGGCTCCAGCCAGGCGGTGTGGCTGTAGCACTGCCAGCCACCGATGATCCAAGCAACATGGTAAGGGGGGCAAGGTGGGTTGGATAGAAGGCAGGGGAGGGCAGAGTGGTGGTCAGAGGGTGGGGGTGTGGATAAGGGTCAGGGCAGTCGAGGGGAATAGGGGATTAAATGGGGGCAGGGGTCCTGGGTGGGGCCATCAGGAATGAGAGGAGGGGTTGGATGGGATGGCAGGGATCCAGGGGTGGTCAGGGGACAGGGAGTGGGGAGGTGTGGATGGGGCAGGGGTCCCAGAGGGGCTATCAGGGAATGGCAGGGTTGGACTGGACAGGAGTCTCGGGGAGGCAGATAGGAGGTGGGGGCCAGGCCACGACCCCCTCCCCTAACCAGCCCTCCATACAATTTATGAAACCCGATGCGGCCCTCAGGCCAAAAAGTTTACCCGCACCTGGTCTAGATCCATACTCTTTCAGGTAGTTGAAAGCAACTATCAAATTCCCCCTCATTCTTCTCTTCTGCAGACTAAATAATCCCAGTTCCCTCAGCTTCTCCTCATAAGCCCTGTGCTCCAGCCCCTTAATCATTTTTGTTGCCCTCCGCTGAACTCTTTCTAATTTTTCCACATCCTTCTTATAATGTGGGGCCCAAAACTGAACACAGTACTCCAGATGAGGCCTCACCAATGTCAAATAGAGGGGAATGATCACATCCCTCAATCTGCTGGCAATGCTCCTACTTATATAGCCCAAAATGTTGTTAGCCTTCTTGGCAACAAGGGCATACTGTTAACTTATATCCAGCTTCTTGTCCACTGTAACCCTTAAGTCCTTTTCTGAAGAACTGCTACCTAGCCACTCGATCCCTAGTCTGTAGCAATTCATGGGATTCTTCCAGCCTAAGTGCAGGACTCTGCACTTGTCCTTGTTGAACCTCATCAGATTTCTATTACCCCAATACTCTTAATTTGTCTAGGTTCCTCTGTATCCTATCCCTACCCTCCAGCGTATTTACCACTCCTCCCAGTTTAGTGTCATCTGCAAACTTGCTGAGGGTGCAATCCACGCCATCCTCCAGATCATTAATGAAGATATTGAACAAAACCGACCTTTGGGGCACTCCACTTGATACCATCTGCCAACTAGACATGGAGCCATTGATCACTACCCGTTGAGCCCAATGATCTAGTCTGCTTTCTGTCCAGCTTATAGTCCGTTCATCCAGCCTATACTTCTTTAACTAGCTGGCAAGAATACTGTGGGAAACCGAATCAAAAGCTTTGCTAAAGTCAAGAAATAACACATCCACTGCTTTCTCCTCCTCCACAGAGCCAGTTATCTCATCATAGAAAGCAATTAGGTTAGTCAGGCATGACTTGCCCTTGGTAAATCCATGCTGACTGTTTCTGATCACCATCTTCTCCTCTAAGTGCTAAAGAATTGATTCCTTGAGAACCTGCTCCATTATTTTTCCAGGGTCTGAGGTGAGGCTGACTGGCTTCCCTGGATCCTCCTTTTTCCCTTTTTAAAAGATGGGCACTAAACTCGCCTTTTTCCAGTCATCCAGGACCTCCCCTGACCACTATGAATTTTCAAAGATAATGGCCAATGGCTCTGCAATCACATTCGCCAACTCCTTTAGCACCCTCGGATGCAGTGCATCCAGCCCCATGGACTTGTGCCTCCGTAAGTTTTTCATGGAGGAGGCTCTCAGGCCACGTGCACAGTCTGACCCTGGACTGTCAGACCTGGTGGTGCACTGCCCTTCACTGGCAGTAAGTATCCTGTCTAGCACATCTCGTGCCTTGCATCCGGCAGTACAGACGATGCAGGACAGACTCAAACATCAAAGAATCCTGTGGCACCTTATAGACTAACAGACATTTTGGAGCATGAGCTTTTGTGCGTGAATACCCACTTCGTCAGATGCAAGTAGTGGAAATTTCCAGGGGCAGGTATATATATGCAAGAACAGGGCCTCATCCTCCCTGACTGAACTAACCTCGTTATCTCTAGCTTTCCTGCATATATATACCTGCTCCTGGAAATTTCCACTACATGCATCTGACGAATGCCACAGGATTCTTTGCTGCTTTTACAGATCCAGACTAACACAGCTACTCCTCTGACACCAGACTTAAACATGAGAGTCACAAATGTTCTCATGGTCATTGCAGCAAGTCCCCATCGAGGACTGCTGCCAAGCATAGCATTCCCTCCCCAATCCATGCCAGGTCAGGTGAGACATTGTGTGGAGACTCTACTGTATCACTGCGTAAGCTTTCCTGTTCCGAGGGCAAAGCTAAGAGGAAGAAAGACGTGGCAGTACCACTGCCCAATGCACTGACTGTATGACAGAACTGATCTCCAGGGCACAATGCTACCAGTACAGCCAGAGTCTCCATGCTCTGCACCATGGACACCACCAGGCTCCAGGGGTCCTAGAGACATCCCCCAGACTCCTGACACATTGAATCCCTCCTTCCAGTGGCACATTTGGACCTCCCTCCCCGCTTTCTCCACTGCTTGCAGTACTGGAACCCCTCACTGTCATAGTATCTTTCCCCAATCTGAACCTTAGAGTCCAAAAGTTGGGGTACCAGCATGAATTCCTCTAAGCTTAATTACCTGCTTAGATCTGATAAGCTGCCACCAATCAGGAATTCCAGTGCCTGTTACACTCTGGTCCCCCCAAAATCTTCCCTGGGGCCCCCCAAGATCTTAACACAAGGAAAGTAAACCTCTTTCCTCATGCAGACTTCCCCTTTCGGTGTTCCCTCCCTGGGCTCCTGGAGAGATAGACGGATTCATGCTGTATAGAATCATAGAGGATGGACCTAGAATCATAGATTATTAGGGTTAGAAGGGACCTCAGGAGATCATCTAGTCCAACCACCTGCTCAAAGCAGGACTAATCCCCAAATTGCCCTCTCAAGGACTGAACTCACCACTCTGGGTTTAGCAGGCCAATGCTCAAACCACTGAGCTATCCCTCCCCCATGAATCTAAACCAAAGGGATTCCACCCTTCTCCCCTCCTTTCCCCTTCCCTGTTAAGTACAGACTCAATTCCCTTGAGCCTCAACAAGGGGAAAAATCAGACAGGTCTTAAAAGCAAAACTTTTAATAAAAAGAAAGAAATAAAAATAAAAGTTATCTCTGCAATTTAGATGGTAAAAGTTACAGGGTCTGTCAGCTTATAGAAACTAGAAAGAAGCCTCCCCCCAGCAAAAATACAATTTAAAATACTACCAGCAAACTACACATTTGCAAATACAGAAAACAATCAAAAGACTATAACCGCCTTTCCTACTTAATACTCACTATTCTGAATATATAAGAGACTGTAACAGGGAGATTGGCAAGAAACCTGGTTGCACGTCTAGTCCCTTCCAGGACCCAGAGAGAACAAAGCAACCCCCCACCCCAAAAAAAACAAAGGCTTCCCTCCACTGAGATTTGAAAGTATCTTGTCTCCTGATTGGTCCCCTGGACAGGTGTTTGGTTCCCTGTTTGTTAACCCTTTACAGGTAAAAGAGTCATTAACCCTTAACTATCTGTTTATGACACTCACTCTGGCAGATGTACCACTTCTACTGGAGAGGGGACTCCATCTGACCCTCAGCCATAGACTGCCAATACCAATGGCTCCCTGCTACCGGATGCTTCCTTGGACTCTAGACACATTCTCACAGGTGGAACTGTCCTTCTCTCCCATTTCCATGTGCTGCTCAGATTCCTGTGCACTCCCCACACCGCTGCATTGGTACCAGTATTCTTGGGGCTCGCTGTACCTCCAAGAGCCAACCATGAGGCCGCACTGGTCACCTTGAGACCCTTCCCATTGGCCGTACCCGTCTTCCCAGGTTACACACATCTTCCTCCTTGGGCTTTTGCATTAGACCCATCGAGCTCCAATCCAGAACTGGAGCCAGTACCGTTAGTCCCTATGGTGCCTCCCCCTCTCTAGATGAAGCCCTGATTCCCCCGCACCCTCTCACCTCTTGATGATCATAAGCAGTACCAGGAGCTGCTGCAGTGAGTTGCTCTTGATTTGGGCATATCCCTGGAGGAGGTACAGGACCAGCACCACCAGCTGCTGGATATTCTCCAGGAGGCTGTCTTACATCATTGGCCATTGATGCTATTCTGCAGCCTGCGCGGGCAGTCCTGCACATGCCGGCCTTCTGTGCCCCTACACCCAAATGGGTGGAGCACCCGCATTTTGTCCTTTCGAAAGGTTCAGACTTTCTCTTCTCCCACCCTTCCTCCATTTCCTTGGTGATGCATGCTGTCAAGGTAGTATCCCCACTCTGAACCTTAGTGTCCAAAAGGTGGGGTACCTGCATGAACCCCTCTAAGCCTAATTACTAACTTAGAAATGTTAGAGCTGCCACCACACAAAAATATAGTGTTTTGGGACACTTTCTGACTCCCCAAACTTTTCCCTGGGGACCCCAAGACCCAAACCCCCTTGGATCTTAACACAAGGAAAGTAAACCCTTTTCCCCACCGTTGCCTCTCCCAGGCATCCCCTCCCTGGGTTATCCTAGCTTGGACCTGGTAAAGTTACTAGCTTGGACCTGGTAAAGCTGCCACCACCCAAAAAATTAGAGTGTTTTGGGGCACTCTGGTCCCCCCAAAAACCTTCCCTGGGGACCCCAAGACCCAAATCCCTTGAGTCTCACAACAAAGGGAAATAAACCTTTTCCCTTCCCCCCCCCCCAGGTGTTCCTGGAGAGATGCACAGAATCAAGCTCCGTGAATCTAAACAGAGGGATTCCACCCTCCCCATTTCCAGCCTTGGAAAACAGAAGTACCGAGAGCTAATCTCTCTTCCCCCCTCACCCAGAGGGAATGCAAAGTCAGGCTAGTAAATCTAACACACACAGATTTCCCCCTGACTTCTTCCTCCCACCAATTCCCTGGTGAGCACCGACTCAATTCCCTGGAGTTCCCCACTAAAGAAAAACTCCAACAGGTCTTAAAAAGAAAGCTTTATGTAAAAAGAAAGACAAATACATAAGGTGACAAATACAGGGTCAATTGCTTAAAAGAAATATGAATAAACAGCCTTATTCAAAAAGAATACAATTCAAAACACTCCAGCAACTACATACATGTAAATACAAAAAAACAAACCTATCTTTGTACTCACAACTTGGAAACAGAAGATTAGAAAGCAGGAAATAGAAAAATCCTTCCCATAGCCGAGAGGGACAGATTCAAGACAAAGAACTCAGACACACTCTTCCCTCCACCCAGACCTGAAAAAGTCTGGTTTCCCGATTGGTCCTCTGGTCAGGTGTTTCAGGTACTTCTTTCCAGGTGAAAGAGACATTAACCCTTAGCTATCTGTTTATGACACCTCCCACCATCCCTTCTGCTGCAGACTGTGCTGTTCAGTGGTAAGAGGGTCACTGAGGGGGCATCATCTTGCACAGCCTCATATAACCTTGCCTGGAACACAGGGCTATGTACTGTGCACATATGGGTCAACGAACACTGCTACAGAAATCTTCCGGAGCATGGCGTGCATATGCATTCATGTTTGGAATACAAATAGGGACCAAACATCTTGAAGAACTGCCAGTTAAAGGTAGGTAACCTCCTCACCCTTTTCAGCGGTACTGCCACCTAGCCAGTTATTTCCCATTTTGTAGTTGTGCATTTGATTTTTCCTTCCTAAGAGAAATACTTTTCACTTATCTTTATTGAATTTCATCTTGTTGAATTCAGACCATTTCTCCAACTTCTCAAGGTCTTTCTCAATTCTAATTCTGCCCTCCACCATGCTGGTGTTGACTGCAGATTATATCAGCACACTTACCACTCTGTTAGTCAACATCTAGCATACCAGATCATTGTAGTGTTGAACTCTGCAACTGAGATACTGCTGTTGAATAAATTGAAGAGCCATGCATACTTTGTAATGAACTGCTCTTTGAGAGAGAAGAGAAACAAAAGAACAAGTGGGATTTCCTTTAATTCCAGGAAAGATGTGGATTAGTGTGGAGCAGTATTTAAAACTACCAAGAAGCTTGGAATTTCTTAAATGTCTTGTGTGTTTTAGGATGGAGAAAACCAAAAGAATTCATCCCAAAGTGTGATGCTTTGAATAAATGCCGAGGATTCTCCCAATGGATAGAAGATAATAGGAAATGGGATGCAAGGTTAAGCAGATCTATACATGACCCAAAACAGGGCTTCTGAAGAGTCCCATGTCACAGATTTTTTTGGGAAAATAAAATCCCCTTTCCGGGGGTTTGCATTTACTGTGTTTCTAGTAACACAATTTTAAAAAGTCATAAGCCAGGGTCACAGCCACTTGCCTCCTTATATAGCTAGCAACCATTTAACACAAGATAAACAAAGCAAGGAAGTGATTAACAGAAATTAACCCAGCTATATTTTCCGCTCTCTACTAAGCTATCTATTCTTTGGGTTCCTGTCTCTGATGAAGAAAACCCATCTTTTTATATAATTCTGAACAAAAAGCTTAATTAACCTAGAGTTACATTGAGAAAGTAGCAGAATGTAAAAGAAAAAACCTGAAAAGTACATTTTAAGTTATCTCCTCCAACATTCGAAAATAAGGAAATTCTAAAACAAAGTTAATTTATACTCTCAACCGGCCTGCCTCCCAGAAAAGAAAAAAAAGATGAGAAGGTATGAAAATGCATGTTTATGGTGTCAGAACAGCTTTAACCTTCCTTGTATTAGCTGTCTTTATAAAAGATACATGGTAACTCAACCAGAAGTTGTGGGCTTGATGCAGGAATTATTAGGTGAAATTCTATGGCCTGTGTCATGCAAGAAGTCAGACTATATGATCATACTGGTCACTTCAAGCCTTAAAAATCTATGTATCTTAACTCTGCCCCCATACCATCACAATCTTCCTTGTGTACTTGTGCACTTTTAGTACTTTATAAAGTGAGGTCTTATTATTTATACTACAATAGTCTAGAGAAGAATTCCAGCAGGATCTAGCAATGCAGGATAAATAGGCAACACAATAAATGGTAGAATAATACTGATAACATGCAAAGTAATGCAAACTGGAAAAAATAATTTGAATTTATATGCAGTGTGAGTTCTCAGTTTTAACCACTCAGGAAAAAGACCTGAGCAGTTCTGTGGAGTGGACAACTGAATGACACCGTCTGCTAAACGTACTCCAATTATTAAAAGAAACAAAACAAAACAAAACAATATGTTGGAATGTATAAAAATGGGATAGAAATATGAGTAAAAAGTTATGATGCCATTCTGTAAATTGATTATATGTCTTCACCTAGATTACAGTTCAGTTCCAGACACCCTATCGATAATGCTAAAATTATGTCACGGAGATCACAGAAGCCATGGAATCCGTGACTTCCAGAGACTTCCTCACTTTCCTTTAACTCTAGATGACCTTTACTTTAACATACTCTTATCTTTTTAGGCCTTGAAGTCCTAGCCTTAGGAAAGGCTTTATTTGACTAAGTAAATAGGATGGGCTTGTGCTTATGATATAAGATATAGTTCTTAGAATCAGGGGATAAAAGTAGGTTCTATTCCCAGCTCTAGACAGATTTCCCAAGTTATCTTAAGCAGGTCACTTGAACTGAGAGTCTGTGCCTGTCTGTAAAAAGTGTGCTGTGAGGCTATGATAATTTGTACTTATAAAGTGTTTCAAGATCTTCCAGTGGCATATGTGTAAGTGTGAAGTGGGTTTACAGCATTTTTAAGCAGATGAAGATCTGAAGTTAAATTTCAAACTGCTAGGGATGTGTGAACCTCAAAGGTTCATAGTTTCAGTGAGATAAGTATCCCAAGCGTTCAGGTAATATGAAATAATTATATTAATCATAATATCTAGCACACTTTTCATATGATGCTCTCAAAGTGCTTTAAGTACAAACATTAAGTAAGTATCACACTATGCCTGTGCAGTAAATATAATTATCTTCACTCTACAATTGGGTAAAATCAGTTTTAGAGATGGGACTAGAACGTATGTCTCTTAATTCCAAGTCTTGCGTTCATGCCACTCAGCATAACCTTACTAATCTGGAGCCTAATCAGAATTATCTGAACTTCCTTGTTCTGCAGATAATGCTTTTGTGAAAAATTGCCAATATTTCCATCTTCTGGCTGGACCAGGAGGCCATCAGAACCATACAGTACTTTTGAATTCCAGACCCAGTCAGGGTGTGTAAATTCCTTGTGTGAAAATAAGCATTGAGAACAAAAATGATCTAAATGTTTATGATTTGTATTGCTTTAGTACTTATAAGGCCCAACCAAGATCAGGGTCCTAGCATTTAGAGGCGCAATTTAGTTCAAGCCTCATTGGGCAATGCATGGTAAAATCACATCGTGAGAGACAGTCCCACACCTTCAGAGTTTACAGTGTAAAAAGGACATGACAGGCAAAGAGCTGCTATTTAAAAAAAACCAAAACCTAAAAAGAGTGAGAGGAGGAGGGCAAGAGGGACAGCAGTTACTTAAACTTGAATATGAAATAATTAAATGTTTCTGCGTACATGCATGAAGCAAAGCTTTGATTGGTGTAGAAATGGCTACAGAATACAATCCGAGAGAAAATATATTTATCTTACTCTTTAAGGGTGTGTATGTGACTATAGCTTAATGATCTAGTATTATTCCTCTTTATCTTCAACTTGTTTTAGGGGTTATGGAAGAGGGCTAAATTGCCTTTGTTCCCAAGTAGAGAAGATACTACAAACATCACGGTAACATTGACTTTGTAGGAAATGTATTCAAACTTCACAACAGTTTTGGTTTGGGGGGTGAAGGCTCAGGTGAGTTCCTACTTCATCTCAATGGCTTCACCCCCCCACAAAATAGTTAAACAGAACTGAGATTGCAAAAAAGGAAACAAGCTAAAATGTTTGAAGAGACAGCAAAGGAAATGTCTTTTTCTAGTCAGATGTACAGCTTTTCCTTGCAAAGATAAACATTTGATGCCTTTGCCTCACTTCTAGGTTATACAGATTAAATTAAATATTCAGCATTAAGTAAACTTTCACCTCTGAGATGTAAGGTGGCCTAGTGGTCAGAGTACAGGATGGAGAGCTTCCATTAATGAGTTCTAGTCTTCAGTAGGTTTCAGTTTCCCTGTACCAGATCATCTAATCTGACTTCCTGTATAGCACAGGCCACCAGCACCATTCAGCACCCACAAACCAAACCCAACAACCAATCTTGGACCAAACTAATTACAGTCCACAGGAGACTACCCCACTATGTGCAACAGAGAGAATAGGAGAGAATGAGGTGCCCCAGTGCCTGAGGAGCCTACAATGGCAGGAAAATGATCACATGGGATATATAAGATAATCCCAGCAAGTGACAGGCACACACACTGCATAGAAAGGCAAAAACAACAAAACAAAGTCTATGCCAATCTGACCTGGGGAAAATACCTTCCCAATCCCACATATGGCAGTCAGTTAGATACTGAGCATGTGAGCAAGAACCAGCCAGCCAAGCATGTGAGAGAGAAAATGCTCAGGTCCACCTTGGAGTTCTGACCTTCTCCATCCAATGTCCCATCTCCAGCTGTGGTCATCCCTGATGCTTCAGAGGAAGGAGATCAACCTCCATCCCATAATACATTGGGCGGGGGGGGGGGAGGAAAATCTCTTCCTGACCCCTGCAGGTGGCTGGCTGAAACCCTGAAGCATGAGCTTTTAGGAACATAAGAGGTGAACTGGAAGTGAACCGCAGGACTGCTGAGCCCTGCACCCTACCAACATAAGCAACACCATCAAACAAACCCACTCATAAATTTGTCCAGCTCTTTCTTAAAACTAATTAAATTCTTTGCCCCTACAACTTCTATTGATAGGTTGTTCCAGAAACACATCTTTAATGGTTAGAAACCTTCTAATTTGCAATCTGAATTTGTTCATGGCCAATGGTGTGTGGCCATTTGTTCTTGTGCCAACATTGTCCTTCAGCTTAAATAGGTCTTTACCCTCCTAATGCATTTATAGAAAGCAATCATATCCCCCATCAGTCTTATTTTGCTATGCTAAATAAACTAAGCTTTTCTAGTATCCTCTCATAAGATAGGCCCTTCATTCCCCTGATCATCCTAGATGGTTCTCTGTACCTGTTCCAGTTTGAATTAATCTCTGTACCTGTTCCAGTTTGAATTAATCTCTCTAGAACTTGAGTGACCCGAATTGTACACAGTATTCCAAATGAGGTCCCAGCACCTTGTAGAATGGGATTAATACTTCTTTATCTCTATTGGAAATGCCTTGCCTGATACATCCTAGGATTGCATTTACCTTTTTTTTCACAGCCTCAGCACATTGGTGACTCAAGTCATCCTGTGATCGAACCATACATCCAGGTGCTTCATTTCCTCTGTTGCTTCTAACTGATGAGCTCCCAGCTTGTAGCAGAAATTCTTATGATTAGACTCAAAGTGTATGTCCTTGCACTTTGTACTATTGAATTTCATCCCACTTCTGTCACTCCAGTCTTCAAGGTCATCCAGATCTTCCTGTATAATATTCTAATCCTCTTCAGTATTGATGATGCTTCCTAACTTTGTATCATCAGCAAATTTCATTAGTACACTCCTACTTTTTGTGCCAAGATCATTAATAAAAATATTGAATAAGATTGGTCCCAAGATGGATCCTAGAGGAATTCCATTAATGACCTACCACCAGTTTGATAGTTCACCTTTCAGCAAACGCAGTAGCTGTCTTCTCTTTTAGCCAGTTCTTTAGCCACCTTACAATTCTTGTATTAATCTTCTAATTTCCTGTGTGGTACTGTCTCAAATGCTTTACTGAAGTCTGAGTATATTAGATATTCTGAATTTCCCATATGTAAAAAAAGTCATTTTCTCAGAGGAGGAAATCAGGTTAGACTGGCATAATCTCTCTTTGGTAAACCCATGTTGCATTACGTCCCCTTTACCGTTTGCCACCATTAATTTAGTTATTCTTTCCTTCACATTTTATTTTAAAGCATTGCTTACCATTGAGGTCAGAGTAACAGGTCTGTAATTTCCCAGATCACTTTTTTCCCCTTTCTTAAATATAGATATGACATTAGCTGTTAGTCATCTGGTACTCCCCCACAGATAGATGGATTTATTAAAAACCCTTGCTACTGGCCTATCAGTCTTATGTCCCAATTATTTCAGTATTCTGGGATGGAAATTATCCAGTTCCCCTTCTTACACTACAACTTATTTATGAGTATATGAGATAGCTCTTTCCAGCACAGGATCCCCTATCAAGAATCCTTTCAACATTTATCCTCCTATAAGAATTCTTCTATGAAAAGATATGTGGATATGTTTTTTCTTTATCTCTAAATCCTGAGATTTGCAGTCTTATTTGATTTTATTAAATGAGACTAGAGAAATTATTGAAGGGAGCGTGTATGTGTTTGTTTCTGCAACTTCAGTAATTTATTTGTGAAACTCCATGATAAAGGTCCTGTGACACACAATTGAACAGTATTGATTTCTATACAGTAGAGGACAGTGCTGTGTATGTATGCATGTTTACATACACAAGCACAAGAATCATGGACTGAAATAAATAACACACTGTAAAATTTAAACCAAAAGATAACTAAATTGCAGATAAATAATATAAAAGGAAAAAAACACATTCCCTGATAGGCAAGTTACTGATTGTCTAAAGCTAGGGAACAAAGACGCAATTTGTTTTTGGCGGTTGCATTTTCTTGGTTTCCTTTTTAAAAATAACTAATTGTTGAGATTCTACAGTAAGTGTACAATAATGGTTTCTGTATGTCTGTCAGTTATTCTTCAGAGTACGTGTGTTTATATGAGAAACGTGAGCGTTGTCAGTGTGTATGTATTATCTCTTCAGCTGTGTATGTTATTCTTGTGTGTACAGTTGTGTGTCCCTAGGTAGATGGTAGAGTGTGTGTCTCATTGTATGTCCATGCATGTATGGTTATGTAAGTACCCTCGGTGAAAAGTTGTGTTTCTTTGCATCTGGATGGATGGTTGTCCCTATGGATATGTGGAGGATCCCTGTGTGTGATCTGTATATATAGTTATTGATTGTTTCCTCTGCTATATATCCCTGTGTGTGATTTGTGTGTGCAGTTATGGCTCTTTCTTTGGTGTATTCCTTGTGGATGGATGCGTGTCCCTGTTCATCGGTATGCATGGTTTGTGGGTATCTATCTTTTTGTGTATATGGCATGAAATTTGTGTGTACATTATGGTTGTCTCTCTAGTGTATATCTCTCGTGTGTGAGATATGTGTGTCATTACAGTTGTCTCTCTGGTGTGGTTGTGTGTCTCAGTGTGTGAGAAGTGTATATTGACACAGTTGTCTCTCTGGTGTAAATCTGTGTGTGCTTGTGTGTCTGGCTGTGTCATTATGGCTGTCTCCCTGTGTGTGAGAAGTGTCTCCTTGGTGCATATCTGTGTGTGTGTGGTTCTGTGTCCAGGTGTGTGGCATTATGGTTGTCTCCCTGCTGTATGTGTGTAGTTGTGTGGTGTGTGTTAGAGAGAGATGTGTATGATCATATAGTTGTGTTGTCTCCCTGGCATGTAGCTGTGTGTGTTTGTGTGTCCAGGTGCGTGGCATTCGGGCTGTCTCCCTGGTCTATGTCCATGTATAGTTGTGTGGTGTGTGTGTGAGATGTGGATGTTGCATGGGGTGTGTGTGTGAGATGTGTAGCTGTCTCCTTGGAGCATAGCTGCGTGTGTGTGTGGTTCTGTGTCCGGGTGTGTGGCATTCGGGCTGTCTCCTGGGTGTATGCCCGTGTATAGTTGTGTGGTGTGTGTGTGAGATGTGGATGTTGCATGGGGTGTGTGTGTGAGATGTGTAGCTGTCTCCTTGGTGCATAGCTGCGTGTGTGTGTGGTTCTGTGTCCGGGTGTGTGGCACTAGGGCTGTCTCCTGGGTGTATGTCCGTGTATAGTTGTGTGGTGTGTGTGTGAGATGTGGAGGTTGCATGGGGTGTGTGTGTGAGATGTGTAGCTGTCTCCTTGGTGCATAGCTGCGTGTGTGTGTGGTTCTGTGTCCGGGTGTGTGGCACTAGGGCTGTCTCCTGGGTGTATGCCCGTGTATAGTTGTGTGGTGTGTGTGTGAGATGTGGAGGTTGTGTGGTGTGTGTGAGTGAGAGATGTGGATGCTGGTATAGCTGTCTCCCTGCGGGGCAGTCTTCACGCCCGTCTCCCGGCAGAGCCCCCGCTGGGTCCCCTCTCGGGGGCGAGGGATGGGGCGGGGGGCTCCGGCCCGGGGGGCGACTCGCGAGTGCGGCAGGCTCCGCGCTCCCCGCCCCGCCGGCGGTGCCGCAGTGCCCTGCGCTGCCTCTGGGGCCGGCCAGGGGGCGCTGGCTGCTGCTCGCCGAGGCGGCCTCGGCCGCGGAGAGAACTAGCCCGGGCTGGCTTAGACTGAGGGCGGGCGCCGGCCTCTCCAGCGCTCGCTGGCTGTTTGTGCGGGGCCCGTCCGCGAGCGGAGCGGGGCCGGGGGGATCCCCTCAGCCATGCAGACCCGGCGGCGCCTGCTGCCTCCCGCGGTGAGTGAGCCGGCCCGCGCCCTCCGCCCCCAAGGCCCGCCCGGGCATCCCGCTCCCCAGGCCCCTGCTGCCCGGTGTCAGGCCCCGCCGGCCTCCCGCGGCGGGGGCTGGCTACCGGGGGAAGCCTCCGCACCTCGCGGGAGCGGCGGGCGACACTGTCCCTGGCGTGTTCTGAACGGGGGCCAGGGCTGGGGACTCAAAGGAGCCGGGAGCCCCCTCCGCCCGGGGCAGCCAGAGGGGAGAGACCCCCCCCACCGAGGAAGAGGTCAGGGACGATTCCTCAGCGAGCCCCCAGCCCTGGGACCACCCCTCCCCCGGCTGCAGCTAAGGGTGCTCGAGCCCCCAGCCCTGGAACCCCCCTTCCCTGGGACCCCACTTCCCTGGCTACAGCTAAGGGTGCGCGAGCTCCCAGTCTCGGGTACCTCTCCCCTTCCTCAGCTACAGCTAAGGGTGCTCAAGCCCCCAGCCCTGGGATCCCCCTTCCCTGGTACCCCCCTTCCTCAACTACAGCTAAGGGTGCTCAAGCCCCCAGCCCTGGAACCCCCCTTCCCTGGGACCCCACTTCCCTGGCTACAGCTAAGGGTGCGCGAGTTCCCAGTCTCGGGTACCTCTCCCCTTCCCCAGCTACAGCTAAGGGTGCTCAAGCCCCCATCTCTGGGATCCCGCAGCCTTGGGACCCCAGTCCTCTGACTGCAGCTAAGGGTTCTCAAGCCCCTGGCCCTGGGCACCTCTCCCCTCTCCTGGCTACAGCTGAGAGTGCTCGAGCCCCCACTCCCCCTTTCTGAGCACCCAGACTTCGGATCCCAGAGGGGAGGGAAAGAGCCCTCCGAGTCCAGCTAGGCTCCCTCTAGAGCAAGGGTAGGCAACCTATGGCACACGTGCCGAAGGCAGCACGCAAGCTGATTTTCAGTGGCACTCACACTGTGTGGGTCCTGGCCACCAGTCTGTGTGGCTCTGCATTTTAATTTCATTTTAAATGAAGCTTCTTAAACAGTTTAAAAACCTTATTTACTTTACATACAACAATAGTTTAGTTACATATGATAGATTTGTAGAAAGAGACCTACTAAAATTGTTAAAATGTATTACTGGCACGCAAAACCTTAAATTAGAGTGAATAAATAAAGACTCGGCACACCACTTTTGAAAAGTTGCCAACCCCTGCTCTAGAGTGTGGCTTGTGCCTTCCACTATATTGTTCCTCTCTGAACCCCCAGCCCTGGGATCCCTGCATCTCTTTGCTCTGTATTTGATATGGTACTAGCCCCACTAGTAAGGGATTCTGTTTATGCGACTCAGTTTTCTCTGTGTAACCCCAGAAGAGGGGAGTGAAACAAACCCCTGTTTGCCCCTAAGGTGCCCCTCTCAGACCCTAGATCTAAATCCTAAAAGGGAGGATTTGTAACTTGTGCCATTAATACTATGCTTGATATGTCTTCATTATTTCATGATGGTGGTGTGAAGCATGTCACTTTTGCAAAGGCAGTGGTGATGGGGAGGAAAGAGTATGTTTTATAACATCTACAGTTATATTAAACCATAGAATCATAGGACTGGAAGGGACCTTGAGAGATCATCTAGTCCAGTCCCCTGCACTCAAAGCAGGACTAAGTATTATCTAGACCATCCCTGACAGGTGTTTGTCCAACCTGCTCTTAAAAATCCCCAATGATGGAGATTTTACAACCTCCCTAGGCAGTTTATTCCAGTGCTTAACCACCTTGACAGTTAGGAAGTTTTTTCCTAATGTCCAACCCAAGCCACCCTTGCTGTAATTTAAACCCATCGCTTCTTGTCCTATCCTCAGAAGCTAAGGAGAACAATTTTTCTCCCTCTTCATTGTAACAGCCTTTTATGTACTTGAAAACTGTCATCATGTCCCCTCTCAGTCTTCTCTTCTCCTGACTAAACAAACCCAGTTTTTTCAATCTTCCCTCATAGGTCATGTTTTCTAGACCTTTAATAATTTTTGTTGCTCTTCTGTGGACTTTCTCCAATTTGTCCACATCTTTCCTGAAATGTGATGCCCAGAACTGGACACAATACTCCAGTTGAGGCCTAATCAGTGCAGAGTAGAGCAGAAGAATTACTTCTAGTGTCTCGCTTATAATACTCCTGCTAATACATCTCAGAATGATGTTTGCTTTTTTTGCAACAGCGTTACACTGTTGACTCATATTTAGCTTGTGATCCACTGTGACCGCCAGATCCCTTTCCGCAGTCCTCCTGCCTATGCAGTCATTTCCCATTTTGTATGCGTGCAACTGATTGTTCATTCCTAAGTGGAGTACTTTGCATTAGTCCTTATTGAATTTCATCCTATTTATTTCAGACCATTTCTCCAGTTTGTCCAGATTATTTTGAATTTTATAGCTCAGTGGTTTGAGCATTGGCCTGCTAAATACAGGGTTGTGAGTTCAATCCTTGAGGGGGCCACTTAGGGATCTGGGGCAAAATCAGTACTTGGTCCCGCTAGTGGAGGCAGGGGGCTGGACTCGTTGACCTTTTAGGGTCCCTTCCAGTTCTATGAGATAGGTATATCTCCATATATTTAACCCCTCTCAGCTTCGTATTATCCGGTAACTTTATAAGTGTACTTGTATGCCATCATCTAAATCATTGCTGAAAATATTGAGCAGAACTGCACCCAGAACCGTTCCCTGTGGGATCCCACTCATTATGCCCTTCCAGCATGACTGTGAACCACCTGTAACTGCGCTCTGGGAATGATTTTCCAACCAGTTACGCACCCACCTTATAGTAACTCCATCTAGGTTGCATTTCCCTATTTTATTTTTATTGTTGGACACAATCATGGATGGGGGGCATAGTGGGGGATAGGGGAGAAGTGGTGGACGTGGTATATCTTTACTTTAGTAAAGCTTTTGATACTGTCTTGCATGACCTTCCCTTAAATAATCAGCTCCCTCAGTATTTCAGGATTTTTCAGATGTGTACTAATCCTTTGGTCATAAACAGATCCAGATGATGCATTGTGTCTGAAGGACTGTTTTTAATCATACTAACTAGCTTGGAAACAAGTACCAGATGGGAATTAATAGACTTTCAGTTTTAGAGTTATCTATCTTGTTTACCTATTTATAAAAAAAAGTTTTACAGATTTTTTTTTTTTAACAAATCAGAGTCTTCCATGGGATTTAATTGTTTAGGTATACTTTTATTAAAATGGTCCTGTTAGAGATGGACCAAAATGTGAAACTTCAGATCCAACCACCTTCCAATTTGGGTGGTGGTAGTGCTTGTTTAGAATTCTTAGATGAACCTTCCTTCCCCTAAGATTTTGATTCCAGATTGGATTCAAAACTGCAAGGGGCCTACTAGAGTGAGTAGGGGAGAGTTGGATGTTATGCTGTAATAAAAGCTGTTCTGATGGTTGGGAAAGTTTTATTGTCTAGAAAGTATTTTTAGATATAGTAATTGAATTTTAGTGACAGGTTGTTTTAGGTTTTGTGGAATGGACCTAGGCTTTAGGTATGCCTGATAGATAATTCAGTGATCAAAAGAGTATAAAAATGTATAGATACATAAAAATGTAAATATTTATAAGTTTTGGTTCACGTGTCGATTTTATGAGATGTCAGCCCAAGATAGAGGAAATGGTATCCAATCCAAACCAGGACCCAGATTCAATCTCCAAACCAAGCTCTCATCTAAATCTAATACATAACTAGCTCTAAACACTGCCTGCCTGGCTCTCTAATTTCCATATTTTAGATTAGCAGATTAAACTCCTTTAAACCTTTGTTGTAGGGTAGAGGTAGGCAACCTATGGCACACGTGTCGAAGATGGCACGCGAGCTGATTTTCAGTGGCAGTCATACTGCCCGGGTCCTGGCCACTGGTCCAGGGGGCTCTTCATTTTAATTTATTTTTAAATGAAGCTTCTTAAACATTTAAAAAACCTTATTTACTTTACATACAACAATAATATAGTTATATATTATGGATTTATAGAAAGAGGTCTTCTAAAAATGTTAAAATATGTTACTGGCACGCAAAACCTTAAATTAGAATGAATAAATGAAGACTCGGCACACCACTTCTGAAAGGTTGCCAACCCCTGTTGTAGGGTTCAGTCCTGTTAAGGTACAAATTAAATAAATTTGTTTTTAATTTGGCACAATTGGTAGCCTGTGTCAGAGGGGCCCAAAGAAGAGAAAGAGCAGCCTCAGCTTCAGGAAGATTGTTTGGTCTGAGGAGGGTTTAATGAGGAAGTTGCACTATTATAATGCTTGGCCCCTGAATAAGATGTCAGTTTCTATTGTTGCAGGTCTCTTCCTTATATAAGTATTTAGCAGAAGATAAATTGTTATGCTTTCAATTTTTGAGGCTTTTCTATAGTGATTTAAAGATCTTTGTAAAATTAACTTAAATGACTTGTAAAATGTTAATAGGTGAGGTATTAGTTATGTATTATTTTTAATAAATCCTGGCCACAAAATGACTTTTGTCTTTGTAAGGAGTTGGGTGTTAACTCTTTATTTGCCTAATAAATCTTTTTCTTTTACTGTGTTGAACATATTCCAAGTAAAAATTTGCCTAGTAGGATTTCAGATGGGAATAAAATGGAATAATTTCAATCCACAGACAAATACTGATGAATCAGGGATTTTATAAAAAAGCTGTTGAGAGAGGTTAGTGTAATCCTATCCTATTTCAAAACCTCTTAATTAAAATGGCCACAATTATTTTTTTGTAAATGTCATTAAGATTAAACTGTTTAATGAAATTGAAAGGTGGACTCTATCTTGGATTCTTAATGAGATCAGAATCTCTGAGGTTAACAGAAATGTAAACCAACATGCTCAATTTTCCTTTCATGTTGGTTAAAGGACATTCTGAGAAGCTGTATTTTCTGCTACAATATAAAAAATTTAGAGATAATTTTGTATTGATAATAAATGTGCAATTGATGTACAAGTGGCTGAAAACTAGTTATATTTTGGAGCTCTGGAAAACAGCCATTTTTGTGTGTGTAGAGTTTTAATCTTTAATCCTGTATTTTGTAGAAATATTAGCTTTTCATACTACAGTATTATATGTTTACAGGAGTTTTAAAAGACAGCTGAGCAACCTTTTATGGGATCCTTGTTACTCTGCTCTATTTTTTTCTTACTTTATTCATGCTCTTTAATTTACCTTAATTATTGGTATTTCTAATTATAAATTGAATTCAAAGTGGTTATTTATGGAGATTCATCCATCTGCTCTCCCAGCTTCTGGCAGTTGGAGGTTTAGGGACACCTGGTGCATGGGGCTGCATCCTTGACCATCTTGGCTAATAGCCATCGATGGACCTATCCTCCATGATCTTGTCTAATTCTTTTGGCATGCACATCATCACATGGCAATAAGTTCCACAGGCAGACTTTGTTGAATGGATGTTGAATGTTGGACTTTTTCTTTGCATCAGTTTCTTTGATTTTTCTCTTTGTTCTTAAATAACATTTAGTAGATCTTAATACTGAATTGTATACATAAGAATACCACTAATGAATAGTTCCAATGTATTATATATTCTTTTCAGGTTGGAACTAGACATTTAAAAATATTTAACATTTATTATTCTCCCTATTGCTTCGGTGGGGTTGTATGCTTTTCTATGAAATCTGGAATTATAAATTATTTTTAAATTATAAATCTGGAATTTTAAAAGAACCTTAAGACAGTTTGTAGTAACTTTTCAGATGGACTTCCAGATAAATCAAATGTGGTCAGGTATGTTTAGAATAGTTTTAATGTATGTATTTTTAAAATTTATACTGTAATGGTTTCCCACAAAGTTCTAAGAAAGGTTGGGATTATTGTCATGAAACTGTTAGCTGTTCTAGGAAATATTTAGGGGTGCAGCAGAATTCCTGTCGTCTAAACTAGGATGGCTCATATTTTTCTACCAAGATTTTTATTGCATACCATTGTTATTCCTTTTTATTTCTCTGGTTTTGTGTGACTTCTCCTTTTAGTACCTTTTAGAGAGTGTGGTGCTGTGCTTCTATTCAGTGTGTTTTTCAAGGGGAATCATTCTAGAGTGAAATTGACTATTATTTCACAGTCAGCAGATGGTGATCTGTGACTAGGGTTCTATGGCCAAAAACTTCATAGCATTTCTTCTATTGGTTCAGCTCCACCATATCAGCAAATGTGGAAGCTCTACTGTAATTGGGCTCCAGGGATCTATTGTTTTAACCACTACTGCCTAACCCTGTTTAAGACATGTCTGTATGTGTAAAATGCCACCAGCACCTTGTCTGCACTACTGCTCTCCTGTTCGTTACCACCGGCAGAGCTCAACTGATATTTGCAACAATGGGAAAAACCTGATGTAGATAAAGCACGAATCAGTTTTCCCACCAATTATAGCTGTGTGAAAGTACTTCTGTACTGCTGCTTTCAATTTGGAGATATGACTGTCCTGTGATCATTTCCCTACTGCTCCTGGGGCTCCTGATTTGTGATGGGTGTATGATCAGAGACCTGGAAAATGTTATGACTCCCTATGTATATTAGGGAAACCCTCTGCCTTAGTGAAGCTTGAATAAATGTTGTCTACCGATTTTTGCCTTTAGTTAGGCTATGGCTACATTACGAGGCTTTTAGTGACAGGGCTGTGCTGCTGCAAGGCACGCAGTGTAGCAAGAGAGAGCAATTCTGACAAAAAACTTCCACCTCCACGAGTGGCAGCAATTTTGTTGGCAGGAGAGCACTCCTGCTGACAAAGCACTGTTCATACTGGTGCTTTTCGTCACGAAAACTTTTCTTGTTCGAGGGTATGTGTTTTTTAACACCCCTGAAGGACAAAAGTTTTGCTGATGAGTGCTAGTGTAGGCAACCCCTTAGCAAATACTGATTTCTGTCTTTCTAATTGGTCTTGTTTATTTACTTGTTAATGCTCCAGTATCCTAAAAGATGTTAGCACAACTCTGGGTCTGCACAAAAGGGCAGAGCATTTAATGTATAGGCTAACTACAATGATTATTGTTTTTTTAATGAAGTGGCAGATGGGGACACCCATCCCTCTGACATCCCAGGATATGTGGAACCAGAGGTAATTTCCCATCAGATAATTTTGTTAGGTCAAATTTGTGCCAATGATGTTTGTGAGTTTTTATTAAAAGAAGTGCACTTACTGCACCAATGAAATTTTGCAGCATTATTAATGTTTCTCGTTATCCTGGTCTTAACATGGCATTCAAGAAGTATCACCACTTTATGTTTCAATGTTTTGAGTTAATGTAGAATAATGAAAGTGTTTCTGGATGACTTACCTGAAACATTTAATGGAAACGTGAAATGAAACCATTACTCATTTTGCAAATGTTATTTCAAAGTACATTATTTATATTTATCTGCTCTAAATTTTAAATGTTTCTTTTGGTGAGTAATAAAAAATTAATTTATGTTACAGAATTCATAGCAAGATTATCATTGGCGGTCTGGTGATGATTTATTTATTTTTCTACAAGTAGTGTGATATACTTACACTGAACATTACCAACTCTTATAAGAGGCAGATCAAAGAGCTTTTCAGATCCCATAATAGCAATTCTGTCCATGAATGTAGCTATCAGAGAGGCTTTCCATTTTGCAGACTTAGTTTTGTTGTGTCAAAACTGCTTTGAACTCAATACACATGTTCATCTAACTGCTTGTGCTTTAAGTACTGTGTGAGCTAAACGATTGATTTGGGGTCAGTAGAATTAAAGCTAATTCAGATGTAGTTATGAATCCAGAATGTGGGTATACACAGTGATTGCAAATATAAGGTGAAATATATAAATTTGTATGTTTATCAAGAAATATATTAGACAAAATCAGTTGGCCAATCTGATGGCTAGATGGCTCGGAAGTGTCAATAAACAAAAATTTAAATTAAGACAATAGCACTGTCAGGTTAAAAATAGTTCACAAAAATATTTTTCCTTAGCCTTGTTACTAATATTTCAGATTCTAAAAAATAAAAACTTTAATCGGCTAATTTTGTTTGCTATTGTTTACTTTTTACATTTTACTCAGCAATTTAAACCAGTCTCTCTCACTTCTGTTTCTACTCAGTTTCACTTTTCTGGTTCTCATGTGCTCATTGTTCCATTAGCAGGGTTGCAAATACTACAGGGGAATGTTTAAGGAAGATACAGTACTGGGGTTTTCTATTCCAGCTTCTTCCCAGACTTTTTCTTGCCATGGGCAAGTCACTTAACTTTTGAGTGCCTTACATTTGCCTGTCAGTTTCAGGTTATCTGCACCTCTGGTCCCACCTTTTTGGCCTGCTCAAGGAATGCTCTCAGGTCTCTAGCCTTCACCTCTCTCTGGGTAGAGACCCTTGTCCTATTCCCAGTCCCTTCTGACCAGAGATTTTTGGCTGCAATCTCCTGCTTCTTACTGTGACTCTATCCAAGCATATCTTACGAACATCCAGCCGCCTGCTCCTTTATTTCTCTCCAAGAACAAGGGCACGGTTTTTACAAATGACCAGACAGTCTTTGTAAGCAGACTGTATGTATTCAGGGATGAAGAACATACAGAGAAAATGTACACACACTGCAAATGTACATACACAGCAAATATACCATAAACCACCCATTTTCCACATAGGGAATCTGGCAGGCCAATGCCCTTCAAAACTTTTGTCCAGGGTTGGGTCCCTTTCTTAGTCAAAAGGTCATGTCTGTTTGTTGGATCAGAAGGAAGAGCTCTGAATCAAGTTAAACTCAGCCTTTTATACCAAAAGTCCTTTGTTTCCTTTGGCCTCTGTATCGGTTTGGCTCAGAAATGCAAACCACCCTAGGGCTAGTACTACTCTGGAGTTGTTTACAATCTCAGAAACTGTAGTGATCATCCCCAATTGTTTTTAGTTCCAGGAGCAGTTGTGGTAACTCTCCTCCCATAGAATTGAATACAATTCCTACTCCACAATGATAGATAGAACATTCCCAAAATTAATACTGTATGGTCCCCAAAAATGCTGTATGGTTGCAATATCTGTGACAGCCACTATCAGTTAAATAGGGATAATACTAACCTTACCCTCTTTGGGACTGTCACAGGTGTTGGTCTCATATGATGGCGACCCATGGTGGGGAGGCGAAGGGTCACATGACCCTCCCCAAAATGCCAGGGGGGGTGCAAGGCTGGCAGCTGGGGAGATAAAGGGTCAGGGTCAGGGCCAGAGCTGGAAGGGAAGAAGCGGGGCCAGAGCCTCTCCTCTTCCGGCCATGCTGCCTAGTGCAGCTTGCAGTGGCTGCATTCTCCCAGGCAGCCTCTGGACACGCTACTTGCCTGGGACAGCCTAGGCAGGCAGTGTGGCCAGAGGCTGCCTGGGAGAGAGCAGCTGCTGCGTGCCACACCGGGCAGCATCCCAGGCAGGCAGCGTGGCTGGAGGCTGTGCCTGGGAGATGCTCTGGGGGACTGGAGCAGAGCCCCCACTCAGCCAGGTAACGTGGGATGGGGAGAGTGCAGGGCCCCCAGGCTGGGGGTAGAGCAGGGACAGGGAGCATGGCGGGGAGGAGTCACATGAAGGGGTCACATGGGGGTGGGGACGAGTTGTGGAGGGGGGTAATGTGGGGAGATCACATGCCCCCCTTTAGCTCGTGTCCCCTTTGTGTCCCTCCCACTAGTCACCTACTAAATTAACTAGTGTTTCTAATTTTTAGTGGCTTTTGGATAGATGACGATGTAAAGTCTTGCCTACACTGGAGAATTGACAAAGAAATTCCCACTCATTCAGCTGGACCAATGGTGGAAGAAGTGGGAGCCCTGATATAGACAAGGTTCTGGTGGCTCAACCTGTAAACCACCATCTTAGTTCTAATCAAATGGTGGTAAAAATGGGTTTGGTTGCTGGAGCCTTACCTATGCTAGGACTCCCACTAGTTCTAACCCGAGTTCTGCTGAATTGGTAGAGTTTTTTTTGTCAATACTCGAAATGGCAGTGTTGTTTTAATTGAATCGAATCTAATCTAATCTGATTTTTAAAAAATCATTACATTTCTATTAATAGTTTGTAAAATCATTTTTTAAACAATCTAAATGTTGTCTAAAGTACCTGAGTGTGCCTTTGAAGTATTTTTTTCATAAAATGTACAATATTTGATGTATAGTACTATTAAACACACTTTAATCCAGTACATAAACCCACTTTTAATTCATTGATTTGATGTCACAACTATAAAAACAGAGATTTTTCAGGAGAAGAAAAAAAAATCACATGAAACAATTTAACTTTTAAAAACTGGTGCAATTTTAAAAGCATTCTAGGAATTAGTTGTTATAGTGCAATGATTTATTTTTTAAATGCCTATTTTATCACACAACAACATATGCATTACTGCAGCTAAATGGACATTCATCTGTACTGTGATCAAGTGAATGACAGCTTTACTCTTCACATATTAATCTTTATTTGGTTTTGGTATCTAATTTATACACAGTTTCAGCACATGAGAACAAAAATGCTGTTCCCTAATACAACAAAAATAGGTACTATATCATAGTTTGTATCAGGGCTGGTCTTCACAACGGGGAGATCCATGCTGCTGCAATTGATGCAGCAGGGATCGATTTAGTGGGTCTAGTGAAGACCCGCTAAATCGACAGCAGAGCGCTCTCCAGTCGACCCTGGTAATCCAGCTCTCTGAGAAGAGTAAGGGAAGTCGACTGGAGAGTGTCTCCCATGGACGCAGTGCAATGAAGACCCCGGGGTAAGTTGATCTAGCTACATTGACTGCAGCAATGTTATTCGCGTAGCTCGAGTAGTGTAACTTTGGTTGACTTACCCCGTAGTGAAGACAAACCCTCAGTCTTTCCAAACCCTGCCACATAATAAATTGTCACTGCTTTCACTTTTAGGCCATCTTGATAATCTAGCAGGGCACAGTAAGTGCTCTTGTATCACAGAATTACACTGTGGATGGGAGAGAGTTTAATTCATAATTAGTGTATATTGGATGCTCCTTTGGTATTTGGTGCACTCAGCAAATAAAAATACACTTACTGCACATCTGTTAAGCTACGGTATTTGCAGGTCACTTTAAATAGCACGTATTGAAATGCACTAAATGTCAAATTGTAATTCTGAAATTCTTATATCAGTGCAGGGGGTTTTGTAAAAGTGGTGAAAGGTGAATGAAAAGTCAGTGTGCTTTAAACATTATACTGTACTTTTTTGACGCTTTAACTTTTTTAAAATGTAAGGTGTCACTTAGTATTGAACATCAATATACAGGTATATTTGTAATTAATAATACATGACTATAGTTGATATTTGAATAACATACTTTTCTATGTATCATACTTTCCTAGATTGCAAAGTCTTCAATTAATTTGTCATCTGTAAAATATATTTGCAGTTTTCTTCCTCAATTGGTATAATCCTCCTCCTTCCTTTTTTGGGGGGGATCCATATTAAGGCACAAGGAATAGAAACTGCTTTTTAGATTGACGTACAAGAAACTGGTATGAATTAAATGTCTCTTGTTCACTGAATTTTTTTTCTTGATACTCCTTTGTGTTTCCTTAGCTGTATTTTCATCTCTGCTGGTCAGCGTCACTTCACTATAGATGCATTTGTACATCCTCTTGCCTTTTAAGTAAACATGTAAAGAAGATATTTTTTGTAGCTAACAAAACTAGTATTAAGTAGAGGTCCTAAATACTCAGTTGCTTGAGTGAAGTGTAAGATATATGAGTGTCAGACCTGGACCCTTCTGGATACTGTGTGTGTGTGTGATTAAATGTTGTAAATCCTATTACCGAGAGTAATGTGCATGGTTAATGTAATGCTCCTCATCTGATGCCTTAATGATCAACTAGGATCCCAGACTGAAGATTGTAGTTGAAGTGGCTTGAAGAATTGGCTTCTCTCATCACTTGGAAGTGTGGTAGGCACGCTGTGTTGACAATTTTAATCTATGTTACCTGTAATGTTTGATTGGGATCTTACCAGGTGTGTTTGAGGCACAGAACTTCGCATGCTCTGGAAAATGGACAAGAAAATAGGTGAATGTTGGAGAAATGAATATGGGAAAAAGGGAGTGAGACTGGGAAATAGACGAGGAGATTAGTCCTTTTTTTTTAGTACAATGCCTAAAGTCTGAAAAGTGCTTAACAGACAGATATTACAGATACAGTCTCTGCTTTGAATAGCTTAAAATCTAAGGTCCTATGAAGGGAACTGCCATTGTCTGGTGCCTATGTGGAGCCTTAATTATTTTGGGGGGAATCTGAAAGAGGAAATCTCTTTTGCAGGATCGGGACCTAATTGTATTCATGACGCAGCAAAAGAGCAAACAGTGATAGGAAGCATGTGGGTTAAAATAATCTCTCCCACCTTGACCTGCTTTTTTGTTGTTCACCTATTATGTCTTCTTTCTTAGATTGTAAGCTCTTTGAAGCAAAGCCTTTTGTATAAGTTTGTACAGTGTTTATCACAGTGGGCTCCAACCTGGTTAATCCCAGAGCTGCTATAAATGATAAATAAATAATTAGGTCATGCAATTACTCAGGTTTGTTACAATCATGACTTTATTATTCTACTGCCTTTATGTGTGTACATAAATATATAACCTACAAATGGTTATATCTAAACATATACGTTTATTTATTTACTTGAGTTTCGGTTTAGAGGGATACTCGAGAAAGGGGCATAGATGGAAGTGGAGTAAGAAAATGCAGATTGGAAGAAGCAATAAAGGAGGGAAAGATATGGACATTAACAGACATGGAGGAAAATGTTTGAGAAGGAAAACTGGACAAAGACACTGAGAGAATGTAGTTCAAAAATTGATTACTACTGCATCTGAATTTCAGAGGTTGTGAGGTCCTTAGGACTGTTGAAAATCAGATGCAAGGTATCTCAACTCAGAGCTGGTCTGCACTAGGGAAGGGGATCGATCTAAGATATGCAACTTCAGCTATGTGAATAACGTAGCTGAAGTCGAAGTATCTTAGATCGAATTACCTACCGTCCTCACGGCGCGGGATCAACGTCCGCGGCTATCCCTGTTGACTCCGCTACCGCCGCTCGCTCCGGTGGAGTTCCGAAGTCGACAGGAGCGCGATATATTGATCCCCGAGAAATCGATTGCTACCCGCCGATACGGCGGGTTGTGAAGGCGTAGCCTCAGTCACACACAATTCATGAAGGCTTGTATCTGTTAAACCTTTATTTTGTGTGTGTGAGTGTATACACACACACAGAGAGACTGAGCTAGTGCACAGTAGGTATATATTACCGACTACCCAACCAGGATGGTGATAGTGACTATGAAAACTCAGTAGTAATGGGGGATTTCAACTATCCCCATATTGACTGGGTACACGTCCCCTCAGGACAGGATGCAGAGATAAAGTTTCTTGACACCTTAAATGACTGCTTCTTGGAGCAGCTAGTCCTGGAACCCATAAGAGGAGAGACAATTCTTGAGTTAGTCCTAAGTGGAGCACGGGACCTGGTCCTAGAGTTGAATATAGCTGGACCACTTGGTAATAGTGACCATAATATAATTAAGTTTAACATCCCTGTGGTGGGGAAAACCGCAGCAGCCCAACACCGTAGCATTTAATTTCAAAAAGGGGAACTATACAAAAATGAGGAGGTTAGTTAAACTGAAATTAAAAGGGACAGTGCCAAAAGTGAAATCCCTGCAAGCTGCATGGAAACTTTTTAAAGACTCTATAATAGAGGCTCAACTTAAATGTATACCCCAGATTAAAAAACATTGTAAGAGAACCAAAGAAGTGCCACTGTGGCTAAACAACAAAGTAAAAGAAGCAGTGAGAGGCAAAAAGGCATCCTTTAAAAAGTGGAAGTTAAATCCTAGTGAGGAAAATAGAAAGAAGCTTAAACTCTGGCAAATGAAGTATAAAAATATAATTAGGAAGGCCAGAAAAGAATTTGAAGAAGAACTAGCCAAAGACTCAAAAAGTAATAGCAATTTTTTTTTTAAGTACATCAGAAGCAGGAAGCCTGTGAAACAACCAGTGGGGCCACTGGATGATCGAGATGCTAAAGGAGCACTCAAGGATGATAAGACCATTGCGGAGAACCTAAATGAATTCTTTGCATTGGTCTTCATGGCTGAGGATATGAGGGAGATTCCCAAACCTCAACCATTCTTTTTAGGTGACAAATCTGATGAACTGTCCCACATTGAGGTGTCATTAGAGGAGATTTTGGAACAACTTGATAAACTAAACAGTAATAAGTCACCAGGACTAGATGGTATTCATCCAAGTGTTCTGAAGGAACTCAAATGTGAAATTACAGAACTGCTAACTGTAGTCTGTAACCTATCATTTAAGTCAGCTTCTGTACCAAATGACTGGAGGATGGCTAATGTGACGCCAATTTTTAAAAAGGGCTCCAGAAATGAACCCGTCAATTACAGGCCAGTAAGCCTGACTTCAGTACAATCTGGTTGAAACTATAGTAAAGAATAGAATTATCAGAGACATTAGATGAACATAATTTGTTGAGGAAGAGTCAACATGGTTTTTTATAAAGTGAAATCATGCCTCACCCATCTACTAGAATTCTTTGAGGAGGTCAACAAGCATGTGGACAAGGGGGATCCAATGGATATAGTGTACTTAGATTTTCAGAAAACCTTTGACAAGGTCCGTCGCCAAAGGCTCTTAAGTAAAGTAAGCTGTCATGGGATAAGAGGGAAGATCCACTCTTGGATAGGCAACTTTTGGTGGGGAGGGATAGCTCAGTGGTTTGAGCATTGGCCTGCTAAACCCAGGGTTGTGAGTTCAGTCCTTGAGGGGGCCACCTAGGGATCTGGGGCAAAAATCAGTTCTTGGTCCTGCTAGTGAAGGCAAGGGGGCTAGACTCGATGACCATTCAGGGTCCCTTCCAGTTCTATGAGATAGGTGTATATATATCCATGTATTATTATATTATAACTGATTAAAAGATAGGAAACAAAGGATAGGAATAAATGGTCGGTTTTCAGAATGGAGAGAGGTAAATAGTGGGGTCCACCAGTGGTCTGTACTGGGACCAGTCCTATTCAACGTATTCATAAATGATCTGGAAAAAGGGGTAAACAGTGAGGTGGCAAAATTTGCAAATGATACAAAGCTAATCAAGATAATTAAGTCCAAAGCAGATTGCAAAGAGCTATAAAGGGATCTCACAAAACTGGGCGACTGGGCAACAAAATGGCAGATGAAATTCAATGTTGCTACATGCAAAGTAATGCATATTGGAAAACATAATCCCAACTATACATATAAAATGATGGATTCTAAATTTGCTGTTACTACTCAAGACAGAGATCTTGGAGTCATTATGGATAGTTCTCTGAAAACATCCACTCAGTGTGCAGCAGTAGTCAAAAAAGCAAACAGAATGTTGGGACTCATTAAGGAAGGGATAGATAATAAGATAGAAAATATCATATTGCATCTATATAAATCCATGGTATGACCACCTCTTGAATACCGTATGCAGATGTGGTTGCCCCATCTCAAAAAAGATATATTGGAATTGGAAAAGGTTCAGAAAAGGGCAACAAAAATGATTAGGGGTATGGAACGGCTTCCATTTGAGGAGAGATTAATAAAGCTGGGACTTTTCAGCTTGGAAAAGAGATGATTAAGGCGATATGATAGAGGTCTATAAAATCATGACCTGTGTGGCGAAAATAAATAAGGATGTGTTATTTACTCCTTCTCATAACACAAGAACTAGGGGTCACCAAATGAAATGAATAGGCAGCAGGTTTAAAACAAACAAAAAAAAGTATTTCTTCACACAGCGCACGGTCAACCTGTGGAACTCTTTGCCACGGGACATTGTGAAAGCCAAGACTATAACAGAGTTCAAAAAAGAACTAGATAAATTCATGGAGGATAGGTCCATCTATTGCATCCATAGCCTCTGTTTGCAAGAAGCTGAGAATGAGCAACAGGGAATGGATCACTAGATGATTACCTGTTCTGTTCATTCCCTCTGGGGCACCTGGCATTGGCCACTGTTGGAAGGCTGGATACTAGGCTAGATGGACCTTTGGTCTGACCCAGTATGGCTGTTCTTATTAGAATCTTCCCTGTAATATCGAGAACTACCAAAAATATACACATTTTTGGACAACCTGATTTTTGATAATTACTATTTTTTTCAGAATTTTTAAATAGCTATCATAAATTGCAGAAGTATCTTGATTCTCACTTACACTTGAGTGCCTTTACACCACTCTAGCTGTGAAAAGGAGCTTTAAATTGAGTCTAAATGTAATTTACTCAACTCTAAGACCTCTTAACGCTGTCAGACTGGTGTAAAGGTAAATGAGAGTCAAGTATACAGAAATAGCAGTGAAGCCAATTCCAGCCCATAACAGTAGAACATTACAATTCTTGTACTGAGTTGCTAATTGCTGAAGACATAGTACACAGCAGGACTTAATAATACAGTTAGATAAAGATCATGTACATTTAATAATGAACTTCATAAAGACTGACAAGACACAACAGTGACTAATGTTCATGATATCATGCAGGTGAACATAAATCAATATAAATTAAATATGGTAAAAATACAAAGACTGCCATATAAGGGCAAATACAGTTGTCACAGGATATTAAGTTCAGCCTGATCCCTCCAAGGATATTTTAGGTCAAAAGATATTATGAGAGAAACTTCCATAGGTATCTTATTTACTTCTGGAGTCTGATATAAAAATACCAGATTTCCGGAGTTTTAACTATTTTATCATCTATAATTTACAGATTATGTAGCACTAACAGAGAGGGGAAGTGGATAGGGTGATCAAGATTGTAGTAAATGGTTGTTATACAAATACACATTTAGCAAAGGTGACCACAGTTTTGTTCGAAAGTGGAAGTAACTAAGTGTGGTGATGAAAATGATTTTAATATTTGATAGACTACTATTCAGCGTATTGAAACGGAGTGTAGATGTGCAGGCTTATCTTCTGTACAGATTTTTCTTCTTCTGAAAACTCTACAAAGATAAGTTAGGTAGCTAATTAAACAGAATTGAGGAGATTTTCCTCTTGAAACTTGGTGGACCTATAAATAAATAGTGGCAAGTGATCTTTTTTTCTTCCAGTTGCATGTTGTTAAACATTTGACTTTTACTATCACATACATTATCAGGTCTTCATGGGTTTTGTTCTTTGGCAATTGTTCTTTGGCAGTCCCCAAAGCTTAGTCAGTGAATCTAGGAGACCCAGTCTTCATGACGTAGTTTCCAGTTTTGCAATTATTTCCCAAATATAAGGAACATCTGTGAATTTCTCAATGGGCTTTGCCATATTTTTGGGGAGTCATTCTGTTTTCCTCTACACAGAAGCCAAGAGAGCTAATTATAATTGATTACAGGAGTCGTCACAGTAGATAATTGATTCAGATTGAGATGTGGGGCACTGTGCTTGATAGAAGTTTACTCTTCAAGCCTGTTAGGCGTTAGCCTTTCTTCCACAGTGACGTATTCTAATAGTCAATCCCTTGCCTTTCCCAAGAACAGAAAAACATGCAAAATAAATGGTCCCATCTTAAAACAATTTGTCTCAAACTCTTATTTGATATGTTTTATTCTAGCCTTTATTAGGGAAATGTGGTCTATATGAAATTACTGTAAAGGGTGTACAACTGGTTGAAAGATCATACTCAAAGAGTAGTTATCGAAGGTTCGCTGTCAAACTGGGAGGTTGTATCTGGTGGGGTCTCACAGGGGTCAGTCCTGGATCTGCTACTGTTCAAGATTTCTATTAATGATTTGGATAATGGGGTGGAGAGTGTGCTTATAAAATTTGCAGATGACCCCAAGCTGGAAGGGTTTGCACGCACATTGGAGGACTGGATTAAAATTCAAAATGGCCTTGACGAATTGGAGAATTGATGTGAAATCACCAATGAAATTCAATATAGACAAGTGCAAAATACTTCCTTAGGAAGGAAAAATCAAATGCACAGCTGTAAAATGGGGAATAACTGGCTAGGTGGTAGTACTGCTAAAGAAGATCTGGGAGTTACAGTGGAGCATGATGGAATATGAGTCAACAAGGTGATGCAGTTGTAGAAAAGGCTAATATATTCTGGGGTTTGTTAACAGGGTTGTTGCATGTAAAATATGGGAGGTAACTGTCTTGTTCTGCTTGGCACTGGTGAGGTCTCAGCTGGAGGGCTATGTCCAGTTCTGGGAATCATACTTTAGGAAAGATATGGATAAATTGGAGAAAGTTCAGAGGAGAGCAACAAAAAGAATAAAAGGTTTAGAAAACTTGACGTATGGGGAAAGGTTAAAAATAACGGGGCATGTTTATTCTTGAGGAAAGAAGGTGTGTCTGAGGGTGGGGGGTTTCTGATAATATTTAAATATGTTAAATATGCTATGATAAAGAGGATGGTGATCAATTATTTTTATGTCCACGGTAGGTAGGAGAAGACGTAATGGGCTTAATCTGTAACAAGGGAGATTTAGGTTAGATTTTAAGAAAAACTTTCTAACTATAAGGGTGGTTAAACTCTGGAATAGGGCTCCAACACAGGCTGTGGAATCCATATCACTGGAGGTTTTGAAGAACCAGTTTTACTGTCAGGAATGGTCTTAGGTTTCCTTGGTCCTGTCTCAGTCCAGGGGGGTGGACATGATGATTTCCAGCCCTATTTTTTTGTGATTCTGTGATTAGTGTCAAATTTGAAATAATTACTGTCAATTATATATACTCTGCTGATTTAAAAAACAAAATGTAATTTATGTTAATTCCATGTTCTATGGAATGGGTCCATGACTAAATTCAGAAGCATGAATCAAGTTTAAATTAGAAAAGCATGAAATATACTATACATGAGATTTCTGTGTTACAGTGTTTCAAACTGGGATGTGTGTGAAATGCTAGCTAGAATTTAGACTGCATAATGTATTTGGAGAGAGCTTTATCACATCACATATCAAGGCCAATAGGTTGGGTTTCAGAGCAAACCAAAACTGCTCCTTTGTCAGCCAAAAGAGGTTGCATAAGAACTGCATGTAGCTTTCCCCTCCAGCTGCGTTCTGAAGGCCCTGCCTCCACACCATTCTGAACCTGTGTGGTTTTTTGGCATGAGTATTTTCTGTGTCAAAAAAATAAATTTTCCTCCCTCTGAAGTAGAGAAGGGATTTGTCTGCAGTGTTGAGCAGTAGGATTTGTCCACTACTGTAAGCACTGCCATAGAGCGGGTGTCTTTTACCATCGGGGTATTTGCCCAAGGGCAAGGATTGATAGCGTTGTTTTCATTTTTCTTCTGCCCTTGCTAGTTTGACTGGGAAGCCATATACAGTGTTTCTTTGAGGTGGCTGCTGTTAGGTATACTTTGCTGCTGCTCTGACATGAGTGAATGTCTTCCCCTATTGGAGACTCAGCAAGAGACAAGAATGAAAATAGCAGCCTTAAAACAGCATGGGGAAAAAAAATCTACAGGAAAAATGCAAATATGAGTGGAAAAGTTAGAGGTTCTTTCATTCCTCCTTAGTGAGAATTCAGCTTTGAGGGGAAGGATAGTGGTTTGAGCATTGGCCTGCTAAACCCAGGGTTGTGAGTTCAGTCCTTGAGGGGGCCACTTAGGGATCTTGGGCAAAAATCAGTACTTGATCCTGCTAATGAAGGCAGGAGGCTGGACTCGATGACCTTTCAAGGTCCCTTCCAGTTCTAGGAGATTGGTATATCTCCTATTATTATTATTTTTTTTAAGCTTTCCTCTGTCTGCAAAATCACTTAGATGAAGATAGAACTAAATAGAATGAACAGAAGTTCGTTGGCTTAATCTTTTATAGAGAAAGAGAAGAGAGAATACAGGTTACAGTGGCAAACCTGAAACACAGTTATCTAATCTTGTGTTACTCCACATTGATTAGTAGGAGCAATGAAGAATTTCTGAAGATGAAAAATCCAAGGATACTTGGTATTTCTGATGCTGTTGATGCGAAGGAACCATTAGAAAAGTTTTAATCTCTTTTAAATTAACTGCATTTAATTCCTTACTTACTGCTCTTAATAAAGTATTTCATAACCCAAATAAAAGATGAAACCATGGGCTCAATTCTTCTGATATTGACTCTAGCATAATCTATGGAGAGGGGGAAGTGGGAAGTCTGATAGATGAAAGGGATCATAGACTTCTTTTCTCAGGAACTTCCAGATCAACACACAACATTGCTATCCCTATGTTTTGAGATTTTTATTGCTTGGATTCCAATTTTCTACATTGTTTCCCAACAGATTAAGACTGGAAGAGGTAAAAAAATTGTTGGGGGGTTTGAAATGTAAAGGTTAAAAAATAATTGTGTTTTGATGATGTGAGGGTGTTTTTAGTGTCTCAGTTGTGTGCTAAGGCTTTTATGTTTAGTATAGAGGTATGTGGTTCCAATGATGTTACAGAAAAGTCGTTACTTCCAGAACACAAATAAAAATTTCTTCTTAAAATATGGAGCTATGGTAGGTGCTTTTTGAAGCTTTCTATACTAATACTGCAAGGCTGTTTTACCTGGTGGTTTTTTTTTAGTCTAAGTATTTTTTTCCTCTTTCTTTAATAAGTCCCAGTGTTATTTTTGTTTGGGTATGTATGTGTGTGTGTTGTGTAATAGAAAGAATTTTAAAAGTATTTCTTTTCCTTTCTGTCTAATCACATGATTACAGGTTTGCAATGACAATAAAAATATCTAAAATGCCAGCCCATGTTCAGGACGTAGTTTAATGTCCTTTGCCACAGCAGAAATTTTAATGCATATGGTGCAGCTATTACCGCTGTCTAAGATATATTGTCAAACCTGCCATTACTTTTGTTTCGAATACGCTAGATAGAAACAGCCCTGTTCTTTATCTCCGCGAAGGATTAATAACTCTGATTGTGAATTTTAGTGTTCATGAAAGACAACAGACTGACAGTATTGAAAACTGAAGTCTTCTGTTATCCACAGAGCACAGGTAGAGCCTGTGTACCATCAGTCCAAGTTTCACTACACTACACAGTTATATCAAGGCTGGATTGGAGAAACCAAATATAGAGGGAGACTCCATTCATTAATTTGCCTTTCCACTGAGACTGACAGTTTTGGATTTTTTGGTCCTATAGACATATGTCCACCTGAAATTAGTCTAAGACATCTATTTCATAGAGAGGCTACCAAAGAACCATTATGGGGTAGTCATGTTAGTCTATATCCACAAAAACAGCAACAAGTCCGTTGGCGCCTTAAAGACTAACAAATAAATTTGTTAGTCTTTAAGATGCTACCGGACTCCTTGTCATTATGAAGTAGTAAATCGTTGTGTTTAGCAACCTTGAACTGGTGACCTAAAGGTAAAACACTCTGATTCCAATTATTAGCCTTCTTGGCCATCAGTTATCTGAATGCAAGTACCACAGATCAAACCACCTCTAACTAAGGGTATGTCTACACTACGAAATTAGGTCGATTTTATAGAAGTCGATTTTTAGAAATCAATTTTATACAGTTGATTGCATATGTCCACACTAAGTGCATTAAGTCGGCAGAATGCGTCCTCACTATTGTGGCTAGCATCGACTTACAGAGTGGTGCCCTGTGGGTAGCTATCCCACAGTTCCCGCAATCTCCGCCGCCCATTGGAATTCTGGGTTAAGCTCCCATTGCCTGATGGGGCAAAAACATTGTCGCGGATGGTTTTGGGTACATGTCGTCAGTCACTTCTCCCTCCGTGAAAGCAATGGCAGACAATCGTTTCATGCCTTTTTTCTGTGCAGATGCCATACCATGGCAAGCGTGCAACCTGTTCAGCTCAGTTCACCAACACCGCTGCTGTTGTGTCCTGGGTGCTGCTGTCAGCAGATGGTGCAGTAGGACTGGTAACCATTGTCATACACCACTTCCACTGCAACTCTGCTCTGCTGCTATTGTCTCAATAGCGCATTTCTCCATGTTGTCTGTCATGTGCTCCTGGGTACATGTGTTCTTCCTCAGGAAATGAGGGCAGTGCTAACTGTCGTACTCCACCGCTTCCGCTGCAACTCTGCTCTCCTGGTGCCATGAATCCACCTGGCAGGTCCTCTTGTCATTTTGTATAAATATCTATTTTGTATAAATATCTATTCTCGTGGCATCCTTTGTCACTTTCAGGGAACTTTGTGACTTGCTTTCCCCTGCCCTGAAGCACAAGAATACCAAGATGAGAGCAGCCCTCACAGTTGAGAAGCGAGTGGCGATAGCCCTCTGGAAGCTTGCAACACCAGACAGCTACTGGTCAGTCAGGAATCAATTTGGAGTGGGTAAATCTACTGTGGGGGCTGCTGTGATCCAAGTAACCAGCACAATCACTGAGCTGCTGCTATCAAGGGTAGTGACTCTGGGAAATGTGCAGGTCATAGTGGATGGCTTTGCTGCAATGGGGTTCCCTAACTGTGGTGGGGCAATAGATGGAACGCATATCCCTATTTTGGGACCCAACCACCTTGGCAGCCAGTACATAAACCACAAGGGGTACTTTTCAATGGTGCTGCAAGCACTGGTGGATCACAAGGGACTTTTCACCGACATCAACATGGGATGGCTGGGAAAGGTGCAAGGTGCTCTCACATCGTCAGGAACTCTGGTCTGTTTGAACAGCTGCAGGAAGGAACTTACTTCCCAGAACAGAAAATTACTGTTGGGGATGTTGAAATGCCCATATTTATCCCTGGGGACCCAGCCTACCCCTTAATGCCGTGGCTCATGAAGCCATACACAGGCACCCTGGACAGTAGTAAGGAGCAGTTCAACTATAGGCCGAGCAAGTGCAGAATGATGGTAGAATGTGCCTTTGGATTTTTAAAAGCTCGCTGGTGCAGTTTACTGACTAGGTTAGACATCAGCGTAACCAATATTCCCATTGTTATTGCTGCTTGCTGTGCACTGCACAATATCTGTGAGAGTAAGGGGGAGACATTTATGGCTGGGTGGGAGTTGAGGCAAATCGCCTGACGGCTGATTACACACAGCCAGACACCAGGGCAATTAGAAGAGCATAGCTGGGCACCCTCTGCATCAGAGAAGCTTTGAAAACCAGTTTCATGACTGTCCAGGCTATAGTGTGACAGTTCTGTTTGTTTCTCCTTGATGAAAACCCACCCCCTGGGTTGACTCTACTTCCCTGTAAGCCAACTGACCTCCCCTCTTCGATCACCAGTTTCAGAGGCAATAAAGTCATTATTGTTTCCAAATTATGCATTCTTTATTAATTCACCACACAAATAGGGAGAGAACTCGCAAAATAGCCCAGGAGGGTTGAGTGACAAGAGAAGTACCGGGTGAGGGTGGTGGAGGAGGGAAAGACAAGGCCACACTACAGTTCAAAACTTATTGAATGCCAGCCTTCTGTTGCTTGGGCAATCCTCTGCGGTGGAGCGGCTGGGTGCCCATAGCCACCCTCTCCTCCCCCCTGTGTTCTTGGGCATCTGGGTGAGGAGCATATGGAACTTAGGGAGGAGGGCAAGTGGTTATATAGGGGCTGCAGTGGCACTCTGTGATCCTGCTGCCTTTCCTGCAGCTCCACCAGATGCTTGAGCATGTCAGTTTGCTCCCCCGTTAGCCTCAGCATTGCATCCTGCCTCCTCTCAGCGTGCGCCTCCCTCCTCGCATCGCGTTCATTTAACGCTTTCCTGGACTCTGGCATTGTTTGCCTCCACGCATTCTGCTGAACTCTTTCAGTGCGGGAGGACTGCATGAGCTCTGAGAACATGTCGTTGTGAGTGCATTTGTTTCGTCTTCTAATCTGCGCTAGCCTCTGGGATGGAGATGTTAGGGGGAGCGTAGAATCATATAATATAGAATATCAGGGTTGGAAGGGACCTCAGGAGGTCATCTAGTCCAACCCCCTGCTCAAAGCAGGACCAATTCCCAACTAAATCATCCCAGCCAGGGCTTTGTCAAGCCTGACCTTAAAAACCTCTAAGGAAGGAGATTCCACTACCTCCCTAGGTAACCTATTCCAGTACTTCACCACCATCCTAGTGAAAAAGTTTTTCCTAATATCCAACCTAAACCTCCCCCACTGCAACCTGAGACCATTACTCCTTGTTCTGTCATCAGGTACCACTGAGAACAGTCTAGATCTATCCTCTTTGGAATCCCCTTTCAGGTAGTTGAAAGCAGCTATCAAATCCCCCCCCTCATTCGTCTCTTCTACAGACTAAATGATCTCATTTCCCTCAGCCTCTCCTCATAAGTCATGTGCTCCAGCCACCTAATCATTTTTGTTGCTCTCTGCTGGACTTTTTCCAATTTTTCCACATCCTTCTTGTAGTGTGGGGCCCAAAACTGGACACAGTACTCTAGATGAGGCCTCACCAATGTCGAATAGAGGGGAATGATCACGGCCCTCTATCTGTTGGCAGTGCCCCTACATATACAGCCCAAAATGCTGTTAGCCTTCTTGGCAACAAGGGCACACTGTTCACTCATATCTAGCTTCTCGTCCACGGTAACCCCTAGGTCCTTTTCTGCAGAACTGCTTCCTAGCCATTTGGTCCCTAGTCTGTAACAGTGAATGGGATTCTTCCATCCTAAGTGCAGGACTCTGCACTTGTCCTTGTTGAACCTCATCAGGTTTCTTTTGGCCCAATCCTTTGGCCCAAACATTTGCAGCTGCGGGAGGAAAAAAATGGAGCGTAGTATTTAAAAAGATACATTTTAGAGAACAAAGGGAAGACTATTTCACACTGAATCAAGCGATTCACATTATGTAGCACACGTGCTTTTGGTACGAGGTCACATTTTGCCTCTTATATTGAGTGCCTGCCGGTTTGGTGTGAGACATCACACATGCTCGGCTGGGCAACAGAATTTGGCTTGCAGGCAGCCATGGTAAGCCAAAGGGTTTCGGCTTCTTCAATCTTCAGAACGTGGGTTTCAAACAGCAGCGCCCTCCTTTCCCATACCAAGCAAAGCCTGTTGGGTTGGCCTTTTAAAAGGAGAGCCTGCGGTTTTAGGGTGAATGTGCAGCACAATCCAACCCCCCTCTCCAATTCTCTGGGATGATCGCTTCACACACACCCCTCCCCCCCGCCCCATCGCGTGGCTAGTATCAGGGAAGATCCCTGTCAGCCAAATGCGAATAGCTCATCATGAACGGGCCTCTCCCCACCGTGTGGCTAATAGCGGGGGTGATTTCTTTTCAGCCAAACCAAAGGCAAACAGTCCAGCAGAAATGGGCACCTCTGAATGTCCCCTTAAACAAATTTCCCATATTACAACCAGGTGACAATGAATATCACTCTCCTGAGGCTAACACAGAGAGAGAAAGAACGGATGTTGCTTGAATGTCACCAAAGCCCAGGCCCATTCGCTGCAATGTTTTGTTCTGCAATGATTCCAGACTACTTGCTACTGCCTTGGTATGGTAAAGTGTCCTACCATGGAGGATGAAATAAGGCTACCCTCCCCAGAAACCTTCTGCAAAGGCTTTTAGAGTACCTCCAGGAATGCTCATGGAGATGTCCCTGGAGGATTTCTGCTCCATTCCCAGACATGTTAACAGACTTTTCCAGTAGCTATACTGGCTGCGAATGCATCCCAAGTCTTCAGGGCAAATTAATAATTAAACATGCTTGCTTTTGAACCCTGCATTATATTTACAAATGTACACTCACCAGAGGTGCCTTCTCTGGCTTCATGGTCTGGGAGCCCACCTTGGGAGGATTGGGAGGGTATTGGCTCCAGGGTGCTGAACAGTTTCTGGCTCCCAGGGAGAAGAGATTCTCCTCATCCGCTAAATCCTCATCCCTGTTGCGTGAGACTCCCCCCATGCAGGTGTCCACGGACCGTGGTGGGGTAGTGGTAGGGGCCATCACAAGAATTGCATGCAGCTCATCATAAAAGCGGCATGTATGGAGCTCTGTCCCAGAGTGACCGTTTGCATCCTTTGTTTTTTGGAAGGCTTGAATCAGCTCCTTAACTTTCATGTAGCACTGCTGTGTGTCCCTGTTGTAGCCTCTGTCCATCATGCCCTTGGAGAATTGGCAAATATATTGGCGTTTTGTCTTTTGGAATGGAGTTCTGCCTGCACGGATTTTTCTCCCCATACAGTGAGCAGATCCAGTACATCCCGTTTGGTCCACGCTGGAGCTCTTTTATGATTCTGGGACTCACCTGTGCTGATCAGCTCTCCACTCTGGCCAAACAGGAAATGAAATTCAGAAATTCCCAGGGCTTTTCCTATCTACCTGGCCAGTGCATCTGAGTTGAGAGTACTTCCAGAGTGGTCACAATGGAGCACTCTGGGACGTTTTCCATGAAGACAGCTGGACTTACACGCAGCTGTGAGATCTTCGCTTCAGCGATTGTTGCTCACTGTCATGTCTCCTATAAGAAATGTTAATCTATGTATTCCTGTTTAATAAATACTGAGTCTTACAAAGACAGTGATTCTTCATTTGTGACCTACACAGGGTGGTTGCAACAGAAATCTAAGTAGAGTGGCGATCGCCACATTTGCCGACTACATTTAATGCTCAGGCAGGAATAATTACAGGGGTCATTTAAGGTGGCAAGTAAACAATGCCTGGTTCAATTAATTACAGAATGACACATTACTGGGGCCCATTGTCAAGATGCTGCTTCAAAGCCTCCCTGATTTGAATAGCCCCCTGTTGAGCCCCTCTAGTAGCTGTGGGGTCTGCTGGGTGATCCACCTCAACGCTCCATCCCTGTGGACACTTTCCTCAGGCTGCTATGATCATGAGAATATTTTCCTCATTGAGGTCTAACCTGCCAAAAAGACAGCACCAGTGACCCTTTAATCTGCCAAATGCACATTCTGCAATCATTCTGCACCGGCTGAGCCTGTTGAAGCGCTCCTTACTCTGTCAAGGTTTCTGGTGTAAGGCTTTGTAAGTCTTGGGAATAAGGGGCAGGTTGGGTCTCCAAGGATCACTATGGACATTTCCACATCTCCCACTGGAATCTTCTGGTTTGGAAAGAAAGTTCCTGCTTGCAGCTTTCTGTAGAGCCCAGTGTTCCTGAAGATGCTTGCATCATTCATCTTCCCTGACCACCCTGTGCTGATGTTAGTGAAACGTTCGTGGTGATTCACAAGCATGTGTAATACCATGGAGAAGTATCCCTTTCTATTGATGTACTCCGTTGCAAGGTGGTCCGGTGCCAAATGCCATCTATTGCCCTGCTGCAGTTAGGGAATACCATTTCCGCAAAGCCAACCATATTTTACACACATTGTCAAGAATCATGGTCTTTGTAGCAGCATGAGATTAATGGCCCAGCACACTTGCGTTAACGCAGCTCCAACGGTGGACTTCCCGACTCTGAACTGATTTGTGACCAAGCAGTAGCAGTCTGGAGTTGCTAGCTTCCACACTGTGATCTCCCCACTCTTCTCCACCAAGAGGGTAGCTCTCATTTTGGTGTCTTTGCAAAGCAGTTCTGGGGCAAACTCCCCACAAAGTTCCCGGAAGGTGGCTTCTGCCTCCGAAAGTTCGGCAGTCACTGCTCGTCATCGCAGACCTCCATGAGAATGCGATCCCACCACTTAGTGCTTGTTTCCTGTGCCCAAAACCAACAGTGCACCCTGTGAGCTGCTCCATGAATGCCAAAAGTAATCTGGTGTTTTCTTTACATGGCACGCAGCAGGTCAGGCACCTCTAATTCCTCTTTAGATAGGTACCTCATGATTAATTGTATTACCATCTGCGATATGTTAATGAAAGTGACCAAAACATTAGAGAACAGTGCAGGATCCATCCTTTCAGATGGAGATGGTGGGCACTCAATATATGGGGCCATTGAAAAATGCTGTAAAACGCTGTCGGAAGCCCATAGAATGTTGGGATGGAAAACAAAGCATCATGGGACATTGAGCCCACTCCCGTGATGCACTGTGATCCACTCTGCTTTCCCACAAGTCCTAGTGGCAGAAGGTGACAAGTAACACAGTGCACTGCTCTTACTGTTGATGCTAGAGTTCCAACTGTGGACATGCTCTGCTGACAGAGGGAGCATAGTGTGAACATGCAGTAACAATGCTGCTATAGCACTTTTAGATTGTCATCATGACTTTTGTGGAAAAAACTCTGTAGTGTAGAAAAGGACTGAGTCTCCTTTCATCTCCTCCCTCTGCTGTCTCGAGGCCCCTGTTTACTACTTATATATAAATTGAGATAAAACACACATTCCTTTGTTTAGGATAGACCTGTTCAACAACTTTTGCCTAGGCAGAGGTGTGTGGTTTTGAACATGTGCTAATAACATCATCCAGGGGTATTTCATAACTTTACATATGACGTTGCTACATACATTTCACCATGATGCTATTGACAAGTGTGGAATTAGTTTTCAAATGATACCTCACAAGGCATATTTCATACAAAGATTATTACAATTGTGTGTATGGTATGAATACAGGGGTGCTTATTGTCACAGAGTCCTATCGTAGTAGTGCAGGAGACAAAATGCATCCAATCATCAAATCAGTGAATGTGCCTTAAAATGCTCAAATTAAACAAATGATGTTTGAGGTTTTTTTCCTTCTCTTTCAGTTATAGTGATTTTGAGTTTTACTAGGCACACAGTTCTGAGAAGGAAGGATTAGTCTCCCACTCCTCCCAGGTGATGGTGTCCCTTATAAGCAGGGGTTGATATTTGTGCAGAACTAAAGAGCATTGACCATCAAAGCTAATGAATATTATGTGATTTTATTTTAATCTGTTTCCCCTTTAACTCTCTTTATTAGAAAAGATCCTCTTTTATTATCCTCCTTATTTTTTTCTCTTTCAAAAAATAGAGGAGGAAGCCACCCCTACATTTTAATCTATTTTCTGAAATGGCTCTCGCTATATAAATATATTGCATTTATGTTTGTAAATGTGCATTGATTTTTGGGTTGACCTTTGTGGATGTTCCAGTGTACGTGGTGTGGTGTAAACAAAGGAGCATTTTGGAGTGCAGGGTAATATTGTAAGAATTTTCTTTGGAGGCTGGTGGCAATACTTCGGTTGTTTCTCCTTCTCCAGGTTGAACAATTAGGAAAAAGTTAACTTTGGTACACAGGAAAAGGGACCAAAGAAAGTAGATTAGTTCTACTGTTTTCACATTTTATTTTTATAGCTATTGCCGTGCATGCCCCAAATATTTCCTCTGTGGGAGACTTGTTTGCTTCAGGGGATTGGTAACAGAATATGTGATTTTTTTTTTCACCTATAGATTGTTAGTTCTAATCCAGTTCTAATTGGTAGTGATCAAAATCTGTTACTGTCAGATAGCAGTTTGGTAGCCCACGTGAAATGCATTTGGTGACCAGGGTTGGTTGACAAGTGTTCACATCACATAGCATGAACAGAATTGTTACTAAGTGGGTCCCACTTTTCAAAATCTCATCAGAGAGACCAAGAATTGAATGGGCCATGGAGGCTGAACTATTCTTTTGCCATCTACAAGGTGATACTTCAGGTCAGGGAGGGGACATGGTAGTGTAGTGAGAGAGCTTACATTGCTGTCTGTACCTCATCTTTCTGGAGAACCTTTCATGCTCATGGAATTCACCCACGCACTCACTCCTGTATGTGTATTATTGCCAATTTACATATCAAGTGATAACACAGAATAGAAATTCATTTCTTTTTCCCCAAGTTTTTGACTGTCTCCTTAACTTAAGGAGGCAGGAATATGCTTGGAAGCACTGTTGTACAATTAGCATGCAGGAATGGTACTACTAGCATATGATGCTGTATGATTTTATTCCAGACTTGTAAACACCTCTGTTATGTTTGCAACTGTTCAATTCATTAGCTTCCTGGAATTATTATTTGTGGCATATTTCTGAAGAGAACAATAAACAACCCTGGGAAAATAGTACTCCAACACTGAACATTGTGTTGGTCCATGGAGAGTTTTATTTTTTTCAAGCTCTTTCCATTTCAGTGGGGTTTTGTAAGAGTCTTTTCAAGCTGTGTCAAAGCATTAATAAACATATTACATGTTAGGCAGTTGCAATGCATTAGAAACAATGTCAACGCACTTTAAAATATGAGCTTAGTTTAATTGAGTCCTTGTTCTGTTTTAGGCTATTTTTGGCAGTTGGTCATGTACTACTGGTTATGTTCCCAGTGTGCGCGGATAGGTCATGCTCTTGTGTTTACTACTACGATGCAGCCACATGAAAATGAAAACATGATGCTATCGAAGATATTCTGTTCAGAAGAGTAAAATACTTTTTCTAGGGATGCTTGTGGTGGTGGTAGATTAAAAGCCTTTAGGAAATTGAGAGAGACTGGGATTGTAGGAATAATTTGGCATAAACGCAGTTGTTTGGCAGTAAAGAAGTCAGCAGGAAGCCGTTGAGTGGAGTTTCAAGTATTCTGAGTGTGAGAGTCATGAGTTGTTAAGTATCAGATCTATTGGCTTTTATTCTTGGAAGGCTTAATGTAATATAAAATAATTAATTTTATACTAGGTCCATAAATTAGCATTACAGTCAAGGTTATCAAGGATACAAGGATGACTGCAGTTGGTGCCTCATTCTATAGATTTACAATTAAATTAAGAGTAATTGTAAGCAGGTAGCAACATATCGGTTACCACTGGTCTCTTTAGTCAGAATATTTCTGCTACTGCCCTCCAAAGCACATAGAACCTTGAATTAAAAGCTGCAAATAGAAACTCAGTCATTTGGAGATTTGCAGCGTTTGCTGAATGTCTTGTGCTAGCTGCAACAAACTTCCTGTATTGAGAAAACATAGTTCATGACAGAATTACCAATCTTAAAATCTGCTTTTCTTTTTTATTTTCAGAATCAAATAGAACATACTGATTCAGCAGAAGTGGCTGATTGTGCAGCAGTCATCATGAATAGACACAGGGTCATCTGTTTCTTAACACATGTATAAGATAAAAAGGTAAGAAGCAAGTAAGCATTGTTGTTAATAGTTATTATATAATGCTATACTTAGTTAATACGGTTATATTGTATTATGTAGATTGTGATCAAGAAATAGATTACTTTAAAATGAATTAAGAATCTATATGGGGTGCAAACTTGGTTATATGAACTAGATGATTTAATGATTTCAGACTTGCATTTTCTTTTTCTTTTTATTGGGATTAAGTTTATGTTAGAACAAGGTTTTGTTGTTTTTTTTTTGCAGCCCTCAAATCAGTCTCCCTCAGGCTGTGCTGAGGGCAGATTTCATCATCAACTACAGACATATTGTAGCCCTCTTAAGCCATTCATTATGCTTGAAATGCTTGACGACTCCTTCTTCCCAGGAGAAAACTAGAAAGGTCACTACTGTGTACTGGAATAGAGTGCAGACTTGACCAGCACTGCTGGAGGTTGAAGCAAGTCCTCAGGGGCATTGGATCTAACACATTACTTACCTGACTTGATGTGCAATCCCTGTAATCATGCTGTGAAACAATGACGTTGCCTGGAAGCTGAAACAGACAGGATAAAAGAGCAACTTATATATTTTTTTTTCATCTGATCACAGACATTGCAATTTTCACCTCAGGAATCTTACGTTTGTATTTGTGGTAAGGTCTACTGTAAATCATTCTAGTATTGTCTGGTAAAGTTCAGTGAAATTTATACGTTCACAATTAATCACGGAGAAGGAATGATCTGAGCACAGAACTGGGAGACAAGAATTCCTGAATTCTTATCCTGGTCCCTTTTATGTTGAGTTTTTAGGCAAGTCTTCTAATCACATTGCCTTATTTTCCCATCTGTTAAATGTGGATAACAACATTTACATACCTTCCTTATACAGGTATAGTAAGGTGTCAGTGTCCATAAAGTCCTTTGAGGATCAAAAATACTATGTAAATCCAAAGTGGTGGTGATGCTTTCTATCAGTAAAGTCCTGTCATCGTTTCCATCAACACACTCTCCACCTCCCACCCCGGGGCTAGGTAACTCTATCGTATAAAATTCGTTCTGAGTCTTATTTGAGAAGTTGGAATAAAAGTCTCATCCACATAATATTTTAATATAAATTATTTTAATATGATGATATAAATCAGCTTACTGTGTAAGTTACAGAGGAATAAAAAAGACAGTGCTTTAAAATATTCTTGTTAAATATGAGTCTTCTGGGAACTGGGAGGGGAAAATGGTTGCTTAGATCTGGAGCTCCTTCTCAATCTCACTAAAATCTACCAACATCCGCTATTCTGAAGCCACAGTCTGCCTTTCTCCATGCACTCTCTCTGTTTGAGCTTTGTGATTTTGCAGTGAAAAGCTCTGGCAGTGGGGAGCTGCTCAAGCCTTTCCCCACTGCTTCCCCTCTTGCCAGAGCTTTCACCGATGAGTGTAGTGACACACTTCAATGTGGATGCTGTGCACTTTTCACTGTGGCGTGTTGCTAGACGTACACTACACACCACTGATAGCGGTGTATAGCATAAGCATAGCCTAAAACAGACATGCTGGGAAACTATTAGTGCATAGACTTAGAATGAATTCACTAAAAGCTAAAATCCCCTCCATTTGCTCTAGTCAGGGCCAGACACTGATCAAAAAACTATTAACGAACAATTCTCCAAATTCTATCAGTGCTTGTATTTAGAGGAAGATACCCTGATGATCAGTTACTAGAAGAATATATTCAAAATCTGCAGCTTCCCCAGCTAACAGAACAACAACAAATTTGGCTCGATTCTCAGTTACATACCTCTGAGATTTGGCCGCCCTAGGCAACATGAAATCAGGCAAGCCCCCAGGCTTAGACTGCTTTCCATTTGAATTTTATGCCCAGTTCAAAAGAGACTCTGTCTCCCAGGCTTGCTGAAGTATACACTGAGATTTTTGGTAGAGGCACTCTGCTGCCTTCAGTGAATAAAGCCCTAATCTCAGTCATGCTTAAAGCTGACAAAGAGGTCCAGATATGTGCTAGCTATTGATTAATATCCTTAATGAACTATGATATTAAGGGCATGTCTACACTTGCCATTTAAAGCGGAAAAAAGTCCCTTTTTTGTGCAAAAACCATGGGAGTGTCTACACTTGCCAGTGAGTTTTTGCGGTGAAACTCAGAAGTTTCATTGCAAAAAAGAAAACCACCTCCCCAAGAGGCATACAGGTCTGACCCGTGATGTGTAAGTGAAGACATGTTCTTCCTGTTTACACAGCTTTTAGCCTCCAGAGGATATCCCACTGTCCCTAGGTGACCACTCCGGCCAGCAGCTCTGCTGCTTTGATGTCAGGTAAACAGACATCCAGCCTTCCCCCTGTAAAGCCCCAGGAACATTGAAGCCCCCCTTCCTGTATTCTTGGCAAGTGCTCACTTGTCTGACCAGGTGACAATGCCTGCTCCACGGAGCAAACTTTTCCCTGCTTGGAGCATTGCTGAGCTGCTGGAGCTTATCACTGTTTGGAGAGAGGAGGCTGTGCAGGGACCCAGGATGCCACGGGATCACCCTCCCTCATTCCTATAAGACCCATCATCAAACTGGGGATAGCTGCCCTAGAGCGCTGCTCTCATCAGCAATGGAAGTGCTGCTAATGTAAACACTCTCTTGACGCCTGAGGAATTAAGTGAGTACACAAACCAGAATATTGTCTAAAATTCTGGCTGGGCAATTAGAAAAAGTAATTAGGAACATAATACACCCGGACCAGGTGGTTTTTATATAAAAGAGACATGGATCAGACGATACTTACCAATTTATCAGTGTTCTTTCATGTTATCGAAACCCCTTAAAACCAATGGCCATTCTGTTGGTGGATGCGGAAAAAGCCTTTAACAGAGCTAATTGGGGGAATTTGTTCCTCATTCAAAAAAGTTTGGATTTGGTCCCTCCTTCATTTTTTGGATTAGCCCTTTGTACTCTAATTTTAGCTCCCGAGTTGTAACCAATAAATACATCTCCCCGCTTGTTAATCTTTGCCGCAGTATTGGACTGAGCTGTTCACTCTCCTCTTTGATTTGCCCATAAAGCTACTGGCAATACAAATTAGAGCACACCAGGGGATCCAGGATATAAAAATAGGGACCCGAGAGATGAAAATATGCTTATGCTGATTATATACTTTTATTCATCATCAACCCCCTTCAGACCATCTCCAACATATTAAAAACTATTCAGTTGTTTGGTATCAGAGGGGTAGCCATGTTGGTCTGGTTCTGTAAAAGCAGTAGAGAGTCCTGTGGCATCTTATAGACTGTTAGTCTATAAGGTGCCACAGGACTCTTTGCTGCTTTTTCAGTTGTTTGGGAAAATCTCAGGGTACAAAATGGTACAAGTTGGAAGCTGTTAGTCTCCGGGTGTTTGTCTATAATATAAATATAAATAATCCTTGTTGTCTTTTTGCTGGTATCAGGTAGAAATCAGGTACTTATATTCCTAGGAAAAAGGATCCCAAAATAAATAGTTAAAATTAATTTCAGTCCTTTTATCACATAGATAGCTCTGGATTTATATACATGGCAGGTCCTCTCTCTATCCCTTTGGAGCAGAGTTAATTTATTAAAGTTGAATGTCCTCCTGAGACTTCTATTTGTCCGTAGCTCTTTGCCAGTTTATATTCCCCCTTTTTTCAGAATTAACATTTTTAAGACCTTGTGGAGTGTGGGCAACAAGCCCAGATTATCCTTTGAAAAATGCAGCTGCCTATCAAATCACAAGACTTTGGTCTGCCCAACCTTATACTTTACTATATATCCTCAATCCTGAGCCAAGCAATACAATGGCTGACCACCTGACACAGGCTCTCCATCCTGGCTGTGCATGGAGGAAGGAATCATAGCTCCACTACCATTAGAATCAGTCCTAAACTCAGACGTCTTCTGTTTCTCTAAGGAGATATCTGTACAATTTTAGCTGCTAGGAAATCCTGGTATCTGGTTGCTTTTAAGTTTAAATGTCATCCTTTACTATACTAAGTCTTTAATTTGGGGTAACTCCAAAATTTTAATTGCACATAACCTATTCTATGCCTTGTTTGGATTACAAAAAAGATATTGAGGACAAACCACATAACTGAAATGATTTCTTTGTGTTCTTTCCTCAAATTAGGGAGAAATTCCAACTGGATCCAAAGAAAGAATAGCAGTACCTTTAATTTGAATATGCTCTGCAATGCCAGTATGGCCTAGATGCCTTTGCAGCACTGAACCCCCTTCCCAAGTACTGAGGCTTTCTGAAAAAATAACTCTGTGTTACCTGGGGCTGTTTAGTCTGTATTCCTACCTCTCAGGCAAATTGGCAGTCAGCAGTGAGAATGTTAGAGAGCTGTCTAGGGAACATGAGCTGTCAATTTTCTCTTACCAACATTTAGTGGAATCAGTTTATTCCAGCATGTAGCATTGCTCGCTAGATTTGGGGTTAAGATTAATCCAGCAGAAAATTCTTTGAAGGATGCGCTGGACTTTTGTAGACTTTTCAGGTCCAGAGCAGCCAGATCTGACAAATGCTAGAGCTGCAGATGCTAATTTATATGATATGCTTTGGATTGCCCTGTAATCTGTCCTTTTTGAACAGAGGTAAATATTTGGCCCAATTTCTTTCTCTCCACCAAGGTGGAACTGCAGGCTGGCCATGCCATCCTGTGTCTAACCAATCTGTCTTGGAAACTAATATCCTTTGAAAAACTTTGGTTGGATAAAGCTATGATCATAGCCAAACATCTGATTCTACAACAGTATGCCCAGCTAGCGAAGTGAACCTGGCGGCAATTAAACAAATAGTGTTTCACAACAGATATAGCCAATATAAATTTATGGGTATATGGTCCTCTTTTTTGGAAGTTTCGGAATAATCAGATAAACCAGGTCATCTCTTTTGCTCCTACCCTCATATGATCCTAGACACCTCCCATCCTCTCCCTTTCTCCACTTTTTCCCCTCTCCTCTCCTTCTTACCATTCCTCTCCTGTCCTCCTTTGCTTACCTTTCAGGCTTTTCTTTGGTCTTTTAAACACTTTCAACACAATTTTTTCATTGTTGCTTATCTCTGTTTCTGAAAGGGAATAATTCTGGAGGTTAGTTCATGATCTTATTTTACAAAGAACCCCAATATGGGGCTGAATAACAAAATTACCATCATTACATAATTGTACAGGCAAATCTCTAACCGATCAAATATCGTCTTTGTTCTATCTTTTTTTCCTTAATAATGAAAAAGTTTGGTCTTACCGACCTTGTAAAATCTGATATTGTCTCTCTGCTCCAGATTAGATACCTTTCCTCTCTTTGTTATCTTGGTTGTTTATGTTAGCTGTGTTAAAATAATAAAGAATAAATACAAAATTCTTGTTAAATTGGAGTTTAAAAACTGAATTTTCTTTAGGTTATTAGTTACTTACTACATATTTTTAAAAGGATGTGAACTTTACTTCTTAAAATACTCATTTTCAAAGGAATTGTTAATCATGTCACTGATTTTGTGTGGTAAGAATTAGAGCTGAGTGAATAATGGACTTGCTGATAATTCTGAAATATTGGAAGGTCCACCTGAAAAAATAAATAAATAAATAAATATATTTTAAATTTCAGTAAATTGAAAGGTCAAAAAAAATTGAGTTAGGTTGAAATTATTTGGTAAATTTGATATGAATTTGCAAATAGTTTTGCTTAACCTGAAATTGCATTTTTGGCAAATTAACCATTTGCTGAAAATTTTTTACCCAGCTCTAACAGTACTGTCTCTTCCATATCCCTCGCAATATTTTCTTTTAAACCACCATTAAATACCAAATGAAATTTAATACAGAGCTACATGACAGTAATGTTAAGGATCTGAATGTTAAAGGCCATATTGAAAGCTTACACTTCATTCCCAAGTCTGTTGTGGCAGGCTTTGAATGCTGGTCTTACATGTAATATATAATCACAGTGAAGTGACATGGTTCTGAATTTTGTGTGTGTTTAAATAGGACTGTCAGTTTTACTTTGGCATAGCTTGTCTTAGCGATACAAGCATTTATTTAAACACTATCTACATTAGCATTTCTTCTTCAGTGACAAATTTGTATGGTTACTTTTCTTATGAAAGGGTGTTAACGTAAATAAACAGATTAGGCCCTGGTAATCCAGTATGGATAAACAAGAGTTAAAAATGTTGAGGCTACCAGTTCCAGTAGTGAAAAATTCTTGAGGACCCAGGGCAGAATGTTCTAGTTGGAAGATCTTTAAGTGTTTAATTCCCTACCACCAGAAACTAGGATGAAGTTGAATGTTTCTACTCCAAGGCCTTGGCTACACTGGCACTTTACAGCGCTGCAACTTTTGCGCTCAGGGGGGTGAAAAAACACCTCCCTGAGCGCTGCAAGATACAGTGCTGTAAAGCCTCAGTGTAATCAGTGCTGCAGCACTGGGAGCGCGGCTCCCAGCGCTGCAAGCTACACCCGTAAGGGATGTGGTTTACGTGCAGCGCTGGGAGAGCTCTCTCTCAGCGCTGGTGCTCCGACTACAGTCACATTTCAAAGCGCTGCCGCTAGCCATACCCCTAGGGTATAATGCAAGAGACATCTCTCTGCATAGGGCATACCCCAGTTAAAAGATGCAGAATCACACAGCAGTTCTCTCCTGGAAGGCAACTACAAAGATAAGCTTGTTCAGAATACCAAATAACTCTAGGACAGTATGAAGAATTTTTTTTGATGTATGTTTGTCTTATGCATATGGTAACTGGCATGTTACTTTATATATACACATCTGTGATGCTCCCCCGAGTACCCAGGGTTGTGAGGCACCTTACTACTACCTTCCTTTAGCATGAAGCAGTCTTGTCTATGCCTGCTGTGGATCAGCTCCCTGAACCCACCAGTCCCTGGCAATACAAGCACTATGTTCCAGGGCTGCGCAGGCCTCACGCTTTCTTGACAGGTAGCGATAGGCATACACCAACCTCTCAGGGCTGGTCTATGCTACCACTTAAATTGGTGTAACTTAAGTTACTTGGGGGTGAGAAAGGGACACCTTCCCTCCCCCCCCCCCGAGCGACATATGTTACATTGACTTTAGCGCTGTCCACCCTGAGCTATGTCAGTGGGAGACACTTTCCACTTATCCAGTGAACAGTCACTGAATTGCCAGGCCTGCTGTTCCCAAAGGAATAGTATGCACCAGCTTTTAAGAGTCAACTCAGGATCAGTACTTTGCTTAACACCACAGCACTTAGGTATAGTTACAGTGAAAACAAGAATAAGTTTATTATTAAAAAACAGAGAATCAAGTGATAGGAAGTAAGAATATTATTGGAAACAAATGGTTGCATATAAAACAAAAACAGAAGGTGCTTTCTAGAGACTAAACTTAACAAACATGTTAACTTCCTGTCTAAAGAAGTTTATCTCACTCAAAATTTCACTCCAGTGTTTTCAGCCAAGCCCGGTTGAAACCCTTTTTTCATGAAGCAAAATTGCTGTCCTTTTACTTCTTGAGAAAAGAGTGGAAGGGTGTCTGCCCCCCAGATTTAGTGGAGCAAGCCTCTAATGTGTACCTCTGGATTGGGTTGGTTTTCCCTCATCCCTCCCCACCTATTTTTCTCCTCCTATTAGTTTCTTTCTGAAGTCCTCATTCCTTCATTTGCAGTTCAGAATGGTGACAGGAAACCCATTGTGAATTCTACAATATGTAAATTACATATTGTAACAGCCAGATAGTTAAACAATTCTTGTCTGACAGGAAACCTCTTTTTCACCTTTGCTGGTGACCAGTCCCTAGACACATAGCTTATAATTTTCAGTGCTTATACATAACTCCTTACACAACATCTGTACATACATTTCCTGATGACTGGGGTGACACCTTTTTATTTAAGGCCTCACATGACACTCCTGTGTCAAGATACAGCAAGAATAACTAATTATAAGCAACATATTATGAAGCAGCAAGAAGTGCAGCTAAAAAGACAACATTTTTAATTTTTGCATCCAGGTGGTCATCAATGTTTGTGCCTGGCAATTTCTGAACCACCAAATGCACGGCCTCTCTTTCAGCCAACCTTATGTTTCTTTTTGTTGTCTATTCCCCACTTTATGAACTGATTTAGGCTAAATTTGAATTGTGGTGCTTATGGAAGTAATATTGACTACAATGGCCATAGCCAGGCATACTGCTGACAAGAGAGCTTTGTAAATAACCCCACCAAATATGCCTCAATTTCTGGCCAACAACATTTAATATTCCAGTCCTGGGTTTCTCCTGACTGAAGATTAACATAGGTGATGGTTTTGTGATGTAGGCTGAGCCCACCAAATCACTTATTTCTGACAGTGAAAAGCTAATGAAATAATGTTTTATGTCAATTAGACCACTTCCAGTCACCCCACTGGGTCATGTTTTTTGTATAAACAAATAAAAAACCAACATGTTTTATTTATCAACTTACCAAATGTTTGTATCATGGCATGCATTACTCAGCATCTACAAGGATTCTCTTCTCTTTAAAGCTTATGAATGCTCAGGCATAAACAGTGTGGCAGATTGTACTTTTTCATTAACAAATAAAATGCATCTCTGTTGAGCTTTTGAAGATTATTCTGGTTAAAACATTTAAGCCTCTGCCCTCTTCAAAATAATGATTGAAGGGACCAGCTTTGAGCCATAGAACACTGCCCTTCTGATTCAGTGACAGTCTTTACCTTAGACCTTAGTCCATCCTGTGCTTTGCTGCATATTGGGCTACCCACATTTGCCATCCTTGCCTGTCAACTGCCCTTCTCTCCAGATCTTCCCATTTCATGTTGAGGCGCTTGATGTCATTCAGAACTGTTCACTTCCATGTTATTTGCGGTCTTCCTCTCTTCTTGCATTTTCTGGCTTCCATTCAAGGGCAGTATTTGGTAAGCATTCTTTTTCCATTCTCCGCACATGTCCCAGCCACTGATGTCTTCTTTTGTAGATTATTTGTGAGAGGGTGCCTTTATTCATCTTCTTATCTCTGTATGTTATTCCCAATATCTTCTTAGACATTTTGTGATGAAATGCATCCAGCTTTTGTGTATCTTTCTTGGTAAGATGCCATGTCTCACTGCTATATGTTGTGATGGTGATAACAATTGCTTTGTACATGTCCAGTTTTGTCTTGAAGGAGATGTTTGAGTTGCCAGATGTTTCTGAGTCTTCCAAATGCAGCATTTGCCTTCCTAAGTCATTGTCTTATTTCCTCAGAACTAGTACCGTTTCTGCTGAAGATACTTCCAGGATATGTAAAATTGTCCACTGTCTCCAGTTTCTCTTCTTCAGTTTTGATTTCTGTCCCTGTAGTCCTCATTAACGTGATTTTACATTTATTTGCATTGTATCTCAAACCTGGCTTCTCCATTACTTCTTTTATTTGGTTTGTGCATTTTTGTAGTCCGTTTGCCCTTATCAATGAAGATGCCATGTCGTCAGCAAAGTCTAGATCAAATAGCCTTGAATTGATCCATATTAGGCCATATGTATCACTGTCGCATTGTTTTAGCCCCTAGTCGATGACTAGGATAAACAAAAGGAGACAGGACGTACCCCTGCCTTATACCTATCTTGATGCTGAATGGCTTACTCAATCCATTTTAATGCAGCGTTTTGAGCTGGCGTAGAATGCCTTTATAATGTTAATTAATTTTGTTGGAATTCCAGATTGTTCCACAATTTTCCACATTGTTTCCCTGTTTACGCTATTGAATGCCTTTTGGAAGTCCATAAAATTGATGGCAAGACTGCCTTGGAATTCAGTTGTGCTCTCAATAATCTGTCTCAGGGTGCAGTAAGGTGAAGTTATTAATCATCTTAATAAGGTTATACCAATTCTTTCAAATATCAGGATGACCTCTAAGAAGGAAAAGAAAACAAGGTAAACAAAGATATTTTAGGGGAAAATGTTATACTGCAATACATTTTAAAAAAGTACAGTGACTTACATAACTCACTTTGATTTTAATGGAAACATGTAGCTGACCATATGGCAGTTACCCCATTGGCCTGATCTCCTTTGCTTAATAGGAGCTAGAATTCTGTTATTTAGTAAAGGAAACAATAAGGTGCTATCTGCCAACACAGGGACCCATCATTCCAGTCCTCATTTGCATAAACACTTATTACTCATGTAAGTAGTCTCATTGGGTTCAGTGGGATTGCTTACATGACTAAGGATTTGCAGGATTGAGCAACGAGTCCTTCCCCTCCCCCCTTTTGGAACAATTAGGTTAAAAGTGTTGTTGGGGGTCTTCTTCTCCTCAGATTTGTTTCAGCCTCAGTTTTCTAAAGAGAGTTAGTTATGTGTGTACTTCCTTGTCTTTCTCCTCTAATCCTATAAATTATTCACAAAGGTATGGGTCTTTATTGCCATGGGGCACTACATGGAAATCATAGGATCAGCAGTCCAGAACTGCTCTACAGTTATGAATGATCTTCTTAAATGTTATATTATCCTTTAAATAAGAGATGAGGGGGAAAAAACAACTCCACATAAATTTTGACGCTGGTACTCGTTCCGATGAATTGGGTGCGAGGCAGCCAGCAAGCAACAAAGATGTATGTTTCTGTTCACTTATGAAGTGTGTTTAGTTTAAGGGTAATGATTTTTTTTATTAAACTACAATTCTAAACCACAAGAGACCATAGCTGCCAGATCAGTATAGCATCCTATATTAGACCCTTGTGTGTTTTCACTTCCAGTCCTTAATCTCTGTCCATGCAGGAGAGAAATATTCAATTCTAGGCAGGCTCTGATACATTGGGAGCTGTGGACAGGGCATTGGGGAGAGAGAACCACGGGTATCCATTGTTTATATAAGCACTAAGCTGCCTCCTCTGGCAAGAAAAGGGCATTAAGGGCACTAGCTGTGGTTTTGGCTCTTTTTTTTTTTTTCTTGAAGGGAGATGGAAAGAAAAGGGTCATTTGTTTTATAAATAATAATTGCTGGTTTTATACTTCAGCATTTCCAGCAAACCTTTTCTGGTAAATAGCTGCTAGGGATAGGCTTCAGTGAGCTTATTTAAAGGGACTGCGTCAGTTTAACTAACTGTTGAAAACAAACACATTTTTAATAATGCCTTGGATTATTAAGTGAAATAATTACTATGTTTCAATGTGCTTGTCTCTTCTGAGGCTCTTTGTTTACTTTGTATATTTCAGCATAGACAATGAAAATCAATGAAGTCAGGTTCATTTTTGTATAGTTAATTTCAGTGGCTGGTTCTTAGTGCTTCAAGCCATTTTGGGCTTCAAACTTTTCAATAGAATGTGTATTTGTTTACAAACAACTCTCTGCATTTGGATTTATGGAGGGGAAATGTGGAAACATTTCTATTTGTTTTAGGATGGACCAAATTTTAATCAGCAGTTTCCCATTAAAAATATTAAAATATACAGATTTTTTCCATAAAGTTTATAAAGTAATTCTTTTAAAACATTAACTGTACTGTGTTGTGTAAGGCTTTCAGGGTAGTGGGTATGAAGTGTTAGGAGTGGTCATTTTGTGGGCTTGATTTATTATTCATATATAGACAGTTCCACGCATTTACTGAAGACGTAAAATTTTGTATTGGATATTGTTTTGTAACATTTGTAAAGCACCTGCTACTTGAGAGAGACTAAAATCAATAAAAATAGTGCCATTTAAAGTGAATTGCTTTCTCTAGTTGTGTGTGACCTTGTTCTTAGCTTGTTCTTTGCTGTCACTTCAGCCAATATAAATCACGTAATGGGCAAAACTCAGGCATGATTAGGGAGGGAAAAATAATCTAATTTAAATCTTAATTATACCAATGCAGATATATTTTAGTGCATATTAAACTCCTGTTTTCAGGAATCTTAAAATGAGCCCCAAAAACTTACTCTGCTGAAAAATGACCCGAATGAGTGGTCAGATTTGATTTTTTCTTAAGCCAGAAACATTTTTCTGCATGTGGTATTAATGTACAGAAACCTAAAGAGATGTTTACCTCTTTCAAAGCCATGTAATCAGTGTAGTGTATGTCTTCCTCCTTCCACCTCAAAAACCAGTACGTCAATGATTGTTGGTATCTCTATTTACATAAATCAGTGCTTGCCATCCAATTCACTTGAGTGGTCCTACCAAAAAGTTTATATATTTATGCTAGAGAATTCCTTTATGGATGCCCTTTTTATGTTTTAAGAAGCAGGAAAGAAATTTGAATGGAGTGGTTTCAGACAGCATCATGGTTCACATTGTTACTGAGCACAGGAATCCTGTCTGATGCTTTTTAAACTGCTCAGTCCTACAAATGCCTGCTAGTACTTTTGGTCAGAATCTAATTGACCTCAGTGGGACTTTGTTGAGGAAGTTACTATTCTCAGGTGTGTAACTGTTTGACAGATTGGGCCCCTGCCGAAATTCTAAATTAAATACAAATGGTGTAAATGTGAAATGTACAGTATAATACTTTGAATAAAATAACAATCTTGATGTAGTTGAGTTAATTTTGGTTGATCATCTTTTAGAAGGCTTTGTGGAAGAAGCCTGTTTTTAAGGAGGAATATGTATTAAGACACTGGTGTTTTGGTGCACAAGGTAAAGGTAGGTGTTTCGAGAGTTTGGTGGGTGCTCTGAGTGAAGGCATCAAAATGAGAGGGAGGAAAAGATGCCAGAGAACCACTAAAGTTTTGCAGACTGTTCTGTTTCTAAAGTGCACTAATTTAGTGTTTGTATATTTAGGGGAGAAACAGCTAATTTAAAAAATGCAAATGCTGTATTCTGCAGTCATTTACGTGAATGAAAAATGTTATGAAGGATTTTGAGTGCATGGACTTAGGTGTGCCTGGCAGCGTAATAATCTACTGATTTGCAGTAAGTGTCCGTAGGGACTCATGAGTCCAAGCTGTCTCAGTCTGCTATGTAAACCTGGCATTTTAGAAAATCTCTAAATCTGTACAATAGACTTTAACTGCTTGGAGAAAGGCAATATGGTATCAAATGAAAAATGCTGAACTTTTCTCAAACTCTTGAAAGCAAAGCTTCACTTAAAGTTGCTATTCTGTAAATCACTCAGCTTGTTGCCTGTATGCCTGGGTATTGTAAATGATATGGTTAGTCATCTAGCTGTATGCCTTGCAACAATGGATGATCTTATAGCCATACACAGTACAATACACATGGGCAGATTTGGGAGGGCTAAGGCCAGGGATCTAGCCTTATCTTTGAATTTCCTTTCAGGACCGCTTAACGTTTTCATGTAGTAATTTTGCATGAATTGAGATTTTGCTGGATTTTTATTTAAATTTTTGTAGAGGCAACCCACCAAGTAGTATAGTCTCCACATTTCACAATATCATAATCTGGAGAGGACTGTTCTCTGGATTCTGCCTCTGTTTTAAGTAGTTTTCTCATTGAGAAACTAGGGAGAGAAAACATAATTAGTGTTAATGCCTGACCCTTAATAGTGTATTTTGCTGCTACATAAGTGGCCATCTAACCCATGTTAATTATGGCTTGCAACTATTTAAGTTTTTGCTGGGCACAGTTGGCGTGGCGGGGACGACACACACACAAAGGAGCAGATGTGTCTCCCTGACTCTGGGGTTGGTTTTGTGCTAGCCCTGAAATACTTTAGGCTGCTCTAAAGTACACTGCTGACTATAGCCCTAAAGGAACCATCTGCCAGTGGAAAACATTTGGAATGCAGTAGCATCTTGTCTGCGTTCCTTCCCATCCCAGCTAACTGCCTTGTTGGGAGATGGTGTAGCTACACTTGCTGTACACCATTTGGGGACTTCCCCATGCTAGGTGAAATCAGGCTGCTCTCTAGACCCCTTGGATTACATCAGTGAATCTGGTCGTTGTTTTTTAACATGAGCTTGTGATGGGGCCTAATACAATTTATAACTTCAAAACTACTGAACTGATTTTCTGTAAAATGGATTTGTTTTGTAGATGTCACTGAGACATAAAAATAAGACATTTCCATTGTATTATCTATTGATAAATAATTTGTAATTCGATGTCGGGGGTTAAACACAAGGAGGCAAAGTTAAGGTTAAGCTTAAAAACATTAAATCTGCATATCCTAACATTTGAATGCTTGATTTCTCGCCCTTAATTTTGCATTATTGCTGGTTGACCTGCTGATGTGTTTAAATACAACTGTCTTTGTTCAAACTAAAGGAAAAATTGTGTTTAACACTGTGATAGTTAAAAGGTGCTAGTCAATATATTTTCTAACATTATGCATTTTCCTGGTGTAAACAAGGTAGCGTGCATGGTTAAGATGAAGTGTAACTTCAGATTGCAGCCCTGCTGTAATTAGTTTCCTGATTCAGTTGTACCTGTAGCATGGACAACAGACCCTAAACCTTGCAGCTGGCTGTTCTTCATGAAGCCAGACTACCTCTCAGGCACTATGTGTATGTCTATACTGCAATTTGATACCTGCGACTGGCTCATGCCGGCTGATTTGGGCTCACGGGGGTCAGGCTGAGGGGCTATTTAACTGTGATGTACACATTTGAACTCTGACTCCGTAGACAGGGCCGGCTCTAGGCACCAGCACTCCAAGCATGTGCTTGGGGCGGCACTTTCCAAGGGGCGGCACTCCGGCTCCTTTTTTTTTTTTTCTTGGGGTGCAAAAAGCTGGGAGCCGGCCCTGAGCGGACGTGAGCTGCGGCAGTGGCGGGTGCGGGGAGGGCCACAGGAAGTAACTCGGGTGGGGGGAAAGGAACCACTTCCCCCCCACTCATCTCCGCTCCACTGCCACCTGCTCCTCCGAGCGCACTGCTGCTCCACATCTCCCCCCTCCCTCCCAGGCTTTCTGCACAAATCAGCTGTTTTGCAGCAATCCTGGGAGGGGGGAGAAGCGGAGCGGCGGCGGCACGCTCAGGGAGCAGGCGGAGCAGAAGTGAACTGCGGTGATGGGGGGTGCAGGGAAGGCCGCAGGAAGTAACTCTGGGGCCGGGCAGAGGAACTGCTCCCACCCAGCCCCGGTTCACCTCCACCTTCTCCCCCGAGCACGCCGCCACTCCGCTTCTCCCCCCTCCCTCCCAGGCTTGCCTAGGAGGGAGGGAGGGGCAGTAGGGGAAATGCAGCGTGCCTGGAGGAGGAGGTGGGGCCGGGGATTTGGGAAAGGGGTTGGAATGGGGTGGAGTTGAGTAGGGGTTGAGGGGCGCAGGAAATTTTTTTGCTTGGGGCTGCAAAAAACTTGGAGCCAGCTCTGTCTGTGGACACCCTGACTGTTTTCCCCCTCATCACACAGTGTTGAAAACAAGTCCTGAGGAGAATAAGACCTTTTCTCTCCCTTTTGTTTCAGATGATTTCCAAGGAATAGGTCAAATCAAAGGCCCCATATACAGTAGGCATGCTATGGCATGCACTCTGTAACGAAAATGTCTGTGCTGGGAATTTAAATGTTTTCAGAACTAGTTCAGCGCATCTCAGTGCTGGCAACCATTGTTAGCAAAAAGATCATATTTTTTGTGCTGTCAGAGCTAAAGTGTCACTTGACTGGTTATGTTAAGTTGAAGAAATATCCTTAATGACTCAGTTTATCTATCCTTCCCATTTTGTTTTCCCTCCAGCCTGAGATTATCTTTTAATGGGAGTGTTTACCTTAACTTATGTTGTTAGGAATCACTAGAATCTACTCAGCAATTGTGTCAGAGCATTTCACATTTATTCATACATTACCTCTGGGAGGAAGGGGGCAAAGGAATTAAGTATTATCTGTATTTTATGTATATGGAAACAGAGGCATGGACATATTAAATTACTTGTCCAAAGCCGTATAGCTAGTCCAGTGGCAGAATGAGACTAAATCCTGAACTTCAGTTGAGTTTCTCGTTCATTAGATGGTGTTGCTTTTCCATGGCCTGTGTGTCGAATGTGGGAGTTCTCACATCTGCAGCAGACATGGTGGTAATTTAAGTATTACAGAAATCCTGTCAAACTCATGCTTACCGTTGAAAGCGAGTCTTGCCTTTTTGAGGGTCTTCTGGGAGGCAATATGGGGAAGCTTGCACCGCCATCTTTGATATCTGAAACTTGTACCAGGTTATCTTACCAGGTTTGATAGTTCTATTTAAATGGTGAGGCAGATAGCACTGTTAACTTATTCCTTGAAATTGAAATATTAAGAAGGTCCTTGAAACACCTAGTTGTGCTACCAGTAATGAGCCATGTTGGCAAAAGGGTATGATTATAGTGTGATTTTTGATTTACTGATAATGTGCTGAAAAATATGTCCACTCATCAGTTAAGGTGGAAATGCTGTCAGTAAATAAGAGTGGAAGATTCCTCCTCTTGATTATCACTGTATTGTGGTGGGAAAAATCTGGGAGGTTTGGAACATGGAAAAAAAGGTCACTTTCTTCTTGCCACCCCTACAGAAAAATAGCTCTCTTCCATTTAGATTTCATGAAGCATTTTATTTCTGTATCTCTGAAAGACAGTCTTGCATATAATGCCTTGTAATTGGTGTGGTATGGAATGAAGTGTACTATGAAGTGACTTACACTTGCAGACTCAAATGGCTTAGTATACTTTCCGTTCATCTGATTAGAATAGTTTCAGCTGCTTTGACAGCCAGCATATGAAAATGAAACATCCTCTCCCAAATGTTAACAACATTGTAGCTTCAGCCGCCTGGCCCATATCAACAAATTCTACATGTAAATTTGCTCTGTCTGTACGCTGGGTTTTAGTGCCTTACATTTCACGTGTGCTCTTAGGTAGTTAATTATTTTTAAAAAATCTGGACTTGGCTTAAAATTTAAAGCATATATGTTTTGACATTATTTGTAAACTTTGAAGGCTGCCAAGTTTAAAAAAATCAAAATTTATCTTGATGGGGAAGCTGCTAATAAGGATTAGGTAATTCAAGTGCAGAAATAATTTTGATCATCAGAAAAAACCCTCAATTTGTGTGTGCAATACTTTAAATTGACCTACATTTTGTATATATTTGAGGGAATTTTCTCCTGGTAAATAAAGGGAGTAGATAATGGAATATTGCTAACTGAATCTTGAATACCTGTTGGTAATCTGGTCTCTGTTTGACAGGTTCAGACAAGGAACTGGGTGGTATTTTCTGACAAATGGAGAACTATTTCCAAGCAGAAGCATATAACCTCGATAAGGTTTTAGATGAATTTGAACAAAATGAAGGTGAGTGACTTTGTAAAAAGGTTGTGTGCTTGGCATTACACAGAGAAAACCATATGTGGGGCAGGATAGCGTAACATCCTTTTAATTTTCATGAATTGCAAACTGATCTCATTACTTGCAAAGCCACCTGTGAATTTTACATGGTTTTCCTTAACAGAGGACAGCATCTCATAATCATTTTCTATTTACCTGTATTGTCAGTGGTGAGGTTTATATTTAACTATTAATGTAGAAAAATTTTATAGAGATATTGTTAAAATTGTAGCTTGTGGAAAGTAAGGGGTTTTACAACACCTAATAGGAATAGAAATATTGATGCAACATGTTTTTAGCAATTCTATGAAAACAGTTATTTAAACATTCTTCTTCAATATTGGGAGAACTAAGCACCCTGACAAAAATGCCACTGCACATAAATCCTAGCGTGAAGGCGATCATATTCTAAGTATAAAATCTCCGTGTGCTCTAATTTCCTCCCTCCTACTGTGGAGGCAACTGAGGATTTTTTGTGTTATGTCCCATCCCCCTTTCTACTTATTGTATCAATCAATCAATTTAGAATTGCCTGTTCAGAATAGAACTGGACAACTGACTGGTCGCATAACCCTAAAGATGTTGTTTTCCAGAAACTCTGTGCAGTTTATATTATTAGATGTTGATCTTGGATACGTAAGTATTAGTAAGTGGTCTTTTGCTATTGTGTCCATATTTAGACATCTATGCATTTCTAGTTTAGGAGTAGTTTTGTTATATAAAAGGATTATAGGAACTATAGATGGTTAACTATCCAATTAAGTAAAGCTGGGGGAGTTGTGTCACCATGATGGATTATAATATAGTCATTATTTAAACTATTATTTTTTCAGATACTGCCGTTTCACCTACATTATTGGGTGCAAAGTGGAATCAGGTTCTAGATCCCCCTTCTCATCGGCTGTTATATAATCCAGCTCTGTCCAGCGTGCATGAAGCTTCAATTCCTAATGAGTGTCAACAGAGATTAAAGTCTTTCTCCCTGACCCATTCAACCACCACTCCAACAGGAGGAGAGGAGGATCATTGTGCTAATGGAATGGATCTTAGTATAAATCCAGAGACCCCAACTGTGTGGATTGATGATCAGGCAAAAGCAGATGATCATTTAATGAAGAGAAATAGTAATCAGGATGATCAGTATAATGCTATGGAAACAGGAGAAAGGAAATGTGGAAATCCAGCCTGCTTGCCAGAAGAGAAAAATGTTCTAGTAGTGGCAGTCATGCATAACTGCGACAGAAGGACTCTACAAAGTGGCAATTTGCTGGATTGTAAAAATTACGGTACTCAGTCCCTAATGGACACTATTAGCTTTACACTGGATAATGAAAACCGACAGAATGATCAGTTGGGTGTTACTGTAAATGGATCCACTGTAAAAGATACAGATACAGAAAAGCAAGGAGTACAGTTAGATCGGCTGTATGCTGAGGCTGACTCTGTTAGCCATTTGATTAATACTTCATCTGATAGTCTGTCCAATGCATGCCTCCCCCATCGATTAAAGGATGATTTTAATATTAATAGAGACTCTCTCTTCTCAGAGTCTACAATTGCAGGGATTAATGCATTGACCTTATTGCAGAGACCAGTTGATGGTACTGTTAAAACACAAGAGAGTTGTGCATCAGTTGAGGATTTTATTAGCAGAGGAATTACTCAAAGAACAGATCTGGAAGCTAAAAATTCTTCCCCTAGTTCAAATAATGGAAGCTTCATGATAGAGGAGACTGTAGAAGAACAAACATCTCAACTGTATCAATCTGGGCTACCTGTGCACTCTCAAACTTGCCAGCCTAATATGTCTGAAAGTGGCAATTACAGTGAATGCTTTGAAGAACGTATTACTTCCAAGGGTGTTAGTGGTGTGGAAAGTGAAGTCGATGAATGTAACAAAATTCTCAGCACAACTGAATTGCTCAGTGGGGCAGAGTGTTTCCCTGAATCTCAGGAGATGACCAATTGGGAATTGACTAAACTGAATAATAAGCAAACTCATGGAGAGAATGAAATACTTTTGCAGATGAAAGAGCCTGAGGAGGCTTGTAGTAATAGTGGGAAAGATGGAGATGGGATGATGGAAGCAGGCATGGACATAAAGGGGATTTATATAGATGAGCTTGAAGGGTCCAGTCTCTCTGATGTTATGGTTACATCAGCAGCAAGCTCTCTGTCTAATGGTTGTGATTCCTATGGAATGCAGAACCCAATTGTTGCTCATATTCCAAAGACTTTACCCTCCAAGGAAGACTCAGTGACAGAGGAAAAGGAGATAGAGGAGAGCAAGTCAGAATGTTACACTAATGTTTATGAACAAAGAGGAAATGAGCCTGCTGATGGGAGTGGTCTCATTTTAAACAACACTGGTGACCAAATGAAGAAAAATTATTTACATAATCTCTGCAGTCAGGTACCATCCCTGCAAAGGCAAACATTACCAAAAACAGTAACTAACCTGCAACCTATCAGTGTTCCATTTGGTGGTGCAAGACCCAAACAACCTACAAATCTTAAATTGCAAATTCCAAAGCCATTATCGGACCATTTACAAAACGACCTTGTTCCCCCAAACTGTGGAGGTAATACTAAAAATAAAAATGATGTCTTTGGTAAAGCAAAAATAGGGGAAACCTTGGCAGCAGATATGTTTCCTGATGAGACATCATTAAATGCCTCCATTGCTGATACCACTGGGGAACATTTAGAAGAGTATGAGTCTGGGGTCTCTAGTAGTCCGTGCCTTTCAGTAGCCCCAGATAGTCCAGATAATGATCTCAGAGCTGGCCAGTTTGGAGCTCCCACCAGAAAGCCATTTACTACTTTAGGTGAGGTGGCTCCAGTTTGGGTTCCAGATTCTCAAGCACCAAACTGCATGAAATGTGAGGCCAGATTTACATTCACCAAAAGGAGGCATCATTGCAGAGCATGTGGGAAGGTAAGTCCATATTCGGTGACAAAGCCTTGTGTTCCCTTATTTGTAGTCACTCTCTCTGTCTCGTGCACGCACATACTCTCGTGCACGCACACACATACTCTCGCGCACGCACAGACACACAAATATATATACACACACACACACAAGCCGCTAGCTACCACTGCTTCTGACATCTGTCTAAAGCATAGTAGCATAGTCCATTTGATTTGATTAGTTTCTTTTTAAAAAGTCTCTAGACGCTCACCTATTCTTCATTGTTCACATTATTTTAATAGAGAATAACCATTGGTTATTCATGATAAGAACGATTATCCTTTAAATGCAGTTTGTTAGTTGATTGTAGCCATTAACAGATATTGAATTCATGTAGGACTGCTATAAAATAACTAAGTGCAGAAAATAGTTTTCAAAAATCACTGCATCAATAATTTCCATTAACAACACTGAAACCTGTTGATGGGATGGGAAGTGAGCTATTGAACTGCCAATTTTTCTGCTGGTTAACATAGCTGACTATCTTCATTCTTTTATGTCCCCTTTACTCGCTTTGTACATGCTACCTCCAGTATTTACCAAAATATATCTTTGCTTTTGAAAAAAATGTATTGACTATAATAAGATTCTCCCAAATTTGATGGATAGGTGAGTGTTAATATGGTTATTAAGAGGAATTGTGTAGGAAGGTCAATTAAATGTAATTTTAAAATGTGTTTTTATGGTATGAGGAATGTTTCTTTGAATATTATAACTAATTTTATTTCTTAGTAGGAACTTATCTTTAGTTATACACCATTACTATTTAGATAGGGTTGTATTAGTTTAAATGCAAATATGGCATTTTTGTGATAAAACAGTTAATAAAATATTTGTAAATATTTTGTTGTTGAAGTATAAGTAAATGGCACACACTACTGCAAACAGAAATCTAAAACTAATTGATCAGTGTGATGGGTTCCCCCTTGGTGGCACCTGGAACTGGGTTACCCCAGAGCCCCTTGACCCACCAGCCTGGGCTCCCTCTCACACTGTACTGCTGTGACAAGCTACAAAGTCCTCCAGACTGCACTTTCACCGGCATACATACAAGTAGGGACACACCTGGCTGTAGTTACAAGCAGGCTCTATGACCAGCCCGTGCATGGGAAAGCTACTCCCAGCTCTTCAGGTATGCACCCTCTCTGGAGTATAAACCCAAAGTTATACCACGTTACACTGCACAGGAAACTGTACAGCGTAAGCTCATAAAATTCGCCCTCTCCCTCAATGTGGAGAGGAATATGCAACAGCCTTTTGCCCCTGAGTTATGATTTCCACACACTAGTTCAGATAAAGCAAAACCAAGTTTATTAACTACAAAAGATAGATCTTAAGTGATTATAAATTATAGCAAACAGATCAAAACAGATTACCTAGCAAATAAACAACAACCGCACACTAAGTTTAATATATTAAATAGATTGGATATCAGTAGCAGATTCTCACCTTAAGATGATACAAGGAGGCTACAGATTGTTAAGGGGCAAGCTGCACTTGCTATACAGCTTGGAATCCCCAGATATTTCATTCGCAGGCTAAAAATCCCTTTAGCCTGGGTCCAGCACTTTCCCCCGTTGAGTCTTTTTTCCTCAGGCTTTTCCAGGGGTTTTCTTGTGTGGGGAGTGAAGACCAACAGATGATGTCGCTCTCTGCCTTATATAGCTTTTGCATATGGTGGGAACCCTTTGTTTCAAAGCTGGGTTCCCTGACTGGTCTGTGGAAAAAACACTGCTATTCCAAGATGGAGTCTAGAGACATGTTGTCACATCACATGTCTTTGTAGAGTCATAGCAGTCATTACTTGGAGTTTGTCTGTAGCGTTCTCAGGAAGGCTCCCCAGGTGGGAGATAAGCTTCTGTTGTTTTTTTTACTAATGGCTCATTGACCTTAATAGGCCCTTCCTCACCCAGCTATCTAGACTGAAAGCATCTTGTCCAGTGGGTGTTACACAGATGTAACTACTTTTGAAATACAGATACATAGTTAGTATTCATAACTTCAGAAACAAAAATGATACATGCATACAAATAGGATAATCATATTCAGCAAATCGTAACATTTTCTACGACATCTCATGACATATCTTGCATAAAATACATCATAACTATTTCATAATCATATAATATCACTGAAGAATATGGGGTGCAGTGTCTCAATCGGATGATTCAAAATTAATTTTAAAAACACTAGGCTGGCAAACATTAATGAATTACTTTAAAAATAAGATGAAAATGGAACATTAATGCATTTTTAAAATAAACATATTAAAGTAAATTTGGTTCATTTAGGGTCCAGTCCGAAGCCCTCTGAAGTCAACTGACTCCTCTGGGCTTTGGATCAGATCTTTAGCTGCCAGAATAGCCCAGGGGAGCAGAATGACATGAACAGAGGACCTAAAAGAATCAAATTGAGCAAACATAGATTCATATCTGTCTGCTCCAGGAAGGAGATTTGCAGAAAACATTAAGTATCCCATATAGCTGTCTAGGTATGACATTTGTCTTTCTTAACAACTGAAATACGTAACACTGAATCTGTTCTCCTGGCAATTGTCCAATTAAGTAAAAGAACTGGTAATTTGATGAACAGTCAAGTGGGTTGTGTTTACATTCATATTTTTGCATTTGTTCCATGTTCTCTTTATTTTGAGACTTGATGAAAAATTCTTCTCATGATAGTTCTGACTGGTTAAGCACTCTTTTGGAATAAACACATACTCTTATTAATACAAATAATATTGAAATCCACCAATACTAGAATATGCAATAAATAATTAAAAATAAGTAATAAACAGTCACTATCTACTTGTAGGATATAGTTTAAATCCCTAAATTTAGTGCATCTTTCAATTATTGATGTATTTAAATGCCCAATCCTCCTCCTACCAAAATCAATGAGAATTTTAAAATCATGTCAGTGGAAACAGGATAAAGCCTCTGACTGGTATTTGATTTTAGCTGTCACTTATTTAGGCTCACTGTCAAGTAGCTAGGCCATACTTTAGTTTTTTTGTGAATTTACCAAATTACTATAAGCTTTGGGGGTGTTTTAAAGAAAACCAGCTATTTGGTTTGAACTGAATCATTCTCCTTGAAACCCAAGTTTTAGAAGTGGTATTGATGCCGTTTGGCCCCTCCTGTTCTCTGCCTGTGGCACACTGTCATTTAGTCTTCTGAAGGCTGTAATATTTTGGTCTAATTCTGGTAGTTGGGTGTGGTGTGTCGTGGCTGTGTGGTATTTAGTGGCTTGTGATGTACAGGAGGCCAGAACAGATGATCTGGTGGTCCCTTCTAGCCTTAAACTCTGAGATTAGTATGAGAAACAAAAAATGAAAATGACTGAAGGGTAAACAGAAATACATAGCTAAATAGACCGCATAAGGGGCAAAAAATGTAGATTTTTTAAATGTTCAGTGTTGATAATCTAAGAGATTCTGAATCTGAATGGTAACACAACAGTTTCCCTTAAAACTAATCATAGTGGCCAAAACGTCTAGAGATTAAAACCTGCATTTAAATATAGTTGGATGACACCTGGAGAAAGTGTTGATGTTTTAATTTGTGTAGTAATTGACAAAATCAGTGTAAGCCACTGAACATCAGGGGAGTGGGCCGAAATTAAATATGCATGTTTACAAACTTTGTTTTAAACTTAAGAACCTGAAAAGTGATGATATATTTTAGGGGAAACTATTGATTTTAATTGTTTATATTTTGTATATGTAGTTTCCATTGTCATTTGTAGTGGTCACGTGTAATCTCCTTGTGTAGAACAAGTGGAGTATTTGTATGTGACAGTTCTGTTCTGTAAACCAAACTAGTGATTCTCCTTGCACTGAGTAGTAAAACAAAAACAAACAGAAAATCTTGTAATTGCACTGTGTAAGCTTGCTGCATTTAGGCAAGCTGCCATTTTCTGCTATGTGAAACACTAATTGCTTGACAGTCGCTTTCAAATATATATATATTGCGGAAAAACGAAAGCGCACTTCACTTTCACCTTAAATATTATTTATATTTGATTGTATACAACACCTGCACTCCAACTATTACAAAGTTAAAGATGCCAATGAGAACAGGTGTTAACGTTTTGTCATTCTACTGTTTATTTCTGTTTAGTATTTAGATCATAGAAATCATTGTGCTTGAAAAGCTTTGTTAAATGCAGACTGTAATCTTCTTCACAGGGTCCTGAATTAGAGATTAATTAGTTTAGTTCTTTGGTCTGTGGTTGAGGACATTGATTTTTCCATGTTCTGTAATTGTCCTCCTAGTTTAAATCTGAACTGAATTTTCCAGTGGATAGGCTTCCCTGAGAATTAAAATGAAGCAGAATATCTCAAAATAAATTACTCAGAAACCAGTGCTGGTAATATTGCTTTAAAAGCTGTAAAGTATAGCTGACATAATTAGAAAAGGAAATGTTACAATTTACCCACCATTAGATGAGATCATCCAGGTGACAAAATTGTTATTCCAGCTCTCATCATTTGTATGCTAAAATTTTGTCTCAGGCTTGGGCTTCATCTCTAGGTTACAAACTACAACAGAGTTACAGGACCTATTTACAAAATGTATGCCCCTCATTACAATATGGCCAACATTTTTAGTGCACACTGAACCAACTCTGTCATTTTAACTGGTTTAGGAGGTCGACAGACACTGTTATGTTTAACTGTTGGAACAGAGTACTTTGACTCACTTGTAGTATAGACTGGGCTTTGTATGTAGTTTTAAAATGTGCAAGATTTAAAAATGTTGCAATTGGGGTAGGAAAAAAGTATAGGATTACATGAAGGTCTATGAAGATTAAAAGAAAGATACATTGTTAATTATGCATATGAAAACCAAATAAAATTGAAATTACATTGGGCGCAAATCTAAAATTTCGACTTGGCTTTCAGAGAGTTTATAGCATAGTGTCTAATGCATCTAAATTTCATATGCTTTAAGTTGTTTTTCTGCATGAACCGTGCACTCATCAGTGGCTTCGTATGCCACCTGAACAAAAGCCCTAGGACACATAGGGGAAAACACTGACTTTTTATTTAAATGCACATTGTAAACCTTAAGATAGACTGGCCAGAATCTTGTCTGCACTGGAGAATTCTGGGCATTACATGCACCACTGCATTGCCACATCGGTAAAGTACCTCATGTCTCCATACAAATGTTTGTAATGATGGACAGGCTTTGCCATTGTTGTTACAATTGCACTTTCTTGTAGCATGCCTCCTGGGGTCACTGAGATGTTAGTCCGGTGCAAGTGGAAAGTACTGGCAGTGAAGATGCAGCATTCCAGTTGGTCCTTCCAGCACAAGTCATGCAGTGTGTTCCACTTTAGCAACCAATGTGGTGTGGGATGAGTCTTGTACTCCTGATTACTTTCTTGTTGCAGCTTCAGTAATTTTGCACATATGAGTTCTCTTTTAAAGAATGCATTGCAGTGATCATAAGGCTTTTCTTCTTTGAAAATATGTAACACTGATATTTAATTTTACAAAATTTCTTGCTATTTTATATATTGAAAAATACTAATTTACACATTTTGGCACTGTATCGAAGAATGGATTACTGTTCCCTCAAACCCTACTTTTGAGAGAGACTTATGTTGGAACTGTGGGATAGGTACCCATAATGCATGGATACTGCAGGGATTGATAGGTGTACTATGTACCGACAGGGCTTAATAGGTAGCCCGGGTGGCTGGTGAGGAGACACTTTTATGGTGATTCATTTGAACTACTGAGAGTTACAACAGTGCAGGTCTCAAGTGTAGAAACAAAATGGCTGTCCTTTCTTCTGAAATGTATCTCACAGAACCCCCTCTACGTCTCCCTATCCAGTTTTGGCTTTGATTTAAGTGACCAGAGAAACGGCCTGAGCACTTTCCCAGTACTGTATTTTAAACATGATTCATTTCAGAGAGCTGTAAAGGTGGCCACTATTAATTCCCAATCCCGCAGTCCACTGAGGGATTACATATATGATTTTCCTGGTCCATTAGCCATTATCTCAAACCTGCATTTTTAAATTACTCCTGTGGGGAGTGTGTACATTTGTATCATAGCAGATAGTGCTTAGTTCAGTAGGATTAAATGAGACTGATATTAGCTCATTTGATCTTAATCAATTTCACTGTGACGCTGTTGGAGGATCATTAATAATTTCCTTTCTAATTTTGCTCCTTTTAATGTATTCAGTATCTGAAATAATCTATTTAAATTACTCTTATCATGAAACATTGAGTGGTTCAATATGTTTTTTCTTTTGCTCCAGGTTTTCTGTGCAGCATGCTGTAGTCTGAAATGCAAATTGGTGTACATGGACAGAAAAGAAGCCAGAGTGTGTGTAATCTGCCATTCAGTACTAATGAATGGTAAGTTGAAAGATAGGGACTAAATGCAAAGTTTTACTGGCTTTGTGTTTGTCAGTGGCTGCTGTATGCCTGGAGTATTGAAAACACTATATTCTTGCTGGCAAATATTTAAGAATACAAAGGCTCTAGAGAAGTCAACTTGAAATCCTTGTGAGATTTGGGGACTCTTGTACCACATGTAAGTAGTGAAATCTAAAAAGCAGGTAAGGTTGCAGAAAGATTAAGAGTTTATTTCATAAAGCACCCTGCTTGGATTTCAGAAAATTTGTTTTGTATGGAGGAAAGTATGGAAGCTTGTTCTGCTTGTTTTCTTAACAAACAGCTGACTTGTTACCCTCTCATACATGAGACCAAAGAGACGAAACCCACATTTTGTCCCTTTCTAGACTACATACTATGGGGAAATCATGAAAGTAATCTTGGTGCGCAGGAGGATGTTGCTTCATTTCTTATTAGCTGACCTATTAAATAACATCACTATTGTTAACTCCTTCGTGTCAGAGGAGGAGGCCTGGTCTAATGGACTGATTACAGGAAAAACTCCTGAGGCATAGGTACAGCTAAATAACTCTTGTGTTCTGATCTTGGCTCCAGGCAAATTGCGGGCAAAACATGAGCTTTGAGGGAGATGCTGGAACCAAAAGGGCTTATACAATCCTTGGATGTATAAACAGGACTATTGAATAGAAGTGGGGCAGTTTATATTACCTCTGTATACGACACTGGTGCTACTACAACTGGAATACTGTGTCCAATTCTGGTATCCACAATTCAAGAAGGATGTTGAAAAATTGGAGAGGTTTCAAAGAAGAGCCATGAAAACAATTAAAGGATTGGAAAATATTCCTTATAATGATAGACTTAAGGAACTCAATCACGTTTATCAAAAAAGAAGGTTAAGGGGTGACTTAAGCACAGTCTAAAGATGTACATGGGAACACAAATTTAATAATAGGCTCTTCACTCTAAGAGCCGTGTGTGTAACAGGATCCAATGGCTGGAAGTTGAAGATAGCAAAATATAGACTAGAAATAAGATTCAGTTTTTCAACAGTGAGGGTGATTAACCACGGTAAAATGTGCCAAACGATTGTGGTAAATTCTTCATCACAACACATTTTAGAATCAAGACTAGATTCTTGATTTCAAGGGGAGGGATAGCTCAGTGGTTTGAGCATTGGCCTGGTAAACCCAGGGTTGTGAGTTCAATCCTTGAGGGGGCAATTTGGGGATTAATCCTGCTTTGAGGATTTTGGGACTAGATGATCTCTTGAGGTCCCTTCCAACCCTAATAATCTATGATTCTAAAATAAATTCCATAGTTTAAACAGGAATTAATTTAGGGAAGTATTACAGCCTATGTTATGCAGGAAGACAGCCTGAATGATCACAGTAGTCCCTTCTGGCTTTATAATCTGTCAGTCTCTGAAATTACTTAGGCCAGGGTTTTCAGAAGTGTCCACTAATGTTGGGATGCCTTGATTTTTGTGTTCCCCATTAACAGTTCACCTTGGTTTTTCAGAGGACCTGAATACACCTAGAAGTCCCATTGACTTCTGCTGGAGTTGTGAATGCTCAAGTGTGGCATTCAAAATTTTTGGGCAGCTTCCATAGCTATTAAATGGGAATAATTTTATCTATCTCAGAGGAGTGTTAAAGCTTAATTAATGTCTGTGAAGGAATGTGAAAAAATCTAAAGTGCTAAATAACATCTTCCACTGAAGGCTATAAGCAGCATGATAAGAAATTGTAGTTTACAGTAACTGGGAATTAAGATAGGCACAAATATGACATTGGTTTTCGATGAATTATCAGACATGTAGATGAACATGATATATTGGAGATGAGTCAATGTGGCTTTTGTAAAGGGAAATCGTGCCTTACAAATGTATTAGAATTCTTTGAGAGGGTCAACAATTATGTAGACAAAGGGGTTCCAGTTGATATAGTGTGCATGGATTTTCAGAAAGCCTTTGAGAAGGTGCCACACCAAAAGCTCTTAAGCAAAGTAAGCAGTCATGGGATAAGAGGGAAGGTCCTCTCATGGACTTAAAAGATAGGAAACAAAGGGTAGGAATAAAGTGTTAGTTTTCACAGTGGAGAAAGGTAAATAACTGGGTCCCCTAAGGATCTGTACTGGGACCAGTGCTACTTAACATATTCATAAATGAGCTGGAAAAGGAGCTAACAGTGAGATTGCAAAGTTGGCAGACAATACAAAATTACTCAGGATTGTTAAGTCCAAAGCTAACTGTGAAGAGTTAAAAAGGGATCTCATAAAACTGTGTGACTGGGCAACAAAATGACAGATGAAATTCAGTGTTGATAAGTGCAAAGTAATGGACATTGGAAAACATAATCCCAACTATCCATACAAAATGACGGGTTCTAAATTAGCTGTTACCACTTGTAGCTCCTGCCCCTTCTGTGCTGACAGTCACTCCGAGACCCTGGGTTTCAAGTAACCACTGGTGCCGTTTATGAAGGGTTGTTCTTCCACCTCCTTTTCACCATACACAGCTTGGGGTCTAGTGTCTGCACACAGGAGGGAAGAGCTGTCGCTCCCGCCTGGCTTCCTTCCTCCCAGCCATTTATACAGCCCTAGGCTAATTGGACAGGCAGCTGTCTCCCATTCACCAATTAGGTGCAAGTTTTCTCTAGCCAGCTGCAATTTACTTCCCTTATTGGGAGCTGGTGTGACAGAGGGCTGAGTCAGCCATTCTTGCCCAGCACTCTGTCACACACGATCCTCTCTTCTCCAACTGCCAGGTTCTCCCATCCAAGTCCTCTTCACCCCCTACTGGGCAGGGCCATATGCAGGAGTCCTCCCTCGTCTTTCTGGTGACTTGCCGGATGTTTCTTGTGGAGTTCAGCCATCCTCCACCCGCAGAAGCCACATTGCGTGAGGGATGGACGCTCCCATAGCTCTGCCACCAGCCACAGGTCCTCTCTCCAGTCACACCCCCAGGAGTGCCCCCCTTCCTTTTCTCCCTTTGCCTCTGACAGGGGTTCGGGGTTGATCTCAGCTTTCCCCTGGACACCCAGGACTTCAGGTTCCCAAAAACCCATCAAGCAGGGCCTGGGTCTCATCTTCCGGGAGTCCCTTTACAGAGAATTCTGTTAGGCCCTTCAGCTCCGTTGAGGGCCATGGGGTTGGATACTGCCTCTATTCTTTCCTTGTCCCGTCCTTCCTGACTCGGACTCTGATGTCTAGGGGTGTTCTGCTTCAGAGATCCCTTCCCTCTTCTTCGAGGGGTCTTCCCCTTTTCCTACCATGGGCCTTCCTCCCTTGACCTGCTTTCCTCTTAGGCCGGGGTCCCAGTCGGTGCCCACTGCCACTGGGTATGGCAGGCCCTCTACTACCCCAACCCGTTTCCAGCGGAACCTGTCTTGGACCTCAAGGGGCACTTGGACCATTGGATCCTCATCCCCATGGATGCTCTCCAAATTCACTTCGGCATCGGGAATCATCCATTGTGGCTTCATCAGCCCCCTGCTTACAATAGAGCAGGCTGAGGCCGTATCCACCAGACCCCGTTGGGGTCTCCTCCCCACCATCACGGGAATGGTGGACAGTTTCCGCCCCTTCCCTTACCCTCCAAAGTTGGTCCACCCACAAATCTCTGCAAAGCCACATTCCATGTCCAGGCAGTCCCCCTTTTTATGTTAGGTTGCCATGTCCCAATGGGAGCTCCCTGGTTGTTCTCCCGTTTTTTCTCTGGACCCTTCCTGGTCGGGGGTTGCTTGGATTTTCTCCCAGTTTCTTCTTCCTTATATGGGTGTCTTCTTTCCTGGGGAAGTCTGCCTCTGCATACTCCTCCGTCAGTTTTACCACTGCTTATACCGTACTGGATTGGTGTCTTTTCAGCCATACCCATATGTTCTTGGGGAGGCCATGTAAAACCTGTTCTAGGATGAGCGCATCTATGATATCCCCCTCTGTCTGGGCATCTGGTCTCCGCCATTGGGTGGCCCAGTCCATTAACTACTGGGTGAATGCCCAGGGCTGCAAACCTCATGTCCACCTCGCCGCCCGGAACCTTGGCGGACAGCCCCACACGATCTAGGACAGCTGCCCTTACTGCGTCATAGCTCCTGGCCTGTTTCTCACTCAGGGCCATATAGGTCACTTGGACTTTGCCGGCCAGGTAAGTGGCCAGCCACAGGGCCCAGGTTGTCTTCTCCCATCCTGCCCCACAGGTCACCCAATGAAATCATTAGGCAGCAGGTTTAAAGCCAACATAAGGAAGTACTTCACACGATGCAGTCAACCTGTGGAACTTGGTGCCAGGAGATGTTGTGAAGCCCAAAAGTATAATTGGGTTCAAAAAAGAATTATTGTAGATAATTTCCTGGAGGATAGGTCCAGCAATGGCTTTTAGCCAAGATGGTCAAGGATGCAGCCCCCCTGCTTTGGGTGTCCCTAAGCTTCTGACTGCCAGAAGCTTGTACAGGGGATGGATCAGTTGATAATTGCCTGGTTCTGTTAATTCCCTTTGAAGCATTTGGAACTGGCCACTGTCAAAAGACAGGATACTGGGCTAGGTGGAGCATTGGTCTGACCCAGTAGGGCTGTTCTTATGACAAAGATGCTGATAAATGTTACATTTTAGATAGAGAAATTAATACATTTCAGAATGTACCGAACAAGAACAATGAAGTATGCATGTGTTTGGCCAGAGACCGCTGGCACCATTTGATTATGAGTAGGATTTGTTTTTGTTTTGGAGAAGAGAGGAACCTGAAAATATTTTAGTTGAAACCAAATGTTCTTGTAAAGAGGTATAACAAAATTGATCCTATTACAATGATTTCCTTTTAAAAGCTTTTCTGTCCTGTTGACAGCACTGATAACACATTAGTGGTAGACAATAGTGACACTACTGCTTGTTTTATTATAGGGAAAGCATTGCCTGTATACTTGCATGTATCTGCTTCTGAGCCAACTTGTCATCTGTGTTTCTGTCCATCTGCAGTGCTTTGTAATGATGTTTTCCTTTTGCTAGTCAGTTGCCTGTCAGTTCATTTGACCAGATCTAATCTTACCTGATCCAGTCAGCTCCAGATTTTTGTAATTCAGGGCAGTTCCAGACTTTTGTCTTTCAGTGCGTTTTGGGTTAGTCATTCTTTGCACTTGTATGGATTATACTTTAGATGTAGTTATTTCACTTGGTTGCTGAATTGGATTTTCATTTCGCTATTTTTTTTGTTTGATAGTGCTCATCCATAGACAGAGTATGTGCTTAATTACAGTGCCTGATGCCATCTCTGCCTGAGAAGGTGTTTCTAGTTGATAGTTATTTCTGAACTGACACAGGCTGTCATAAAGTGAAGGAGAGAAGATTGAAACAAAACTGCTCTAGGTATCCCAAGAAGACAATCCTAAGGGTATCTGTTTCCTTTGTTTTAAGTCTCCCTCCTATATGTTGGGACTCTATATTGACACTGAATTGCTTTTTAAAAATCGTTGAATCTGCCCCACCTCTCTCGTCAAATTGAAATATCTTAAAGGGCTCAAAATCCTTTCATTGGCTCTGCTTCGTGTTTATAAGTTGATGTAATAAAGAGCTATTTTTCTTTGATGTCCTATTTGCTTTTCTGTGGTTAAAGATGTTCATATGTAGCTTAGTTTATCTAGCACCTGGCATCCCAAAGGAGTCTAAAAGCTTCACAAATGTTTTTTTGAATACATTATGTGATTGGTTTAGGTACCTGTGGCTGCTCTGGAGAGACGTCGGGTACCTTGTGTCAGAGGGGTAGCCGTGTTAGTCTGTATCCACAAAAACAAAGAGGAGTCATCTTTAAGGTGCCGCCAGATTCTTTGGGTACCTTTATGCATATGTGTTGTTATCTGAATATATTTATTGTAACACATTCGTTTATTTGAAGGGGCGGTGTGTTCTGCTGCAGGTGTGAATCGCATGGTTACCTTGTACAGCTGCATACCCTTTTATGTGCTTTTGCCTATATAGACAACCAAATAAATAGCTCAGTTGAGATCCAGTTCTGCAGAGTTCTCTGACTAAAAGAGAACCTCAGCTCACATGGAAGTGTATTCCAAATTGTTAGCTATATATTTTGGTGTTAGTGGCACCTAGTTCCTTGTCCGTCATTTTGTCATCTCCTTAGAGGATCTGAAAAATCATTTTTTATTTATACATTACCATAGGGTTACATAGTGTTCTACAGACAGACAAAAGCCTCACTCTTTACTCCAAAGATTTTACAATCTAGGTTACACAACACCAGGGCATCAGATTTACTTTTGCAAATGAGTACAGTACACTGTATTTTTTTATATCCAGAATAAACCAGTCTATCTTGACACCTTTTTTTTCAAACTATGAAGAAGTTTGTGTGCTGTGAATTTTTGAAGACATGGCCTGAACTTTAACTCAACCCAAAAAAAACCGCATGATTTTTAGTTTAAATACAACACACACCAAGTCAGAGTTTAAGTCAACAATGTCAGTCAGAGAACAAGCTCTTCTTATCACAAAACACCAATAGTCTTAACATGTATTTTGTTCTTTAGTCTCAATTTAACTGTGTAAGTCCTCTCTGTTTTTAATCAAAGTAAGAAGAGATTGCCCACGGTAGGTGGAAAAGCCCAGAGCTATGGGAGCTGTGAATTTAACCATCGTCATGGAGTGTTGCGTACTTAGATGTACATTCACATATCTTGTTTTCTGTTTGCTTTAGCTCAAGCCTGGGAGAACATGATGAGTGCCTCAAGCCAGAGTCCTAACCCTAACAATCCTGCTGAATACTGTTCTACTATCCCTCCCTTGCAGCAAGCTCAGGCCTCAGGAGCCCTGAGCTCTCCACCTCCCACTGTGATGGTACCTGTGGGAGTTTTAAAGCACCCTGGAGCAGAAAGTAAGAAAAAACTTTCATTCTCTTTTCTAAACAAGCTTTGATTAAATTTTAATGTGAATCTCTGGTAAGACACCCCTTTCAAACCTTGCAGCTAAGGACACTTGTCATGTTGTGGGTTGGGTCAAAGGGAAGGAGAAATGCAGACAGGAAATGTATGTACAAATGTAATTTCCAAACACATGGAGATGATTGATCCTAATCATGCTGGCTGATATTTCTCTAAAGTACTTAGTGTGTAGGAATTATATCAGAGAGCCTTATATATGCAATAAAGTGTTTTTTTTTTTGTATTAATTAAGTAGATATGTCTTATTTTCTTAGACTAGGGAATCTTGTACAGATTCCATCTTACCACTTGTTCCTCCCATCTCTACTGTGTATTATAATACTATCAACCCACTGACCCTGGTGTCTTTCTGCCACCGTTTGAATTTGTATTCAATATTTGCCTAATGCTGTTAACACGGATTCGTCACATCCCTGCTATCGTTGCTACTTTTTACATTAGAACTAAAGCACTTCACTTTTCTTGAACGAAGCTTCCATTTCATGTTGCTGTGAGATTTTGAACTCTATTTTTCTCACTAGTGGCTCAACCCAGGGAACAAAGACGTGTTTGGTTTGCTGATGGGATATTACCTAATGGAGAAGTTGCTGATGCAGCAAAATTGACAGTGGCTGGGACAACTCCTACAGGAACCCTAGCAGTGTCACATGATCCAACCAAGCCTGTGACCAACAGCAGTTTATCAGCAGAGGTGAGGAAACTTGCTCAGAACAGCATTGTCACGTTGTCCTGTATGGTACATTCAGTTCTATGGCAATTTAAGTGAGACTGATACGTGCAGTTTGTTGATTTAAGATTTTCTTTTAGTAATATGTATGGCTTATGTCCATGCTGATTTTGAGGTTTGCAGAGTGCTGAAGCTGGCTATATATTTTGGAATGAGCCGTTAATTGCATATGCCATTATGCAGTAGCATTTTAGAGCTCTAATCCAGTATCAGGCCACTACTTTGCAAGGAGTTTTCCCAGGTTTGGGTATACAGCCTATCTGTATGCATAAAGGGCAGGGCTTAAATTCAGCTGGAGCTGTCCAGGACGGAGCTCTGGTAAATATTTTCAAACTCGTGGGCAGAAGCTTGATGTGACCGAAGCTGCTTTGTTTCTGTTTTGTTTGTACATGTGTTTATAGAGAGAGGAGGTGCTGGGTCTGTCTTAGTCTGTGTCAATGTCATGTACCAAGGGTTAACTGATAATTCTATAGAGTGGATATATCTCTTTCACCTACATCTAGCAATCTAAGGATGAAGTCTACCCAGCTCTTGCTTTTTTTCTTTTTTTAAATGCTGTCCTTTTTAATTGTTTCCTTTTTGTAGACCGATAACACTTCTGGATTCTCGGGAAGTATAACTCAGGTTGGCAGTCCAGTTGGCAGTGCGATGAACCTGATCCCGGAAGATGGTCTTCCTCCAATTTTGATCTCTACTGGAGTAAAAGGAGGTGAGAGCAGTAGGGGTAAATGGACAGCTATTTGTGGCAATTATTGGTGCTAGTTTAACAATTCAGGCTGCCACATATAGATAGAAAGTTGGATCCTGGATATAGCCTAAAGATATTAACGATGAATACTAATGTGTAGTTAACTTACATGGCACTAGATAGTGCTCACAGGCATCTGTAGAAAACATCGTTCTGACAACGAAATTACTATTAAAAGTAAAATACAAATAAAAAAAGATTGAGCCCAGAAGTATGTGCTAATTTCCCCATTAATCAGACTGTGGGGGACATTCAGCACAGAGATACATTTTAAGTAGTCATATAAACATGTTTCCACTCTGTGAAATTTTCTTGGAACTTCTGCTTGGTTGAAGGTATCCCAAAATATATAATTTAATGACATCATAAATATCATTGGTTGTGATGAGACTTCTTATACTTGTGAGTATCTTAAGTGAACCAGGAAGTTCTTAGGAGAGCATTAGCATGTATTAGTGGCCTTAACTCACTTTTCACTTTTTTTTTTTTGGTAGTTCCCCTTTCAAATTTGTGGTTAGTTGAGCATATTTCTAATTAGACAGTAAATAACTTTATCTAGGATATTGTTAAAAAATAAGTAAGCATACTTACATTTTCAAAACCAGTCTGCCCCCATGCTGTATTAGCTATTTGTGAAGCTGCCTAATTATTGAACCTCCGTAACAGAGAGAAACTAGTAACTTAGCTTTACTTAATTAAATTGCCGCATACTTTTCAGCACATGAGCCAAATCTCACAAGCCCAACAATTTTACATAGATATCTTCAGTAAATCTTACTTTGAGTATGCTTGAATTAATTCAAATGTCATTGTGCCTGGTTTGACTTACAACATTTTAACCAAGAGGACATTTAAATCAAATTTACAGATATTTCAAATATACTTTTCACATTAGTGAGGTGAACTTTCTCTCAGGGGCGGTTCTAGGCATTTTGCCACCCCAAGTATGGCAGGCAGGCTGCCTTCGGCGGCATGCCTGCAGGAGATCCCTGGTTCCGCGGATTCGGTGGCACGCCTGCGGGAGGTCTGCCAAAGTCACGGGACCAGCGGACCCTCCGCAGGCATGCCGCCGAAGGCAACCTGCCTGACGCCCTTGTGGCGACTGGCAGAGCACCCCCCATGGCTTGCTGCGCCAAGCACGCGCTTAGCGTGCTGGTGCCTAGAGCTGCCCCTGCTTTCTCTCTAGATGTTTATAGGTGGCAGGATAACAAAGACCCTTCCAAATTTCCCTTATTTCTTTATAAAGCCACACTGCTGACTTGTAGGCAGGAGTACAGATTACTTCAACAGTTTGGGTGTTTATTTTTAAACACTCAGTTCGTATGGCTCTAATCAAAGAAAGTGTTTATAGTTTGAGTATCTTACTGAATAGATTTGAGACACAGGATTTGAACCTTCTGTCCATTTTTTTTTTTAAATGTAATTTCACATGATGCTCCCTCCTTTGCTGTTGCACTGTAGGCTGTTGCACTTAGATTGTAAATTCTGAGACTGAAGCTCCTAGGTGCTACCACAATATAAATACAAAGTGTTAACGTTTTGGGGTTTTTTTTTAGCATTTCACATTGTAGTCTACACTAACACTTGTTTCTAAAAGGAAGTCAAAGGATTGATTTTTCAGGTTGTTACTGCTATTGAGGGATAGCTCAGTGGTTTGAGCATTGGCCTGCTAAACTCAGGGTTGTGAGTTCAGCCCTTGAGGGGGCCATCTAGGGATCTGGGGCAAAAATCGGTACTTGGTCCTGCTAGTGAAGGCAGGGGGCTGGACTCAATGACCTTGGTCCCTTCCAGTTCTAGGAGATAGGTATATCTCCAATTATTATTAAAATTAAATTAGTTGATAAAAATTAAGGCTGGAGTTTTCAAAGGGGCCTGTTGGAGTCAGGTACTCAAATCACTGAAATTTGAAAATCCTTGCCCAACAAATATCAGAACAAAATACATTTTAAAATGTCAGGTAAAATGTAAGTGAATCAAATTGTATACATTAGAGTGATGTCATTGCTCAGCTGATTACATTGCTGAGTAGATTACTGTCCAAATAAGCAAATGACTTCATGTTGCATTTTTTCTTATAGACTATGCTGTAGAAGAAAGACCTTCTCAGATCTCTGTGATGCAGCAGTTGGAAGATGGCAGCCCTGACCCACTTGTGTTTGTTTTAAATGCAAATTTGCTGTCCATGGTTAAAATTGTGAATTGTAAGTTATTTTTTATTTAATAAGAGGGGGGGCAAAAAGATTGTATACATATTCCTGGTTGAAAACACAGCATTTGATATTTACTGCCCACAATCTGTGAATTGCTGCATGGAAGTAAAATGTACTATATTTTTATTCCTATTAAATTATAAAATGCACCTATCCCATGCCCTAGGTTGGATTAGTCCAGTTTGTATTTTTGTCTAAAATTATCTGTACATGCGCCTGGAGCATCCTACATACCCATCCAACCCAACAGGGCTCACTGTTATTCACCAATCCTCCCCTCATTGTTAATCCACTTGACCCCTTTTCAAGTCTCTTTCAGTGATGCTCTGAAAACAAGCAGGACTGCGGCTCTGTCAGACCAGGGGGTGAAGTGAGTTCCAGGGTCAGACAGCTCTCACTGAAAACACCTGGTCTCTCAGATGCTCTTGTCTATATTATGGAGGGGGTAGGAGTGGGGAGGCTTTTAGTTTAAGTGCCTCAGTTGGTCTCCACTTTTATTTCAAAATAAAAAGCAGAACACTTTTGCAGCAACACATTTTTAGGGTCACTAAATGCTCATACAAAAGATAAAAAATGCACTTTTAAAAATGGGTGCTGGTTTTGCTACTCTCAGCATCTGACTCAACAGCAACATGTTCATATTTCTTAGAACATGTCCTACATCCCCCTTTCCCAAACCTCAAAACAGTGTAGTGGCCCAGTGGACCATGTTATGCACCATACGATTAGCCATCCCCCTGATTCCTCTACCCTCATGCACATTCCACCCCTATTTTGGAATGTAGACACCTGTTGAATTGATCTGCTCTGTTGTGTTCAGGCATGTTTGTGTGCAAGATTTGAGTCATAGAGCCGAAGGTATCTTAGTAGCAAGCGCCAGAGTTATGTAATGTTAGAGTAATTGATTTTTTTTTGAATGTGCTGTCTTCCTATAGTGAAGTTTGGGCATGGCAAACAGATCTTGAGTGGAAATCTACTTTTTCCAGCCTGAGTCATGTTTTCCTCTCTACAGATGTGAACAGGAAGTGCTGGTGTTTCACTACAAAGGGAATGCATGCAGTGGGGCAGTCGGAGATAGTGATTCTCCTGCAGTGTTTACCTGATGAGAAGTGTTTGCCGAAGGATATCTTTAATCATTTTGTGCAACTTTATCGGGACGCCTTGGCAGGTGGGAATGATTTCTCTTTGAAATCTGTAGTAGGTGACTTCAATAAATAACAGTAATGGATTAGAGTATTGCTTTGATAAAATTGAGAATTTATTTTTATTTAAAAATAGAAAACTTAGTGATCAAAATTGGTAGTGGTCTGAGTTTACTTCAGCTATTAGTATTCAGTATTAGTATGATATTCACTAAGGTAAATGGAACTGCAGTAAATAAAACAAAATATCTAAGCTCTAGTTGGAGAAGAGGGTAGCATTGCAGTAGCAACAATTATATTGAAGGGGAAGTGCTTTCCTTCTAAGCCCCTTTTGCCAGCTGTCTGTAATTTTCAAAAAATTGTACTTGGGTAGAATTTTTTCTTGTTTTTTTCAGCTCAGAAGTGACTCTCTAAGGCAGGGGTTGGCAACCTTTGAGAAATGGCATGCCAAGTCTTCAGTAATTTAAGGTTTCGCGTGCCAGTAATACATTTTACATTTACAGGGCCTCCCAACAGAACCCCAGACTGGCAGCGGGCTGAGCAGGGCTGGCGGCAGGGATGCTGGATGGCAGGGGCCGGCGGACGGAACCCCAGACTGGCAGCGGCTCAGCGTGCTAACGGTCTGGGGTTCTGTCTGCCACCCGCGCTGACGGTCTGGGGTTCTGGCCCCTGGCCCCTGCCAGCCAGGGTCCTGTCTGCCAGCCCCGCTCAGCCCGCTGCCGGTCTGGGGTTCTGTCTGACAGCTCCTGCCAGCCGGGGTCCCGGCCCCACTCAGCCTGCTGCCGGCTGGGGTTCCGTTCACCCAGGCTTGGCTGAGCAGGGCCGGCGGCTGGAACCCCAGACCAGCGGCAGGCTAAGCGGCTCAGCCAGCTGTCTGGAATTCTGGCCACCAGCTCCTGCCAGCCGGGGTCCTGGCTGTTGGCGCCGCTCAGCCCACTGCCTGCCTGGAGTTCCATCCATTCAGGCCAGGTGTGGGCTGAGTGGGGCTGGCGGCCGGGACCCCAGACCAGCAGCGCAGGCGGCAGACGGAACCCCAGATCGGTAGCACTCTGAGCTGCTCAGCCTGCTGCTGGTCTGGGGTTCCGTCCGCTGGCCTCGCTCAGCCCGTTGCCGGTCTGGGATTCTGTTCACCCAGGCAGGCAGCGGGCTGAGTGGGGCCGGCAGCTGGGACCCCAACTGGCAGCAGCGTGCCAGTAAAAATCGGCTCGCGTGCCACAGGTTGCCGACCCCTGCTCTAAGGTAAAATTATTTTCAGCCCTTACTAAGTGCTCAAAGTGTGCAAGTGTGTAGGGGAGGGCAGGGGAACTGCTTCTGAGCCAGGCATGCACACATGAGAAGGGGTAAGGTGAATAAAGGCCCATCATATGCTACTACAGCATTAAGGCTGGAGTAGTCTCCATAAAATCTCTCTGTAATCTGTAAAGAGGGATTCCATGCATTTATTCAGTGCCTGGTCTGGTGTGCCAGGCGCTGTCCTCAGAATTTGAGCAAGAGTTACATACATTTGAAGTTGGTAGCCCTTATTTTTTTCAGTGCCTAGCACAGTGAGCTCCAGACTAGGGCTCTTCGGCACTGCAGTAATACAAATAATAAATAATATAACAATAATTTCAGTTTTGCACTCAGATTTTAACAACACATGGAAAAAAAATGCAAGAAATTGTTAATGAAGCATTGTGGTTATGGTAAATGCACTAAAATTAGGTAATTCAAAATTATGATTTCCTACAGTAATTGTAAGTTGGCCACATTACATACAGTATAAAAATTGATGTCATAAAGTAATGTTATGTATATATGTAAGGCATGGATGAATTGCAGTTGCTGTAGGAATCATACCAGAATTTCCTGTCTTTGATAGTTATGAAATCCCAACCATAAAGTTGTATTAACATAGTTTTTTGTACCTAATTTAGATATCACTGGACAAACGGGCTGTCACTTTAACAATTGCCACTCACAAGAATCCAAAAATCATTGGGTCATAAAGAAAAAAAAGATGTTATAAAATATCTAGATATGTTAATTTATTTTGTACTCCAGGTTAGTCCTCTAGAGGAGAAATCGTATTGCACACAGGGATTTACATTAAAAATTAATATACTTGCACAGATCATCTGTTGCATGTTCTGTACAAAGTATTGTGAATAATCATCCAAAGCGCTCTTTGAATGATCAATTGAATCCGACTGTTAAGTGAGATAATGAAAAAGAGGGTCTCCAAATATCTGTCTTTTTACAACAAAGGTCAGCTTGTCCGGTGAAGGTGCTTGATACAAAATGTACCATTGTCATGTGGCCTTACTGGTTTCAGATATGGTGGGAATAAATAATTTCCAAATCTCACTTAACCAACAATGCAGAATCGTTGTTGTTTTCTAACTATGATGATGTATATATTGCAGTGCTACAGTGTACAATTACACTATGGAGATACATAATTTATAACTTCTACATAATGTATTCTGAGTCCTATTTTTAGCCCTCTATTGGTAATAATTTGATGTACTACATCGCAGTGCTAAGAGAGAGGTAGTGCTTGCTGTTTTACAATTTTTAATCAGAACCCAAACTCCAGCACTTAAGAATTCCCAGTTTTTGAGGTAGTTTTGAAAATACTTATTGCTATATTTCAGACTTGTAGTAGAAACAAATTGTATCTTGAGTAGTTGTATGATATAAAAATGATTCTCAGTCAGGCTTTCATAAATCATGGCATGCAGGATAAATTCCCACAGCAGCATATAATGCATTCTGTACATATCCATCCTTTCCTCTCACAAGTCATGTGCCTATGAGAGAAATAAAATATGCACTCATAAATATGGGATACTTGCAGACTTTCCTGTTTTCCTCTCTGTTCACCAAAAGGAAAAAAAAAAGTGAGGTGCCATGAGAATTTCAATTGTGTGACTGTAATTTCTTGGGTGTTGTTAACAAACATGCTGGTTATTATAGACATGTCTAAGCTTCCAATTTTGCCCATTTTATCAGAGGTGCTGCACCCCTCATGTTTATCAGTCTGTGAGAGTGGATTTGCAGTGAATGATAATTTATTAAAGAAATTAGAGACTGCTTGAAAGCCTGCCTAGCAATTTTATTTCTTGACTATAATATATTTATTTGAATTGGTGTTGCTGCCAGGGAACAGAAGTAATTTTTTGTTTTCTGAAAAAAGTTTGCTGCAGAAGGTAAATAGGGAGGAACGTAACCATACTGGTTATCAATATAGTGTCTTGAACAGCTAGGATACAGAAATTGGTTCCTTAGTTTTTGTCACTGAAAATATGTGATAATTATTTTTGCTAGATTTAGGTAAGTAACAAGACGTGCACAAACCTTTGGTGAATTTTCAGGAAACAAAATTAAATATATGTGCTAGCTCTTCCGTCTCAGTTCTTCACTTTTCAACTCCGCCTTCATGGAAGTAAAAATCTTAAGTGTTGTTTTTGTATGTATATTGTATATGGGGTAAAGTTACATAAAACCACATTTAGTGCAATGTTGATGCTAATTTGAAGTTTCTGCTTTGAAACTGCAATGATTTTCTTCATAAAGCATGTCAATTCACTGTCAAGCTGGGGTCTGTTAGGTGTATAAAGAGTTTTTAATTGCATAACTGCTGATATTTTGAAGAAATAATACAGGGTTCCAGTATGGATTGTATGCATAAAATATATTTTAAAATGCAGGGCTCTTAAACCAAGTGTAATTGCTGTTCCACCCTCTTGGCCCCATCATTTTGTTCCCCCTCTGGCCCCTAAAGGCTTTGTTTGTTGTCAAGCTCCCTGCTGAAGTGTTGCTTGTCTTGTTTTGAAATGGTAGGCTAATGCTTTTCTGTTGTGGTAGTAATCCCATGATGATGTCTTTGTGTTGGATAAAAGCCCAGCAGGAAGTCTAGTAAGTTGAGAAATGAGAACTTTGTCCATGTCACTGCCTTCTTTGAAGCAGTCAGGCATGCTAATTGAAAGCTGCTCCATATGCCTTAGTTCACTAGCTTTTCTTTTGCTGGAATATAAGAAGTACTTCCATTTTAATATTGACTAATGTAAATCTGGCAACAGGTGATTTAGTTCCACTGCCTAAACACATTATATTTGCGTAAGATTTTGTTTAATTTTTATTATATTTTTCATTAAATGAGCATGAAGCATTAAGAGGAGCACCACAGAAGCCAAATACAAAGTTCATATATAAAGATGTACATATAAAACCTGGATAAATGAGATAGGCTTCATATACCTTCAATTCTGGAGTATAATGCACAGAGAGGAATGAAAAACATACATTACGTAGGCACAGAGACAAAGCCTAGGGAAGATGGCCACATCATGGCATGGAGAAGAGATGAGGCACAGAAAAAATCTAGTGTGTTCAGCTTTATATTTGTTTTCTCAAACCTGGCATCTTTTAAAGCACGTTGAACCAAAGTGTTAGATATATGATTCTCTCCTGTGTATGTATTTGGCCCTCACTACCACGCTGTCTGGTTTGTGTCTCACATTTTTAAGCAGAGAGTATGAAATTTTTTGTAGAAATTCAACTGGCCTGATTTCCCCCAAGTATTATTGATTCAGTTCTATTGCTGCAGGATTAAGTTGCACAAATTTCCACCTTTATGACTGGCATTTAATCTTAGGCAGTCCTTGATGGTGATTACTGTTCATGATGAAATGAGGGCTGACTTTGCAACTGAGGCAGCTCCCACTCCACTTAATTGCATATTAACATATTAAGAAATGATATTGGGAGCAATTATCTGACATGGAATTCATCAAACGATATGGAAGACATCAATTTTAAAAAGCTCCACCCATATGGTTTCACTGAGCACTAAGTAGGGACATCTCATTTTGTATGTTATAAGGATATGGGTGCATGAGAATATACTGGCACCTAAAAATCTGTTTGTAAATAATAAGGTAGAGAACTTGAGTTGGAAGCCAGCCTGTCCTCAGTTAAAATAGGGAAATAGCTGAAACTGGAAAGTTGTGTAAAGCAAGTAATGAAGAAACATGGTGGTCCTTTCCCTCCCCTTTCCTGGTATGAACTAGTTTAACCAATGAGGTCAAAAAGTATTGTCTAATAAATATACAAAATTTGTTGCTCATTAAGCGAAAAAGACTCAGTGAAGAACTAAAGACAGTCGGAATAGGCCTTCAGGAGGAAAGTCACACCAATGGACTGGCGTGTGATGATTTTTTGTTGTTGTTTTTTTAAATAAATCTATAGAGCTGCTTGGGATTTAAGGTCAAGGGTAATCCAGTATAACAGAGTACTTAGTTGGTATTGAACTTCTGCAAAGCTGCTTTAGATGCATCATGCACACCTATGGCAATTTATAAATAATATTAATCTTATTACATCACATGCATGTGGCAGCTACTAGCAAAGGCACCTTTCTCTGTATTTTGGAACTACTCTAGATTTGTTTCTTTTTACAAGGAAGTTATAAGATAGTCTAAGTTAAATTATATGCTTTTGAGAAGGATAGCCTAGTTGAGGTTCCTTTATTTACAACTGCATTTTCGCTAGAAGCTTCTGAAATAACTAAGTGTTATCTGCGGAGTAAATAATAGGATCTGGCTGTGGTTTATGGTAACAGGGTATTGGATGATTGAGTTGTAGTTTCCACTCTTGCTGGGTTTATAACCTGACTTTCAATTTGGGTTGGGATGAAAATTGTCCTGTAGGCAGCCAAAGTATGCATCCCTTGAGCTGTTGCCTTCAGAATGCTGGTGCCTTTCACTTCTGATTCAATACTTGGCTTCAGTCACAAATGGAAATGTTTGGTCTCTTCATTATCTCTGTTGGACAGTAATCCATGTCACAGAACTGTACAATAGTATATAGCTTTATTTCCTATTGTCTTTTGTACAAACAGTACACGAGGGAGATGTATAGAATTAAATAGCTACACTTAAAATAATTCAAAGACTCATCTATTTTAAGGTTAGAAGATACTATTATGATAATGTAATCTCACTGAAGAACTTCAACCATAATTTTTACATTGGGCTCATAACATTTATTTGAATAATAGTAGAGGAGAAAAGATAGGCAAGAAAGAAATGTTTTCCGTGACTTGGAAATGGGCAGAGAGCCAAGACATATACTTGAAAGCTGTTTCAGAGGAAAGAGAGAGCTCTTTCCTGGGCATTTTTTTTTTTCCATAATTTTCATTCACTATTTAAACTTGGCACCTAGACACTAGAGCTCCATCTGCTGCTTCCTTTGTTCCTTCTGGTGCAGTGAATCAACAGAGAGAAAGAGGAAGGGGAGGGCGAGGGGTCCATTGGGGTGTCTGCCCCTTCTATTTATAGTCTTGTCCACTAAGAGGCATTTCCAGCAGGGAGCATGGCACCTGGGAGACTGTGTGGATGGGAACCCCATGCTGCTGCTTTGCTAAAAATGTAGATTTTCTACCCATGCCCCTTTTCCTGCCAGTGAATAGCCACTTAGCAGGTAATGGCCCATTGACCTTGTTTAGACCTGGCTGAGGCATAAGCCTGTGCCTTTGTCTCTGAAGAACTGGTTTGGCCACTCCCCAGACTTGGAAGATGTTTAAGGCCTTGTCTACACTAGCAGGGTAAGTCAAACTAAGTTACGCTACTCCAGCTATATGAATAACATAATTGAAGTCAAAAGCGACAGAGTCTCCTGTGGCACCTTATAGACTAACAAATGTATTGGAGCATGAGCTTTTGTGGGTGAATACCCACTTCGTCAGATGCATGTAATGGAAATTTCCAGAGGCAGGTATAAATATGCAGGCAAGAATGAGGATAAGATAATGAGGTCAGTTCAATCAGGGAGGATGAGGCCCTCTTCTAGCAGTTGAAGTGTGAACACCAAGGGAGGAGAAACTGCTTTTGTAGTTGACTAGCCATTCACAGTCTAAAATCCTGAGCTGATGGTGTCAAATTTGCAAATGAACTGAAGCTCAGCAGTTTCTCCTTGAAGTCTGGTCTTGAAGTTTTTTTGCTGTAGGATGGCTACCTTTAAATCTGCTATTGTGTGTTGAAGTGTTCCACAGGTTTTTGTATATTGCCATTCTTAATATCTGACTTGTGTCCATTTATCCTTTTACGTAGGGACTGTTCAGTTTGGCCAATGTACATAGCAGAGGGGCATTGCTGGCACATGATGGCGTATATAACATTGGTGGACGTGGAGATGAATGAACTGGTGATGTTGTAGCTGGTCTGGTTAGATCCTGTGATGGTGTCGCTGGTGTAGATATGTGGGCAGAGTTGGCATCAAGATTTGTTGCATGGTGTGTGGTTGCTGGTGAGAATATGCTTAAGGTTGGCGGGTTGTCTGTGGGCGAGGACTGGCCTGCCTCCCAAGGTCTGTGAAAGCGAGGAATCATTGTCCAGGATGGGTTGTAGATCACTGATGATGCATTGTAGAGGTTTAAGCTGAGGACTATAGGTGATGGCCAGTGGAGTTCAGTTGGTTTCTTTCTTGGGCTTGTCTTGCAGCAGGAGGCTTCTGGGTACACGTCTGGCTCGTTGATTTGTTTCCTTATTTCTTCGTGCAGGTATCATAGTTTTGAGAATACTTGGTGAAGATCTTGTAGATGTTGGTCTCTGTCTGAGGGGTTGGAGCAAATGTGGTTGTACCTGATTCATTAAACAAAAGTGTCCAGTTTCTGCATTAGAGTCCATGTAAGGTCATGAAAGCCCTGAAAACAGGTTTTCTGTTAGGGGTTTTCATAGCTTGAGGCACTGTGGAAGCCAAACTTTCAGTGGATCCCTAATCTCAATGTAATACACCTCTTGAATTGCACCTCAATAACAAAACTGAAAGCAAGCTCCATTCATACTCAAGGTGCATATCAAAGTAACTGTCTTTTTCTCTAAGTATGACTAGATAGCATAGTAAACATGTAGTCTATCCCGATGTTCATATACAAATTAAGAGTAAGGGCGTTGGTGCCTGTGTAGCTGTGTGCACAATCCCTGAGTTACACACATGGACCTAAATCAGGCAAGTACAGAAATGAATGTGTGTGCTCCTTTGTATATGTGTTTCTACGAATATGGCTTCGTAAATGTTTCAGGACTCATGGTGCTCATGTCACAAGTGGATATTAAGTGGAGCAGAATTGCTTTTATTTTTTTAAGGCCTCGTCTACACTAGAAAATTAGATTGGTTTAACTACATCGGTCAGTGGTGTGAAAAATCCATACCTCTTAGTGTCATAGTTAAACTGACCTAAATCGCTGTGTAGACAGCGCTGGGTCAACAGAAGAATTCTTCTGGCGGCCTATCTACTGCCTCTTGGGGAGGTGGATTACCTGCGATGAAGGGAGAATCATTCCTGTTGGCGTAGATAGTGTTCACCCTGAAGCACTACAGCTGCGCTGCTCTAGCATTTTAAGTATAGACAAGCCCTGTGTTTTTAAGCTTTAAGACTTAGTTATATCACATTGACCTCTAAGATGCTTGGGAAACCCAAAATGAGGGACATCACTGATGCAGCGGATCACAAAGCTTGACATGATGTGGGAATCGCTTAGTGCAAAACTTTTCTAAACTTGGTTTTAAGGACTGACATAATTTGCAATGGTTGAACAAATCTGTTGCCTCCCCAATATGTTTTGATGCATCTGTAGTCTGAGGTGGAAATTTCAGCACAAAGATACTGTAGAATAAGGGGTAACCTGAACTTTCTTGGGTAGCAAGTATTTTCATTCTGTAATGTGACGAATGGGAGTTAACTAAGGATGTAATTCCAGGAAGAAAAGTGTGTGTTTAATCTTATTTTTCTCTTTTAAAACCAGTTAGTGACTTTTTTGGTGGACTTTAGTGCAGTAAAATAATGAACTTCATGGTTCCTAGGTAATGTCGTGGGCAGCTTGGGACACTCCTTTTTCAGCCAGAGTTTTCTTGGCAGTAAGGAACATGGTGGATTTTTATATGTGACATCTACATATCAGTCACTGCAGGACCTGGTGCTCCCAACTCCACCCTACTTGTTTGGTATTCTCGTTCAGAAATGGGAGACTCCCTGGGCTAAAGTGTTCCCCATCCGACTGATGCTGAGACTTGGAGCTGAATACAGACGTAAGTAGCATGTGTAAGTAGCATGTGTTCTCTTAACTGTAGTAATATATATTATTGACTTATTACAGGAAGCAAGTGGCAGAATTTAATGTAAAATGATGAAGTCTGTAGGTGATTATTAAAACATTAACAACCACATTAATAAAGATCATTAATTTCGGCATTCATTGTTTGGCTGAGGGGTGTGTGTGTGTGTGTGTGTGTGTGTGTATAATTAGTTTAACTTTTATGTGTATCTGTTATAACTGATGAACACTGAAACAAGTGATCTGATATTCAAAGCTGCTGTGGTTCACAGGCTGTCATGGATTTCAGTAGCTCTGGGGACACAGTACTTTAGAAAATAAGGATTTAAGAGCCTTACTTTAGACATCCTTTTTGAAAATCTTGGCATAATTTTTATTTAGTTCATTTTTCCTCATAAATTTGCTGCAACATAATGTAACATGACCGAGCACATCCCTGTGCATGTTAAGTTGTATCATAGATAAAATTTTATAATATGGATAAGTATGCCAGGGAATGCAGGTATTTTGCTGCCATTGGCATGTCAGAAATGTACTTTTCGTCCTTCTGTTTAAATTTTCCTATATGAAGAGGCTTAGATTCAGTCCGTTTTTTGCATAACCTTTCAATAGGTGAATCTGAATCTGATTACTCATTTTTTAATTTTCCTAGTTTATCCATGCCCACTTTTCAGCGTCCGATTTCGTAAGCCATTCTTTGGGGAGACTGGACACACGATTATGAATCTTCTTGCAGTAAGTGATGAGTGGGGTTTTTGTTTGTTTGTTCTGTCTGTATATCTGGAAGGGAATGTTGTACTCTAAGATTATCTTCATTTATTTGTATAGTAACTAACTTGCAAAACACTGTTATTGTGGTATTTGGGTGGTGGCCTATTGTCTAATCAGACAGCAACTTTTGATGATGCAATAAATATTAATGATGTGCCCAAATCAGAACTCTGGGTCTTGAACCACTGTGAATTTTTGGATCTGGATCTAAATTTTGCTGCTCAGATCACTGTTAAAAAATTCTGTGATTATAGAAAGTTCTAGCTGGAGCTAACTTGTTAATTCTTAAGTGTAGGGAATTCTCCATTTGGTACATGCCTTACTCTTACTCCTGGTGAATCTGAGGTCTCTGTCTAATCTAGCAGAATGCAGAAAAAGATCAAGTTTTCCTATCTAGAGTAATGGTGCATGAGTCAGGAGAATATTAAATTTTATGCATTATACTCCTATTTAATAGTTCTGTACCTTGGTCTCTTTCTGAAAGGAGAACTACCCTATGTCACTAATAACTACGTTGTTTCACTTCTTTGTTCCTCTAAAACACAAGGACTTCAGAAATTACCAGTATACGTTGCCAGTGGTCCAAGGTTTAGTGGTTGATATGGAAGTGAGAAAAACCAGCATCAAAATCCCCAGCAACAGATATAATGAGGTAATACTTAGAGTAAATATATATGTGTAGTCTAGTACAATTTAAAGATGAGAGAGACTGGGTCCAAAGGAATTTATTGTGTTTGCCACTGCCAGTGAAAACTGCCTCAGAATTAAACTATAAATGTATTATGTATAAATTTTTTATATATGAATTGCCTACAGAAATGAGTTATGCACAGATCAGTTCAGTGTGGCATTAGTTAAAAATAATGAATTAGTTGCTCTTCTTTAAACAGAGACTATTACTTTTAAATAAACTTCAAATGTAATTAATTGAAAATCTGGGGTTAGAGAGTTGCACATACTATTCTGATTTGAGTAAAATCAGTTAAATAACACATGCTGTATGGGTGTAAAGTGAGGAAAAAATGAACTTTCTTCAAGTACATGTTGTGTATTCGTAGTGTTTGTGAAGCTATTTGTTGGATCTTTGAAGATTTTAATGCAAAATATATCTCTGTACATTTGAAATAAGAGTTTGATTTAATTGCATGAGAAAAGCTTCAGCTGTCCTTTAGACTTAGCTGATGTTCACAGTCAAACTGTTGAGTGACAATCATTGTTGAGTGATTTGAACAATATTGGGGACCAAACAATGGAGTGGTAATAATTCAGTGGCGATGTATCTAAAGGGCTAGTGACAAATGATCTCCTTGAGGTTTTAAAGGAAATCAGTAGCGGAGACAGGAGTCCGTCTTATGGTTTCCATCTATGATATAGCACCAAATAAGAATGAAACACAGAATTGGAGAGAAATGGATTTTGATACTTGCCAAATAGAAATGGAGCATCAATTTGAGAAAAGGATGCATTTGTATTAATTCTTTCGAAGAGAAATGATCTGTCCAGGTAGATTCCTGCAAGCACTAGAGAGGTTTGCAAACAGAGAATTTCTTATAGATACAACAAATAAACTTGGGCACTAGACTAGGATTAGCCCTTTAACATCCTGCTGATTGGTCACTTGAAAAAAATACCTGAACGAACAGCTTCTGGGTTATGGATATAAGGGGATCACCAAATTTGAATTTTCTTGAGGAAAAACTAATATAAGTATAAAGGGGTTGCACAGGACCAGTCCCTCCACAGTTCTGTTCAAACAGAACAGATATCAAGATTCCACAAGCACTGCAGAACTTATTTGATAAGGTGAAGGCTTGAAATTGTAGGATGCAGTGTGGTTCTTAATGAATTTAAAAATTGATTTTGGAGGTGAACTAGAATTGTCCATTTATCTGGAGGGAAGCCCTGAATTCAGTGTATTATTGAACAAAATATATGGAAGAACTTACTTTCAAAATAATTTCTTGACTAACCTCTCTTAGTTTAAATGTATAATGGTTGAAATATGACTTAATTTGAGAGTTTGAGCTATTCCATTATTTGAACCAATGTAAATTAGGAACAGATAACTCCAGGAAGGTAAGAAAGTCAAATTCAATTTAAAAAGGAAAAAGGAATTGTTAATATAAAATAACCATTGCAAATTTGAACACACAATCTTGAGAAATGCTAGGGTTCAAATTCTCAAATAATACTAACTTTGTCAACTATATATATTAAATTTAATTTGAATTTTGTCTAATTAATAATCCAAAATGGTAACTGTTGCTACAATGCTAAATTTTGCATTTCTTGACCTCTTGTATTTACATTTATAACATTAATGTTGTAAATAGAGCTATATGCTGTATGCATTTAATCCTTTTTCCTTCAGGGATGGGGTGGGGGCAACCGGAGTCCATCACCCAGCCTCTGGAGAGGCTAGGATCTCTGAGAATACTTCTCCTGCCGCATGCATTGATGTACCAAGGAATGCCTTGATGCATTGAATGTAAACCTTCTAGCTCTAATGGGATGCTGGGTGGAGAACTGAGGGAAGGGGAGTATGTGGAGGGTAGGGGCACTTACAATGCATCAGTGAGAGGGATATAGTAGTATACTAATTTTACAGATTGGGAAACTGAAGACAGCAGCTAAATGACATGCCCAAAGGCATAGAGGGGACCATGACAGAGCCAGGATTAGAACTGAAGTGCTCCTAGCTCCCAGTTCTGTGTTCAGACCATACTGGCTCCCAAGAAGTAATATGCATTCCTTTGAGAAGAGAACAAGCAATTGCCTTATAAGAGTTGTGCCTAAAATGTATCACTTTTGCAGACTTGTTTCAGACCTCATCGAGGTGTTTCCTGTGCAGAATGGCATTTTTAAAAGCTCTTATAGCATCAGAGCAGATGCTGCATTTCATATAAGGTTTTATATAACTGAATTTCATATTAGGTTTTCCATACAAAATGCATTCCAACATGCTTTAGAGTGGAAATAATAGCGGGGAGAGTGAAAATATGTATATAGGCAATGGGAAAAGCTATTTTTAGATGAGATTTGAGAAGATGGAGTTACTGAGGCAGAAAGATACAGGAAGGCTAGTAACTGAATTATAAGGTGTATTAATTCTTGACTGCCATTGTGAAGGGGAACCCCCCCCCCATTTCAGCCGGTATGGATCTAAACCTATTGTACTTGAAGATTGTATATGCAATACACAATAGATGGTAGTTAATTTCACTATGGTTTAACTGTTTGTCCAGGGTTTGTTTATTTGTTATCTTCAGTTTTGTATTGTTTGCTAACTGTGCTAAACTGAAGCTTGCGGAAATGCCTGTCGTAAAAAGATGTATCAGCACCTCTGTATTAGGTTGGGTTCAGTTTTCGGCTTGAAGCCGGGATTCAGCCTCTTGATTATGTGAAGAATACAATGTGTCTTCCTCAAAATTTACAGCACAGGAAAAATTGACATTTCTGGAGATTCTCAATTAATCTGTTTTTAAACATGAGACTTTTTTGAGAACTTTTTTTTTTACCTCTTTTCTAACTAAAGGCTGGTTTATATCATTCAGACTGTCCATTCAGTTAAAACTATTGAAATCTCATGCACGGGCTACATTTGGGGAGTGTGCCTGTAATTAAGCAAAGGTATTAACAATTACTGTATTCGGTCTTTGTCTTTACACTCGTAATTTTCCAGTACTCAAAATGATTGCCATTTCCTCTAACTTTCACTGGGACTTAAAGATACCCCGTTGCATTGAAGTTACTCCTGCCCTCAGTACAGATGCCTGTCATTTAACTAATGCCCTGCCATGTGAAAGTGAGGCTGCCATGTTGTTTCTAATGGGACTGAGGGCAAGTGGTGCCATTTCACTGAAGTCTTGCCTTTGGAACATGAGGTGCTGAAACCAATAATGAAACACACTACAGTAATTCCAAACCTTAACTATGATTTCATATCTCACCCCCCCCCCCCCAAACACACCACACACTTAACCTGTGCATATATGTGAGTGTTGAATATTTGCCGATATTGTAATTAAGGTTTTGTGTTGTACTGAGCAGGAGATTAATGTGTTGTGTGTAATGGGCTTCCTTTTCACTTGGAGTCAAAAGAGAGTGTGTAGTGTCTGGTGCTGTCAGTGAAAATGTGTTGATGTGAGCACGAGGGTTCGTTAAGAAGTGTCCCATAATATGATATTTTCCTTGCTTTTTTGGGTTTCATTGAGAGGTTGTTACAATTAATCTTATATGCAGTAGTGTTTTAGCTATGTTGGTCTCAGAATATCACAGACATCAGGTGGGTGAGGTGATCTCTTTTCTTGGACTTACTTCTGTTGGTGAGACAAACGTTTGAATTTACAGAGTTTACACAGTCCAGACCTGAAGAAGTGCTCTGTGTAAGCTTGAAAGCTTGTTTCTCTCAGGAACAAAAGTTGGTCCAATAAAAGAGATTACCTCATCCACCTTGTCTCCACAATTAATCTTACATGCGTATGCTCCTAAATTTCATTCTCTTTCAGTGAGACTTAAGCACTTTTGAAAATGGGCATAGGTGCTTCTGAAAATTTTATGATGTGAGTGTTGTTGCCAAGTTTGCTAGTCTTTGCAAAGGTGTCACAGTTGAATACATTCTAATAAGATTCTTCAACCAGATTAAACCACGCAAGCCACTGTTTATGCTAATAACCCATGTGAAGGATTTGAGGCTAAATGAAAGTGATAAACTTTCTTTTTGTTTGCAGATGATGAAAGCCATGAACAAGTCTAATGAGCATGTCCTAGCCGGGGGAGCATGCTTCAATGAGAAAGCAGACTCTCACCTAGTGTGTGTCCAGAATGATGATGGGAACTACCAGACGCAGGCCATCAGTATTCATAATCAGCCAAGAAAGGGTGAGATGGGACAGGTCTAAGGGAGCAGATGGAGGCTTTTCCCACCCAAAGCGCCTTGCATGACTTTCTTTTGTCTATTGTGCTGTTATTAAATATGTAAATATGCCAAAACAGGTTTTGCCATTAATTCATGGACCTTCTGAAATTAATATTTAGCACAGAAACCAGTTACAATTGTATGACTAGAGAGCTCCTGCTACTTGATGGGGCCATGGCTTCCATACATGCAGCATAATGGGAAGGCCCAATGCAAATATGTGAATAATAAGAAAGTGCCCTATTTGCCTGTGGATTACCCTGCCCATCCTCCTGGCACTCCTTTTCAATGTCCACAGTTGAATCTGGTGTTTGAAGTACACCTCTACCCCTATATAACATGACCTGATGTAACACGAATTCGGATATAACGCGGTAAAGCAGTGCTCCAGGGGGGCGGGGTTGCGTGCTCCGGTGGATTAAAGCAAGTTCAATATAATGTGGTAAGATTTTTTGGCTCCCGAGGACAGTGTTATATTGGGGTAGAGGTGTATTGCATACTGTTGATGTGGATTTTTGTTCCCTATCTGTGGTTCAGATCACACCTCTCTATGGTTACTGGTGGTGGTCAGAATTTGTCCAGCTGAGATTTGAGTTGGCATCTTGCCAGTTCAAGAGCCTCACATAACTGACATAAAATAAAGCAGGTTTTCACACCCCTCAGGAATGTAGTTATACAGAGGTAAGTTTGTAGTGCAGATCTAGCCTTAATGTACCTAACCCCTCCTCACGGAGAACTGCAAGAGCTTTGTGTGTGTATGTTAATTAGACCATTTGATTTTCAGGCTTCATTTTTTATTAAGACCCGGTGAAATGATGCAATAGCAACTTAACATTTTAAGAATTAAAATGTTAGGGCTTTTTTTTTTTTTTTTTACCAGATGTCAGAGTTGATAATCTTATGTAGAAGCTCCATGATGTCTCCAAATGAGTACAATTTTTTTTTCTAACCCTGAACATTCATGATCTTCACTCACAACTTCAGGATATGCGTTGGCATGTTGGTTCCTTTAGGGCTGGCACTAATTTCTAAGTAGTATTTTCTGTGCATAGAGCATGGGAGGATGGATTTCAAGGAGCTCTGTTGTGGTACTGAAGACACAATGGCCATTCAAAGGGCTTTTGCTTTTAAGCTGGCTGGCAGCTAGTTTAGAAAATTTGAGCCACTCTCCTGACTGGTCGGTAGTACAATGTCATCAGCAAAAAGCCCAAGTAAGATTGTTTCTAATCGCCTGAGGACTTTTTAAAGGTCATAATGTGCATGCTAACCCCTAAAACAAACCCCTCATTGTTAGTGAAAAATAAACTAATTAAATATTAATATTCTTTAAGGTTGGCAAAAATTGTCATCAGGTTTAGAATATCGTCAGACAAGGGCACCCTTGCTGCCCAAGCATCTGAAACACACTGGAATCATAGTAACTTTGTGCTACATAATTCCTTATTTAGGTTATTAGCTTCTCTGTGGATGATACAGCTACAATACCTGATTCTTGCATAAGGCATTGCTTTGACAAGAGCCTCTCTAAAATCAGTCTTGTTATTGCAGTGACTGGTGCCAGCTTCTTTGTGTTCAGTGGAGCTTTAAAAGCCTCTTCGGGCTACCTTGCCAAGTCCAGCATTGTAGAAGGTAAGGAATGAACAGCTTGCTCAAAGAACATTGCTTCCCTCCTGAAAACTGTATATTTGAGCAGTATGCACAGCTTAGTTCTTGTGCCCTGGGTATTTGAGAATCACTCTGGTTACTCAGTGTTATCTGACTCTTCAGCTAAACACAATTTTCCATTATGGCCTGTAACTTAATTTAACTGAGAAAATGAGAATAACTAGTCCAGATGCCCTGGGACACCAGTACAAGAAAATGAGGGTAAACGTGAAATACTTGGCTCCTGTGCGGGGGATCAGAGCTTACAATCCTTGACTGAAGTAGAAAATTGCAAGCATGAGAAACTTGGAGTTTATCTCCATAGCAAGAGATGAAGCCCTGCTGTGCATTAGCCTGTTCATTTTAGCCTTGCAGTGGGCAAGCTTATAAATTTCTGAGGTTTGTATCCTAATACGCTGTTAGGGGATAGCGTAAAAGGTCAAGCTTGTTTAAACGGGGTTGTCACCATAGTTCATTCCTCCTTTGCCATCAGAGTCAGATGATGGAGCTGAGTCTCCAGTTTGTGCTCTCTCTCCTATATTTTTGAGGGAGGGTCATGGCTTATAAAAGTGCCACATTAAAACAAGGCTGAGTATATGTTGTTTTGCTGCATTCTTTACTTAAACCAGATATGATTTTTTTAGTTCAGGATGCTGGGTTGGAAACTCATCAGCTGGAGAGTTGGGATTCCTCAAGGAATTAGTAACTTGCTGTTTTATGGAACTGTTTGTTACCAAGTTACTTGTGAAAACACAGTTTATTCAGGCTGGTAATATCCAAAAGCTGTGACTTATTTTTGTTTAACAGCCTGTGTGAAATGAGTTGCTGGCTGTGGTGGGATTCCTGGTGGGCAAGTGTCCACATCACAAACAACACTGTTACTGCTGGAATCCTTCTTGCTGGTCTCATTGGAGGCCAAATATTTGAATGATCATGATGGTTTACCTCTCGTATCTTGAGGTGGGATTTCCAGAACAGGGGTGCAGTGCAGTGGCAGGGCTGTGCGTGTAAATTCATGGTTGCCATTGCTAAGGTTGAATCTGTTCTGTAGGTAGACTTCAGCTTCCACTGGTATGTCCTGCAGGCTGTGTTCATAAATGTTACATGGTATAAACGACGTGTTGAGGATGGGAATGCTACTAAGCCAACAGCTTTCTATAGCGTTACTACTTGTGGCCTTTCAAATAGATATTGCACGTTGACATTGAATCATAATAGGAAGAATGCTTTGAGCTCTCTTGTGAATGTTCTTTCTTAAATGTGGCTGTTGGTTGTTTCTGATCATGATAATTCTTGATTCTTTAGATGGTGTAATGGTCCAGATAACTGCTGAGAACATGGACTCTTTGAGGCAGGCTCTGAGAGAGATGAAAGACTTCACTATTACTTGTGGCAAAGTAGATGCTGAAGAGCCTCAGGAACACGTTCATATTCAGTGGGTGGATGATGACAAAAACTTTAACAAGGGGTGAGTAGATGAAAAATCCCTTGACACTTCTACAGTGTTTATTTGGCTGTTTTGTCTGCTGCTGTGTGTCTGTATAGCATACTAAGAGCATGTTCTATCTATGAAGAAGAATCCACATGCTTTGTGATTTTTAAAGTGCTCCAAGTTTCCCAGATAACATTTGTGACAAGAAAAAGGAAGTCTAATCATTGAAGCATTTGACTTTTTCCAAAATAATTCTTTATTATATATGTTTGTTAAAATTCTGAGGAGCTGATCCTGAAAGGTAAAGAGTGACTTCCTCGAATCAGTATGGACTGAAGGTGCTTAGCCCCTTGCAAAATTGCACCATTAGTTTGAGGGATCAGACTTTTGAATTCGTTTTTAAAATGGGGCTGAGGTAAATAGAACTTCAGTGCATCAGTTTAGAAAGTTATCAAGGCTACAGAAAGATTTCTGCTATTGCAAATTTCCAGTTATTTTAAACCATTATACTGGTTGTAAAAGGCCACCTCGCTGCTAATTTTTGAGTGCTGAATCGTGCACGCTAGGAAAGTTTCTTATTCCTTCCACTAAGGTGGTGTTGTGGGTAAAATCTGATACGTGCTGGACAGCAGCAGTGAATCTATAACCTTGAATCTGAAACCTTAACAATCAATGCAAGATGGCGAGTACCTGGCAATTTAAGCAGTAGGGCATGCAATGTGATGGTTGAAAACTTGAAGAAGCATGGATAGTAGCAGCAGACTAGAAAAGGAGACCGTTCTTTAGGTAAAGATATTTCACATGTGTTTGGGACCGTTTGTGGAATCCCACAGAAGTCACCATTTCAGGGCATTAGTTGGGCTGCTTGTTCTTTTAAATTCAGAGTAGTAACATTTTAAACATGACTGAATTGTATTATTTGATTTGATATTTATAAATAAATAAAATTCCAATAAATGTGCAATAAATCTACATAGGTTTCTGTATGTTCCATGTGTAGAAAGCTTATCAGTCCCTTGTGAGGTCACAGCTCAAACATAAGGCTATTGCAGACCTAAGGCAAGCTACCTCTCTACCCTCTAGCCTCAACTCCACCTAGTTTAGGAGGATTTCAAGTCTAGATACTATATCTGATTGTTTCCTGTGTGATATGGCAGAAAGCACTGCACTTTTCAGCTGTCTCCGTTGTATTTATCTGGGGTAGACTCTCAACACAGCAAGAAGACCATTTCAAAAAGCCTGATTACTGTAGAGATCCATGCACCTGTTCACACCACCACAATTGGAATTAGCGATGATATTCAGTACATTGAGAGAGATCTTTCTCTGGAGATCTCCCTTCTGGGATAGTTTGTGTTTGTCCATTTTAGCAAATGTGGAGTGCTCACTTTTCAAATAACCTGCAGTGGGGTCACTTTGAAAGTCAAAACAAGTGCCCTTCACAACCCTTATACACCTCTACCCCGATATAATGTGACCCAATATAACACGAATTCGGATATAACGCGGTAAAGCAGCGCTCCAGGGGAGCGAGGCTGCACAGTCCGGCGGATCAAAGCAAGTTAAATATAATGCCGTTTCACCTATAACGCGGTAAGATTTTTTGGCTCCCAAGGACAGCGTTATATCGGGGTAGAGGTGCATGAGGTATTCCTTTACAATGTCCTCTGTTCTGCTAATCTACTCAGATGGCCAAATTTGGAATCATGTTTTATATGATGGCATTTAGTGTTTGGAGGCATTCTGCTAACTTAAAGTTGTTTTTCCCTTCCTCTTTCTAGTGTTATAAGCCCCATTGATGGCAAATCCATGGAGTCTATAACCAGTGTGAAGATATTTCATGGCTCGGAGTACAAAGCAAATGGAAAAGTCATTAGGTGGACGGAGGTAAGAAAACAAAACTAATCTGCACATAAAACAAGAGTCTTGGTGCTTTGTGACTAAGGAGCTATAGAATGTAGCCTCCCTTTGACCAGAAACCAACTCTACTTGCTCTGCCCACCAAACTGAAAGCAGTAAGATTTTTATGGGGAAACAACAGTGGCCTTTGCACTAGGGATGTAAATATCCATTAAAAGAATTAACCATTTAAACAACTAAAATGATGATGTTTAATTGCTTAACTGATTAAAGGGAGAAGGGCTTGGGCCGGCGTGGCTGGGGTTGGCGGGCCGGCATGGGTAGGGCTGCTCCGGCCGGCCGGTGCGGCGCCAGAGATGGGGGTTTATGACATATGCTTCCGGTTAATTGTTTAGTATTTTACTTTGCACCTGCCAGGAGGTTTTCAGTGACTGCATAATGTATAAGTGGCAATGTCATGCCACTGAAATGTCTTGAGGTGCTACAGAGCCCTGGAAATAAGTAATCACACATCACTGGCCATCCCACCTAGTGCACCTTTACTGAGTTTTGGGACAGTCTGCATTCAAGTTGAGGGTTGAGGAAAGTGCTGTAGCTTTCCATTATCTAAAGGGTGCAAGCCTGTGTATTTGTGTTGAAGTTCTGTTCAGCAAGAGCATTTAATGGGACAAAATCCCAAACAGTTTTAAAATATCAATTATTTTGAGCTGCAAGCTGCATCTTCCCAGAATAATATCCATTCCGTGTGGTGCAGTCAAACTGCCAGTGCCAAGGAACTCAAAGCTTCTTTTATAAAGAATTGGTTTTTTTGTAATACTTAAACTTAATCTTGCTCTTTATTGACCTATTTACAGTTTGGGGATGAAGCAACTTGAGCTCTGAAATGGCAGCAAAAACACAACAGGAAAAGACCACACTTGGTGAAAGAATTGTATGAAAAGTTAAAAACAAGATGCCATAGTATGAATGACTTGGGTTATTTGTTTTGTCACCCAGCATTGGCCATGGTGTTACTCGACTTACAGGGCTGGAGCTGTGGATTTTGCCAGCACAGAAGTGTTAATGTTAAATGGTTCTTTGCAAACTGTTTCAATTAATTTGCTTAGTGTTAACTGAAGGGAAACCAGGCCAATTTTAGCTGTGCCACTCATCAGACATGTATTCTTTTCCCAATATTCAGGGTGATTTGAGAGAATGTTGCAATGTTTAGTTAATAACTGTATAAAAAATTCTGGCTTCTTTCAGATTGCGGGGGTTTCTACCATAACACACTATGTATTCTGAAGTCACTTTAATAACAACACGCTTCAAAAATGATAGTGTAATTTTCTGAAGTGGAATGGATGTTTAGTCTACTTACAATGTTTTAAAAGTCTTTTTATTTAAGGCAAGAGTATGGAAATGCAGTCCCTTATACTACTAGGGTGTATTGTGAATTTCTGATTCAGTTAGAGCACACTCTTTTAAACAAAGTCCCTAGAGCACTTTGGGATCAATCTAGGAGTGAGAGATCAGGACCATTCCAGTCTGTATCCTTATAACTCTTAAACCCGTTTATCCCCGGTTATCAGACCTGGCTGATGGAGACTCATGCTGATGAAGACTGGAGTTACTTTAAATCCTGTGAACAGAATCAAATGTGAAACTTCTCCTTTAAATAATTATTTGACAGCTCCTGTGTTAAGTTGTTACAGATTCTAGCGCAGGGAGGGGTTGGCAACCTTTCAGAAGTGGTGTGCCGAGTCTTCATTTATTCACTCTGATTTAAGGTTTCACGTGCCAGTAATACAATGTAATGTTTTTAGAAAGTCTCTTTCTATACATCTATAATACATAACTAAACTATTGTTGTATGTAAAGAAAATGAGGTTTAAGAAGCTTCATTTAAAATTAAATTAAAATGCAGAGCCCCCCGGACCGGTGGCCAGGACCTAGGCAGTGTGAGTGCCACTAAAAATCAGCTTGCGTGCTGCCTTTGGCACACATGCCATAGGTTACCAACCCCTGTTCTAGTGAGTACCTCTTCCTGGTCACCCACTAGGACTGCTGTGAGGTGAATCCAAGTCTCTGTGCTCTGGAGCTTGAACAGAGTCCAGCCAGTGCCCACAGTCTCAGGCACACTCTCAGGGTGCAGACCTTCTATCTGGAGAGTAGCTCCTCTTTGAGTCTTCAGAAGGTCCCCAAATAATGTGAAAGGCTGATCAAAAACTTTTTGCTTCATGTTACATTTCTCTAAAGCAGCAGTGTCCTTTAGTAGCTGTGTTAATTGACAGTCTTTTATATTCTTTTTACACTCAGTCTGATGCTCTTTTTTGTAAAAGCTGGGTGGTAGGTCATGTTGATCGCTCCCTTTTTGTTTTGTTCAGGTGTTCTTTCTGGAGAATGACGACCAACATAATGGTTTAAGTGACCCAGCAGATCATAGCAGACTAACTGAGAATGTGGCCAAGGCTTTCTGTTTAGCTCTCTGTCCTCACCTTAAGTTATTGAAGGAAGATGGAATGACTAAGTTAGGTCTGCGTGTTACACTCGACTCTGATCAAGTAAGTTGTAAACAGTATCTGCTAGTTTAAGTTGTCAGTAATCTCGTTTTGGGGAGAGCTGAAAAGGGGACATGAGAGTTCAACCATTCTGTTGCTTGATTCTGGCGGCTAGGAATTGGCAACATTAAATGCCACTCAATGCTGCAAAATATTTTTTTCTAGAGGAAGAGGGTGATTTTTTTCTTTCCTGTGCTCATGTAACTGTAACGTAATTTTGACCTGTCACTCCTTGTTCTCAAAGGAAACCTGTACAACGCTTCCAAAAGATGAGCCTGGAACTTAAATTCCTAACGGCTAGACACCAAAAAAATCATGGTCTCTATAAAGAGACTGTTTTTATGGCTCCTCAAAGGTTTATTACAACCATTTGTAACATACTAACCCTCCTTTGTCCATGACTGCTGAGGTGTTAATTGCCGCCTCCATTTCAAGTGTTTTCTTGCAATATGTGGTAACCATTTATGCTTAACTATCTGTCCCATCTTGTATTTCTCTGTGACTCTCTGGTTACATTTTCCAGACCTGAAGAGCCCTGTGATGGCTTGTCTTTTCTAACCTTAGAAGTTGGTCTAATAAAAAGAGATTACATCACCCACTTTCTCTCTCATCTAAGTCTGAGGCATTTTTTGTTAGTTCACATTAGGTAGTGCTGTCTGCTTTTGACATCCATACTGGAACCCCTGAACTCCCAAAGCAATTGCATCACTTGCAATATGGTCAGAGATCCCGGTGGAATATCTGCTCTTTTAAAGTTTTCACTTTGTTATCTTTTAGGTTGGCTATCAAGCTGGGAGTAATGGACAGCCACTGCCCTCTCAATACATGAATGACCTGGACAGTGCCTTAGTTCCAGTGATTCATGGAGGAGCATGTCAGTTGAGTGAGGGGCCAGTCATAATGGAGCTCATCTTTTATATTCTGGAAAACATCTCATAAGAGGACTTCATTTTCTGTTCAGACCTGTTCCAGCAGCAGTTGTATCTGAATCATTTGCACTTTAAAACTGGAAGATTAAGCTTTTGTTAACACTATTGGGGGGCGGGGGGGGATTGTTCCATAATTCTAAATCTTCTATGCATTGTCAAACAAAGGATCAGGGCAGCTTCTATACTACAAAGTGTCTATGCTATCCTTGCAGCTCATACAGTTCTGTTACTGTTTAGAAAAATAATGCTCATATTTAAAGACAATTGCAGTCATGTACTCTAAATGCTCAAACGGGTGCAAAGCTCACTGGGGCATAAATAAAAGATGAAATGTCAAATTTGTACTGTTTCTAGATGGACATGTAAGAAGAAACAATCAAGACCTCCATTCTGACCTCATCGTAATGCCATTTGTGGTTATTCTGTAGACATTAAAAAGTAATGTTTACATTATTTTGACCAGATTATTGGTTGAAGTACATCAGAGACACTTTAGGATATGCCTAGAGCAATGCATGGGAAGGATACCTAGCCAAAAAAAAAAAGGCATATGAGGCTGACCCATCATTCATTCTGAATGAAAGAACAGGCATATCTCGGACGGTGGTATATAATTTAAACTTGCAGTTGTGTGTAGATTAGGCTAGTATACTTATTTTTCCCTACTTGTTACAAAAATTGTCACCTCAGATTTCTATAACCTAGAAAAACGTTGCCATTCTGTATTTTGTTTATGAATCTGTATGAATGTCAATGGTACATACCTGTCACAGGTAAAAGAAAAGTTAGCCCTAAAATGCAGTTATGGTATTCCTGTTCCCTGAGTAGGTCCTGCTTTATAAAGAAAAGTAACACCCAGGGCACTTTTGTAAGTCTCCTCATTACTGTAGTGTAACAATTTGCACTTCATATTAGCAGCACCATGTAACACTTACCCCCATAACAAAAGCACAAAGTGGCTGTTGTTGCATGTTGTGCTAAAAGAGAGGCTTTTGGTTCAGCTCAGAAAACTTGCACTTGGCTCACCTACAAACAAAGGGCAGTTGAGAGGGGAACAGCTGCTCACTTCTGCTACACAGCATTAGGAAAAGAACAGCAAGAATGTGGTTCCACATTCTTCCTAAATCAAATTTCCATCCAAAGAAAACAGCTAATAAGTGGAAAGAGCTGAAAGCAGGAGTAATGAGCTAGTTTAGCCATGCATAGGAGCTGCTACTTGACTTACCATCCTCTTCATGGGGATAACAGGCAGGGCTAACAAACCACCAGTAAATGGTTTTTTGGGGGATGGGAAGAGATGAGAAACACTGTTTAAAGCAGTATTTTAGTGAGTCTTTGAATCTGGCCACCTTTTAGTGCAGACCTCAGTCAATCCTGATTTGAAACTAATTTACAGTGTGGTTTGGGTAATGTGAAAAGAGCAGCATTTGCAGCAGAGTTAGAGGTAAGCTGATACGGTGCTTTAAGCAAGCAAATAGACAGCTGGGAGAAGGGAAACAACTGTACAGGTAGCAATGTATTTTACAAAAAGGTACAATAGCTGTATAGGTGCTGAATGGAATTGTGAATAAATGGCTACTGCTTTTTTAAAAACAGTAAAACTATCCACATACTGTCTTGAAAATTCCAGCTGCCACCTCAAGACATGTTTGGAAGGAAGAGTTGTAGAACTAGGTCCAACTGAATTAGTAAAAACAATCACTGGACGGGACAGCACTTAATCTCACTTTGTTTGCATGAAAATGAACCTTCTCTCTGTCATTTGGTAATAGGTGGCCATGTGCTACTCTTAAAATGTTTCTGGCTGATCAAAGTTTAAGTTCCTACACAGCAATCCAAGAGGGTTCCTGCATTTTCATTTGTTTTGCTACAAAGAAATGTAATTAAATTTGACTAGATTACTTTTAAATTCCCTACAACACATTTTGTTTTTGCACACTCTTGAGTGTTGATATACATGTCTACAGAGTAAGTAAAACTCTGTCTGAAAGCTCTTGATTGACAACTACCATAAAATCCTACTGCTGGAAACTCCACAGCAGAAGTTTTTCCAGTTACTTTAGTTCCATTAAGTTATGCTTACTGAGGCTAAAAAAAAAACCAAACAACAATCTGCTCTTCCTTACCCCTAGGAGTCACTTAGGTTTGGGTTATGGTTGTGCAAAACACTATTGACTGGTGACTGATTTGTTTGCTTCAATCATAGCCTTTTAAATGACCTTAAAATTACCATATTGTTAAGAAAATGAGTACTTGTTTTAGAAAAAAAATGTACTTTTAAAATTCAGTTAGTTAACACTGCAAAAAACTGCATATTATATTTTTATTTTCAACATGTAGTTTTGTATATTAAATTTATTGAAATTAAAAACTAAATACTGTATTGTTTTAATCCTACCAGGAAGCAGCAGTGCTGCCTTAGGTTGGAGAGTCTGTTGTCTATGAACTTGATCTACCTGACCATATGGTGCAGTAGCACTCTGACACCCCCATGCAGGCATAGCCTCCTTTTACTATCAATCATTTCTTCAGGCTCATGTAGTTTAAGAACACACATCAAGCAGTTTTGGTACCATATCATTTTATGTATAGTCCATAAAAAATTCTGCAAACAGCCATGATCCAGTTTTCCACACAAATAAGAGTGGCTATTTTTCAATCAATTAGTAAGTGGCCTAGTGAAACACTCCAAGCCTTCAGAAAACCCTGTGATGTTAAACAGGCCATATCAGGCTTTACTGATTCCCAAGCATTAAGAAAATGAAGGCACACAAAGCAGGCTGAGTTGGAACAAACAGTGGGGGGAACATGGCAGGCAACTAATAACCAATTCAAAACCCAGAGCTGCAACCATATTCTAAAAAAATCCTCATATCCTGTTGTTACCTTAAACCAAGGCACATCTAGTTAAGAGTGCAGCAAGAGCATGTAGAGGAGATGGGATACACTGCTGCTAAAGCTCTGCTTAAAGTGAACTATTTTCTTCATCCCAGGACACTTATAGGAGGAGCATACAGATCTTTAGAAGGGCCTGAGGGTGATCCTAAGACAAAGCAGTAGGTGGTATTCAATGCATAAGAGCATATATGCTTGAAAAGGAGTTGCTTCTCGCACAAGCTAGCCATGCTGGGAGCATAAGGTCTCATTTGCAAATTAATTACTTTGCCCTGCTCCAGTGAACTTTTTAAAGAGCAAACCATTAAAGGTTTCACACACCACTATGAAACAGTCCCTGCATAGGACAGTTATGATGAGCTTATGTAACATTCATTTGGTGCTAACATTAGTAGTCCCATCTTAAGGCAATTCAATCCATTTTGCATAGATCAGTTCCATTTTTCCCACTAGTAAGTTTCCAGGGCCTTCCAATATTTGCCTTATAAAACTCAACACACAGTAAGGCAGTTACCAAAATAAAGACATGTTATGTCCAGTAGTGCATTCATTTAACATCTTTGGTGCTCGCAGGTAGCAGTGTCCTATGTACAAACTCGATTCTGCAGCTTTTAGCATTCCTGGATCTGAAAAAAAACCATAACAACCATGTCTTGCCACAGTGCTAAGTAAGTATCCCACAATTAAGGCAACATGCTGTTGATATTGTTCTGTCTGATGGCTAACTAGCAGCCTTCATAGAAATACCAGGCAAAACTCTTCATTAAGTTACAATAAAGTGATTGAAGATTCAGAGTGTTAAATTATAGGTGACCAAAAGTTAGTGCTCTCAGCATCTCATGTCTAGTAATGTCACTGCTTCAAGTGTGGGGGCAAATACATTGGCCCTGGAGTATCTTAAGAGGTCTACAGCCATGCAGGCAAACTTGGTACAGTATAGCTCACTGTCACCCTGGTTGACTTCTTAGAGTGGTGCTGAGTCTCAAAGCCCAGGTCAACTGATGAAGGGCTAAAACTAGTAGTATAGACATTCCTGCGTGGGCTGGAACCCAGTTTCTGAAATCCGATCAGGGAGAGTCTAGGAGTCTGGGTTCCAGCCTGAGAAACAACATCTATGTGTTTATTTTTAGCCCTAGAGACTAAGCATGAATCAACTGACCCAGGCTTTGAGACTCAGTGCCATGGGTTTTTCTTTGCTGTGTAGACGTACTCTTAACTCAGCACTTAATGTGATTTTCAGTGCTCCAAATCTGGACCTGAGCACTAGACGTCATCCAGATCTTTCAAATAATATATCAAGTCTGTAATAGCTAGGACATGGACAAATCAGGATAATATTCACCTACTTCACAGAGGTGTTATCTAAGCTTAATTACTATTTGTACTGCAAAATGAATATGCCAAGAAAGGTGCCATGACAGGTGGGGAGAGAGGGGAGCCTGAGACTGCTCTGAACTCTAGAAGCCCCCCAAGGGAAGGGAGAGGATTACTGTGCATATAGTTATGTCATCAACTTTTTACTAGGACTGAGCGCTTTAGAGCAGCCTTTTTGTTCTCTGTTTGTACAGTGTGGTCCACAGATAGGCTCTTAGGTACCGTCACAATATAAATTAGTAATATCTGCTCAAAAAGTGAGCTGTCCAATGTTTCTCTCCACAAGTACTAATGGCTTACTGGAGCACTACTAAGCTTTATACCCCTACACTGAGGGCTGGTCTACACTAGGGGAGGGGATCGATCTAAGATACGCAAGTTCAGCTACGTGAATAACGTAGCTGAAGTTGAAGCATCTTAGATCGAGTTACCTACCATCCTCACAGCGCGGGATCGACGTCTGCAGCTCCCCCGTCGACTCCGCTACCGCCGTTCGCGGAGTTGACAGGAGCGCGTTCGGGGATCGATATATCGCGTCTAGATGAGACGCGATATATCCATCCCCGAGAAATCGATTGCTACCCGCCGATATGGCCGGTAGTGAAGACGTACCCTGACAGGAGAGAGAGAACCTTCAGTGATTCACACAACAGGGTTGAGTACTGAGTAAACACTCCCCTAGGGATTCAAGAGCACAGCCCAAAGCTGAGAGAGCAGGGACAGTTTTAAGAACTACCGTTTCAGACAATCCATACAACTGGTACATCAGAATATTTTGAAGAAAAATGATCAGATTGATGTTGACTTTTTAGAAGTATAGTTTGGTGTATGCTTACACACAAAATCTACACTTAAAGAACGTCCAAGTTAATGCAAGTACTCCACAGACAGGAAGTGCCAGGTGTATACAGTTGCCCAGGGAATCTTTATCCAGCTCCCTTGTGCATTCAATTTGTACACTGAATGAGGTAGGGGCATTGTGGAAAAATTGTATATGATCACGTACTTAAATTATGCACAAGAGGGCTGCATTAAGATTCCACAGGCAGCTGTACATCTGGCATTTCCTAACTTTCAACTTCTTCATTTTGCAATCTCGATTCAGAGTAGATTTCTTTGTATGTAAATTTATTCTAAAACAAAAGGTAAAAAAAAGATGATACCTCACAGGGGGAAGAGATGCTATCTAAGCTGGATCCAAAATGGTGGATGGGAGAAGGGGAACCTTAGTTTGATTCTTCCCCTACATTCTACTGCTACAGCTGTTCCCTCTACAGTGTGTGCATGAGCCCAGTTCTTCAGAATGTTCAAGTTGTTATTTTGGCATGAGACTAATATTTCCTTAAGAATGCAAGTAACAGAAGGGAAATGGCAATTTCAACAGTTTATACCACAGCTAAACCTAAATGAAATTTACTAGACAAAAGTAATTTTTCTAGTCCAAGGCCTTTCTTCCTGCTAAATTTCAAAGGTCTTATGCAAACAATAAGAGGATTACGAAAAAAAGATCAAAAGAATCTTTTATAAATGAAAGTGGTAAGCAATGTAAGTTCAGGAATTCCTACCAGTTCCTGCTATGATATTTAACCTTCACATCCAATTGATTGAGATTGGTATAAGGAACATGATCAGATTTTGAATAGAAATAACAAATATTATTTAAAACAAAAAATCAAAACATCTCTAGAAATACAGGGAAGATCCATCTAGGAGCCTGAGCTACACAGGTAGGTCACTGACCGTGTAAGACATTCTATTTCATGCAGAGATTGTTAGTGGCTCTCAACTTCTAGCACGGTTGGAAGAAAGGGATGTTCATACCTTAGGATAACTAATGTTCAAGGATCAACCAGTTTTCTGTAATTGTTTGAAGATCTTGACCACTGAGTGGCTCCCTGAGTCTCACTTTCACCTCTAGTTTCCCTCCGGTGGGCTTCCTACCATCCAGAATCTGAAAGGACCACAAAAATAAGATTGCTCTCTCACACACACGCACGAGTGCAAAAAGAAATACTGTGACACTGCAATGTCTTGTGGCAATCTCACTGAAAAGGGCAGCTGTTTTATGCTTCCCATGTGGTTATACAGGATCAACATAAATGGTCTAACACTGAAATTCAATAGAATGATCAACAGGGCTGGGTCGGTTTGTATTAAACAAAGGACTCTCATAATAGCCGAAGTTCTCTGAAAATAAATGGATTTAACCTTTTTTACTGCAGGGATGTGTCTGGTATTTTATTTGCAGACAGTATTAAGACCATGTCTACACTAGAGTTTTGTTGACAAAAGTTACGCTGCTTTAATTAAACCGTTGTTGCCTGTCCACACTATGCTCCTTGTGTCAGCAGAGTGCATCCTCACTAGCAGCTCTTGCATCGACACAGACAGCAGTGCACTGTGGGTAGCTATCCCACTTCAACTGGCCACAGGCTGCTTTGGGAAGGGCTTGCAATGCCTCATGAGGCAGTTACAGCATCACATGAGGCAGGATTCTCAATCCCATCATTTCATGGGCATCCTAGATTACCATCTGCTTTTCTACTGAAGTATGTGGGGGGGAGGAGGAGGATTGGGTTGTAGTGTGTGCGTGTGTGTGGAGAGACAAACTGTGTGTCTTGGGGAAGTATGTGAAAGACTGTGTGTGTGGGGGGGTGTATGACAGCAACAGAGGGGGAATTGTGTCAGCATGCTGTCTCGTGCTGTTCAGACAGCCGCTAGAGCAATCAATCCTGGGGGAAGAGGACACCCCCCTCCCACATCAGTTCCTGGCTCTGCACTGCATTCTCTCCGCCCCCACTTCTCCCTCAGCAGCAGCACACTCTGCCTGCCTGCTGATTCCACATTAACGGGTCTGTGATTCCTTCCAAGTTCTCCCATAGCCTCCTTAGCTACTGGGTGCAGCATCCTCAGCAGCTCTGTGAGCTCTCCATGCTGAGGAATGTCAGAACTTCGCGGAGCTTTGAAAGGGGAGATGCGCACACTTGCAGGGCAGTGGAGTTCAAAACAGTGAGCAGAGTGGTCACAGCAGGCATTGTGGGAGATTAACTTTGCTGCAAAAAAACTTTATGCCTCTCAAAGTTGTTTTATTTTGCTGCCAAAAGTAGCTTTGTGTTGTACATCTCTCCTGTTTTGTTGGCAAAAGCTGCTTTTTGCTGAAAAAAACTGTGTAGTGTAGAAAGGGCTTAGTTAGATTAATAATTTTAAGGCCAGAAGTAGTAGTTACTCTCCTTGTGAAGTAACAATGGTTCTTCAAGATGCGAGTCCCTGTGGGTGCTCCCCAACACCTCCCCCCCTTCGGGTTCTCATCATACACTCTGTTAGAGAAGGAATTGAGGAGGGTTTGCCTGCGCAATGCTGGTTAGACACGTGGGAACATGCAACGAGGAGGGAAGCAACGCATGTGCAGGCCAAACAAATACTGCTACCAAAATTCTCCGATCAGCAGCACAGGGATGCAGACACACCTACATTGGAGCACACCTAGGGACACTACTCAAAAAAGAGCCATTATGATCATCTAGCTTGACCTCTTGAGTAACACAAGCCATACAATCCCACCCGGTCCTTTCTGCATCAAGCCCACAATTTTTCTTTGAGCTTGAGTGGATCTTTAGAAATATATCCAGTCTTGATTTTAAGATGGCAAATGATGGAGAAGACACAACCTCCCTAGGGGAATTGTTCCAATGGTTAATTACTCTAATTGGTCAGGAGTAAGCTAGCTTACTCCTTTTATCACACAAGAGGGAAGGGGTGAGGTTGTAGCATGTTAGTCTGATGAGGTTTTTACTGGAAGTTGTAGAGAAGAGGCCAAGATGACATCCTCTAGGCGCGCACACACACACATACACACACTGTAGCTCTCACTACACCTGCATGCTCTAGCATTTTGTTATTGCTACATCAACAGTAGAACAAAGCATACCTCAATGATCTCTCTAATTTCACATTCTGATTCCAGTTTGTCCAGTTTCAAATGTGCTGTTCCCACTTGCTTGTCACTTCTGAAAAGGCCCCTGTTTTAAAGAAAGTTGCCTTAGTGGAAGGACAGGCTTTCTTAACACATCAAAAGAGACGAATGGTATGAGGTCATGCCCCCTTTCATCAAGGTTTTAGGATTGTGACAGTAAGGGCCTGGCTACCCATCTGTACTAAAATGGAGAAACAAAGGATTAAAGTCTTAATTAAAATAGGAGAATTAGAAGAAAAGAAAAAAGAGGTGAAAACTCAAAGTAATGGAGTAAAAGAAACAAAGGCTTGGCCTAGCATTCTAATGACAGTACCCTTCATCACTATGCAGGAGAGTCAGACTTTAGAACAGTTGTAGGTCTCCCACTCTCCCCGACTGTCTTGGATACCTCAATCAATCAAAACCTTTCGGGGAAAATCAGCTGGACAGAAGGTAACTGTCTCCCACACAGGATGTGCCAATGAAGCTTCTACAAGACATTACTTATTAGAGCTGGTTGGGGAAAAAAAAAGTTTTTTGACAGATAAGTTTTCCATTGATGAAGTTTCATCAAAATCTAAATGTTTTGTGGGAAGTGTCAATTTCAACAAAATTTGATAGGAGAAAATGAAAAGCAATGGACTTTCTTGTTTCATTATTGTCAAAACCGTGTTTCGATAAGGCGGTAGAAATGTTTTCTTTCAACTTTGTCCTTTCAAGTCATTTAGTTTCAAAAATATTAAAAGATTAATTTTATTCTATTAAATATCTTATATAATAGTTTAAACATTACTGAAACCTTTTTGAAATTAAAACACTTTTTTCCAAATTTTCTATTTTGTGGAAAATTTTAATATTTTGTTTCAATGCAGAATGAAAACAATTCTGAAGTGTTAGTTTACCACATAATGAAAAGTCCATTTTCCAGCCAGCTCTATTATTTACATAGCACTGTGTCTTTGTATGGCATTTTACAGAGCATGGCACTTACAAGCAAGTAGTAGCCAGAGAGAGTTTGGAGCTAATGCAGTCCTCTGAAGAATGGTCAAAGGGTAATCCAGGTTCAGAGACCACACCACATTCTGATACCTGGCTGGCTCAAATGGTGACAAAATACTTTGAGACAGGCACATACTGATTGTCCAGGCTGGAAAAGTGATTTTATGGAGCTTTTCACACAACACACAATTCAAGATCATGATGGGAATCAGTGTATGCTGGAATGACTAATGGTTCCAAAGAACATGGTATTGAGAGAATGATTAGAAAAATTCTCCTCAGTTTCTCATAGCTAAACAGTTTTGTAATCAGCAACCTGTCTTTCCAAAGTGTTAGCCTCGTCCCCCATGCTCAAGCCATTTTGTAGAATCTTGAGTGACCTTTATTTTATATAAATTTATCTTGATACATCTCACTTGCAATATCTGAACCTTGGCTGTTGACGCTGCAGACATAATTGTAAGTTTCCTTCAGGATGTTGAGTATTTATTCTTTCAAATGTCCACATGACTCTAGCACATTCCTTTCCATTTCCAGGTGAATAGTTTTAACAGCACCAGATATGAACCCTGTTGCTGTACATCCTTCCCTGCTGGGAGTATGAGGGGAGATTCCAGCATATCTAAAGAGATTTGAGAACTGCCAGGCCAAGAAGTGGTGACCAGAATTATGCCTTGTTCCTTTTTGTGACCTTCCTTACCATTTTCATTATCAGCAGAGTGGGAGGCATAAATGAGATCCTCCTGAGATAAGATTTCCATAGTCTGATTCAGGGCAATTACTGGCTGGAAGGGAAGCATGAAATTCTGCAAGGTCCCACTGCATGAGATCAACATGCCCAGGGACTGAGTTAGGGATTTTAGTACAGAAAGGGGGAAAGGGGAAACAGTGTTTGACAAATCAAGGACACTATCTTCCGCTTCCTCTCTTCTGAGATAAAGGCTATCCTGGCCAGCATCCAGAACAACCCATAGATGCTGGAGATTTGTGAAGGCTGTAGTTGGATCTCCCCCATTCTTTATTTCAGAGTCACGTTCCTGAAGAGATATAATGATGGTTGCTATGCCCCGCTATGACTTTGGATGAGGGTCTGACGAGATGGTCATCCAGAAAATGGGTAGATGTGGGTCTTTTCTTTTGGAGGGAAGCGATCAGGACAACTGGGATCTACATAAATACATGTGGATGTTGTAAGTCTGAAACATGAGAGCTCTGTATTGAAAAGTGTTTCCTTTTGAGAAAAAGCCAAAAGGCATCTCCACTGATGACAACTCATCATTAAATCTGAGAGAGATTTATCATTACATACTGAAGATATTGAGTGTTGGAAGGATGTTACTGTAATGTCTCTGTCAGTTTGTTTCAGAAATGTGAAATTCAGTATGCCTTGCATGGTTGTTTCTCTTCTGAAACACAAAAATACCTGATTGTGTGCCACAACACTTGTTTCTCTATGGAACAGGCTCTATCATTCTGAAATGTAAGGAGGTCTACTACACGTTTATTTTCTGAGGCTATAAGGGATTTTTCTTAAAATTAGAGGAAAAGGGTAGACTTGGACCAAGATTTAAAAAAAACAACACAAAAGTTGAAAGTCAGGGTGATCAGCACTTCTAAAAATCAGACCATTTAATTCAGGTACCTGTGGGCTTGGGAGCCTAATTTTAGGCACTCATTTTTTAAAACCATGGCATTGTTCCTGGGAGAACAAGGTAGATCTACTGAATATACTCCTCTGATTGTCTTAAGTACCCATTTTTCCTCCATGGTTGATCCTTGGGTTTAACATCCCAGACAGGAGGGGCCAGATTCTGCATAGCTCCTTCTGAAAGGTGCATCACAGAAGGCACTGCCACTGCAAAGGTGTAAAAGGGCTTCAGTAGAGCCAGAAAGTGGCCCAACATGTCCTCAAACTTTGGGAAGCCAAAATCCTGTGGAGGTTTCTAAGTTATGGTTTCTATAGAAGCCTATTACGTATCTTCCAACTCCCCAAAATGTCTGCCTCTTCCCATGTGTGATATCTATGCTGGTTCTTGGAACACTAGTAACCTTAAAGAGAATATCTGCTGAGGTAATATGGACTGAAATCTCTGATTAGAATGAGAGGAATGTGGGACTTTTTCCACCTTATCCAAAGCCTCTGTGTCAGCTTTATCTATACACTTCCCAAACAGCATGTACCACTGGAATATGTAGAAGATATCATCTGATGTTGGAAGAAATTTTGCTGTGCATATGTTATGTTGTGCTCCTGGGTGGGTTGTCAGCAGCAGAGACTGAACCTGGGACCTTTGGCTCTTAAAGCAGGAACCTCTATTGTTTAAGCTAAAGGACCCAGGTCTGTTACCCAAGGCTGTAGCAGGCTGATGAACCTCCTTATGCAACCCAGCCACCACTAGATGAAACAGTGCATCACTCCGAATGGGTTTGGGCTACACAGATGGAGCAACAGATGCTGCCAGGCCACTACACTGGAAGCCGTGTACATGCAGCAAATTGTAATCAGGTGAAGCATCTGAAAGCTATTGCTAGGGAAATTTAATTTAAAATAGATTTCATTTTGTTTTGCCCTGATGGCTTCACATTTCTGTAAGCTTGCCCATCCAAGCAAGAGTAGCTCTGGCAAAACAAGAGGATGCAGTCAGTGCTGCCAGAGCCAGAGGCACTGAGGATCCAATTTTCTTGCCACTGGGTTCCTTTGGCAGAAGCTCTCTCTCAGATGGTGTGACTGTGACCTTTACTGTTGAATCTGCACTGACATGACAAAGTCCTATAGGAGCATCTAGAATTGTGAAGTTACCTGTTAGAGTGTTTCATCTTGCATCCGACTAAGTGGGCATTCACACACGAAAGCTCATGCTCCAAAACATCTGTTAGTCTATAAGGTGCCACAGGATTCTTTGCTGCTTTTACAGATGATACTCATCTTGCTAGGAAATTTCCTGTGTGTTATTCATATCCTCATCATAAACCAGGTGAAGAGGAACTAGAGAACTCTCCTTCAGCAGGTTTTTGCTGTTTTTTTCTTTTGTTCATGAACCTTTAAAGTTAAGTTTTTAGCTCTAATTATTTTTTGTTTAACATAAGAGCCTGCAAAGACAGACCCCCACCTCTGATTAATTCTGGGGAGTCCATAGCTGAGAATATGAAGTGTCTCACTCCAGGCCATGGATTCAGAAGTTTCGTTTGTTCAGAACCAATTTTAACAACATATTGCATCTGTCTTCTGCTTCCAGGCAGAGCATGAAATATTTTAACTTAATTTGGCCACAATCCACCATTTCTAAAGTAGATATATTTGAATAAGGAGCATATCCACAGTAAATATTCATTTACATGGCACTGTAATTGTACACAGCCCGGCATATTAGGAGTGTGATGCCAAAAAATATAGTAAGAGGATCTCTTGGCACATAGGCTGGAAAGTTTATAAGCAAGAGTTGTGGGTAGGCTTTAGGATTGGAATGTATTAGGCAATGGGGCAGGTTCCAAATGAATGTTCTGAAGGAGAGTGAAAGTGTCACACTTCAGGAAAGATGTGGACAAACTGAAGAAACTCCAAAGAAAAGCAACAAAAATGATAAAAGGTTTAGAAAACCTGACCTATGAGGAAAGGTTTTTTTTTAAAAAAGGGGCATGCTTATTCTTGAGAAAAGACGAATGAGGGGGGACTTGATAATAGTCTTCAAATACGTTGAGGGCTTGTACTCAATTGTTTTTCCATGTGCACTGGAAGTAGGACAAGAAGTAATGGGCTTAATCTGCAGCAAGGGAGGCTTAGGTTAGAAAGTTTTTCCTAAAATCTAACTACACCGCTACCTCGATATAACACCACCCGATATAACACGAATGTGGATATAATGTGGTAAAGCAGTGCTCCGGGTGTGAGAGTGGGGCTGTGCACTCCAGTGGATCAAAGCAAGTTCAATATAACATGGTTTCACCTATAACGTGGTAAGATTTTTTGACTCCCAAGGACAGTGTTATATCGAGGTAGAGGTGTATAAGGGTAGTTAGGTTCTGGAATAGGCTTCCAAGGGAGGTTGTGGAATCCCCTTCATTGGAGGTTTTTAAGAACAGGTTGGACAAAACTCTGTCACAGATGGTCTAGGTTTACTTGGTTTTCCCTCAGCATAGGAGGCTGGATTACATGACCTCTTGAGGTCCCTTCCACCCCTACATTTCTATGATTCTAAGAGCTATGAGGGATACTTTCCCTCTGTAAAGGTTTTTAGACTTCAAAGGGCACTTCGAAGGCAGTGAGACAGCCTGATGTATAAGACAACAAGGAGTTGATCCCTGGGCCAAATCATTGAGAGAGATGAGACCAAAGGAATAGTGTCTGCAGGTGTTTCTTTAAAAAAAATAACATTACCACTTCCTCACCATTGAGGGCAAGGGGGAGGCAGGCCCATATCCACAAAAAGTAGAGGAGAATGAGAAGCAGAGTGAGACACAGAAGACATAGGAGCTGCCAGTACCTGAATAAGGAGCTGGCATCTTCTTCAGTAGCTCAGGCATTGTGGGTAACCTGCTGGCAAAAGAGATGCTCCACAGCATTCTTACCTGGCTTGATAAAGACCTCATCTACATGCTGCTGGCATATTCAATCTTTGTCCCTGGAATCTTTTTGGAGAAAGCTGAGTAATGGCATTTCTTGCTCCACTCCTTTCCCTTACTGGCTGTCATTTCTGAAGAGGGCGGGGAAGGTGCTGCCCCATAAACCCCTCCTTAGAAACTTAAACAGATTTTTGTAGGTACCAGTTATGAGGAGAATAAATCTCAAAACCAATCAACACAACCAGAGGGATTTAGTTTAAAATCTTTTACAAATCTTGTCAGGCTTAAAATGAAATTAATAGGCAGCAGATTTAAAAACAAACTATAGGAAGTACTTCTTCACACAATGCACAGTCAACCTGTAGAACTCTTGCCAGGGGATGCTGTGAAAGCCAAAACTGTAACATAGTTCAAAAAAGAACTAGATAAGTTCCCGGAAGATAGATTCATCAATGGCTATTAAGGGATGAAACACCGAGCTCTGTCCCCACCTTAGCTTCTGTTTGCCAGAAACTGGGAGTGGACAACAGGGGATGGATCACTTGATTGCCTGTTCTGCTCATTCTCTCTGAAGCACCTGCCATTGGCCATTGTCAGAAGACAGAATACTGGGCTAGATGGACCATTAGTCTGATCCAGCATGGCCATTCTTATGTTCTCTGCTGCAGAGGGACACCCAGAGTTTGCCAGCTGCACATGCCTGGAAGCTCAGAGCTCTGGAGAATTCTTCTCAAAGGGTATTTTAAAACCTGATCCAGAGACACATACCTCCAGCTGCTAGGGCGATGGGAAATGCTCCTTGAGAAGACCATCGGACATGTAGTGGATGAAGAAAGGTTAAAACAAATGTGAACTTTTTCAACAAAGACGGCTGTGAGGTACCCCTACACTAAAATCTTGAAACAAAAGTGATAGTTGAGCAGTCAGTGATGATGTAGAAAAGGGGAGGGGACTCGGGGGGAAGAGGAGAAGACTCAAACCTGCCTTTATTAGGGACATAAATGGAAGATTTAGATTTAAACAAAATAAGCTTTTTAAAAAAAAGTTAATATTTTCCTTGTTCATGAATTAACTTTTATAAACTGAAAGCAATTTCAGAACAGTTCTGCACGTACCAGCAAGAGAAAAAACTGCACAAACACACAGCCATTGAGATGGACAAAGGCCCGTTATCTAACATCTTAGCTTAATAACGAGTCATTAATTTACCTCAGAATTAATAAATCTAGATCACTCCAGTACTAATGGATTCAAAATGAGCAAAGAATTAGAACATTTTCTCTACACATTTTTAATTGTTAACTTCCTTTTCATCTGCTGTCTGTCTAGATATTTCTAAGGCCCCCCAATCACTGTATTATCTGAGCTACTTGTTCATAAAAAGAAAAAAGGTGCATCTCATGTGTCATTGAGATGGAGCCTTGTCTAGTGATTAAGCATAGGACAGGGAGTTAGATGTGGATTCTCTTCATGGTTCTACCCTGGAATAGCTGTGACCTTTGGAAAGTCATGCAAACCTTGCTATGCCTCAGTTTCCATATAAGACTGAGGTAGGTGGTATCCTCCAAGAGTGCTGTAAGGTTTAATTCACTAGTAATGGCTGAGGAGTGCTTTGAGATCCTCAGACACGGGCACTACAGAAGTGCAATGTATTATAATTTGCAATTATTTATCATCTCTTTTACTATTAGTGATTTGTCAATAGATTATTAGATGTTTGTGTGTGGGTGAAAGAGATAGACCAGCAAGGGTCAAGTTTGATCATCTACTCAGTTTGAGACTTAGATACAGCAGAACCTCAATAATCCACAAATCTGATGGTTTCACTCTATATCTCAAAGAACTTGTGGAAGAAAGCTGCAGTGAGGTGCCATATCACCCAGATTTCATTACTTTATAAAGTTAACCCACACAACATTTAGTAGAATGCATTGAATGATCACAAATAGTTCAAACCAGGCAGCACTAATTAAAGTAACATGAACGAAACACATTTTGCTACTGTATCTTTTATTTCTTAAACTGGATTGGTCAAGGCTTGTTAAGTGGTAGAATGCAGTAATTGATAACTGAGTGCACATTAGTGAGGTTTTACTGTGTTTTGTAAGGGAAGTCAGGGTGCTCACATACACTTTTTTATAATTATCTGGAGACATGGTAGCATGACAGCTGTTCACTGCTCAACTGAAGAAAGAAAGGCAAATTAATTGAGTGTCATTCCTAAATTACAAACACTGGAAACAATTTTGTCATTTTGTTACCTCAGAAGTTCACCGCTACTGGGTCAGGATGGATAATAAAAGCCATACACTTACCCTTTGTGAAATATTTCAAACTTAATTCCCTTGGTCTGAATCACTCTTCGGAAGCCTCTGTGATTTCGGTTAATGGTCAACTTGAACAGCTGATCATATTCTAGAAACAGGAGGAAAAAAACATGAGAATTGTGAAAATCATGAAATTAAGCGACTAGATCTTTTTCAGTGATGGACACATTGCATTCAGAACTTTCAGCCTACTGAAACTTCGCCCATATAATACCACTTCATGCTTACATAGCAACTTCTATCTCAAAAGGCCAAGGCGGTTTCAAATGTTAAAGAATTAAATCCCACAATACCCCTCATTATCATCACCCCCACTTTACATATCTGAAGAACAGATTAAGTGAAATTCTCAAGATCACACAGCAAATCAGTGGCAGAATGAGGAACAAAAACACCTAGGTTTCCCAGCTCTGTACTTTAACCATAAACTATCCTTCCTGGAGCACAAGACATAAATATCCAAAATGAGAGAGAAAAAATGACTGATTCAGGAAAATAAGGATAACGGGCAATGTTTCACCAGCATAAATAACATCAGGGTAGTTATAAATCACCAGAGATAGAAACAATGGGACAGATTCCAATCTCAGCTACACTGTTGTAAATCCAGAGTACATGACTAAGGAATAGGGATCTGACTTTTTTAACACGATTTTTGGAGCTACTATATTGAAAACTAGAAACAAAATGCTTTCAAACGTCAGGGGAAAAAAAAAAAGCTGGGAGTAATAAACTTTGAGGTTAGGATTCCAAATCATAAACTAGTGTTTTGGAAACTCAATGCAATTCATATGACAAGTGGTATGGGGATTAAAAAAAAAAAAAAAAAAAAAAAAAAAAAAGAGGGTAAACAGAATGACACAAATTTAAAGTTGACCTGCAAAAGAAGAATTGTGCTTGTAACTTGTTTTGCTTCTTTATTATGTATAAAGAAAGCCTGAAGGGATCTTTAAAAAAAAAAAAAAATGTTTTTCCTCCCATTTTTTTTTTAATATTAGAAATAAGGTCTAGGCTGGAAGATTCTATGACAAATGGTAAGTAAACATTTTGGATAAAAGAAACCTTTGTTAAAGATCAAGTGCCTCTCTACCCCTTCAATTAAAGTGAGAACTCATAATACACATGCTTCTGAAACATCTAGCAAGTAGGTCCTCCTGCAAGAATCTAAGACGACCAGACTTGACATTCCTGCTATTTAAAAAAAGGTAAAAACAAGTAGGGGAAAAACCCACAAAACTTGATTTAGAAAAGACAAAAGCAGCAAAAAGGGGCACAATTCCAATTTTTAAAAAGTCCTTTGCTAGTCATCTTTAAGACCTGCTGTGTTGTGAAGGCAACATTTCTAACATTAGCAGATCAATACAAATGATTAACAAGATCAGTCAGGCTCATCCAGTCATTATCCTTGGAACAAATGATCAGAAAGGAAATAAAGAGTGATTTCTGAAGATTTGTAAGTGAATTATTTATGCATCCTTAATTTTTTGTTTTTTTATTGGTCTGTCACCTAACAGGGCTACTATAGTAGCCCGAACCTATTGGATGTAGCAAAGGCTCAGTGCTACTGAGCAACAAGATCATTTGATTAAGAAGTGACATGAACAACGGCTCCCTGCACTGGGTGACGGAGAGTGGGGATAGAAAGTTAAACTCCTACAGCAACTGGATTTACCCTGACAAGGCCTCTGATAACTGAACAGAAAAGCACAGTCTGCTCTTCTAGCATGGTTTACAGCAGGGGCAGGCAACCTATGGTATGTGTGCCAAAGGCGGCACATGAGCTGGTTTTCAGTGGCATTCACACTGCCCAGATCCTGGCCACCAGTCCGGGGGGCTCTGCATTTTTATTCAGCTTTAAACGATGCTTCTTAAACATTTTAAAAACCTTGTTTACTTTACATACAACAATAGTTTAGTTATATATTATAGATTTAAAGAAAGAGACCTTCAAAAACGTTAAAATATTTTACTGGCACACAAAACCTTAAATTAGAGTGAATAAATGAAGACTCATCATAGAATATCAGGGTTGGAAGGGACCTCCGGAGGTCATCTAGTCCAACCCCCTGCTCAAAGCAGGACCACTTCTGGCTTCCAGTGTGAGACTAGCCTGTACTCCAAAGTGGTTTTAAGGTGCAGTGGTTCACCCCCTCCCCCAGAACAGATACAAACCTGGAGAATTGGTATTTTTAATTACTGCTGTTTTACTTTTCTGAGCTTGTTCCTATTTAAAAAAAAAGAAAAAGAAAAAGCAACATTTACATAAAGCCATCAACCTTTTTTGCAAATACTGCTAATAAGAAGCAGCAAACTTTTTTTTAAACATATATGAAGCGCTTGAGTTGCCTGGCATCATAGCAAAGCTATTTGGTGCAAATGGAGAGAGCGGACCCCAGTTCTCTCTGATAAAAAGATTCCAATAAAGTTAAAAGGTATAGTGTATAATATTGTAGTGTGACCCTTCCTAATGTACAGACAGAGACTTGGCCAGCCACAAGGAAAGCAATCAGTATGCTCTCCACTAGGGAAATGAAGATGGTGATATGGTCAAACGACTGGACATACAATGATAAACAAAATGAGGTTGTGAGGGGCCTAACATGGGTCACCACAACTGACGACAAATTGAGGGAGGCAAGGCTACATTAGTAATGGACATGTCCAGTGGAGACCTGAGAGTTGTATTGGAAGGATGGTCCTTGCAATGATCATGGATGGAAGATGACCAAGGGGAAAGCTAAAGACTTGGTACATGGACCAGATAGCAGCAAACCTTAGAAGAGACTAATTTGCATGTACAAACCAGGTGTACAATCATGAGTTTTGGAAGTAGGCTATACAAGACTCTGACCCCCCAAGTAGGGACTGGCAAAGTAGAAGAAGACAGACCTTGAGTTATAGGAGGTTATCAAGGGTAAAAACAGCATTGGCACATTTATGATTTCAATATTTCTAGTTCATTGTGGTAACAAATTTAACTTTAGATCTAGAACTAGCCAAAAGGAAATAAACCTAAGTGCTACAGATGAATTATATGGCCACACCTGATTCAACCCTCTCATCATAAAACTAATTGGTGCTGCTATGATACATGATAAACTATGCACATTCTACTAGGCTATCATTCTATTCCTTCTACTTGAGCTGAAATAAGCAGCAGCTTTTGGTGCTACACAAGGAGCTCAATGCAAGGCAAATTCCCGGAATGACAACTATTATTCTTCCTGACAATGAATCTGCCACCAAAATGAATTAGCTTTTAACCCAAAGCAGAGTATAAGCTAAATGTCCTTGTTCACTCTCCAGAGAATGTGACCTAATTATCATAGCTACTTTGAAAAACTGATTCCAGCTATGAAGAAGAAATAGGTATATTTAATTTTTTGGCTAAGATGTAGTGATCTGGCTTTTTTAACACTGAAAATGAGAGATTAAAAACAGCTACACTGGCTTTATATGTATTACTTATAAAATTACACATACAGGCCTGATTTTGTTCTATTATGCTGGTGTAAATCAAATGGAGTGACTTCAGATTGACAACCACGTAACTCAGATTAGAATATGGATCAGCCCAAGTCTCTTTTTTGCACCGGGTTTTTCCGCACGTAATTTAATAAAACTTCAACAGAGCTGCTACAAGTTCACCATGGGGTAAGAATCAAGTCCCGCATATTTAAGGACCTCTCGGGGGCTATGATCACATGCTGCTGAGAACTAGAAGATTAGGGCTAAATGTTCTATACTGTTACAGAAATATTGCTCCGGGGAGTCAGTGATAGAAGCCCTGGTACATCTTATGGCATACACGTAGAGTCCCCTCTAGCACAGACTGCTGCACTCAGAAATTGGGGGAGAGGTATAGCACCATGCACCGAGGATGGAGTGGTAGATTGCACTTTTCATTTCCTGGTTTGCCTCACATTTTTATTAAGACAGATAACTGACTCCCCACCTGTGTCAGCTTCTTTGGGGCCATCCCACCTCACAGGATAATGTATGTAATACCACAACATAGAATATCAGGGTTGGAAGGGACCTCAGGAAGTCATCTAGTCCAACCCCCTGCTCAAAGCAGGACCAGTTCCCAGATTTTTACCCCAGTTCCCCAAATGGCCCCCTGAAGGATTGAACTCACAACCCTAGGTTCAGCAGGCCAATACTCAAACCACTGAGCTATCCCTCCCCCAAATATCAATCCACAGGATCCACAAACTGTCAACATTAAAACACACACACACACGTACATTGCAAAAACAAAACAAAACAATCAAACCTGAATACAAGGTGTAGTCTGTGTGCACAGTAACAGTATTTTAACAGTAACGGTATTTTAAAAACAGGTTAGACAAACATCGGTCAAGGATGGTCTAGATCTATTTAATTCTGCTTCAGCGTAGGGGATGGACTAGAGATCTCTTGTGAGCCCTTTCAGCTCTGCATCTCTATGATTCTATTCCAAGGGATTCTCATCAAGATAATTGGAAAGGAGGAGCTGGCACCAATGGTTTTCCAAAGAAAGAGGAGAAAATAAATTTGAAATCATTTTGATGTTAGTATTCAAAGGTATGTGTGTGGGGGAACTTTCAAGGTCCAATAACATTTACATCTTTAGGGAGAGGGAGAACCCGAAAAGCTAAGTCTCAGAAGGCCCCAGTCAATATAATGTCAAAAATACCGTGAATTTTACTAGCAATTATATGAACACAGACAAATCATCTGAGAAAAGGTTACTTATATAGGCCAGATCCTGTCCTCAGAGATCCGAGTATCTCCCACTGACCACAGTGGAAGTCACATGCATTTATATGAGGGTAAAAAGTTTTTTATCCATTTCTAAAACAAGCATCTAAAATGGCTGGAACTATTTATTTTTAATTTAAAAAACAAAAACAAACAGGTTTGCTTTTAGGCTTGCAACTCAGTTACAATTCATAGCAAGCATTTACAACTTGTCAACTCCTGAAAGTAACAGGCCCACACCACCTCTAAGTTAAATCTGGCTCTATAAGCTATTAAGATAACATTGCTAAGTAATGCAGGGTTTTGGATTGAGGAACAGCAAAGGCCTGAACACACACTCACCGTGTTAGGGTAATGAAATTCAAATTTCACAAATGCATCCAAATCATTTGGTGTCACACCTGTGCAAGACAACAGTCAAACAGTCAACCCAGGGATTTTCAAAAGCACCCAACTGACTTTTAATAGGACTCATGGACCTAAATCACTTACATGCTTTTAAAAACCCCATCCACTGGAACACTGACAATCAAAGGCAAACATTCTGCTAATGCTCTAATTGGTTCTGAGCGCATACATAAACAGCAATTAAACCTCTAAAATAAATAAGGGACCTAAGAATAATTTGTTGCTGTGAGGCTGGGATGCTCTTGACATCTCCTGCTGGTGGTCTGATGAGAGAGTAAAAGCAGTCAAGCAATCTCAGAGCTCTGCAAAAATTTTACAACAAAACCTGAAGTCTCATGAAATTTGGGTCCAGTTTTGAGCAAAGCTGGGACAACTTTAGGGTTCTGCCTTCAAAGCAGATGAAATTCTGCAGTTTAAATTGAGTTCTGTTTCAGTTTTTTGGAACTGAACTGAAGCTTGGGGGCCTGAGCTAATATGGACTAAAATTAAACAGCTTTCAAAAGCTCTAAGTCAGCTAGGGTTGTCAATTTTCTAATCGCACAAAACCAAACATCCTAGCCCCACTCCTTCTTTAAGGCTCCATCCCCCGCTCATTACCTTCCCCATCCCTTGGTGGCTCGCTCTCTTCCACCCTTGCTCACTTTCACTGGGCTAGGGCAGGAGGTTGGGGTGCGGAAGGTGGTGAGGGCTCTAACCGGGTGTGCGGGCGCCAGGGTGGGGTCAGAAATGAGGGGCTCAGGGTGCAGGAGTGGGCTGCCGGTTAGGGCAGGGGTGGAGGGCATGGTCTGGGGGTGCGGGCTCTGGGGTGGGGCTGGGGATGAGGGGCTTGGGGTGCAGGAGGGGGTTCTGAGCTTGGGGACTCAGGGCTAGGACAGGATGTTGAGACAAGGGTTACCTTGGGTGGTTCCCCATCAGCGGCACAGCAGGGGGGGCTAAGGTAGGCTTCCTGCCTATTCTGACTCTTCGCTGTGCCCCAGAAGCGGCCAGCAGGTCCATCTCCTAGGTGGAGGTGTGCAGGCAGCTCTGCACACTACTCTCACCCGCAGGCACCACCCTGGAGTTCCCACTGTCCCACAGTTCCCGGAGAATGGGAGTGCAGAGCTGGTACTCAGGGCAGAGTCAGCACGTGGAGCCCCATTGCCACCCCCCACCTAGCGGCTGGACTTGCTGGCCGCTTCCGGGGCGCAGCTCAGAGCAGAGAAGATATGGACTAGCCTGCCTTAGCTCAGCAGTATCGCCAACTGGTCTTTTAACAACCCGATCGGTGGTGCTGACCAGAGCTACCAAGGTCCCTTTTCAACTGGGTGTTCCAGTCGAAAATCAGACACCTGGTCACCCTAAAGTCACCGTATTATCCCTAGGGCAAAGAAATTTCATTCCCCACCAATAATCTCCCTATGGTCTAAGAGATAGGCTAGAGATCAGGGTATGTTTCCTGTTCATTACCTGGGGGAACTGGCAGGTTTATTCCCCTGACAATGATAAGATGCATTTCCGTACTGTTGAGTTCAGAAAATATCCTGGAGAGGGGGAGGGAAGAAGAGATACAAAACATAGGTTCAGTCCAGTAGCCTGGCATTTCCTAACCCACTGTAAAGCCAGGATTCCACTGCTGTAGTTCAGAGACATGACACTTGGCAAACATGAAGGGGAATGAGAATCCTGGAGAAAAGCCTATTTCTACATAAATCTCAACCCAAGAATTGGAGAAGAGAGGGAAGGCAAAGTGGAAACAGGCAAAGACATCAGTTTTTTGGTTCTGTGTTGGATCTGGGTTACACATAGCATTGTGAAGGATGCGAAAGACAGGATCCTCAAAGACATCAGTTCTAGGGGGAAAAAAGGGTTAAAGCAGGGAGAGTTGGTGGAAGATGCAGCTGGATTTATCTTTGCAATAAAGAGAGCTAAAATGGAAGTTGTGAAATAGCTACTTAATAAATCCGAAGAATCCTTAAAATTTTAGAAGTCTTTTCTTAGGAATGTGGAGCAGTTCTGAGTGCCTACCTCTTGTTTGCCCTGATGGGAGTTAAAACCCTCTATCCCCTGTACATGGACTAAAAATTAGTATCCCATACCAGTCTGCCAATGACATCCTTTGATTTTTCGTACCTTATTATTTTAAAGGTTCTCTCCTCAAAGTGATGGCTGGGGGGATCCATCCCCTGGGCCTGTGCAAGTTGCAGAATCTCCAGGTCCTTTTTACACCCTTGTGCAAGTTTTTCAAACCTGTAAAGCAGTGGTGGAGACCACCCAAGGACAGCACACAGTATTTCACTGGGTAAAAGACATAGACTGATTCACTCAGCTCCACCACCTCACACCACAAGTAAATCAGTGACCAACAGCCCACAAACACCAATCTCCTTTTGTACTGGAAAGCATGGCAGCCCCTGCTCTGGGTAAGAAGTGACCATATGACGTGATAAATACTGATGGTGGCAGCTGACTTACCGGCTTGTTTCAGTTATGTTTCCCAGATGCATGAACTGCCTGGAATACTGCAAACATTTCTATTAACAGAAAAAAATAAACAATGATTATCCCATGATACATATCTCTGAAGAAAGATTTCAGATTGAGGACCTGCATATTACAGGGAAGGGAAAGGGAAGGGGAAGAGAAGAGATTACTCACGTTGTGCAGTAACAGATTCTTCGAGATGTGTCTCCCTATGGGTACTCCACCTGTAGATGCAGCAGTGGCCCCTGCGCCCACGATCAGAGATCTTCATCAGTAGTGCCTATCTGACTGCACATATGCATCTTCCCCTCTTGCACCGTGCGCAGGATGTATATATAGTGCTGTGCGGTCTGATCGCCCCCACTTCCTTCTCTGCCACAGAGCTTATGTTTTTGGCTCTGGAGCAGAGGGCAGGAGGGTGGGTAGTGGAACTCCCATAGGGGGACACATCTCAAAGAACCTCAGTTATTGCACAGAGTGAGTAATCTTCTCTTCTTCTGTGAGTGATGTACCTCTGGGCGCTCCACTTGCAGGTGACTAAAAGCAGTGCCCCTCATTGCAGTGTGGCTGATGAACAGGCCTTGCATCCAAATAGATCTTGAGGTTTCCTATCTCTATCTGGACTATTAGAATGGGATTGGAACTGATAGCCTCTCTCTTGCACCACACTGACCAACAGAGAATTTGAGATGGGGTGCGAAAATAAGAATTCCGAATCCTTCCTTGCAACATAGTATTTCCTGTTGCTGCATTTGTAGGTTGGAAGATAGGTGCTGGGGTCTGCCACAAAACCTTTGTGGGGGTTGAGAAGAGCCTCACTGATCGCAGTGCGATCTTGGGAGAAGAGGATGTATGAAGCAGATCCAGCAGTTTATGCGGCTGGTCTTTAACTTCCTCCGGGAGGATCTGTAACGATTCTGCAACCCTGCAGAATAATTTCTGAAAGTGTCTCAAGTCGTCGTCAGATGTGGGTGTTGGGGATAGGTGAAGATGAAAATCGTAAGGTTGGTGGAGCTTCCTCCTCCTCCTGTTTTTCCTTTTGTTCTTCCTGTTCAGTTGGTACCAGCTAGCTCAACCTCTTAAGGGTGAAAGACCGATGGAGCAGGGAGAGGTGTAGGTCTCCGTTCATACTCCCTGGTAGGGTTCACAAACTGTGCTCTGTACACAGCCCAATGGTCATAATACGGACAGTTTGGTGGGAGCGTCACATATGGTTGCATCCATGGTGGCCACTGCCAGGCTTGAGGACCAGTGGGAGATTGTGTATAGTGAGGATAGGCAGTTACGAGTTGCCCTGTAGTCAAGGAAATAGAGCCCTCGCCTCTTCCTCATCACTAGGGAAGGGAGGTGCCATTCTTGGTGGAGAGGGAGGAGTGGTGAGAGTCTGGAGAGGAAGGTGAAAGTGAGGGAGGTCACACTGCATAAGAGGAGACTCAAGAGTGTCAGAGACCAACAGGTCTGCTGGGTATCTGAAGTCTTGTGGAAGGCGAAGGTACATCATCGGTACTGATGGAAGACATAATGCCGAAGGAAGGTGTATGTCCATGAGACATCTGTAGATGGCGCTGGAGGCTAGGCCGGTGCTGCTGGTTTGCTCAGTGCTGCTGACTAGGTCGGTGCCAACGATTTTGCTAGTGCCGAGGTCTTACTTGGTGCCAGAAATGGCACTGGTGCAGGGGCTCCCGAGGGTGGCTTGGCTTGGTCCCCCTAGAGCTGGGAAATACTGCCAAGGGCCTTAGGTCTGCTTGCTAAAGACCATTTAGACCATTTCTTTGACCATTTCTCACTGGAGCTATGTCCCCTGTCAGATGAGGCTGAGGTAACAGACCTCGCTGGGGATAGCGTTCTGGTGGGCTGTGCCTCAAGACTGTGAGGAGGAAACCCGTTTCTTGACATTCAAATGAGCAAGGGATGACATTCTCTTCAGGGGACAGAGAGAGTGAGGATAAGCAGATGATCTGGCAGAGCATGATGGCCGCTCTGGGGAAGAGTCTGGGCCCGGGTTCAGTGCCAGACAAAGCAAATTCTACATAAGGAGGAGTTTCAATCTAATGTCCTGGTCCCTTCTGGTCCTGGGTGTCAGGCCAAGGGGACATTGTGGGAACACTTTTGCAGGACATGTCTGTGACGTTACACCCCACATTCTTCATAGAAATCTAGTTATAATACGAATATGGCAAAACTAAAATATATTTAATGCAAGATGGGTCGTGTGAGGTATCACTGAAAAGGTTATGATCCACTAAATGTGTTTATCCAATCTGTATGCATGTATCATTTCTGTATCTGACATTAGAAGTATAGACTATGTAACAATTACAACTGTGTGCATACTTGGGGGAATGCTCACCAGACAGTAGGTAATCAGCCTGAATGAGCCATTTAAGATGGACAATAGAACTTTGAAGATACTAATCTCCCACCTTCCTGAGGAGCTTCCTGGGATGTTGGTTTGCCACTGCAGGGTCATCTGATGATGTCACCTGGTACAGAATACCACCTTGGACATTGCTGGTATTTTTCCACTGGAAACAAAGGGTTCCTGCCTTACGTAAATTCTATTTAAGGCTGGGGAGTAGGGCAATCAGGACTCTTCTCCATTGCCTCCCCGTACAAGAAGGAAGATTGCTAAAAACATCTGAAGGGAAAGGCAGGGGCTGAGTCTGACAAGACAAATAACAGGAACTCCAAGCTAGAGAAACTCTGCAACCTGCCTAAAACAACATTTAGGGTGCGAAATTACATTTTGTTACCTATTTCTTGAGTGTATTCAGCTTAATTTGTGTGTTTTGTTTTATTTGCTCAGTAATCTGCTTTGTGCTGCTATTTGGTATCCCTTTTATCACTTAAAATTTACCTTTTGTAGTTAATAAACTTATTTTTTTTTGGTTTATTACAAATCCCAGTTTGTACAATTCATATCTGGGGGAGCAAAAAGCTATGCATATTTCTCTCCATACTGAGAGAGGGGGCAATTTTTATGAGTTTGCACTGTGCAGATCTCGCTATACAATATTATTTTGGGTTTACGTGAGTGCTGAGTAAATCCCCAAGCTGAATCTTTGCACACAGAGCTGATTTCAATCTGTGTCTGCAGCTGGGTGTGGCCTTACCTGTGTGTGTGCTAGAGAAGGCTTGAGGGCCTGGCACAGCTCGGACAGGGTGAGGAAACCCAGGCTGGTGGAATAGGTGGAACCAGTGGGACCCCAAAACATCATCAGGTGGCACCCTGGACAGGGGGTTCAATCCATCACAGTGTCCCTCTCCCAGAGGGCGGATACACTGAATGTGGTCATCTGTTACAGGGAAGGTGGGCCCGCAGAAATGTGCCTCTTAAACCCGGAGGATCTGGGCATAAGGGTGGAGGGAAAGGCTTCCCAGTCAGGAAGGGCAGGAAGCAGGGAAAAACAGAAACTCAAACTATTAAAGAACTGTAAAGGTAAAGACAAAATAAATAATTAAAAAAAACTTGTCCTTTCCTCTATCGAAAAAAAAAGAAAAAGATTTTTTTATTGAAGTTAACGTTTAAATTAAATAGACATAAGTTAAGAGGGAAGGTATCGTACATCTGGGGTCAGGCTTGAGTTATGAGGGATTACAGGTATCAGTTGCAAGGATGAAGAGATGCATACATATCACATAACCAGCACAGACCCACATTGGGGTGCAAGAGTTTTTAAAGTGTTAGTGGATAAGTGGGCTTGGGTATTACATTGCTGCAAATTCCATCCCAGACCAGAAGCGGTGAAGAGGGAACTGAGGGCGGTCGGATTGCACAGCGCTATATATATATATTTATTTATTTCCATGCACAGTGCAATGGGGGGAGGCTCGCGTACGTGCAATCTGATGGGAACTGCTGATGAATCTCTCTGATCCCAGCCACAGGGGGCACTGCCACACCTACAAGTGGAGCACCCATAGGGACATCACTCAAACAACTCCTCCCAGTTTGTCCAAATCTCTACAGGTGACTCCACACACACACACATCCATTTAAAAAAAATTAAAAAAAACACAAAACCAAATACAGTGTTTACTTAGTTTCTCTGCCCACTGTCACTTTTTCCTCTAATAGTTTTAGACATGGCATTCACTCCAGGATTAGCTGTGCCCTAAGGATTAAGGCTAATGTTTTCAAACTTGGGTGTCCAAAATAAGACACCTAAAACAATGGCCTGATTTGCAGCAGTGCACAGCACAAGGGCTCCCACTGACTTCAAATTGAAGTACCTCTGAAAACTAGGCCACTGATTTAGGTGCCTAACTATAAATACCATAATTGAAAATGCTGGCCAAACGGCTTAAATAAAAATCAGCGTTTTTAAATAGGAGCTGAAAATCCTACCGAAACAATGGTGGGACCATGATCACAGCAGCAGCAAAAGTGAAAGAAACATTATAAATCATACAAAGCATTTCTTCCATCACTGCATTCTTAAATAATGATGCACTGAATGGAAAAGGCAGTTACCTCATGCTGGTCCTTGAGCAGTTTTATGAGCTGAGTGTACACCTCTTCTGCCTTCTGAGAGAGTCTGACATCCTCATGGTGTATGAAGATAAAGTCACTCTCATCATCTGTAGGGGGTGATGGTAGCTGAACAACACCACACAACATGGCACATCAGAGCTCCTTGCAGGAATACAGAAGCAGAACAAAAGCAGCAAGAGGGGATGGGAAAAGTGTGAGGATATCAGGGAAGGTGGGTGCGGACAGTGGTAAAAGGATATGGCATATCTCACTCTAGGTCACTGGTTCCAATCCATCTGTTAGTTGCCATCAAGTGATGACTGCCCATGGAATACGAGCTGGTGGTCTCAGCTCAGCTGTTAAGATTACAGTTATTTGTCTCAAAATGGCATCTTTGAGGCCAGGGAGCAAATGGGTTATTGGGCCTAAACTCCCCACTCCCCCCCCATAGGTGGTTCCTCCAGGTCAGGATAAGGTACTTTTAGGTTATAAGGGAGGAGGAGGAGGAGGAACGGCACTATGACTGGAGCTTGCACTGCCATTGCCTGTTCTGTAGCTATGTGGAAAACATCAGTCTGGCACCTTTCACCAGCACTGAATTCACATGAGAAACATTAAGTTTTAAAGCACTCTTAGATTTAGGCAAGCAACAGGACATTTGAGATGCCCAATGAGCAAAGCAGAACATTTTGTTTATAGTCTCTACTAACCTTGGAAATATCAACAGATTTGCCACTTTTTGCCAGCTCAATCTTTGGGTCTAAGTTCTTTGCTGTCCTGAGATACAGCTTGGCTTGTTCAAGGTCATTCTGCTGCTTTGCTTTGATCGCAGCTTTCAAGTATTGCTTCTTCCTGTTCTCCAGAAATTCTAGCTGTTCACTTGCTGAAAAGGAAGAGCTATATAAAACACTTATCTGACATAACCACGTCAATGCACCATGTTCATTCTGTTTGATTTATACCGTGGAAAGAAACAAAGCCCAGGTACCAGCTGAAAACACTTATCTGTGTGTTTGATATGCAACAGTCACACCACGGTTAGTGGTGTATACTAGTATAAAAATGGAAATTAGTATTATTTTTGTACTAAAATTAAATTTAAATTGATGGAGATATCCTATCTCCTAGAACTGGAAGGGACCTTGAAAGGTCATCGAGTCCAGCCCCTTGTCTTCACTAGCAGGACCAAGTACTGATTTTGCCCCAGATCCCTAGGTGGCCCTCTCAAGGAATGAACTTACAACCCTGGGTTTAGCAGGCCAACGCTCAAACCATATACAAGTGAACTAACCATGGTGTGACTATTGGTCCATCAAGGAATCCTAAAGAAATTTACAAACCAACAAACTTTTATTTAAAACACTACAATAAACCTGTGAGGTAGGTACAAATTATTGTCCCCATTTTACAGAAGGGGAAACAGAGGTTAAATGACTCGTGCAAGGCTACTGAAGACCCGTGAAAGTCAGCTGCAGAACTGGATTTAAAACTTGAGCTGACTTCCCAGTTCCATGTTCTCTCTTCTAAAAACCCCTCATAATTGAATGATGTGTTATCTGTATATATGCATGCAATACATTGTATACTTTCTTTATACACATACTTTTCTTCTCTCTCAATTTACCAGAGAAAGCAAACACATTGACCTCAATGACAAAAGAGCAATTACTTCATTGGAAGGCACACTGAGACCACAACCATCATAGCTCATCCCTCTTCCTGCCTTTTAATACCCCACTGTTACTACTTCTTGGGTCACCTCCATCCCTGAGCAGCTGGTACAGTTTTAAGACTCAGGAAGGATTGATTTATATCATCTGTGCACCATATCCTACTTTCTCCACACTTTTCTTGGCATAGAGGGTGTGGTGTAGTGTAGTGTAGTGGGTTGACTACCTTGGTTTCCCTAGAGTCTTACACTGTGCTCATCTACTGCAGCATCCAAATGCAATTACACAAGCTATACACTTGCAGGAGGTAGTTTTCTCACCATACAAATACACAGAGCAGGCTGAAAGCACTATTAACAGCAGAAAGAATATACTGACTGACATTTAGTCCCATCTTCACAGTGGAGCTGGCAGCATCACTGTTGTGTGTAATTTGCCTAGTCATCCAAATCCAAACCAATCAGACAATGTTGCTTGCTCTGGTTTTAATTGAGGCAAAGCAGTCAGAACAGAGTGTGCTCAGTGGGGTTTAGAGAAGGAAAAAGGGTATTTTCACACAGCCTCTGCTGAGAGCGGACTGAGCAAAACCTTGCTATCCCTCTGCACCCCTATCTTTCATAGTGGGTGCCTTTGCATTGCAGGCCTTAAATGAAGCTACCTTTTCCAAATGCATCATCTTGCAAGAGAAGAGACGAGACATACCAGCTCAGGGATGCTCCAGCTTTGCTCCACTGAAGGGTATTTTGGTAGGGGAGCCTAAAGCCAGTTTATATACACAGCAAGATGAGCATGGCATGGTATCACATCATCTCTGACATATGTGAAGTATGGGCAGCTGAGGGTGGCACTGTATGACTCTGAGGGCGAACTTGGCTTGTGCAGGGCACATGTTGGTTAGCTTGATCTAGCTTTACTAAAGCAAGATACTGGCACCTCCTGCAGGGTGAACCTGTCCAGGTTCCTGGTACTCTTTTTTTTCTTTAACCATAGAACAATTAAAGCACTGAGGAGAGACTTGTGGGTAAGCGCTCTGCAACAACCATCAGCTGGGCTGGAGAGACCAGGTATTATCTTAATATTTGAATGAAAGGGAGAAGAGCCTCAATTCCACAATTGACTAATTACATCTTCGGCATTCCATTTATACACTGAAATGATCATTAACATTGCAGCAATAGCAGCAAAAATGGGGAAGCTAAATCTAACGCAGATTCACAGATTTTAAGGTTTGAGAGACCATATATACTGATAATCTAGCCTGACCTGCATAACACACACCACAGAATTTCACTCAGAAGAGAGGATGGTGTGAGCTAGTCGCTATAGCATTCAGTAACACATCTTCACTCCCAAAAAGTTCTCCATTACACAAATGGCCAGAGGAGCTCTGTGGAAGATGTGCTTTGCTTTGAAGAATTTTCCAAATGTAGAATGAGAAAAGAAGACTAGGCTTATGATTAAAGGCTCAGCATTGGCAATCAAGAAGCCTGGATCATATTCCCAGTAAGCCACAAGCTTACTGTGCAGCTCGGGTCAAACTTATCCACTTTGCCTCTGTTTTCCCAACAGTAAAATGAATATTGTACAGGCAGGCACTTACTGACCTGACAGGAAGGTAATAAGGATTAATTCATTACCGTTTGTGAGCCACTTTGAGATTCTCAGATGGAAAGAAATAGAGAAATACTGTGCATTAGCCGCTGTATGACACACGATACTGCAATCAATCAGTCAGCTGTCTGGAATAGCAAGCTCAACAAGCTTGTGTGAATTCATTTTGAGTTCCGTAGTCAGCAGAGATGCCTCAGCTAAGCATTATGAATCAACAAATGTATTGCATCAGAATTAATGAACCCATCATCTTTCTAGTCACCCACTTTGCCTCTTGGAAACAAAACTGCATAACTGATGAGGATCTGCCCCCACAACATGGAGTGGTGCTCCTGCTGAAGTGAACCAGAGCCACACATTCATGTCTACAGGCAGTATTTTTTCCTAAAACTTTGAGAAAACATTAAGAATGTTTGGTCCAAATGAAACGGCATGTGGATTGGCGGGAGTGACCAACTCTTCATCCTTACCGGCTAAAGGGAGATGGTCATTCGATACAGCTTTGTCTGGTGCTGTTACAGGGGTGGAAGGCGACGTAACTTTTTTCACACTCTCAGAAGAGTGCTCTTCCTGGGCTACAGCAGATGGTACCATAATTGGCTTAACAACTTGTGTTGGCTTCTCAGGCAGCTGAGCAGGCTTCTTGGCAACTGGGGCCTGCGTGAGAGGTTCACTCTAGCATGGCAAAAGGAACGCATAAAATGTTAAATGCATAAAAACTAATACAAGGCTCAGGCAACTCAAAACATTAATGGCACAGTCCACTACATAAGACTTCTGCTGTTACACTGACAGTAGCAAAAGACTCTAGACAGACACTAACTCAGTCTAAAAGTGATGTCATGCCAGGTTTGGCTGCTTGCTTGGACAAGAAACAGATTAAATGTGGTGCTAATTCAGAAGAGAGGCAAAGAAAGGCAGGAACAGAAAATTGTCAAGATATTTTTCACCATTTCACTCCACTTGAAAACATGAAACACACTGGTCAGTAACAATCTGAGTGGAAAGAACCAACCCAAAAATCTTATTGTAGGTGTAGACTGCTAGACAGCATGTAAACCCCATATAAAATTCTGAGCCACCAGGAGGCAACTTTTGAGTGCTAAAGAGCTGTACAGGAGGAATAGTCACCGCAGATGCAGTTGTTTCGAAGACAAAACCCACATATAAACGGATACAGGGAAACAGATACAAGGAAAAAAGGCAAGCCAAATTATGGCCCTATAAATCCCTTTAAAACATCCAAGGTCTTTCATGCAGGATGAACTCTTTGCAATTCTCACCTCATCAAAAGATCACCCCACCTTTACACTTCCAGCTGATTCTTACTGTCCACCTCCCCGCGAGACCAGAATGCTGTACTCTTCTGGCTTCCAGAAGAAAGGTATTTTATTGAAGTACCTCACCCAGCTGGAAATCCAATAGCTTCTTCTCCAACACAAGAAGTTTTTTTTTTTTTAAATTATACATATTGGTAAGTAATTCAAACGTCCACCTCTTCATCTTCTTTCTCCTCCATGTTAGCCAGATGGTTGGCGCTTTCCAGCACGGCAGCTATTGTACTGTCGCCATCTGTGGGTGTCACACCAGGAATGGGGGGGAATCCTGAGAAGGAAGGAGATATGGTTCAAAACAACCAAATAAAACAAACGCTGAATTCTGTACCTTTTGCCCTTTCCAGGGATGTAAGTCTTTCTCTGTCATCATCCCTTCAGGATAAGTGCTTGGAAAAGCAACACGGTTCTGAAAGTATTTATCATCATCCAACAGCAATCCCTCAGAAAGTCTTTCCCACATAACTTTAGAAGTCAAAGCCTCATGAATCACAAAAGGCAGACACAAACACTATGCACTATTTGAAAACTGATATTCTCACTTTAGCAGTGGTATTACACATTCCTAACAATGATATTTCACTATTATTGGACTGTTAGACATGCATATACAGATTTCATGAGGGAGGCCAGCGTTTCTCAAATTGGGGGTCCTGACCTAAAAGGGAGTTGAAGCGGGGGATCACAAGGTTATTTTAGGGGGGATCATGGTAATGCCACCCTTACTTCTGCACTGCCTTCGGAGCTGGGTGGCTGCAGAACAGCAACTGTTGGCCAGGTGACCGGCTCTGAAGGCAGTGCCCCGCCAGCAGCAGAACAGAAGTAATACCATATGTGGCAATACCATACGGTGTCACCTTCACTTCTGCGCTGCTGCCTTCAGAGCTGGATGGCCAGACAGTGGCAGCTGTTAACTGAGGGTCCAGCTCAGCAGGCAGCAGTGCAGATGTAATGGTGGCAATACCATGCTATTCTTACTTCTGCACTGCTACTGGCAGCTGCTCTGCCTTTAGAACCTGGGTTCCTGGCCAGCAGCCACTGCATTCCTACTGCCCAGCTCTGAAGGTAGCACCACCACAAACAGCAACCACAGAAGTAAGGGTAGCAGTACTGCAACACCCCCTACAATAACCTCACGAACTCTCCACAACTCTTTTGGGTCAGGACCCCGACAATTACAACACCATGACATTTCAGGTTTAAATAGCTGAAATCATTAAATTTACTATTTTTAAAATCCTATGACCATGAAATTGACCAAAAAGGACAGTGAATTTGGTAGGGTCCTACTCACAAGGGTGTTGCAAGGTATATTTAATAGGTGTAAATAGACTTATGCCTACTGTAAAACTGGAAATGCCTGCTAGAACTTCTCCAGGGATTTCACAACTCCCCACAAATAAACCAAAGAGCAAATATTCCCAGTGCTTCCCCTCCCTCAAACTGGGCTAGCAGATGGGGCAGGGAGTGACCACTCAAGCGCTTGCCTATTGTTAAATCATGCTCTCCAACTTGTCTGAGTAGGGCCAGCTGGAGGGAGCACTGTTCAAATGTCCACACTTCCTTACAGACAAGGTCACTAGCCAAGAATATGCAACCATGTGAAAAAGTTAACAAGCGTAGTAAGTAGTTCTGCAGTATATTTTTCAATGCTGTCATAGAGCCAAACCAGTCTTCTCACTGTGAAACAAGAGGAGGAGCTCAATGGGCTTCTGAAGCAATACTGCCAGAAGTCCTCTGGGTCCTAACAAATAAGGGAAATGTTGGTGATAGGGTATTTCATATATACACTTACCAGGGGGAACTGGTAATTCAGCAAAATTCACTTTTCTCCCTGCTTTATGGGTTCTTATGGCATCTTGGTATTGCTGTAATCAGAGATGTGGTTAGGCATAGGCTGGACTTGGCTATTGCTAAGTTAGTCATTTCATGCTCAAACTAGGAGAAACATTGATGCTGAATGTAAGGTACTTTGCTATAAAGTCACATGCTGCTTTCCAAGTCCTTTGTGCACTGCAGGTTTTCTATACAGACATGAATCTTTGCTGCCCTTGTTGCTAGGACCAGCATGGGCCTTGAAGGGCTGCAGAAGCTGCAAATGCAGACAGTGAGCAAAATAAATGTCTCACTCATTTTTCTTCTTAGTGGCCCCTCCACTCCCTAGGCCAGTGGTCCCCAAACTGTGGGGCACACTGTGAACATTCAGAGAGGTGCATAGGGGGCCCAGGTCAGTCCCCATGTGGGGGGCGGGGAAGGAGTGCCACCCAGCTCTGCCCCTGGCCCCACCCCACAAGCTGCGGCCCTGTTTCCCCAGCCACGGCCCACTCCACCCTCATTCAGAATGGCCCTCTCTGTCTCCTGGCCAGCTTCACTTCCTAGCCCCAGCTCCTCCCCCATCCCAAGTTCTGCCCTCATTCCCTCCCTGCCTCCAGGTCAGCTCCGACTCTAGCCTCAGCTCCTTCCCCCTTCCCCAGTTCTGCCCCCAGCTCTGCCTTCAGCCCACACTCCTCTGCTGAGGAAGGCTTGACTGTGCAGTAATGGAACAGGGGGTCCAGAGAGATTCCATTACTGGCCAGGCAGTCATGACAGTAACTACCCTAGACAATGAACTTTTCCCTCATACTCCACCAATAAACAAAACACAGAACAAAAGATATTTCTCTGCAGAAGAGTGTCCGCAAAAAGCCTCAGAACTCCAAGGACTGGATAATTAGAGACAATTTTTCAGCCCAGGATTTGGGGTTTTTTTGGTGGTGAGCCTCCAATTCTGCACTAATGATTGTACCCACAACAAGGGATCCCTTATATGTCTATGTCTCTGTGTTCAAGCCCACAGAAATGGAAGAATAGTGTCTGAATACCCAAACCTTAACATCCCTCAATTTCAACAGGTTCACACATTAACTGCTTGTGTCCCATTGAGCCTAGTACAAATTGCTTGATATACATTAGACACCATCCCATGAACACCACTTAGGGAATTGGTGCTCTCGCCTTCATAGGAGCCCCACCACCTTGTGCAGTGGCACATGAGAAACAGCATCAAAAAGGTTACACTGGATTTAAAGTCTATTATGCATCCAGAAGGGGTGGCTGAGGAGTCTAAACATCATGTTTTAAAGATCCACTCCTCCTTAGACACTCAGCCTCTAGTCAGTTATGTCAGCACTACATTCTATAGGCAGTTTACAAGGCAGGAATTCTCTGGATGGGAATTTAAAGACCAAGGTTCTACATGGAGGCGTAAAACACCATATCCATGTAGGGGTTTGCACAAGTGTCTTTGGACAAAAGGTCTCCATCCTCCCACACTATTCTGCCTTGAAGAAGCACTGAATTTCAGTGGGGTTGTATGTGAATGGTTTATAAAGCATTTCATTGAGATAGAGGTGCTGAGCAGGAAGGAGCAGCAGCTTAACTATTTTAGCTAATTCCAGCTAGCAGGACAATATACACATTTCAAACACTGTAATGCTTTGCTGGCCAGCTCCAGAAGCCAAGCTACTTGCTGTGCTTCCCTTTTACCTTGGCTATCCTCTCATGCATCCTGCCTTTACGATCATCCCCACTTGCTTTGGCTTGTGCTGCTGCAGATCTGTATTTCTCCAACCTCTGCTGCAAAGCTTCCAGCACAGTTTTCGGCTGCTGAGCAGACACTAAAATAATATAGACAATAAAATGTCACACGACTGAGACTTCAGAACATGTGCTAGCTGCCTCCATTCCCTGCCTTCCCCAACCTCCTGCAGAATCATTGATACATTGGAGAATTTTGGTAGCAGCGTCCGTCAGATCTGCACATGACTTTCTCTCCTTGTGCCCTGCAATGAGGCTAGCCAGCCCATGTGGGCTAACTCTCTTTAGTTTCTTCTCTACCACAGAGTCATTGGTAAGTACTCTGAAGCAGAGGAGAGGAGGATGGGTTGTAGAGCACCCACAGGGGGACACATCTCGAACAACCATCGTCACTGCACAGGGTGAGTATAACTTCTTCTTCAAGTAGTGTTCCTATAAGCGCTCCACTGTAGGTGACTCCTATGCAGTACCCATATGGAGGCCTGAGACTTCAGAGTCAGGTCAGTTACAGATGACAGTACTGTGGAGCCGAAAATGACATTGGAGACACAGTCCCCAGTGATCGCATAATGTTCTGCGAAGGTATGGACTGATGCCCATGACACTGCTCTACAGATTTCTGATATAGGGACATTCTTGAAGAAGGCAACAGATGAGGAGATGACCTTATGGAGTGTGTACAAACAGCATCCAGAGGGGTCATATTGCTAACTTGTCTGATATCGTTTGAGACCCACTTGGAAAGCCTTTGGGCTGATACTGCCAAGCCCTTGGACCTTTCCACAACAGAGGGAAAAATCTGGGGGACTTCCTGAAGGCCTTCATTCTGTCCAGGTGGACGGCAAGGCCCCTCTGACATCTCAGGTATGTAATATAGCCTCGCTGTTGTCTTAGTGAGGCTTAGGATAGAAGGTTGGAAGATGAATCAATTGATTCATGTGGAATGGGGAGGTTACCTCAGGGATGAATTTTGGATGTAGTCTGAGCGTAACCTTATTCCAAAACAATATGGTACGGGGGGGGTGGGGTGGGGGGGCCATCAGAACTGCTATTTCTCCCATTCTCCTGGCCAAAGTAATTCCTATCAGGAAGGCTGTTTTCACTGAGAGGTAAGTAAGCAAACAAATGGCCATGGGTTTGAAGGGATGCCTGGTCAGTCCTTTCAGTACCAGGACCAGGTTTAAGCCCCATATGGGAAGTGGGAAGCTGAGTTTGTGGAAAGAGGTTTACTAAACCCTTGAGGAACCTTTTGGTGGTCACGTATGACAGAACTGGGTACCCCCTCTACTGGATGGTGAAAGGCTATTAAAGCCACTAAGTGACTCTAAGAGAGCTTCTACACAGCCCTAGTCTTTTTACGGACAGTGCATAATCTAAGATGTGTGCAAAGGTCGTGGATGTTGGAGAGACATTTGTTGGGACGTACACCAAATCCAAAAGCTGGACCATTTTTGCAGTTAAGTACGCTATGTTGAGGATTTTCTGCTGTGTAATAATACCTCTTGCACTTCCATCAAACAGGTGCCCTCTAGGTATTTGAACCAAGAAGAAGCCAGGCCTTGAGGTGGAGAATTACCAGGTTGGGATGTAGAGTATGATCTTTATTATATAAGAGGAGATGCAGAGTGAGTGGGAGAGAGATTGGTGGGCATGTTGCAAGCTCTGACAGGTAATGGTACCAGGTTTGTCTCGGCCACATAAGAGCAATTAGAATGACGTGCTCCCTTTCTTTTTATTTTCAGTAGGGCCTTCAATAGCAAGGGAAAGAGAGGTAAGATGTACAGGAGGTCCCTGTTTCAAGGGAGAAGGAGAGTATTGCCTAGGGAGTATTGTCCTATCCCTGCTCTGGAAGGGGCTGCGGGAACATTTCTTGCTCAGGTAAGCGGTGAACAAATCTGTGGTTGATGTCCCCCAATGCCTGAATAGCTTGTGAAGTACTAGGGAGTCTAGTTCCCACTCGTGGTCATGTGGGAATTTGTGACAGACTGTCCACCATAGAGTTCTATGTACCCGGGAGGTAAGCCATTGACAGTGTGACATTGTGGGAAATACACCAGTTCCACAGTCTCATCGCTTCCTCACAGACGGAGGGAGACCTGACTCCCCCTCGTCGATTTATGTAGAACATTCAGGCAATGTTGTCTTTGATCAGCAGGAGGAAGTAGACACAGGCATTCCTGACTCCCCCCCTTAGCTTGATGAAGTTGATGTGGAGAGAGATCTCAGTGAGTGACCATTTTCCTTGTGTCACAAGGTCATTTAGATGTGTGCCCCACCCTATGAGCGATGCATCGGTGTTAAGAAGCAATGACGGAGTTTTGCACAAAGGGGATCCCTTTGCAAATGTTGGCTTGGTCTTTCCACCGGTCTAGGGAGATTTTGATCCTAGTGGGTAGTGACAGAGGTTTGTCTAGTCTGCCTTTGTTTGGTCTGTAAACCAAGCTGAACCACATCTAAAGGCACCGCATATGAAGTCTGGTGTGAGATATTACCACTGTGCCCGCTGACATAAGCCCTAAGAGTAGGAAATGTCTGGGTAATATTTGTAGGCTGTTTTGAATGGCCTTTCTGAGTGTAGTCAGAGAGACCTGTGCTGAGGTAGGAGGGCTCTGGTCCACAGTGTGTTGAGGTCAACCCCTATAAACTCCAGGCGCTGCACTAGAGTGAGGGTTGATTTCTGAGCAATGATCTGAAGGCCCAGTTCTGTAAACAAGAGAACTGTGGCTTTGGTGACTCAGTGAGCCTCTTGGAAAGGCTGAGCTCTGAGGAGGCAATCGTCTAGGCAAGGGTAGACCATGATCCCTGGTGCACAAATAGCCAGCCACTAGTGAAAGAACCTTGGAAAATACGCTAAGATATTCCGTCCTCTGGTTCCCCATACGAATCTGCACTAGAAGGCAGGGGTGCGTGGCAAGGCAGCAGGGAAGACTCCCATGCCGGACAGAGGCTGTGTGTGGAGGGTCCTGGTATCGAAGAGAGGAGAGGAGAGGAGACTCTGGCACTTCATTACATGGAGGTCTCTTGAGTGCTGGAATTGTGATGGTGCCAACCAGCTCGATGCCACTGGCAGTGGCAGGGGGTTTGGAGATATTGTCCAAACTGGCTGTTCAAGGATTGGATGAAGCACTGTACCGACAGGGCATCACCGTACCGGGGGGTGCCTTGGAGTGTTTGCTCCTGTCCTTCTTCTTAGGTACCATTGACTTGGTGCCCGTGCTCATTGGGCTTGTGGGCGCATCAACCTTACCTGCCCCAACAGTTTTCTTGAGTTGTAGATACTGGGCTTGGCCTATTTGGGGATTGGTCCTGAGGATACCAAGTGTGCTAGGAATCATTTGCAGCTAGCTCGTGGCTCGCTCTGAGGACTTCCCGCTCTCTTTTTTGACTTATGAGAACAGTTGGCAGCTGATTTCTTCACCCCACAACCCTTAGATCTGCCTGGAGACTCTTGGCGTGGGTCCAGAGAAGGTCTGAGAGCCACCTCCATGAATATAATCTTCTGTCTCAGCTCCCTGTCCTTGCGAGACCGAGGTCTAAGATGCTGGCAGAGAGCACAATTTTGAGGGACATGTACTTCCCTGAGCCAACGAATGTACTGTGAGTGTGTGTCTGCGATGGTGATAGCCTCATTGCACGAGAGGCACTTCTCGAAACCCGGATAACCAAGCATACCCTGGTGGGGGGAAGAGCCGCCAGTGAGAAGGGTGGGTATGAAAAAATAGTAAACTATCTAAATATATACGTATTAGAAGAAAAGGTAAAAAAATAAAGACACTAGACTAACTACTACTAAAAATAAAGCTCTAGGCTACAAAGAAAAGGATGAGATAATAGTCACTAATGGACAGCTAACAGCTCTGTCTCTAGCTGGGGCAGTTGAGAAGCAACTGAAGGGGGTTAGCCCACATGCACTGGCTACCCTCATTGCAGGGCATAAGGAGAGACAGCACATGTGTGGGCCTAATGGATATTGCTACCAAAATGCTCCAGTCAGCAGCTTAGGGATGCAAGTACGCCTACAGTAGCACACCCATAGGGACACTGCTCGAATTAGAGAGAGAGTTTATTATGGACTTCCATTATCCATTCCAGTATTTATGTATAACTTGGACCAGCATCCGAATATCATAAAAGAGTAAGACTCACTACAGAGAAGTCCTGTTTACAAATCCTACCTGAGGCTTCATGGCCCTGAGGTTTGAACATTGTGGGGGGCTTGGAATTTTCAGCGGGAACAGATGCCATCCGGTTTGATGGAGCCTGTCTCTTTTCCAGGCTTTCCAGATCTGTGAGGAAAGAGGCAATTTTTAAGTCTATATTAGGTAGGAATTTTTGGCATATAAGAAAGAATGTGTGAACAATCTCGGTAATTTGCTAACAATTTGAGGACTTCCTCCCAGAGAAGGATAGATAAAACCCGCCACCTGTTAAGATATTCCAGCTCTGGCAGTGCTCATCACTGGATGCTTTAAAAGATAATCTCCCCAATCACCCCTCCAAATGTTATATTTACTTATATAGTATTATACTATGGGGGAAAAATGTTCCTCTGACCCCAGCCAGTGATCATTTTATGTCCTAAGGATTTATACCCCTTATAACATTTTTATCCTAGCTAATGTAACTACACTTTTTCATAATTGAAGCTATGTCCAATTATGTTTCTGAATCTTACTAAGCAGCCTCAACATCCTACAGCAGCGAATTCTACAGGCCAAGTGTTGGGGGAGTATAGTTTTTATCCAGTTTAAATCTTTTGCAGGACTGAAATATTTTAACACCACCGTTTGTTCCAAGATCAGAAATTTCTCCTAGTCCTAAAAGCATGGGTCATGGTCCATCCAAATGTCTGTAACTGTTGGGTCATGTGATAGACTTTAAAAATGACACCATTCTGATTAGCATCTTGTCCTCCTCATTTCTCCTTCCACTAACCATTTTATCTGCTGCTATCTCACAATCCACAAGAATTAGAAAATTACACCTGATATCAACTGGAACCTGTAATTTTTAGAAGCGTGCAGATAGTTTATGCACCAATCACTAGTTTTAGCTGTTTCCTAGACAGCGGCCACTAAAATCAGGTCAGAAATCAAGTGTATGGGGAGGGTGGGAAGGGGAGTTGTAAGGGGAAAGGAGGGAGGTAGAAATGAAGATGAAATCAGAATGTAGACGTTTTAAAAGGAAAGGCACTCTTACAACCTGTCACTTCAATCAGTGTTTCTATTACTTTAGTTTGTGGAGCAGCTTCTGTCACAATGGAAAAAAAGTGTTATCCTGCAAGGATTGATGTGTAGGCTAGTCAAAACCATTCAGATTTCTCCAGGTTTTTAAAAACAAAAATGCTCAAAAGCCTCTCTGCATCCCTGTGGTGCTTTGCATCTTTATTTAATGCGAATAAAACTTAAGACATCCAGAATTGAGAGAACCAAACCACAAAGTGAACTGGACAGATTTAAGGGAAGACAAGAGATGAAAAAGGTTGGAGGTAACAAGGAGAGATTCAGTTCTAAGAAATGTAAATTCCTACTTCCCAGCATGGAGTGGGTGTGTGAAAGACATACAAAATGGTGGAGGTATAATAATGTAGCTACACCCACTGCACTACAGCAAGCTCAGGACCACCTTGACTCCTTCATCTTATCCCAGTAATGCTATTTCATATAGCCATGAACTGGAGATGATGCAGGGAATGTGTGGAATCAGGACTAGGAGGGAAGATGTCCACAAGAGAATCTTTGGTCCACAATATGGAGTCCAAAAACCACTGCCTTAAACCATTGGGAAGTGGGGATTCTCAGCACTCATTTCTAACCCAGATGGTTCAAGAGAATGACTTTAAAATGGGCGCTGGCCCTTCAGCTCACTATGCCCATTTGTTACTAGATAACAGGAGGCTTAAAAGAAGTCTCCATCTAACAAATTCTTCTGCTCTTACCTTGTGGAGCTGGGGGCATATCCTGGAGGTCCACCAGCTGTCCACTGTCTAGTGCTTCTAAGACCATTGTAAATTTCTAAAACAAACAGAAAAACAAAGCCAAAGGAGACTTATTCTTGTATGTTCAGAAACCACTTGTGATCATTAGGAGCACCCACGTGAGCACAGGGAGCATCTGCCAGGATTCAGACTCCTAACACAGAAGCTTGGTTTGTGAATAGCATACCTTGCCAGTCTTCATATATTCTTTTGCCTTCTCCAGATCTCCTTGCTGTTTGGCTTTCAGAGCTGCTAATTTATACTCTTTCTGTCTTGTAACCAGTAGTGTTCGTGTGCTTGTGCTAAGGGAATCTACATAAGAATGAAATCAAAATTTACACAAGCACCTGATATCTGCATCCTTTGACATTCTCATACATCCACAGATCCATTATTTCCTTATTGCTTTGACTCACACATCCACATTATGTACAGTGGCTTCTTTAACCAGGGGCATCCCCAAAAGTCCTGCCAACCAAGGCAATTCCAGCAACAACAACAAACCACCACTGTGCAATTCCACAGTGCCTTTCATTAAGATCACAAAGTTCTTTACAAACAGTGAATTTTGCCTCACAACTCCTCTGCAAGGCAGGGAAGCATTACCATAATTTATTGACTGAGGAACTGAGGCAGAGAGACCATAATGAGAGACATGAACAGACACCTCAGTAGAGGAAGGAACCTTTAGGAAGTCTTCACCCTGTGCCTATAGCATATCTTAAGAGCGAAGTCTGGGAGCCAGTACTCACAAGTTCTATTCCTGACTGCAACTGACTCAATTAAGTGACCCTGAGCAAGTCATGAACGCTGTGCCTCAGTATCCTATTTGTAAAGTACTTTGATATGCTCAAGTAAAAGGTGCTATAGAAGTGAAATGTATTATTGAATCATAAACTGTCTGGGAAGATGTGTGCTCCAAGGAAGGCTGACATGTTGAAATTACCTACCATCTTGTAACGTGGTACCCATTTCCAGGACAGAAGTAGTAGCAGCATGACATTCTAAAGAGGCTGGCCCCGGAGACAACTTCATATCATTGACAGGCTGTAGCTCATGGTCTGCAGAGGATTCCGCTTTCTCCTTGGGTATTACTTTGGTTGGATCACCTAAACTCTCTGGCACAGCTCCTGTGGCTTGAGCCATATTAGCAGAGCTTCTCCCTGATGCTACAGGGGGTGGCATTTCTTCCTCATTGATCTTTTTGCCCTTCTTCATTGCAGCCAGCATGGTTTCCAGTGTCTAGCAAAAATTGAGGAGTGAAGTCAACAGGTACTGGCATTTCCATCAGATACATAACTTGTGTAAAAACCACAACTCAGCAAACTCATATTCTTATTTACAACAGGAACCACCCACGTCATTCTTTTTGGAGAGCTACTAGATATCTCTGCCCATTAGTATTTCCTCCTCCTATTTTTTTGGTCACATGCGAGTCTTAGTCCTGGTGAAAGATGCCAGATTGACACAGCAGCACACAGCAACTATTTTTCTCTATAGAGCAAGTAATACAAGCTTCCTCCATTCTACCCTGTCAATGTATCACAACATACATGATGGTAGAGGATCCTACCTCTAGGAGTGAGAAGACATGTCAGTCTCTACCCAATCAATCTTTTGTGACTCAGACTTCCAAAAGGTGAGCCATTCGGTGTCAACTGTGGAACTAGTTTTTGTAGTAATACAAGGTATATTTTAAACACAGCCTTCAGTGTGGTATCTTGGTGTAAGTGCAGATGTCTGTCCAGCAGATCTGGAATGCAATCACCAAACTCATTTCAGATGACCCAGGCAGCCATCAGATGGTAACAGCCAGAACTGGATTTGAACCAGCTTTTGAGAGGTGAAAGGCCCCTGGCTCCTATTTCCAAACTCATGAACTACATAGTCTCCTTGCTAAGAAACAAAGCTCAATTTCAGCTCAATTCTTTATCCCAACACCAAACATTATCCCCGTTACAGGGGCTACTTAACACCTAGATTAGGCAACAAAGCCAAAAAAGTAACATGGACTTCACAGCAAAACATGCATTTACCTTCTACACTGGCTAAAATGGTAACAAGACATTAAAAAACCCAAACAATGACAAGGCTGGAATTTGTACTTTTAGAAAACTAGTCATCACGCCATAACTATTATTGGCCAGCTCTGTGGGAGATCTGGGTTCAAATCTATCCAGACAGAGTCTCACCCACCACTGCTGCTGCAGGCCCAGAAAAGACTTGAGTGCTGTGAGATCAGCATATGCAGTGGAATAGGAGAGAAATGCCAGCATAGAACCATAGAAATGCAGGGCTGGAAGGGACCTTGAAAAGTCATGGAGTCCAGCCCCTAGCTGGCACAAGACCAAGTAAACCCAGACCATAACTGACAGGTGTTTAACCTTTCTTAAACAATCTCCAATGAAGGAGATTTCACAATCTCCCTTGAAAGCCTATTCCAGTGCTTCACTATCCTACAGTTAGAAAGTTTTTCCTAATACACCTCTACCCCGAAATAAAACTCTGTCCTCAGGAGACAAAAAAATCTTACCATCTTATAGGTGAAACCACGTTATATCGAACTTGCTTTGATCCGCCGGAGCACGCAGACCCCGCCCTGAGAGCTGCTTTACCGTATTAGATCCGAATTTGTGTTATATCGAGGTAGAGGTGTATGTAACCTAAATCTCCTTAAGCCCATTACTTCTTCTCCTACATTCAGTGGACATGGAGAACAACTGATCATAGTCCTCTTCATAACAGCCCTAAACAAATCTGAAGACTTATCAGGTCTCCCCATAGTTTTCTTTTCTCAAGACTAAACGTGCCTAGTTTTTTTAACCTTTCCTCATAGGCCAGCTTTTCTAAACCTTTTATCATTTTTGTAGCTTTCCTCTGGACTCTCTCCAATATGTCTACATCCTTCCTAAAGTGTTGCATCCAAAACTGAACACAGAACAAAGGCCTCACCAGTGTTAATATACCCCCAAAAACTAGCTTTTTTTTTTTTTTTTTTGCAACTGCACCACATTGCTGACTGATATTCAGTTTGTGACCCAGTATAATTTTCTTTTCATGTAGCCAGTTATTCAGTTTTGCATTTGATTTTTTCCCTTCCTAATTCAAGTACTTTACACTTACCTTTACTGAATTTCATCTTCCTGATTTCAATCCATTCTCCAATTTGTCAAGATAGTTTTGAATTCTAATTCTGTCCTCCAAAGCACATGCAGCTGCTCCCAGCTTGATGTCATTTTCAAATTTTATAAGCATACTCTCCACTCCATTACCAAGTCATTAATGAAAGTATTGAATAGTACCAGATCTAGGACTGACCCCTGACGACCCCACTAGATACACTCTGCCAGTTCAACAGTGAACTATAGATAACTACTCTTCGAGTACAGTCTTTCAACCAGTTGTTCACCCACCTTATAGTAATTTAATATAGACTGCATTGCTTGAGTTTATGAGGAAGTCACGTGGAACTGTGTCAAAACTGCCTAATTAAAATCAAGATGTATTACTCTACTGTCTCCCTCCTATCCATTAGCCCAGTAACCATGTCAAAGGAGGAAATTAGGTTGGTTTTGCATGATTTGTTCTTTGTTCATTCAGGTGCTTACAACATGATTGTTTAATAATTTGTTCCAGTATCTTTCCAGGGGCTGAAGTCTGGCAGACTGATCTTTAATTCCCTGGGTCATCTTTGTTCCCTTGTTTAAAAAGAGAGTATGGCTACACTTGCACTTCAAAGCGCTGCTGCGGCAGCGCTTTGAAGTTTTGAGTGTGGTCGCAGCGCCAGCTCTGGGAGAGAGCTCTCCCAGCGCTGCACGTACTCCACATCCTGATTGCGTTTGGCTTGTAGCGCTGGGAGCTGCGGCACTGTTTACACTGGCGCTTTACAGCGCTGTATCTTGCAGCACTCAGGGGGATGTTTTTTTTCACACTCTTGAGCGAGAAAGTTGCAGCGCTGTAAAGCACCACTGTAGCCAAGGCCAAAGATAGGTACTGTGTTTGCCCTTTTCCAGTCCTTTGGGACCTCACCCTTCCTCCATGAGTTCTCAAAGTGCTAATGGTTCTAAGATTGCTTCAGGTAGCTCCTTAAGTACCCTAGGATAATATCATCAGACTTGCAGACTTGAATACCTCTAACTTATCTAAATATTCTTTAGCCTGTTCCTTCCCAGTTTTGGCTTGCATTCCTTCTCTCTTGTTACTACAGTGTTGAGTACCTGGTCACCATTAATTTTTTTAGTGAAGACTTAATGCCTATTTTGCTTCAACACCTCAGCCTTCTTGATGCCACCAGTTATGAGCACTGCTTCCACACCAAGCAGAGAACCTACATTTTCCTTTGTCTTTCTCTTGCTCCTAATATCATTTATAGAATGTTACCTTATTGCTTTGCATGACACTGTATGGAATATGAGTAATCATTTGTAATATTACTGATACAAATATTATAAATAGGGCCCTACCAAATTCTCAGTCCATTTTGGTCAATTTCACAGTGGCAGGATTTTAAAAATCATAAATGTCATGATTTCGGCTATGTAAATCTGAAATTTCACAGTGCTGTAATTGTAGGTGTCCTGATCCAAAAAGGAGTTGTGTGTGTTGGGGGCGGGGGCACAAGATTATTGCAAGGTGGGTTGTGGTACTGCTACCCTCACTTCAGCACTGCTTCTGGCAGTGGCACTGCCTTCAGAGCTGGACAGCTGGAGAGTGGCGGCTGCTGGACGGAAGCCCAGCTCTGAAGGCAGACCCTCCACCACCAGCAGCACAGAAGTAAGGATGGCAGAGTATGGTATTGCTGCACTTACTTCTGTGCTGCTGCCTGCTGATCTGGGCCCTCAAGTCAGCAGCTGCCAATTTCCGGCCACCCAGTTCTGAAGGCAGCGCAGAAGTAAGGGTGGCAATACTGTGACCCCCCTAAAATAACCTTGCAACCCCCAATTTGAGAAATACGGGTCTTCCCCATAAAAACTGTATAGTATAGGACAAAAGCACACAAAAGACAAGATTTCATGGGGGGAGACCAGATTTCACAGTCCATGACACGTTTTTCAAGGCCATGAATTTGGTAGGGCCCTAATTATAAAATTGCTATAAATCTTAAAAAATTATGCCATGTATCAGTGGAAAAGTTATGATTTGCTAAATATAATAATCATGCTTGTATGTATGTATCATCTTTGTACTATGAATTATAAATATGTGAGCTATATCTGTATCTCAAACTTTGTGCTGTGTTTCTGGGTGACATCACCAGACAGATTGGCATCAGTACTATCTAGCCTGCTTGATGGCCTATCAAAGGCTATCAGCTATACAATGAACCCATTGAGAGAAAGCAACGGTTACATCTATGAGTTAGCAGGACATGTAGGGACATGCCTACGGACAGGGGGTTCCAAGGCTTTTCGTCCGGACAACTATCCAACGCCACGCACCGATGAGCTATTGGAGAAGTTGGGACGTGCCCAGTTCATCTCTACAATAGACTTAACCAAGGGGTACTGGCAAGTACCGCTAGATGAACCTGCCAAGGAGAGGTCAGCATTCGTCACCCATGCGGGGGTGTATGAATTCAATGTCCTTCCTTTCGGCCTTCGAAATGCACCCGCCACCTTCCAGAGGCTGGTAGATGGTCTACTAGCTGGACTGGGAGAATTTGCAGTTGCCTACCTCGATAATGTGGCCATTTTTTCAGACTCCTGGCCCGAACACCTACTACACCTGGAAAAGGTCTTTGAGCGCATCAGGCAGGCCGGACTAACTGTTAAGGCCAAAAAGTGTCAAATAGGCCAAAACAGAGTGACTTACCTGGGGCACCAGGTGGGTCGAGGAACCATAAACCCCCTACAGGCCAAGGTGGATGCTATCCAAAAGTGGCCTGTCCCACGGTCCAAGAAGCAGGTCCAATCCTTCTTAGGCTTGGCCGGATACTATAGGCGATTTGTACCACACTACAGCCAAATCGCTGCCCCATTGACCGACCTAACCAAAAAAAACCCAGCCAAATGCCGTTAAGTGGACTGATGAGTGTCAAAAAGCCTTTACCCAGCTTAAGGCAACGCTCATGTCTGTCCCTGTACTCAGGGCCCTGGATTTTGACAAACCATTCCTAGTAACCACAGATGCATCTGAGCGTGGTATAGGAGCAGTGCTCATGCAGCAAGCAACAGATCACAACTTCCATCCTGTCGTGTTTCTCAGCAAAAAACTGTCTGAGAGGGAAAGTCACTGGTCAGTCAGTGAAAAGGAATGCTATGCCATTGTGTACGCTCTGGAAAAGCTACGCCCATATGTTTGGGGACGGCGGTTCCAACTACAAACTGACCATGCTGCACTAAAGTGGCTTCATACTGCCAAGGGGAACAACAAGAAACTTCTTCGTTGGAGTTTAGCTCTCCAAGATTTTGATTTTGAAATTCAACACATCACAGGAGCTTCTAATAAAGTAGCTGATGCACTCTCCCGTGAGAGTTTCCCAGAATTCAGTAGTTAAAAAGTGTTCTTAAAATGTAGAAGTCTGTTAGTTATCTACTTAGGGGTATATGTAAAGGTGCATGTGTTGTATTAATCTGTTTATTTTCAAGTTCTAGAAGGAAATCGCCGCCAGTGAGCTTCCCCACTGTCTGCAATTTGGGGGGCGTGTCATAAACAGATAGCTAAGGGTTAATGTCTCTTTCACCTGAAGCACCTGACCAGAGGACCAATCAGGAAACCGGATTTTTTCAACTTTGGGTGGAGGGAAGTTTGTGTCTGGGTCTTTGTTTTCTGGCTGCCTGCTTTCTCTGAGCTTTGGAGAAGTAGTTCTGTTTTCTAATCTTCTGTTTCTAAGTGTAAGGACAAAGAAATCAGATAGTAAGTTATATGGTTTCTTTTCTTTGGTATTTGCATGAATATAAGTGCTGGAGTGCTTTGATTTGTATTCTTTTTGAATAAGGCTGTTTATTCAATATTCTTTTAAGCAATCGACCCTGTGTTGTGTCACCTTAATACAGAGAGAACATTTGTATGTATTTTTTCTTTCTTTTTATATAAAGCTTTCTTTTAAGACCTGTTGGAGTTTTTCTTTACTTCAGGGAAATTGAGTCTGTACTCACCAGGGAATTGGTGGGAGGAAGAAATCAGGGGAAATCTGTGTGCGTTGGATTTGCTAGCCTGATTTTGCATTCCCTCTGGGGGAATAGGAAAGTCCTTTTTGTTTCCAGGACTGGGAACGGAGAGGGGGAGTCACTCTGTTTGGATTCACAGAGCTTGTGTCTGTGTATCTCTCCAGGAGCACCTGGAGGGGGGGAAGGGAAAAAGGATTATTTCCCTTTGTTGTGAGACTCAAGGGATTTGGGTCTTGGGGTCCCCAGGGAAGGGTTTTCAGGGGGACCAGAGTGCCCCAAAACACTCTAATTTTTTGGGTGGTGGCAGCAAGTACCAGGTCCAAGCTGGTAACTAAGCTTGGAGGTTTTCATGCTAACCCCCATATTTTGGACGCTAAGGTCCAGATCTTGTGAACTGCAGGTTCTCTGTTGCCTCCTGAAGTCTGCCTAGCAACAGTGCCTTTAGCTAATCTTCAATGTTAAGTAAACCTGAAAAACCACTTTATTTGCATTTATATAGTGCCGGTAATGACTCTCAATGGGAGTGCTATTGTGTGACAAAAGACTTGTGATAGCGCCTTAACGACTTCTTGCTTAACATGCAAGCCACAAACTGCCAGAGAGAGCAGAAAAAAAAATTTTTTCTCTGGTTCCCTTTTAAAACCAAACTGTTTCTCTGTGCTAAAAAGCCCTTAGCAGAGAAAAGAAAATATAATATTCCTACTGGCTTTTGGATTCTGTCTATCTCCCAACCGCTGCTACACCATATCATAACCTTAGTCCAAGATCTGGACCTTAGCGTCCAAAATATGGGGGTTAGCATGAAAACCTCCAAGCTTAGTTACCAGCTTGGACCTGGTACTTGCTGCCACCACCCAAAAAATTAGAGTGTTTTGGGGCACTCTGGTCCCCCTGAAAACCCTTCCCTGGGGACCCCAAGACCCAAATCCCTTGAGTCTCACAACAAAGGGAAATAATCCTTTTTCCCTTCCCCCCCTCCAGGTGCTCCTGGAGAGATACACAGACACAAGCTCTGTGAATCCAAACAGAGTGACTCCCCCTCTCCGTTCCCAGTCCTGGAAACAAAAAGGACTTTCCTATTTCCCCAGAGGGAATGCAAAATCAGGCTAGCAAATCCAACGCACACAGATTTCCCCTGATTTCTTCCTCCCACCAATTCCCTGGTGAGTACAGACTCAATTTCCCTGAAGTAAAGAAAAACTCCAACAGGTCTTAAAAGAAAGCTTTATATAAAAAGAAAGAAAAAATACATACAAATGTTCTCTCTGTATTAAGGTGACACAACACAGGGTCGATTGCTTAAAAGATTATTGAATAAACAGCCTTATTCAAAAAGAATACAAATCAAAGCACTCCAGCACTTATATTCATGCAAATACCAAAGAAAAGAAACCATATAACTTACTATCTGATTTCTTTGTCCTTACACTTAGAAACAGAAGATTAGAAAACAGAACTACTTCTCCAAAGCTCAGAGAAAGCAGGCAGCCAGAAAACAAAGACCCAGACACAAACTTCCCTCCACCCAAAGTTGAAAAAATCCGGTTTCCTGATTGGTCCTCTGGTCAGGTGCTTCAGGTGAAAGAGACATTAACCCTTAGCTATCTGTTTATGACACATGCCTACGGACAGGGGGTTCCAAGGCTTTTCCATGCCATGTGCTGAGCTTGTGTTTGGAACAAAGGATGTATAAGCCACATGGCAAAGGACATAAAAGGGAGCTGCCTCATCTCCATTTTGTCTTCAGTGCTGCTTCCCACCTCTGGAGTAACTTAATTACAAACTAAAGCTTTGAACAAAGGATTGAACAATCCATCTAAGCTTTGGATGTATTCCAGAGGGATTTCACATGCCAACAAACTCACCAATGCTGCTGAGAACCTGATATATGGATTCTGAAGTCGTATGTATCTGACAGTTTGACAATTTAATGACTCTCATCTTGTTCTTATCTTGTCTAATAAACCTTTAGTTTTAGATATTAAAAGATTGGCTGACAGCATGATATTTTGGGTAAGATCCAAACTAATATTGATCTGGTGATGTGGCTGGCTCTTTGGGGATCAAAAGAACATATTTGTATAGTGAGAAGAGTTTTAAGTAACTTCTCACCTTATAGGATGTGTGTGCTAATTGGTAACCGGAGAACGGGAATGCAGTAAAGGGGGCTGTGTGATTTCTTTTTCAGCTTCTTGATAACCAGTGTGGGGAATCAAGTGCACAGGTTGGTGAGTCTAACTTCAGTGTTAACCACCAATTTTGGGAGAATCTGCTCTCCATTTGCAGCCTGTCCTGACCTTGGCATTTTCAGTGTGGGATACCCTAGGCACCTACAGGTCACACTGTATATTTGTCTTGCTAGGTGTAACTCATTTTGTGCCTTTTTGTCCCTATACGCTTGTGCTATTCTTGTGTACATGATGCTCAGAAGCCAGTCTTTCGGACAATCAAGGAACAGCTTTGGACTGTGAAGGGAGTTCTACTCTATTCTTAACTGTGACACCGGGATCTCATAGGCTGGTGGCAGGCTTTGTGGAAACTTCCCACATTGGAAAAACAACAACAAAATATGAAACCTCAGTAAGACAGTAAGTTTCTAGATTGGATAAAGCAGGCTTTTGGGTTTTTCCCTTAGGGAATGACTGCATGTACATTTCCTCCAAGGCTAGAATGAATTGGACAGGACATAGAGCTCTTCCAGTCTGCACATTTCTTCTTCCAAGTCTGGCTCTCTCTTGACCCCTTATGTACACCAAGCCATTTAACATTTAAGAAGATATAAGGTTCTTCCCTCACTGGGAAGCACTGATCTCTAAAGCTTTGGAACAAAACGTAGAGCTAGTTGGAATATGAGACATGGTGGAGCAGAAGGCAAAGAACCAGGGAATTCACAACAAACTTCTCTTGCACAGCAAGAATCACCTGCCACAGCAGACTCAAACAGCAAATGCCACTGGTTTGGCTGAGAAGAGGCAAAACCAGATGAAACTGTTCTTACTGCAATCTACAATAGCCATATTGGGAGAGAGACTGTTCCCATTTTCATTATAAGTGCAGCTGAGGCACTCAGAGGGATTCCTTCCTTCAATGCAAACGAGCAATTTAGCAAAGCAAGTGGAAGGTTGGTACCTGGGAAAGGAAGTTTTAAAAAATAAACAGCTACATGTGCTAGGGAAGTTACAATAATTTATTCAAAGGGTTCACACTGTTACTTTAATAAACACAGGCCAAATTCAGATCTAGCGCAAGTGGGTGTGACCCTCATAGAAGTCAGAGGGCCAAATTCAGCAGTGACACAAGTTGGTCAGAAAATGGCATGTAAGTTACCTTCAGTCTGCACACATCTACTGAATGCCAAATTTGGGACACCACTTTACCACGTACACACATTGGATGTGAATTAGTCCAAACATGTATCATGCATGACCTGCTTATTTCACTATTGAATTTATCCCCCAATTTTCAAACAAAAATTAATTACTCTGTGGTAGCACCATATCAGAACTGGAAGGATTTTTAGAATCAGATTTCATGTCTACTATTTATAGTGTCAAGTATCAGAGGGGTAGCCGTGTTAGTCTGGATCTGTAAAAGCAGCAAAGAGTCCTGTGGCACGCATCTGACGAAGTGGGTATTCACCCACGAAAGCTCATGCTCCAAAACGTCTGTTAGTCTATAAGGTGCTGCTTTTACTATTTATAGTGTTGAATTACTGTTTGCAGTCATCTTGGAATATGAAGATATACTCATCAGTTTCCTTGTTTATAGTGCAGCTCAGTTCCTGACTCTCATATGTCCTAGCAAAATCTTACAATGCGAGATTACAAACACTGCAGGGGATTGTTTAAATACTTTTCCCTTGGATTTCAAATAAAGAAAGGTGAATGGAAACATTTCCACTGACCCTTGAAAATCATGTTTATACATGACCTACATTTTAAGCCTAATCTATTTGACAGGATTGCTTCAAATTAGAACTCAAAGAACACATGGCACAGTCTCCTTAGTCTCTCCTGCACACAACATTTGCAGTCATAAGACCCAGAAAGCACTAAGTAATATATTGAATCAATTCTATCCTACATTTAACAAGGACTGTCCTCTTCCACTGAAAGCCCCTCCCAATCCTTCGTGTAATGAATCCAACATACCTTGAGGCCTCTTTCGTACCGTCGCACTTTGCCACTCTCGTCTGCCTCCTTTGCATTAGAGATTGCTGCCTTATAATTAGCAATTCTGTCCTCTATGGTCCGCTGTAATTCACTGGAAACAGCAGGAGATGTGATCTCAAAAAAAAAAAAAAGGGGGGGGGGTGGGGAGGCGGGACGAGGAGTAAGGCACATTATTTAATTTTCCCAAATTATACATGCTTCACCTTACCACTGAAAAGTAAGCATATCCCTTCTGTACAAAATAACACACACACACAGACTGGGCTCAGGAATCAAGACAGCAGGAAATGGAAAAATTTCTCTGAAACAGAAGGGCACTTGTACAGCACTAATTTTCCTGGATCCATCTCTGGGCTTCCTATCAAAGGAGCAATAGAGAGAATTGGGTGGAGTAGTTTAGGAAACTTACAGCCACAGGGTTACCAGAGACTGGGTGGTTAGGACTAGATGAAGGAGAACAGTGATGCCTCTCAGACATCATGTGCCCAGGAGGGCTGGGTGTTATTCTGAGGTGCGAATGTTTGTTTTCTTCACCATCTTAACTTTACATCTTTCGAGGATTCTCACAAATTGGCTTCAATACAAGATCTCTTCCCACCTCCCCTTGTAAGCTGGAAAGTCTGCAGTTTGGGACTTGCACAGTGAAACAAGCAACAGAAACAACCAGTTACCATCCACTACTTATAAGCACTGTGGTTGTCAAATTGACCTGTCAGCTGGCTCCTGATGTAATTATTGCCATTATTTGTACACAGACCTACTCCTGCCCTATTTATTAATGTGCACAATGCATGGAAGTCCTGAAATCTGTATTGTATGAAAACAGAAGAAAAGCAACAACTGAACGAAGAACCTGCCTGCATAGACAAATTCAATAGTAAACAGATTCTGAAATTCTACGTAACTCAGCACCACTGACAGCCTGCTTAGGAGAGGCCTCAGGATTAAACAGCAGTGGCTACTGCAGGTAAGGATTCAGGTACACTGATAAAAGGTTGGGTGTGGGGCACAGGGGCAAAAAACACTGGGATGGTAGATAACTGGAATGCTGGAAATCAGGACTGAGGTTTCTGTGCGTGGTGAACAGTAGAGCTCTGCAATCTGACCCGAACCCAACGGACCCAACTATGGAGTGTCGGGTCCAGGTAGGGTGGGAAAACAAACAGAACCCCTTGGACTCAGGTTGGTGCTCCTCTGACCTGTGGAACAGGTTACAGGGGTGGCTGTGTGCCCCTCTCCTGCAAGCAGTTGCCATCTTGCTGCTTATTTGATTATAGGATATTATAGGCCATGTGAGGGAGGCAGTATGGTCTAGTGGATAGAGCCCTCAACTGAGACTCAGGAGACCTGGATGCCATTCCTAGCTTTGCCTTGGCCTGCTGGGTGATCTTGGGAAAGTCATTTCCCCTTTCTGTGCCACCTGTAAAATGATAATCATACTGACCTCCACTGTAAAGCACTTTGAGGTGTACTGAAAAAGCACTATATAAAAACTAGGTATTACTACTGTTATGTGTAGTGTAGCATAGCAGAACTGTGTGGCGTTTCTAGATTCATAACAAGAACACTATAAAAGGGAATTAAGGAGCAATAGCAGAGCTGTAAGCTGTACAAAAGAAGTGTGCACACATTACTATTATTTATATAACACCATGGATGTGCTAAGGCAGCAAGACAAAATCCTTGCCAGAAGAGCTTACAATGTATATTATGTTTGACTCTGTCTGGCAGTATTAGTTCCTTGTTTTCACAAACACCAAATTCATCCGAAGAACAATGCAAGATGAAATCTAACTATATCAATATAGTGTCAGCTTCCAGCAGGAAACAAACAGAGGTACAAAATAAGCCAGAATATAAAGTGAGCTTGTCATGTTATAAACTGCACAGTGAGAATGATTCGGTGGAACTCCAAGTCAAACACACATCTCTTTCTTACCTCTGCCTGCAGTTCACATTGCTGCTGTATTACTGGTGGAGCTGCTGGCACCTCCATCGCTACGGTTTCATCCTCACCACTTTCGGTCTCGTCTTGCTTGCCCAGAACTTCCTGCAACTCTGCCTAGAGCAAGAATCAGTGAGGTGGTTACTGTAAAGCATGCTCTGCTTTCGGTACCATGTGAACAGATGCTGCAGGAACTAAAGCACCTCCCTACTGCCACAGTGAAAAGAATGATTCACATCCTGAAGCCTTTTGCCCAAGGTAATGTTTCAGTGTAGATTATCTGCCAGTTTGTGTCAAGAATAACACATCTCCACGGGACACTGGCAAGTGATAATAAACAGGGGTGCAAGAGCTGGTCTGGAGAAAGTACGTACCTCCTGGCTCTAGAAACTAGTTAAACCTCAAATAGTCTTTGATGTCACTAAACTTCTCCTGCCTTACCTAATTTTAATTTGTTTTGCAGCTGACTTCATATACTCTGGTTCTGGCCAGGAGTGGAAATGTTCAGGCACAATACGAAGGCAATTCCTGGGGAGCTCACAGCTCAACATACAGGCTAAGGTCTCTTACATAACCCTTTTGTTGGGTAGCTCTCTATTTGAGAACTGAAGAACATGCAGTACTTAAGACAAGGATCGTATCTTTTCAAAGGCTGTCTAAACCCCAACTTCAAACCTCCAAATAGTCATCCTTGACTAATGATCATACTAAGTGTAGTTTAGTGCCCCCTCCATACAATCCACTCACACACAACACAAAAACCATTATAGCTCAAGGATATGGTTATTAGGCCCTGGCCACACACACAGCAGAAGTGTCCTAGACATAACTATAAGTAGAATGATTGCTAAAAGGATGTTGGGACATGTAAGGGTTAAGTAGAAACCTAAGAAACCGCTGGTGTGCAGACATGGCATTAGGGAGTAGAGGTACAGGCAAGCACTGCTTCTGTGCTTGATAGATAAAGTGCTACCCCTTCCCTTCTGCTTGTTAAGGATTGATAAGCATTGCAGCTGCATAAGGAACATGCAGAGCAGTAGTGCCTCCCCCCTCCCTTCCATTCCCAGCTACCTAAACAAGCTTGGGGTCATTGCCCCTTCCTCCCTTCCCTGCAAACTGCTAATTAAGGGAATAAGTGGATACAATTATTGCAAAGAAATGTATTTTCAAAATAGAAATGTCTGTAGAATACGCTTAATGCTGTAAACAGGTGCAGGGATAATTATATTTATTGTATGGGTGTTCATATTACTCAATAAGGATTTTAGAAGTGTTGCAGTAAATGTAGGTATTTACATACTAACTTTAATAAAAAGAGAGTGTGCTGTAACTAATTCAGTGCTTACTTGACAATTGGGTCAAGGGGAACAAGTACCGCAATAAAAAAGCCCGTTCACTCAATCCGCCTCTGGATCCCCCTGTACTCCTTCTAACAAAGGATTTCAGCCATGTTTCCCTAACTTCACACGGACTGGGATTTTCCTCTCTCCCCATCTCCTCTAAGAACCATATTCACACATACATTTGTAGTCAGGTACTGTTCTCATTTTGGTATGGACAGCGTCCGACCATTCAAAAATGTTTAAATCAGCCGCAAGTTTTGCCATGTCTTAATTTCCCTTCAAAAAGTTGAGGGGTTTTGTTGCTCACAGAGTTTACTCCATAAAAGATTGAATTCCACTGGCAGTAAGTACATACCAAAAGGTCCGTATCCTCCTCCAAACCCTCCTCCTCCTCCTCCTCTTCATTCAGGTCCTTCATGCACTCTGCAGCCATCTTTTCAATATGATCCACAGGTAAAGGGGCTGAAGAAGGCAACCAAAAGGAGACAAGCCATGAGGTTCTAGCATACTGTTGGATGGTGCAAACCTAAACCATGAGCATATTGATTGGAAAAGAACTGTGAGTTCACTTTGTCACTTCTCCCTTTCAAGTGCAGGTGGTGTTTTCTAGTCAGCAAGAAAGTAAAGCTGGTGAAGTAATTCCTGGGCCTTTTTTGGCTGAAGCCCCACCACTTGCAATTGATCAGTGCCTTCTGCTCCATCCCCCTTGTCCTGTCACTCCATCCTCTGGTACATTTGCTGTATCTCTATTACATTCTTTTCCTCTCTCTCTTTTATGCTTCTTCCTTTTTTCCTTTTCTGTGCATTTCCCTGGTTTTGATTTATTTTGTTGTCTATGCTCCTCCCACCTCTGCTCCACTTGACCACATGTTCTCCCTCCTCTGTTGCATTTTCACTACACTGTGTTGCAGATTGTCTGAAGGAAAATGTGCTGTTTAGTGCCACCTATAGAAATACGTGGGTGAAGGGAACGAGGGAGAGAACATGCTGCCTAAAGCTCACCACAGCAGATGGGGAGTTCAGGAGTACAACTTGATAATTCTGGAGCTTTGACAACTGGCAGGAATTTCAGTTACACATGAAAGAGCTTTTCCTTTTAAGAGTAAATTGAATCATGGAGACTATTGTTGTCAACAGTACTTACGGTCAAAAGGAATTTTATTTCTAGAAAATTTAGTCTTCCTCCACTAGAACAAGAGGTCCATGTACCCTGAAATGTGCCTCTACTCTACTTCCCTTGTTATATCTAGTGCATTTTTCTTGCCCACTTGTGTTTAATGGAGTTCTTCAGAGAATAGTAAACATGCAGATTTCCATAGGGATAGGTATAAGTTTGTATGCTGGCAATTGCAACCTGACCAGATTCTCTCCATACTCAGTAAAACATATGCTCACACTCTGTGCTCTCATTTGCCCTACAGAAACAGATTCAAACTATTCATTTTCCTTGTCCCCTTGTCAAACAACGGCCTCTGCAACCCAGAATCAGGAGCAAGTAAAAGAGAGGCAAGGTGGGTGAGGTAATATCTTTATAGGACCAACTTCTATTGGTGAAAGAGACATGCTCTCACCACAGAAGTTGGTCCAATTAAAAAAAAGATATAATATCACCCACCTTGTCTCTCTAGTATCCTGGGACAAACATGGATAAACAACAGTGAAAATAGGAGGTAAAAGTACATTTTAAAACTTCTCCTAAGCATTTACAATATTGGAAACAGCCAGATTTACAACTATGAAGGAGCAAGGCGTAAAATACTCAGCTAAGACAACTTGACATGCCTGGCTCCTATCTCATAATGGTTATACCCTGGTGTAACTCCGTTTACTCCTGACTTACACCCACGTGGGACACAGCAGAATCAAACCTTACATAGAGTACGAGTTGCTTAGAGCAACTTGTAACTTAAAACAAATGAAACTAGCTGCTGCCACTTGAACGTGCACCTTAACTGTACTTATTGAGCCACAGGTTTCAGAAGCTATGCCTCTAATGCAGAGCTGAGTTAACCGAGTTTAAGTGAGAGAAGGCACACCAAGAAATAATACTTAAGCTGCATAGTCATTGCTTTAGCAGTTGACATGCTGTGCTAACTTGAGTTGCAGTCTACATTTCTTGAAGGGCCAGCCAACTTGAGTTAAAAGCATCACCACACTCCAGCTAAGGGTTTTTGTACATGGATGGGACTTGAGTTAGGGGTAACACTGGCATTATAACTCAAGTTAACTCTGTAGTGAAGACAAACTCTCAGTAGCCCTCATGCAACATGATCCCCTCTCTGCTCATGATGCACATTGTATCGATACCACAGATCCTCAACATTACACTTCCTACTACACTCAGCTTCAAACATTTCTCTATTTAAATTTTCTTCCACATCCTGAAATATTTTTACTGTTTGTGTTGCAATAGAACCTAATGTCCCCACCGAGTTCAGAGCCTCAGTGTGCTAGGTGCTGTTCATAAACAAAGCAAGAAAATCACTACAGAGAGTTTACTGACTAAATAGACGAGAGACAAAGTGTGGGGAAAAGCAATAAACTCAATTTTATAGGTAAAGAACTGAGTCAGAGAGAGATTTAGGACCAATCATGCAAAAAGGACCACACAGGTGACTCCTGCACCCATGTATAGAACATTTAAATCAATGGGGTGCTGTACAATTTCAGGGGTCCACTTGGGACCTCAGTGACTAGCCCAAGATCACTCGAATTCCATGGCAGAGTGAGGAATTGAGCCTAGATCTCCCAAGTCCTAGTTCATTTCTTTACCCAAAAGATCATCTTTCGTCTCTGTTTAAACTGTGCACATATTAATCAATTCCAGGCAGCTCTCATCAGCAGAGAATGGATACAACGACCAGAGTCCAGCAGGAGAACTGACAAAATAATAATTCACTACTAACCCAATACCAGATACAAACTGAGCAACACAAACCACCTGCTTGCTACCAAAGCAAAAAGTGCAGACAACATTTCAGAATAGTGAACAGATTGTTTGTTTAAGACTGACAAAGAATTTGCCACCAGACAGGCTTTCCCCTTCAGCTTCATAGCACTAACAAATGGCCCCATAATTCATAGCATACAAAATAAGTGCTGTAAATCACAATGTGTTGCCATTGAGGAAAGCTTCCCCTCTTGAATCCACAGGAGTGCCACAAGCCAAGCTGAATATTGGAATTTAGATCTGTCACATAAGTCAAAGAATGTTGCCCCTTATTCCCCCCTACCTACCCAAGATGCTGCTGTTCTAATCATCTTCCTCTCTTATTATCTGAGCAAGTTCCATTCTCATCTCCTCACTGGCCACTAGCTCCCCTCCTCTCCTACTTCTGTTTAAGCTTCCAATTCTAATCCTCCTCTTGAAAACGCTACCCAACTCCTCCCCCGCTTAACTCTCTGATCTCACCTCCACCTATGCTCATTCCGCCTTCTGTCCAACCACGTCTCCTAATTAATCCATTTTGTATTCTATACTCATTCCCAAATATGTGCCTTCTTCCCCACCACCGCCTACACCCTGTTTAAACTAGCCTTATTCTTCCTCCTGCATAGACATGGATCAGATTCTGCCCTCAGTTATACAAGTGAAAATAACAGTGGATTTCACCTATAGCCTTAATTACAGAAAAACAGGGATGCAATGCTCAAGCAATGCCACTGCTGACAAATGTGGAAAACATTTGATACCTTCAGTGGTCACAACAAATACCGACTCATAAAACCTTACAGAGATGTTGAGGATTAATCTTCATTCTACAGATAGGAAACAGTGAAAAAAAAAATGAAGTGACTTCATGAGCTCCAAAGTCTGTGTTGGAAACGGAAGTAGAGCTCAGAAGTTCCTGGTTCCCAGACTTATGCTCAAACAACCAGACCTTACCTGTACATTATACAGGCAGTAGTGACAAAAAATAAAAATTAAAACCCACTGCGATTGAAAGTGCCCACAGGAATCTCAGAGAGAGAAACAGTGGATTTTATGGCACAAAGGGCATCTATCTCCTCATACACAGATCTAGAACAAATCCCCTTAGTCTCAGGGTATTATCAGGATTACTGATCAAGACTTATCTAATGCTTTCTAAAAGTCATTAGTTATAAGAACTAGAAAGGAAAAGTCAGTTATAGGATTCTTTAATTCAAACAACAGGATTTTTTACTTGATGGCCAGTTTTTAAAAAAAATATACAATCGTACTTTGATCCAACAGAATTTCTATTAAAAGAAAGATTTAAAAATGGAACAGGATGAAGACATAGCTGCATTAACTTATTTCAGATACTTTAAAATCTTCTACGTTCATTACTCTTCAAGAGTAACTTATCTTGAAACCTAGTCAGTATCAAAATGAATTCAAATTTAGGTTCAGGTACTACACACTTGCCTCTGAGTCTTCCTGCCAATTATTATTGTGATTTTACAATCTCATTTTCCTGTGTATTTATAAATTTTCCTCTCCCTTGCTGTTGTGTGAAAGTCCCACACAAATAGTATAGGAAAATGACAGTGCAAGAAACAATGAAATGGATTATACACAAATACTGTCAAATTCACAAAGTGAACAAACTAACGCGTTTCCAGACTTCATTTAAGGTCAGAAAGGCTCATTTTAATAATCTAGTCTGATGTCCTGCATAACACACGGCAAAGAATTTTACCCCGTAATTCCTGCATCATGTCAATAACTTCTGTCTGAGCTACAGCATATTTTCTAGAAAGACATCCAGTCTTGATGTAAAGACAGCAAGTGATCGACAGTCCACCACATCTCTTGGTAAATTATCCTGTTCCCTCACTGTTAAAAAAACCTGAACCTTATTTCCAGTCTCAATTCGTATAGTTTCAACTTCCAGTCACTTGATCTTGTTATGCCTTTGTATGCTAAATTAAAGAGCCCTCTACTCTCAAAAATCTTCTCCCCATGTAAGTGTGACACCCTGTACCCCACATTCACCATTTATATAGGATTACAATATATTTTGTATAAAGTATGCCTTATGAAGTATCATTTGAAAACTCAATCTGCTGAATATTATTTTCCTGTTGATATGTGTGTAACAACACTGCATGTAAAATTATGAGATTTTGCTATATGATTGTTACTGAAATATGTTGTAGTTCTGGGTAACGCCCACAAACCAATTCTCAGAGACAAAGACACACCAGCATGCCAGCAAGGTGCTAAAGTGCCATTACCTGTTTAACTGGCCATCCACCAGCAGGGGAGACAGTATAGACAAGAAATTTACATTTAATCCCATAGACAGTTGGAATCTCAGGTATATAGGGGACTGTTTGTCTACACACCGGCATGGGGTAATTCTCAAAGAGAGGAGGAGGATATAAAAATAAGGAGACAGTGATCTCCACATCACCCCCCTCTTCCTCTGATCTCTCTGCCCATGGCATCAACAAATACCTGAAGAACACTGAACTGGGGGAAGGGTCCCTAGCGGAAAGAAAATCCAACCTGTGTATTGTTGCAGCTTATGGTGAGAGACATTTTGCTTTTAAGTTCATTTCAGTATTAGCTTGCAGTTTTATTTTTGTATTTCTTTCATAACCAATTCTGCTTTTATGCCATACCACTTGTAATCACTTCAAATCTATCTTTTGCTCGTTAATAAGCTTGTTTTACTGTTTTAGCTAAACCAGCGTGTTTGCACTGAAGTGTTTGGGAATCCCTATTTAGGATGACAAGGTTGCAGCATAATCATTACCCCGTGTTGGAATGACATACTTACTGTGAGCTTGCACTGCTCAGTGTTCTTCTGGACAGTGTAAGACACACACTTCTGGGGAACAAAGCTGGGGCTCAGACTGTGAGGTGTCCCCCTGCACGTAATTCATGGATGGCTGGGAGAGCATTCATGTATTCAGCTGGGCGTGATTTTGCATACTAAAGGCTGTGCGAGCAGGCCAAGAGCGGATCTTCTGACTGCAAAGCAGTGTAAAAGGCATCCCAGGCTAGAGAACTAAGGGGGCACAGCTGTTGAACAGTCCAGACTGTACCCTGGGGAATGTCACAGAAGGTATTTAAATACCATGTTCAGCCCACCTCTTAACTTGCTCTTTGAACATCTCAGGGGCATGCCCAGGATTTTAAATTTGAATACTTCTGGAGGGGCACGTTAAACACATACAAATGAAAGGTTCATGTGACCCTTCCCCCTTCCCAAACACACCCCGTTTCTTGGGCCGCTTCTTGCGGGGACACCCAGCAGTGAGGAGGTAGCAGCTCCCCCTGCAGCAGGGCTCTCTGTGTCCCTGCAGCCTGGGCAGGGAGGAAGCAGCAGGCTGCAGGGTCCTCCCCGCACCCCTACTGCTGCAGCCTGATGCATCTCCTTCCTTGCTCCTGAAGTCCCAGTTCTGCTGCCTGCTTTACAGATGCCCTCTGAGGTGAGTCAGGGGCTGGAGGCAGAGGCAACACATGGGACTCCAAAAGCAGCAAAGGAGAAGCAGCAGGCTGTAGCTGTAGGGATAGGGAGAGGGAGAGCTCAGCCAGCAGCCAAACAACCTGCTGCTCCCTCCCTCTCTGGGCTGCATGAACACATGTAGATTTTGGAGGGGAGGGGGATGCAATGTCCCTGCTTGCCCCCCCTCGTGCACGCCCCTGACTACATCTTAAATCTTTCACTGTAAAGCAGACACAATACAGAAAAATATTTCTCTAATCTCTGAGTTAGATCGTAATCTTAGGTGTTACTTGTAACAACTCTATGGGGGTGGGAGGGAATCTAGAAGGAAGTGTGATTTGTAAAATTATGTCCCTTCTATTTACATAAATAACACAGTTCTTCAGTCAGCAAGAACAAGGAGCAATGACTTACTTTTCCCTTTGGATTTTGACTTCCCTTCTGTCACCTTCTCTCCTGTGATAGCAGCAAGCTCCGCTTCTAGATCCTCGTCACCACCACCATCCTCTATATCCAGCAACATTGCTTCAGGATTGAAATCTACAAAGAGCCCCAGCTGGAACCAAGGGAAAATATTCTAGTAAGAACAGAGACATCACTCAAACCATCACATCACCTGGGTTATTTAAACATTTCAGCGCATTCTGAATTCAAAGATAATGAGGGTTCTGGCTGGGAGTTTTTAACCACAATCCCCTGTAATTTTGACTAGCTATATAACACAAACTAGATATACATATAACTGAAACCAGATACACCTCTTTTGGGCAGCAGAAAATAACCCCCCACTCAGGCCTGCACTTAATCAACCTGAATCCTTATGAATAGGTCTAGCTAGTATTTGAAATAACAAGATAAAATAATTCTGTTAAGACTTCCTAAGCAGAAAATTTAAATCAGGAAGGTTCCTATTGTATCTGAAGCTATCAAATATATTTGACTACTATTCCTCATATTACCCAGGTATTCTAAACTTGGACACAGGAAGATTTCATCTTGAACTTTCATACATATCCACACATTTCAGCTCAAAAGATCCATCGCTTTGTAAACAATATACATAAAGGAATCATTTCACCCACTGATGTGCAGCCACCTCTGGTGCAGAACCAGCAACAGTTTAACACTGTACTGCACCAATATACAGCTATTTAGAACAGGAAGCAAATACTACCATAGGCAATGGAAACTACAGGATGAATTGAGTAGGAAGAATATTAATTGTATAAATTAGCATTTGACCAAAACACTAGGGTAAACTCCGCTCTGTTGCAAAAAGTGCCAAAGGACTTTAACAAACAAGGGTGAAACTTCTGTTTTGTTTCATCTAAAAGATAGAGCCTCCATAAGTACAGTAATCCAGGACACTGCAACACTGGTTCAGTACTGACTCCGAAGTGTCATCCACTGAAATACCAAAATCACTTCCTTGAATGTTTCCCATCAGAGTATTGTCCTGCAAAATGCAGTAGAGTTCACGAATCACAGCCGAAAATGATAAGGATGAAAAAAGGTTTACTGTTGCTTAGCTTTTACCCGAAACTACATAAAGAAATTCTACTGTAAACAAAAATAATGCTGCACAATCCAAAATGCAGCCTTCTTGAAGGATGTATCATTCATTATATGTGATGTATAAACAATGAAGCATATCACTTGTTTCTATGACACATTTATAAATACAGAAAAATGTATTACTTTGACAAGGTGAAAGAGGTAATATCTTTTATTGAACCAAGAAGACAATCATAGGCCTGGTATATAAAAGTTAGGTTGACATAAGCAGTCTTGTGCTGATCTCCCAGCACGTGCTACACTTAAATTTGTCTCCCACTAATATAACTGCCCTGTTATGCCAACATAATAACCCCAGCAATCTGAGTACCGTTAAACCAAGGTCAATGCAAGTTAAGCTATCAAAAAAACGCATAATTACATCACTTGTACATGTTCACACGTTTCTTCTGTCAGTACAGCGCGTCCACAGTTGGTGCTCTAGCAGCAACAGCGAGAGCAGTGCATCGTGGGTAGCTATCCCACTGTGCTACTCGCCACCTTCCGCACCCAGGAGTTGTGGGAAGTTGTAGTGGATTGCAGTGCATCATGGCTGCAGGCTCAATGTCCCATGATGTAGTTTTTCCGTACCAGCATTCCATGGGCTTCAGGCTACATTCTGCAGCATTTTTCAATAGGCCCCGTTTGCTGTGCACATGCCATGCTGTTTGAAAGGATGGGTCCTGCACTGCCTTCTACAGTTGTGGTCGCTGTTATGAACACATTGCAGCTGGTCATGCAGAATATCATGAACACCCAATCTGAACAGGAATCAGAGTTGTCTGACCTGCTGTGTACCATGGAAAGAAATATCACCAGATTACTTTTAGCATTCACGGCACAACAGAACATGGTGGACCATCACTTTTGGGTGCAGGAAACAAGCACTAAGTGGTTGGATCACATCATTATGCAGGTCTGGGATGATGAGCAGTGACTGCAGAACTTTCGGAGGCAGAAACCACCTTCCTGGAACTGTGTGAGGAGCTCAACCCAGCAGTGCAGCACAAGGACATCAAAATGAGAGCTGCCCTCTTGGTGGAGAAGAGTGTGGCAATCACTGTGTGGAAGCTGGCGACTCCAGACTCCTACTATTCAGTTGCGAATCAGTACAGAGTCGGGAAGTCTACTGTTGGGGCTCTGTTAACATAAGTATACAAGGCTATTAATCGCCTTCTGCTACAAAGGACTGTGACTCTTGGCAATCTGTGCGAAATATTGGATGGCTTTGCAGCAATGGGATTCCCTAACTGTGGAGGGGCAACAGATGGAAAGCATATTCCAATTTTGGCAACAGACCACCTTGTGACGGAGTACATCAATAGAAAGGGGTATTTCTCTATGGTACTGAAGGTGCCTCTGGATCTCTGTGGGCATTTCACTGACATCAATGCAGGGTGGTCTGGGAAGATGCACGATGCATGTATTTTCAGGAACACTGACCTGTACAGAAAGCTGCAAGCAGAGACTTTCTTTCCAGACCAGAAGATTCCAGTGGGGGATATTCAAATGCCCACAGTGATGCTGGGAGACACAGATTACTCCTTATTCCCATGGCTCATGATGCCTTGCACAGGAACCCTGGACAGCAGCAAGGTGTAGCCATGGGGCTCTTGGCAGTGGAGGTGAGGTCGTCACCAATGATGGTGTCCAGCTCCTTATAGAAGTTGCAGGTCTCTGTCATGACACCAGAAGAATGGTTGGCCTCCCTTCCCTTCTGGTAAGCCTGCCTCAGCTCCTTTATCTTTTCATGGCACTGTGTGTGTCCCATTCATAGCCCTTATCCAGCAAGTCATGAGAAATCTGATTGCAGGTATCGAAGTTCCTACAGCTGGAGCAGAGCTGGAAATGCAAAGCCTCCTCTCTCTATAGTGCCAGCAGATCCAACAACTCAGGTGTGCTCCAAGTGGGAGAACGTTTGCTGCATGGAGCTGCCATGGCCAGCTGGGAGGATGCCATGTGAGCTCTCTACACAGAGGAAACAGGAAGTGGAATTTCAAAAATTCCTGGGCCTTCAAAGAGGAAAAAGAGAGGATGCCTGTGTACTTGGGTGCAGTGCATTGGAGTTCAAACTGCTGACCAGAGCATTCAGAACAGGCATTATTGTGTAGTGCAGACAAATCCCTAGAGCTTAGGTTCTCAAACTGTGATCTGCAGACCACTGGCTTCATTCAAGTGGTCTGTGGATAGTTCCCTCTAACGCCTGGTCTACATTGGGGGGTAGGGGGGGGAACCTATCTAATTTACGCAACTTCAGCTACGTGAATAACGTAGTTGAAGTCGATGTACTTAGACCTACTCACCGGTGTCTCCTCTGCGGCAAGTCGACTGCTACTGCTCCCCCACAGACTCCGCCTGTGCCTCTCACAGCAGCGGAGTACAGGAGTTGTCGGGAGAGTGTTCGGGGACTGATTTATCAAGTCTAGAATAGACACGATAAATGGAACCCCACTGGATCAATCGCTGCCCGCCAATCTGGTGGGTAGTATAGACATATCCTAAGGTGTGTGTCATGGCAGTCGCACACAAGAGAATAAAGGGCCACCCATCTAATGAGTGGAGCCACGCAGGTGTGGCTCCACTCATTAGGTGCCTGGACCCGAGAGAAGATGCACATGTAAGGTGGGGTGGTGGCCTTTGGGGATAGGGCCAGGTGGGAGGGGGCAGTGGGATGAGAAGAGGGGATGGGGGGAATTTGGGACGTGCATGGCTGCAGTGGCCAGAGAAAGAAGCGAATTTCCCCAGCTCCAAGCTGCGGCTGCCAGGGAGAGACAGCCCTCTTTCCCAGTCCCAGTTCAGGGACTGCCAGGGTGGATTTGATTTAAATTACTAGTCAGAAAGACTTGATTTAATCATGGTTTTCTACATAAAAGTGCATTCTCGTTAGTTGGTATAACCTTAATACATATTCTTCACAACTCAGAGATAGATGTAGGTTTCATTTTTAGAAGGTACACACTATACACTTTTAAACAGTGATTTATTTTGAAATCTTTTCAGATAAGTTTTACAGCTATATCAGAAAATGAATGATTATTTGGTTATTTCATTTATCAAAGGTAATTGAAGCAGATATTTATGAAGCCATTGGGAGGTGAACTATCTCCAATTCAACAAGTTAATCATTAATATTTGGAGGATTTTCTTGCCATGCTGTATTAGGAGGAGACCACCAGACAGACAGACATTGAAATTGTTTTATTTAACTAAAACAACAAAGTTAAGTATTCTGGATTTTTTTCTTCAACAGCAAACATAATATTTTAACAAAAACAAGCATATGTCCCTCGCTTCTCAAACATTTACCTCCAGACTTCTCCTCCTTGTCCAGATCTATTCCCCTCACAACAATCTTCTCTATTCATTGAACTTTTTGAAACTTTGAACTTTTAGAGAGAGGTAAGGGATTGACTCTGTGTACACAAATTTGCAGAGGGACAACAGAGTTGAGGTCTATTATTTCTCACCTCTATATATTAATTTATTTATTTAAAAACGTTTTTGCTGTTAACAAGCACGTTACCTCTGGTGACACAAATCCACAGTTTGAGAACTGAAAAACTAAGCATCTCTGATGGCATCTTCTAGACTGAGCAGAGTCCCATTGGATAGATAGAAAAATTAACCTAAATAATCTATACGGAAGCCTGTGGAACCCCATAAGATTGGGTCCCTAATCCATTAACTATTGTAATGTTTAAGAAGTTTTGTAAGTAAGTTCCATGAATATACTGTCACATCCTACAGAATTAGAATTTATAATCCCTATTCCATGATGAGGTATCTTTGAGCTATAATGTATCTTAATTAAAACCATCTTTAGATAGGTTTTTCCCCCTCAAAAAGTATTTTATCAAAAAAATCTGGTTTTTTTTTTAATCATTTATTTGTATCCACCCTGGGGGCTGCCATGGTGGGGGAGACCCCCTCTTTCCCAGCCCCAGCTCGGGAGCTGCCACAGCAGGGAAGAGAAGTAGAGACCCCACTCCTCTCCAGCCCCTGAGCTGGGGCTGCTGTGGAGGCCCCCCCGCCTCCTTCTGAGCCCGAGCTCAGGGGCTGCAGCGGTGGGGGAGAGATGACACTTCTATCACATTAGAAAGGTAAGACTACGGATGTTAAAATATGAGTTGTGTGCTTTTTTTTTTGTAAAACAACAAAAGTTAGTGATTATTAAGTTGTTTTTTTTAATATGGTGCTTTTATCCAAAGCACTTCACAATAGTTAGCTAACGATACAAACAACATTTGGAAGGATCATTAAGTGGTCCTCAGCAATTTTCAAGTGGTCTGCAAAAAAGAAAGTTTGAGAACCACTGCCCTAGAGGATGCAGCACAAGATTGAAAGCCCTTATTTACTAATCCTGTCTCTGCCATTAATTCACTGCATGATGCTGGAAAAGTAATTTTACCTCTCACTGCTTCAGTTTCTCCCCTTCTCCCCACACAATTCCCACTATCTGTAAAATGGGGATAATTCTGCTTCCCATTGCTCAAGGAAGCAGGAGGAGATTAGCAAATGTTTACACAGTGCTTTGAAGATGCAAAGCTCTATATAATATTACGTACCTTTTACAAATGGGTAAACTGAGGGCAAAGTGTATGTGATCTGCCCATTGTCCCATACCAAGATAGTTGTGAAGCCAGCAATAGAATCCAGGGGTATATCTAGACAGCAATTAAACACCCACTACTAGCCCAGGTCAGCTGACTGAGGCTCAGGGCTGTAAAACTGTGGGGTACACATTTAGGCTTGGGCTGGAGCCTGAGCTCTAGGACCCCGCGACGGGGGAGGTTCCTTGAGCCCAAATGTCTACACCACAGTTTTACATCTCCCCTGCCAGTCAGCTGACACAAGCCAGTCACAGGTGTTTAATTGCTGGGTACACATACCCTGGGAGTTCTGGCTCCAACTTCCTTGTTGCGTGCAGTAAACCACACTTCTTTTGAAGTCAATGAATATCAAACAAGTGCCTTAAATAGGAAGGAAAAGAGGGGAGACAAAGACAGGCATGAACCAGGAAGAAATGCAGTGAGCATACTGTAAAGCACAAATGAGCTCTACAGAACACGCTCATTTATAGCTGGAAAAGACACTGGAGAATATATTGTAAGAAACAATCTTACATTTGCCAGGAAATGAACTGGATGGTTTAAATATACTTTTTCTATTTTTGATCCTATGGGGCTGGATTGGGGCCTTTGATTTACTGGTTCTCTCTTTTAAATTTCTTTGCTTCTTTTGATCTTTGTACTTTTTATTTCATTTGGACAATGCATATATTTTAATTCAGACATTTAAGCTCTAGTGCTACAGTAATGGTAGCATTATGTATACACTGACATGCACATAGCGAGAAAAGACGTAATTACTGCTAACGGGGTGGGAAAAAGCACCTAAGCTCAGCTCCTATGCACTTAAGAGCTCTGATTTCAACTAATCCGAATTCATTTAGGAATGGACTGAGAATCGAACAGCTGTATCATTCTCTCTCTACTATAAACACGTTAGCCCCTATTCCAGTAACCCCCCATTTTAGCCTCCAGTTCAGTCTACCTTTCAAGTGTATCCAAACCAAAGCCAAGGTCTCCCAATCTTGCCTTGATACTCCGTTTCCCTATTTCCTCTCCACATTTGCTTCCCCCTCTCCTGAATACAACTCAAGCTTCTTTTCATTTTCAAAGCCTTCTTAATTTCATTCCCTGACTGTGTCTCACTCCTCATTTCTGGATGCATCCATTCGTAGATCAGATACTCACCTGACTCCGCACTTTGGCTTCTTCTTGTACTTCTGACACTAAACGCTATCTCCTAAGTTTGCACAGTTCAACGAAGCCCTGCATTCCTAAAATTATAACTGTTCCACAAAGCATTCCACCTACAAGGACATCTCCCACACTCTGTTCTGTAGGGCACTATATTCTGATATTTTAAGATTAAAATTTCATCACAGCACAATCCACTTATTGCATGTAGTTACTCAAATGTACATAGACCTGCTGTTAACAGCCACAGACAAACACCTGTCTGGACTCAGTATCCTTGCATAGAAGTCATAAATACAACAATGGAGCACAGGCAATGCCAGTCCACAAACAACCACTCAACTTCATATAAACAGAACAGAGGGAACTAAATTAAAACTACTTGTCTAAGTAGTGGTAGGATCTACTCTTCTCTCAAAGGACCATCCAGTGTCGCTAAGATAGTCACTAACCATTCTGATTTTCACAGGTCTGTCTTTGAGTGATGTTATAAAAATACGGATGTTAGCTTGGGCACGACCGTTTTATAACTGGGTTCACAATGTTGGCAAAGTTCACAATGTTGTGACAGGATGAACTTGATCTTGTAGCAAGTCTGCCTGTATTTTTAATGCCTTAATCAGCATGATATCTGGATGTCATGTGTCTGCTACTAGAAGATCAATTAACTAACGCGTGAAAAGCAGAGGACAACTAACGTATACCAAGGTTTGTAGAATACCCTGCAACTCTGCAATCATGTTAGCCCAAGAAAGAATCACAAAGCAGGACCCCAAGTGTGCAAGCTTTTAACCAGACTATAGTGTGAGAGAGGAGGTTTCTATACCTGCTTTGCAGCAGCAGCTCCCTGGCCCTTTGCCTGGGGACTTTTCCTGGGTCTTCTCCCAAGCATGCTGGCTCATGAATCTCAAACAACTCTACCTTTAACAGATACAAAAAGAATCCCACACATACATAGGTTAAGACACTGACATCCAACTGTGACACATGACAGAAGCCTATACACCAACCTAATCCAGCCTGAAAGGTGGGCCTAGCAGCCAGTAGCCCCACATATTACAGCTCCACACCAAAGGCTTCACCCTGTAACCACTCCCCAGGGTCACCATACCCAACCCATCCCGCTTCTCTCCAGGTTCTCCCGCTCCCCCCCCCCCCCCCGAGCTGGACACAGAAGCCTGTCCCCCCACCCCCCATGAGCTGGACACAGGATCCTGTCCCCCGTCCCCCCCGACTCCCGGTTCTCCCGCTCCCAAGCCGGGCACAGGAACATGTCCCCTCCCCACTCCGGGTTCTCCCCCCGAGCCAGACACAGGAGCCTGTTCCCCCACCCCCCATGAGCTGGACACAGGATCCTGTCCCGCCCCCCCCCTCGACTCCCGGTTCTCCCGCTCCCGAGCCGGGCACAGGAGCATGTCCCCCCCCTCACTCTGGGTTCTCCCCCCAAGCCAGACACAGGAGCCTGTCCCCCCACCCCCCATGAGCTGGACACAGGATCTTGTCCCCCCCCGACTCCCGGTTCTCCCGCTCCCGAGCCGGGCACAGGAGCATGTCCCCCCCCTCACTCCGGGTTCTCCCCCCGAGCCGGGCACAGGAGCATGCCCCCCCCCCCACGAGCCGGACACAGGATCCTGTCCCCCACCACTCCCGGTTCTCCCGCTCCCAAGCCGGGCACAGGAACATGTCGTCCCCCCCCCCCCTCCACTCCAGATTCTCCCCCCAGCCGGGCACAGGAACATGTCCCCCCCTCACTCCGGGTTCTGCCCCCCGTGCCGGGCACAGGAGCCTGTCCCCCCCCACACCACGTTCTCCCCCCCCCCAGCCGGGCACAGGAACTGTCCCTCAGGACCCCACCCCGGAAGCCGTTCCCAGGAGCCGGTCTCCCGCGCAGGTTCCTTCCCCCTCCCAGACCTGGCGCCCGGCACAGCGGCGGGAGCTCCCTGTCAGGACAAGGCGGGTGGAGACAACCAGCGGGCACCGCCATGTAAATAACCCACTCCTCCCCCCCCCCACCGCGACGCGGGGCAGCGGGACCTGTGCAGGTTCCGGGGAAGGCACAGAGGCGACGCCCGGCCTCCGCCCCCGCCGCGACTGGCCTACCCGGCCCGGCCCAGCGCGCAGGAGACCCTAGGGAGGCGCGCGCGCTCGCCGCCACTCCACAGCAGGACGCGGCTCCAAGCTCACCGCGCACGCAGGCGCAAAGTGAAAGGGGGGGGAAGGAAACTCCACGGGGCGAGGTTATGGGGATCGGGGCGGGGCCAGGAATCTTAGAGGGGCGGGGTTATAAGAAAGGGGAGGAGCAGAGGGGTAGGGCCATAAGGATGGGTCAGGTGGGGTTAAATTTAAAGGGGCCATAGGGTCTTGCCATAGGCCAGGGAGTGAAGTTTGGAGGAGTGGATCCAGTACCCAAAGACCAAGGTAAGTGGATAGGTAGAACCAACCCCAGGCCAGTAATACTGGTTCAGGGCAGAGGGAAGCATGGAGCAAAGAATAGGGCCTAGACATTCACTGGGGTGCCCATGAGAGTCATAGTTATTTATTGTCACATCTTAGCCTGAGGCCGTTAGTTGCCCTTACAATTATTTTCCAGTCTTTGCCAACAAGTCCCAGTGACACCTTTTGGAGTAGATGACAGTACTGCACCCTGACAGTCATGGCCAGCCAGCTAACAACTACACTAGTTTTCTTAAGAAACTACATATGGATTTGGTGCCTGATAGACTCCCAAGCTTAACATTGGCCAAAAGTTCACTGAACCAGGGACAGCATCACCCTTTGTAAAGGGCAAAGCAGATCATCAATGATCCACAGACAGTGGTCCTGTGTGTGCTATGGAATTTGCCACTTCTTTTTTAATTAAAGCTGTTTCTAGCATTTGATTGTGAAGATGGTTCACGGTTGGAAGGCCAAACAGACACTGCATTTTCTAGAGTCTGCAAAAAAAAAATAGCTCTGAGGTGGGAACTATCATATTCTTCGTTCATCTCAATGGACTTCACTCTCAAAACTAATAGTTACTTTGTCATAACTATAAAGGGAAGGGTAATGTCCCTCCTGGCCAGAGCCACCAAAATCCTTTTACTTGGAAAGAGTTAAGAAGCTTAGGTAACCTGACCCACACCTGACCCAAAGGGCCAATAAGGGAACAAGATATTTTCAAATCTTGGGGGAAAGGGAGGGAGGCTTCTGTTGTGTGCTCTTTGTTTTGGTGGTGTTCGCTCTTGGGACTAAGAGGGAGCAGACGTCAATCCATGCTCTCCAAATCTTTCTGAACAAGTCTCTCATATTCCAAACTTGTAACAGCCAGGCAAGATGTATTAGTTTATCTTTGTTTTCTCAACTTGTGAATTTTACCTTTGCTAGAGGAGCAAAGTTTTGTTGTAACTTTGAAACTAAGACTGGAGAGGGTTCCTCTAAGCTCTTTGAATCTGATTACCCAGTAAAGTTATTTTCCATCCTGATTTTACAGAGATGATTTTTACATTTTTAATAAAATCCTTCTTTTAAGAACCTGATTTTTCCATTGTCCAAAGACCCAGGGGGTTGGGTCTTTGATCACTTTGTAACCAACTGGTTAGATATTATTCTCGAGCCTCCCTAGGAAAGGGAGCATAAGGGCTTGGGGGGATATTTTGGAGGAAGAGGAACTCCAAGTGGTCCTTTCCCTGTTTCTTGTTAAATCAGTTGGTGGTGACAGCACACCAGGTTTTAACCTAAGCTGGTAGAAATAAGCTTAAGACGCTTTCATGCGGGTCCCCATATTTGTACCCTAGAGTTCAGAGTGGGGAAGGAACCCTGACATACACAAAACTAATTTTATTAACTATCTCACTGCTGATAATTTTAGCAGAAATATGCAACTATGACGCTTTATCCCATCCTAAACTTACCCCTCACCTTCATGTGCCAAAAGTTCTAAATATGCCTACCTAATTACCAAAACCTTCAGATTTACCTCAACAGTCCACAATGCAGTTGTGTTAAACACCGCAATCAGTGGCAAATTTGAAAATTTAGACACAGAATAAAAAACAAGTATAAGAAGGGTAGCCGTGTTAGTCTGGATCTGTAAAAGCAGCAAAGAATCCTGTGGCAACAAAATACTGTACTGTTTTATTCTTTAAATCGTGACATCCATATTTACATTTTTCCTGAGGCTGCTTTGAAGTTCCAGTCTGCCACAGAAACTGGGGTCTTGCTATGGAATTTAGATCCAGTCTGCCACAGTATTTTGGGTTATGAGTTACTGTAGAAACTGAAGAGGTCCTAGCTCTCAGCTAGATTGTCTATTCCATAAAAACTCATTGGTGAGGTAAACCCTCTATCAGCACAGTAAGCCATTCCCACATTTTCTATATTGAAGTCACTTATTACAAGCTTGAACTATTTTTGCAGCACATTTCACACTAATAAGTCATAAGTGATTAAAAATGTCATTTAAAAATAGCTAATCAAGATATCTTCAGTAATTTTGGTAATTTTTCCCCTCAAGTACAATTTCATACTGAAAACAGTTTAACCAAATATCCATCAGCTGTCTTCAGGCAATTCCTCTGAAACTCTTCTTTGTAACAGATAAACATGCTTAAATTCAAAGTGAAATGTAAAGCTCATTCTTCTATGAAAATACAAATTTCCACTGGCATTTTTATTTCCGGTAGCAAACACTCATGCTTCCCCCACCCCTTCTGGCCTTGCCTATAGCGGTGTATACTTTCACTACACATGAGGCTACGTTTTAGTCACAGGTATTTTTAGTAAGTCATGGACAGGTCAAGGGTCGTAAAAATTCATGGTCCGTGACCTGACAATGATTTGTAATATATACCCCTAACTAAAACTTGGGCCGGGGGCTGCAGGTGCTCTTGAGGGAAAGCACTGGGGCACTGTGCGCACTCTGGGGGGGACGGCAGCCTGGGGGGCGCATGGGTGCTGGGAGGGACCTAGGACTCCTGGCACGCTCCCTACCTAGCTCTGCGTAGCTCCCTGGGAGCAACCGGCATGTCCCTGCAGCTCCTAGGGGAAGGGAAGGCCAGGCAGGCTTTGTGGACTGCCCCTGCCATGAGCACTGGCTCTGCAGCTCCCATTGGCCAGGAACTGCAGCCAATGGGAGCTGTGGGTGGTGCCTGCAGACAGGGGCAGCACAGAGCACCCTGGCCCCTCCACTTAGGAACTGCAGGGACATGCCAGCCACTTCCAGGGAGTCCCCTGAGGTAAGCACCTCCCCACACCCCAACCCCCTGCCCGAGCGCCCTCCCACACCCAAACTACTACTGCTGCTGCTGGGGTGGGGAGGGGTGGACACAGTGGCCTGAGACTGCCCCAACAGCATCTGGTGTGGCTGGCCCATGGGCTGCCTGAACTGCTCCGGCAGCCTCGGAGCCAGCCACACCGGCCACTACAGAAGTCACAGAATGTCACGGAATCCATGACTTCCGTGAGAGACATGCAGCCTTACACATAAGCAACAGATGAGAAATTTAATTTTAAAACATGTTTGAAAAGTGTTAAATCAGGTCTCATGTATCCAGTTGAAATTTTAGAGGGAAAATTACCTAAACTGCAGTCTAATAAAGATACTTCTACTCTTGCAAAAAGTGCTTTAGCATCTTTAGCGACCACAAGTGGTCAAAATCTCAGTTTTCACATCTTTTCACAGCTTATTTGAAAGAGGGCACTTTCCACTCTGTTTATGGCACTCTTTCAAGTACTGGCTCAGGGGAGAGTGTGCCACCTACTGAACACACCCCTTACTGCAGCACCGAAAAACATTCAAAACAAGTGATTTAAATGCAAAGGTATAAAAACACTTAGTAAGGAATTCTTTATTATATAAAAAAGTGCTTTAATAGATTAAAAATTTAAGAAAAGGGTTTAGAAAAAACAGAACCATTTCTGGTATGTTCAATTTTTATCCACACAACTTTTTAAAACCAGTCTTTTTAAAAGTTTAACAATATTTAAAATATTTACACCTACATATATACACAAAACCTCTGTTGCCTCATTCCTGCTTGAGTGCATACATGACATCATCTTGGCTGATATTCAGACGCACCCGCACATGAAGGTATTTATTATTGGACTCTACCAGCAAAAAACGGCAGGCACCAAGTCTTGAGCAAATTGCCATAATTTCTGATACTGTAGGAATCTGCAGACCTTCAATCCTACACAGTGCTACATGCTGATGATAGATCTAGAGGAACAAGATACAACTCAATTTAGTCAGTATATTTGTCATAAACAAATAGTTAAGGGTTAATGCCTCTTTTACTTGTAAAGGGTTAAGAAGTTCACCTAGCCTAGCTGACACCTGACCAGAGGAACCAATGAGGGAACAAGATGTTTCAAAAAGAAGGAGGGAAGTTTTCCTTTGTTTAGAGTTTCAGTTTCAACTGGAGTGAAAAAGATCAAGGAACCAGGCTCTTATCAGAGTAGTAAGGGATAAACAGATTTATGTTTATTTCTTTGTAACTTGTCTTGGTACCATTAAGGGAATTATCAAAATTGGGTATTTGGGTATTTTTTGTGTAACTAAATTTGTGCCCAGGGGAACCTCCTCTGTGTTTTGAATCTGTTGTCTGTGAGAGTAGCTGGTATGCTAATCTCTCCCAGAGGGTTTTCTTTTACCTTTCTTTTCTTTAATTAAAAGCCTTTTTCTTAATACCTGATTGATTTTTCCTTGTTTTTAGATCCAAGGGGATTGGATCTGGACTTGCCAGGAATTGGTGGGGGAAAGGAGCGGGGAGGTTAAATTCTCCTTGTGTTAACATCCAAAGGGTTGGATCCGTGTTCACCAGGAACTTGGTGAAAAAGTCTCTCAAGGCTACCCTGGGAGGGTTAGGTTTTGGGAGGAAAGGGGGTGTTCCAGACGGAGGATCTGGATGGTGGCAGCGATACCAGATCTAAGCTGGTAATTAAGCTTAGAAGTGTCCATGCAGGTCCCCACATCTGTACCCTAAAGTTCAGAGTGGGGAAGGAACCTTGACAATATTAGATTGGAACAGGAAACAGAAGAGGTGGAAAAGATGGGCTTTCTACTCTCAACCTCTATGGAAGGGGAGAAACAAACAATTGAATCTGTTCGGAGCGAAGATGACACACATGCTGTTGAACACAGAACATTAGGACTATGTCAGTGAAGTAAGAAATTGTAACTCAGCTAAGTTTCCTCTATTACCCAACCATACAAATACATAAAATAAATTAGGATGCCAGCATCTTATGTTTTTTTGTTCTAACAAGACCTTTCCATTCTCATCTTAGCTTTTGTGAACTGGGTTATATCAATTACATATATTATCTTTGCACCTATGATTTGTTTCAATAAATTTACACTTTGAAAATAGTCAAACAATTAAGACAAAAGCTACTGTCCAAGTTATTTAAAAAAATTAGTAAATGTACCTGTTGAACTGTTGCTTCCTCAAGCCCTGACCTGCGAAACTCTGCTATAATTGCTTTCAGGAACATTTGCTCATGCAATGAAGCATTCCTGAAAGAGAATAAGAAAATCTTACTACCAATCTTGCTTAACCAAATCTAGGACTTCACTGACTCGTAGGAGGTGGTTTGAGGGGTAGGAAATATCTGATAAGGCCTTGCTGAAAAGCATTGCATATTTTCTGAGGCAGAAAAGGGAAAAATTGTAAGATTATTTAGTTCGTCACCCTGCCAACTGATACTCTCATGTCACATTTTGTCCCATATATTGTAACACAAGGCTTTACAAGTTATTTAGAAACATTTAATGCCGTTTAATCATCATGCCACTGTTTACAGGCACTCACATACTATGGTGATAGAACCATGTATAGGTACCTAGATAGGCTGAGTGAAACCACTTTAATATGGCAGATCTATGGAATTAACAAATTCCAACACCTAATGATATTTGTATTTGTTCTGCTTGATGGTGAACAACTCTGCATCTTCTTTGACAGTTAAAAGTTTGGGATTTCAATAGCAGATGAAATACTGGAGCATGTGCAATGCTCAGTGTGTTATGAATGATTTACATTTGTGAATTAAGAATTTCACATTCTAGTTTTGATCTAAAATAAATATTTAAAGCACATTTCTACTCTGTAAAAATGACACCTTCTTACTGAAGGCATCTGTTCCATGTGTGCCTTCAAGTCATATCTACTTGCTTCACTGACTAAAATAAAATACTCTTTTTTCTCATAAGCTCTGCAGAACTGAGGCTGAGCCAGGTTCTCTCCTTCCTTCAGTTTCATGAACAGCTTTCTAAATTCATGTCAGTTACAACCTGTGCAAATGCACTGAGGCAATTGTGTTCCACAATTTTAACTGAGAGACTAATTTGGCCTGTGGAACTTCTTGATGATCAAGAAATAATCCAGTTTAAATGGGAATCAGAATTCTTGCATTCTGTTCCCAGATCTGTCACTTGCCACAACAAAGCACTTATTCTGTACCTTCATCTGGAAAAAAGGAATGCTTCCTACCCTCCTAAAGGTGCTGTGAAACACAGTTTGTAAAGTGCTTAATAAAAGTGCAGATATTACATATTCTCCTAGAGAAACAAAAATTATAAAACTGGGCTCAAGATTGGGGTGGAAACATGGGAAGATACCTCTAAACTTCAATTTTACCTGATTGAATTTATATAAGGGGATGAAAACATTTCATCTATGGCTTTCATTACATGGGCCATGCTGACTAGTCCAGAGGCACTTTTCTGGCTCGAGAACTCGCAGATCTCAGTGGACCTTCTACAGATATCAAGACAACGCCTTGCATCACCAGATAATGCTGCTACCTGAAAAGGAAAAGCATCACATCATTAGTAGCACTTTCCCAGCAGCTGAGAACAGCTACAAGAATTGACAGGGTTCTTTTAAAATCAGCACAGCTGTGCCACTGTAGACAGCCAAACCCAAAAATCCAATCTGGTCATTACATCAATTGCTGTAAAGATACATGTATAACAATTTCTACATAGAGGGCATGATTTTTAAAAACCTCTCTACATTGGCTCAACTCTGCACCCATCAAAGTTAATGATAAAACTCCCACCAACTTCAATGGGAGTAGAATTAGGTCAACACTGGGAATTTTTGAAAATCTCACCCATAATCTGTATTCTAATAAATTTTTAGCCAGAAAAAAAAAAATCATACCATGAGCAATCTGCACAAGTGTTTATCACTCAGTAATACTTGGTCTTTTCATCTGTTGTTTCTAACAGACTGCAGGAGAACATTGCAAAAGGGTTTCCCCAAATATATAGCTGGGGGATTTTCAAAAGTGCCTGATGTTTCATGCCCATCACGCACTGAAAGTCCCTTAAGCGCATTTGAAAATCCCATCTATAGTTTACATTTTAACACAGGAAAGAATGTGTGTGAGAGAAACATAGTAGTGGCCTAATTTTCAAAAGTGCTCAATACTTACAGCTCCCCTTGTTATCAACAGGAGACAAGTCAGCAATACTTTTGAAAATCTGGTCATAAAAAGTTTGTTCTTACAGAGTACAATCTCTTCAAAAATCACGCTGACCAGGAGACCCATTGCAGATTACTCACTATTCTGCAAAATTAACATTATTCATTTTACCAAAATCCAAGCTAGTTCATAATTTTTTTTTTAATTTTGACAATTATTTGTGAGAATATTTCGTAGGATACTAATGTGTGCTCTACAGTGTGTTTTGCAATAGCAATGAAGTCAGAAAAAGGCACTCACTATTACACACTATTATTAAATCCATGTCAAGAAGTAAATTATGGTTGCGGGTTTTTTAAAGAGAATTATTAGTTTGCAATTAGAAGTGAGAATTAGTGAGTTAATGTGCATCTCAAAGAAGGTTGTAATGATCAATATTAACAACATACAATAGCAGACACATTTTAAACTATTTATACATCTTAATTTGGAGTGTTATTGACTTCAATGTATTTATACAATTTTGTACACTAAATTAAATATCAGTCAGTTAATTGGCCCCTATCACAAGGAGTGTATCAGTCTAGAAGCACAACAGGTTCCAAATAAGAGAGAGAGAGAATGGTGAGGAGTACTTTGCAGCCTGAACATCATCTCATTGAAGAAGGTGGATCTGGAGATTTCCATCAAGATTACCAGACTAATTTTTGCAAGGCCATACAGTAGTTCACATTATGCCAAATACTGGGAAAAGATAACATCTCATCACTTTGTATTATTAGGATCCTACTGCAATGCTCCTAGTCTTCATTACTGTGTGACAGTACTGAACCAAGAGCTAACAGGCAAGCAGATTGCTCCAGCACACCTTACAGCACTGCTCTGCACACCACTCTGTTGAGGGAACAGTGCCAGCATCCTCCTCCACCCCTTGGCATGAAATGTCCAGTCATGTGGATGGGTCTGCTCTCCATTACTGGCTACAGTCTATTATGCTCCTCTGACACTAGCCCCCTCACTCAATGGTGCAACACTGATAACACAGTCTTGTACTATGTTTACCTTTCTGGAAACTAGCTGGATTGCATCCTCTTCAAATGCTTTTATGTGGTTCAGCCTGGATGAGATAATCTGCTGTAACTGTTTGTAGGTGTAGGGCTGGAAGGACATTCTGGTGAGACCCTACAGAGAACAAATGAGTAAGAAGTATTTACTTGTTAATACACTATGGATTTATTGATGCTGTGTAATTTCACAGCAAGGAGGGCTTGTCTCAATCATTTCCTGACTCTTAAGGAAAGTGTCCCCTCCTCACCAATTAAAACTATGATGTCTACACAGCAAAGAAAAACCTCAAGGCTAGCCCATGGCAGCTGACTTGGGCTTGTGGGCCTTGGACTGTGGGACTATTTCATTGCCGTGTAGACTTTGAGCTTAGGCTCTCATAGAGGATCCTAGAGCTCAGGCTCCAGCCAGAGCCCCTAGTCTACATAGCAATGAAATAGCCCCACATCCCAAACCCTGCAATCCTGAGTTGACAAGCATGGGCCAACCACAGGTTTTTATTTGCTGTGTACACATACCCTTAGAGGCTGTTCTACATCCCCTTCACACACATTGGGGCCTGCCCACTAACGGCTTCCAAAATAGCTCACGGTCAATCTTCTCACAAGCATGGCTTGCTACAGATAACTTTTTCAACTTCTGCGATGGGGGCAGTCTCTCCATTCATCCCCCAAGACCAGTTCAAAACTTTCATCATTGCTGCACCATACATGCAAAAGGTGGTGGTGCACCCATGCAAGTGAAAACCAGTGAAACTCTCCAGGGGAGAGACAGCACAGCCTGCCCCCACCACAATGGACCTGAGGAGAAGGAGCACCTACTTTCAAAATGCAAGTTTCCAGCACAGAACCTAGGGGCCATTAGGCTGCTCCAGTAAGGGAAGCTTTTAAGTGTCACCCATTTATCTCAGAATCACTCAAGGAGAGGCTCTACTAGGGTGACCAGATGTCCTGATTTTATAGAGACAGTCCTGATTTTTGGGTCTTTTTCTTATATAGGCTCCTATTACCCCCCACCCCATCCCGATTTTTCATACTTGCTGTCTGGTCACCCTAGGCTCTACTCTATGTAAAAATAGCCCTTTCTCACTCAGCAGATATACCTGTGTGTGTACATAGACATGCAAAGTCTCAACTGCTGACTTTCATGACTAAAATACTCCTGTTATCAATGGACAGTTAGTAACTATTAGGAGTGGGATACTTCTGTTCTGGCTTAGGCATAAATGGAATTAACTAATTTCAATTGTAGGGCCAAATTGTGCCTTTGGTTGCACCTGTGCAACTTACTGCCTTCAATGTTCCACAAGAGAACAGAATTTATAATTACCCAGAATCTTTATTTCTATTGATTATACATGAGCCAAAAAGTAATCAGTGGACTCTCAGATCCCAGGTTGAGTTTGTAGGCCATTTAGAAAAAATAATTTGACTTGTAAACTGAGATCTGAAAGTCACCAAAGGAATCAATCTGCAACCCTGGTACCATTTTTTCAAGTGACTTTTCTGAGCAGCATTGAAAATATGGTTAGGAAAATATAATTTGTTACACACTGCCTTCCTCTGCAGCATGGGGAACGGGTCACTTGCTGGAGGATTCTCTGCAGCTTGAGGTCTTCAAACCACAATTTGAGGACTTCAATAACTCAGACATAGGTTACGGGTTTGTTATTGAAGTGGATGGATGAGATTCTGTGGCCTGCATTGTGCAGGAGGTCAGACTAAATGATCGTCATGGTCCCTTCTGACCTTAAAGTCTATGAGTATGGATCAGACCGTGTCCAATATTCTGTCCCAAAGTATGCAACACCTTATACTTCAGAGAAAGGTAGTAAGTCATTGTGCCATGATATGATAGGGATGAGTAGCAAAGGAATTTTCTTGGACCCTGGGGCAATCAATTTACCCAGTGAAGTATGACATGTGATTATCCAAATCCTAATATGTATAATTGCAAATTTTATATAGTCATCTGGCTCCCATTTCCCTAATTCATCCTGACAAGAAAGAATACAAAGGGCTCCCCCTTCTTGATATAGCCTCTAATTAGATAGCTGGCTCTTACACTTCTAATCTCCCCATATCACCTCTCAGCGTAGCAACAAAGCTGTCAGGACATACCAGCCTACTAGCTACTCTGTTCATCATGATCCTCTCCGGCAAATCCATGGTGTTAGCGATGGCCAAGATGATCAGCTTGGCTTGCTTTTGGGTTGGCCAGTCAAATAGATTGTACATCACATCCTGCTTTCGGGTCCACAGGAGGTCAAGCTGGACCCAGGAGAGAAAGGAGACAGATGTTAATTGGAGAGGAAAGATGGTCTTGTGGTTAAGACACTTGATAAAGACTCAGGAGAGAGAGTTCAATATCTGGCTCTGCCACAGACTTCCTATATGATCTGTGTCATTTCACATCTCTGTCTCATAAGAACGGCCGTACTGGATCAGACCAATGCTCCATATAGCCCAATAACTGTTCACTGACAGTGGCCACTGCAGATGCTTCACGGAGAGCGAACAGAACAGTGCAATTTATCGAGTGATCCATCCCTTGTTGTCTAGTTATAGCTTCTAACACCCAGAGCATGCTGTTGCATTCCTAACCATCTTGACTAATAGCGATTGATGGACCTATCCTCCATAATCTTATTTAATTCTTTTTTGAACCACTTATACTTTTGGCCTTTGACTGTGCGTTGTCTGAAGAAGTACTTCTTTATGTTTGTTTTAAACCTGCTGCCTATTAATTTCATCAGATGACCCATGGTTCCTTATTCACTTTCTCCACATCATTCAGAGGTCCACAAAATCACATTATATCCACCCTCAGTTGTCTCTTTTCCAAGCTGAACAGTCCCAGTCTTTTTAATCTCTCCTCATATGCTAGCTGCTCCATACCCCTAATTAATTTTGCTGCCTTCTCTTTACTTTTTCCAATTCTAATATATCTTTTCGAGATGGTGCAACTAGAACTGCAAGCAGAATTCAAGGTGGGAGCATATCATGGATTTATATAGTGGCATGATATTTTCTATCTTATCTATCCATTTCCTAATGGTTCCTAACATTGTTAGATTTTTTGGTCTACTGCTGCATATTGAGCAGATGTTTTCAGGTAACTATCTAGAATGATTTCAAGATCTCTTTCTTGAATGGTAATAGCTAGACCCCATCATTTTGTTGTGATTATGTTTTCCTATGTACATTATTTTGCATTTATCAATATTGGATTTCATTTGCCATTTTGTTGCCCAGATAACCCGGTTTTGAGGTCTCCCCATGCAACTTTGCAGTCTGCTTTGGACACATCTCTCTTGAATAATTTTGTATCATCTGCAAACTTTGCCACCTCACTGTTTACTCCTTTTTCCAGATCAATTATGATCATGTTGAACAGCATAGATCCCAGGGGTCCCTGTCATTTACCTCTCTCCCTTGTGAAAACTGACCATTTATTCCTACCCTTTGTTTCCTATCTTTTAACCAGTTACTGATCCATGAGAGGACAATCACTCATATTCACAGCTGCTTACTTTGCTTAGGAGCCTTTGGTGAGTGATCTTGTCTCATTTCATCATCCGTAATATGGGGATACTACTACTTCCATTCTTCCACCCTTTATCTGTCTCATCTATTTAGACTTTAAGCTCTCCAGGGAAGGGACTGTCATTTACTAAGAACTTGTACACTGAATCCAGTCTCAGCTAGAATCTCTAGGTGCAGCTGTAATACTAATTCTACTATTAATAATAGGTTTATAAGACAAGATGCTCGTGCATCTGAGTAAGGTCCTGGAACCCAATGTGGTTTATTAGTTTGTCATTACTACACATAGTACGCATTTGCAGTGTCCCCATAACATTACTGAATTTGTTCTCACAGTAAGAAGAAAACACCCAGACAAGAAGCAGCCTCTAATGTAGCTGAATCCCAGTCTATTTTAAGGGTTTTAGAGACTGTAACTAACTCCTCAGATTGTACCTAGAAGTGAAGCAGAAGCCAACAAAGAGCACAGTTATAATGTGCTCTAACTGGTCTAACCTATTATGGCTGCAGAAAGGCTCATTCTGTACATTCAGTTTCATAGGATTGCCTAAAAGATTCATTTTGGTGCCTTAAATCTCCCCCCATCTCCTAATTTTAACACACGTACAGGCTATTTGATAATCCCCCTCGCATTCCCGTCTAGCCCCCAAAATACCCACTCCCTATGATATTAGGGTAAACGGGGTGTGGGACACTTCTCCTCACCTCATCCACTATCAGCACTGTGGTCTTCCTCTTTGGCCCTGGTGTGCTGAATAGCTTTGCCAACAGCTCTGCAGCATGAGTTGCTGTCACCTTCTGACCTGTCAGTAACTGAATGAGATTAAACAGTACACAAGATTAATCACTCTGTAGTCCAGTACCCAGGGGTCTAATTCTTAGTCTGTCTGACACCTGTCTACTGCACATCACCAAGTTAACACAACAGAACTGGGCTCAGAAGCCCTCAAAAAGACAACTCGCTCTCCAAAAACCACACATAAAGGAAAAGACGAGGAATCAGGAAAGACCTAGTTAAAAGGAAGGTCATAATGGTCACGGTGACTTGTTCAAATAGAGAGATCTTGCAACAAACCCTTGAAGACTGTCTTAGAAATATATAAGCAGACACACTTGAAGAGGGCTTCACAGAGACCTTGAAATAACAAAGCCCTGCTGCCAGCCCAAATCAGCTGCAAGAATAACTTATCTGACTCCGGCAATCTCAGATCCATACTAAAGAATTTATGTATAGCCAAAAAGACCTTGGACTGAATAATTTACTCTTCTGTCTAATCTTTCTCCAGGTTTACTTCTGAATTGATCTATAAAGCAAGAGATAATAATGTCAACTGCTGTCCATATTATAGCTTTTCCTCTACATATCAGTCAGATAGCCAATAAGTTCAGAGTCATGTGGGTACAGGAAAACCAGGTAAACGTGATTGTTAGGAAGGGGCATATAAAGTACGTTCTTCTCCCTTCCACACATTATAAGACAAGGCACTATGAATTCCATGACTGCAGAATTCACCAGTTGGTGCAGAACCGTGCTCCAGAATATCAGCTTTCATTTTAAAAAATTGTTTCTAGGACTGAGGATTGCAAAGGTAACCTCAAAAAAACGAAATGTAAATCGATGCGTTATTTTCTTCCTCAATCCGAAGACAGCCTGAAATAACAATTGAGAGGTGTGCACTCCCTTGGTTATCTGAATCAGGTCCCATGGACTCCATGATTCCACAGCTATGGAATTTTGCATTTTCCCAAGATGCCATGGAATTCAGTATTTTTGCCACAGAATTTGCCATTTTGCTACAGCATGAGGCCTGAAGTTCTGTTTTCTCACTCCCTGATCTCTGCCAAAACCTGCTGGTAGCTGCCTGTTGCTTTCCTCACAAGGGAGAGTCAAATGGATTACAGTGCTTGTTCCCAGCACTCTTGGAGCCATATAGCAGCAGGTCAGGGAACCAGAGCTGGACAAGCTCTCACCCAGGGAAGTAGTTGGAACCAGAAGTGTATGTTGGCAGGCTGAGCTGCCTGGAGAGCAGTGCAGCAGTCAAGGCCCGGGGAACCAGAAAGATGAGTAGTTTAAGTTGGCTAAACACTCCCCTTGCCTGGAACCCAGGGGAGAGGAAGGATGTTCTAAGCTGTGATGCCTGAATAACATCACAAATGGTGAGGCTGACAGAAACTAGCCTTATGGAAAGCAGTGAAGATACCCTATTGTCAAAACTAATCATTGTTGAAAATAATCCTTGACCAATTTTACATCAGTGAGCATTTTCTACAGTGATCCATAGTTGTGTGTGTTTTTGTCAGAGTTGGGAGGATGGGTATCATATGGCAAAAAAGTACCTTGGAACTGAGAGAGGCTTGCCATGGAACTTGGTTTCATTGTGCTGCAGAGCGGAGGGCCATGGCTATAGCAGCCACTTTCTGCACTCCTCTCACCAATTACACTTGCACACTTCCCCCACAACAAATACCTTTCTTACATTAGCATAGAAAAATTTGTAGCTCAGCCAATACCACCAACCCCAGGGCAAATGCAATCTTGAACTTCAATTAGGAACAGGAATCTTGCAAGAGAAGGAACTGATCTTTCAGAAAACTAGTAATGGAACAAAGAACTTTCATTTCTAGGTTACTGGTTTGACAGCCTAGATTGACAGAGGCCATGACCTGTTACCATTGATTGCTATTTAGTGGTCTCAGCCAGTTCCTAGAAGACTGGTATCCACACAATAAAATACTTTCCCTCTCAACTGGCAGCATTTGTGGCAGCTTCAGGAGAGATACTAAGGATTAACTTGTCAGGGAGATTGAAAATACTGTATGATCCACAGGGGCAGTTCCTCTTTGCCACCATGGTTCAGCCCTGACAATAAGGTCTGTGACCCTTTAGGTAACTATTCTGTTGCTAGAGTGGCCTCTCGTATTGTCAGCTCAGCAACTTTCAGATGCACAGGTAAGCATGCACAAAGAATTATGGGGTGGGGAGGAAATCAGGAATCTACTCTGTAATTTTTTTAAAGGAACTGATGTTATAAAACCTGAGTTCCTTGGTGCTGCTGCCTTGGTGAAGTTCAATACATCAAAGTACTCATGGAACAATCTCTCCAGCCTTAATAGCAGATATCTCCAAAATGAGATCACTTTACAAGTCTGTCCTAGGAGAAAATCATGCTGTTCCTTGAGAGGACTGTTGGGATGTGTTAGTTAGAGGTATAGCTCACATAAGGCTGGGCATAGGGATCTGAGAAAGAAAAGTGCAGGAGTTCAATTTCCCTTCATATAAGGGATATGTCAGAGAGGCCTTGCTCACCTGTAATATTTGCACATAGGCCTGGTGAGGGTCAGTCAGCTTCATGCCATTGATTTCTATGAACTGGAAGGATGGTAGCTCATCATTTTCTGCTGCTTGTTGGAGACAACGAATTACTTCATGAACAGTTACTGTTTTGCCTGTTCCAGGAACCCCAGAAATGTACATACACCTGAAATAGGAGAGGATCCATTCATGATCCCAGTGATCTGCACACAGGACTGAGAACTCCCAAATTCTAAACCCATCTTTGAAAATGACTCCTTTTTGTTGCCTTGGGCAAGTCCCTGAACTTCAGCTTTTCTATCGGCACATTGCAGATAACGTTTGCCTGCCTAATAGCAAGGTCATAAAGATTATATGAGTTATAACTACTTCTATAGAACAGGCAAAAAAAATTATGTAGTCAATTTCAGATGTGCTGGGAAAGATCTCAGTCTTTAGTTGAAATCTGAGTAAGCAGAAAGACTGCAGAAGAGTTTTTTTTATCGAGTAGAGTCAAAAGCAAAACGCTACTAGGATTATATGAATTTCAACAAACTGGGAATAACTTGTTCAGAAAGATTAGATGCCGTACTACTACTGCTCTTCTGCCACAGACAAACATGATCTGGGTGGTTTACTGCCTCCTTTCCTTTCCCAAATTGCATTTCAGTGGAATAAAATTTCTCTATTTACTCAAACAGACTGCTGAAGTGCTAATAGCTGCCTCTGACCAATCCCCGAACTGTATACAGAAGTAGGCCATGAGACAACTCACCCTCCTGTTCCATCAATAAGTTTGCTTTCTACAAAATTATAGATATCCTGGAACTCCTCTTCTCGGCAAGGCAAGGAACCTGGGATGGTGGAAACGTGCAGCCTTTGATTGAAACAAAAAGAAAAAACACACTAGTCAAGATTTGAGAGTTTTCAAAGCTCCAACTTGCAGAAAGGCAAGTGGGAAGAATCCCCCTCTTCCTACACACACACAAATACATATAGATACTTTGAATCTGCCTTACACTGTAAGAGTGCTTGGTTTATTTTTTGTTTTAAAAGGAACCTTACATCTTATAGAAAGTGACCTTTACCTAGCCTTCACGTATGTTCTCCCAAAACTTCCAGATACCACATGCTCTGATCTCCGCAAGCAAACAGCATAGATGTGCAAAAGTCAGGAAGAGTCATCTACTACTTGCCCAGACAAAATTACAAAAATCACAAAAAGGAAAGAATGAAGGAATAGAGTAACCTGATAACAGGAAGTATTGGGGGTGAGAGAGTCAAGTAAAGGGAAGGAGTTGAGAGAAAGACACAGCCAATCCTACAAGCATTTATTTCAACAGAGCATGTAGAACTCAAACCAGTAACTAGTGTTTTTTTCACTAATGGGAGCCAGTGTGTAAGTGCTCTGCAAAAGCTAGAAGAAACCCATTGATTCTCTAGCATCTCGCAGAGTAAAATAAATACTGCTACAATTTCTGTACCTCAGGGATCTTAGTAATTAATATTATTGAGAAGCAAAAAGGAAAGTGTTGGAGGAAAATTTACATATCCAGAAACCTAAATTTAGGGCTAATCGACACTGGCAGCACTTTAATGTGCCTTGTGTGGTCGTGACGCAGCGCTGGGAGAGAGCTATCCTAGCACTCTAAAAAAACCCACCTCAACGAGGGGCACGGCTCCCAGCACCAGGGCACTGTTTACGCTGGCGTTTTACAGTGCTGCAACTTGCTGCACTCAGATGTTTTTTCACATCCCTGAGCGAGAAAGTTGCAGCACTGTAAAATTGCCAGTGTAGACAAGCCCTTAGTATGAATAGACCAGTCTAAATGTTTTTAATCCTGAAGAGTATTCCTGTCCTTAGTCTCTGAACCAAGGATGCTTCTGCTATTGCCAGTTCTTGAGGAAACCCTTAGCTTGGAAATAGCATTTGTGCCTTTACTCCACATGAATAAAGCAAAGGTGGCATTTCCTTGGTGTTACCCCCTCTTCCTCATTTCTCTGTTGAAGAAACAGGATAATCCCTCTGCTACACTTTACCTTAATCGGGCCTCTTCCAGCACATTGGCTGGTTTCTCTGTTGCTTGGTTTCGAATGGGAATTCTGGGAGTAGCATTTCGGGGCGTCTTGGGGGTTCTTGGCTCAGGCTGCAAAGAAAAGTCAAAATCCTCAAACCCCAGAAGTAGGTTCTGCATAGTATTAGATGTATTTATATTAGAGACAATCTTCTGTCAACATTTGCAAAAGATTGTTTATACTAAGAGATCATTTGAGGATTTCAGGGTGTGAAGGTGAGGCGAGAGCTGGCCTTTATTAAGGATATTTGACAAAGATTTAGACATAACATTTAGGCTTTTTTTTTTTTTTTTTAAAGGGGGATATTTGAAACCCCCAATAAAAAAAATCCCATGAAACTTTTAAGCATCTGATGAGTTTTTAAATTTAAACAATCACCTTTGTGGTGCTGTAAAACCACAAGAACCAGAGAGACTGAACAGGCAGTGACTCTCCTGTCTAATTTCAGTGTCCAACTGAAAAACAAAGCAAACAAGCAGCACCTCAATTATTTGTATTACTATAGTGCCTAGAAGAACCAGTTACCAATCAGGACCCCACTGTTAGGCACTGTATAACACAGAAGACCATCAATGGTAACATAAATAGATTTAAATAGTTTCAGTTTTAATAGTTTAAAGGTGGGATTCTTCAACTATTTTGTACATCACTTTTTCAAATAAAGATTCTTTCATGGACCACCTCCCTACTCAAGAGTTTTCTGTTCTACCTACCATCAGTCAGGGACCTATGTCCTGATCCACAATTTGAGAAACACTGATTTCAGGCATTAGTAACAAAGGACTTCATTTCTATTTTGTTTCAGGAAGCAGAGGCGTAATCCATAAGATAAGTTATAGATGTGCATGTTATCCTAGCTTTCACCTCCAGTCCAAAACAACATTTCCTCCCCTAAGGCTGGCCTCTTCTGATTTATAGTGGCACAACATACATAATTCACCAGGTATCTTATTTCGCACATTGAGCCACCTTGCTCCAGATGCTTTTTTCACCTTGGTATTCATCAGGGGTAGGCAACCTATGGCATGCGTGCCGAAGGTGGCACGCGAGCTGATTTTCAGTGGCACTCACACTGCCCGGGTCCTGGCCACCGGTCTGGGGGACTCTGCATTTTAATTTCATTTTAAATGAAGCTTCTTAAGCATTTTTAAAACCTTATTTACTTTACATACAACAATAGTTGTGTTATATATTAAAGACTTATAGAAAGAGACCTTCTAAAAACATTAAAATATATGACTGGCATGCAAAACCTTAAATTAGAGTGAATAAATGATGATTCAGCACACCACTTCTGAAAGGTTACCAACCCCTGATATATATGCATGAAACACACAGATGAAACAAATGGCTTAGTTAGAATTAACAAAACCCAGAGCAAATGTTTTTCAGGCCAATGGCCTCCAGGAATCTTACAGTTTTTCTGGGGGTCTTAGCAGAGATGATATCAGAGGGTTTCCTCAAAGATTTTGGGGTGCTTAGTGTAGTGCTTGATCTCATTTTCCTTTTGGGTGTACAGGGCATCATGCTCTCTTCTTCCTCACTGCTACTGGAATCAGAGCAGTCTGTGCTAGGCAGGTAGTCGTCTTCTCGATCCTGCTCAGATATATTTAAAAAACTAAAAAGAAAAACAGACTGAGGATTTGGAAAAACCCAACAAGGAATATCTAATGACAGTTTAAAAATAGCAGCACAATATTTCAGTCACCTGTGAATAATTATTTGATAAGAGAAGGTTGTGTATTGTTTTGTTTCTCTAATTATCATGGTAATGAACAGGTGAAGATTTTATACCTGCCCTTGTAAATTTTCCATGGCCATTATGCTAGGCTGGTTTAAGAAAAGTCAATTTACTGATCATCAAGGGTAAAAGATGGTTACTCACCTCTGTAACTGTTCTTCTTTGAGATATGTTGCTCATATCCATTCCAGTTAGGTTTGCGCGCCGCGTGTGCACGTTCGTCAGAAGATTTTTTACCCTAGCAACTCCGGCGGGCCGGCAGGTCGCCCCCTGGAGTGGCACCGCCATGGCGCCTGATATATACTCCTGCCGGCCCGTCCGCTCCTCAGTTCCTTCTTGCCAGCTACTCCAACAGTGGGGAAGGAGGGCGGGTGTGGAATGGATATGAGCAACACATCTCGAAGAACAACAGTTACAAAGGTGAGTAACTGTCTTTTCTTCTTCGAGTGATTGCTCATATCCATTCCAGTTAGGTGAATCCCAAGCCTTACCTAGGCGGTGGGGTCAGAGTGAGAAGTCGCGGCGTGGAGCACGGCGGAGCCGAAGGCCACGTCTTCTCTGGACTGCTGGACCAGGGCATAATGGGAAGCGAAAGTATGAACGGAGGACCAGGTTGCTGCCATACAGATCTCCTGGATGGGCACATGGGCGAGGAAAGCCGTCGATGAGGCTTGAGCCCTGGTAGAGTGCGCAGTCACGTGGCCCGGAGGGGTATGAGCCAAGTCATAACAGGCTCGGATACAGGACGTCACCCACGATGAGATTCTTTGAGATGAGACGGGCAACCCTTTGACACGTTCCGCTACTGCCACAAAGAGTTGGGGGGATTTGCGGAACGGCTTGGTTCGCTCTATATAAAAGGCGAGCACCCTATGGACGTCCAGTGAATGAAGCTGCTGCTCCCTGCGGGACGAATGGGGTTTCGGGAAAAAGACAGGGAGAAAGATCTCCTGGTTGACGTGAAAGGCCGAGACCACCTTGGGGAGAAAGGCTGGTTGCGATCTCAGCTGCACCTTGTCCCTGTGGAACATAGTATATGGGGGATCTACCGTGAGGGCCCGGAGCTCCGACACCCGTCTAGCGGAGGTGATGGCCACCAGGAAGGTGGTCTTCCAGGAGAGGTACAGAAGGGAGCAAGTTGCCAAAGGCTCAAAGGGAGGGGACATGAGCCAGGTCAGAACCAGATTCAGGTCCCAGGTGGGGGCGGAGCAGCGAATCTGTGGGTAAAGACGCTCCAGACCTTTAAGGAATCTAGTCACCATCGGGTGAGAAAACACCGAGCGGCCATCCCTTCCTGGGTGGAAGGAGGAAATGGCCACCAAGTGAACCCTTAGAGATGATACTGCCAGGCCCTGTTGTTTGAGGGACCAGAGGTAGTCAAGGATAGTAGAGATGGAGACCGCAATGGGAAGGAAGTTCCGATTAGCACACCAGCACGTGAAGCGCTTCCATTTGGCCGAATACGTCGCTCTGGTGGAAGGCTTCCTGCTCTCCAAGAGCACCTGACACACTGGGATAGAGCAACACATTTCAGACTGGGTCAGCCACTCAGGAGCCACGCCGTGAGGTGCAGCGATTGAAGGTCCGAGTGACGGAGCCTGCTGTGGTCCTGAGTGATCAGGTCCAGGTGAAGAGGCAGAGGGACAGGGTCGGCCAGAGACAGGTCCAGCAACATGGAGTACCAATGTTGCCAGGGCCACGCTGGAGCTATCATGATCAAGTGGGCCCTGTCCCTGCGCACCTTCAGAAGGACCTTGTGGACGAGCGGGAACGGAGGGAATGCGTAGAACAGGTGCGTCGTCCACAGAATAAGGAAGGCATCCACTACCGAACCCGGTTCGAGGCCTTGAAAGGAGCAGAACATCTGGCACTTCCTGTTCCCTCGGGACGCGAAGAGGTCCATCCGGGGACATCCCCACCTCTGGAAGAGCGAAAGGGCGACGTCCGGGCGAAGGGACCATTCATGGGAAAAGAAGGATCTGCTCAGATGATCCGCCAACATGTTCCGAACCCCGGGAAGGAAGGATGCGATGAGGTGAATGGAGTGGGCTATGCAGAAGTCCCAGAGCCTCATGGTCTCCTGACACAGGGGAGAAGACCTCGTGCCGCCCTGCTTGTTTATATAATACATGGTCGTTGTGTTGTCGGTGAACACCGAGACACAGTGGCCCTGAAGTTGTTGATGGAACGTTTGGCAAGCAAGGCGGACCGCCCTCAATTCCCGTACGTTGATGTGGAGGGTCAGCTCTTGAGGTCCGCAGGGTTCCGAGATGGGCCCCCCAGCCTAGATCTAAGGCATCCGTTGTCAGGGACACCGAGGGCTGGGGCGGGTGGAACGGGAGTCCTGCGCACACCACGGACCGATCCAGCCACCACTGCAGAGAGCCCAATACGTCCTGGGGGACGGTGACAATTGTGTCCAGAGGGTGCTTGGCCGGATGGTACTGAGTGATGAGCCAGGACTGGAGGGGCCTCATGCGAAGCCGCACATACCCCGTGACAAACGTGCAGGCCGCCATGTGGCCCAATAGAGTCAGGCAAGTGCCAATTGAGGTCAAGGGTGCTGCCTGCAGTCATTGTATGATGGCCCTCAAGGTTTGGAACCCTGATAGAGGAAGAACGGCTCTGGCCAGAGTAGAGTCCAGAAGGGCTCCAATAAACTCTATCCTCTGAGTGGGGGTTAGTGTTGACTTTTCTACATTGAGGATTAGACCCAACCTCGCAAAAAGTCTGTTGACCATGTGGACGTGGCTGAGGACTTGTGCCTCGGAGGAGCCCCGGATCAGCCAGTCGTCGAGGTATGGAAATACATGTATGAGACTGCGACGAAGGTGAGCGACGACTACAGCCATACACTTGGCGAACACCCTTGGGGCCGCAGAGAGGCCGAATGGGAGGACCGCGAATTGATAGTGGCACCGGTTGACCACGAACCGAAGGAACCGTCTGTTGGGCGGGAAGATGGCTATATGAAAGTAGGCATCTTGCATGTCAAGGGCGGCGTACCAGTCTCCAGGATCCAGGGATGGGATAATGGTCCCCAAGGATACCATACGGAACTTCAACTTCACCACGTATCTGTTGAGTTCCTGCAGGTCGAGGATAGGCCTGAGGCCTCCCTTGGCTTTGGGGATCAGAAAATAACATGAATAAAACCCCTTGCCCCGCTCGCTCTCTGGAACCTCTTCTATGGCTTCTTTGGCAAGGAGCGTTCGCACCTCCTGAAGGAGGAGTTGCTCGTGAGAGGGGTCCCTGAAGAGGGGGGCGGGAGGGAGGGTGCGAAACGAATTGCAGATGGTATCCAAGTTGCAACGTGCGTAAGACCCATCAGTCGGATGTTAGCCAGGACCATGCAGGGAAGAAAAATGAAAGACGGTTGGAAAAGGGAGGGGACGGATCCGTGAGGGAAACTGGTGCAGCGCTCTCGGGCGCACCTTCAAAATGAAGGTTTCGGGCCAGAGGGAGCCTTGGAGGAGCTCTGGTTTTGTCCTCCTTGGTTGCCCTATTGTCTACGTCGGCCATTTCTACTTTGTCGTCTGGCGAAGTCTTGCCTCTGCCGGGGTTGGGGGTAGCGCCGACATTGTTGTTGAGGCTGGAAGGGTCTGCGCTGGATGACGGGTGTATGCATCCCCAGTGAGCGCATAATGACCCTATTGTCTTTGAGGCTTTGTAGCCTGGGGTCAGTTTTGTCTGAGAACAGGCCCTGGCCTTCAAACAGGAGATCCTGGATGGTATACTGGAGCTCCGGAGGGAGGCCAGAGACCTGTAGCCAGGAAATGTGGTGCATGGTAACGCCAGAAGCTAGAGTCCTGGTGGCCGAATCTGCGGCGTCCAGAGATGGTTGTAGGGAAGTTCTCGCTACCTTCTTGCCCTCGTCAAGGATCGCAGAGAATTCCTGACGCGCATCTTGCGGAAGCAGCTCCTTAAATTTGTCCGCTGCCGCCCAGGTGTTGTAAGTGTAGCGGCTAAGGAGAGCCTGTTGAGTGGGGGGAGGGGGAAATCATGGAAGAGAGCAGCAGGCCTGTCAGTGTCCATGGCGTACGCGCTGTTTGCTTGGGAGGAGACAGACGGCTTTCGGGATGCCAGGGAGGAGCCGAATGGGACTGATATGGGTCCCTCGCTCCAGACGGCGGAGACCTCCTCGGTGCCGGGGACCGGTGCCGGGAGTGAGACCGGGACCTGCCACCAGTGCGGTGCCGGAAGGTCGACCGGGATCTGGAATGCCGACATTGGGAACGGCTTCTCGAATCTCAACACCAGTAGCGATGGCTCGAGCCAGAGCAGTGCCGGGAGTATCAGAACTGTCGTGAAGAGGACCGGCGCCGCGAGTACAACCGGTACCGCCGCGGAGAGCGGTGCCGGGACTGCAAGCAGCGCCTCGATCGAGACCGCCCACGGGACCGGGAATGGTGCTGGGACCGCGATGGGGATTGGTGCCAGCTCGGTGAATCCAGAGATGGCGCTCGCATGGCCACAGGCTTGCCTTTAGATTGTAGAACCCGCACTGGAGGCACCGGGGGTTGAGGCAGCGTAGACTCAGTTAGTGCTATCAGGTCCCTAGCCGAAGAAAATGTCTCAGGCGTCGAGGGGACCATTAGCTCAACCCCGGATCTTATGGGGGAACTCTGAGGGACAGGACTCGACGGACCCCCCCGGGCCCGGAGTCGACGGAATCCCTGGTAACGGTTCCGCGGCAGTAGTCGGTGCCGGGCGCTGCGTTTGAGTCTGCTTGGCTGGAGTGGTGGACGTTGAAGGTCTTGCGTCGGGGCCCGGTGCCGGGGAAGGTCGGTGCTGAGGCGTTTTCCCGGGCCCAGCAAGGTCCGGTGCTGGAGCAGAGCCGGCACTCGTTGTCGAGGACGGAGGGTTAAGCGCTGCTTCCATGAGGAGAGTCTTTAAGCGCTGATCTCTCTCCTTCTTGGTCCTTGGCTTAAATGCCTTGCAAATGCGGCACTTCTCGGAAATATGCGATTCCCCGAGGCATTTTAAGCAGGAGTTGTGAGGATCACTCGTGGGCTTCTTGCGGGCCGAGCACTGTTTGAACCCCGGCGAACCGGGCATGAGCCCGGCGCTGGGGAGGGCTAGAGCCCAAGCCTGCTAACTATATACAATAAGTAAATACAACTATCAACTAATATTCTATACTCTAACTACAACTACAACTAAATACAACTAGAAGAACAACGATACAATGGAGAGCTAGGGACGTGGAGGACAGCTATGCCGCGCTCCACAGTTCCAACGACCGACACGGCGTTAAGAAGGAACTGAGGAGCGGACGGGCCGGCAGGGATATATATCAGGCGCCATGGCGGTGCCACTCTAGGGGGCGACCTGCCGGCCTGCCGGAGTTGCTAGAGTAAAAATCTTCTGATGCGCGGCACGCACACCTAACTGGAATGGATATGAGCAATCACTCGAAGCAAAGTATTGTATGATTAAGTCCTGCATACTGTATACTCATGCTTGTTGCTCTGGGGCTGCATTGAACTTCTTGCTATTACCACTTTGCTTCTAGATGCTCAAGTGTCAGTATTTAAAGACTTGTAATAGTTAACATCATCTGGATTGTTTCTGTTGTCAGTGTCTGGGACAGAACTCTGTATATACTACAGACTAACTTGCTACTATTGGTCATAGGTACCCGAACCAGTGAGCAATAAACAGACTCAGTCCTGGCCCACAGAGAGCTTACTTCCGAGTCATCAGATCCAGTGTTTGACAGCCTTCGAGGAGAAACCTATTCACTAGTGATGGCATCCATTGGCTAACATTAATAGTGGTGTCTGACTACCCCATATGGATGGCAGTTCTATAGTACTCGTTAATGTGAAGCACTTGCATCTGTGTTTTTTATTGCTCCTTTGATGATGTATAAAGACAGCCTCCTCTCCTTTCTAGTTTATTTTTAACCTTAGAAAGACCATATTCACTCCAGATGCCTCAAGCAGAATTTTTACACCAACATGCAAGAAGTGACCTCACAAACCCCACTAGGGACCACTATCATCATTTTACATGGACAGTGTTCAAATATTATGGTGATGGGCTGCAATATAAAATCCTAAAATAGAACCAAATCTTTTTGTTTATTTGCAAGTTAAAACAGAAGATACAGTCCACACCATATTTATTTTATCTGTATATTAGAAGACAAACTGTAAAGAAAAATTAAGTTTGTGCCCCTTCCTACTCCTCTTTTCTGATGTGTGAAGATGACCTTGTTTTTTTTCCTATTGGTAATATCAGGAACATCAGGTTCTTGCTCCTATCACGACAGCTAATAAGGCCAGTCTGCACTACATCACTTAACTATGATTTTGTAACCACTTAATGGCACCATCAACTGTTCACACAGCAGAGGTCTTGCTATCGCAACTGTGTACATCCAAACCTACTATGCTGTCTAACCCTTAAATCACTGGATTCTGGGAAAATAGTGCATGATGGATGCACATACAGAGCAGCAGCATCTGCATATGGGGCAGGGTACTAGATTGTGGGAGAAGGAGGAGGAGGACTTGTCCAACTGGGTACATAGGCACAGAGAGTGCTGTTTGAACTGCAAAAAATAAAAATAAAAAAAGCATGCAGAACTGGCAGTGCTCTGGGGGTGAACACTGTTAGTCCTCAGTTACTAACTGAGATTTTTTTATATAAAAAGTGAACATAAACCTATTTAGAGACCACTGGCCTGGTAAAAGACCGTTACTCAACTTTGTAACTGTTGTTCTTTGAGATGTTGCTCATATCCATTCCAATTAGGTGTGCGCGTGCCGCATGCATGTTCGTTGGAAGATTTTTACCCTAGCAACACTCGGTGGGTCAGCTGGACGCCCCCTGGAGTGGCGCCGCTATGGCACCAGATATATACCCCTGCCAACCCAACCGCCCCTCAGTTCCTTCTTGCCGGCTACTCCGACACTGGGGAAGGAGGGCGGGTTTGGAATGGATATGAGCAACACATCTCGAAGAACAACAGTTACAAAGGTGAGTAACTGTCTTTTCTTCTTCGAATGATTGCTCATATCCATTCCAATTAGGTGATTCCCAAGCCTTACCGAGGCGGTGGGGTCGGAGTGAGATGTGGCAGAATGCAAAACTGAGCCAAAGGCTGCATCATCTCTAGACTGTTGAACCAGAGCATAACAAGAAGCAAAGGTGTGGACTGAGGACCCGGTAGCTGCGTGACATATTTCCTGAAATGGTACATGAGCCAGGAAGGCAGCAGATGAGGCCTGAGCCCTGGTAGAATGTGCAGTGAGATGGCCCGAGGGAACATGAGCCAAGTCATAGCAAGTGCGGATGCACACCGTCACCCAAGAGGAGAACCTCTGGGAGGAGACAGGTAGGCCCTTCATTTGGTCTGCCACTGCAGCGAAGAGCTAGGGTGATTTATGAAAGGGCTTCGTCCGCTCGATATAAAATGCGAGTGCCCTACGGACATCTAGGGAGTGCAATTGTTGTTCCCGTCATGATGAGTGCGGCTTCGGGAAGAAGACTGGAAGGAAGATGTCCTGATTGGTATGGAAGGCCAATACCACTTTAGAGAGGAACGCTGGGTGTGGTCGCAACTGCACCTTGTCCTTGTGAAACACAGTATACGGTGGGTCCACCGTGAGAGCCCAAAGCTCAGAGACTCGTCTGGCCGATGTAATGGCTACGAGGAAAACTGTCTTCCAGGACAGGTATAGCAGCGAGCAAGTTGCCAACGGCTCGAATGGTGGAGACATAAGTCTGGTTAAGACTAGGTTGAGGTCCCAGGTAAGGGCAGGGCGGCGTACTTGGGGATATAGGCGCTTCAAGCCCTTGAGGAACCTGGAAACCATAGGCTGTGAAAACACAGAGCAGCCACTTTCTCCTGGGTGGAAGATAGAAATGGCCACCAAGTGCACCCTCAATGATGATATCACTAGGCCCTGCTGTTTGAGAGACCAGAGGTAGTCCAGGATGGTGGGGATCGAGACTTCGGTGGGAGTAACATTTTGCGTTTTGCACCAGCAGGAGAAATGCTTCCACTTGGCCAGATACGTAGACCAAGTGGAAGGTTTTCTGCTACCCAGGAGTACTTGTTGCACTGGGGCAGAGCAACCTAACTCTGACTGGGTTAACCACGCAGCACCCATGCCGTGAGGTGAAGGGACTGCAGGACTGGGTGGTGAAGTCTGCCGTGGTCCTGAGTAATGAGGTCTGGATGAAGAGGCAGGGTGATTGGGTTGGCTATCGACAGGTTGAGCAACATGGTGTACCAGTATTGCCTGGGCCACGCAGGGGCGATCATGATCAGGCGAGCTCTGTCCCTGCGGAGCTTTAGTAGGACCTTGTGAACCAACGGGAACAGTGGAAAGGCATAAAATAGCTGGCTCTTCCACGGAATCAGGAAGGCGTCCGAGATCGAATCTGGGGTGAGACCTCAGAAGGAGCAGTACCTCTGGCATTTCCTGTTCTCGCAGGAAGCGAAGAGGTCTGTGGGGAAATCTCCACTTCTGGAAGACAGAATGTATACTGTCCAGACGAATCGACCACTTGTGAGACAGGAAGGATCTGCTGAGTTGATCTGCCAGAGTGTTCCACACTCCTGGGAGAAAGGATGCTACCAGGTCTATTGAGTGGGCTATGCAAAAGTCCCATAGTTGGATCGCCTCCCAACAAAAGGGGGAGGATCGTGTCCGTCCCTGCTTGTTTATGTAGTACATGGCCATTGTGTTGTCTGTGAACACAAACATAACGGCCCTGTAGATGTTGCTGGAACGCCTGGCACGCCAGGCGGACTGCTCTTAGTTCTCGGACATTTATGTGCAACGCCAGCTCCTGAGACGACGAAAGGCCTTGAATGCGAAGATGTCCGAGGTGAGCACCCCAGCCGAGAGATGACGCGTCCGTCGTCAGGGACATGGAGGGCTGTGGCGGATGGAACGGCAGTCCTGCACACACCAGGGAGGGCGTCAGCCACCAGTCGAGGGAGCCTAGGATGCTCGGAAGAATGGCAACTACCATGTCTATGGCGTCCCTGCCTGGGCAGTAAACCGAGGCAAGCCAAGTTTGAAGGGGACGTAGACGTAGTCTGGCGTGCTTGGTCACGAACGTACAGGCAGCCATGTGACCAAGGAGGCTGAGACAAGTGCGAGCTGAGGTTGTCAGGAAGTTCTGAAGGCTTTGTATAATTGATACTATTGCCTGAAATCGGGGTCGTGGTAAACTGGCCCTTGCGAGACTGGAGTCCAGGATGGCCCCAATGAACTCTACTCTTTGTGTGGGCACTAGAGTAGATTTCTCTAGGCTGATCATCAGGCCTAGTCACATGAAGAGGCCCTTGACGACGCCCACATGACTGGTGACTTGGGCCTCTGAGGTCCCCCGAATGAGCCAATCGTCGAGGTACGGGAAGACATGTATTCGACAATGACGGAGGGAGGCAGCGACTACAGCCATGGACTTCATCAATACCCGAGGGGCTGTAGAGAGGCCAAACGGAAGGACCGTAAACTGAAAATGCTGATAGTTGACCACAAACCAGAGGTACCATCTGTGTGGAGGGTAAATGGCAATGTGGAAATATGCGTCTTTCATGTCGAGGGCGGCATACCAGTCTCCAGGATCCAAGGATGGGATGATGGTCCCCAGGGATACCATGCGGAACTTCAACTTTTTCATGAACTTGTTCAGTCCTTGCAGGTCTAGGATAGGCCTGAGGCCTCCTAATCCCCAAGGTGAAAGGAAATACCAGGAATAGAACCCCTTGCCCCCTAAGTCCTTCGGTACCTCCTCTATAGCTCCCATGGCAAGGAGCGTCCGTACCTCTTGCAAGAGGAATTGCTCGTGAGAGGGGTCCCTGAAGAGGGACGAGGAGTGGGGTTGGGAGGGTGGGAGTGAAAAACTGGAGGTGGTATCCGAATTCTACCGTGCGTAGGACCCAACGATCCGAGGTAAATTGGGTCCACACAGGAAGGAAAGGGGAAAGGCAGTTGTAAAACTGAAAAGGATCCCAGGAGACAATTGGTACACCGCCCTTGGGCGCACCTTCAAAAGTTCGGTTTGGATCCCATCGTTGGCTTGAAGGGACCGTTATTCTGACCCCTTTGAGGTCCAGACTGTCGTCTGTGTTGCCTCGATCTTGCCTTCTGTCAAAGTCCTGTCTTGGTCTAGGCAGGGGAAAGGACGTTGGAGGTTGGGTGCGGAAGGATCTTCGTTGAGTCTGTGGTATATGCATCCCGAGCGAACGCATAATCACACGATTATCTTTCAGATTCTGTAGCCTAGGGTCCGTCTTCTCGGAGACTAGACCCTGGCCATTGAATGGCAAGTCTTGGATAGTATGCTGAAGTTCAGGTGGCAGGCCTGACACCTGAAGCCATGATATACACCTCATGGCGATTCCAGAGGCCACAGTTCTGGCTGCCGAATCGGCAGCATCCAGCAAGGCCTGGAGAGAAGTTCTCAACACCTTCTTTCCTTCCTCCAATAGTGCCGTAAATTCTTGGCGGGAGTCTTGCGGGACCAGCTCTGTGAATTTCCCTACTGCCTCCCAGGTGTTGTAATTATACCTGCTAAGTAGAGCTTGCTGGTTCGCCACCCTGAGTTGGAGGCCCCCCACGGAGTAGATTTTACGGCCCAACAAATCCATGCACCTAGCCTCCTTAGATTTTGGGGCAGGGGCTTGCTGGCCATGGCGCTCCCATTCATTTACGGACTGTACGACCAGTGAGCAGGGTGCACGTATAAGTACTCGTACCCCTTAGAGGGCACCATGTACTTGCATTCCACTCCTCTGGACGTGGGTGCAATAGATGCCAGCGATTGCCAGATGGTATCTGCCTTAACTTGAATTCATCGAATGAACAGTAAGGCCACTCGAGTTGGTGCATCCGCCGACAATATATCTACCACAGGGTCCTCAATCTCCGGAACCTCCTTCACTTGCAGGTTTATATTCAGGGCAATGTGCCTCAGGAGGTCCTGGTGTGCCCTGAGGTCAATTGGAGGTGGGCCTGATGAGGATGTCCCCGCTACCGCTTCATTCGGGGAAGAGGAAGACGAAAGGCCCGAGACAAGTGGGTCCTGTATGGTCTCCTGATCACGGGGGACATCAGAGACCGGTGGGACCTGAGGGTCCGGTGCGTGGATGGAAGCTTCCTCCGTACCCGCAGGAGGGGAGCAGCTGACAGTGGCCTCTGGCACCCGGTGTTCCAATGGAACGGATCGTGATGTCACTGTGGGTCCACCTTGGGCTTGGTGATATGCCCAAGGTGTCCAGAAGGACCACTGATGAGGTCCCTGGTCTGGGTCGTGGGTTTCTTGGAAGACTCGGCTGTGTGTATCCAAATCACAGTCGTGTGCGTAGGAGGCACTGTCCGCGTGTGATGATACTGATGTATGGCAAGATGGCCACGGAGGAGCTGAAACCACTTAGGAAGGGTCTCTGCGTCTGGTTGATCCGTCTCCACACAGCACCAGAGAATGGCACCGGGCGCCATACCGGTACTGGGAATGAGACTGGGATCTGCGACTAGAGCGGTGCCAGGAGGTCGACTGGGACCTCGAAGTTCTACGTCGAGAGCGGCTGCAAGAGATGCGGTGCAGTGAACGGTGCCGGGAGCTGGATTGGTGCCGAGATTATCGGGTCGGCGAGCGGGATCTCGAACAGTGCCACGAGTACGACTGGTACCGAGATGGAGAGCAGTACCGGGATCGGTGATGGGACCAAGAACGCCGGCGGGACCTCTATCGTGACAGGTGCCTTTCAGCAGTGCCGACCGAGGATGGTCTCAGCAGGGCAGGCTTGCCTACTGATTGGATAACCCGCACCAATGGTGCTGGGGGTTGAAGCAGCGCAGGCTCCGTCAGGGCAATCAGCTCCCTTGCCATAGAGAATGTCTCCGGCGTGGAGGGAACAATAAGCTCAACCACGGCACGTGCTGGGGAGCTGTCAGGCACCGGACTCGATGGCTCTTGCGAGGCCAGAATCAACGGCACTGAAGTTGTCGGTGCCGCAGCAGTTGTCGGTGCTGGGCGGTCCGACTTAGGCAGGTGATCTGACTGCGACGTAGGCACGGGAGTCGCAGGAGTCTTGTGCCTCTTGACCCGCAGGGAAAGAGAGCGGTGCCGGGCAGGCTTCTGGGCCAGCAACGGTTGCTGAAGATGCACTTCTCCCCGGTGCGGACTGTCCAGTGCTCGGTGCCGAGGGCAGAGGAGTAAGGGCTGCCTCCATCAGGAGCTGTTTGAGACGAAAGTCCCGCCCCTTTTTTGTCCGCAGCTTGAAGGCCTTGCAGATGCGGCGCTTGTCAGTGAGGTGGGATTCCCCCAGGCACTTAAGGCAGGAGTCGTGAGGATCTCCTGTCGGCATCAGCTTGCGACAAGCCAAGCACGGTTTGAAACCCGGTGAACCGGGCATGGGCCCCGGCACCGGGTGAGGGGAAAGGGCTAATCCCCAACCCCTCTTAACTATATATAATAACTACATTAAAGAACTAATAAAACTAAGTAGAAATATAGGAAATTGAACTATATACACAAAAACGATGAAAGAACTATGAGAAGCTAGGGAGGTGGAGATCAGCTAAGCCGCGCTCCACTGTTCCAACGACCGACACGGGCGGTAAGAAGGAACTGAGGGGCGGTTGGGTCGGCAGGGGTATATATCCGGCGCCATGGCGGCGCCACTCCAGGGGGCACCCAGCCAACCAACTGAGTGTTGCTAGGGTAAAAATCTTCCGACGAACATGCACACAGCGCGCACACACCTAATTGGAATGGATATGAGCAATCACTCGAAGAAGAACTACCAGGTTACAAACTAAACTAAAAGTTGCACCATAGATAGGACTCAAGACCCCTCTCCTACTCAGATGAGAACTAGAAAAACTGTCACTCAGGCTTCAGCCATTGGTGATGTTACCATTTCACCTCACCTCTCCAAGAATCCACCAGCAAGAAGAGTGGACACATCAAATCCCAATTATCAAGTAAAACAAGATGCAGAAAGCATTTTTGGGAAAAAACGAGTGTCTTAATACATCATAGAACAACAGTAATGGGTACAACCAATTTTTCTATCTTTCACTTTACTTTAAAGGATGAAAGTATTTGCTTTAATTTGCAAATACAGTAGAAGGATTTTGGATTGTTTTCTTGCAAACAATTTGCCTAGCAATCACACATGAATGAGATTCACTTGACTTGCATTGCAATAGACTCGGTGAATGCCCAGGGCTGCAAGCGACCAATGGCAATCTGACAAAGACATAATAGAGAAAACTTACTGGAGTTGCTCTGCAATGCGAGCAGTAGTCTTCTGCACACATTTCCTGTGAGAACGTGGGATCACCACTGGACTCCTGGTCATCAGCTCTTGCTCTTCAGCTAAACTAGACAAAGAACAAGGCTATTTGTATCTAGTCTTTATGTCAAGTGACCCAAAAATCACTCTTGGAATAAGTGAACATAAGACATGTGAACATCATTTGAATATCAGAGGATTTACTTTGTGTCGCTTTTAGAATTGCTCTTAGAAGTAGCTGCTCGTTTGGTTGTTTTTCTGGATTCTCTGGCTCTCTCCTCAGTTTCCTCCTCTTCATTTCTACCGTTCAAATGCCTGATGGAAAAAGGGACATCTACCTATAGCATTACAAATACAACTTGCCCATTAGATGATGGGCCATATTGAGGTGAATCACTTGCTTTAATTCATTGCAGATACCTCTATTCTTTTAGATTTCTTAATTCCACTACATTGCAGACTCTGAGTGTACCACACTGCAAACATTTAACAGCACACCAACACTGTGTGACCAAGAGACTTTAGATCACAGTTCCATCAAATGTTTGTTCCATATTAACACTTCTTTAAAGAGGACATGTAAAGAAAAATGTGTCCCTTTTTTATGATGTACAATATAAAGAAGGCCTGAATTTTTTCCTGCTTGTTGTGATTTTTAGTGATTATGCTGAGAGAAAATATACTGAGCAAATTTAATTAAGATCTGTGTGTGGCAATTTCCTTTTTTTTTTTTTTAAATTTGCCACAAACATGAATAGATTAGCACATAGTCTGGAGAAGGACTCATATAACAAATTTTATGAGGCCCAATATAGCTTGGCTACCTTTGAGCAGATCTATATACATGTGTAGCTTACACGCATGGGGTGATATTAGAGCTGTGTGGTGTATATGCATCAAGTGAAGGGAAATTCATGAGGAGAGGAAGAGGCTTTTGTCTCTGATAACAGTGTATAAACTTGTAAAGGTCAACATGACTAGACCACCTCCCCTTTCTGCATTCCCATCATATCTGCCCTGGACCCCTACATTTCTCACTCTAACATCTTGATCTGTGTAGCCCGCAACCCCATTTTCCAAACCCTTTACATTCCTCCCCCTCCATGTACCCTTCGCTTTGCTCCTCCATAACCCAGGTCCATGGAATCTCTTGTAATTATTAAAGCTTTTCTACGGGTATGTCTACATCTACAATTTTGCAGCGCTGGTTGTTACAGCTGTATTAGTACAGCTGTATAGGGCCAGCGCTGCAGAGTGGCCACACTTACAGCAACCAGCGCTGCAAGTGGTGTTAGATGTGGCCACACTGCAGCGCTGTTGGGCGGCTTCAAGGGGGGTTCGGGGAACGCGAGAGCAAACCGCGGGGAAGCAGGTCTCCTTCCCCGGGTTGCTCCAGTGTTCCCCGAACCCCCCTGCAAGCAGATCTCCTTCCCCGCAGTGTGCTCTCGCGTTCCCCGAACCCCCGTGCAAGCAGGTCTCCTTCCCCGCAGTTTGCAGGGGGGTTCAGGGAACGCGAGAGCACATCGTGGGGAAGGAGACCTGCTTGCGGGGAAGGGGGTTCGGGGAACGCGAGAGCACACCGCGGGGAAGGAGACCTGCTTGCACGGAAGGGGGTTCGGGGAACGCGAGAGCAAACCGCGGGGAAGGAGACCTGCTTGCAGGAGGGTTCGGGGAACGCGAGAGCAAACCGCGGGGAAGGAGACCTGCTTGCAGGAGGGTTCGGGGAACGCGAGAGCAAACCGCGGGGAAGGAGACCCGCTTGGGGGAGGGATTCGGAGAACACCGGAGCAAACCGCAGGGAAGGAGACCTGCTTGATTACCAGAGAGGTATCCTCAGGTATGCTGGGATACCTGCTTATTCCACGGAGGTCAAGAAAAGCGCTGGTAAGTGTCTACACTTGATTACCAGCGCTGGATCACCAGCGCTGGATCCTCTACACCCGAGACAAAACGGGAGTACGGCCAGCGCTGCAAACAGGGAGTTGCAGCGCTGGTGATGCCCTGCAGATGTGTACACCTCCTAAGTTGCAGTGCTGTAACCCCCTCACCAGCGCTGCAACTTTGTGATGTAGACAAGCCCTACGTCTGTAGCAGGCAAAGCATTTGAGCATATTTTGGGATTTCACAGACTTTGTCAGTACTCTCTTATGATCAGAAAATTGTTCCAAGTTGGATTTTTTTTAAATAAAAATTGAGTAGGAGGGCAGGGAATAATGGGAGCAAAATAAAATATGGTAGAGCTTTCCCCACTACTCCAAGCAGATAGAGGAAACAGCAACCAATTTTGAAAAGAAAATAAAAGCTAAAAAGTCTTCCCAAAATCCCAATATTAAAAGTGTTAGGTTGAAAATAAGTATTTGTGGAAGTGCACTGAATACTGAGTTACCACCACTCATATCCAATATTTCGTCTCTCACTGTGTGCTTTTCTGCATTCCCCCAATTTGCTGTAAAAGAAAGTGAAGTGAACATCTATTAACCAGTGACATCTTTGCAGGAAGCACCTGCTCTTTCCTGCAGGATCTTTGATACTATCTTGCTTCAAGAGAATGATTTATTTTAAAAAAGGGGAAACAAGATACAAAGAAGGGGGCGCCAGTCAAAGATGCATTAGAACAATGCTGCCACTTACCGTGTGTCATCGTCTTTCCCATCAAGATTCTTGGCTTTTGGGCTGGAATCTTGGCCCCTTCTGTAGGGAGCTATCCTTATTGTTTCAGCTAGCTTAGACCAGTCTCCCCTGATAGCCCGTGGTGAGTCTGACTCACCACTGGTGCGAGATATTTTTGGAGGTGAGCCCAAAATCTTAGTGAATGTCACCTTTCTCTTGGTAGCTGATGGTTCCAAAGCATCACAGTCATCACCCAAGAGTTCTAAAACATCGCATCCTGTGAGTTTGTTTCTAGATTTCAAAGGACCTAAAAACCAAACAAAATGATAAAAGGTCAAGTTTTAAAATGACTGATTTGGTTAACACTTAGCTACCAAGCCACTCATGGCACATAATCTAACTGCTGTTTAGGGTTACATGATGGAGGATGAATAATTGAACTATTTAATTGGAAAAAATGTTTCCTTTATGAGAGGGAACACAGATTTAGGGTCTGAATTTTCAAACCCCAAATTCCCCCTCTCCCAAGCATAAGCTCATCTTAGCGCTAGTTTGCATGTGAACATCTAGATGTATGTGTATTCTTGATTGCACACATACATAGCTAAACAGTCTCTTATCTAGACAGGCCATAAAGCAAAGTAGCCACCTAAATGTATGCTTAACCAGTAGACTGGAATAATCTGGCCCTCGGTGTCTATTGAAGTACCTACTCTACTCTTCATAACAGAAGAGACATCAGAGCAGGGACATTACCAACAATGTGTATGTGCTGGCTGATCCATTGCCCCACACTCCCACTTGACAGGTGATGTACATATTTTACAATCACCAACATCGCAGGAGCACTGAATGATTTACAGCAACCTCAAACCAGTACCTTTGAAATGAAAAGGGATCTCTCTCTTAGTACTCCTACAGACAGTTTTTCATCCCCTTTAAATAATAGCCCTAATTTACAAAGGTCATTGAAACAAAAATACTATGCTTACCAGACCAAGCAATTTTCTCTGCACTTTTTTTTTCATTTTGCAACTTCTGTATTAAAAGCAACTACAGCTTTATAATTCCATCCAAACCTACATAAATTCCTGAGCCAAAGCATTCTTTTGCTCTTGAAAAGTGACATGAAAATTGCACCTTCTTAGTTAGCAGATTTGCTGCCCCACACATGAACTGAGACATCCTATTTGCTACAGTAATTAAAATATGTTTTTAATGCTGCTTATTTGTTATCCATGCATAGCCAACACAGCTGAGAGAGTAGGGAGCTGAATTTAATTCCTTCCTGTGCAAACAAAACTGCTTATAAAAGTTTATTAAAGTTATAAAACTGTTTACAAAGATTCCAATTATTTGAACTTCTGCAAGTGTATGCAAGACTCCAGAGAATGCACAAGGACATCACTAAGGACAAACGCTGGCCTACAGAACTTTTATCATTGGTAATGATATAAGAGAAGGAAAGAACCCGGTTTGACTCAGATCCCAGACTAAGTTTCCAGGACTGCCAGTTGGAAATAAGTTTTGCTTGTAAACTGAGCACATTTGATGTAGAATCATTGAGACACAAACATAGAATCCCACAATGGACCACCACACTAACTTCAGCACTGGCTAATCCTCCACTTACGAGAAATTTTTGCTAATACTTCCTACCTGAGCAGCAGTCACTGAAAATTATTATTAAATGGACTCCCCAGGCAACATCCCATTAAAGCACATGGCTCAAATTGGGCTTGGCAAACCAGCACTTTTCTGTCACACATGCATTCTGTGCTGCAATACATTATCTTTTATTTAAAACACAGATTACATCTCTAGCCCCTATTGTTGCAAATTTAACTATTATTACATGAACGGAATGCAACGGCTGAGCCTTTGGACTACCTGAAATAGCAGCAACATGCAAGACAAAGTTTGCACCTCTGTGGGGCATTAATTCTGAACCCTAAAGAGGCTAGTTTAAGTGTCAATGTTTACTATTTCACTGATCAAAGAAGAGGGACAATCACTCCAAAGATCTCCCCAATGTATGAGTACTGTCCCCGGTGGTTGGGGCTTAGGGTGAGAGTGGAGTAGGGGAGTGTGCTATTACTACTTCCTCCTTCAATTCGACCTCTGAGAGTGGCCCGCCAATTGTGTTAATCATATCTAAGGGTATGGCTACACTTGCAGCTGTACAGCACTGCCGCAGGAGCGCTGCCACAGCAGCGCTTTGAAGTGCGAGTGTGGTCGCAGCGGCAGCACTGGGAGAGAGCTCTCCTAGCGCTGCATGTACTCCACCGCCCCCTGGGGATTAGCTTACTGTGGGGCAGTGTTTACACTGGTGCTTTGCAGCGTGTAACTTGCTGCACTCAGGGGTGTGTTTTTTCACGCCCCTGAGCGAGAAAGTTGCAGCGCTGTAAAGCGCCAGTGTAGCCAAGGCCTCCGTGGCTGGGGTCACATGCCAGGGTCTCTGTATCCAAGAGAACAAACTTCTACTGCTTGAGTTAAAGATTCAGGTCCATTAACTTAGAGGTGGTAAGCAGTCTTCAACCACTGCACATGGTCTAGAAACTAAAAGAGGACAAAGAGTCATATTGCATTTGCACGGGTTACATCTACTAGAAAACCAGACTCTCTTTTCGGATTTTTTTTTTCTTCTTTATGTGATATCCTTTCCCCAATGATAACCTCCTTCAGTGCAAAGCTCTCAGCAGTATTTACTCAGCAAATCTGTCATGACAGACAGTAATAAAGATCTCCAATACACCTCAGCTCAAAAGGCCAGCTACTAAGAGGAAGAGGATCAATAGTCAACTGCACAGGAAGGGGTAGCCATCCTCAATGTGCTGATCCCAACCTGTTCAGCTTCTTATATTCATTCCTTATGACATATACAGTGGCTGGATCAGCTGTGAAGCAGTTAGAGATGGGATTCTTGCTCTCGATTCTGCTACTACCCAAAACAAGAACCCACTCGTTGAAAGTCTGTACTCCCTATAAGCCCCATTTACCACGTTCCCAAGTGAAAAGACCTCGCAGTGAAATCACAGCAGCTAGAGGAAGGCCAGGCCCACAGGAGTTACTCAGAGAGCTGCCTATGCTGTACTATGGATAAACATAAGACTTCAGTCTCCAGGTCCAGCAATTCTGCTATTAATTTGGCAAATAGTAATAAATGTATTAGCAAAACCAAAAGTATTGCTGTGTACATACTATTTAGCTGTAACTTCTTCCTTGCTCCTGGGGTGTTAATGCCATTTGCCACCCTTTGGGAATGTCTCTCCTTAGACAGGGAGGACTTGGAAGCAGAGTGTCTTGATTCTATTTCCATCTGAATGTTCTTGGTTTTCACGGTACTCCGAGTGATTCTGTCAGTCTCTGCTTTCAAGGAGCAAATGAAGTCTGAAGGAAACACCTGGCAGTCAGTTAAAGGGCTTGGGCTGCCAACCCTTTCATTTTTCTCAGTTTCTTTCAGCTCAGACAATAAGCCAGGCGACAGAGGCTTAAAGCATTTCCCATCCCAAGATTCCTTTACAAAGAATATCTGTTTTCCATTTGATCTAACAGGCACTGCCTCCTCAGGGGCCAAAGGTATCACCTATAAATGGAGAAAAATATCAAGTCACCCTTTAGTAGCTGCTATTTACTTAGTAGTTTGTTATTTTTCCTAGTCATGTATCTTAACGTTTTATCCCATGACTGTGCTATTGGTACACCTGTGAAGAAGGATTATAGAGGACACTGTTAGACTATATTAAGTATTCTACTCCTGGGGGAATTCTGCACCAAATAAATAATAATTCTGCACACAATATTTGAAAATTCTGCATATTTTGTCAAAACAACATAATATAATCATGCCAGTTTCAATCGTTTTGGTACTTTATTTCAAAATATCGGTCAACAAGTATGTCTGTAACAATACAGATCAAAAAAAAGATTCTGGCAATTTATTTTCTGGGACAGATTCCTTACTAGGCATATTAATACAGAACGTTGAGTAATTTACTTAAACTACAATACAGAACTGTATTTCCTGCACTTGTCAGAAGCAATGCATAGGCTTGGCTGAGTCAGGGTTTACGGAGGAGCTGAGGGAGATGGAAGGAGCCTAGGAGTGGAGGATGTTGAGTGGAGTGGGTGAAAGTGTTTTTTCCTTTTGGGGGAGGTGGCGGGAGGTAGGGGAAGAGATTCTTAGGGAGCTGGGAAACACACAGCCCCCCCACGCAGACCCTGGCTGATCCAAGCCACTCCCTTCAGTCAGGCACATCTGCCCCCTCCCCTCCAATCCCCATGGGTCTCTGCAGCCCCCCCCCCCCCCCCATGCTCAACGCTGTCATCCCACTAGCTCCTGAGCCTATACCCCAGTCTGTGTCCCCCCCAGCATTCCTGTGCTCCCCCTCACCCCTACCCCACTGTTCTAACCTGGTTCTGTGGGCAGGGTGCTGTGATTAACTTCTGCTCCCGGGGGAATTCTGCAGTACTGGACATCAAATTCCTCTACCCATCCCTCCCCCAGAAAATACATTCTGTCCCGAGTGCTGCAGTTCTGCCTTTTTCCCACCAGAGGCTGCTGTGGCACCAGAATAGCCAGCTGCATGAACACATCTAGCTGTTCTTGCACCACACTGGTTTCTGGTGGCCAAAAGGCAGCACTTCTTAGGCAAAATGCACTTTTTGTGGGGAAATATAAAATTATGTGGGACAGAGGAATTTTGTGCGCCCGCAGATGCACAGAATTCCCCCAGGAGTATAAGTATTAATGATGCCCAACATCCCTACAGAGCTGCATTAAGAATTCAAATAGGTTTCATGGGGGAAAATAAGTGTTTCCACCCTTGCTTTAGGCTTTCCAAAGTTCTTCCACCTCCTCCTTTCCTGTATGCAGAGCATGCCCTGGGTACATACCTTCACATTTTTAATGATGGTCTCCACATTTATGTCAGTGTCATATCCAGGAGCTTTATCCAGAAATATCTCCTGGGGAGAAACCTCTCTTTGCAGCAGTTTCCGTTTATTGAGTGGTAGCTCTGTAATACGAGAGAACCACTGAACAACTGCATGCTTTTCTTGAGAGCCTAAAACAGAGGGAAACATGAAAAAACTCAGTCAGCATCCAAAACACTAGTTTTAGTTACAGCATTATTATTATTTGTATTATAGCAGGCCAAAAGGCTCTAACTGAGATCAAAGCCAGATTGTGTCAGGCACTGTACATACACATAGTAAGAAAGAGCCTTCTATTTCCATGTAGTCTAAGTACTACTATCCTCATTTTACAGACTGGAAATTTAGGTACATAGAAATTAATTAACTTGCGCAAGATCATACAGGGAGTCTTTGGCAGAGATAGGAATTGAATCCAAATTGCCAAAGTCCCAGCCCAGTGTCTTAACTCCAAGATCATCCTTCCTCTCAATTACTATACAAAAGTACTTAAAAAATAATAGAAAGATTATGAAAGTCTTACCTCCACAAAACTGTCTTAATATGTGATTAATACCAGGTCACATTATAGATGAAGAGTTTATTTCTATATCCTCACTCATTATCTAAATGACCACAAATACATATATTTCATCAGTTACGAACTTAATCCTGAGAAATGTTATTTCCACCTAAATTTGTCGTTGAATTATTATATGTAACAAGATGTGCAATCCTGAGTTATATTGGAATGTTTTATTGTATCTATGCTGGGGTGAGGGGAGACAGATCAGCTAACATTTAACCACAAATAATTCTAGAAAGCTGTCAATTGAAACAATGGTGTTTTTGTTTTAAATGACATAGGTCCTGAGTTGTGTTCCGGCACTGACTTACAATGTAGCTTTGGGCAAATCATTTAGCTTCTCTCCGCCTCAATATCCCTCATCCAACCTTCATTTATAAATAAAATAGATGTAATACCTATTTCACAGTGGTGAAGAAGTTTAGTTAGCATTTGAAAAGTGGCTAGATCCCCAGATAGAAGGCACATTGGAACTATAATAATGAAAATACTTGCTCTTACCATCTTCATATAGTTTCAGGAGTTTTGCCACAAAAGGTTGATCTGCATTCTCCCCTTCTACTAAAACAAATTCTCCAAGTAGTACACACATTTCTGTTAGACTTCTTTCTGATTTAATCAAGATCCCCCTAGAAAATGAAGGCACATATAGATTAACAAATTCATTTCATATTCTTTATAGATCAGAGACTGCCACATTAACAGTCAGTCAGATTTTAGTCTTTTCTCCCTCCCTCTTGCCAGATTTCCTTGCAAAGTCCATGCATATGTCTCCTCCTCAAATGCTTCAATTCTCTTCACCCACAATAGCAACTAACGTAGGTAGGTCAGAATCCATGAGTAACCTGACAGCCAGCTAGCTTGCATGCAAGCCATGGAGTTACGTCAGTGATGCTACTAAGGAATTATCAGAAATAAGCCCCACTCCCAGCCCCCCCACTTTTTTCTTTTTTTTTTTTTTAAAGAGTCACAGAGTTACATTTTTATAACCCCTTTTATCCCAAAGAATCCAAAGTGATTTACAAACTCAAGACCACGCCACAAGAGTCGCTTACCTCCACCAGTGAAATGCAAAAAACATACAGCATAGAGCAATCCTATATAACTGTTTAGACTGGAGTGCTGAATACCTTATCCAGTTGCCCATGTCTCATTTACAATGCAAGAACTTTGTGGCCAGAATCTTGTTTGATGTTTACAATATCATACACACCAATAGCACTGAGCCTTATTTGATGGTTTTCATAAGATATTGCTTATGCTTATTCCAACCCTGCTACATATACCTGACACAAGTGCTAGTAATGCAGGTAATAGTTACTACAGCACTTTCGTCCACAATTACTCCCTAAAAAAATGGAATGTTTCTTTAGGGGTCTCTGCCTCAGCCTAAAATAACTGTTATTTACCTATATTGAAAGGTCTTCAATTGCTGGTCTGAGCTCTTTGCTCTTCCAACCCATGAGTAGATGCGCTTGCACTGCTGTCTTGTGTTCATGTTTTCTGCAGCGAGATTTTAAGAAGTATCAAATTAATTTTGCTGGTGAATGCAAGTAATGCTAATGACCAAAGCAACAGACTGGAGTCAGTATTCCTGGATTCTTAATTCCTAGATTCTTAATTCCTAGCTCTGCCGTTGATTCACTGATGAGGGCTTGTCTACATTACTGGCTGGATCGACAGGCAGTGATCAATCCAGCAGGGGTCGATTTATTGTGTCTATTCTAGATGCAATAAATTGAGCGCTCTCCCATCAACTCCAGTACTCCACCAGAGCAAGAGGCTCAGGCAGAATCGATGGGAGAGCATCAGCTGTCTACTGACCACAGTGAAGACACCACAGTAAGTAGATCTAAGTACGTCGACTTCAGCTATGTTATTCACGTAGCTCAAGTTGTATAACTTAGATCAATTCCCCCCAGGCATAGACCAGGACTGAGTTATCTTGGGCAAGTCACTGGAGCTCTCTGTGCCCAAGTTTCTCCAGCTGTCAAATGAAATTATTACACATTTCAGAGGTGTTAAGAGAATTAGAAAAAATATTTGAACTGGGTGGCTAAAGTTAAGCACTTAGATAAAAAGGTCTGATTTTAAAAAGTGCTGAGCTTCCAGTGATTTCCATGGGACAGAGTGCTTAGCACCTTTGAAAAAAAAATCAAAACTCTTATTAGGGTACCTAACTTTAGGCCCCAAGTTTAAATATTTTGTCCTTAACATTTTATAAAGCACTCTGAGCACTCAAGTGAAAGGCATTTTGAAAGTGCCATTTATTTATTTTATAGCCCGGTATTTTATGTAGTAGGGCTCAATACCTATGTGGTAAAATTGTAGAACCACGTGATAACTGCACCTGAGCGTGTCCAACTTGCACTCTGCCCACTAACACACCTCCACCAGGACTATTTCTAACATTCAAAACCTCTCAGCTGCTCAAACAAACCCTAATGCGTGATTTCTCCCCTCCCATTATACTGGTTCAAGATTCAGAACCAGTAATAATCATTTCTGTACCCAACGCTAGAATATGAAGGTGAGAAAACTCTCCTTTCCCCATACCAGAAATGCTCTCCTGAAAACTTGCAACTTCTCTGGTATTGGAAAGAGAGAGGATGCAGAGTTTTAATAGCAGACTGTCCTTGGACCCTGCACTGGGGCCTCCATTTTTCATATCAGCACCTGGCTAACAATGATCTGATAAATATGAAGCATGCTTGTAGCTGCTGGAAATGAAATATATGTGTTTGTCTTTTCACCCCTCTCCAAAGGCAGTGCCAGGATTGAAGGTCCTTCTTCTGTCTCTCACCAAGATCCTCCTGACTGTTGCAGGCAGCCAGTGAGATAAGGTCCATCTAGTCCTCCCGAACTCCATTTTCTATATCTTCCTCCCCCACAAATAACTCCGATGCCTGCTTCTGCTGATGGCTCAGCTTTTTCCCCCAAGAGCAGTAGAAAAATCACATGATTATTTATGGACTTGCTGCTGTCCACAAAGTCCTTGATAGCAGCAAAGAGGACAAACAAAAATCTAGTCAATTTCAAAAGAGTTTAAAATAGTTTAAGGTACAGTATTACAATGGCTTGAGAACCACTGCGATTTATGCTTTTTACAACCACATTAGACTGTAAGCTCCTCCTATCTGGTACCTGTCTCCCTGTATTTGTACAGCATCTAGGACAATGGGCCTATTTTAAACGTATTTTTTTCCCCCCATCACTGTGTCAAAGACCCACACAAACACAAGAGGAAACTGAAATTTATACAAAAAGAGCTGCCAGGCCAGAAGGGACCATCGGATTATCTTGTGGCCACTGAACCACACACATTTACCCATGTATTGAATCCAATAACCAGGATTAAACTACAGTATTACAACCCTCAGGAGACCAAACTATCGTGTGCCACATGCAAAGAACAGGAGAGACTGAGGTGCACCTGTGCCCAAGACTCCTGCAAAGGCAAAGAACCGATTTGCTGAGATATACCCAGAACCCTGAAAAGAGTATTTTTTTTCTCTAGGCTGTTACAATCAACACTTGGGATTACTGTAACCTTAGAACAGGGGTCGGCAACCTATGGCATGCATGCCAAAAACGGCACGCAAGCCGATTTTTAATGGCACAGTGCTGCCTGCCGGGGTCACGGCTGCCGGCCCCGCTCAGCCTCCTGCTGAACCCAGGCTGTCAGGGGGCTCGACGGGGCCAGCGGCCAGGACCTTGGCAGGCAGCAGCATCCCGTTAAAAATCCTGCCCGGCCCAGCCTGCTCTTCTCCACCCCTGCTCTCTCCTGTGGGGGAAGGGGTAAAAGCTTGGTCCTGCAGGCTGCTACTGCAGGGCAGCCTCCACCAGCAGCCAAGCCCTGCCTCTTCCCCCAGCTGTGCTGGGTTCCTGTCCCTCCTCCTCTCCCTCCCTGTGGCAGAAGAGCTGATGGCCCCGGAGAGGGAAGGAGAGAAGCAGATTTGGAACTGCTGCTCCAGAGAAGAGGTGGGGACAGGGCCTTGGAGAAGGAGAATGCAATCAGGGCATATCCCCTCCAATCCCCTGCCAAGAGCCGCTAGGACAGGGGGCTGGGAGCATCCCCACAAGTCCATCCCACCCACCCTCAGGTCCCTTGCCAACTGGGGTCCTGGCCGCAGGCCCTGCTCAGCCTGCTGCCAGCCTAGGTGAATGGAGCCCCAGGCCGGCAGTGGGCTGAGCGGGCTGGCAGCGTAAGATCAGAATTTTAATTTAATTTTAAGTGAAGCTTCTTAAACATTTTTAAAACCTTGTTTACTTTACACACGACAATAGTTTAGTTATATAGCATATAGACATATAGAGAGAAACCTTCTAAAAAAACGTTAAAATGTATTACTGGCATGCAAAACCTAACTTAAAGTGAATAAATGAAAACTCGACACACCACTTCTGAAAGGTTGCTGACTCCCGCAATAGAAGATAAAACATTTTCAGACTCATCCCTTCAAACTTTGCAGAAATTGATGGTGTGGGTCCACCAACCACCAGAAATTGATATATACAAAGTCTTCTGTTCAAAAAAGGCTGGTTTTGGTCCAGATCCCACAATTTGCTGCATCCATGCAGCCTAAAGTAACAGTAAAATCTTTTCAAACACAAGAAGATTTTTAAAGTCTTTTTCTTCTGAAATACATTATTCACAGAACTCTTACAGCACGGCGCACTTAAAGGTTTTATCTACACCCAAGATCTGTAATCCATAACCATCACCCCCAGGTTATTTAGGGTATAGCTACATTATAAGTGCTCCAGGGTATAGCTACACTATAAGTGCGCCTGCAGCTACACAACTGTAGCGACGGAAGGGATTTCTTCCTGTAGTTGTAGTAAATCCACCACCCCAAGAGACAGCGGCTAGGTCAACAGAATAATTCTTCAGTCAACATACTGGTGTTTGCAGTGGGGGTTAGGTCAACCTAATTATTTCGAATAGGGTGTGAAATTTTTCCACAGTCCTGAGTGAGGTAGCTAGGTCAACCTAAGATTTTGAGATGTCAGATTTATGCAAGACATGAAAAAGCACCAGACAGGGCTCCAGCCTATGTTAGACTTAAGGTTTGTCTACATTAATATTCAGGCTTTGTCTACACTTCAAATTTGTATCTATATAGCTACATCTCTCAGAGGCATGAAAAATTCACACCCCGGGGTTGTAGCAATGCCAACCTATCCCCCAGCGTAGCAGCTAGATCATGAAAGAACACTTCTATCAACTAGCTACCACCATTTGGGGAGGTGGACTACTTACAGCAATGGAAAAAACCCTTCCATCATGAAGGGAGTCTCAATTTTATGGTGTTATAGGGCAGTACAAGGCTTAAATTCAGGTGTGTGGGATGGGGTCTCGGGGCTTTAGCCCCATGCAGGGGGAAGAGGGAAGGAGAGAGGAGTTCCAGTAAATATTTTCAAATCCATGGCAGAAGTCCAGATGCAGCCCTCTACGCCCCCTCCCAGCGAGGCTAAAGCCTGAGATCCTGGCCCCTGGAGCCCCAAATGCGGGCAGGGGCGTGCTGGGCTCCAGGAAATAATCTCAGAGAATTTAAACCCTGGCGCAGTAAATGTACCACTGTAGTGCCCATAGTATCTGTGCTGGGGTGAGGGGAGAGAGATCAAGCTGCCACTTAACCACCAGTAACTTGGGAAAGCTGTCAATTAAATTGACGTGGCCATAGTTTGCAGCAAACTGTGGTGCAAATCTAGCCAACCATCCCCTAAGTGTCCACACGGAGATCAGTTCCTTAATGCACTTTGATCTGCCTTCCCTTGAAACTGGAGTAGATTCAAGGGCACTGGGGAACTTTTGCTGCACAGCAGCATGGTCCACCTGGCCACTTGGGGCACAGCAGGTTAGACTGACACCCCAGTTTGCTGGAAACCAAACGCTTGCGTAGACAAGGGTTTGTCCTCACTGGAAAATTAATCCAGATTAAGGGTGGGCGTGAACGTAAAGCACAACAATTCTAAAGTAACGCCGCGTGTAGACAAGGCCAAAGTCACAATCGCTGTCTTCTAAGCCCAGGCATCAAGGTGGCAGACAGGGGTGGGGACGCGCCATTGCCCCCACCCCTGAGACCCCCAGGCAGAGGCTCCATGGGGACCCTACAGCTGAGAGAAACAAAGGGAGGGAGGGAGGAAGCAGCAGCGCTCCACGGGGCTTCTACCAGCCGCCACCGCGGAGAGAGGTCAACACGCCGGGCCTGCTCCGGCCGCTCCCAGGGCTCTCCCCCGAGCCTTCCCGCGCAGCAGCCCCCGCGCCTCACCTGCTCAGCCCCAGGCCGGCTCGCTGGCTCGTGACCACCGAGGCGCAGTCTCCGAGAGGCAGCCGCAGGATAGAATTTCGCGCCAAACGCAGCTGCAAGCTCCGCCCACCCCGCGCGCGGGGAGCGCACGCTGCCGCCATCTTGGCTCCGGGCGCAATGAAGCCCGTAGCGGGCTGGTTGCCCGAAGTTAAGATGGCAGCCGGCGAGCGGCGACAAGTCAAACTCCTCCCCGCCGCTACACAGTCCCGGAAGTGAAGCCAGGAATTTGGGCGGAAGCGGAGCCGTTCTCCCCGGAAGCAGAAGAAGGTGGCGCCCCGGTGTTCAAGTCCGGTCGTTCCTTCTGCCTCCCTCTCGCTCCGGCCATGGCGAACCGGACGGTGAAGGACGCGCACAGCATCCACGGCACCAACCCGCAGTACCTGGTGGAGAAGATCATCCGCACCCGCATCTATGAGTCCAAGTACTGGAAGGAGGAGTGCTTCGGCCTCACGGGTAGGGGCCGGGGTAGAGGCGGCGCCCCAGCCTGCCCGGTGCTGGGGGGTCGGGGGGAGGCTGGTGGGCCCGTCCGCACCCCCGAGCCCAAGCACTGGAGGGGGCTCCTGCGCGGTGTCGGCATGTTGGGCCCCTGATGTGGTCGCAGGCGGTGAGCGGGGCGGCAGAATCCTTCGCCTTTACCATCAGTTGAGTCTTCTCACCTCCGTCTGCTGTGGTGAGGACCCAGAAGCCTATTTCTTCCCCCCCTCCCCGGGCAGCGTGAGTCCCCCAAATCCTCTGTCTGTGCCAGGGGTAGGCAACCTATGGCACGTGTGCTAAAGGTGGCACTCGAGGTGATTTTCAGTGGCACTCATGCTGCCTGGGTCCTGGCCACTGGTCTGGGGGCTCTGCATTTTATTTTAATTTTAAATGAAGCTTTTTTAACATTTTAAAAAAACTTATTTACTTTACATACAGCAATAGTTTAGTATCAGAGGGGTCAGCGTGGATCTGTAAAAGGCGACAAAGAGTCCTGTGGCACCTTATAGACTAACAGACGTTTTGGAGCATGAGCTTTCGTGGGTGAATACCCACTTCGTCAGATGCATATCGTGAGTATTCACCCACGGAAGCTTATGCTCCAAAACATCTGTTGTTGTTTAACAATAGTTTAGTTTATATATTAGACTTATGGAAAGAGACCTTCTAAAAATATGAAAATGTATTACTGGTATGCAAAACCTTAAATTAGAGTGAATAAATGAAGACTCAGCACACCACTTCTGAAAGGTTGCCGACGCCTGATCTGTGCTCTGCCTCAAGCCCCCCAATGCCACAGATGTGGTGATAATATTAATTAAGAGCTGACATGTGCTTAGCTCTCGTTTAAAGCCTATACGCTTTTGATGGTTCAGCTGTTTCCATTCATAACCCCCTAGCTGAGCTGGTGGTGGATAAAGCCATGGAGCTGAGATATGTTGGTGGCGTTTATGGTGGAAACATCAAGCCTACACCATTCCTCTGCTTGACTCTGAAAATGCTGCAGATCCAGCCTGAAAAGGACATTATTGTTGAGTTTATAAAGAACGAGGATTTCAAGTAAGCAAATCTTGTTTTTCCTTTAGCTGTCATATCAGAGACACAGACACTCAAAGCAAACAGAAAAGAATGGGTAATATAGATAAAGTGGCCTGGAGTGCCAAGCTTGGCTGCAGTAGGGAGCCAGTTGATAGTCTTTCTCCCATGCACTGTTCATTGTAGAGTCCTCAACAAATCATGCATTTCTCCATGCCTGCTCTCAAAAAATGTGCTCCAAACCATGCAAGTTTCCCTGTCACAACTACTCATGTCGGTGTCAAATCCTTTCTAACATTACACCCACTTGAATCAGGTGAATATGATCACCTTAAACATGTCTAGCATAGTGATATTCAGACAGCATTTCAGGAGCCAAATTAGTGATCAGCATTACCCAAAGGAACCACAGTAGTGTGAATTCATTGTTTCATTTACTACAGCATATATATTCATTTTTAAACAATATGACAGGAAATATTTAATGTATATATGCTCACAGTAAAATGACTGACCCAAGTAGTAGTATTTTATCAACTAGAATTGGTTAATATAGTGAAAACATCCTGATTAATAATTAAATCAATTTTAATATGTGCTGCAAAGAGCCATGGGAAACACATTGAAGACTCAGTCTGAGTAATACTGGTTTAGCATTTTCTTCAGCTGTGAGACTGATAATGCAGTCCCTGCATGTGCAAAATCCACATAGGGGCTTGCAGGATTGGATACGAAATGAGAAAAATTGAACAGTCTCCCATACTGTGTTTATTGTACTAAATCAGTCTTGCTCTGAGAGAGACTTAGAGTTTTAAATTATTTATCTGTACAGAATGGTCAGATTTGTAAACTACTATTTGACATTTTGTGTTCCAGATATGTCAGAATGCTTGGAGCATTGTATATGAGATTGACAGGCACTGCCATTGACTGCTACAAGTACCTTGAACCACTGTACAATGACTACCGAAAAATAAAAAGTCAAAACAGAAATGGGGGTATGTAACCAGTGTTAAAAGGCAGTCCATGCTGCAATACCTATCAGGAATCTAGAAGTCTGCAGTGCTAACTGTGTATTTTATCAACATAGGCTAAAGTATGTGGGGGAAGAATATCTATTTGCTATATTGCTTTTGTATTATTCACTGATCACTGCTATTCGTTCATTGATCCTGGACCTGCTACATTGCCTAGGCAGTATTAAATCAGCTGCCTTGATTCTGTGTATTTATCTTCAACTTGTTTGTTTACAATAGTGGAATTGATTTTTCAGTAGGCAAAGGAGAGAGAGCTAGCTCAGTGGGTTGAGCATTGGGCTGCTAAACACAGGGTTGTGGTTTCAATCCTTGAGGAGGCCACTTAGGGATCTGGGGCAAAATCAGTACTTGGTTCTGCTAGTGAAGGCAGGGGGCTGGACTTGATGACCCTTCAGGGTCCCTTCCAGTTCTATGAGATGAGTGTGTGTGTGTGTGTGTGTGTGAGATATATATATATATGTATGTAAAAATAGAGAGAGAGGTATGATCAGAGCACAGAATTGGACCTCAGGAACTTTTGAATTTTAGCTCTGCCATTATCTCATCTATAAAATAGTTTTAATAATCTTCCCAGCACCTGGGACTTTGAGGATTAGTTTTATACAGCACTTTGCACGGAATGACTCACAATTGTTAAATATTAATAACTAGGGTAAATGTGACTGATCTGAATACTAATTATTTTTCTTCCAGAATTTGAGCTGATGCATGTCGATGAGTTTATTGATGAACTCCTCCACAGTGAACGTGTATGTGATATCATTTTGCCTCGATTGCAGGTATGTAGGCTGCTAATTAATGCCTTGTTAATGATAGCACATTAGGAGCTTTCTAAATTACCAGCTTAAGGGCTTGTCAAGTGCAAAGTCAGTCTGATTTTGATGCACTGTATATTCACATTTGGATTATATAAGGTGAAAAGTTGGTGTTTCTCTTAGAAACGTTACGTTCTGGAAGAAGCTGAACAACTCGAGACTCGGGTTAGTGCTTTAGAAGAAGATATGGATGACGTAGAGTCCAGTGAGGAGGAGGAGGAGGAAGATGAGAAGGTTTGTGAATTATCCCACGGTTTGTATTATTTTAGAGAGATTTATTTTTGATGCTGAAATCTTATGCAGTAAAGTTCTCTGAAAATTCTAACTGATGTGGGGAGGCCTGACCTTTACCTGTAGCCCTCACAAGAAATCTTCATGTACTATGCCAATGGAAATTTTCTTGGTCATATAATAGCAGCAAAATACTCTGTTCTTCAGGATTATTCTTTGCTGAACTCTATTAACTTGAATCACTCTTTCCTATTTAAATAGATTCCTATTAAAAATTATCAGTTTATGATAATCAGATTTTTTTAGTTTGTCCATTTTTTGTAATGTTTTTTGGAGGGTAAGGGAGAAGCAAGAGATGAGTTGCCTTAATTTCAATGTATTTATATACCACACAATCATCAGGCAGTTTCATTTTATTTAAAGTACTTAGTTTGAGTAGAAGTTACTGATCTTTTGAATGGTTGTGTGGGCATCCTGGTTCATAACTAATATAAAGGTCAGGGGAGTCATACAAAATTGTATATTTTTGCAATGCTTTCAGCTGGAGAGGGTACCTTCCCCTGATCATCGCAGAAGAGGTTACAGAGACCTAGATAAACCCCGCAGATCTCCAGCTCTGCGATACAGGAGGAGTCGAAGCAGGTCTCCAAGAAGGTGATGTATTTAAAAGATCATCTTTTGTTATAAACACAGTTTCACCCAAAATAATATTTATCTGGTGATGTTTGCAAAGTACTAAAACTAATGTTAGTTAGTTATGTGAATGCTTCACCAAAGTTCTAAAATATCCATCCACTTTTTTTTCTTTTTTAATTCACAGGCGAAGCAGATCTCCAAAGAGGAGAAGGTAGGAGAGTTATTATTTTAAAACTGCATTATAAAAATTGTTTAAAAAATTCAGTTGTTTAACAGTCTTCTTCCTACTAGCCCCTCACCACGGCGGGAGAGACATCGCAGCAAAAGCCCAAGGCGACACCGGAGCAGGTCCAGGGAGAGGCGCCACAGATCAAGATCTAAATCTCCAGGTACTCTAGTGCTTCTTATTGGTGACTTATGGCATGGGTGTCAGCAATGCACCTAGTGGTGGAAAAATCTAGTTCCTGCTGTCAGTTACTATATATGTTTAGCTTGTAAAATAGCTAAAGTTGTATAGTTAGATTTTGAAAACTGGTTTAATATGTGAGACTGGAATGTACATTTATTTTTCAAATATCTCTACCAATAACTCAGTATTTATGAAGAAATTTTAGTTAACTGCCTACTGAGGACGAGTGTTCAGCCGTTCTTTGACATTCCATAAAGGGCATTGACACAGTCTGCCTTAATGGAAGTGGAGAATAATCACGCGAGATGGTTCTGCTCATGATTACCACACACAAGTAATTTACCTTTTATCTCAACAGGGCATCATCGTAGCCACCGACACAGAAGCCATTCTAAGTCACCTGAAAGGTATAGGCCAGCTGTCTTATTTCTTAAAGATGTCCGTTCGTGTTGAAAGTGTCCCTGCAAACAAATGCAGGGGCATCTTTCTTTACAATGGACCTGAATTTTGAGATTTTTCACATCATTTTGGGGGTACTGACTTTTGATACCACCTTTTTCCTATCGTTGGTCTTTTAAAGCCGAGACCGCTTGTGGGGCAGCTTTCTATATTAAGCATGGAGTGATGCATCCTCACTGCCAGCACTGGAATTTCTGTAATGTTGTTTGTCCTCCATAAAGCAATGTACAATTTCCATTCTCAGATTATCTTGCCTACCATAATGACAAGTAATTTTGTTGCTGTTTCAGATCTAAGAAAAGCCATAAGAAGAGCCGGCGAGGGAATGAATAATGGACTAAATCTACTAGGCGGTTTAGGGTCTTTGAACCGTAATCTGTTTGTAGATAGCGACCTACTTACATTAAGGAACAGCAGGATATGTGCTGGCTGCTTTGGCAGTCAGATTTTTTTTTTTAAAATCCTCCTCCTCCCCCCCTCCTTGTATACGAAAGCTGTTTTTGGTGGGGTTTTTTTTTGTAAGTAAGACAGAGAAACTTTTAATGTACATTATCTTCCTAGTAGAAAGGATTTCTTAGTAGGGGGATGGTTGCTGGTTTTAAATGGCTTTCTTGAAAGCCAGTGTAAAATAGCGTGAGAGCAAGATTGAGTTGTTTAAAATACTTTGTACAATTTTTAAAATTGTTATTAAATGCTCTTGTTCCTAACCACTTGCGGTTCCCACATTACTTTGTTTGCATGCATTTACGCAAATACTGCCAAATGAATTGAAAGAACGTTTCTATCAATATTTGTTATAGTATTAATCAGCTATTTGGTAAATGTCCATGAGACTAACTATCAGATGTGTAGCAATGCTACTGGTTTTTATATTACATTTATGGTGATAGTAAGTCTGTATGTGTTGTAAGCAAATCCGACGAAGTGGGTACTCACCCACGAAAGCTCACGCTCCAATACATCTGTTAGTCTATAAGGTGCCACAGGACTCTTTCTTTACTGCTTTTACAGATCCAGACTAACATGGCTACCCCTCTGATGCATTCAACACTGAATACACATTTAACAGGCAGATGGAGTCAAAACAGCTACAGCATACAACGTGCAGAGCTCAGAGTTGCAACCCTCAACTCTTATTTACTGAGAATACGTCTGTTAGTCTATAAGGTGCCACAGGACTCTTTGCTGCTTTTAAGAAATTCTAGTCATTAAAAACCTCTCAGTGCTCTAGCCTAACAAATCACATTGCTTTTTTTTAATCCGTAAACCATTTTTATCGTATTTTTATGGGGGGAGGGATGGATAGCTCAGTAGTTTGAGTATTGGCCTGCTAAACCCAGGGTTGTGAGTTCAATCCTTGAGGGGACCAATTAGGGATCTGGGGCAAAATCAGTACTAGGTCCTGCTGATGAAGGCAGCTTCAGGGTCCCTTCCAGCTCTAATGAGATAGGTATATCTCAATTTATTATTACAACACATTAAATCCAGCATACAAACAGTTAGTACACGTCTAATACTAGTTTCCAGCTCAGGAAATTGGGCAATGGTTATCTCAAATAGGCAACTCAGTCTAATGTAGTAATTAACAGTTATGTGCATAAATGGTTCATATCATTTGGATCAAAGTTTAGAGAAACAGTTTCAAGTGTGTAGGTGTAGGAGTATACAGTTCTTTCTCCCACTGATGATCTGAGTGTCAAAGTTTTTAGGTAGAATAATTTGAAGCTCATAACTAGTAACTGAAGTCTTAGTTGTCATTTATTTGGTATGCTACTGTCACAGCATCACTGGGACGAAAAGCTTCATTGTATGATCAGTCCTTTATTCTTCCTCTGTGTCTATTTTTCCTTTTATACTTTATTCTCTGTGGCAACTCCCTGGCTCTGCACTAAAATTATCAGTAATTAAGGAGCTAATGTTTATATTATGAACCTTCTGCTTAAGAATTAACACCTAATGAAATGGAGGGTTGTGGGTGCACTCACTGGTAGAGCCATTGTTTCTGACTGTCCGTGTACAGACTCAGGAAGAAAACACTGCATCAGTTCCTAGTGTTTACATTTGGAAGGTTTTTTCATAACCATGAAGCTTATAGCAATTAACAGAAGCATAGAATCTGAAGCAATGGCATCAGCCATGTAGGCCACAACTGCACAAAACAGGATAGGTTGACCCCCCCGACCTTTGCATGCTCAAGCTGTATCTTAACTGCAGTTAAGATGGGCTCTTGTTTCTAATTCTTCTCCCCTCCATACAAAAAAACCTCTCAGCTGGGTTTGGTGGTGGTTTCAACCCAAGTTAGTTGGCTCACCCAGGGCTATAGGCTAATGCCTGCATCAGGCTTTTGCTTGGACTAGTAATCCACACAAGGCAGTGAGGACACAGGTTAAACTTGTCAAGTGTTGATAAAGTATGTTTGATTAAACAGCAGAGGTCACTCAAAACAATGCAGGTACCTTTTGGAACAGTGAAATCCACAATAAATGAAGCAAATGAAAATCAAACTATGGCTGGTAAGAAAACAAATTCCATGAAAAGTTATTATGTATAACGAAGGTAGGACATGAGGAGGGAGACTATCAAAGTTACAGGTGCAAAGTTACATGAGACTGCTAGACTATCAAAATTACAAGTGCAGTCAAGGATAAGGCTCATTGCAGAGGAGATAAATAATTTCTTTACATTGCAGATGACAGGGGAGAGATAAACTCTTCAAATAAAAGTTTCACCAAACTGAAGAATAAAGTAGTAGTACTGAAACAAGCTGATAAATTAAATAGCAACAAATCATTCAGCCTTTGAGTGATCAGTCCCAGTGAAGTGGCTGAACTGCTAATAAATATGCACTCATTAAAATCATTAACTGGAGGGCAGTGCCTGTTGTGCTTAAAAACACTCTAATAACTAAAAAAATGCTTTAGGGGTTACCTTACAGACCACTGAGCCTTATATCAGTAGCAAGGGAGGTAGTTACTACTCAATGCACAACAGTATTCAAACACAAAATATTTATGTATGAAGGAAAAACATAAGAATATGCTGTGTAAATCAACAGAGCATCTTCACTAGGAATGCTGGGTTCAGGTTTTGTCACTGTCTTAAAAACTATATAGGAGGAGATATAACAGAAGTAAGAATCATATAAGGGCCATAAAAATATTCCTCTGAACTGAAATTGAAAAGACGAGGACTGGTAAATCAAATGTTGTTTATTGTCTAGTTTTACAAGAATAAGGGTTTTATCCAATGAAACTAAACAGCAATGCATTTTAAACTGAAAGGATTTTTTTAAACAACTGCAACAAAGAATCAAAGTCTAAGAGCTTAGCAGAATTCAGAAAGGTTTTATATGATTAATGAGAATATCCATTGTTAGAGAGGATTTTTTAAAAAAAGATGCTTATGTTTCAGGGCATAAGCCTGTCACTAACGGAAGGAGGAAGAAACTTCCATTGAGGCCAGGTTATTCCATAATAGTCAAAGAGATTCTGGCACCTTTTTCTGAAGCACCTGGTACTAGCTACTTTTGGAGATGATTCAGTGGGGGCAATTTCTATGTTCCTAGCAGCATCTGCCTCATTAACTATCAGCAGGAAGAGGGGAATGCCTAAGCCCATAACTGTTTAATACATCTGAATGAGAACAACTGTACTGTCCACATTTCTGTTTATCTTTAATAAGAGGTCAGCAACTGAAAAGCTCAATGAGCAAGTTGTTCCAAAGCCAAGGGGGCAAGAGCTGAAACATTAGCTTAGACCTACCCTAAAAACAAAAATTCAGAGGAAGGATGTGCAATTTTCATCATTTAAAATGTGTTCTATGCTCTTATAAACATGGCTATAAAATTAATAGATTTGATCAATTAGTTAGTATCAGTTAATGAGGTGAGCTAGGGTTACCCAAAGGATCCCTATATAGAAAAGAGTCTCAATCTTCTTGGGCAAAAGCCTGTGGAATAGATGGGGCTTAAAATGTAGCCTGAGGTCCACAAATACAGGCTTTGTTGGACCACGGGGTAAGTGAATTCCAGAATGAGAGGCCCCTCACTGAGCAGCCTGTCATTTAAATCTAGAAACTGTCAGCCCAAGCAAATCTCAAGTGTTGGCAAGAAGGAGTCCAAAGAATAGCCAGAAAAAGACTGATGGATCCAAATCAACATCCTGCATTGGAATCAGAAGCAAACTGGGAGCCACTGTAGACAAGTATGCAGGCAGGCTGCTCCTTGTTTGAAACCGCCACCACCAGCAAATTGAGCAGCAATGTTATGCACTAGCTGAAGCTTCCATGCTGTCTTCAGTTACAGCCACAAGTAGAACATGTGGCCAGAATTGATGATGGAGGCAACAAATACATCAATAACTGTGGCAAGCTCACTCACCAAATGCAGATGGAAAACACTACTTTGTCTAAAACCAGTTGGGGATCCAATAGGCTCCCCTGGTTTGCATCCCCTATTAACAAACAGAAGCGAGTGTCCTCTGGAGAATTCCCTATGCTTACTATGATTGACTCTTGTCTTGTCCAAATTGAATTTCAGGCATTTAGTCCCCACCCAGGCCCCATTCCTAGTCAGATACAGAGATGAAGAGTTTGAGTATCATCAGTGAACTGAGCCTTTATTCTAATCGGTCCACACATCCTAATACTGAATTTATTACAAATCCAAAGATAAACTAACAGCATATATACAAAACAGTAAGCCCCTCTCATGACAGTCATCCTTTTCATCTCATGCCCTATCCCTTTGCTATCACTTGTTATAGATGTGTGGACCGGTCATATTTTCTGTGACTCACTTGTCCCTTCAATGCTATATACAAAATGGTGAGGGCACCATCTCTTCATCCTCCTTCCAACTACATTAGTGACCAATCCTAAACAGTAGCAGATGACAACAGAACTTTCCCACAAAAGAGAGCTCTTTGCGCTGCAGGCTCAACTCAGAGAGATCCTTTCAAGCATTACATCGCCTGTGCCAGTTGGGGCCTGGCATCCCCTCAGTGATACCTCAGGGTCAACACCCTCAAACGGAGCTAATTTTTAGAAGAATGTCTACTACATCTGTCAATCTTTTCCTTCGATTTTTTAATAAATATGAAACTATGGCTCTTTGGGAGACTGGTGAGCTCCACATCTCAAAACTTTCTCAAGGCCAGGACCAGAATTAGTGCAGTTGTTGGTCATGTAGGGAACAATAATCTCTTTGGAAGGAATTTTTTCCACTCAAAAAGAATATCTTGTGATGAAGATTTTTCTAAATTTAATAGGTTGATCCTAATCTGCTACTATAATATGGAAAAAGACATTCAGCCTATGGCATGCTAAAGACATAAGACTGAAAGCAATAGCACAACCAGCCTTTAACATGTTGGATAAAGTCAGACAATAGCTGACAGAGCTAAGTAAATTCAGAATGGAGTTCTAAGACTGCTATACAATCAGCTGTTTGGGTCAGATTGTCCTAAGGAAGCCAAACTAAAGACTAAAAATTAGCAATAAGAAATCCACCTCCCTCTTTGAAAGGCACGAATTATAAAAAGTCAAGCCAGAATATATCCCTGCAGGTTAAAAACCTCTATCAATGTACAGAGTATATGATGCACAGTAAGCACGCAAGATGCAATTTATTGAAGGATCATCTTAATGACAGGTTCCTTTCACCCTTAACTGAAGCCCAGTGTCACAGCACAGCTTGATTTCTGTTTAGTACTTGCACATAATTGGATTTAAAGCTTGTGAATGTGGAAGCAGATGTACGCACTTTCCCTCCATATATACTGAGTATATTTAGAGAAAAAAATGTGTGATCCATAAAATACAGTAATAGCAAATGGTGATGGTAATTATTTTGGAAAAACTTGAAGTGATCAGCTACATTTTGGTTCTGAATATGTGACCCAGTTTTTCAAAGCCACTTATAGTGTTCACACCCCTTCTTTCAAAGATTTTAAGCTAGAACTATATTTTATTTGTTATATTAATTACCCAAATGTGGACCAAACACATTCCAATATACAAGTATGGAAAAATCTTAAATCCTGGTTTTGCACTTGTTTTATTTTCTCCTTTAAAAATTTTTTTGGCACTACATAGTTCTGTAAAGAATAGAAGTGACAATTTTTTTAAAACACATGAAATCCCTTTCTAATTTTATTTTTAGAACAATATATATAAAGTTTGAAGCAACCAAAGTATGAATACAGCTAATAGAAAATAAAGAACTTAATTTTAAAAATTCTCTCTTTACAGTTTACCAAGATAAAACAAAAACACAATTGCCCTTAAAAATAGGGTAATAAAATAGATGAAATTTGTATCACTCAATTTTGTGATACTAGTAAAAACTATAGATCATATCTATATACAAATGATACAGTTTAAAAAGTCTTAAATAATCTTGTATCTAAACATGTTGCATTAAGATTTTAAATCAGAACCTGATTTTTCTCCCCCCTCCCATTACATTTCATTTTTTCTGTTGAATGTAATTCATATTCAAGTGTGGGTGTCCTTGAGACAGAAGCGAGAACCGCTGGTTATTCTGCATCAGTGGACCAGCTAAAAGAAAATGGATTACAATTATTTTAGCAAAACAGATTGACTTAAAAGTGTTTGGCTATATTTAATATATTAGGCATTTATAAATAAAAACATCTACTTGACTGGTAGAGATTCCAGCTGTGCTGGTATCCAGTGTTATCTGTAAGGCAGCACTATTTTAACCCAGTCTCTGAATATCTTGGAGTCATCAATACACTTTTATTTGCACATTAGGTTATCTGAATTCATTTAAGTTACAGCAGGAGATAAAACAGGGTAATTTCAGAGGAGATGGAAATATTGCCCTGACTCATTCAATAGATGCAAGTAAAGGAAATAATTGGACGTACATACAGTACCTTTCACCCTAAGGATTCTATCTAAGATTATATAAGATTGTCCATCATCATAGTATCCTGGAACCTTCAAATTTTGGTCCTGATTCAACTCTTACTGGAATCAAAGGATATCTTTCCACTGACTTCAACGGGATTTAGATCAGGCCATTTATGAATTAAGAGCCCAACCCTGCAAGATTACACAGAAGTCGCTAAAAGTTGAGAGTGCTCATCATGCTGAAGGATTAGGCCTTAAGGGCCTATGCCTTTAACCTTTACTCACGCAAGTAGTCCCCTGAAATTGATGTATGGAACACAAGCATAGTGAGTTAGGAATATTCATGGGTAACACAGTTGCAGGTTTGGGGCATAAACACACAGGAACTGGTTTACTCCTACAGAAATGTAAGTGGCTCTAGTGTTGGGGGCAACGGTCAAGAGGAGAAAGGTGGATGGCAGGAAGGAATGGGGGGTATTCTGGTCAAGGAAAGCAGTGCAAACCCCTACTCTTTCAGAAAGTGCCATAGAATTTTTGTGCTCATGCCATGAACACAGGATCTTGGATTTTAAAGTCTCGTTTAAAAAGATCCCAACATAGTAGATCAGTTGAAGTCTATGTGAGGATGAAGTGTTGAGTTGACTCTGTTGGAATTCAAATTGTGCTTCCAGGGAAGCAAAGTATTTGAAACATGATTCATCAGCCTCTAAGCTACTGAAACAGTAAGAGAGACACAGCTTTCCTTTATTTGTTCTAGTACCTTGAGGGTAGAAAGGTTTGTTCGGTGGATAGCTGGCATTTCCCTGCTGCATGTAGTTCTGAGGCATATTGTAAGGCCACACTCCTCGAAGGAGAGGAAAATGGGTAGGGGTCCCATGGTCCCAAGAGACAGAAGGAGGGTTCATTTTACCAAACTGTCCTTGGAAACCCTGTTCTATTTTTCAATTGAAAGGGAAAAGCATATTGCAAAGTTCAGACAAAATAATGAAACAGTCAGTCACAAAATACAATTTATCTCTCTACAAATTACTATGTGGGACTGAAAGCAGCTAGATTTGGAAAGCTAACATCTTAATAAATCAAATATATTTCACATAAAATTACTGTTTGTCACCTTAATGACTCAATGTTGAATGTAATACTATTAGCTTGTTGGTGCCAGAAGCTGAATTAGCACTTAGTATCAAGATATAAAATCTTGCCTGTCAGTACAAAAATAAATGAGATGTACTGTATGTAGCTCTAAGAGGTTCTCAAAAACAATATTTATATCTAATCCTGAAAAGATCTTCAATCATCATTGATGTCAGTGTGACCTGAGGGCAATCATCTTATTAGAAAACTGGATCCTTAAAAGAAATGATGTGATGGAATTTTACTAATTCTTGTACGTTTAAAAAACTTAATACAATACTAATACTATATCAATTTCTCTTAATATGTATTTCTAGAAAGAAATATTAAAAAACCTCTTCAAGTACTATACAGTACATATGCTAATCCATTCACAAATCAAGTATTACTGGAACATTAAGGATGAGAAATTGAGAACTCAGAAGTCAGGGCATTCCAAAAGTTAATGTTGAATGCTCAATCTTAACTCTCCCCTCTTGTGCGTTTCCCTTACTATTTCAGAAGATTTACAAGATAATTTTAAAAAATTACATATGACTGATCTATAGTTATTAATTTCAAAATATTCTTTAATAAAACTAATACACCTCTCCCCCCACAAAACGTGTCCCGATATAACACGAATTCGGATATAATGCGGTAAAGCAGCGGGGAGCCCTGGGCCCTTTAAATCCCTGGAGCACCAGGCCCTTTAAATGACCGCTGGGGCTCTGGCAGCCGGGCTTGGGTGGTGATTTAAAGAGCCAGCGGCTCCAGCTGCTGCAGGGAGCCCCGGGCCCTTTAAATCCCCACCCAAGGCCCAGCCGGGCTTGGGTGGTGATTTAAAGGGCCAGCGGCTCCAGCTGCTGCAGGGAGCCCCGGGCCCTTTAAATCCCCATCCAAGGCCCACTGCCAGAGCTTCAGTGGTGATTTAAAGGGCCCGGGGCTCCCTGCAGCAGCTGGAGCACCAGGCCCTTTAAATCACCACCACGGAAGCTGGTCCAGTCCGGCATGGCATACCGGCTCCTGCTGGTGCGCCGTACCAGACCAAACCCAACGTACCACGGTCTCACCTATAAGGAGGTGAGATTTTTTGGCTACCGAGGACCACATTATATCGGGATAGAGGTGTAGTATCAAGCCTTTTGCGATATCAGAGACCAACTCTCATGTAGTTTGTCTGTATTTGTGCAAGTTTCTTCATGAGGTTTTTCATCAATCTCATGTAATTCTCATTGCTCCAAGCAAAAAAGCTTTTACATATGCATTACGAGACTGGCATTGCTGATGAACCATGTGGTTGTCACATAATGGAATTTGTTTTTTTATTTTTTTTAAATTTTGCCAATTATATACAAAAAAACTGTATTAGAAGAAAGCACTCAAATTGTTAGGAAATGCCAGCTTTAAGGTTCCCTGTGCAACCTTAATACAGTCCTCTAATGAGTCTTCACAAGAGCACATACCATTTTTTCCACAGGACCCCTGACTTATTCAGTGCACAGGATGAATGGTGCTCTAGGGATGAATCAGAGTTGTGTAGTAAAGAAGGCTGTCTGTAGGATCTCTGCCTCCTTTGTTGCAGAAGTTGGAAGGTGTGTAATGAATGTGGCAGGGGGTTCCAAGAAGAGAAAGGATCCTCTCACGGTTAAAGTAATTGAATGCTGCCCTGGAGAACAGGATTGTATCCCTGCCATTGCTACAGAGAAACTCTGTGATGCCACTTAAGTCGCTTAACTTTTCAGAGGCAGTCACTATTGTGTTCCTCATTTTTTGGGTATCTAACTTGAAATCCTGGGGTCTGATTTGCAGAAGCGCTGAGCACTTAACAGCTTCAACTGAACTCAACAGTTGCTGTGCCTGAGTATATAAAATGCTGTACAATGCTACGTATGCTGAAAACTCAGGCCCCAGGGGTCTCAAACTGGGTATCTAAAATGAGTGGAAACTTTTCACTTTAACCTCTCTGTGCCTCGTCGCCTCACAAAAGTGTTGTGAAGATTAATTAACGTTCATGAAGGACTCAGACACTACAGTGATAAGCACCACAGAAAAGTCCATGAGGAAATTAATAATTCTGCCTTCAGAGCAGGGTTTGAATAGTGTGCAGTAACCAAGGCAGGATCACATTGAACAAATATTGACTCACTAAGTGAGCACCACGTACCCTGTACACTGAATGAGGTATTGGTGCTGTAGAAAAATAGTATGTGATCATGTATTCTAAGCCGGCCTCTGCCCAAGGGAGCTGAATTAAGGTTGCATGGGCAACCTTAATTCTGGCATTTCCTAACTTTTGAGAATATGACTTTGCAACCTTGCTAATGTTCTTTTAAAATAACTTTTTTTGTCTAATGTATTATAATAATAAAGGTATAAACTGAGAAAAATTCATAGAATTATGGTTGAGGTTCATATTTAATTACTGGAATTTTCTGAACTGAGTGCTTGATTTCTCAGCCTTACTGTTGCATCAACATTGCCTCTTTTACATTGCTGTAAAGAATCATAGAATCAAAGAGTATCAGGATTGAAATGGACCTCAGGAGGTCATCCAGTCCAACCCCAAAAGGTTCACTTCCTTTTGCCAACGCTAATACTACTGGATTTCTCAATGGAAAGTGCCACCATGTTTCCTGTGGATGCTAATGGCAGGACCACCAATCCCTAATATCCAGCCCAGATTTATGTAGTTTTTCTAGAAAAAGTGTAAAATTGTACAGCCAGTGCAAGTGACTCAGTTCTTTAAACTTCACATTTCTTTAGGGTAAAATAGATTTAGAGAGTTAACTGGTTCTGTAACATTTAGCATTTGTACAAAAAGTGTGAGATGTTTGATACAATAGAGAAGAGTTACCTGAATTCCCCACAGTGCCATTGTTCACCAGTGAGTTTGGAGTCACGGGGTTGTGCCAGTGTCCCTCATGAGAAGTGCTGGGAATTCCCATGGGCCTGGCAGCAGGCTGTGCAAAGATGATACTGGGATCATTCAAGCTTACACTGCTCTGGTTATTTGTGGTGTTGCTGCTGCCAGACCTCACAGAAAATGGAACATTTGTTGAATGAGGAGGGTTACCCGGTGCAGAATGAATAACGGGCCCATGAATAGGCCACGAAGTGTTGGGAAGCTGAATTTGGTGGTGATGGTGCATCTGAAGTAGTCCCAGGTTATGCAAGGTGGAATACTGACCTGGGGGAGATTGGGTAAAGTTAAACAAAGGCAGCTGGACCTGATGGGGTGGCTGTGCACCCTGCTGTGGCTGTGGAACGTGCTTAGACTGGGACATTGGTTGTGGCTGAGCCTGGTTAATAGAGGCTGGTTGAGAGGAATTCTGTGTAAATTGCTGAGGCTGTGGAGAGTAAGATGACTGATGCGAATCAGACTGGAGGGGAAAAAAAAGTACGTATTTCCATTAGTTCACTAGCTATTTAATGTGTTTCTCTTTAATAAGCACCCGATGTATAATACTCCTCACAAGGAATGCAGATGCTACCCACCAACACATTATGTGAGCCCTGACACATGTTGAGCCAAATTCTCTGCTGGTGTAAATCGAAAAAGCTCCAGTGACTTCCATTTTCACCAGCGCAGAATTTGGCCTGTTAACAGCATTTGGCACATCCCACAGTCAGAAAAGTTATGCTGGTCAACTGCCTGCCCTAAGCCACTATTAGGTTCCTCCAACATCAGGTTCTGATTTGTGGTCAGAAGTGTCCTTTCCTGCCTATTTTTTTTATAGCACAGAACCTCACTAATTCCCTCAAAACCTCAACAGGTTTACCTCCCTCCTCAGTAAAGAGTTCAAGGCCTTGGCTACACTGGTGCTTTACAGCGCTGCAACGTTCTCGCTCAAGGGTGTGAAAAAACACACCCCTGAGCGCAGCAAGTTACAGCACTGCAAAGCGCTAGTGTGAGAGCAGCTCCCAGCACTGTAAGCTAATCCCCACGGGGAGGTGGAGTACCTGCAGTGCTGAGAGAGCTCTCTCCCAGCGCTGCCACTGCAACCACACTCGCACTTCAAAGCGCTGCCGCGGCAGCGCTGTACGGCTGTAAGTGCAGCCATACCCCAAGAGTGGCTCTCAGCTTCACATGCATTTCTGTACATGCTTCCATAGTAAACACCCAGTAATTTTTAAATCTTTATTTAAACAGTTAATGAGAAATTAGAGAGGCAAGGTGGGTGAAGTAATATCTTTTACTGAGTCAACTTTGGTTAGTGAGAGAGACAAGCTTTCGAACACCTTTCCAACAGACGTTAGTCCAATAAAAGATATTACCTCACCCATCTTGTCTTTCTAGGATCCTGGGGGTGACACAGCTACAATGCCACTACTGAGAACAACACATGAGAAATTGTCACTCCAAAGACCCGGCCTCATCTACCACTTCTTGGTGCCAGGCTTATGAGGCGAAGTTATTATAGCATTAGCAGGAGAGCAGGCTCTCTTCTTTCTCTCTCCAAGCTCTTCCCATACAGCAGATAAACACAGGAGTAGGGAAGAGCCAGGGAAAGCTGCTTGTTGCTGCCACAGGGTAGAGGAGCATGCCAAGAACTGGCCTGGCAGGGAAAGAGACAATTTCCCTGCTCCCTTAGCACAATTCTTTACAGAGTTCCTGCACCTGATCTATTGTCTTGGCTGCTCCTCTCTCTGTCTAGGTCAACAGGTTCTTCCCTCCAGCAGCCTGTAGGATAGTAACACTTCCCTTAAATCTCTCCCAACCCTAGGTTTCTCTTCCACATTGACAGCCCACAAATTGGCTCCTTACTGTAGTGGTGGCTGATGTGCAACAGGCAAAGCACTTGCCCCCTGCTGCTACTCCAATTACTTCTGCATCAGTCTCAGGCAGTTTAATCAAACCAGGAAGAGAAAGGCAAGGATTGAGAACTGGCAGAGACAACTGCTAGCTTAACAGCTTATACAAGTTTAAAAAAATGTAACTGAGGACTTACTACTACGGACATTTTTAAAATGTAAACGTGTATTTGGTGGCATGTAACCCACCCACATTAGCAGATCACTATAACGAGATGGTATATTACCAAGACTCTACACCTGTTATAGAGTATTCTACAGAACGCTTACTTATGAATTTTGAAATAACATGAGGGACAATGTTTTCTTTGTCTCTTTGTAATGAGAATTCTTTTCCCTTCTGCTTCCCATTTCTTCTACCTCCCCCTGATGGTCACCATCCCAACTGACCATCGAAAGGCCCTGACTTATTTCATTTTTTTAAGATAGGGGAGAGACAGAATTATGAAAATCACCAATTCACAGTCTCTTGCATGGATGAGTTGAGCTGTGCTCTAGTTCAGATCTAGTTTTATCTATGAGTATTTCTGGTGAGCTCATCTCTATGATAACTAGGCACAAAGCCTCTTAGTTTAGACTGACTGGTAGCAATGCTGGCCTTTAAGAACTGCTGGTTCCCTAGAATGAAGCTTGCCCATGCAGTTTCCATTTTGGAGAGATCACAAGTGATCTCTAAGTGACAATGCATGGCAACCCAGATATCAGTTTCAGTAGGTGGTACTGTTGAGTAAATGCACTGTTGTTATAAAAACCAGAAGTCATTCAGAGCAATTAGTGCAAAAATCTTACCAGCACAAACCAGGTTTGCTGGTTTCATTACAATTAAAAGTATTTTATTTTAAAACTTTCAAGCTAACTAGAACTTACACATTCTGATGGTTGTCTGGTACGTAATGGTCGTTCCACTTGCTGTTGAACTGAACCTGTCACTAGCTGTGCATTTACCAAGCTTCGGACCAACTGGGCACCTAAACAGGAAAATACCATAAACAGAAGTTTTAATATAAATCAAGAGACAATGCATTCTAAGAAACTAAGAAGAGCTATCCTGAGTCAGACCAGTGCTCCACCTAGCCTAGTATCCTGTCTTATGACAGTGGTCATTGCCAGATGTTTCAGAGGGAATGAATAGAACAGGGCAAATATCAAGCAGTCCATCCCGTCATCCAGTCCCAGCTTCTGGCAGTCAGAGGTTTAGGGATCCCCAGAACACGGGGTTGCATCCCTGACCATCTTGGCTAATAGTGACTGAGGGACCTATCCTTCATTAATTTATCTAATTTTTGAACCCAGTTAGACTTTTTACCTTCACATCATCCCCTGGCAACGAGTTCCAAAGTTTGACTGTGCGTTGCGTGAAGAAGTATTTCCTTACATTTGTTTTAAATCTGCTGCACCGGGGGACCACTCGTTCTTATGTTATATGAAGGGATAAATAAAAGTTAGCTATTCACTTTCTCCACACCATTCACGATTTTATAGACTTCTATCATGCCCCCCCCTCAGTTGTCTCTTTTTTAAGTTGAACAGTCCCAGTCCTTAATCTCTCCTCGTATGGAAAGTGTTCCATACCCATAATCATTTTTGTTGCTTTTCTCTGTACCTTTTCCATTCTAATATATCTTTTTTGAGATGGGATTACCAGAATTGCAAGCAATATTCAAGGTGTGAATTACTATGGATTTATGTAGTGGCATTATGATATTTTCTGTCTTCTCTACCCCTTTCCTGATGGTTCCTAACAGTTAGCTTTTTTGGCTGCTGCTGTATGTACACTAAGCAGATGTTCACAGAGAACTATCCATGATGACTCCAAGATCATCTCCTTGAGGGGTAATAGCTAATTAACTCCCCATCATTTTGGATGTATAGTTGGAATTATTTTTTTCAATGTGCATTACTTTGTACTTATCAACATTGAATTTCATCTGCTAGTTTGCTGCCCAGTCCCCTTGTTTAGTGAGATCCCTCTGTAATGCTTCGCAGTCAGCTTTGGACTTAACTATCTTGAATAACAGTAGGCACAGGACCAGGAGCCAGAAACTCCTGAGTTCTAATCAAAACTCACTGTATGGTTTAGGCAAATCACTTAATCTCATTAGCCTTGTCTACAGTAGGAAATGTATCCATTAATGAAAACAGGTGTTAGCAATGAGTGCAATACAACTGGCCATTTAACTTTGCTCTGAGCAATATGAATGCTCATGTAAACAAGGCTCCTTATCTAGTAGACATGGAAGCCTCATCTAAACCAGAGCTTCAAGCATTGCTACCAGCAGTGGAACTTTACCAGTATTAGCAAGATTGGGAAATTGTTGCCAAAAAACCCTAAAGAAAAAAAGGGATAAACATTTTCAAAGGCAACTCTGAAACAAAGGAACCTAACTCCTTGATTTTCAATGAGACTTTGGCTCCAAAGTCAGTTTTTAAAATAGGACCTACGCTCCTAAATCATTTAAGTGCTTTTGAAAATTTTACTCAAAGCCTTTGCGGGATTATATTTACCTACCTCAGAGGGATGCTGGAGGGTTAATGTTTGCAAAGCACTTTGAAGAGGAAATGCACTACACAAATGTGAAGTATTATCATTATTATTAAATGCATCAGTCAGGGAATGAAAGGCAATACTATAAAAATTTGGATGAGGAACAAAATATGATATTCTGAAACTAAGACTAGACACTAGACTACTTACATAATGGTTTTTAAGCAAGTCAGGGAAAAATTGTTGTAAAATATTAAGACGCTTAAAAATCTATTCTAATGTCAATCACTGTTTTATGTAAGGGTTGCTCTGCCTGACATTTTTTCGGAAATTTTAAACCACTGATCCCCATTCCTCCCTATGCAATTGCAGCATAGGAAGTCTCATTCTAAACACCTTTGCACTCTAATGGTATTTTTGCCTCATACAGAAGAGTCTTCACTTTGAGAGAGATCCACAAAGCAGCAGACAGCATGTAGAACATTCTACTACAGCAGTTAATTGAAATTACATAGAATTAGCATTTTTTCTTTGCTAGTCTAAAAAGCAAGATATTCTGTGGGTTCACAGAATTTGGTTTTGTCAAAACAATGTGTGACAGCACTTTACAATACCACAGAGAGACAAGGACATGAGCTCTTACCAAGGGATACTGTAAGTGGTCTTGTGAATGATACATACAGGCAATACAAAGAACTAGTTCATGATATTTGGTGTGTTGGTTAAAGAGCAGCGCTGTAGTAAGATTAACTGAGGCCTGGACCCATCAAAATTCCTGCACAGCTATATAGCTCTCCCCATTCAAAGACCTTGTTTACACAGAAACTGAGTGCAGGATAAATATGTGTAAATCTGTAGTGCGCTAGCTTGCCATGCACTGATTGGTCACGCGTTCGCTGCTGCTGAGCATTAAGCTCCATAGTGCACTTTGATGTACTGCTGTCAAAATGTATTAAGGAACTTTTAGTGCACGGTAACAGGATCCACGTGGTGATTTAGTGTGCGTCAGGCTACTGCGCTGTACATTCACATCCTGGGCTGCTACACGCTAAGCCTCCACATTGACAGCACAAATAGAGACATCTTCTCCCAACACTTTCCTCCTTACTCTTCCTTCCCAGCTCCTCTGGTTATCTACCACTGTTTGGTCTTCTTGTTCTTTCCTCACTCCCAGTCCTCATACTCAAACTATACTTATTTTCTCTCTGCGTTATGCTGTTGGGCCCCTCAGACCACTCAGTCATGTTCCAAGGATCTTTCTTTAACCCACTCTTGCCAAACAGTCAGAAACTACACTTCTATCATTTCAGAAAGAGACGTGCAGGGGAGTCTGATAATATTATGTAAGAGAGGTATATGACCAAAACCCTGGATCCAAACACCATTAAACTCTAAAGGATTTTGGATTTCAACTTTACATCTTACAACTTAAGCCATCTCCAACTATAAAGCACTTCAAGACAGAAAAAGGTTTATAATTTAAAAGTATTTTTATTTGTGCAAAGAGACAAATAAAATCTAGTGTTAATTAAACTGCCATCCTCCTGCTGTCATGGCTATAATGGAATGCACTTTCATACTGCAAGGCTCTGAGTGCAATCCCCCTTATAAATTAAAAACACATTTTTTCATATTTAATACCATTATAAATTCTGGAGGTGAAGCGGGGCTTGGGGGTGAAGGATGACAGCTTGTGACGCTCACATATTAACCTCACAACCCCCTGAGGAGTCATGACCCCCCCCGGTCTACTTCTCCATGGGTCTCAGTGAACAAGAGCTAGGATCCCTGCCCCCTATTGTAGCTGCTTTGAGCTGGTCATGCAGCATAAAACAGTTCAGAATTCTGTTTACATAGGGGAATACCCAAGAGGGATTAAGCTGGTGCAGCTGACTTTACACCAGACACTCCTGGCCCTTACAACGTGGTGTAGTGTGAGCAGGCCAGTGGTATTGCCTAACATGCTAAAACCTTAGCCAGCAAAACTGACCCTTCAATGGCCGTTCCTGGTGGCTTAACTTACAGCAGTGCTTAGGCTGCTTTAAATTATGCTGGGGTCCAAAATACCTCCCCAACTTTTCCAGGATCAAGAGAGTGGAAAGGTGACTTAAATACACCTTCCTCCATCCATTCACTTTGTCTTGTGATGAACTCAGCACATTTGGATTCAAGAATCTGGTCCATAGATTCTAAAGCTTGAGGCAACATCCCTTTTAGAAAAAAGAGGTGCTTATAATGAAGCTTGTGATAACGATGACAGTGTGTGTCTTGGGTTGCAAATGTGAGAAGGTGCAATACTGAGGAGGGTGGTGTAGAAACCCAAATAGAATAGCCTCAGAACTTTCTAATGAGAATAACAGAAACCATCATAGATGAGACCGCTTGTTTACCTGGAACGCTGTTAGTTCTCTGTCGAGTTTGTTTGAATTCAGGACAATCCCTTCGAACATGTCCCACATCCCCACAGATGAAACATCTCTTCTCTCTAGTCTCCCTGTCCTCTTCCTTCACTTCTTTTTCATCGTCTTTCTCATTCTCCTTCTTCTTCAGCCTACATGATAAAGTTTATTAACACTGGTGCCAAAACATCATCTGTACGGTTCTACAGTTCCTATGTCCAGTGAAGGAATATCATGACCAATATATGTACTGGAATACAGCAACCCCAGAGCCCGCAGGGAAACACTTTCCAGAGCCTAGGCTAGTTAAGGAACAGCTTGCAGTGGAGTCAATGAACTCAGTTTCTGTTGGATGGTGGAGGTGCTACAACAGAACGTATTACTTCTCAGGAAGAATACGTTAGCATCCTGGGCCTGGCCTAGTAACAGCATTGATGGATGCAGCACGAAGCAGTGGTGTTCTTTCAAATGTTGAGCACTGGCAGAAGAAATGGCAAACTGGAATTAATGTGAGGAATAAGGAACAACAACCTTTCCTTAAGCTGTACTGTTTCTTCATCATAAGTAACACAATAATCCACTGTAATAGTTTATACAGCTGTGCACTTTAAAGTCATGTGGTAAAATGTAGTCCTTCCCCCCAAAGCTTACAATCTAAATAGACAATGTACTGACAAAGGCTACAGGATTGATTGCAACAAAGAGCAGATGATAATACTGGTGTTTAGCACATATCTTGTTAGTTCAGCCATGCATATGTGATCATGTGCTTTCAGGAGAGCACTGGGAATTGGTTGTGGTTAGTCATACAGCTTGGGCAAAGCAAAAAGGGGATGGGAAGGTGAGGTCAGTGGATTCTTAAGAAGGACAAAGGAGATGCTTTAATATGGAAAATGTATTCTCTGTAGTATGTTTTTCTTATCTGCATTGAAGCCATAAGGGTCCTCCTCACTTAATATGATGATCTGAATTAAATAAATTTTAATTTAAGATGACTGCTTCATGTATTTTACCCACCTTCTCCTTTTTGGACAGTCTTTCATGTAGTGACCAATTTTTCCACAGACACGGCAGCATCTATCATTGGGTGCCAGCTCGCCATCTGTCAATACTTTGGAGTCAAAGAAGTATTCCTGCAGACAAGTGTCAGACTTTTATACTACAGAAGTTATTCATTTATTAATTTACAACAGAGGACAGATAAATCAGATTGTCCCAAAGACCTAAAGTGGGGTGGCATGTTGTCATTTCCTACCCTCTCACATTCATTCTATACAGATTCCACACAGTCTCTAACTTAGTCTAAGTTAAAACCAAAATACGTGTTTTATAAAGAGAGCAGCTTGATCTACAGGAGTGAGTGTAGTAACTCTCCTGTTCTAATCACAGCTCTGGAACAGACTCCCATTGTGGACTTGAGTTTAAGTGATTTCCCCATCTGTATGAATGGGGTGTGATTGGGGTGCGGGGATTAGTTTTTTACAAAAGTGCTTTGAATAAATAAAACATTATAATACTATAATTCATGGTATTTCCCTGATGTTAGGATGCACAGTTAGGGCATACGTTGACTTGGCCAACTTTTCTGTAAAATGTTGGATGAAACCTTGGGACAGAGCACTGCAAATTGAAGAACATCCAAGATATTTCCATTTAGATACTGGAGCATCTTGTTGAATGCTGTTGCAAACAATAAACACAGATGCTGCTTGAGAAAAGGCTGATTAATAATAATCTAGGATGTGGTTATTACACAGACACACATACATTTCGTTCATTTTATTCCTCAAACACAAAAAACTAAGTCCAACATGTTAATTTATTACTTATTATTTGTATATATGCAACACCCAAAAGTCCCAATCAGATCAGCACCCACTGGGCTAGATACTGTTCAAACACAGAGCAAAAAACAGACCCTCCCACAAAGAGCATATGATCCAAGTTAAAACAAAATACAAGCGAGTGTAATCAACAAATGGAAGGAGTGGAACAAGGACGACCATGGTAATAGTGATAGCCATACTTATTTACATTTACTAGTTATATGTCCAATTTGCAGATTTTGATGGTGGGTTTTTTTTGTTTTGTTTTTAAGATATAAGCAAACAGTAAGGTTGAGATTTTCAAAAGCACCTAAGTGACTTAGGAGCACAAGTTCTATTAATAATCAATGGGACTTGCGCTCCTAACTCACTTAGTGCTTTTGAAAATCCCTCCTTATCTAGATAATCCCAGCTGGCCACTGGCTTAACTATTATTTTAAGGTTTTTCCAAAGATGATGTTTGTTTTCTGTCTAAGATACACGTGTTTCAGCTAAGATCCTTCCTCATGGCAGAAACACCAGTCTGCTGCAAGCACAGATTCTTCAAAAAAACTGATCGCTCAATGGGAATGAATTTCTGATAGTGGTTTACAGTGAACAGTACACGTTCTATTGGTTAGGCTTGAAAAGTTTTTTTTCTTAATGAGCAACCAATCATTACTACCCAGTGTATAAATTAATAACACTGGGTATATGCAAAGACTGATGGGGTTGTTCCTTCTATTCAGCATCTAATTCAGACCATCACCAAAGTTCTTAAAGCCTTTAGTGTGTTTTAAAGCTGATTAAGCAACAAGTCTTCTGACTGCTTTATCAAGAAAACTAGTATCGATCTTTATTCTAAGGCTTCACACTCAACTTTTTGCTCCTAGATAAAATTTAGCTTTCTCTTCCCTTTTGATTATGTATTTTCTACATTAGAGCTGCTCAGCACAGAGTTGGAGAGCCAAATGCTGCTCCCTGTTTGTAAGTATAAAACAAGAACAAAGCTCATCAGCGTCACATGTTTATTGCTGAGGAACTCAAGCAATAAACAAGTTTTATTTGCTTATCAAATAAAATATAATTACAATGGTTGTGTGTTTACTCTTTTTTTTAAATAAAAATGTTATATAAATCTATATACAACTCAGGTGCTTCTGGGAAGTTGCCAATGCAGTACTTACTACTGCAAAGGGTTTGATCTACTACATAGCTCCCTTCTGCTGAAAATACCTATCGGTCTGTTTCTATATGCCTTGTACTCAGCCTTCTATCCAGTTGTACCTTTTTTATTCAGTTTATGCATGACTGCGTGTCATACACATTTGAAAGAAGCCAAGAGAATACACCATTCTGATGGATATAGGAAAGGAAACTATACTAAAACTTAAGACACAAACAAAGAACTTACAGCTTCTCTTCCCAGGACTGGATAGAATGGGGTACCAAACAGTTTTCTCCCATTGATAAATGCCTTCATTATGAAATTGGTCACTATTGAAGAGAAGATAAAATCATTGGAAGACAAAAGAAAGGCACTTTGCATTAGAAATGAGTAAAAGCTCTGTAGTAGGAATAAATATCTTACTTTTTCTGGAGACTCCAGCACCAAGATTATGATTCAAGTCAAAAGGATCTAAGGGAAGGAAGAAAAATATCCAAGAGTGGGCAAAATATGTTGCAGCATAAAGTATTCTCTCATTTCGTACATCTAATTAAATGTGCAAGGTCTCATATTACATATACTCACAGGTGGGAGCAAAGCAATTTTTGGGTTATTGATTGCAATAGGTTTAAAACAGATGTAAATTATGCACAGAAGTAGTATTAAAAGTTAGGGGTCTATTGTCCCATTTACATTTGCTGTAGGATTTGCAAACCAAAGTCTCATTATCATTAATGGGAGTTCCCCACGTAAAGATCCTGTGCATCAAGGGGAGATCAGATCCCCAAGCATGTGTTGTTTTGTCACATAACAGAACAGAAATTCAACAAACAGGTACCTTCAATGGCAATACATTTGGATGTCCACTGTTTCTCAAAGGTGGTTAGCAGTTTCTTCTGCCGAATGCTGATCACATATTCCTTGAAGTCAAATTCTTCAGTGTAGAATCGCAGCAACCCTAACCAGAGTTCTCCAAGTGACTCAGTGTTCTTTCCAAGTGAAGGCAAACGCTTCTTCTACATGCAATTTAAGACACAGTTCGTATAGGTATAATTAACCAAGTACTTTCCCCCCTTAACTACACATTTTAATAAAGGACTTGTCTACAGGAAAAAGTTATACCTGTATAAACTAAGCCATGACTTTAAATGGATATTTTTATACTGCCATCTCCTCATGTGGACACTTATTCTAGTACAATAGTGCCTTTTTCTGCTTTAACTTATGTTGCTTTGGAAGCAGTTTGGGTTTTTCGATTTAGCTTACTCTTATACTGGAGTGTGAGCATCTACACAGGGAGGTATAACAGTATAATTTAACTATACTGGTATAACTGGTAAAGCTCTCCCATGTTTTCAAGCCCTAAGTTTTAGTGAGTATTTTGGAATTGGAACATTACCAGCTCTTCCATGTCATCAAAGAAAAAGGCATTCCACCCATCAACCATTCTCTGAGGAATCTGTTTTCCATCAAATATCTGCAAAAACACAAGAACAGTTATCTACCTAGTGTTCACTGCCACCTTGGGTTTAAGTAATCATAAAACAGTGACAGTTTTGTTGCAAAGACTATTGCAGGAACAGCTTTTTATTTCAGTATTTGTTTGAAAGGTGCTTGGCATTACATGGAAAACATTCAAATGCATTTTACGTAAAGGTAATTCTGCTCATCTACCAAATATTTCATGTATTTTAATTTCTTTGTTCCTTAGAACTATGAAAATGTGCATAAAATCATCCCACCTGGTTGCACTCAGCTCCTCTTTCCTATTAAATTTCTAAATTAAGAGAGATCATATCTGGCCTCACCGATCATTACTTTAATTTAGATAGGCCAAGGGAGACTCAGCTGTTACTTAAATACAGCCCCAGAAGTAGCAATTACCAGATCATTAAAGTAGTGGCAATGAAGTAATGGTCTCAAATAGAGTGACTCAGCCAGAGTTCCTCTTTTATGCAATGAAGAAAAAGGCAGCTAGATCTGAGAATTACTCCTATCAGGGAGCTCTAGAAAACGTCAACATTTCAGGGAAAGGCAGATGGCTGAATAAGTGCAGTTTGCCTCACCTTAAACAGTAATGGAGGTATATAACCTTATTTTATTAGTAAAATTTCTTAGCATTTATGCAACACTATCTTCAAAGCGACAGAAATATTAATTGTTCCAACACCTTAACAGGTAGGAAAATAAACATCACTCCTCTTTTGCAGATGAGGAAGTGGAAGAGCATTTAAGTAATATGCCCAAAGTCATACAGCAAGTCAAGAGCAGAGCTGGAATTAGAACTCAGGACTTCTGACTTGGGCCATCATTACACCTCCCTGCTGACTGAGTCCTCTTTCTCTTGATGATACAAACACCATAATTTGACCAAAACCCAAGAAAGTGAATGCAGTAGCTCATAACCAGGTCCAAAATACGTTCCTGGTTTTGCTGCTGTTTTCTTTTTAAGTTTTACTTACATTACAAAGTAAAAGTTAGAAAATGGATGATGAAAAGAGCCCCAGGATTTTCTTTTCCACCCATTACCCATAGGACAAAAAAACTCTCAAATCTGACTTGAAAAAAACAATGCCACTTTTTCCATTACATCTTTTCCTGAAAACCAACCTCCTGAAGAACTGGGATAACTGGGGGATTTCTCTGTTGCAGAAAGTACAACACCATCAGGATATACGCATATGAAGATAGGCTTCCTCTGGATGCATCTCCAATGTCGCAGCGCTGGACAGAATAGATTTTGAACAAAGCACTGAATGAAAATTAAACACCATGGTATTTAACTCTGTAAACTATGGCAATGAACAAAAACTCAATTACTGTTTCAGAATTAAAAACTGTTTAATCAAGCCTGAAAGAGAAATATTGACAAATTTAGAGAGAGCCACTGTCAAGTAGTTTAGTAACAACATTTGATCAACTCATAAAGCTTCAATGATCTGATGGGAAAATGTCTTCCAAATTCTATGGCTCAAATTTTCCAAAGCAGCCACTAAAACTGTGCAGTTTTTGATATCCAGCTCAATTTAGTTTCAAGATTTCAATGTTGTGAAACCAACGTTTTCCTAACCTTATGTTAACAAAGATGCCTCCATATTTTTAGTTTTATTTTTAATTTAAAATTTTTATTTTAATGATTTTTATGTGAAGTTAATTATTTTCCTGTGGTATTTGCACCTTTCTTAATTGTTACATTACGCTAGTGCATAATACCCCCTAAATGTGAAACTAACTAGCCTACTTTCAGTGCCAGGGCTCTATGAAATACAAACATCACGCATAAATGGTGAATTGCCTTATTAAAACTGAAAAATGTACAATTTATTATGGTTTTATTAGTAACACAGATATGGACATAAGATTTTCTGAAATATACCATTTTTAATCTGGCAAATTCCCTTTAAAATATTTTTAAATATAAATTCTTGCATTACTGTAAAAAAAATCTTTTTTACCTATATATTAACTGTAACAATTATCAAAATGGAAAACATTTATTAACCTGGTCTGGAAAAATGACAGCAGTATTTTGTGCTACTTACTGACCCCTGTGCTCACGTGCTAACATACAAATGTGCTTTTAAACTCTGTTCCCATGTCTATCATACAAATAAGTCTTATTGGCAGTTCACTTTACTCAAAATACATACACACAATTTTAACAGAACCAAATTAGGTAATGTAATTTAAATGAAAATCCAGGATTATAACTGGAAAGCCCTTATTAGGGCTGACAATTAATTGCAGTTAACACCTGCGATTAACTGAAAACAAAATTAATTAAATCGCATACCTCTGGGCGGGGAGGAAGCATCCGCAGCGGGGAGCTGAAGCCCCAGGCCCAAGCTCTGGGGACAGCAGGAGACTGAAGCTGCAGCTCCAGGGGCAGCGGGAGGTGAGAGAGGACTGAAGCTGCAGCTCCAGGGGTGGCAGAAGCCACAGCTCTGGGGGCAGAGGGGATGGGGGCCTGAAGCCACTGCTCCAGGGGCAGCGGGGGCCAGAGCCCCGCATCCCGAGAGGGGCCAAAGACCGGCGCCGCCCACCCTGAGGGGTGTTTAAGCCCCCACCCTGAGTGGGGCTGAAGGTGTAGCGGGGGGAGGGAAGGAAAAAATTTTTTTTAGTCACAAAGAGTTTGAGAAACATTGACATAGAGAACAGAGGCCTGGCAAGCTCAGCCTTCCTGCACCAGCCTCTCCTCCCCTGCCGCATGCCAAATACCTGAGGTAAAATCCACCCTCCCTTGCATACGAGGGCTCACTCAGCTAAAGGGAGTTATGTAAAAAAAAATTCTAAATATGTAAATTCAACTTTCATGATAAAGAGATTGCACTACACTACTTTTATGAGGAGAATTGAAATACATTTCTTTCATCTTTTTTACAGTGCAAATATATGTAATAAAAATAATATAAAATGAGCACTGTACACTTTGTATTCTGTGTTGTAATTTAAATCAATATATTTGAAAATACACCTGTACCCCGATATAACGCTGTCCTCGGGAGCCAAAAAATCTTACCACATTATAGGTGAAACTGCGTTGTATCAAACTTGCTTTGATCTGCTGGAGTGTGCAGCCCCGCCCCCCGGAGCACTGCTTTACTGCATCATATCCGAATTTACGTTGTATTGGGCCGCGTCATATCGGGGTAGAGGTGTATAAAAAACATCCAAAATATTTAAATAAATGGTATTCTATTATTGTTTAACAGTGCAATTAAAACTGCGATTAATTGCAAATCACTTTTAATCACTTGACAGCTCTAGTAAATATTAATTCTAATTCATTGTTATTAATAACACATCAAACCTTCCACTATCCCAATTTTGACAGACAGGGAAACTGAGGCAAAAGGATTTAAGTGATTTGCAGGTCACAGGAGAAGTGTACGAGCCAGAAAAAGTCAGGAATTCCTGGCTTCCAGTCCTGGGCTTAGACACTATCCCTCTCTCAGCTCCCGTTGTGCTCTTCCAAAGAATGTAAATATAGAGTTTAATCCCAACTTGAAAATTAATTATCAGCATAAGTAATAATACAATGGACAAATGACTGTCCCATTCTGGATCAAAGTCAGAAGTATATTTCAGTGATCTCAAGGGACAGCAGTACATTAACAGCTTGTATTATGGTACAGCTCTAAAGCAATAATAAAACAAATTCTGCTAGTCTTTTCATGAAAATCCATTCATGTAGTCAATTAAATAATGTAGAGCAAATAAAGAGATAGCGTTTCAGTCAACAAACAAAGAGGCTGCATGCCAAGTCATTTACAGAGCCACATACCATTTATCTCCAAGATCTCCCTGCACAAAAAAACAATTTCTATTATGCTTTTCTGCAAGATTACAGGGGAAAGAAATATTTTTTTAGCTAGAAAAATTACCATCTGGATGCACAATGCATTCGGATTCCCAATTATATTGTTAAGCTTTTTTGTTGGTGTAGCTGGCATGTATAGACTAGCCCTAAGGCTTGAATATGCCCATACACAGATACTCAGGAGATAGCATCTTAATTCTCAGATTAAGAAGATTCTGCTTGTCTCCTTTCTAGCTGGCATCAGCATCATGTAAGCTCTTTGGGACAATGACACAGAGCACAGTACTATACAAATAATAAATAATGATAAAGTCATGTTGTACTGTATCTTTATATTACCTTAGCAAAAACTTTCATTGTATATCCCAAATATTGCACTCTAGGATCAATAGCTGCATATGTAGCCAGCATTCTTGTGTTATGCTGTGCCTGGAAAACAGACAATTATTAGACAACAGTTTATAGTTTAATATGGTATAGCTTGCAGTTCAGATATGGGGAGCTAGAGAGCCAAAATATACAGGGAGGCAAATTCTGTGCTCAGTGACACCTATGCAACATTTCAGTGTGGTTACAAGAACACAATTAAAGGCTGACTTCAGACCAGTTTATTTGTAAAAATCAGCACCTGAACACACCAGCTTATTCAAAGATGGAATCACTCAAAAACTGAGTGAATCTGGAGCAAATCATGGCCCCTCCTTTGCTGGTCTGGAGGGGGCCCATGGCAGGAGAAGCTGTTTGTTTCCACGGTGTAAGAAGAGAGCCAGAAATTGAAGGACAAAAAGGCTCCATTAAGCTGAAAGGCCACAGGGAGTCTGCAGCTCAAAAAAGGAAGCCCCTCCACCACTGTGCCACAAAGCTAACCAACTCCCTGGGCTGAGGATTGGGGGTTATTTGAATTAAAATATGTAAAAAAATTGGACATGGTATTTTTATTTTTGATTCGGAATTATTCCCTAGTAACTTTAATGCTATCTCCATCTTTTAGAAGTCCATCTGTAGGCAAACTTTCCAAACAATCCTGAAAAGTATGCATTAGCTTTTATAGAAAGAGACACTTACTAGTGTATTGTATAAGCTGATGTCTCCCTCTAAGCCACTCCGTCTGTGTTCAAATTTTACTATAGGCACTTTGGCTGTTGTTATAGGCAAGATGTTTTTTAAACCTGAGGAGGCAGGATAAAATATTTCCATAAATATTAAAACATATAAGCAGATACATGTAATAGTACATATCATGGAGAGTACATTTAAAATACATACCTGGATGCTTTTTAAGAATTTTTGCCAAACCTTCAATTATTTCCTTACAATTTAGTTTCTAGAAAAATAAATAGGAAAATCTGAGCAATGAACTATGGATCCCTGCCCCACAAACTGAACAAATATTATATTTCATGGAGTAAGTGAATGAAGGATCATAAATCTTTCTTCATTTTAAGAGTATACAATGTAACTGCAACATATATTTTCAAATATTGAACTCCCACCTCTGCATTTTCATGGCCTTCCAAGGTCATGCAGATATCTAGATCACTGTCCCGGAATCCAAATCCATTTTTTGAAGAGCCAAATAAGCACAGTCTGGCTTTATCTAACCAAAAGAATAGACAAAAAGTGTCACCTTTTTTGTAATATCTATTGGTACTGCTTACTACAGGAAATTGCTTATTTGAGATAAGAGACTGGACCCAATTTTGCATAATATATTTAATAGTCTTTTAAATCAATTTCTATTGGACACCTCTGACATTTCATGTCAGACAACAGAAGTAGTTGGTACATTATTTTAATTTCTATGTGCAACTGATGAAGATTAAAATGCGATTTTTTGATGTGCCCGCCATGTTAGGGACTCAGTAACTAATTATTACATACAAATTTCTACATGCATTAATTTCTTTTTTACAGTACAATACAGTTTTAACTGTTTTGAAAAGTATATAAATACATGCAAAAAAACTAGTAATAATACACATTAATAACACAGATACTAAGGTACAGCTATTCGTACTTGATTCTTTGTGATTTTTTGGTTCATTTATACTTCAAGGTTTTGCAATTGTAGGGATATAGGCTCACATTAAATCAAGGTGAACTATGGTTTTAAATTGAGTTGGGATATTAGCATGAGCATTAGGCTCAAAGCATGTGACCAAAAAGAATGAGATCATGAGAAAGAAGTTATTGTGTTAAACTGGCAGTGACCATTTGAAATATCAGTGTTATCTTATTAAAGGTTGGGCTGCAGTAAAAGAAATAAAACAAGGTTAACTAGGAACCAAGCACAGTAAATAATTGGCTATGTAACAAACTGCTTCATCTGGCTTTAGCTAAGGTCCGATAATTGGCAATGACATCCTTTGTTTATTAATGGGTATAAAAAGGTAAACTCAGGAGTTCATTGCTACTATCTGCCTGACCAAGTTGGAGCTGACAACATAGGTTTAAGCATCCCTGGGTTTAGCCCATTTGGAAGTACCTTGATTAAACAGCTTATAAATAGTTTGATACTCTTTGGACATGTTTAGAGCAACTGTATACATATTATTTGGGCTTTGGATGTAATAAAGGAATGTAAGGTTAAATTGGTGTTGTGGTAATAAATACAGGTAATAACCCTGTATAAATTATGATAATTCCAAGAACAACATGAAAATTCCATTTTCTGTTACTAGGAAAGTTTGGTTGATTGGGATGTTTCTCTATGCCCATTAACCATAGTCTATGGTACAAGATACAAATAATGAAGTCAATGTAGTTTCTGAATGAAACTTCTTATTTCCACTTTGGGGTATTTATTTGCAGTTTTGTTTGAAATTTATTTTCACTCACATTAATTAGCATGGTAATATAATTGAGAAGGATTTCTTTCTGAAAGACCTCTTTTAGATCACTGTGATTTGTTCATTTTGAAATCAATGATAAGAAACTATATCTATCAGCTCATGGCTGCTTTCAAACCTTTGATGGAATCAGAAACCTTCAGTCTTAAGTTTCTGTGACAGAAAGATAGCGCCCTCAATCCTCAGCTGTCACCAATAAGCACAGGGCACAGCTGAAGGGTGGAGCTGCAAAAGAAACATTTACAGCTACCTGATCCTGGGGCCAATTCTGGAAGAAAGAATGGTCTTCTGGATAAGACAATAGACTGGAACTCAAACGATCTGATTCAATTCCTGATTGTGCTACAGACTTTGTGTGTGACCTTAGACAAGTCACTTAGTTTTCTTGGCTATAGCCCAATAACACTCTTTCCCTCCCATGGCATGCTTCCTGTGCTTGGGGTCAGCAAGAGTTTGGTTATGTCAACCTACATCACGCAGGCTTTCCCCCATGATGTGGAGATGCACCAGTTGCCAGCACCACTGGGGCAGCACAAAAGGGCCAGAGTAGGGTTAGGGATTGAGTTTATATGTCTACAGGAACCTTTATATACACACTCAAAAGGAAGATGCCATCATTTTAAAGCAGACAAAGGAACAAAGAAAGACAATTCTATATTAATGGGCTGGACAACTGGAATGAAGGGAGAAATTTTAACAACAAATGATAAGTGGTTACCTATTATTACATACCGTTGTATTCTTTTCTAATAAATCTTTCCAAACTTGCCAGAATTTGTTCTCTGTTTTGTTGCTCAGAGAAAGGAGGTGATAATTCATCTGAGAAAAAAAAAAAGTTAGACTCTGATTTAACATTTCACTATATTTTTGGCCCTCAACATCTGACTTTATGAATTAAATATTTATTCTCTTTGAATATCGATTTTTTTTTTAAGTATGACATTTTCTATGGTAGTTAGCACTGATTGCATTTTATTTTGGGACTTGATCCTGTTGTCATTAATCAGGCAAAACTCTTGGGAGCCAATAAGCACTTTGCCTGAGTAAGAGCTGTAGAATCCGGCTAATAATGAGGGCGTGTCTATACTAACAGTGCTGCAGCTGCACCAGTGCAACTGTGCCGCTGTGCTTAGTGAAGATGCTACCTACGCCGATGGAAAAGCTCTCCCATTAGTGTAGGTACTCTGACTCCCCAAGAGGCAGTAGCTACATCGACAAGAGAAGCCCTCCTGTTGACATAGCGCTGTCTACACCAGCGGTTAGGTCAGTATAACTGCATCACTTAGGGGTGCGGATTTTCTACATCCCTGAGCAACATAGTTACACCAATGTAACTTGGTAGTGTAGACCAAGCCTGGGGCTACACTGCTTACCACACCAAATCTCTATTACTCCTGGAGGGATTCTGCATCAAAATATTAAAAATTCTGCTCCCCAAAATTTTGAAATGTGAAAAATTCTGCAAATTTTATTTGTCAAAATAATGCCATATAAATCACACCAGTTTCAATTGTTTTGGTAAGTTATGTAAACTACAATACAGAAAAAAGTCCCAATAACGACTCAGCATTTCCTAAACACATGAAAGTTAAGTTACAAACACTTGGTAACTAATACCCTGCATTCCAGTTATAATCCTGGATTTTCATTTAAAGTACATTACAGAACATCAAACAGCAATAAAACAAAAAGGCAGAATGTCATTTTAAATTGCTTAGACTTTCACACATGAAAGACATACAGTTTTGCTAATCATTGTCCTGGACCTGGCTGGGTACTTTGGGAAGTGCTTGGTTCTGATTGTCCTGACATTTTATTGACTTCTTGGTAAATGTTTTATTTGCCCTCAAAGTCTTTTTTTTTTTTTAAATGGGTAGGTAAAATAAATCCTGAGCTGTAATCTAACGCCACTGTGGCACTTTGGCACAGGAAAAAAGTGAGAAAGCACACAGATTTTCCTAGCTGATTCCCTTACTGTTATTTATAAGGCTTTACAGCACTCTGGCAATGTAGGACCCTTAAAACTTTTACATGTTTTATGCTCCTGGGGGAACTGACTGAGAATGGGAACCGTTAACTAACAATAGGAACATTAACAATGTTACTATAGAGGCAGGCTGCCACATTTCTGCCTCAGGTAATGAGATCAATTAACCATCAGCAGCAACTTTGACAAAATATGTGTGGGGGGGTTGGAGAATTTATAAAAGCTATTTTCTTTAATTTAAAAACAATTTTCAGTAATATGATACTAATATTTAATTAAGTGTTTTTTTCGATTCTCAAGAAATTACAGACATGTTACTAGGCAGGCAGCCTGCTACATTTCTGCCTCAGAGAATGACATCAATTAACTAGCAGGCAGGCTGCTACATTTCTGTTTCAGGTACAGAATCTTTCTTGTTCATAATAAAAAGACCTAACCCACCTCTATGCCTGTTGAGTTGCAGTAGCAAGCGATAGGGACATAGTCTCTCTCGTTTGTTGGCTAGCCCCACTCCATGACAGTGATCCATGTCTCCCACACAGGCACACATGTCCAGCCAGCCTCCCCCCGCAGTGATTTGCCTCTCTGAGGCTGCTTCAGGCATGCTGGAACAGATGCGTTGCCTGGGCTACCAGGGAAGAGGTGCGTGTCCACCTGCATATTTCTTTTTCATTTTACAGAAGTATGTAGACCATCTGAATTCCGTGCTCCCACAGGTGCGCAGAATTCTGTCAGGAGCACTTTATGCACATTGGTTTTGGAGAGAACAGGCAGCCAATCATAACTAAAGATGAAAGTTCTTGCTTAAACTCATTTTGGGGCCAAATTCTTTGCCAGCATAATTCTACTGACTTTAAACTATATGACAAAACAATATGGGCCAAATTCTGTTTCAGCTACATTGTTGTAACTTCCTCCCACTGAAGTCAATGAAGTAAACACCACATTAAAGGGAACAGAATTCAGCTCTTTGGTTTTAATTTTTAGAAATTACAAATTACAGTCTGTGAAGTGAAAAGTCCTACACAAGTCCAACAGTAATACTGTACTTACCAAAGCATCTCTTACATACTATATCAAGTATTTCCCGAAATCTGTTTGTCATTGGTGGTAGTGGTTTTAGATCAATTTTCTTAAAATCCTCTGGGCAGTCATTTTTGGAATGGCCATCACGTTTGCAGATGCTGCATACTATAGTTGGAGGCTATTAGAAGAAATAAAATAAATTTTAAAATATTTCAATAAATGCATACTATTTCCATAGGACTGTGGTGAGCAATAAGTGTTTATCTACAGAACAATAAAAGAGCACCCCTTGACAAATCACCTTTAGCCCCTGCAGTGCGCTACAGAGCTCAGGAATTCTGCCAAAGGATAAAGGGAAAGAAGAGGTCAGAAGAAGAAGGAATCACTCTCTTACTGAAATCAAGAGCTTTGCATGAGGAGGAAGGGAACTAGCCTTCCCACTCCAAAATTGTACTTGCCACCAAGTATAAAACAATAAACCTCCTAGATAGTGACCCACTGGCTGATCTGTTAAGGATGATAAAAATGTAATGTTACAAGCCCAGTAATGTAATACTTCCTTAGGTAATGTTCCCACTGACATCAATGAGAGGTTTGCCTGTGTAAGGACTACAGGATCGGCTATATAGGTTTAAAATGTGACGTTAATAAATAAAGAAAAACATTTGATTCAATTTCTAATCAATTTTTTACAAAGAGTTGAAAGTAGTTTCAGATACTACATTTGTCTCTGAGACCCCCTTTAGCAGTTTTTGAGTTTACCATCACGCTACTTTTTACAATGTTTTTCTCTTTCCTATTACTATGTGAAAGACCCACACAAACAACATGGTCAACACACGGCTTGTACACCACTGGGGTAAATTGACCTAAGTTACGCTACTCCAGCTACATGAATAACACAGCTGGAGTTGACGTAGTTTAAGTAGACTTACTGCAGTGTCTTCACTGCGTCGACAGGAAAAGCTCTCCGGTCGACTTACCTTACTCTTCTCAGGGAGCTGGAGTACCGGAGTCAACCGAGAGCGCTCTGCCGTCAATTTAGCGGGTCTTCACTAGACCCGCTAAATCAACACCTACTGCATCGATTGCAGCAGCATGGCTCTCCCCAGTAGTGAAGACAAGCCCTAAGTGATTGACTGACTATGCTGGAAAACAGAACTGACTACACGAAGTTCAGCAAACCAACTGAAAAAACAAATACATTTATCTTTGCTAATCTCTTTCAGTTACAGATACACTAACCCTAGGGTTACCTATTTTAATTTACGAAGGGGGGGGGGGAAGTTCTCATCCAGAGATCCTGGCATCCTTGACAATATTTAAAAGTACAAAAGAGAATAACTCCTCTACCAATTACTACAGCTCCATCAATTCCACCTAACCCCCTATCCAACAGAGCTTAGGGGGGAAAAAACCTTCTGCCCTATAATTTCTCTCCTGATTCTAAAAGTCAAGGAGAACCGACAAGATATTTGGGCAGAAATGTGTTTATTAACAGTGTCCCTTTAATAAATTGGACTTTTACAAAAAAAAGTCTGAAACGAATCAAAATATTTTAATAATCAAAATGAGGAAATATATATTTATATTGCACAACTATCATTCACAAACAGTTCTAGGCCCTTAGGAACTCCACTTTCATAAACATGCTATATTATCATCTCTAATGCGTTATCCAACACTCTGAGATAGTCTGGAGAACAGTCTTCGTGTCAAAGTGTCATGAAAGGATGGAAGTGGATAAAAATCAATGTTTAAAACAAAATGTAAATATATTTTTATTTAATTTAAATAAAACGATTTTTTAAAAATTTAAATCAGATTTTTTATTTACATTGAATACAGGTTTATTTTTTAAGAAAAAACCTATTTAAAATTAAATTTGGAATGAACGACCTATGTTAAGGCCTAAACTTATTACAATTGTTTACAATAATCTAAATTAAACACCAGTATGCTTCCTACCAAGTTGTAAAAAAGTCAAAACAGCAAACGCATGGAAGTTACTGGCTAAGCACCTGGAACCAGAGTTTGCTGAAATGCTACACTAGTTTTTGATAGCAATAGCCTCTTCTACAGGTACAAAGAGAATATTTTCCTCATTTCAGTTTATTCAACCAATTCAGTTCAATGAGTAGTTCATTCAAAGTTAAGAAAGCAATCAAGTTAAAAAGCAGGAAAGCTTGTTTTCCTCTTCCAAATAATGAATAAAAAGTAAGTATAAGAGTCATTAATTCTAAAATATTGAAACCATGGTGACTAGAAACAATTGTTCAATTTACTAACTATATTAATAAAGACACTGTAGAAATTGCAGTACTCCTATAAAGTCTGCCAATATTAAAGCAGCACATACCCTGAACTCCCGTTTAATTCCTTCAGTGGCAGTCAAAAGAAAGGAGATATAATCAAGCTGGAGTCACTGATTATTTTTTGATAAGGCCTTTTTGACTCTCAACACTTTTGGCTGGGTGAAAACTGAGTGATGTCAATTTACTCTAAAACATCTAATATTCAGGAAGATGCCTGCATACTTCTTATCACTGCACTGGCAAGTCTTTTCTCTGAGTTACTTTTTTAAAAACTGAAAATCTGGAGTTTTCCACACTGAAATGTATCAGTTGTTTTTACCTAGAGAAGGAGAATGTAAGGAAAGCCAACCTTCCAGTCCTTGGGGATAGTTATAGCCAGGGTGATAGCTATACATTAGTAAATAACTTGCATTTAGTTAGGGTCAAATTAGGTCATGTTTGTACAATATTTTGAAAACTGGAAAATGATATAAAACTGCTATAAGTAAGTTTCATTCAAAATAATAAATTGCCTTCTTACAAATGAACAGAAATTAAAAAAAAAAACAAAAAAAATATCAGGGCCCAAAAAAGATAGGCTATCCAGTTCTTCCTTTCTCTTCTATGGCGAGCAACTGCACTGCACTTCCCAACTACGGAAAAGTAATGAAAGTTAGAAAATAGCCTATACATCTCTAATCTGACAGTGAGGAACATGACATTATATAACCAAGATAATTATACATCTCTTTGTACCATAGGAAAATGGGTAATGGTGCTGGTAAAGCTATGTTGTAATTCCTCTCAAACCACGGAGATATCCTGACATGTTAACTTATTTCAGCCCTGTAACAATACATTCACCTATGCTGAGGGAGCAAGTATTTGAAACAGGGAGAGAAGTAATTCAGGACAGAGAGTGGAATAACAACTAAACAATTCTCCCACTTGGCAGTCTAACAGTTTGGAAGCAGGAATACAGTTCTAACAGGTAGTAAAAGGAGACACCTTGCATCCAAGTGTATGTTTTATTGATGTTGGAGTGAAATAACCCCACCATTTACACATCTTTAAAATGCATCTTACCTTTCCAGAAGTCAAAATAAATTTATCAAACACATAATGCATTTCTTCTCCGGAGAGTTTATCTTCATCTTTAAGGTTACAAACATCTACCATTGCTTTGCAGTTGTGGGAGGTAGCTGATGTGCTAGTGCACTTATTCTTCTGTGAACACTCCATTACTGAACTCTGTCCACTTTCAACATCAACAAATTCATTAACAGAATTTGGGTCATGGAACCAACGTTCACTGCAATTACAATGGTGGCTTAGCTTGTCCTTAGTTAGACAAATTTCTGAAAGCTCTAGATCATCTTCCTCTTTGAGTGATTTTTGCTTTAATTCACAGCATTCTTTAGAAATAAGAGATATTGTTTCCTCTCCGTCTTCATCATAATTGGAATCCAACGCATCTGTCTTATTTACTAACAAACTGTCTGTGTTCTCAGAAATACATTTCTTGGATGTAAATTCTACTTCATTACATTCAAGTTCATATTCTTGTACACTACATCCATTTCCTGCATTCTGTTTCTCTAAAAAGTTTTCTCCCTGTGGAAGGCAACAGTTGGCTACAGTTTCTCCAGATTTTGCAGATTTCTTGCTGCTAATTTTTTCCTTTTCTTTTTTCTTGGTATCTGATTTGGATTTAATCCCATCTTTAGTTTGTGGACATGCAAAATATTTATACGCTGTCCTGAATCGCTCCAGGATGTACTCAAACACCATCTGGCTATTTAGGCTTCGTGCAACATTCCTCTTTAGTGCAAAAGGATCTAGAAAAAGACAATTCAAGTAGTAATTTACTACTATACATCAAGTAATATTTGCACAATAATGTATTTCAAATACATACATTATTAGTATTTTGTATTTCAAATTACAGAACCCTATAATATAGTCCAGAATTATATTTATTACATGATACATCCTCTTTTTCATTTCATCTTGGTACCAGACTGTTTTCATCACAAGGCTGAAGGATATAATGGAATAAATAGCTCATAGACATATATTGTTCTTAAGTACCATTTAAGGATCTGGATCCCAAGAGAGTCTTCAGATTTTTCTGTATAATCACCATATATTTACAGTAATGTCTGATTTAATTAATAAAAAATTGTGTACCATTTCTGCTTTCTTCAAAAAATCCCATATTATGGCTGATTCCTAAACTTGAAAGTAAAATAAATATCCAGATATTACAATCAATCTTCGGGTAATCCTGCCCAAGATTTTCTCCTTCTTTGATTTTTTTCATTGATTTAATTTGATAAATAATTTATTTAAAAGTGAAGCAACAGTCAGGAAACTGATTATGTAAAATGATCTCACAGAGTTTCCTATTGAGTCTCTCTTGTAACTTCCAGATTAAATTTTGCGATTTACAAGTCCAAAGACGACCTTCATAACTGCAATTACTGACAATTCCACCTCAGATCTTAAATATCAAGGTGGGTTGCTTCTTCCTCTTACATCAACTCCTGTACTAAAAATTCATCACATGGAATTTAGCTGAAAACATTGTTAAAAGGATATAATCCCTCCCTCTTAGAATAACCACTATTTGATCATTATCTTGACACATTTTCTTTTTTTCCCTCATGGTTCAGATACTCTCTCTCTCTATTAGATCCCTTACTCTCATCTCTGGATATGTCTACACTGCAAAAAAAAAACACATGCTGTACCAAGTCTCAAAGCCAGGTCAGTTCCTCGGACTTACACGGCTCACATTGATGGGCTAAAGATAGCAATGTAGATGTTCCAGCTCTGGTTGGTGCCCGAGCTTTGAGACACAGTACTGCAGGTTTTTCTTTGCAGTGCAGACATACATACCCTTAGGGACTTCAGTTTCCGGGATGATAACTAGGTTGGATTCTCATCTCCAATACTCAAAGTCTATTCCCACAGACTTAAGTTCCCCTCCTTAACGTGTCTTTGATCATGTCCAATATAGACATCCATCTTAGCAAAACCTCCTTCACCAAGTATCAGATGGGTAGCCGTGTCAGTCTGGATCTGTAAAAGCAGCAGAGTCCTTTGGCACCTTATAGACTAACAGTTGTACTGGAGCATGAGCTTTCATGGGTGAATACCCACTTACATGCATCCGACAAAGTGGGTATTCACCCACAAAAGCTCATGCCCCAATACGTCCATTAGTCTATAAGGTGCCACAGGACTCTTTGCTGCTCCTTCACCAAGGTCATTAACAAACCTCCTTCTAGCAATGTGATAGGACATTTTTCAAATCCTATTTCACTTTGTCTCCTCCCTTTGACACATTTCATTACTGTTCTCTCTACATTCCCTGACAGTGTTCTCTTCCTGTCCTCACACCGCACCAATTCCTCCCCAGGATCTCTTTGCTGACTCCTTATTTTCCTCTTTTCTGTTGGCATTCTGTAAGATTGTCTACTTGGCCCATTCCTTTTTCCTCTATGTGCTTTATGAGACCTCAGGCACTACCATTTCTAAGCTGATAACTAACCAATCTACCTCCTACTTTCAACCTCCACCCCTTTAGTCCAGTCTCTCATATCTAGCCATTTCTCCTACAACTCCTCCTGGATGTCTCACCATCTCAATCTCCTATAAAAACTGTATCTTCTTTCCTAAAGCTTTTTCCACTTCCTCACTTTTCTATCACCACTGGCGATCCAGAGTCCCAGTACATTACTTTCTGATCTTTCGTAACAAATACTATTTAATTTTTTAAAAAATAATAAATAATTAAATAAAATATTAATGTTTTCCAAATGGAAATGGATAAAATTTAGGCAAAGAAAGGGAATTCTTCTTTCTCCATCATCACATATCACATTATGTATCAGCATCAAATATACTCTGCCTCAAGGCTCTCAAATGTATTACCTATGGTCAGACATCTAGTTTTTAAATATATTTTCCAGGACATACTCATCATCCAACTATGCGGACAGTTAGCTTCCCAGTGTGGGAATATGGCCCAAGGGAGCTTTTACTCCACTGAGCTGGTTCTATTCGCTCTGATCAATGCTCTCCTCTCTGCCCTGTCCATATGTCAGAAGCAGAGGAAATAAACTGATGATCAGAGGCAGCTAGAAGACCCAATGGTATGGGATCTTGCACAGGTAATGTTCCCACGCCCCCAGAACAAATGGGAAGGAAGAATGGGCGGAGAAAAGTACAGAGAATGAAATAGATGGAGATGGTTCAAGGAGAGAAGGAACAGTATTACAGAGATGGAACAGAAGGAGAAAAGGCTGGGGGGAAATGGTACTCCATATTTCAGGCGTCACTGTACTCATACTGCAGTGCTGGGTAGATAACATGTCCTCAGGTAGCCTGATTAACTTATGTATATTTGCCAGCTAAACTTCTACTTTCCTCTCCATTTGCATCTAATGCAATTTCTTGTCCAAGTACTAGAAATAAATGTTAGGTAAGTAAAATCCAAAGAAGAAAGCATAATGTCTGTAGACCTGGTAGAATGAACATTACCGTACCTTCAATGGCTATTCGCCTTTTAGGCCAGTTTTTGTTCTCTCTGGTTAAGAGTTCTTGTACCCGTACGCTGATGACATATTCCTCCAAAGCAAATTCCAGTGTGTAAAACTTCAACAGTTCTAACCACAGTTGCCCCAGGGATATTTGGTGGGGTTTTTCAAATGCTAAGGGAGACTGAAACGAACATGAATGTTTAGTAGCAGTAAGAAATGAAAATTCCAGTTTTTTTCTAAGTTTTTTTTAAATAAAAAGTTTAATGATCAGACGGCAGATGTGGTCTCCATTCAGATAAAACAATGACTCACTTTGCCATGTTTCTCCTTCGCATTACTTTGGTTGTCCGTTTCTGAGCTTGTTGACTTCTTACCACCTTTTTGCTGTTCAGCTTTAGCTTTGTCTTCTACACCACTTGAATTTTTCCCCGCTCCATTATTCGCTGGCTTGTACTCCCATCTTAAAAACTTCTCCTCTTCTATACCTCTCAGTGTGTAGTCATCTGCCCTCTTTAAATCAAAGCCTTCAATCTAAATACAATTAAAGAATTTCTGAGAACAAGATTGTATGTCACATACCATACTTGGACTAAAACATAGAAATGGCAATTTCAGGGCCCCAAAAAGATAATTTCACCAACATTGCTAATGTTAGTTATGCATGGTAAGAAAAGGGTAATCACATCTCAGTGTGTCAACTGAGTTAAAAAATAAATTCCTTCCCTCTGACCCAAAGCACAGAATTGCACAATAGTCCAGGTATATTATGAGAATCTTTCACTTTCCTCAGAAGCAACAGGCACATGTCAACCACATAAAGAAAAATGTGCCAGGTGCTTTATTTAAACTATTCAATCTAGTATGACACATCTTATGATCTGTAAAATACCTATGTAGCACTGCCCGTTAAAAATATTGCAAGAGTAGAGTTATTAAATATTGTCATAAAAAAAACTTACCCAAGTGCCTAAATAGGATGGTAAAATGGGTGGTTTTCTTTGTTGAAGAAAAAATATCACCATTAAGGCAAAAGAATATGAGGGAATCCCACCTTCTGCCTGGCAGTCAATATGGCACAACTACAAAAAGATAAAACAGCTGTAGTTTTCTGATAAGATTTTAGCATTTTAATTATATAATACATTATATAAATGAGCCATTAAAAAAGTTCAAAAAGAATATGGAGTATATGCTGAAGCTGACTAGAAAGTCTTTCATCTCAAAATCTAAGGAAATGATAAACTTTTATACAGATGTCTTCTATGTTATCTACTTCTCACTCACAATCCATTCAGAACACAGCACCTCACCTACTTTTTTCCACACCTTGAAACTCCCATGTTACAGCATTATTCAGAAAGTTACAGTAGATACACATTGGCCAGAGGATAAAATGTAATCTGTAATCATTTGTAAAGTTCAACTTTATTATTATTATTATTTATTATAACACTCATTGATTCTATCATAATTATGCAGTTGTGGCTCACATTTATGCTTCTGCCAGGGATTTATGGTTTTGGTTAGAGAGCCTGCTATTGTGCAATCACCAGGTATAGAAGGCTTCTTCATATCTGGCTCTATGCTGGTAGAATGCTTTTCCAAGTGAGCTCAAGAGGTTTTTCACTATTTTTAGTTAGACTTCAAACCGTTCTCTTTTCTAGTTTGTAATGTAATGTCTTTGTGTATTGTATGGCACTAATCGATTTATGAAACTCTCTTCACAAAAATATCAATAATATTAATAATACTATATAATGGAATGCACTTTTCAATAAAGTCAAGTCATTTAAAGTCAAGTATCGTTTAGTAGTGAACCCAAACCTGAATTATAAAAGGATTTGACATCTGAAGTATACTTAATAGGGCTGTTACAGCTCAATTCTTATACTCAGCAATCGTATCTCTAGTTGACCCAGTGGGAGATGGAGGCAAAAATGTGTACAGTTGTTTTGCTGGCAGTCTGACATGAGCTCATTATTTAAAACTGCCTTGATTTTGATGAGCAGTGGGTTTGGCAAATTATGCTCACTCTCTTGGGATGAATGCTGGGAAGGAGTTCCCAGTCCTAGAATGAGGATCTGCAAAGCCCTGCACCTGTTGAAACTGTACTGTGGGTGATAAGATGTCTAATGTTTGCTAGTTGGTCTGCTTCATAATGTTATGGAGGCCAGAATAGAGCCAATGATATAGTGGCAATTTTAGAAGCGTGTATAACATAAGTGAAGAGTGAGATCCTCACCCCCTCTCTGGCCCCTTTACATCAGATAAAAGGGCCAGAGCAATGTAAGAGGGCATGTCAGATGGAGGCTGGCCCCTGTGGCTGAAACAGGTCCAGCTCCCCTGTGCCACAGCAAGTGCTCCTAGTTGAGCACATTAAGGAGGTAGGGGCTGCACCTAGGCTATAGATGATTAGAGGTTGCTCCATTATAGGAGGACTGGCTGTGATAATAGAACCGACAGAGAGAGGTGGGAAGCAAAAGCAGCAGGACTACCATAGTCCCCTGGGATGTGGAGCAAGGAGAGCCCAAGATGTGAAGGGTGAGCTGAGAAACAGTTTGGATAATAAAATAAGTTTGGATAATAAAACTGCTAAAAGGAAATTGTGGGTGTGGCAATGTGCCTTTGCAAGCAGGGGAGAAGTCATGCCTTGTACAGGGCCCTATAAGCCCCATTTCTGACTAAGGGAGAATTCCCTTGCACAGGCACTGTGGACAACAGCCATTCAACAACCTCTTTGCAAGCCCTGGAGTAGGGGGCAGGACAAGGGTGGGGATGGGAGTATGGCTGCAGCAGTGCAGAGATTCTGGACAGTACTGCAGCCAATAGGGCAGCCTTGGACGGCATCCATAACTTTGACCGTCCCCATCCAGCCCTAGAGTAGCCCAGGGAGTACAAAAGTGGCTTAAGGGTATCTTAGCTCTCCCCTCCCTCTGGGCTGTGAGAGTTCAATACTGGCACAGCACAAAATCTTACCCGGTAGATCTTTGGACAAGTTCCACTGGAAAACTCTTCATGAGTCACTAGTGTACTGCAACTCAGAGTCTGGGAAGATTTGATGACTTTTACAAGTCAGACCTTTTCAGGAATCTAGCTAGGAATTTTAGCAACACAAGTTCCTTAAACTTAGTTGCACCACTGGGAGACTGCAAGTAATTTAATATAAAACATCTCTCCACAGATGTAAAAAAGGCAGCATATACTTGCCTCTAAACACAAAGTGGACATGTTCTGCATTACATGCCACTGCATACACTTCAACTCACAATACAGAACAGAAAAGAGAATTCAGAGTCGTTGGGTTAGAAAAAAAACAAACATCTACTGTAACCATGCACAAAACTATGCACATGGAGTTGCAATCTACTTCCAGGTTCTGATATTAATAAATCTCTCCAGAGTCAGTTCACTAAAACTCTCAAATGTTTATAACCCAATTATATACAGCTAAGTGTGTGTTACTTCTTGTATTTCAGAATCCAGTTGAAAACTACCCTCCTTAAGCTTACTGTAGCCTACTTCATGGACTTTGTCTTTGTATTCCCTCTATTCATCTTGCACTTATCTACTCCCTCTTTTCCTTCAACATAATCTTGTCCCTGTTGATCAATGAGTGCCTCCTCCTCTGCAGCTCTGCCTGTCAGCTCTCCATCTCAGCCTCAAATAAGGTTCTGCCTTAAGTCTCAGAAGAAAATATTTTTCACCCTTCCCATATCTCTTCATTCCTCTCTCCCTATCCAAACATTTTTTTCTGTAACTGTGGGATATAAATGCTGAAGCATTTGAGGACATGGTTTACAGGAGAGATGGATACTACATTTGACTATAATACATTTTGATTTAGTGGAAAAAGAAAAATTTCATAAGAAACTTTGACACTACTATATTATAAATTATATGCTGGCGTCTGTCACAGGAAGTTTATTCCCATAACACATTCGTTGCTGTATTATACTTTATGTGCAATCCTCAAGGGGAGAACAGACATGTTTAAGCGGTCTTTATTTGTATTAACTTACTCTAGCCCAGTAGCGGAAAGCCAACACCAAGGGAGCAAGGACAGGTTCCAGTTTGCCAAGTGCAGCCAGCAAGTCAGTTGTAAGACAGGCCACATCATTTCTAGCACTCACTTTACAAGTTAAACCACTGTCATTAAGAGAGAAATAAGAAACCAGTTTAAGTTCATAATTTTAACTCCAAGTAAGTAAAGTTTGACAGATTGCCACCCCCAGCATATTGAAAGCAAATAACAGAACACCTCTCATGAATGAAAGTGATCATTTTAGAAAACAACATGATACCTATCAAACTGAGTTCGATTTTCATTACTGCAGGAGTTGGATTTGGAACTCAAAAAAATCCCTTCCAGCTATAACAATGAAAAATGTCATTGATAATTTTTTTCCTGTGCTCAACTCTGCCCGATTAACTGTGTAACCTTATGCAAGTCACAAACTTCCAGTGTGTGTTTCCACATATGCAAAATGGAGATTAGTATCTTATCCCCTCTTCCTATTTCCTTCCTCATCGTTCACTTGACATTAAATAATATTGGGTAAAGAGTGGACATTTGACTGAGATGGGTTAGTATTCATTACCATTGTGGAGGAAATGAATCTGTAGGAGCGGGAGGAGTGTCAAACCAAAGGAAACTTGGAAAAGCTAGTATTTTAAATATAAAATCCACCTCTACCTCGATATAACGCAACCCGATATAACACAAATTCGGATATAATGTGGTAAAGTAGTGCTCCGGGGGGGGGCGGGGCTGCGCACTCTAGTGGATCAAATCAAGTTCGATATAACGCAGTTTCACCTATAACGTGGTAAGATTTTTTGGCTCCCGAGGACAGCGTTATATCGAGGTAGAGATGTATGCAGTAAACTAGAGCCTTATCATCTTTGAAGTGCACTTTTTTGGTTTCTCTTTGTATTATCTTGATTCATCTTCTCTCTCAGATAATATAGTGACTCCTTGCTTAACGTTGTAGTTATGTTCCTGAAAAATGCGACTTTAAGCAAAACGATGTTAAGCGAATCCAATTTCCCCATAAGAATTAATGTAAATAGGGGGGATTAGGTTCCAGGGAAATTTTTTTTACCAGACAAAAAACTATATATTATATAGATATAAAAGCAGCAAAGAGTCCTGTGGCACCTTATAGACTAACAGACGTATTGGAGCATGAGCTTTGCTGCTTTTACAGATCCAGACTAACACAGCTACCCCTCTGATACTATACAGATATACACACAGTATACGTTTTAAACAAACAATTTAATACTGTTCACAGCTTTGATGATTGTGAAGCTTGGTTGAGGTGGTGAAGTTAGAGGGTGGAAGAGGGTTAATACGTTGTTAATGTCATCTCTCACACAAGGCAGCACGAACAGGAGGGAGGGGAGACAGCATAGCACACAGAGACAGACACACACCTTGTGTGGGAGAGACAGAGAGATGCACACTGCACCTTTAAGTAATCTGACCCACTCTTAAGTGCACTGTCTTTTTAAGTGGCTCAAGAAGTTGAGACAGCAGCTGCTGCCCCATGCTCTCTCGGTCTCTCTCTGTCTGTGTCCCCTTCCTGCTCTATATGGAGAAGGAGTAAGCAGGGTGCAGGAGTAGAGGGGAGGGGTACACTCTGACATTAGCCCTCTCTTCTTCCCCCCTGCACAGTAAGCAGGAGTTTCTGGGAGCAGCTCCAAGGCAGAGGGCAGGAGCAGCACATGGCAGTGGAGGGAGGGTCAGCTGAAATGCCTGCAATAGATAGCCTGCTGGGTGGCTACAGCACAGGGAATTTAGGGGAGCGGGAGCTGACGGGGGGCTGCCAGTCCACCCTGGTTACAAGCCCCCACCAGCTAGCTGCAACGGGCTGCTCTTCCTGCAAAAAATGGACAAAGCAGGCAGCTGCCAAATGACATTAGAAGGGAGCATTGCACAACTTTAAACGAGCATGTTCCCTAATTAATCAGCAATGTAACACTGAAACAACGTCAACTGGGACGACTTTAAGTGAGGAGTTACTATGCTTTTTCTTTTCTTTTCTTTTTTTTTTTTTTTTTTTACACCAGAAAGGTAAAAGGGCCTTGACTTTTTCAGATTAAATACAAAAACCAGAGCCAATCCACTCATTTAAGATCTATGCTATGTGTTTACTTTTTAATGTAACAGCTGGGATGTACCAGCTAAATCTTCTCTCAAGAAACTTCATTCTGCCTCCCTAAATTATTATTATTAACATTCTGTTGGTCCCTATAATGTGCGAGCAACATCCATACACATAGGAAGCAATAGTTCCTGCCCCAAGGAGTAGCCAGGAGCTCGGCTCTCCTGGTTTCAACCAAATACCTCCTATCCTAAACTGTCATACAGTGGTGCTGTACACCATTAAACAGCAGCTAAATTTCATTCATGTGGCTGCATTTCAGTGGTTGATGAAGTTATCTGCACATCTCCCCTTTTCAGCCTCTCATGTGGATAGTGAGGCTTAAATTTGTGAATAGCTTTGAGATCCTTCGATTAAATGGTTGGTATAAATTTTAAGTATCCCCTGGGAATGACTTTCCCTTTTCCTTATTTAACTCCATCCAGAAGGAACATGACGAGACTCTCCCAACTGGTGTCGTCGGTGAATATGGGCTAATCCAAGTGAGAGGATGAAGACAACCTCTCTTTCTGGGCTTTCCACTGTTAGCATGAATATTACATTGACGTTTATTGCTGGGAGTGCAAGCAACCAGCTGCCAGGAGATATGAATAAGCAGAATAAACATTGATATATTGTTAAGAATCCTTTTGAACTTTTAAACAAACCTTTTAACATCTTTGCAAAAGACAACAGGAACTTTGGCATGGAAATCAGACTCCACATCTGAGTAAAAAGCTAAACAAGGAAGAGAAGAAAAAAATGTTAGATATAGAAGTCTTACATAGCTCTCCCTAATTGTTTCTTTTAGCTGCTAGATTCAAATTAAGTACATTTAAGTTGCAGGTGCCATATGTCTAAATATCTTCTGATCACTTTGGATTCTCACCACAACTACAGTACATTCAGTAAGGAGGAAAGGTTACAGTAACTATGGTTCTTCGAAATGTATTGTTCACATGGACTACATTCTTGGTGCATATGCTCCTCAAGCATCATATTCTTTTGTGCCCAGCAATGTCCACTGGGGATGTATCTTCACCTTCAATATACTCCCATCCCCTCACTCAATGGCATAAAGGGCTAAGGAAGCCTACACATCCTTCAGTTCCATTGCCAATACAGAACCCCGAAGGAGTAGGGCTCTATAGTAGCGGGAAAGGAGGTTGGAGTATGAAATCCAAATGGACAATACATCGTTAAGAACCACAATTACTGTAAGGTAAGTAATCGTTCTTACTTCTTTGAGTGATGGTCCACATGGATTCCACTCTTGGTGACAAACAGGCAATTACCTGGTTTGCTTGGAAGTGGATCAGAGAAGTCTTACTTTAACAATAATTGCAGAACAGGCCTGTGAAAATGAGCATCTAATGTTGGAACCTCTACCGAAGAACAGTGTCTTGGAAATGTGTAGACTGAGCTCCACATAGCTGCCCTACAAATTCTGGAAATTGGACATACTTCAAATAGGCAGCACAGGCTGCTTAAGCTCTATTGAAATTAGTCTAATATATCTAGGTGTATCTAACTTGGCTAACTCTCTGACCAGTGAGTTAAGTATGGAATAGCCCTTTGAGGAACTTTGATACCATTAGGTTGGGGTGGGGGGGAGGCATAACTTTAGAGGCAAATGGTATGGTAAGCAGAAATTGCTGTAAGATGGCCCTTAACAGAACTGAACAAAAGGCCAGTCTGTTTTAAGTGTAATAGATAGTTGAGGGTCTGTGGTATTAAGGCCTGGATCAGGTCCAGAACCTCCTGAGCTGCCATATTGAGAACACCTTCCATTTGGAAGAACACATATTCCTGGTTTCTGTTTTCCTGCTCTCTATTAGGACTTCCTGGACTTGGAGGGGACAGTTTCCCCCCATGGTACTCAGCCAGCAAACAGCCACACTGTCAGTTGCAGTGACTTCGGGTCTGGGTGGCTTATCTGGCTGTGGTGCTCTGAGATCACTTTTGGATAGTCTGGGAGCTAGATCAGTGGCTGAATGGACATGTGTATTAGTTCTGTCAGCCAAAACTTGCTAGTGCAGAATATTAGACTAATCATGGCTTTGTCTCTTGATTTTGGAAGTTACCCTGGGGATGAGGGAAAATTGGTGAAAATGCACATATAATGCCATGAGATCCTTGCAGAAAGAAGACATCCAGTAACTACCCCAGGTTCACAAGCCCTTTGGAACAAAAGTTCTGGCTCTTTGCATTGACACTGGGAGCAAACAGGCTTATCAGATGGTTCCCCCAATGCAAGAATATCGGCTTTATGGAGGACTTCCTCAATGTACACTCATGTGTGGTAACAGACTGACTGCTGACAGGTTGTTGTTGACTCCTAGGAGATGGAGATACATTGGGGTTATCCCATGATGGTGGCACCAGGTCCAGAGCTTCTTAGTTTCTAGAACTAGGAGGAAGAAGTGTGCACCACCTTACTTGTTTATATAGTGCTTTGTTGACATGTTGTCCATCACGATCTGCACTGTGGAGTTTTGGGAAACAGGTAGGAAGGGCAGACAGGTTAGTGTGATGGCTCTGAGCTCCAGGACTTTGATGTGAAGCACTGTATTTTCCAGGGACCAAGTCCCTTGCATCTTTAGATGGTCTGGGTGGGCTCCCCAAGCCTGTTCCTGACACATCTATGATTAGAGTCCTTGTAGGGGAGGGAACCCACTGCACACATTTGTGGGTTCCTTCCACCATCTGAGTTCTGTGATGACGTGAGATGGAATCATGATCTTCTCATACATCTGGTGTTTTGCCAGGGAACAGACTGGTGTGAGCCAGAGTTGGAATGGCCAGAGATGAAGTCTACCAAGTGCCATCACATACATCCATACTGATATATGGCCTAGCACCCCAGACATGTCTGACCCATCACAGACAGGTTTGATTCTATCCCAAACACTAGTGACTGCACTGAAACCTGGAGCCAATTATGGCTTTTTTGCACTCTATCACCTGCAATATGGTAAGATGATTTTTTGGGGAGTTTACTAAGAGGCCCAACTGAGAGAGCACAGTGTCAGTTCCAGGCTTGCTGCCATCTTCTGGGATCTGCACTGCTTCAGCCAATTGTCCAGGTAAGAGTAGATAGGAATGCCCTTCCTGCTGAGATGTGCCGCAACTATCACTAGGCACTTCATAAAGACCCTTGGTTCCATGGAGTCCAAATGGCAGTACCTCATATTAGTAATGAGTGGGGCCCACCATGAATCTTAGGTACTCCCTATAAGATGGATGGAGGGCTATGTGGAAGTACACATCCTGGACGTCAAGAAACACTCATCAGTCTTGAGAGATGTAGACAAGCATTACCATCCTGAATCTGAGGTGGTGTATATACACATTCAGTCTCTGCAGGCCTAGGATAGGACAAAAAACACCTTTCTTCTTTGGGATAAGGAAATATTGGGCGTAGTATCTCTTCTATGCCTCCCAAACAAAGCAATGAGGCCATTTCTCTTTATAACAGGCTCTTGTGAGAAGGACCCCAGCAAATGTATAAGGAGGAGAGCAGGGTAGGAGTTGTTCTTCAATTTATTTTTGGCCTACCTAATTATACTTCAATACATGACTTGCCAGAGTTTATGCTCCTTTCTATTCTCCTCAGTGTGACTTGACTTACAATTTTTAAAGCATGCCTTTTTTCCTCTAACTGCCTCTTTTACTCTATTTAGCCATGGTGGCATTTTTTGGTCCTCTTATTATTTTATTTGGGGTATCCATTTAATTTGAGCCTCTCTTATGGTGTTTTTTAAAAGTTTCCATGTGCCTTGCTGACATTTCACCCTTGTAATTTTTCTTGTAATTTCCTTTTTAAAGTTAAAAGCTGTTGTCTAGGGCTTCTTTGGTATTTTCCCTCCACAAAGATGTTACATTTAAATACATTATCGTCACTATTACTGATCAGTTCAGCTATATTCACTTCTTGGACCAGATCCTGTGCTCCACATAGAACTAAATTAAGAATTGCCTCTTCCCATGTGGTTTCCAGAAAGCAGTCAGTATCAGTCTAGCACCATTCACTAGCATTACACTGACTGAAAAAGGCTACAGTAAAACATAAAATCTCTATCCTTTTTGTAATTAAAATATTCTGTGTGCGCTTTGTTCTATTTTTCCCAGCAATGTTAGTACAAAAAGCAGTTAAGTAAGCAAGCATTAATTACAGATAAAGAAGTTAACTCACCAGAGTTTTTTAAAATGTCAAGCACCTGTATCAGAACATCCGGGTGACTCATCTGAAAATGAGGACCAAACAAAATTAGGACAGGTTATTTTATTCAGAAATTGAATTACTGAATTTTATAATTAGTTTAACACCATTTAAGTTGTACAATTTAAATACGTAATGTTTATCGTCAATTTTCCTACAATTCATTGTACTCATCTACTGATATTTATGAAAAATGTTAAATATGTTCTTCTACTCCATGAAAATGGGTGCTAATAAATAATTCAGACATCTTTCTCTTTCAAGTTACATTCTATTAATTCTTCTGGTAAACCCATCCACTCCATCTACACATTAAAAAATAATTTGAATATTTTTGAAATCTGAATCCTCTGATATGGTGTATGTTCAGCTTTAAGTGTTGGCTCTTTACTCCTGTGGGAATTCTGCGCCACTGCACATGCGCAGACTTTATGTCCCCCAAATATTTCTTTGCTTCCCCATAGAAAAATGACTTTCTGACTGGGAAGCAAAGAGAAGCCACAAGAGCGGTCATGCAACTCTCCTCAGCAGTATGTTTCAGGTGCCCAAGACAGCTGGCAGAGAGGTAAATCAGTGTGGGGCAGAAGGCAGGACTCAGAAAGACCTGGCTGGTGGCTCCTACCCTGCGCCAAGCTCAGCTGCTAGTCCAGGCTGGGCGGGGGAGGACGGGATTTCCTCTTCCCCTGCCCGGCATCCAGGGCTAGCTCAGACCCACCCCCCGATTTCTCCTCCAGCTGCAGGAAGCTAGGCAAACTCCCCCTTTCTCCCCCACTCCTCCCCTCGCTTCTTGCATTCATTGCTCCTCAGCTGCAGGGAGCTTCTTCTCCATCTGCCCAACCCCCGTGCATCCAGATCCCCTCATACCCAGACTCTTCCACCGAGCCTCAGCTCCCCGCACTCAGAACCCCCCCGATAAGCCCCACTCCCCCTGCACCACTCCAGCGAGCCACTCGCACACAGAGTCACACCCCACTGAGTCCCACTCCCCCAGCATCTGGACCTCTCCACTGAGTCACCCACACCCAGACCCCCCTGCCGATCTCTATCCCCGTCTCCTAGACCCTCCCACCCCCCGCCCGCTGAGCCCCAACAACCTTCATCTGGACCCCCCTGCAGAGTTCCATTACCATTGCACTCAGAAACCTCCAAGCCCCTGCGCATCTAGATACACCTCCACACCCGGATCCCCCACTGAGCCGTCCACACCCAGATTGCCACACACAGAACCCTTTCAACTCACACCTGGATCCCCTCCATACATGGATCCTGCCTTGCTGAGCCTGCCTCCCACACCTGGTGCACCTGGCATGGAGGGACAGAGCCCTGTGGTGTTTCTGGGGCAGGTCCAGTCCTTGCACTGTCAGGGTTGGGTGCAGTCTCACCACTGAGTCCATGTCCAGGGAGGGGGGAAAGCTGCACAGTGATCTCCCACCTCTATGTAGCCAGTGGCCCGTGCTCCCCAATGCCATGCTGGAGTCTCTACATTTATTTGACAAATAACATTTGCAGAATTTTAAAATATCATGCACAGCATTTTAATTTTTTGGCAAAGAATGCCCTCAGGAGTAGCTCTTGAGCTTGTCAAATAAATAAGTAGCATGAAGTTTGGTTTACTTAATGAATTTTGTTAAAAAAGCATTTTTATACATGGAAAAAAATCTTATTTTTCAGATTTCAAAACAATATTTTAAAGGTGAACTGGAAATAGTTTACCAAAAATGAGTTAAAATTTTATTTTTATGTGCTCATAGACGCAACCACCAACAGACATGGGGTACTGCACATATATTTGCTTCAAAAAGGTATCCCAGTGTAGCTCCAGCTGATTCTAATTGCTGCAACACCTCAGAATGCAATACTCAGATATGCACCCCAAAGTACCAACACAGATGTCATGAATTTCACTGGAACAACACAGTCAGCCCAAAAGGGCCAACAGTAGTAAGGTTTTTGAGTATGTTTTGGGGGCATTGGTTTTGTTTTGTTTTGTTTTACTTGTGTGTTTTGTTTCTTACATTGCTTTTGTATTAAGTTAAAGATGATCATCCCATGTGTTATAAAAATGCACCAATAACCTTAGCCTCCTAAAAGCCAGCTCCATTATTCTGGAGCAGATTTCAGTATTTGTGATATCTGGGATGTGACATTAACAAGGAGCTGAGTAGAATATCAAAGGAAATGTGATGGCAATTTTAAGACAACTTTCCATAAAGTTTGAGTGTTTAGTGACTTTTCCACACTTACTACTTGGGCATCCTGCACATACAAATATACAGTTTATTTGGGGTAAACTATTTGCATTTAATCTCCAATGCTTAGAAGCAGACTCAGTAGAATAGAAAAGAAAATGGCTAGTAGCCCACATAAAGCTGCAAAAAACTGAAATTAAAACTACCATGTAGATGTAATTTTCTTGAAACAATGCAAAATGATAAATCTTTTGTCAATCTGACTTACAATTAGGGCTACCAAGCTATTAAAAAAATTAATCACAATTAATCGCACTGTAAATAATAGAATAATATTTAAATATTTTGGCTGTCTTCTACATTTTCAGATATACTGATTTCAATTACAGCACACAATACAAAGTGTACATTGCTTACTTTGTATTTATTTTATTACAAATATTTGCACTGTAAAAACAAAAGAAATAGTATTTTTCAATTCACCTAATACAAGTACTGCAATGCAATATTTTTATCATGAAAGTTGAACTTACAAATGTATAATTACGTGCAAAAAAAATCTTCATTCAAAAATAAAACAATATAAAAAACTTTAGAGCACAGAAGTCCACTCAGTCCTACTTCTTCTTCAGCCTATTGTTCAGATAAACAAGTTTGTTTACATTTGCAGGAGATAAAGCTGTCCGGTTCTTGTTTACAATGTCACCTGAAAGTGAGAACAGACATTCGCATGGCACTGTTGTAGCTGGTGTCACAAGATATTTACATGCCCAATGCACTAAAGATTCACATGTCCCTTCAAGCTTCAACCACCATTTCATAGAAAATCATAGAATATTAGGGTTGGAAGGGACCTCAGGAGGTCATCTAGTCCAACCCCTGCTCAAAGCAGAGCCAGTCCCCAGATAGATTTTTGCTCCATATTCCTAAGTGGCTCCCTCAAGGACTGAACTCACAACCCTGGGTTTAGCAGGCCAACACTCAAACCACTGAGTTATCCCTCCCCTGCCATGCGTCCATGCTGAAGATGGGTTCTGCTCAATAATGATTCAAAGCAGTGCAAACCAAGGCATGTTCATTTTCATCATCTGAGTCAGATGCCACCAGGAGAAGGTTGATTTTCTTTTTTGGTGGTTTGGGTTCTGTAGTTCCCACATCAGAGTGTTGCTCTTTTAAGACTTCTGAAAGCATGCTCCACACATCCTCGCTCTCAGATTTTGGAAGGCACTTCAGATTCTTAAACCTTGGGTCAAGTGCTGTGGCTATCTATAGAAATCTCACACTGGTACCTTCTTTGTGTTTTGTGAAATCTGCAGTGAAAGTGTTCTTAAAACAAACATATGCTGGGTCATCATCCAAGACTGCTATAACTTGAAATATATGGCAGAATGTGGGTAAAATAGAGCAGGAGACATACAATTCTCTCCCTATGAGTTTAGTCACAAATTTAGTTAACGCATTATTTTTTTAACGAGTGCCATCAGCATGGAAATATGTCCTCTGGAATGGTGGCTGAAGCACGAAGGAGCATTCAAACGTTTACCATATCTGGCACATAAATACTTTGCAATGTCTGCTACAAAAGTGCCATGCGAACGTCTGTTCTCACTTTCAGGTGACATTGTAAATAAGAAGTGGGCACCATTATTTCCTGTAAATGTAAATAAACTTACTTGTCAAGAAGTAGACTGAGTGGACTTGTAGCCTCTAAAGTTTTACATTGTTTTGTTTTTGAGTGCAGTTGTAACAAAAAAAAAATCTACATTTGTAAATTTCACTTTCACGAGAAAGAGATTGCACAACAGTACTTGTATAAGGTGAACTGAAAATACTATATTATATAAAGTGAGCACTATACATTTTGTATTCTTTGTTGCAAGTCAAATTAATATATTTGAAAATGTAGAAAAAAGTCCAAAAAAATTAATAAATTACAATTGGTATTCTACTGTTTAACAATGCAATTAAAACCACGATTAAACATGATTAATATTTTTAATCGCGATCAATTTTTTTGAGTTAATCACGTGAGTTAACTGCGATTAATCGACAGCCCTACTTACAATATATCAGAATACCAAATAACGTTCAAACTATGTGCTATTTGCTACAATTACCCTTAGTGGAAGATAAAGACAATGGAGCAGATATAACATGCAGGTTATTGATTCATTTTAGTTTTGACAAGATACTACTTACCTTGGAGGGAAATTTTATGTCAATATTAACATCACTGGTTTTAAAAGCAAATCTAGTTAGACAGGAGCCATACATCCTCAGTGAACACTCTGGAAAACAGAGAAAAGCTTTGTAACTGGGCTGACCACCTCCAGGACCCTCCCTCGTGGCCTAGGGTAGCCTGCCTCATTTTCCCCTCTTGAATTGTTCTAATAAAATTTCCCATCTTGGTCAAAAACAGCCCTCTTTGAAGACTAGGTTTATTAATAAAACTCAAAACCGCAAAACAAAGTCCACACAACCCAAGATTTCTCTGTCTCCTCTCAGGTCTTCCTGCCTGGGGCCTTGGCAGTCTCTCCCCTGCTTGGAAAGAGTCTTTCCACATACATCAATACTGGGAAGGAGGGGAGGGCAGGGAAAGCCAGCAGGAAGTCTTACAGCGTGGGTCAGCTGACTTGGCTAGCGCTAGGGGATAAAAAATAGCAAAACAGACATTCCTATGAGGGCTCTGAGACCCAGGGGTGGCTCCAGGCCCCAGCACGCCAAGCGCGAGCTTGGGGCGGCATGCCACGGGGGGGGCTCTGCCGGTCGCCAGGAGGGCGGCAGGCAGAGTGCCTTCGGCGGCACACCTGCAGGAGGTCGACCGGAGCCACGGGACCGGCGACCAGCAGAGAGCCCCCCGCAGCATGCTGCCATGCTTGGGGCGGCGAAATGTCTAGAGCTGCCCCTGCTGAGACCTACCCCCTTCACCATGTTTCAGCACAAGCTTAGTCAGTTAACCCAGGCTCTGAGACTTGTTGCCATGAGTTTGTGTTTTTTTCGCAGTGTATATGTACCATCCCAGGCCTTTGTGCTTCGAGAGTTTTCCTCAGTCTCTGCAGACTCCACCACAATTTCCAGGGCTCTCCCCACTTCACTGCAACTTCCTGCTCCAGGGCTGACTCACCTGATTCAACACAAGTATGCCTCATTCTGTAATCAAGATTAGTTAGCTACAGCCCTCAAAGCCCTTAAGGGACAAGCCACCCTATTATAGGTTTAAGTAATGATGGGCCAAATTATCCCCTCACTGATGACATTTAAAACTTTCTTGAGAAACTATATCTAACCTCAGCAGTTATACCCTAATGAATAATTAACCACCTCCCCCACTGGGTTACTCATTCTACCCACACTTCCAAACTCAAAGAACACAATTTTCACGCTCTCACAACAAATAAAATATTGTTCTCTAGAAAAAAAATTAATTTATTTATTTTTTATCCTGTAAATTACAGTTCGTGTCATGGTGTTAGTGTATACTTTTTAATAAAGTTTAGGTGGTTATCAAGTAGCACTGTTACACCTGAGCATCCAATCAGCCGTAAAACTTTTGTCTGATATACTCCTTTGCCACGAATATTACTCCTTGTATTTACCATAGCATCTGTGCCAAATAATTAGATTAGCAAGTGCCTGTGCATTATTCAATAGTAAAACTTACACAAAAACATAATTGGGCAACCTGAAAACCAACATAGCCACAGAAGTACAATATCTACTTAAACAATTGTATTTCTATAGCTACAATGGTTTCTGATCAGTTCAAATACATATTAGGCCTGCTCTAAGCCAGACAATGGTATCATAAGCAAATGCCATTCCATCACACAAAATTATTTATCACATATTTTATGTAGGAGACAATTATTCTGTGATGTTTGTGCTGTAGTCATTGGACAAAATCAGGCTAGCCACAAAACTGGGAGTAGTCTCTCCTCCCCACAATTTAGGACATGCTGCTAAAACAGTGTTAGTTGCTTTTATCCTGGCTGTGATCAAAACAAAGAATCTACAGATTCTCAGGAGAAATCATAGCTTGGTAGAAACTGTTTTCCATGTATATACAGAACATTCCACTGACCAGAAGTAATGAGGCCCTGTGGAGTAGACTTGTGTACGTTAACCATGGAGCTAAAATTGTCAAAGTCATCATTTTTCATGCATCCCTGCAAGAGGGGAGTTGATATCTTTTTTTTATGGTGGACTCTTGTGAACAAAAACAAGCCAGAAGATTCAACTGTTCCTGGATTGTCACTGGATAAAAATTTTAGTCAGAGTTTGATAAAAATAAAATCCAGAAACCAGTTTTTAAAAAGGAGCACAACAAATCATCTTTCATTACTAGTATAATTTTCTCTATTTACCATCATATTTTAGTTAATATGCATAGTGTATGTTTAAGAAGAGATAATTACCCCTAAAATGAACAAAAAGGTCTTAATTACTATTACACTTTTATAGAGAAGAAAAAAACCCGAGCTATTTATCAAACAAAAAAAACAACATTAATTTCTAGGCAGTTTTGATATAAATGAAATCTGCCAGAAAAGCTATTGTCTGTCAATGAAAGACCAATACCTCATTCACTGCAGTGTCTCTGATCATTGAACTATTGCTAACATAATGCTGACACATTTGTCTAGCTTCAAATATCTGCTCTCTTGTTTTGAGTCTACCAATTAGCATCATAGGAGATAAGAAGTTAAAGCAAAGAAGGAAAATAAAAACAACATAAATTATAGGGACATACATAAATTGGATTTGAAAGTTAAATATTTTGTAAGTGAAATAACATGAGGGATGGCTGATGTATGAAGATTTACAAAATATGTGATCAAAATAAAGCAAGAGGAGGAGGATGGGTGAAGCTGATACTGAATCTACAGACAGGTATTATGTAAGTATTTTGGCTGACACAGCAGAGACAGTTTGCATAGCTTAAGAACAATAAAGGCATTCAGGTGTTTCTTGGAAGCCATAACAGACCTCCAAAGCTGTAAGAGAAGGACAGGGGCGGCTCCAGGCACCAGCACGCCAAGTACGAGCTTGGCGCGGCAAGCCGCAGGGGGTGCTCTGCTGGTCGCCGCAAGGGTGGCAGGCAGGCTGCCTTTGGCAGCTTGCCTGCTGAGGGTCCGCTGGTCCCGCGGCTTTGGCGGACCTCCCACAGAAACGCCTGCGGGAGGTCCGCCAAAGCCACAGGACCAGCGGACCCTCCGCAGGCAAGCCGCTGAAGGCAGCCTGCCTGCCGTGCTTGAGGCAGCAAAATGCCTAAAGCCGCCCCTGGAGAAGGAGAAGGAGAAGAGAAGCAATGAAGGCAAAATAAAAAAATTATATACGGAATGTTTTGATGAAATGAACAAGACAAAAGTACTTTCATCAATAAGTGGTAATACTGTTTAAAAAAAAAAAAAAAAAAAAAAGCATAGTTATCTAGTCTATTAATTTAAATGGGATTTAAATTTTGCCTAGAAAGCATATATGGCCTGATTTAAAAAAGTGATCAGCACCTGCAGCTCCCATTGACTTCAGTGGGACTTGTGGGTCATCAGCACTTCTGAATATCAGGCCCATTGTGAATGTTAAACAGCAACTTTCTTGATAATTTTCAAAATTCTGATACTATTATCCATAACCACCACAGGCCGTTGCAATGCATGGTTTATATTTGGCACGTGCAATAATACTCAAATCACTGAAAGTCCAAAGAAAACAAACTTAAGGCCAGAGTTAATCCCACTAGAAACATACATCTTCCAAGTATAATTATTTAAAGAGAACACTGACACTGAAATGTCACTGACTGCACACAATCTTTTCCACTAACAGACATGCCATCCTGGTTATTTACTAATCCCCCAGGTTGTTTACAAATTCAGTCAAGCTAGTTTATGTCATTACTGCATTGGTGAGGTTAACTCACCACTGAACTTCTAAACTGCCAATGACATTAAAAAGAGAGAGCATGAACAGTATGAAATAACATTTGGAATTTAGATACTCAGATTTAAACAAAATTATCAACTTCTGCAAGCAATTTTGCTCAGGTGAGGACCCATTGCCCTCATATTTAACATGGAGAGACCTGTGAGAGGTACGCTCCTTGATTTAAGAGACCTCCACTTTCAGTAAAATAATGCATATGAAGACTTGTAGTCTATGTTGCAACTATGTATCAAGGGTGACCTACAAATAAAACTATTGGGGTTGAGTATTTTTTTTACTGTTTCTTTTTAATTTTTTTTAAACTTTATTAATTCAACTTTTGTTCTATCCTGATAGATTCCACAGACAACTGGAGAACTGGTAAAGAAAAAGTAAAACTTAATTAATTGAGAAGGGAAGTGACATATAATCACACTGTTTAAAACTCTTTATTTTGTTTACATCTATTTAATTTAAATGCATTACAAATACTTGTGAGAAGAAAGATTGTTGTTTTAGCCCCACCACTACGATTAAGGACTGGGACTTTGATCCAAAAAATGCTTGTGTAAAGTTAAGCACATACTTAAGAGTCTGTGCAACTGGGAGCTAAATCTCTTTGAGACCTCAAACAAGCTGGCTAACAGAACCAGAGAAGGTAAGACTTGACATTCCTGATACTTCCAAAGATATAATAAAGATATTTCAAACAAAATTAACTATTCCACACTGAGAGAGAGAGCAAGATTTAACTTACAATTGTTATAATAAAATAAGAGAATGTCTTGCATTTAAAAAAAATGAGGGACTTCATACATACCTGGTAAGGGCTGTTGAATAATCTTCTCCATCTCGTTTACAATTTCTTGGCGGATTCTGAAGTCACCATCTGATATGCCTTGTTCATTTGCTGCCTCCATGAGCGTAAAAGTCAAAGCAGCCACCTGTGCAGGGGAGGAAGGTGGGAGGCCACGCAGCTCATTTTCTTCCTGTTTTTCCTGGATAATTTTTTGATGATAAGAAGATAATTGTACGAGATTATATTATTTTTAACTTGAGGGTCTGCATTATACAGTGCCCAGACCAGCACACTTCCACAGGATTCAAACCCTGCACAGCCCAATTGGCATATATGACAACTCGGCTCATGGAAATGACACTAGATGCTCCATGTTAGCAAAGGAATAGGTTCTTGCAGGGCCGACAGCCAAAGAAGGAATCTGAAGGGTTATCTTCCCTGAATTATATTTGCATGGCTGAGAGCTCTGAAACAGAGTTTATCCAAAGACATGAAAGAAGCTGTATTTTTTTCTTGCACAATAAACACTAGTGATTGAACAGTGAGCCCATGTGCAGGACTCCAATGAGGCAAACAGTTTCCCCTGACTCCCAATTAAATATAAGGAGCTTTTTCTCCGCTCACTACAGCCCAACCAGTCACTCTCACCAAGTGCTAGTTTTAATCAATTGCATTATAATAATTAACTTCATTTATTGGAAATAACTACTCTAGGTGTATTAAAACCTGATAAATCTCAGATCACCTGGAATCAGCAGTGACACTACTTGGTTCTGAAATTCACTGACTGATTGAAATTGTATGACTCCCCATGGAAACAATTTAATCAATAGCATAGTTTTTGAATAAGTGAATAACAACCTCTTATGCATCCACACAACACAGCACCATAATAAAAGTGTTGACCAGATCTCCACACTTATACGTACAGTTCAAGTTTATTTATTGAGTTAGCTCTATTTTGATTTCCTTACTTTAAAAATTAAAACATGACAACAAAAAAATAATATAAATTTTGCAAGATTTTTTAAAATTATTTATTTTGTCATTGTTGGGTTTGTTTTTCTGTGGGGTCTGTTTTTCGTTTGTTTGGGGGTGGTGGGGGTTCCTGCAGAAGCTGCTATTGGTAAGCTAGTGTAGTCACTCATCAAGGTAAATGTATCTAACCTCAGCTCTCATACATTTTATAATATGTGACCTGGTTGGTCTTTCTGCACTACTGGAATATTAATGTTAATTTTAGAACATATAATATATAAAAGAGTGTATACTTAGATGTATAAAATTAGAAACACATAATATTTTTAGGGCTTGAACTGAGTCTTAGACCCATTGGATGGACTTCCAAGGACTTCCCCTTTCTGTGCAGCTCCCCAAGTCATTTATATTCAATAGAGATGTCATGAGTGATGGAATCCTGATATGAATTATACGCTGAAGAAGAGCATTCTCAATAAAGTGCTCTCAACTGTGGAATATGCTACCACTGGAGATTAGGGAATGGCCAAATCTTGCAACCTTCAGACTACAGTGTAGAACTCTTCATCAGGTATTTTCTCCAACAGCTGAGCTTCAGAATGTCCCCCGCAACCTGCTCCTGGAGAAAAATACCTATATCCAGCTACTCAGAAAGGAGTAGCTTAAAAGTAAATGGTGACAAGGGAAGAACAGGTTCCTTCTCAAAGAATTAATGAAGATCTTTTTTAAAATGTTATGGCATTTAGATATTACAGAGATAGACATCTTAGAAATTATTCCTGGGGGAATTCTGCACTACTGACCATGCACATAATTAATGAGCCACACATATTTTTTAATTTTTTGCACAGAAAAAAGCTTCTGACAGAATGTTGCTGCAGTTCCACCTTTTACCCACCAGAGAGTACTGCGGCAGCAGACCACAGCAGCAGCTCCCAGCCAGTGAGGCAAGAGAAAGAGTCTGCCTTCTTCACAGTGCCAGTCAGGCCACGCCAGGAGACAGAGGCTATGAGGACACAATGTGTAAGCGGCCGGGGGGGCAGGAAGGGCAGACAGGGGCTCATAAGAGCTAGTGGGGGAGGACAGACTGGAGCAAAGGCTGAATGGGAGTGGAGGCAGAGGGCCACAGGGAGAGGGAGGTGCAGGGCCACATGGTGATGGGGGGAGGGGGTTCAGAGCTACATAGGGACAGGGGAGTGGCTGGGTGGGGGCCCAGAGACACATAGAGACAGGGGGAGGGGATGCAGGGTCCCATGGGGATGGGAGAATGGGTGTCTGAGTGAGGGTGGAGGGACACGTGTGGACAGCCGGTGCAAGAACACATGGGGGCGCAGGAGCACAGAGACAGAGGCAGATGTTCCTGACTGAATGGGAGAGGCTAGGAACCAGCCAGAGTCTGCATGGGGGAAGCTCCCTAACAATCTCTCCCCCACCCCCCAAAAAATCTGTTCCATACTTTTCCCATTCATACCCAACAACCCTCCAAGTTAACACCCAGGCTCCTTCCCAGCAATTTACTTCCCTCTCCCTCAGCTCTTCTGTTATCCCTGACTCCCACAAGCCTTTGCACTGCTTCTGAGGGGTGCGGGAAATACAGTTTTTATTATTACAGTAGGTTAAATGAATTATTACTCAAGAGTTCTGTGTTAATATGCCTAATAAGGCATCTATTTGTCAAGAAACAAAAACATTTCCTGAATCTTTTTTGTTGTCTCAGACATACTTGCTGACAAGTATTTTGAAATAAATGACCAAAAATAATTGAAATTGGTGTGTTTATATTGTGCTATTTTGACAGATAAAATATACAGAATTTTGCATAATTTTAATATATTATGCACAGAATTTAATTTTTTTGTTGCAGAATTCCCCCAAGAGCACAGAAACGCTTCTGAAAAAATTACTACTATTTTCATATGCAACATTCTAATGGACCACACCAACTGGCTAACATGGCACTGTACCCCACAGAAGTTCTGTTTTTTTAAGGATAATACTTCTAAGAGTGAACTTTATCAAAAATTTTAGCTCCAAGTATCAGAGGGTGAACTAGACACTTTCGAGTCACCTGGATAGGTTTGTGGGTCTGGTATTCCATATTCTGTATTTTCTAGTTCAAAGGAAATGTTATATTACATAGAAAAGTCTGGTTACAACAAACAGTATTACATACTGTAAAGTACATTATAAAAAGATTAATAACCTGAAATAGATTCAGTTACAAAATAGTTAGCCAGCACTAACTCAAAAACAATTATTTTTTTTTTTAGTTTTGATTTACCAAATTCACAGAATACACTATCAAAAAAGTAACCTGAAATTCTTACAACAAAACAAAATGTATGTATTTCACCACAGACTCAAAGTCTTCATTAATTAACTTACCATTATATTTTTCTTATGGCGTTTTTCTTTAATGTGCTTGTGAGCTCCCTGGATATTTTCAATGTGAACCAAGCAGAGTTTGCATAGATACTGGCAGTTGGCATATTCTGGGGAGCGCTGAAATAAAGAGGCCAACATTTTTTTAAAAAAGAGACAAACACTTCTGCCAGTAGTCCATGACAAATTGTGTCAATGATAAACAGTACTTAGCATTTATACAGCACCTTTTAGGTCAAAGTATTTTACAAATATTAATTAATGAAACTTCACAAGACCTCTGTGGATTGGATTATCCCCACTGGACATGACGTGAAAGTGACTTGCCCAAGGCCACATAACATGTTAGTGTCAGAGCCAGGAGTAAGACTCACAAGTTTCTGGCTTCTAACCCTTAGCTCAGGATCACTAAGCCAATCCCCTCTCTTGTTTAAGCTCTTTAAATGTAAGGATCTGTAAAATCTCATCATCAATGTCTTTTTCCACATTGACAAGAAGGGATATATTCACTATAGTGTCAGCCTACATATGCGCTCCATTTTTCTGCCATCTTTTGTAATTTTAAAAAGTATGCATTACCATCCTCTCTCCATTCGAACATGTTTATATTTGATAAATCCACAAAGCATTTTGGAAATGTCAGCTATTAAAACAGTACGGGGATTAATGCACAGGAACATTGTTTTAAAACACTATTTGCTCTTGCTAAATTCGGTCTTTTGTGGTTTCACAAAAACTTGGTATTTTCTGAATACTCAACGTTTTCTGATTAAAATGTCAAGGTAAAATAATGTAGCCATTTTGCATTTATCTATATAATATTCTGAGCCTTTATTTCATTTGTTTGAGGAAGAAACCTAACAAGATGAAGCCAAATATCAATCTGCTAGGGCTTATTTTACTAGTTTTAGGGGAGGGTGAAGGATCTCCTCAATACTGAGGCAGACCAAAAAATCTTCTGAGTACACATCAAAAGCAGAAGGAATCTTTTTGTTTTCTTAAATACACTTATACTGACTTGAGTATTGCTTTAGACCAGTTTAAAGGAGGTGTTTTGGGGAAGGTTTTCTGGGATAGAAATGTATGGGGAAATTTGGCATTCATTATTTACAGCACTAAGACAAGTGACATTCTATAAACACCTAAGATAGATCAGCAGTGGATCCTTTAGAGCTATTAAACTAAAAACGCTGGTAAATGCTCTACATATGCCATATGGGAGATCTATGTTCAATTTTCAGTCAAAGTTTCTTGCTCTCCAGGCCAGCAATACTGAGGAAGCGGTCAGCTGTAGTGGGCAGTGTCTTATGTTACCCAAAAGAACCATTCTAAATAAAGAAGGAATAGTGGCAACAGAGTCAAAAGGCAGTTCCATCCAAACAAAAGTATGGTGATCATGATCTGAAGTCTCATAGGCATGGGGCTAAAAAGGCTCTTTACCAGAGCTACACTGAATTTCACTTCGCTCTGGACAAGCAAAAAGGAACAAGAATATCACAACCTACTTTTTCCAGTCGGGAGATATAATCTCTTTCCAGTCGCTCTTCTGCTTGTTTCAAGCCTAGCTGCTGTTCTGCTGTCAGAGTAGACTCATCAATTACAACAGTGTTTTCTAAATACTCAGTCTCCAAATTATGTTCTTTAGCTGATTCAGGATTCTTCATTATGCCTGAAGAAAGAAGTTTGGACTTAATTATTGTTTTCCAGAATAACTTTTTAAAAACAGGGAGGAGGAAGAAGTAAGCATTACAAACAATATAAGGTAGTCTGTAGGTGCTTTCATGCAGGAGTCAACTCTGTGGGCTAAACATGAGAACATTCACTGGTACTTTTTAAAGAGCATCACACAGGGCTTTAGTTACATGGTTCCCAATGACTTCAATGGGAAACAAATGGAAAATATCATAAAGAACAACAACAAAGTGTAACCTTGCATCTCTACGGAGAAAAGACTACATTAGAATCTCTTCAATGCTCTTAAGATACCATACCTTCCAATGATGCATTACTGTTGTTTGTTTACCACCCTTAAGAGAGACTAAAGAGCCAAGTTTTTCAATATAAGTGCTCTATCAAAAAAGAGAAAATGTAAGATATCAGTGCTGTGTAAGAGTTTTGTGTAGGAGGTAAGCTCTTTGGGGCAGGGATCATCTTTTTGTTATGAGTACATACAGCATGTGACATAAAAGGACCGTGATGTGCCATGAGAATACAAATAAAAAATAATAAGGTTTAAATTGTTACACTATATGTTTAGTCACGAAAACTACCAGAAAGCTACTTTAAATAAATTCACAGAAAAATGTTTTCCAAAGCTACTATCTAGACATTTCAATTGTACCCGTTTACTAAGTCAGTATGATATTAAGAACAGACTTATGTTCTGTGACACCTTAGCGTTCTATAGCTATTCACAGCAACCATGCTGCATTGGAATGTTGTCATTTATAAATATGTAAGATTTTGAAATTACAATCTCTCCTGAAAACTATAATCTGCACATAGTTTGTTAAGGTACACAACCATCTACAGTGTACGCTGTTCTTATAAGCATAGCCCACATCAGTGGGCGTGTTACCAAGAACAACTAGATCTTACAAGAGTAAGGAGAAGATGGCATTGAGATAGCTAGCCTGGGGACACAGATTGGAAATTGCTTAGTTATCTAATTCTAAGTATGGTCTGTGGATGACTGGTGGTCCATGCAACACTTGCTGATGTTCTACATATAGCTGGCTGGTCACATGTTTTCCAACAGGGCTTGCTGCTAAATTTTAAGACAGTTAAAAACACGTTAAATATTTTACTAATATTACTTTTCCACATCAGTAGTTGCTGTGTTTACCACAAGAATGTAGTGTGACCACAAATAAAAGAGAAAGCAGTCTTCACAATAGCAAATGGCTTATGAACCATTTCTGTTAAAAGCCACACTTTGAAACAGTTTGAAAATTCCTGAACTAAGGGGCTAACTCAGAAGGAAATGAACTCTGATGTACGTATTACATTCTGAAAGTGAAGGAGACAAACACGGAAGGTTCACAAGAGTGGCTGCGGGCAGTATCTAGACTGAAAAGAAGCCATCAGTCAAAGCACCTTCTGAAGACTTTTGCAGAACAAAAATAGCATAGCAATCAGGTAAAAGGCAAGAGTGTGTGTCTTCTTCATGCTTACAGGGAAGTTTTCTTAAACTTGGATGTAGTTGATTTTTGTCTGCACTTTTAAAATAATATTACTAATAGGGTCTAGGTAAGACAGCATGATATTTTGAAGATTTCTGTTTTAATATTTTCTAATTTCACAAAACAGCCTGAAATTGACACACAATCAGTTAAAACGTGGCTCTAAATAAATTTAAAATATTGCATAATCACTTTAAAACAACACAGAAAAGAAATGTAGTTAAATGCTATTCTTCTGACCTTTATTCTCCAAGTAACAAAGGGTCTATTCACAGTACACTCTTTGTAACTGTGCTTGATGATTTTCTGTATGTAACTGAGAAGATATGCAAAGCAGAAATACTTCAGAGCCCATTTCAGATTGTTAACAAATTTGTCAAAGAAAACTGAACAAAGTAGTGTGCTTTAATACTTACTGAAGTCATCAGACTTGTGCTCCACTGTTCTTTGATTTGAAACTGTCTTACCAGAGTCACCAGTCTGATCCATGCTTGTTTTTGACATATGAACTCCTGGTGTATTTTCCAATACCAATTTCCCTCTTTGTGTAGCTGGTAAGGTTTCCATACTGATTCCATTCCCAGAAATATGGGAGTTTAGAGACTTTTCTCCTGTCTGCTGAACTTTTGTCTGTTTCAGGTTTTCTACTGCTGCTGGTAAATAAGATATTTTTTTTGCTTTGCCATGACTTCGATCCTGAAGGTTTGACCCCACATCTTTAGATCCAGGAATGCAACTATTTACTTTACATGATTTATTTTCTCCTGATTTTTCAGAACAAACATCATTTTGTTTACTCTTTTTGCTACTGCTTCCACTTGGAGAACTTCTCCCAGCATCTTTTACAGATTTATCATTTCTATTGTGTTTATAATTCTGATTGTTTATAACTCTGACTGCTTTGCCTTCTTCACAGACAACACGGGTAGACTTTCTTGGGTCATGATTTCCATTTTTTGAGCTCTTGGCCTCTTCCATCATAGTGAAGACCTGCTTCTTCCGTCACTTGAGACTACTTGAAACGCAATTCTCCAGTAATATGATGTCAATTAAAGTCCACTGTTTGGGCACAGGAATCTGGCTGATTGTCTGCTGGGGAAAAACAATAGTAAGCATTTAAAATTATGACAGGAACAATATCAAAAGTCTAAGAAAATATGTATTAAACAGACCTCCCTCTAAGGAGTAAGAAAATGTATTGGATTGAATTATGATGAAAGGAAGAAACATTTTTCCAAAAACAGTTTTCAATAATAAAATTTATATTATTCTTAAAGTAAAATAAAGAAAGACTCAAGAATAATTTCCTAATAGGGGAAAGGAAGAGACAAAACAGCAGCAAGAAAACTCTCTCACAGTTTTAACTGTCACCAGGTCTGTTTTCTCTCTTTTCTACATTGTTGTTGTGGTGTTATATATTGAATATTTGTCATCAGATACCATCTCTTCTTCTTTTGGCTATAGAAGGGCAGTAAGAATTAAGGAAATCTATAACTACAGTGAGGAAAATAAGTTAATTGAAATATTAAAAACAGACAAAATTACTCTAATAAAATGTATGACTAAAATCAACCTCTGAGGAAAGCTAATTCAGTTCTACCTATTCAAGAAAAATAATTTTTTTCTAGCACTCAAATTGTTAAGAAGCATGGATTTGGTCCTCTATTTACTGTGGCGCCTGTACGCACAGAACCTTTAGTAATAAGCTTTAGGATATAAACTACTCAGATAAAATGTCATGACAAATATATTAATTTATATAATATGTTGCTTCCTCAACCACTAGAGTTGTCTAAATAGTCTACCTAACCTCAGATTAGCTGAACCCCTTTGAACTCTGTTTCCTTGAGGAAGGCATCATCAGAACTCAATTCTGGGGTACAGGACTTACGTGTTTGACCAGGTTTTCAATTTAATTTAACAGTGAATGGGAAGACTGACAGGAATAGGATTCCTTTTGTTTGTAAGTGATTGTTTGTGTTAACGTGAAGCAAGGAGATGGATTTGTGATAGGCACTAATACAAATGTCTGAATAATTCTGATATGATAAAGTGCTGAGAATTTAGTGATCCATAATATGCGGACAAAAGGACAATTAAACATGTAACTCCAGCAATATGTGAATCTGAAATGTAAAGCTGACGCTTTACCTACTATGTTACACGTTGTGGGTAGCAACCAGAGGAATTTATGGGTGCTTACTTAACCATCAAAACAAATACTCATATTGTTCTATGGGGAAAAAAATATAATACTGACAAATCAGGGATGGCCAGCCTGTGGCTCCGGAGCCACATGCGGCTCTTTGGAAGTTAATATGCAGCTCCTTGCTTAGGCACCAACTCTGGGGCTGGAGCTACAGGCGCCAACTTTCCAACATGCCGGGAGGTGCTCACGGCTCACCCCCTGGCTTTGCCACAGGCCCTGCCCCCACTCCACCCCTTCCCATGTCCTCACCTCAGCCTGCCATGCCCTTGCGCCTCCCCTTCCTCTCCCAGAGCCTCCTGCATGCCACAAAACAGATGATCAGGAGGTGTGGGAAGGGATGGGATGCGGTGGGTGGGAGGCGCTAGGAGCAGGGCGGGAAGGGCTGATGGGGGGCTGCTGACGTATTTCTGTGGCTCTTTGGCAATGTACACTGGTAAATTCTGGCTTCTTCTCAGGCTCAGGTTGTTCACCCCTGGACTAAATGGTAATTAAGTTCAAACCACTAAATTTTACTACATTGTAATTCATGCAAAACTTCATTAAAAAACTACAGTGGAAGGAACAATCAGGTTAAAATTATATATTTGTAAAAACCAGATTTCCTTATATGTGTTATAAAACCTCAGATTATCTACACTGAACATATAAAAGGCTAACGTACTATTAGTCACTTACGATATTTTACTTTCAGCATTTCTCTCAGCTTGAAAACAGATTAATCGTTTTCACTTTCTGACTCATTAATTTGTATTTTGTGGCTGGCAAACACTTCAGGAGAAGGTTTAAATTCCATACTAGAAACTGTTGGAAACCATGTATTTATATGACTGGTTTTATAAAATCTTACCTTAAAAAAAAACTCAACTAACACCATCACACTGTATTTTGGGCCTAGATCTATAAGGCATGTACAGTAGTTTTAATTTACTGTGTATTCTACCTCTTCAAGAGCAAAGGGAAGAATAATAACTATCCAATATTTCAGCCATAACTTTCTCCATAAACAGAATGCATATTATTACTGTTTTCAATTGCTTATGTTAGAGCATATATATTTTTTTAAAAATATAAAGTCAAAAATTGGTCTTGTCAAGTTAAGCCTCAGTAGTCATCAACTTCAGTTTTACATAAAGCCAGACAAAATGAACACAGAAATGAACTACAGATTATCAAATTCATTCCAATGCACAGGCAGAAAAGATTCTCTCTTAAATATACTGAACTGATATTACAACTTCCAGCTATTAAAGTGTTATTACACTTCATCTAGCTCTTGGCCCAATGGCCAAAAAACCAAGACAGTAAATGTGATTCTCATTGGGCTTAGAATTAATACTTTTACATTCCCTCTCTCAAAATCTCCAGAGTGAGAGAGAAAATACTACACAGAGAACTATAAGCTATACTGCCTCACGGGATTTTGTGGCTCTACAATAAATCTCAAGATGTTTGGGTATCACCAGAACCCAGTCACAATTTTCCTATGTTTCATTCATTTCACAGACATATCTCAATCATATATAACATATATTACACACCCTCTCTGCTGTCCTTTGGGTTTTAGTTGTTGTAATTTTGAATTCGGTAGGATTTTCTTTGAGATTTCATATTACTGGAAAAAATCCTTCAAGACATCTGTCGGTCAGCTCTGTGTTATTAAGGTGTGTTGTGGAATTAGAATACTAGAGTTGACCAAATCAATCTATGTAGAGCTGACTTCAGCTCCTTTTCATAGTATATACACACCAAAATTTCCAGCCACAGTGAGTTTATTGCAATTCCTATTGGCTCTCTCCCTTTTGGCTCACCTAATAGAATGGCTGCCTGTGAAGCACCAGAGTCCCATTTTGAGTCTTGGCTGAGACAATATGCAAGCAGCAAATCCAAACTGGCACTGGGAACCCTGCTAATATGCTAAATCTGTTCTAGTGTTTGACCACCAGTTGGCAGGCACAAGGCACTGCTATAATGACTACTGAAAACGTTATATCTGCTAAATGGACAATGTCAGGTTAAAAAAATGTTCTATTTTTTAGAATTTCCTATGTTACAAACAAGACTTTAGATTAAAACTCAAATAATTTTAAAAATCTAATCTATTACTATTTATTTTGCATTTTTCTCATCCCGGACCTTTAAAATAGACTAATCAGTTTCACTCTTATTTCTAGTCAGTTTCTGACTTTCATGCACCTGAAAAATATTTGAATTAATAGACTTTCTACTAGTGATAAAAGCCATTGAAGTAAAGTTTGCATAGGCTGACTGGAAATAGAACCTGTAAATTATAGTACAACCTGAAAACACATGGACAGTTAACAGCTATTAATATTGGTTATTACTAGCAACACCAATACCACAAATCAGAGATGTGAAGTTTAATTTGTATTCTAAACAACATAACTGAAGAGTGCTTATCAATACTGCAACAGCTCTGTGCTTTTACTAAAAATCAAGACTCATTTCTATCAATTGCCTTGCTTCTACATAAATAATAAAAAGTATTTTTCCAAAATAGTGATGTGGGCTTATCTATCTTTGCTTGACAGATATTGCAATTTGGACTGTATATTTATCTTTAGAGTGGAATAACAAGTCCACCATCATCATGTGAAAACATAAATTTGCCTCTCTTTTCTCCTTTGGTCATAAAACTGCTGCTAAATTAAAGAAAAATAGCAGAACAAGTTGAAAACGAGATAGCTACTAGCACTAGAGACACTGGCAGTAAGCCTGATCATATCTTAGCAGGCCACTATTTATCAAGTTTTAATTTTTTAATTAATTTAAATCATTATTGTTAGTTGTGGGGACTGGATGGCTCAAGGGACTGATAATGGAATAATTTCACCATTAGGTCACTGCCTCAAATCCAACACAGATAGTGATCAAAAGTCATTATTTTACATTAGCTAAAGGCTATTCAGTGACTACCATGAGCCAGTTTGGGATATAGGTCGAGTTCCTCGAAAACATGAGTCCACATCTAAGTTGCCACTGAAATAGATTTTCTTGCAGTAGTTAGGAAAGAGGACAATTAAATATATTCAATATTAAATTACATTAATCAAGATAACCATACATTTCCTTAGATTGCCTTCAGCTGGATTTTTTTGTCACATTTAAAACACCTCGACCCTCATAGCACAAGAACTTGAATGCTATAATAATGTTACATATTGACAGAGAGAATATAATCAAAATTAAGTTAATTATGGCCAAAGTACAGTAGTGTTTTATCTCTGAGACAATTATAAGAGAAAACAAGTGGGCAGCCCTTAAGACTTGGGTATTTTCTAGGTTGCAAAAAGGTGAATATTTCAGAGGCAACACCTAAGTCAAGAGTACTTAGATTTTCTAACTACAATGTAAACTGAATAATACAACTTTAAAAAAATCACATAAAACAAATTCTTTAAAAGATACTTCCTTACATTACTATACTTGACAGACTATATAAAATCTAATTTACTTTTCTCCATTTTTACAATTCATTTGGCTTGCACAATGAAAGAACTAGACATTTTCACTTTTGTTTCTTGACAGTTTGTAAATTTCACTTCTTGGCTCTAAGTCGGTATAAGCATATAAAGTCTTTAAACTGCAGAGAAATGTTTAATCCAAAAAGTATGAAAAGCTCTTTTTATTGATTTATTACATTTCATGGAGACATTTCTAGCATTTTGTAAAATCTTTCACCCCATCCCACCCCAAAAAAGTTCAATTTTGCACTTAAACTACCTTTAACTATCCTTTTAAAACTTTACATCTTGTATCTGATTTTGTTGTTCCAACATGCTTGGGGGGAGGGGGGGATGAAATGGACTGTGTGTCCAGACTGTATATGGCCTTGGTCTACACTTGTGCCTGGGTGCCTATACAAACCATTCAAACTCCTATCATACTTTATGACAACAGTCAAAGTATTTCTTATCATACAGTTGAGAGCAGTTAAATCTCCATTCATATAATTAGATCTGGATGAGGTTATGAAACCAAAATTTGGGAGATTTAAAATTCAAAAAGGCACTGTCAGTGGCTACTGGTGACTGCAGCTCTTTACATTTCAGGACCCACCCCCAATAAACCCAGGACATAGGTATTTTTTAGTTAATGAATGCAAATGCTGAGAGACAACACATTAGAGTACTGTTTCTATGAGAAAGACCAATATTTAAGAACAAGAATCCTATTCCAATCAAACAGGAAGAGTAGAAGAAGAATGCAATGTGCATAATGTGTTATGTGTAAGATTTGTCATTACAACAAATCCAGTAAGAAGTTATCATTTTAACAGTGTTACAACCCTAACTCTGAGGGCAAATAGTTTTGGCAGTATTGTTCCAAGTTCAGATTTTGATAGAAAAAATTCCATGCAAAGTTTCAGCATGGATCAAATTATTTATACCTGCATTACACAGCTGCCTATTGGCACTGGCTTGATGTAAATAAAACAATTTTGTTTGATGCCAAAGTTAGCAGTTAGATATGGTACAAGCATTAACATTGTTTCCTTAAATCTCTAAAGAACATAGGACAGTCATCATTTACAAGATATGCTTACTACAAGTTATTTCTGTTTGAAAAGACATACTTTTTTTGAGTTGTCATTCTTCATACTAGGTAAAGAAGAACAAGTCAGAGAGAGAGAGGGGTGTGGTCTCAGCACAGGACCAACAGACGAGGACTCCTAAATTCTAATTCCTGCATTGCTAACAATTCTCACTGCAGCTGGGCAAGTCACAATCTCTCTCTCAGTTTCATCACCTGTAAAATGAAGCTAAAAATATTTCCCTATCATAGAAGGGTGTTGTGAACATTAGTTACAGTTCATCTTGCTATGGTATTGTGCAGATGGAAAAACACTATGAGCATGATCCACAGCCCATTAAAATCAGTGGACCCACTGACTTTCGTGGGCTTTGGATCAGGCCCTGTAAGTGCTAAGTATTATTGTAATAATGCCAGTAAAATATGTATGTATTTTATAAGTTTCAGGAATGCATTCTACCACATCATTTTAACAGGACAGCACTTTGTCTTCAAAGCACTCCACAAACTATGTAATACTTTAGAAATAACCATAAGCAGTTGACATGGTTTTAGCATAGGAATCTGTAGGGTAGAAAAGCTGTGGTGAGAATATGTTAAAACACTTCGGTATACAGACAGAGCCTTGGTAGTCTGCAAACTATTGATAGTCTCACATAACTCTTATTTCAGTAAAGAAAGAAATTTTGAAGCTACTTATCACTGCCAATTTTATATTTTAAAAAGTGTTTATAAAAGGCTTTTACCTCAGCCTTGCTTCAAAATAGTTGCTTTTAGAAATATCAGCTATTATTGTCAGCCTCACTGTAACAGAAAAAGAGAGCTGATTTCATAACGAAAATTGATTGAATTTCATCTGCAGACAAAATTAGTTCAAGTATAGGTTTGCTGTAACATCATAGCCAAAGGGGGCTAATTAGAAACCATATACTGTATATACAATTGTACATGTGTGATTCTGAATAAAAAAACTGGCTTTACTTGCAGGATCATTAAAGTCAAAAGACAGTGTACAATAACTTCGTAAATTATAATACTGCAAAGTTCAAGAGAAAATTATTGAATTATCCACAAGTTAAACACAATTTGTGACTACCACCAACTCATAGTTTAGGCTGTATCAGTACACTGACTGGTAATGTGTAAAAAAAAAAAAAAGTATAAATATTGAGTAATACTTTAGACTTTGATCCTGCACTGGGTCTATATGAGCCAGTGGCATGATCAGGACTTTAATTTGTGTGTGGTTAGTAATTTATGCTAAACTCTTCTACAGTTCATTCAGTGGGACAGGGACAATGATAACAGAGAGAAACTTTGAAATTTAGAAAAGAATACCGAAGACCAATACTCCAATACCTAGAAAACATTAAGATCTACTCACAGCTGTACAAGTTTTTGCACTGGCTTATAAAAAGAACACTGTGACTACCAAAAGCAAAATTATTATTCTACAGGCAGAGCCACAACAGAGCAGAGGAAATCCAGCTCACAAGAGGCAATGGCTGGAGGTGTTTTGCTTTCAGGGGTGTTGGAGGGAAATGTGCTCACTGGCAAATTGTGCCCCCCCTCTCCCTTTTGAAACTCTTCCCAAAACAGATCCCCATGCATTCTTCTCTGCATAGGTAGAACAAGACCACCATGGCCTTGTCCCCTGACTATCCAGATACCCCTTATGAGTAATTCAGTACTGCAGGCACCTTCCTTCCATGAGTTTGTTTACAGCAGGGGTAGGCAACCTATGGCACACATGCCAAAGGCGGCACGCAAGTTGATTTTCAGTGGCATTCACACTGCCCGGGTCCTGGCCACCAGTCCGGAGGGCTCTGCATTTTAATTTAATTTTAAATGAAGCTTCTTAAACATTTTAAAAATCTTATTTACTTTACATACAACAATAGTTTAGTTATATATTATAGACTGATAGAAAGAGACTTTCAAAAAACATTAAACTGTATTACTGGCACGCAATATCTTAAATTAGAGTGAATAAATGAAGACTCGGCACACCACTTCTGAAAGGTGGCAAACCCCTGGTTTACAGAGTGCAGACAGCCACATCATGGCTGGCTCCTATGGAGGTTTTGGAGGTATATCATATGGAGAAAGGGACTCCCTGTTCCCACTCCTCCTACATGCACTGCGCAGCCATAACTTCACCCCAAAAAATCACCTTTATAGGGGGACTTTCATACTGTGGTAGGTTTGGCAGAACTATTACACAAAAAGCAATACTTTGCAGGAGGTTGAATTGCTGATATGTTTGGATAAGAGATCTCTTTCTCCAAACTTAACTTCTTCTGCCAGATGATGCAATTAAGTCATACTTCTGTGGCTGGGTGGGTCACCCCTCATCATGGAAATAATGTCATAACCATTTAGGGTTGGATTATCAAAAGCACCCATGTGAGTTACGAGCACAAGTATCACTGAAAATCAGAAACATTATGACTTCTCAGTAAATTCAAACAGAAGGGAGGAATTCTGGATCTAATGCATATTGTCCAGCAACCCAAATCAGCTGGAAGTAGTGTGAGACAGCACATGCAAGGTTATTAAATCCATGTTTAAATATAATTTAATATTGTATCTCGTATGACAGTTCCTTTCTAATTATTAACTCAATATTTCAGAAAATAAGTCTACATCTGCCTGTTTGCTTTATCTTCAGTGTTTACTGCTACTTTTTGAGACATCTTTAAAAGAAGGCTCAAAGTAACCTGACATTTTCAGCCAAATGACAAATCCTCTACATATGGCAAAAGCATGTATTCATTCATTCAGCTGCATTTGTATCTATTTTAAGCCAACATAAGGGCAGGAAAAGAGTAGCTACAGTGATTGATCCCTGTGTACAGTTTGCAAGGAATACTGGGGTCTTGTAGGATGGATGACTATGTACTCTAGGAAAGAAAGAACCCTTCCACTCCATTACCCCCAAAACTTTAGTACATGATTTAGAAACAGCTAATATGGTTCCAGGAGTGGCACCAGGGTTTTTCATGCCCTAGGCTCAGGACTGGCTAGCTGGTCCTGCGGCTCCGGTGGACCTCCCGCAGGCGTTCCTGCGGACAGTCCGCTGGTCCCACGGCTCCAGTGGACCTGCTGCAGGCATGCCAGCAGATGCTCCACCGGAGCCGCGGGACTAGTGGACCCTCAGCAGGCACGCCTGCGGGAGGTCCACCTGAGCAGTCTGCCGCCCTCCCAAATCCTGGTGCCCTAAGCGACCGCGTAGGTCGCCTAAGTGGAAGCGCCGGCCCTGTATGGCTCTTACAACCTTAGAAGTAGCACCGGAGTGCAGTAACTATCACTAAAATTCCTAGGATATTAGAGCATACAAGGGGAAATCCTAAACTGATTAAAATACAATGCCACTGGCTAAGAAGAAAGCAGGGAATTATGCCAGTTTACAAACCACATAAAGCCTGCCCCCAACAGTTTATCTTCCGAATGTAACATTAAAATAATTAATTACCATGGAGGTTAAAAATCAAGAAAGCCCTGTCTTGATGGGCAAAAGTGTGTGTTTTTCAACTGAGTTAGTTTAACACAACTAAAAAGTCATGTTAAGATGCAGGCTAATAAGTTTGAAGTTGCGTTCACTGGCTGTGTTACAGTATAGTAGGGGAACCCAGACTGCAACATGGCCAGCTAACACAGCTTCAGACACGTTAGCTTGCATCTTAACAAGACTATTCTGTCATGCTAAGTAAACACGACTGAAACACACACCCTTTTCACCTGTCAAGATATACCCAAGGAAGAATGGCCAATGGGAGGGGGGAGGGATTCTTCCTAGGCAATGTGAAACATGAACAATTCTGTTACTTCTCAAACATACATTGAGATCAAGTAAAGAGGAAAACAACCGCCTGAACAGGATATGAAAGCATATCTGTAAAAGAGTAATATATTAATAAACATGAAGCATAGCACCATGGCTATAGCCAAGGATCAGGAGCTGGGAGATTTTTTTGCATTAGGAATCTGACACGGACTTCCTGTGTGACCTTGGGCAAGTTGCTTCACCTCAGCTTCCCCAGCTCTACAATGGGGCTACCAGTCTCCTTTCCCCAGCCATTGCCCCCCTTGGATGGAGGAGACTGGGGAAAGGCAGAGCACTGCTAAGGCTGGGTACCTGTCTGTCATATCTCCCACGGCAGGCCCGCCCCAGGCTCCCACCCCCAGGGGCTATTTAGCGCCCGCACCTGCCCCCTCCACAGCGATTTACACCCTCCCCCCCACAGAGGAGAGAGGCCAGAAGAAGCAGGAAGAGAAACTGCGGAGCCTCCCCAGCGGGAGCAGCAGGGGTGGGCGGCACGGGTCCCACCACAGGCGGGCACCGGGAGCAGAGCGGCGACGGGAACGTGCCAGGTAAGCGGGAGCCCCCGTGGGGAGAGGCGGGGAAGGCCCGGGGGCGGGGGGATCCCCAGGAGCCGCCGCCCCCAGCAGAGGGGAGAGCCCAGGAGGAAGGAGGGGAGCAGCGGCCGCCTCTGAAGGCCTCGGGGCTCCCAGGAGCCTCCCCTACGCCCCGAGCCCGGTACCTGGCTGCTGCCCTAGGGGCGCTGAGGCTGCGCCCCCCCCATGCCCGGCTCTGGAGGCCCCGATGCGAGCGGCTCAATCCGGCCCGGCCGCCATGTCAGCCGCGCCGCGCACTGCATTGTGGGGGGGATGGGGCTCACACCTCCGCCTGCCCAGAGAGAGGGGGATGGCGGCACCTCCAACCGCGGCCCCTCCCCCCGTCCCGGGGGGGGCTCGAGGCGAGGCAGCCCCTGATCCCCCACTGCAAGGGAAAGGGGGCGTGGCTGACCTGTAACTAAACCTCTGCCCCCTCCCCCCCAGGGATTTAAAGGGCCCACCGGCCTATGATGGGCCCCTGTCAGTGCAGTCCCGAGGAGGCTCCTCTCCTAGCCTCGCACCCCCGCTCCCCAGCCCAGGACAGGTGGCTCCAAGCTTGCCGTGTCGAGGCAGCCGGCTGTGGGGTTTGCCCCATGCCGATGAGACCTTCGCCAAGCGGGCCCTGCTAGGAGTCCCAGCCTTGCTGCTCTTAGGCCCTGGTGTCTGCTTGGGGGAAGGTGCCCGCTCGCCTGCCGCCTTCCCCCCATCACCAAACCACTCTGGCTTCCACCTGACCTTGACCTCTCTCCAACTGGGGACTGGGTCTGGGCCCCTATAGCCTGGCAGCCACTTCCCAGCCCTCCACAGGGGTATGACTGGCCGGTGGGGCTCGCCCTTGGCACTGCACTGAGGGAAGCGGGCAGATGCTTAGGTAGCTCAAAATCTCTTGGTGAACCAGTGCTGCCCCTCATGAGCAGCAGGTGATTATGGCATTGGCACCGAGGCCTCCTTAGAAAAAGGGAAATTAAGGATTAATGTCGCATCATTCAAGAGATTCAGAAGAAGCGCCTGAAAATAGTGTATGCTGCTGGTAGAAGAAATAACACATTGCTTTACATTTCATATGTATAAATAAATAACTGCACTAACTTTACTGAATGTTGCAAGACTTCATCTTGACAAGATGCAAATATATATAAATAAAAACAGCATGATCCTTACAAGCTAATCTGCTCCCTCCTGGTTCAGTTGAGACTTGCAATTCAAGAAGAGTGAGGATTGTTGCCCAGATAGGAGGCCAAGAACGTCTGAAATTATTTCTGTAGATCAGCTTAGCCTTTTCTGTGAGTCAGCTCCCAAACCCAGATTTGAACCTATCACTTCAAGTATAATCTGTTTTACCATAATACATTAGATTTGTCAATATCCTGTAGCTTCCCCAGAAAGAAATTGATCCTCCTTCAATTTGGTTTGTTACTGTACATATCATTTTACAGGACATGGGGAGGAGAAGAAGGTGCAGGAGATCAAAAGCATGGAGAGGGTTCAAGGGAGACAAAGAGGAAAACAAGAAAGGTGGAGTCTTAACCATGTTAAAGCCTTTACACATTTAAACATTTAACATGCTTAAAGTTTTAATTGTGGATAAAAGACTTCCCCTCCACCATCCATTGACCTCTTTCTCAGTGCCATGGATCTTTTTTTCTCTCCCTCCCCAAAACTTATTATGGACTCAAAGTCTCTAGTAGGGGAGCCCTACTTTGGTGGGCCTCTTGAGAGCTATCGGAGTGTATAGATTCTTGGGACCTGATTTTAATTTACATCAAGGCTGCTTTACACCACATTGGCAGAATAAAAGGGCTTTAAAGTGGAAGTCCATTTTAAGGTCTCTACATTGCCAGGTGAGAACATTATTCTGATTTATGCAGCGTAAAATGGATATAATAATCTTTCATTTTATTCTGACAGAGTTCTACAAAAAGAGAAAATTTCCCCACCAAAATGAAACCTCTTACAAATTTTAATGTTGCAAGTGTGTTTCAATGGAGTCCTACTAACACCTAAAAATGTAAAATTTCTGTAAAGAAATTAACACCTTTTTAAAAAAAAAGTTTCAGTGTAAGAAATCTCTCAACCTTCAAACAAGCTTGTGGGTGATGTCATTAGATGTTTGACTGCATCTGTGTGCGTTTTTTTCAGAGTGCTGTCCCAGCTCTGCACAAATAGTTGGCACAGCAGACCTTGATCAAACTGCCCAATAACCACAGCAAAGAAACTTGGTCAGGTTTATTAACGAAGCATGGTCCTAATGCCCTGGCTCAATGGTTACAGGTACACTAACACATGTATGCCCGTTGCAATGGAGTAGCTCAGTTAGTGGCAGGACTTTCCCTTATCCCCTAGGCCAGCCAAAGACACTCCCTCTGAGACTTCATTTTATATCCCAATACAAACAAGTTGCATGTTGCCCCTCTGACAGTTACTGCCCCCTGACATGGGTTGTTACTACCCATTATCTTGCACATGTTGGTTTGATCAAAACATCTCTATCCATCATTCTGTCATCCTGACCTTATCTTTAGGATGGGTCAACATGTTCCTGTTATCTTTAGGGAATGTACTGATATTGAAGTGTTCTGGTACCACCCTTCTGGAATGTGTTTACTTGAGTGCTTTGTGCCTACCACCTCCTAGCAATGTGTGTTTTTGCAATATCAGCTGTGTTCTTGCCAGATTCTGTGAGCAGGGCCTTCCTCTTGCTCACAACTTGATTTTGCTATGTCAGCAAAGCTTTAACCACTACTGTAGATCAGGCCTCTGATACAAGGGCTTATGTCTCAGACTCTCTTCCTAGTACAGGTGAAAGAAGTGATCAACATGTGCCAGAAATTACATAAAATGTGGAACACCTTTATTTTGTTGCACATGCTATAACTGACAAATTATAACTATTTTTTAAAATGTATAACTTGTTTTTAAGGATATATTCTCAGTTAAATAAACCAGTTGACTTTTTTTTGTTAAAGAGATTTTATAAAAACAAAAAGCAAGAAAACCAAATATGCAACCAAAAAGATCTTTAAATGGGCTATCAGTAAAATTTGAATGCTGGGTCTTCAGTTCCCCATCAGAAACCATGACTATTTGCATGAAGGGCATAACTGCTGTCCTCTATATGGACCAGTTACTAAAGGGGAACTTGACATACTTTGCTATTGAGTTACACAACTATTTTCCCGATATCACTAGAATTTTTGAGATTAGGAATCTTCGGATCAGTTCCTGGCTCTGGAAGAGGCTATGATCTGGAGGTTGGCAGTGGTATATGGTCCAGTGGTTTCAGACAATAGATCAAGGATAAGAAATTTTGTGGTTTTTTTTTGTTTGTTTTGTACTGAAAGTCTGTGACAAAATAGATAAGGTTATATGTTATATCTTAGCTCAGTTACCTGTCACTTTTCCCCCCACCCCCGCTCATTTCTGCAAGCGCAGAGCTGCCCAGCTGAAGAAGGCTGTGTCTCGGCTCCGCTGACTCTGCAGCTGAACGACGTCTCCTGGGTCCTAGCGCCAGTTGTTCTCCCCTTCTGTTTTCTGTGCAAAAGTGAGTGCCCGCGGTGCTGGGTAAGGGGAGGTGGGAAGAGTGAGAGGGTGGGGGGAAGGTGGGGGAGTGGAATAGGGCAGGGGGAGGGGAATATGGGAATGAAGGGATGGGAATGGAGGAGAAAAGGGATAGGGGAATTGTGAGGGGGGGGGGAGCAGAAGCCCAGCACGTGGCATCCCCTCGGCATCAGCTGGGGCACCCCTATTAAGCAGGCCCATCGAACCTTCACCCTGACAAGGCTTACCCCCCTACACCTGGACCACTCTGAGCCCCCCCATATCCAGACCCCCACCCCACTGATCCCCAACCAGCTGTACCTGAACCCCCACCCCATCAAGACCCACTCCCCTGCCACCTGGATGCCCCTCTGAGTTCCCCACACCCAGACCCCCCACCAAGCCCCATCTCCCCACACCCAGACTCCCTTCCCCCACTGAGCCCCAACCACCTTTACCTGGATCCCCTCCAGAGACCCATGGCCCCTGCACCCAGAACCCCACAACAAGCCCCTGTGCATCCAGATCTCCCACTAAGCCATCTGCACCCAGATTGCCCCACACAGAAACCTTTCACCCCACACCTAGATCCCCCTCACACTAAGCCCCTCCACACTTGAATCCTAGATTACAAAATTTAATTTCCTATTCAAGGGATCAATTTCCATTATACTATACATATCCTACTGCCTTAATCACTATAAAACACTACATGTTATTCCCCCCTTTGCCAAAGAGTAGCTGAATTCCTGGCATAGCAATTCAGTTTCCCTCGTGGAGCAGAAATTGATGATATGGAGTCATGTATTTGTATGTAAATTACACCAAATTAATACCTGATCCAGTTCCTTCAAACAAGGGTGAAGTGAGTGTCTTGCTCTTTCTTTCAAAGCTCTCACACCAAACTCACTGCTTAACCCATACTTACTAGTTCCAGCCCCAAGTCCTGCGTTTTTTACCTGGAAAACCCTGTAGCCCCCAGACTGTAGGGGCTGAATAAATTGCTTGACTGTTAACCCCTCCTTGTTGAAGCTGCTGTGCAACACAGAGCTCAGAGGCCTAATGAGGTATGTTTTAACTAGGGTGACCAGACAGCAAGTGTGAAAAATCGGGACAGAGGGCAGGGGGTAATAGGAACCTATATTAAGGAAGCCCCAAATATCAGTACTGTCCCTATAAAATCGGGACATCTGGTCATCCTAGTTTTAACCCACATAATGGGTCAAGAGCAAGCAGGACAAATGCCCACTTCTGTCAAAAAGCAGGGGTGCAGAGGAACGTGGAGTGGTGATGCTATCCCCAAGGGGGCGGGGGAGGGCTCGAGTGTGGAGTAAGCAGCTTGGCCAGCCCCTTGAGGGGGAACCTTGGGCAAGCAGCTCAGGCCAGCCCTGCACAGGTCCGGGGGAGGCTCAGGTGAACGGCTGGGGTCAGCCCTGGCCCTGTGTGCGGGGGCGTGGGGGGGGGGGGGTCAGGTGAGCTCCATGCAGGGGCTGGGGAGAGGGAGGGAGGCAGGCGAGGGCTAGCGTCACCCAGTGTCCCATTTCCCTTTGGGAAATGTGGTCATTCTACTCATGCTAGCTGAGTTGACAGGACCAGCACAGAGCCAGACGTGTATATGTATGTACCTACAACTGGCCTTATTTATTACACCACACAATGCTTTTATGAAATATTTTTATCCCCCAGCATTCCTGGAAATCGCATACTCTCCGGGCACTGTGTGAAACAGCGACGCTACCAAATCTTAAGAGCGCGAGTGTTGCAAACCCCTTTGCAACAGCTCTCTCTTTCCGGCAGTGCTCAGCTGGCTTGCAGCATGCTAGACCCTGAGGGCAGTGTGGAGCACAGGGCTTCTTCCTCCTTCTCCAGAGTTTTTTTCATCCCTCTAGCCATGGTCCTTGCTGTAGCAACGCTGCTTTTCTTAGCATTCGCCGCCTCGCAGCAGAAAGAGAACGATTTTTATACATTTAAAATGGTAAACATCAGGGGCAAGCTAGTCTCTCTGGAGAAATACAGAGGCTCGGTAAGTTTGCAGGAAGACTAGCAGCTGCTCTCGTTGCAGACTATAACTAAACAGCCCATTTTTGCATGCTTACATAAGGGAGTGGGGATCCAAGATTGTACATTAATTTGCATGCATGCACGTTTATAGTCTCTCATTTGTGCATTTAGGGTAACCGATCTGGAGTATTGCTTGCATGTTTACTTTGATATAGTTCCATAGGTTTCTCCATTCTTTTAATAAAACGTTTGCTATCTAACCCCTGTGTGTGTGTGTTTCTTGGGCAGGCTGCTCTGTATACGTGGCACACGGGGTTGCTTGCCGTTCATTCACTGTACATAGTACTCTTATGTCTATTAATCATGAAAACATTTCTCCGGGATTGGAAGCATGTGGCATTTTAAAGCAAAAGTCTGTATTGCAAGATATTTCCCCTTTTGAAAGACTTGACTTTTGCTGAATTTTGCTAGAAGCAGAAGGGAAAAACCAGGATGGTGTTTAATCAGTATGTCAAGCAATGCACCATAATAATCAATACACGAAACTGAGAACATAAGCAAAGCAGATTACGATATTAATCTACAATTAAATTATAGACATTAATGTGAGGAAAGGGGCAAGACAGCAGATCTGTTTAAAAACAATTAATTTAAATGTTACTTACTCAGGGAGTCCTAAATAAAACTCTGTCCCCAAAAGATGTACACATTTTCTCAAGTTCTTGAAATGTGATTATGATATAGTCATAAGAAAATGTATCACAATTAGGTTTATTCAAAGGTTAATAAATAGCATGTTCATTTAGAAACTGTGAGGCAAATCCAGGTTGGTTTTTCATGCTAGAATGGTGGTGATAAAAGCAACTATAAACGGTGTTTTATTTGCCAGTATGCTCCAGCTTATTTGTCCAGCTCTGGAGTGGCACAAGGCAACTGGACTGTACCTGTGAATTTGGCTGTAAAAGTTAAAATTGGCAGGGAGGACTTAAGGTTGATGCAAGGTCTTTAACTGATTAAAGATGAACCATAATAGCATTTTCTTTGGATTTCTTGTCTAGTGTTCATTTATGAAGATATTAATAAAGTAAAAAAACAAGGACATTTTCAGACAAAATTATATTAAACTGAAGTTAAGGTTGAGTAAATATCAATAATTTAAGGGTGAAAAAATTTAACAAGAACGTTGTCCAAAAATAAGCTAATTAGAAACCCAGAAAATGCAGAGTTAAGTTAAACTTTAAAAAAATAATCCACACATGTTTAAAAATGAAAATACACTGCAAAAGTACCCAAACATTTTAACTCTGCCCTGTAGTGATTCCATATGGAAACTATTATGAACAAACCAAATATACTAATCTACCTTTATGATCCCAGATTAGATTAAACTCATTTTTAAACACTTAATATGGGTACTGCTTTGTGTAACTACAGGCCAGAGTTAGAGACTATTCCAAGGTAACAAAGCAAGTCAGTGGTTAGAACTCCAGCAACTGAACCAAGGTCTCCTGACTCCCACTCCAGTGCCCCATCTAGTAGAGATGTATTGTCCTAACTGCATAATGCTTTTTTGTAAATTTTTATGGCCAGAAGGACCTGTTATGATAATCTAGTCTGTCCTGCATAATACAGGCTGTAGATTTCACCTACTGATTCCTGCATCTAGTGTAACATTTTCTAGTTGAATGAGAGCATATCTTTGAGAAAGATAGAAACTCTTGATTTAAAGACTTCAAGTGATAAATAATGTACCATGTCCTTTGATAATCTATACTGATGGTTAATTATCCTTGCTGTTAAAAGTATGTCTTATTTCCAGTTTGATTTTTTTATTAGACTGTTGTTGCAGAGAAAATGCCTAGCATGCAAAGATCGGTTGCACAGGGTTTCATGCAAGGATTGTGCTCACTTGAGGGAATGGAGTATGCAAGAATGTCATGTCATTGTGCCACTTATATGTGATCCTTGTACTTTTGCCAATAAGAATGAGAGATGAAGTTGGGGATTGTGGGAAAAGAGTTAAAAATATCTAAAATCAAAAGGGAAGCTCCTTGGGGGATTTAGACTAAATGAGGTCCAGATCCAGTCTGATCAAAGTCCCCAATGCACCCACCAATTCAAACTGTGCTTTAGTGGTACATAGGCTCCATGTTGGCCTCCAACATAGAGGAGAATTTTATCCATTGCACACACATTTATTTGTTTGTTTCCAGGAGTACCCATGACTTGCTAAATGCTGTACAAACATAATACATTAATGTTAGTCTAAGTGTAGTTTAATATATATGTGTAACAATGTATAAATATATAATGTAGTGTCTCTCCCAGATGGACATAATATATATATGGGATACCATCACATTGCTTCTTATTATACCTTAGTTGGCTTTTTTTCAATAGTTCCCATAATTTTCTCCAATGGGTCTGTCAAGTCAATAAATGCCCTGTCTGGAACGCATCTTGTCTGCAGGGCACTTGTGGCAGCTCTGGCTTTTAAAGGAGCAAATACCTTCTTCAGCTTCAGTAATTCAGAGCCAGAATCCCCTGGGAAGAAGTTGAGGAGGAAAACTCTCCAGGGTTACTCTTTTATGGAGTTCCTCACAAATCTTTCTGTCAAAGGACAGAGGGCATTTGCCCCACTGCAGAATGAACTGCAGGGCCCATTCCCACATCTCATGCCTCTGCTCCACCTCTGGCTTTGCAGTTTGATTGTAGTTATGTAGTTAGCACTTTCTCTAGGGGTGACCAACCCCATGATTCCCCATAATGGAGGGCTCCTCACCACAAAAAAGTACTGGAGATGCATCATCTTTTCTTCTTGGTCTCAGCTGTCCCCACCTTGACAAGCACTCAACCAGCACAGGACCACCCAGTTCCCCAATGTGGTTCTTATATCCATGAGAGCCCTCTAAGGGCCCCTGGTGAGAAGGACAGGAGGAGAGGATGCCATGAAAATGATGATCCCCCCTGCCCCTTTCTGAGTGGAACAGCAGAGACCCACATGTGGGGGGCCACTCCCTTCTCAATCCAATTGAAACTTGACTACTCATATGCAAATATTTAAATGAGATTAAAACAATACAATCTCCCTTATCTCCCATCCTGTTGCTGGGCCTGGGCAGTAGTGTCACGTCCATACGCACCCTCTTTCTGAGGTAGATAATGATTGCATGGTTAGAGTCTGTCACACCATAAACGGTGGCCCCATGGACCTTGTAGTCATCTGTGGGGATAAAACTCAGAACCCCCTGATCCAAAAACAGGGGCTCCAACCACTTGAGCAGAAGGAGGGCTCCTCTTTACTGTAGGAATATTAGGGCAAGTAGTCCCTGTGCATTGTAGCCACTACAGTGTGACATGCATGAACAAGCTTAACATTCCATCCAGGCCAAAGCAATAGTGTAGATACATTATAAACGATTAGTTAGGACTAATTGGGTTTACATATAGGATGACTTTGGCCCAGTATTTCTTAGGAATCTGTTGGGTTAACTTGTGGTCCATCTAATCCCTGTTGCCCTAAATAAACAAACTATTTTTAGCTCAGGAGATGTGAGAGATGTTCCTGAGAATGTCTCTTTTACTATTTTCACAGAGTGCCTGTTGTCTGCATTCTTAAAACCACATGTGGTCTTAATGTGTCTCTCTTCACAGAATAGTCCAATGGATTGGACATTAGGCTAATTAGGAGAACTGGGTTTTATTGTCCATTTGGCTAATGAGCTGCTTGGTGACATTGGTCAAGTCCATTTCACTTTGTGCCTCAGTTCACCCCTGTGAATGATGATATTTATCCTCTGTTGTAAAGCACTTTGACAGCTACTATTGAAATGTATTACATAAGAGCTAGGTATTTCTGCCATATAGTAATCTAAGGGCATAGTAATAAGGCCTAGGCAGTGAAGAAGTGGTATGAGAGAATCAGCCAAGGAGATGAAATGCCAGCTGTTTTTGTCTGTTTCATCTCAAAGCCACCCACTTCTGTTTTATTGAGGATATTGAGAGAGAAAGTGGGTGAGGTAATATCTTTTACTGGCGCAACTTCTGTTGATGAGAGGGACAAGCTTTCACAGGCTCTTCTTCAGGTCTAGGATAAAACAGTAGCATTATATGATCTACCTACATTACATATGAAATGTAGTGAGCCAACCATAAAGAGCTATCAGAAAATAAGGAAATTTGTATTTTGAGGTAAACAAAGAAAATCATATTTTATTTTAAAGGTGTTATTGGTCTCATTGTCACTATACTCAGCAGAAACTGGGAGGCACTGTTTTTGAATGACTACTGCACATATGTAGGAGTCAGCACTTCTTGGTTCTGGTTCCCTCTCTTCCACTTCTCTGCTATGTAATTTTAGCCTCAGTATAAACATCTAGGTATAATGGCACTTACCTACCTATTATACATAAGCCTCACAATGTTTGTAAAATGTTTTGAGAATTGTGAATGAAAGGCATTATACAAATACAAATATTTAATTATTTAATTACAAAGCACTGGATTTTTTGGATAACGAGTCTGCAAACCAGTGTAATTTGACGTTTCTGGATAGGTCATTTTGGGTATATAACCCAAGACCTGTGATTTATACAAGGCTCTGCTGCCTCAGCTAAAAATTCCACATTTGTTAATTTGAAGTCAGTAGCAAATTAATAAACCTCTCTGTGATCCATCCACTAGAGAGCCATACTGTGTAAATGACTTACACCAATATGTAATATTTTTTCAATATTGAGTTTAAGTTTAGACTGCTTGGATTTTCTAAGTAAAAGAAGGAAAGTCTAGTATTGTAAGGGCCAACAAAGGCTAATGCATGTTGCAGCTTTATGAAAATATTTTTGGAAAAGTCAAGGATTAATTGTTTGCACTGTACACTAGATGGTGCACTTGATTCACATTCAAAGTTCCAGGATAGGGTAAGAGAAAAGGAAGCCTACATTAAACTCACATGTTTGACTTAAATAATTAAAATTTTAGTGCCCAAGTGAGACAAAAAGTAAGTCACTTATTTATAAAGAAAATTTTAACACACTGCAAACAGATTAATTCATTTAATCTTCTGTAATGCAGGATAGAACCACTTAAAGATGACCTCCTAACAATTTTTTAAAAACTAGTTTTATGCCTCTTTTGCTACGTTATGATGTTTAAAAAAGGCATGAAAGGGTTTCTATTTTTAAATTGTTTTGTCTGCTTGTTTTATTTCCTCAAATCTCAAAATCCTAGTTTTGTGGGAAACCCTCTGGAAGGTCTCAAAATGTGCATTGGTGAGCTCTCTCATGTTATTTGAAGGAATTGTTGTGCTAGCAAACACTTCTTTCTCCAAGATGTTAAGTCACTAAAGTTAAATAGATGTTGAAAAAAATCATGTTTGTATTGACAAAATTCTTTCAGCCCTTCTTTACAAGTACTGTATATTATAATCAAGCAAAAATTACCCACATTTTTTCTTTGCAAGTCATCTTTCACATTTCTTCACAAACCCATAGAATTCTGTACCTTTTATTCCTCTGTAGCTACCTGGAATAAATTGTTTATCAACCCCAGCTGGATTTTGGGTGGGGTATCAGAGGGGCATTGCAAACTGCAAGCCTCAGACAGGCAGTTTAATGTTCAATACAATATATGTTATACAATATATAGTGTTCAATATAAAGAGTTCTGCAGAGGAGGCAAGAGACTGCTCCCAGCTTATGCCCCTGAGGCAGGGAGTCAGAGTTTTGTTTATTAATGGAGTGAATAACATGTGATTAAGATTAGAAAGGGCTGCTAGGATATTTCCTAAAGTGAAATGATCTGTTCCGAGGTTCGTGAACTACAAAAAGTAAGTAGCCTAAATGATAGAAAGTAATTGTAGATTTTTCTACAATTGTTTCAATTATTGTATTAAAAAAGTAGTGAAGTTATTAATATCTTTTTTTGAGAAGATAACTGATTTTTAGACAAAATAAATGTAGTAGATCTAATCAGTCAGTAAGGCATTTGATACATTTCCACATGAGAAATTATTAGTTAAGCTGGGGAAGATGGGGATTAATATGAGAACTGGAAGGTGGGTAAGGAACTGATTAAAGGGGAGACTGCAACAGGTCGTACTGAAAGGTGAACTGTCAGGCTGGAGGGAGATTACTAGTGGAGTTTCTCAGGGATCCTTCTTGGAACCAGTCTTATTTAACATTTTTATTACTGATCTTGGCACAAAAAGTGGGTGCTTCTAATAAAATTTGCAGATGACATAAAGTTGGAAGTATTGCCAATATGGAGGAGGACCAGAATATCATACAAGAAGATCTGGATGACCTTGTAAACTGGAGTAATAGAAATGAGATGAAATTTAATAGTGCAAAGTGCAAGGTCATGGCATTTAGGGACCAACAGGAATTTTTGCTATAAGCTGGGAACTTCTCAGTTGGAAGTGATGGAGGAGGAGAAAGTCCTGGGTGTATTAGCTGATCCGAGGATGACTATGAGCTACCAACGTGATGCGGCCATGAAAAAGGCTAACATGATCTTGAGGTGCATCAGGTGTGGTATTTCCAGTAGAGACAGGAAAGTCTTAGTACCCTTATACAAAGCACTGGTGATACCACATTTGGAATACCGCATGCAATTTGGGTCTCCCATGTTTAAGAAAGATGAATTCAAACTGGAACATGTGGAGAGAAGGGCTATTAGGATGATCTGAGGATTGGAAAACCTGTCTTATGAGAGAAGACTCAAACAGCTTGGTTTGTTTAGCCTAACCAAAAGAAGGCTGAAGGGAGATATGATTGCTCTCTATAAATACATTAGAGGGAAAAATACCAAGGAGGGAAGGGAGTTATTTAAGTTAAGCACCAATGTGGACCCCAGAACAAATGGCTATAAACTGGCCATCAACAAGTTTAGGTTTGAAATTAGGTGAAGGTTTCAAACCATCAGAGGAGTGAAGTTTTGGAGCAGCATCCCAAGAGGAGCAGTGCGGGCAAAAAACCTAACTGGCTTCAAGACTCAAGTTTATAGAGTGTATGGTATGACTGGACTGCCTACAATGGCGTGTGGCCCATAATTGATTGCCTGAAGAAAACAGAGACAGGACAAAAAGAACAGGAGTACTTGTGGCACCTTAGAGACTAACAAATTTATTTCAGCATAACCTTTCATGGGCTACAGCTCACTTCTTCGGACGCATAGAATGGAACATGCAGACAGAAGATATTTATACATACAGAGAACATGAAAAGGTGGAAGTATGCATACCAACAGGAAGAGTCTAATCAATTGAGATGAGCTATCATCAGCAGGAGGAAAAAAAACTTTTGAAGTGATAATTAAGATGACCCATAGAAGGTGTGAGGAGAACTTAACATAGGGAAATAGATTCAATTAGTGTGATGACCCAACCATTCCCAGTCTCTGTTTAGGCCTGAGTTAATTGTATCTAATTTGCATATTGATTCGAATTCAGCAGTCTCTCTTTGGAGTCTGTTTTTGAAGTTTTTTTGTTGCAAAATTGCCACCTTCAGGTCTGTTACTGAGTGGTTAGAGAGGTTGAAGTGTTCTCCCACTGGTTTTTGAATGTTATGATTCCTGATGTCAGATTACCAGAAACCCACTGACCCCTATACTTACCTACATGCCTCCAGCTTCCATCCAGGACACACCACACGATCCATTGTCTACAGCCAAGCTCTAAGATACAACCGTATTTGCTCCAATCCCTCAGACGGAGATAAACACCTAAAAGATCTCTATCAAGCATTCTTAAAACTACAATACCCACCTGCTGACGTGAAAAAACAGATTGACAGAGCCAGAAGAGTACCCAGAAGCCACCTACTACAGGACATGCCCAACAAAGAAAATAACAGAACGCCACTAGCCATCAACTACAGCCCCCAACTAAAACCTCTCCAGCGCATCATCAAAGATCTACAACCTATCTTTAAAGATGATCCCTCACTCTCACAGATCTTGGGAGACAGGCCAGTCCTCGCTTATAGACAGTCTCCCAACCTGAAGCAAATACTCACCAGCAACTGCACACCATACGACATAAACACTAACCCAGGAACCTGTCCTTGCAACAAAGCCCGATGCCAGCTCTGTTCACATATCTATTCAAGTGACACCATCATAGGACCTAATCACATCAGCCACATTATCAGAGACTCATTCACCTACACATCTGCCAACGTGATATATGCCATCATGTGCCAGCCCCTCTGCCATGTACATTGGCCAAACCGGACAGTCTCTATGCAAAAGAATAAATGGACACAAATCTGACATCAGGAATCATAACATATCTTGCTGGTGGGTCTTGCCCACTTTCTTAGGGTCTAACTGATCACCATACACCTCTACCCCAATATAACGCAACCCGATATAACACAAATTCGGATATAAAATGGTAAAGCAGTGCTCCCCGGGGGCGGGGCTGTGCACTCCAGCAGATCAAAGCAAGTTTGATATAACACGGTTTAACCTATAACATGGTGAGATTTTTTGGCTCCTGAGGAAAGCGTTATATTGAGGTAGAGGTGTACTTGCATTTGGGAAGGAATTTCTACCCAGGTGAGATTGGCACAGACCTTGGGTGTATTGTTTTGTTGGGTTTTTTTTTCCTTCCTTTGCAGCATGTTATAACTTGCAAGATTTAACTAGTGTAAATGATGAATTATCTGTAACTTGCAGTCTTTAAACCATGATCTGAGGACTTCAGTAACTCTGCAAGAGCTTAGGGGTCTATTATAGGAGTGGGTGGGTGAGGTTCAGTGGCCTGCAAGGTGCAGGAGGTCAGACTAGATGATCATAATGGTCATGTCCGACTTCAGTAAGAGTATCTGAGTAAGAATATGCTTTTAAACAATTTTAAACCTAACCAGTGTCACTTAAGTGACTTGCCACAAGATGTCAGAATGTGTTAGTATTAGAGCTGAATAGGTTTAATATTTAATTTTTTTCTTGATATAGGAATTAGATACAATGCTCCTGTCAATTTCTAAATTATCTGCAAAAAAAAAAAAAAAAAGAAAAAAAACACACACGCTACGGTTTTCAGTTGCTTAAATTGCCCCCTTCATCCCCAAAATATAATCTGAAACAGCACTCCTGTGGGCAGGCATGGAATTTGCGCCCCCCCTGCCCCACGGCCCTGTTGGCCTGACTGGAGCTAGCCCCACCAACACAGAAGTCCAATATGCCTATGCCTGTTGTATTTTGATTCCAGTAGTAGGGATTACCAATGAACACTTACCTATATTACAGGCTTGTTGTGAGGCTGAAATCATGATCATAAAGTGCTTTTATATCCTTCTATGAAAGGAACCATGGGCTGTGGGTATCGAAGTCCAGGGGCCCAGTGCTCAGGCCAGCTGGGGGGCGGACGGGGGGGGAGGGAGAGGACTTAAGGCTAGCCTTCCCAAGGAGGAACTCTCCTGCCACCCATGAAAGGAACTGTATGCAAATGCAGAGGATCAGGATCATAACAAATTTGGTCTTTGTTGTAACCAATGTAAACTATTGTTAATAATGGTTGTTAAGAATAAGTTACTCAGGCATAATTAAACTTTCAATAATAGGTTGATGTTCAATTTATTTTAGGACTGTCAAATGATCAGAAAAAATTAATCATGATTAAGGCTACATTTTAGACATCGGTATTTTTAGTAAAAAAAGTCATGGACAGGTCACAGGCAGTAAACAAAAATTCACGGCCTGTGACCTGTCCATGACTTGTACTATATATCCCTAACTAAAACTTGGGCTGGGATCCCCGCAGGTGCTCTGTGGGGTTGGGGCAGCCCAGGATCCCTGCTGGGGTGTACGGACCAGGACCCCTGCTGGTGCTGGGGTGAGGGGGCTTGGGACCCCCATTGGTGCTGCGGGGGAAGCGTTGGTGGGGCTGGCTGGCTCCCTACCAGGTTCTGCATGTCCCTCCAGCTCTTAGGGAGAGGGAAGGCCAGGGAGCTCCCCACACTGTCCCCCGCCACTTTTTTTTATATAAATGCATTCAAAAACAAAACAATGTAAAACTTCAGAGCCTACAAGTCCACTCAGTCCTACTTCTTGTCTTAGCAATTGGCTGAACAAACAAGTTTGTTTACATTTACAAGAGATAATGCTGCCTGCTTCTTATGTACAATGTTACCTGAAAGTGAACAGGCATTCGCATGGCACTGTTGTAGCCAGTATTGCAAGGTATTTACGTGCCAAATATGCTAAACGTTCATATGCCCCTTCATGCTTTGGTCAGCACTCCAGAGGGCATGCTTCCATGATGATGACGGGTTCTGCCCAAAGCAGTGCAGAAGGACACACATTAATTTTCATTGGCTGAGTCAGAGGCCACCAAAAGAGGACTGATTTTCTTTGTTGGTGGTTCCAGGTTCTGTAATTTCCACATCAGAGTTGCTCTTTTAAGACTTTCGACACCAGGTTCCACACCTCATCCCTCAGATTTTGGAAGGCACTTCAGATTCTTAAACCCTGGGTTGAGTACTGCAGCTATCTTTAGAAATCTCGTTGATACCTTCTTTGCGTTTTGTCAAATCTGCAGTGAAGTGTCCTTAAATCAAGCAACATATGCTGAGTTGTCATCCGAGACTGCCATAACACAAAACATGGCAGAATGTGGGTAAAACCACAGAGCAGGAGACATACAATTCTCCTCTAAGGAGTTCAGTCACTATTTTAATACATCTTTTTTTTTTAAATGAACATCAAAAAGCAAGACGACCATGTTCATTCAGTCCGTATCTATTATGTTGATACTTGGAAAGTTAGCTAGATGGCACCAGAACATACTTTGTATGCCAGTGCATAGGGATTCCTAGATTGTGCCTTGTTGTCACAATAAACCATTAAGGATTATTAAAATCAGCTTTTGCTTTATGAATTTGTTTTTCCTGAGAGAAAACTAAGGGAGGATGTAGAAACCAGTTTTAAATACTGTATTGTGATCAGCTATACTGTGTTTGTGCATCATTTCCCTCTAGTAGGTGGAATTAGAACTGCCCAACTGCAGGGTATAAACCAGGGGTCCCCAAAATTTTTATCTTGTGCCCCCTGTTGCCCCTATCCACCACAGCCCCCTTGAGCCACAGCTGGGAGCAGGGCCAGGGTGAGGGCCGGGGTTGTGGCTGGGATTGGGGCTGGGGGTAAAGGCCAGAGCTGCAGCCGGGACCACTGCTATAGACTTATAACAGCCAAAGGTGTTCTCGCTCAAGTGAATGAGGCCTATGCTTTTGAAGCAGGAGAATTTGGGTTCTCCCCGGCTGTGAAGTTCTGAATGGCCACAATGTCCAGTATAATGGCACCGGTGAATTCTTGGTGGCTAAGAATTTGTTACACTATATTTATTGTACAATCTGCAATCGTATTTTATTTTTCCCTTCAACTAAACCAAGTTTTGATGTGCTTTATTGATTGGCTGATGATATTTCATGGTGAATTTTATAGCAGGGGGAGAGAAGACTCTGAGTGAATTTTTAGTGCTCAGGAAAGATGCTGGGGTGACTCCCGTGAACCCCTCTGCTCATCCACACAACCCAAAGGTGTAGCATGGGAGTGGTAGCTATGCAAGTTTCCTCTACTCCACACAGGAGGTGAGATAGTATTTATTTCATCCTCCATGGCATCTTTCTGATGTGCCAGTGATGGTAGGCATATAGACACCTGTCCACTAGGAATTTGCCTGAGATTGTCAATTCATTTCATATAGGCTGCCAAATAGCAATACATAGCTACTACTGACTTGGTCTGGAATTGAACTAACAACCCTCAGCTAACTAGATGTGTATGATTTCATTACTTGTACCCTGAGCCATCCAGTTCCAACTCCTAGCCCTCTCTAGAAATGACCAACCTAGCTTTCTTCATAAAAGTTGTACAAAACAAAACAACCCCCCTACCCCAATAAGCAATACCAGCACATTTGTTCTCTGGCTAAAGCTACAGCTACCAGATTTTTCTGAAAAACCATTCTTTACGGTTTGAAAATAAAGGTTTATAATAGAAACATGAACTGAATGGAAATGGCCAAAAAAAGGGGATAAAGTTGAGAAAATTGCGTCTTTTTAATAGAAAACCTTCAAAAAACAAAACCAAAAAACCCCAAAACCTTTAGACCAGTTCTAACAGATGCTGGAAGAAGGCCTTTTACAAATAAAAGCCTGTGGGGCCAATTATCCTTTCAGTTGTGCACTGACTGCCCCCATAGTGTATAGGAGAAGTCTAATTTCTTCTTGTCTTTCCTCTCATTACACTCGTTTCCTTTTCTGACTAGAGAGCTCCTAGTCTTCTCCGACTCTAGGCATGATCCTTAGCAAGTCTATAGTGTTGTGCTAGACCTGCTAAGTAACAAACTTGCTTGCTGCTTGACATCTCTCAGGGACAATTAAGGGATAACTTTGATAGCTTCTGAAGGATGCCTTGTTTGGCCTTTCTTGTCCTCAGGATGATGACCACAAAGATTTTAACAGGAGGAGGGTTGTTGGGGGAAAACTGCCCTTAAAGCAATCTAGCAGTTTCTTCAGTCTATGGGGATGATTGATTAAACAAGCCATTATTTGTATGGCCTAGGAGTCCAAGACATGGATCAGGACCCCACTGTGTTAGGTTCTGTACAAATTGAACAAAAAGACAATCCCTGTCCTAAAGAGCTTATGCAGTGATAGGCCTGAATGCAAACAGCTATGAAGTGTAGGATAGGTCAGGACTGGATCCCAACTTTGTAACTCAGGTCCATCTTAAGTGATAAACACCTCAGAAGAGAACCAAAGCCTCTCTACATGTCATATTCAGGGTGCAAGAGACTGTGTGACCTCTTGTGTGCTGTGCCAACATATCACTAAGCAGCAGGGCTTAGAATAGTAGTCGTTGCTGACACAGTAGAATGGTGTAGGAATGCCATGATTTGTGTGTCATGCCTTGTAGAACTCTAGCTCTAATGAAAACTATTAGTATGAAACTTAAAAAATTATAATCACTAATATGTTACCCTCTCACATGACTACATAACCATATCATCCTCACTTCCATCCTACCCCTTCACATCTTGCTCTTTATTTAGATTATAGGCTTTTCTAGGCATGGTATCTCTTTGTTCTGGGAAGTACCATCAACATATAATATATAAATAGTGTATGAGTTTATATACAAAAATAAACACATTGTATACATGTACATATGTAATAATAGAACTCAAAGCTTTTCTAATGAGTATTCTATTGGTAAGAGCACAAAACCTGGAGTCAGGACTCTTGGGTTCTATTTCCAACTCTGCTACTCACTTGCTGTATAAGCTTGATCAGGATAATTAACAAGATCTGCTCTATACTACAATATATCCCTATATCAGTATAACTAGGTCACTCAGGGGTGTGACAGACCCACACCCTGAGTGACGTAGTTATACGGACTTAATACCCCCATGTGTCAGCAGGGGAATTTCTCCCGCCAAAATAACTACCACCTTACAGGGAGGTGGATTAACTACACTGATAGGAGAGCTCTCTCCCATCAGCAGAGTGTCAATTAAGTGCTTTTGTTACATAGGTCAGTATCACTGTTTGTGATCTCACAGTTGCCATGTGAAACTTGATACATTAATTTGTGCAACACTGAGCTCTCTAGTTCAAAGATACAGAATATAAATCGGAGCAGATTAATTGTATGGCCGCATTGAGTTCAGTGGGGCTTCACAGGTGTAAGCCTAGTAGGATTTGGCCTGGTATCCTAACTCTTTTCTACAATATACTTGAATTAAATCTTATAATATTTTAACTGGTGAATTTAATTGGTTAACACTTATAAAGTGCTATTTAAAGTGAGAGTTTGTAGCATTATGCAGATAACATGCAGTACTGCATAAGTGCAGAGTATTGTTATTGTTACTGAGTATTGCTATTAATAGACTATCTGAAAGATCTGTAGTAATTGGCTTTAATTGCCTCCAAAGAAAACATTAGAGGAGGGTTATTTTAGGCAGTGTGAGTGGTAGTTCTCCCTTGCAGCAGCTGAAAGAATACCGTAAAGTCTCTTAAACATTTTGTAAGGATTAAATATGAAAAAATCTTCAAAGCCTGCATTTGGAGCCTGCATTAATAAGAACTTCCACTATGATTTGGAATTTTAAGGCTGTTTTGTGAACTCAAATCATTTAACAAAAGTATTTGAAGCCTGAGTTCATGTTCAGATCAGGAAAGAAACACATGGACAAATTCTGCTCTCAGCAGCCCCATGGAAATCAGTGGGATTAAGAGTAGAGTTTAGCTCCATGGGCAGATGTGGCCATAGTTGGTGTAAATATGTGTATCTCAGTTGATTTCAGCAGAGTTGGATCTACTTACACCCAGAATGACTCTGGCTCTTTGGCTCCACAAGTCCTAACTTTGAACCCCAATCCCCAACCAGGGCAGTCAGTGGTGAAACTCTTGTTCGTGTCAGTTAGAGCAGGATCAAACTTTCATATTCAAACATATAAGAAGAGTGTAAGAGCTTCATTTCAATGGGCCAGGACATTCTCTTTACCTCTGACTGGCATATTTGAGACCTGTGCATATATGTACATAGAATGAGGGAATGCTTCCTACATGGCCTCATTTCTCCCCTCCTCACTCCTGCAGATGTGGGGCTCTACTGAGGTTTGGGGACAGGCACCACTATCTTGCTCTGTCTCCAGACCCTGTGGAGGGTGCTTCCTGATGTTAGCGATCTGTCTGTAAAGCATTGTGTATAAGGTATCTCAGGCCTGGGGAAGGTTTCCCCCATGGATCCTTTGCAGAATCTGCTTAACAATGATTACAACTTGAGGCTGTGTTATTGTTCAGGTGAAGCCCTGGTATGCTGCACGCCCTCCCAACAGCAGGGGCTCCAAAGGCAGTGGCACGTGGGAGAAGTGATGTGGCCCATGAAATGTACATTTATAACAATTTCATTGTGTGTAATCAAATAGTCCAGAAGCTCGAAGATGAAGTTAGAAAAATTCTAACTGGAAAAAAGATGCACATTTTTAAGGCTAATGGACTATTAGTATACCTTCTCAAGGGAAATGGTAAATTCTCCACCACTTGGAGTTTTTAACTGAGACTGGATGGGTTTCTGAAATATATGCTCTAGTTCAACCACAAGTTAGTGGGACTGATGCAGTAACCACTGAGTGAAGTTTATGTCCCATGTTATGTTGGTCAAGCTACATTATCACGATGGCCCCTTTACCCTTAAGATCTATCAATCTATATTGACAGTGGTAAGTGCATCAGTTGATTCAGCATCAATTCTGTGAGAGGAAAGGTATTGCACATCTAAAAACATTTGAAAGACCTACAATAATTAATATGCACCAAACAACCTCATCTGAACAGTCATTTATTTACATGTGCTGGATTGTTTATACTATAATGAATGTTTAGAAAATGCCAAGGAGACAGGACAGAGGAGATGCTGGTTTTTCTGAAAACAGAATGAAAACACCCAAGGAATTTAGGATGAATTATCTCAGCATGGATGCTACATCTGACTTCAATAAAGTGAATATTAAAAACTAAGTCTCCCTAAATAATCAAAAGAATTTGAAACAGTGTCAGATAGTAGCAAGATGCTCAATCCCAGTCCATTGAGGATTCTCAACATGGATATTTTTATTCTGCTGAGAATGCTCTGAAAGCCAAGTGTCCTTGGTGGAAGTTTATGTCAAACTGAGATATGCAGTGTGTTCTTAATCTCTTGTGTTTAGGTATCTCTTGTCGTCAATGTTGCAAGTGAGTGCGGATTTACAGACAGCCACTACAAAGCTCTACAACAGTTACAGAGAGACCTTGGCTCACAACATTTTAATGTGCTGGCATTCCCATGTAATCAATTTGGGCAGCAAGAGCCAGACAGTAACAAAGAAATTGAGAGCTTTGCCCGAAAGACTTATGGTGCCACCTTTCCTATGTTCAGCAAAATTGCAGTCACAGGTGCTGGTGCTAATGCTGCCTTCAAATATTTAATTGGTAAGTAATATCTACAGCAGCCATATCTAAGGAGGTAAGTCACTGGCATTGAATTAATCTGATCTGGCAAGACTTTTATAAGGATTATTTATAGTGTTCATGATAGCAAATGCGCCTGTTAGGGTTATTTTAATAAATGTGTATGTGAAATAATTATATCTAATGCCTAAATACAGATTCAGAATGTCTAGAAATACAAATTCTGTGTACATGGGAGTGTAAAATATTCCCTCTGTACCTGATCACAGGGTCATGAACATGGGCAGTTGTGCCTGGTTTTCTCCACTTAGCAACCATTCCTCCAGAGCATCCATGTCACAGGTCACAGGGCTGCCACAGGTCAGATTTGATGAGATGTATTAGCAGAGCTGTAGGGTGAGGAGGCGGCAAAATGTCCTCAGTATCCATCTGAACCCCTCATTTTCACAATCTTTGTATTCACTCACAAAACAGTGCAACCAGGTGCTGACAGTAATTTCTTTCATGTTCCTCACAAGGAATATGGAACAACCAAACTCTAGAACCCATCCAGCTGTTTGTACAAGAACTAATGCATACTTGGATAGGAGTATTTGGGAGTCTGTTGGTTCCTGGCAGACAGCTAAGAAGCCTTCAATAAAGCAGGTTATTCTTATCTAAGCACTATATTTTTCTGCACTGATTGAATGCTCCAAACATCATTAAAATACTGAACTGAAATCGGAACCTTCATCCAACATTCAAGGAATTTTTTAGGAAGTGAGACAAATCTAATCAAACTCGCCATCAGATGACATCACATTGAGTCTCACCTCCTCCACCCAGGAACACAGTGTTCCTCCCAGACTCTCCCATGGATTTACAGCAGAGTTGTTTGTACTGCTTTTGGCTGCCACATGCAGTCTTCCAGAGCTGACATTCCTGCAGGTGAAGCTTTCCCCGTGCTCTTCTTGTAGAGTTTAAGGCCAGAAGGGACCACCAAAGCATCTAGTCTGACCTCCTGTACATCACAGGCCACTAACCAGCATCCACAAACTAAACCTACAACTAAAATTAGACCAGAGTATTACAACCCCCAGGAGACTAGACTATTATGTACCACAGGCAGAGAATAGGAGGGACCAAGGTGCACTAATGCCTGAGTCCCCTGCAGTGACAAGGGCATGATTGAGATGTAGCCAGATAATCCTGGCAAGTGACCCACACGCTGCAGAGGAAAGTAAAAATACTTCAGGGTCACTTCACACTCTTCCATCTCTGGTTCACCAGGTGGGATTGCTGCCACTTGCATATCACAGGCAGATTGCAAATCCCATCCTTCCCCAATGCTCCACATGCAGCATGAGGCTGTTAGAGGTGGTACAGTCACCACTATAACATGAAAGGACAGTCACCAGCATAAGCCTGGCAGTGCACTGTGACAGGAAACACTCACCTCTCATTAGTGTCTCCTGTCGGTTGTGTGTGAACCTGCACTTTCTCGCTCTGCTTCCCCCACCTCTTTTCAGCTGTTAACTTCATCAGGTGGGTCTTCACTGGTTCAGCTCTCTGCCAAGTCACACACAGTCAATGTGCATGAACAAACCCCTTCCAGGGTAAGAGGTCCAAACAGGGCCTGTCCCTGGGCCCTTGTTAAAATCTTTAGCCATGTCTCTGTGCTCAGTTCTCAGCCTCTTCTGGGCTGGCTTTAAGACCATGCCTGCCCTGATCTAGAGCAGTGTCTCCAGGGCTTTCTCCCTGGAGACGCTTTGCTATAACAGTTCTTATTACCCCAGCTAGGTTACTGCTTCAAATTTAGCTCCCTTCCAGGGGACAGGGAGTAACAAAAAGTTCAACAAATGGTTGGCTCTCTTCAGGGTCTTCAGCCCCATCCTTGAGTCTCTTAAGTTCCATCCCTGGACTTGGGCTACTAAACAAAACATGCCCCCTTCTCAGGGTATTGAGCACTTTGCCAGTGGCAGGATCCAGGCCTGTATACTATCTAGGTCCCAACCCAGAGACCTGACAAATAGCACCTACATACTGCTTCCTTTAATAGTTGCTGCTGCTATTCTCTAGGCTGCTTCCCACATAGTCCCTTTCTCTTCACCTTTACCTCAGAGCTGAAGTTCTCTACTCTTCTCCTGCCTCACCAAATGACATTTCCCACCAGAACCCATCTTCTGTATCTCTCTTGAGTTCTAACAAGGAGTACCTTTCCTTACTCCTCGGGTCCCAGTTAGGGACAGCACTGCACACATTCCCAGCAGCTCCTTTTATCTAAGCCTGCTGTGCTCTGATTGGCTGCTTCCCTGCAGCCTTTCTAGGCAGATCTGGAGGCAGGGCCGGCTCCAGCATTTTTGCTGTCTCAAGCGGCGGGGGGAGGTGTAGGAGAAGCCTTGATTGGCGGCACTTCAGCAGCAGCTCTGCTGCTGCTGTTTTGGCGGCAATTTGGCGGCAGGCCCTTCCATCTGAGGGGGACTGAGGGACCACCCCTTTCTGGTTGGACGCCCCAAGCACCTGCTTGTTGTGCTGGTGCCTGGAACCAGTCCTGCCTGGAGGACTCACCTTCGCTGCTCCTTTTCTGCGGCAGGGTGTGGAAGGACCATGAGGCCTCCAGCAAGGGGCTCAAAGGGCCTGGTACACCGTGTCACATGCTCCATGGCAATTTGTCTGATTCAACATGGGGGTTTGGTCCAGAAGTGGCAAGAGATGTAACCTTGTCCCAGATGAAGCATGTATAGCTCTGGACCTGCACGTTCTGTGCTTCTATCTTATGACCTCACATTTATGGGCAGAAACTCCTGCCCTTATTCTATTCCATTTAATATAATAAAATCATAGAGGTTATTCAGAGAATAAACCAACCTCTAACAAATGAGGGTCAGGAAGAAACTTTTCCTAGGGGTAGGTTATTCCATTATTTCCTACTGCAGAGTTTCCTGAAACATTCCTCTGAAGCATCTGGTAATGGCTACTATTGGAGACTGGACTACATAAACCATTAGTCTGCTCTAATATGGCTGTTCCTAAGTCCGTCTCCCTGCCAGTGCATGATTGTTCCAAATAGTATATTTTCTGGTACTTTCTCCTGTCTATATGCCTTAAGTGATTGCGATTTTACTAGTTCCCATGGTAGAGTATTCCACAGTTTAATATATCTCCCTGTCAGGAAATCCTTCCTGATGTTCAACCTAATGTTTTCCTCTTGATTTTATGTACTTTCTTTCCTTAAGATGCTAATCAACACATCATCATATTCAAATGTGAGGAACTGGTTCATGTGGTTTTCTCTTCTGTTTGTATTTTCTTTTCTTTCACAGAATCCACAGGAGAAGAACCAACCTGGAACTTCTGGAAGTACCTGGTAGCCCCTAATGGGAAAGTAGTAAAGGCTTGGGACTCAACTGTCACTATTCAAGAAATAAAACCTTACATCACTGAGCTTTTGAGGAAAATCCTCCTGAAACAGAAAGATGAACTGTGACTTTCAAAAGTCCTATCATGTCTATTATACCTTGATTGATAATTAGAACTGTAATTTGACCATTCGCATTCCAAAAGAGGAAATAGAGGGACAGGAAATCATGATGACTATTTGAAGTTTTCCCCATCATCCTAAGAATACAGGAAACAATAACTGAATGTGGTAAAAGGTGATTTAACCTAGGCTTGTGCTATCATTCTAAAGTGATTGAGCTGAATATATGCCTTCTTGGAAAGAAAATCAGCCATTTGTTTATCTCACTATCTCAAATCATCAATTGTTGATATTATGAAGAGCCAGTTAGGATTTTTTTGGCAGCCAGGATCAGTTCAGCTAGAATTTCCTTAGAGAGACCTTACTAGCAACTGCAATTCATTTGTCATGATTTTGACCATGAATTTCATTTAAAAATGCAACCCAAAGTAGAACAGTGCACTTGGTGTAGTGTGGACACAGTTATAAGGGGCAGGCAAAAATAGGTTTCCTCAAAGCAGATACACTTATAATAATATGTGTCTGCTTAGTTATAAAGGACAGACACTTCACTCTCTATTTGTGTCATGGGTAACTGGGGGAGAAGGGCATGGGGAGGCCTCATCTATAGAACTGAAATAAAAGACAAAATTTCCTACAAAAACGTTCTCCATAAGTTGTGTGAACTGTCTTTAAATTCTTTGTTTAAAAAAGGGTTGCTGAGTGACATTAATTACACAGACTGTACTAATTTGAACATCTACAGGACCAGATTCTCCTCTGGGTAAATCAGTGTAGCAACACTGAAATCAGTGAGTTAAGCTGATTTATCCCAGCTGAGAATCTGCTCCTACTGTTAGGTTTCTTTTTTCAAAATGTTTGTATTGTGCTTCATATTTTGAGGTTTTGGGAGAAAGAACAATACTCATTTTGAGTCAGAGTTAAGGTGGCTGTGGTTGAGTTAAGATTTTGAAATCTGCTGGCACCATATGAATAATGTGTTTTTTTTGTGGGCAATATAAGATAAATTATGTCTTTGATTATTCACTTTTAAGTGCTTAGTTTTGATAAATGATGTGATAGCCAAGTCCTCTATCACCCAGCATCTTTAATTATTTTTTACAAGTAGCCAAATGAAAGACAGCATTTTTAAACTTTTAAATAAATGGGATAGGACAGATTATTAAATTAAAGGAATGAGTGGTGCTGTCCAAGTTTAATGGCTTCTGTAGAGTCCTGCTTCATTCAAAGCACACCTGACAAAGGCACATACATTTACCATATAGCTAAGTTAGCCAAACATGCCTAGCACAGGCTACCGCCTTGAAAACTGCTCAAAGAGTTAGATCCTTGTCAGACAAAGGACTAGAATCCACATACTTATGGCACTAAATGCTTACTTCACCAGGGCACAGTGGTTCCAAGCCAAGTTACTGAACCTCTCAAAACCATAGTTACCTGTTCTAAAAATACATGGCTAATAATAATGGTTTGGCCCTACCTGAGTGCTGGTGTAATTTAGAGCAGCCTTGGGGCTGCTCTGATGTTTGATCTGCTTCCCCACGTCCCCTGTGGAACCTGGGAAGCAGAGACTAGCCATATAAATATAGAAACATGTTCTCAATGTACCCGGTTGCACACACTAAATAAATAAATAAATGTACCTTGTACTCTTGGCAGGTGGTTGTGATGGTGTTGTGTGTGGGGCGGAAGGAGGATTAGAGCCAGCCTGGCATAATCTGTGCCAGCTGGTGAGGCTCTTTATGTAGGATATAGTCAACTCTTGGATCAGCCAAATAAACAAATTATCCTAGGTGAAACTCAAAGCACTTTACAAAGGTGGATAAATATAATTATCCTCATTTGGCAGACGGGTAAATAAGATGGGAGCAACAAAGAGGACAGGGAATTTGCCCTAAATAATACAGTAGAGGCAGGAATACAACACAAGGGGGCAAATTCTCAACTGGATCTGAGCTCTAGTCAGACACATTGAGGCGGGGCCAATAAAATAGTGGTGGTGGCTCCGTGATTCCAGGCCACCTGGCCTCAGCACACATTAGCGCTGGAAGAGAGCAATCTAACTTAAGCTCGTGAAGGATCAAACAATGCAGCTCTGCTGTGTCATGCATGCCCTTCCCCTAGAATGCCTCTAACCTAACTCTTTCCCCCTATGCGTGGTGGTTGAGGGGTGGGGAGTGGAAGTTACAAGAGGAGGCTAAACTTTCTTTGCTGACTTTACACTGGTGGAGAGATCCCCTGCCCAAGGGTAATTGTACACTAGCCATTTCCAGCCTGGAAAATCTGACCAAAGTTGATTAACTGCCAGTCTACTGCCTTATCCATTAGGCCATGCTGCCTTTTGTCAGAGTGTCAGAGATACCTGAACACAAAGAAGTACTCTGATAGTTAATCCCAGGAAAGGGAACATTCTGGGGATCACTATATTTTAGGTGAGGAGATTTGTGATTTACAGTATGAGAGACAAATACAGCTAGATGGGTTTTAAGATACTGCTGGAGAATGCCTTCTTTCTCACCCCTCTTCTTAGGAGGTGCACTTGCTAAAATTCTCTCCAAAATTAGACTAACAGCGCTCACAAAAGGACACTGTTGCTCTGCATGATATTAGGTCACTTGGTTTCCAAGGATGGTGTGACAGTGGCAGAGGAAAAAACTGGTACTCCAGAATAATATAAAAGACTAAAGTGCAATCATTTGCAGAACAGAAAAGAGGGGCACTTTTCTGGTGCCAACATGTGCAAATCCAACTTTGTAAAACTGTTAGCTTTTCCCAGAAAGGGATAAAAGAAATCTTAGTTTCCTTGCAATTATAATTTTAGTTAAGTGATAAACCATGACGGGGAGTGGTTACTCTGATAACAAGCAGCCCAATGCTCATTTCTTTCTTTTCCTCAGAGGTGTGACTCTTTCAGCATAAATTAATTATACTTTATTTGGGGAATGATTATTGCAGATGAACTCTGTAATCCACACACTGTTCATCCGGTCCTTATAAACAGATATGCCACAGACTGCTCCTGAGATCCATGGACTTGTAAATTGGATGGTAATTCCAAGTTTAAATTATAATCACTTTTTCTTGTCCTTAATTAGTCATACCATTCATTTTCATGGTTTATATTACCATATGCATGCCAGGTACTTTACAAATATATCAATAAATAAGTTGCCACTAGAGCAGAAGAAATGGTTCTTCTGTCCTGCAGGAGTTTTCTGGGTTTTTCTCAAAATTGTTTGTGAACCAATAATCCTAATATCTATCTATCTATCTATCTATCTGGATCAAGTCAGTCAAAACATTTTATTTTAATCATTTGAAAATGTTTTGTTCTGATTTCAACAGGTCTTTTAGTATAAATGAACTAACATTTCAAAATGAAGTTATTTTGAATAAAAAACCAAAACTTATTACAAACCTGTCAAAATGGGACATTTTGCCAATTTTGAAACTTTTTTTTTCAAAAATGTTTCGAATTAGGATATTTGTCACAACCAACCCACTCCAGCAAACAAACAGCTTCCTTTTCAGGCTTCAGTTTTTGAGGGCCCACCCTGACATGTGGGTAACTTTACATATGCCAGTGAGTGAAGTGCAAGATCAGGCCCTTTGATTATTAAAATCAGTGGCTCTCAACTTTTCCAGACTACTGTACCCCTTTCAAGAGTCTGATTTGTCTTGCATACCTCAAGTTTCACCTCACTTAAAAACGACTTGATTATAAAATCAGACATAAAAATACAAGTGTCACAGCACATTATTACTGCAAAATTGCTTACTTTCCCATTTTTACCATACAATTATAAAATAAATAATTGGAATATAAATATAGTACATAGGTATATATAAATGTAGTACATAGACAATAACTTGTTTATACTGTTCTATATGAAATTTTAGTTTGTACTGACTTTGCTAGTGCTTTTACGTAGCCTGTTATAAAATTAGGCAAATATCTATATAAGTTGATGTACCCCCTGGAAGACCTCTGCGTACCCTCAGGAATTACATATGTGCTCCTGAAGTTAACGCTAAGTGGAGAAATCTGTATCACCTGTTGTATTGTTGAATTTTTGAGGACTCAGATCCTACAAATGCTTAGTATGAAGAGTAGCAGGTGTAGTGCTTTCTTCCTTGGGACTCCTCACTATGCCTGAGACCTGGTCTACACTATGCATTTATACTGAATTTAGCAGCGTTAAACCGATTTTACGTTGCACCCGTCCACACAACGAAGCCCTTTATATCGATATAAAGGGCTCTTAAAACCGATTTCTGTACTCTTCCCCGACGAGGGGAGTAGCGCTCAAATCAGTATTGCTATGTCGGATTAGGGTTAATGTGGCTGCAATTTGACGATATTGGCCTCTGGGCGCTATCCCACAGTGCACCATTGTGACCGCTTTGGAAAGCCATCTCAACTCGGATTCACTGGCCAGGTAGACAGGAAAAGCCCCGTGAACTTTTGAATTTCATTTCCTGTTTGGCCAGTGTGGAGAGCTCACTAGCACAGGTGACCACACAGAGCTCATCAGCACAGGTAACAATGCAGTCTCCCGAGGATCGAAAAAGAGCTCCAGAATGGACTGCACGGGAGGTACTGGATCTGATTGCTGTATGAGGAGAGGATTCCGTGCTAACAGAACTCCGTTCCAAAAAACAAAATGAAAAAACATTTGAAAAAATTTCCAAGGCCATGATTCAGAGAGGCCACACCAAGGACTCAGTGCAGTGCAGAGTGAAAGTTAAGGAGCTCAGACAAGCCTACTAGAAAACCAAAGAAGCAAACGGAAAGTCTGGGGCAGGGCCAAAAACATGCCGCTTCTACACTGAGCTGCATGCAATTCTAAGGGGGTCCGTCACCACTACCCCACCCCTGTCCGTGGATTCCGAGGTGGGGGTCATAATCACAGCCATGGCGGACAGGGAAGATGAGGAGGAAGAGGAGCATGAGCTTGTAGAGAGCACACAGCACTCTGTTCTCCCCAACAGCCAGGAGATTTTTCTCACCCTGATGGAATTACTCTCCCAGCCCTCCAAAGCAACTATCCCAGACAATGAAGCCATGGAAGGGACCTCTGGTGAGTGTACCTAGTAAATATAAGACCTGGTTTAAAAGCAAGCGTTGTTAATGATTAATTTGTCCTGAGGACTTTGGATGCATTCGCAGCCAGTACAGTTACTGGAAAAATCTGTTAACATGTCTGGGGATGGAGCGGAAATCTTCCAGGGACATCTCCATGAAGCTCTCCTGGAGGTACTCCAAAAGCCTTTGCAGAAGGTTTCTGGGCAGCACTGCTTTATTCCGTCCTCCATAGTAGGACACTTGACCACGCCATGCATGTAGCAAGTAATCTGGTATCTTTGCATGACAAAGCCTAGCTGCGTATGGTCCCGGTGATTGCTGGCATTCAAGCAACATCCGTTCTTTATCTCGCTGTGTTATCCTCAGGAGAGTGATATCGTTCATGGTACCCTGGTTGAAATTCAGGAATTTAAGTAAGGGGACAGAGATGGCCATTCCTACTGGGATGTTTGCCTGTGGCTTTAAAGAAGTCCTTCCCTGCAGGTAGCCAAGCGAGGGGCAGGGGGGGGTGATTGGCGCTGATCTCTTCCGCGTTTGGCTAGCAGGGATCTTCCCTGCTACCAGCCATGCGGTTGGGGGGGGGCGAAGGGGGGTGTTTAGCAGTGATCTTCCATGATACCAGCCACGGGATGGTTTCTGCTGCTGCACGTTAACAGGAAAGAAGCAGCACTCAATGGGCTTTGCTTGCTATTTGGGAAAGGAGGGCTCTGGATAGATGAAGGCTGTAGAAGACGAAAGACAATGGCTTACCATGGCCGCATGCAAGCCGAATTCTGCTGCCCGGACCTGCATCTGTGATCTGTAACACCAAAGCCGCAGGCACTCAATATTAAGATGCAAAATGCGACCTTGTAGTGAAAACACATGTGCTATGTAAGGTGATTAGTGTTGTTCACTGTGAAAGAGTATGACCATTGTTCTCTAAAATGTATCTTTTTAAATATTTCTCTCCCTTTTTCCCCTCCTTCATGCAGCTGCAAATTTTTCAAGCCTCCCTACTCTGTCCCAAAGGCTATCTCAGATAAGGCGGCGGAAAAAAAAGACGCAAGAAGAAATGTTTTCGGAAATCATGGAAGTGACCCGCAATGAAAGAGCTCATCTGAATGAGTGGAAGGATGTGGTAGCAAAGTACAGGAAAGATGCTAGTGACCGTGAGGACAGGAGGGACCAACGTGAGGACAGGAGAGATGCTCGAGATGAGAGGAGAGATGCTCGAGATGAGAGATGGTGGCAGGAAGATCAGCGGTGGCAGGATGCAAATCTGGGGCTCCTGCGTGATCAAACTGACATGCTCCGGCATATGGTGGAGCTTCAGGAACGGCAGCAGGATCACAGAGTGCCGCTGCAGCCCCTATATAACCACCCTTCCCCCTCACCATGTTCCTTAGCCTCCTCACCCACTGGACGAGTAAGAACTCGTGGGGGTAGGCTCCGCGTATCCGCCCATTCCACCCCAGTGGACAGCCCAACCAAAAGACTCTCATTATTATGAAATTTTTTTAGTGGCCTTTTCCTTCCCTACTATCCTCCTCCCAAACCCCACCCGGGCTACCTTGTCAGTTCTCTCCTTCTTTTTATAATTAAGTAATAAAGAATACATGATTTTTAAACGAGAGTGACTATTTCCTTAGAAAGCAAGCTGTGATCGAAGGGGTGGGTGGGTGGGTGGCTTACAGGGAATGAGTCAATCAAGGGGGGTGTCATCAAGGAGAAACAAACACAACAGTCACATTGTACCCTGGCCAGCAATGAAACTAGTTTTCAAAGCTTCTCTAATGTGCACCGCTTTCTGGTGTGCTCTTCTAATCGCCCTGGTGTATGGCTGTGTGTAATCAGCGGCCAGGTGATTTGCCTCAGCCTCCCACCCCACCATAAAGGTCTCCCCCTTACTCTCACAGAGATTGTGGAGCACACAGCAAGCAGCAATAACAATAGGGACATTGGTTTGGCTGAGGTCTGAGCGAGTCAGTAATGTGCGCCAGTGCGCCTTTAAACGGCCAAATGCACATTCTACCACCATTCTGCACTTGCTCAGCCTGTAGTTGAACAGCTCCTGACTACTGTCCAGGCTGCCTGTGCATGGCTTCGTGAGCCATGGCATCAAGGGGTAGGCTGGGTCTCCCAGGATAACTACAGGCATTTCAACATCCCCAATTGTCATTTTTTGGTCTGGGAAGTAATTCCCTTGCTGCAGCCATTTAAACAGAGTAGTGTTCTTGAAGACGCGAGTGTCATGAACCACAATGTGAGGACTTTAATAACTCAGACATAGGTTAGGGGTTTGTTACAGAAGTGGATGGGTGAGATTTTATGGCCTGCATTGTGCAGGAGGTCAGACTAGATGATCATAATGGTCCCTTCTAACCTTAAAGTCTGAGTCTATACAATATGATGGGGGGGGGGCAACTAACTTAGCTACAACAAATCAGGAAAAAGATCTTAGAGTCATCATGGATAGTTCTCTGAAGATGTCCATGCAGTTTGCAGCGGTGGTCAAAAAAGCAAACAGGATGTTAGGAATCATTTAAAAGAGGATAGAGAATAAGATGGAGAGTATCTTATTCCCCTTATATTAAATCAGTGGTACACCCACATCTTGAATACTGCGTACAGATGTGGTCTCATCTCAAAAAAGATATACTGGCATTAGAAAAGGTTCAGAGAAGGGCAACAAAATGATAAGGGGTTTGGACCAGGTCCCATATGAGAAATTAAAGAGGTTAGGACTTTTCAGCTTGGAAAGGAGGAGACTAAGAGGGGATATGGTAGAGGTATATAAAATCATGAGTGATGTGGAGAAAGTTATTTACTTGTTCCCATAATACAAGAACAAATGAAAATTGGCAGGTTTAAAACAAATAAAAGGAAGTTCTTCACACAGCGCACAGTCAACTTGTGGATCTCCTTGCCTGAGGAGGTTGTGAAGGCTGGGACTATAACAGTGTTTAAAAGAGAACTGTATGAATTCATGGAGGCTAAGTCCATTAATAGCTATTAGCCAGGATGGATAAGAAATGGTGTTCCTAGCCTCTGTTTGTCAGAGGGTGGGGATGGATGGCAGGAGAGAGATCACTTGATCATTACCAGTTAGGTTCACTCCCTCTGGGGCTCCTGGCACTGGCCACTTTTGGTAGACAGGATACTGGGCTAGATGGACCTTTGGTCTGACCCAGTATGACCATTCTTCTGTTTGTATGTACAAGAATGTGTAGGGTGTGAATATAGGAGTGTATTCTGCCACAGCCTCCCTTTTTATTTCTTCACACTGCTATCTAATTAATGTCTCAAGTAGTAAGAAAGGTGGAAGGGTTGTATAATGTTCAAGATGTGTTGTGTGTGTATATATATACACCAGCTCTTGTACATGTAAGTAATGTTTTGTTCTCTTTTGAGTGACTGTGCATATATACATTTCACTGAATGTGATTAATCAGCAGCTCTAGTGGAATCCTTTCGGTTGCTTATTAAGATGGCTAGAACATCTTGAGCATAATTTCTCATGTATACCTAACCAGAGATTCACCATATGGTGAGACTGAAAGTTAGAATGCAGAGATTTACTCTGGTTTTGTGACAGAAGATCCTTAGGGTGACCAGCTGGAAAGTTGACATAGGTCCATGTACCAATATTGTCTTGGCCAAGATGATGCCACAAGGATTAGTCTTGTCTCTTCAATTTTTTGAGCTCTCTCTAGATGAGGTACTAGAGTGGATGCATACAACAGATTTGACCAGGATAGAGGGAAGGCATCTGTGATGGAATCTGGGCTGCAGCTTGTCTTGGAGCAAGACTTCCTGCATTTTTCTTTGGCCATAAATAAGTCTATTACTGGGTACCCCCACTGATGGAATATCTGGAGAAGAATGTCCTTGACTTGTGGAGATCTATGAAGTGCCTGCTAAGGGAGTTTATGATAGTGTTTTTCACCCCTGGAATATGGAAGACTATTAGGGTGTGTAACAGATTGGGCCTATTTTATAGTGTCTTCCTCCTGATGGAATAAGCTTTATTCTGCTGGGTCAGCTCACTCTCTAGGGTAATCCTTTTCTGAAGCTACCTTCAGCTGGGTTAGTTCTTTAATTGAGCCTTCTTAACAAACACAATCCCACCCCTTACATATTCTTATTTTAAAGTCTGTATATGCATAGTAGTTCCTTCCCCAAATCAGTCTCACACCAATAATTCCTGTAGCAAGATTTTTCTGGCTTTTGCCTCAGAGCATCAGCCCACCAGGGCACCCCATCTCTCCTTGTTCATTTAGTTTTCTGGAGAAATTCCTTTTAGCAGTAACTCCAGTGACAGTCCCCCTCCTTCTCATTCCTGTCACCCTCTTTTATAAAGGTTGCTAATTAAGTTCCACCTCTTTCCTCTGGTGTAGTGAGTGGGATAATCAGGCAGCCAGACCAGCTCTAGTCCTCTGACGCCAGAGCAATATTATCTCTTACTCCTTCACAGGTAGACATTGTTTCTTACACACATTCCATGGATGGATTGATTCTTGGCCCAGCTAAGATGATCTGGTCCCTCCCTGCTTGTTCAGACTAAACATAGCAGTAGTGTTATCTGTGAGATCTTGGATCACTTGGTTCCTGGATGGTGGAGATGAATGTTTTGCAGTTCTGATGAATAGCATACAGCTCCAGTACATCTATGTGGAGAGTGACATAGTGAGGTGACCATTACGGTTGTCTGAACCTGACTGAGATAGGCTTTCCAACTTTTGGTGGATACCTCTGTTATAAGCATCATGGTAGGTTTTGCTGACTGGAAGGGAACCCCTTTACATACATTCTCAGAGCTTATCCACCACTCCAGAGACTGGGGCACTCATTCAGGAATGCAAATCAGCATGTCCAGCAAATGTCTGCTCAGTTGATATACTGAGTGCAGCCAGGAGGGAGACTGTCTATCGTGGACTTTGTAAGATAAATGTACCCACTTAGAGAAGTGTTTATTTGGATATAGAAGTGCCTCTGGATCTTTTGGTGGTGGAGAGGAATAACTGTGGTGGTTTCCAGAAGAGTTTAGTCCTGTCCAAGTAAAAGGCTAATGCTCACCTAACATCTATAACTGGAGCACCCATAGGGACATCACTCAACAAAGAAATAAAAGACTCCATAACTTACCAGTCACCCCGTAATTCTGTGGCAGAGGGCTGAGCAACCACAGCTGAGCCAGTGCTCTAATCACTGTAACTCCAATTAGTTGCCCCACAGCACACCTGACTATGGGAGCTGCAACCAACTGCTAGATTGGGATGGTCTGGAGGGAGTAAAAAGGCTAATTAATTCCTTAGATCAGATAGTACAAAAGGCACAAGAAGGCAGTGCAAAAGGTCAGGCAGAGCCACAAGAGATCTCTCATCTTCTTGCCAGGACTTCATGGTACTATTGGTATGAAGAGTCATAGTCTGTAAAAGTAGTGGAAGAACAACAATGTAAATAAACTACATGAGGTGATTTACCAGAAGAAGGTCTCAGCTGTTTCTGGGCTAGATAATAGGTAGGGGTGAGTCCCTCCTGCTGCACTTTCCAGCCAAGAAATGCTTGGAGACCTTCTGATAAAACACCTCATGCAGCTTCATACCATACCTTTTGAATAAGATTAAAATAAAGCCAAGTGAATCAGTCTGGGGAGGTTCAGCAGATAAGCACTCTACCAAATGAGGGCTAGTAAGGTGAAGAGGTAGACAAGGTTTGATCAGATCAACTTCAAGAGGCCCTGCCCTTCAACCTACAAGAGATATTACCAGTAACATTTCATTGTACATAAAATAGCTCAAGCAATAACAGGAAGGCAGCATGATCTACTGCTCAGTACAACAGGCTGGAGTTCAAGACCTCCCAGGTATGTTATTGATTCTGTGATCTTAAGTGAGTCATTTAGGTCCAGTTTTACAACAACATCCTCTAATTTTGGTGCCCAATGTGAGACACCTGATTTTCAAAGGTGCTGAGTACCCAAAACTCTGATTAATGTCATTGGAAGCACCAAGTGCTCAGTTTTTCAAGAGCAGGCTCAAGTTGTCTCACATTGGGTATCCAAACACTGAGGGATTCAAAATCTGACCTATTTTGAAACTTTAGGCCCTAAGATTAGAGAGGAAGGATGGTCCACAGCTAGGACACTAATCTGTGATTTGGGAGAATCTGGGGTCAATTCCATGCTCTCTCAGAACTTTTAAGGGACCTCAAGCAAATCATTCAGCCTCTTTGTGCCTCAGTTTCCAATCAATAAAATGGAGCTAATAGCACTTGTGTACATCATAGGGGTGTTTATGAGGAAAAATACATTAAAGATTGTGAGGGGCTCAGATACTATGGGAATGGGTGGCATATGATTATTTAAAATAGATAAGTCTCTCTGGTTCAGATGGACACTAACATCTAGGAGTAATTGGTTAATATTTGTACAGCACTTTGAAGAGAGAAGTATTATTTGTCTAATGTGCAGTTGAACAGTAACTGATTAAGCTGTGGACTGTACTATCTCTTTATAGTGTCTCCTCTCTTTTGTTAGGAGATCATTTGAGGTAAGCACTCCTTATCTTCATTATTGAAATAAAAAGGGAATTGAAATTTAACAAGTCTTCAACTTCAGTGAAAGTCAGGGCATTACTGAAACAGATTCTCCTTGGATCTGTCAAAGCCAGCAGTGTTCCAAATCTGGAGAAACAAACCAACTTGCCTGAGCTGAAACCTTATTCTCACCACATAAGAGGAATTAGAGCTGTCAATATCTTTGGAAGTAATTACTGGAGATTACTTCTATCCTAGCTAGAAACCAGAGCTGTGACTTTCACAGGAAAATAACTGGTATGAAAGATAGGCCATTGGTGGGTGACTGACACAACGGTAACATTGGGAAAGAAAAGAAAAGGCAAGCTTAGCCATCACTACAAGGAGAAGGTATCTCCTAAACTATGCAGCAATATGCTAGTGACTTCGTTCCCCTTGGATTTATGATGTTATGGGTGAATTGGCATTTTCATTATAAATCTTGATTATTTGGTACTCTGCAATATCTTGTTTTTAAAATCATCTCAAGTGGCAACTCAGCATTCCAGCTGTTGGTCTGCTCACAGATAACTGTTTTCCCTTTCCTGGGTTAACAAGAATGGTGTTGAATGGTGAAAGCATTCCAAAATATCATTATTAATATTTAACAACAATCATCCATCCAAGGATCTCAAGACATCTTACCAATATTATTTTTATCTCTGAGATTTTCCTGCTAGAATAGAAATGAGTGTGAATCTGCAGTGGATGTTAGATGAATCCAGAGCAAACTAAAAGGTACTGTAACCACAAGCAATGGGTATCCATTGAAAGAATCCCAGGTTCTGTTCCAATAACAGTTCAAATGTTTGGATACTTAACAGTTAAATTAACTGAAACAGTGCAGGAAGCTCTCACCATACAGCCCAGGAAGAAGGTGAGCTAGAGGAAAGCACCCTTTATCTGAGCCCATGGGTTTGCACAGGCAACCTTAATTCTGGCATTTCTTAGCTTTTAAGTACATGACTTTGCAACCATAATAATGTTCTTTTAATGTAGATTTTTTGTGTATGTATTTTTTAAGAAATGCAGAAAATTAAACTGAAAATTCAGAAATTCCATCATATGGAATCATATTGACACTCTCATGGGTCAGCAGCAGGATGGAAATTTTAGAGCCACCGCAAAGACTTCTGCCACTTGTATTAATTTAGTAACTGATAGAGGATGACATGACAACCTACCACTGCTATGTGGAGCAGCACTATCAGGGGATGGGACACACTTTGCCAGTGGGTTTTACAGATATTTATTGGCTGCAGAGAAGTAATGAGATTCAGGGATCTTGGGCTGCATTCCAGGTTCTGGAGAAGAATGTGCTACAGAAGGCACAGACTTTTATCCCTGTTTTCCCACTCCCCAAGCTTGACCCCTTCTGCCCCATCCTCTACAACTTGTCCCAGTCTCCTCCACTCTGGCTCCCTGTCCCAAGCTCTCTTACCCAGCTAGTCATTCTCCCCATGTACCCTAGCTCCTTTTCAGATCTTTCCCCCACACTAGTTCACAGTACCAATCTACTTATCCAACCAGTTTCAGCCTCTCCTCCTCCACCTAGCTCCATGCCTAATCTCACTGTTCTCCTTCACCATTCACCCCCTCATTTTCCTCACCAGCTCCAAGTCCCAGTTTCCTTGCCCAGCCAGTGCCAACTTCCCTTCCCACACTCTGTCTCCAAGTGCCTCTCTGAGGATGGTGCACACATAATAGTCACATATAGGAGCTGTGAGGACATGGGGCACACTCAATGTACAAACAGTCTTCAGAGATTTCAGAGACTGAAGTCTCTACTGAACATGCGTACACAGATTTTTCAAAGGCTTATAACTTGGCCTAAGTATGGGGAGGGGAGTGCTCAGATGGGAGGCTAGGACTGGTTTGGCAGAAAGATTTTTAACATAGAGAAAAATATATTGTCTTGCTAACCTCATTCTTGGAAACAGCTTAACCGTTTTGGCTGAAACTTTCCAACAACTTCAGTCTCAGGCAGACATCCAGCCAGGGGCACTTTTTACTGCCCATAAGGGTGGAGGGAAGGGTCAGAGAAGAGCAAGTGGAGTCTTGGGGTGAAAGGCAGCACAGGAGCAGGGCCTCAGGGAAAAGGCAGTGCAAGGGCAGGGGTGGTGTGGAGGTAGGGCTATGCTTCTGGCACCAGTGGCCCCCTGACTTTTAGGGCACCCAGCATGGAAAATTGCAGCCCAAATGGTTAAGAGTTTAGCGATTATAAGCAATTGAAAATAGGATCTTATAATGGGAAGTTTCAGACAGCCTTACTAATAGGTGGTGCTAATAGCCCCATCTATAAAGGGAGAGAGACAGAGTTTTATTATTACCTGAATCTTTTTGAGTTAGAAATTGGGATGGACATCAGAAGAACATTCTGTCCCATGGCTATTTGTCCTACATATTGTAGGATTGGGAAGCCAGGAAGTGCAAAAGTGTATGGAAAACTAAGACAACTTTTTAAAAATTAAATGGTCATTATACAAAATATTATCATTTAGTTTTAAAAATCCTCCTAAAAAACTAGAATCTACATTAGCCTCATAGACTGAAGTAATGGAGAAAAGCTTAACAAGGTCTGGTTTAAGTTTATGGTGAAAGTTCTAGGAAATCTTTGGTTTTTTTTATATTAACTTGTCCACCCATCCCTATATCACTGCTCTGCATGCCCTTTGAAAGCATTTCTCTTCAGTCTTCAGTTTCATTCAGGGTAAATGCCAGTTGTGACAGATATGTGAATTTATGAATATAAACAGTCAACCTGTGGAACTCCTTGCCAGAGGATGTTGTGAAGGCCAGTACCATAACAGAGTTCAGAAAAGAACTAGATAAATTCATGGAGGATAGGTCCATCAATGGCTATTAGCCAGGATAGGCAGGAATGGTGTTCCTAGCCTCTGTTTGCCAGAAGCTGGGAATGAGCGACAGGGGATGGATCACTTGATGATTACCTGTTCTGTTCATTCCCTCTGGGGCACCTGGCACTGGCCACTGTTGGAAGACAGGGTACTGGGCTAGATGGACCTTTGCTCTGACTCAATAGGACCATTCTTATGTTATGGCTTAGTCAGGAAGGCTTGAAAATAATAACGTGATTTGAGGATCTTAGGGTATTTCCACAGGGAGAGAAATATTCTGGAAAGGAGCATTGAGTATAACCAAAGTAACCCCTTGTAAATCTGTTGGTGGAGGTAGCTGAGTCTGAGCCTTGCTCTGGAAGTCTAGTTGGAGTTTTGTTGCAGGAATTCAAAGAAGTGGAAGTTTGGTTTTTTTTGGCCAGCTATTTTGGAGTTAGAACTTCAATTCAGGAGAGAATTGTGTTTGCAAGTGCAGATGACTCAGCACCAGAGAAATAAAAAAACAGGAGGCAAGTCTGTTAAGAAACTGCTGAACATCCAGGTTATTTGATTAATATATTATGCACATGTGTCCTGAAATAATTTTCAAATTGTTCTGTTATAATAGTTCATTACTTAGAAATCAGGCTAAGAATGGTCTTATTGCTAGGTGGAAAGACACTTCTTTGAATCATACTAAAAAGTACTGTTGCAGGGGTATATGGTACCAGAAGTATGTGCCTAGCCTTGAATAGTAATAACTCAAACTGACACTGGTAGCAGTGGAGCAAGAAGACATTTCATCAAGTCCTATCTTCCAGCTCTCATGGATGGCAGATGTCTGGGGGATTATAACCAGAATAGGAACACAAGCTATAGTGGACATAACAACAAGATATTATGCATGTGACTCAATGATCAAAGAAAAGCCTCATAATATCAACTCTGATTATAGGTGAATGGTCAAGAGAAAATGTTTTGTATGTCAGCTCCTCGAGGAATTACTTATGAATTCAACATTTCCCATCAGAGTTAACCAGAAGCTGATTTGAAACTTATTTTGTAAATCATTCATACCACTCTGAGCAATAGAGTGTGCCAAGAAGCATGGCAACAATGTGTATACCTACCCCATACAAACTGTTTTATTGATATCAGGTTTATGAGAAATTAAATCATACTAACAATTTAACATTTCTAACCTAGCCAAAAGGAAAATGTCATTAGGGTTAGTGAGGGACAACTGACAAATCCACTTTAATTCCAGCTCAATCTTAGGTCAGTATTGTCAAGTCAACAAGGAAAACAGCCTGAGTGTAAATGGAACGCTGTGTGGAACTGAATATTTTTTTTGGTACTAATTTATTACAATAGTAACTTTGAGTGGAAGAACTCTACTGAATTCTGCATAGAGAAATAACAAACTCTTGAGATAAAATGCTAATATTCAACACAATACAAAAAATACTCATGCCCTATATTTCCTAAGCATATCCCTGACCTATGAATTCTGCAGACAGCTTGCAAAATCTTTATGTCTAACCATTTTCTTTTCCATGTTGTATTCTGAATCATAGAATACCAGGGTTAGAAGGGACCTCAGCAGGATATCTAGTCCAACCCCCTGCTCAAAGCAGGACCAATCCCCTAAATAGATCTTTACCCCAGTTCCCCAAATGGCCTTCTTAAGGATTGAACTCACAACCTTGGGTTTAGCAGGCCAATGCTCAAACCACTGAGCTGTGGCTCCCTTTATTCTGCCCTGAACAAAGACACAAAAACAAAGAAGGGAGAGTAAAGGAGGCAGACATAAAAAGAGAGAAATGGACAAAAAGGGAGAAGCGGAAGAGAAACAGAGACCCAGAGGGAAAAAGTGAGAGTGGGAGCTCAGGTGTTGGAAAAGAGAAAGCAAAAGGGGAACAGAGGGACAGAAAATTGCTTCTAGCAAATAGACTTGTAGTTGGAATAAATTCCAAAGTAAAAATGCCCTTGTCTAAAACTGTGGAGTCTCTCCACATTGGGAAGTTGTATGTAGTGGGTGTGTGTGAAATCTTCCCTCCTAATAAAATACTGCAAACCTCAGGCATCCAGAAATCATGAGTTTTGTTTAAAAACCATTCACAATTTTGTAAAGTTGGTCTCTTTCTATTTGGATACTGGGTCTGAGCCTTTAGGGTTCACATTTTCCTATGCAACCACAAGAGCTAAACACTGAGATTCTCATATGATGCCAGGAGCTAGGGCTTAAAGAAAAACAGCAACTATTGCAACCATGATAATATCATGAGAGATGGAAACACTAGTGACATAACTGAAGTGAAACTTCCAGGTTCTGGCAGATCTTTCTCTCCTCTCTTAGGGTATATCTACACTATAGGCACTGCAGTTATGCTACTGTAGCGTAGACACTTAATATAGTGATGTAAAGGGTTTTATTCTGTCACCGTAATAGATCCACCCCCTCAAGAGAGAGTAGCTAGGTCAATGGAAGAATCTTTCATCTACAGAGCTGCTACATCTACAGTGGGGATTAAGTTGACCTATGTCACACAAGGTTTTTTTTGTGTAATGGTTGGGTATACTTTTCCGACTTACACAAAATTCGAGTTACGCAAGGCGTGCTGGAACAGAGCGCTTGCGTAAGTTGGAAAGTGTCTGTATATAAATCCATGGTATGTCCACATCTTTAATACTGTGTGCAGTTCTGGTCACCCCATCTCAAAAAAGATTCAGAGAAGAGCAACAAAACTGCCTTTAAAAAAGAATTAAATAAGTGCATGGAGGATAGTCCATCAATGGCATACAAACCCATGCTCTGGATATCCTTAAACCTCCAACTGCCAGAAGCTGGCATGGATCACTCAATAATTGCTCTGTTCTGCTCATTCCCTCTGATGCATCTGGCAGCAGCCACTTCAGAAGACAGGATACTGAGCTAGATGGACCAATATGGCCATTCTTATGATACTTCCGTGTAACTGATGCAGTGATATGCACCTGAGTTTTCAGAGAGTCTGAAACAACTGCTTCATTAACTTCAATATGTGCTAATCCCAGGGCTTGTGTAGGCTAGCATAAAAGGTGTATTTTAAAAACTTTCTAGCTAACATGTTTTTAAACCCTAGCATAGGTAAGGCAAGTAGCTTTATAACATGTGTTAGTGGGTAGATATGAACTCTTGGTTCCCCCTAGGGTTCACTCAAAACAAGCCCTGAAATAATATAAACTACAAGCAGAATCATTTTGTTTTTATTGAACACTTTTACACTCTTTTTACACTACACAAAAAAGACAAGACTATTTCCTCTCTTGGAAGGTCACTTATAGGGCAGAGAATCTTAGGGCTTGAGCCAGACTCTGCTGAGTCTATGGTAAAGATTCTATTAACCTCAAAGGGTTGTGGATCTGGCTTTTTATGAAGGCATGCTGAACTACAGGTGATATTAACCCATAATGATTTGGGGATCTTAAAAAAAAAGGAGAGGGGATGTTTTGACATATTTTTAAAGCTTTGCACTTTCCCTTTGACTTAGCTTTTTGTTCGGATCAAGAATTTATCTCTAAGATTTTTAAGGTAAAAAAAAACCTAGAAAATTCAGTACAATGTACTGATGAAATGCTATTAACAAATGACCAGAGCTGGGATTTTTTTCCATATGCAACTGGTCTCCAAACAACATAATTAACTATAACATTCCTATATACTACTGAAATGTATTTTTTCAGTGTAATGCTTATGACTACCGTAGTCAAATGTTCATGATTCATATTTTGTGTCAAGTGCCTATAATAAGCTTATCTTCAGGCTTTCTTTCTAGATACGCTGACATGTCTAAAATTTAACAAAGATAACAAAATCCATCTGTCATTTGCCACACTGGAGGCAGAAATGCTCTTTGCAAAGTTTGAGATAATACGTCCTCCGCAGAGGTGGCATGTTGGAAGTAAAGGATAATTATAAATACTGGGTTGTCTGCAGCTGGGATTGTCCAGCTACATCAGATGTCTACATCATGACAGTTGTTGGAGCTGAAATGGTTTTGGGTTAAAAGGGTTATGTTTTGCAGAAAAAGACAATGATTTTGAATAGTGAAAAGTACCCTAAGGGGTGAACAAATGTCCCTTTCGATTATAAGCAACTAGTTTCGTCTATATGGATAAAAACTGTCAGCATAACAAACATCACTGCAGTGAAAACTCCCTATCTTCGCCATCTGGGCTGCAGAGGGCAGTGGGACGAGCGAAACAAGTTTTAGGAAAGTCTTTGGACTTAATCTTTCCCTGGTGTAACCCACGTGCAGGGAGGTTCGGGCCCCTTGCAGACGATCCAACCCGCGGGAGAGCGCAGTGCCTTCCCAGGTGAGCTTCCCGGAGCTGTCCTGTAGGGGAGCCCGCGGATTGGCCAGGGCTGGAGGCGGATGGGATGACATTGGCCGGTGCTGGGAGTGAGACCCCGCCGCACCGGGAGCTGCGCTCCTCTCTCAGGGGAGCAGCCTCGGGAAGAGGTGGAGGCGGGCGCTTGCCGGGCAGGATCTGCCGCGGCTCCCCACTGCGCGGCGCGCTCCGGGGCCGGCGGGGCGGACAGGGCTCCCGGCGGTATCCCACCGCCGCACCATGAGCTCCGACTGCACCAGCTACCTGAGCGCCTCCGGGGCGCTGGTGAGCGGCTTCGGCTGCCCGCGGGCGGACGGCGAGGCGAGCGCCGTGTACTGCTGCGGCTTCCAGGACGTCAAGTACTGCTGCGATGACCCCAACAGCTTCTTCCCCTACGAGCACGGCTACATGTGGTGGCTCAGGTGAGAGCGGCTCCCTCAGCCGGCCACGAGGGCGCAGACCGACCCGTACGGGCGTCGGGCGACTGGGGGGGGGGTCCGCGCTGGGCAAGGGGCACCGACTGACCTGGCCGGGGGCCTGGCGAGGGGGGGGGTCCGCTCGGGGCCGGGGGCACAGACTGACCTGGCCGGGGGTCTGGCGAGGGGGGGTCCGCACTCGGGGCCGGGGCACAGACTGACTGGCCGGGGGTCTGGCGCGGGGGGGTCCGCGCGCGGCCGGGGCACAGACTGACCTGGCCGGGGGCCTGGCGAGGGGGGGGTCCGCTCGGGGCCGGGGGCGCAGACTGACCTGGCCGGGGGTGTGGCGCGGGGGGGTCCGCACTCGGGGCCGGGGCACAGACTGACCTGGCCGGCGGTCTGGCGAGGGGGGGTCCGCGCGGGGCAGGGGGCACAGACTGACCTGGCCGGGGGTCTGGCGAGGGGGGGTCCGCGCGCGGCCGGGGGCACAGACTGACCTGGCCGGGGGTCTGGCGAGGGGGGGGTCCGCGCGGGGCAGGGGGCACAGACTGACCTGGCCGGGGGTCTGGCGAGGGGGGTCCGCGCGCGGCCGGGGGCACAGACCGACCCGTACGGGCGTCGGGCGATTGGGGGGGGTCCGCGCGGGGCAGGGGGCACAGACTGACCTGGCCGGGGGTCTGGCGAGGGGGGGGTCCGCGCGCGGCCGGGGGCACAGACTGACCTGGCCGGGGGTCTGGCGAGGGGGGGTCCGCACTCGGCCGGGGGCACAGACTGACCTGGCCGGGGGCCTGGCGAGGGGGGGTCCGCACTCGGCCGGGGGCACAGACTGACCTGGCCGGGGGCCTGGCGAGGGGGGGTCCGCGCGCGGTCGGGGGCGCAGACTGACCTGGCCGGGGGTCTGGCGAGGGGGGGTCCGCGCGGGGCAGGGGGCACAGACTGACCTGGCCGGGGGTCTGGCGAGGGGGGGTCCGCGCGGGGCAGGGGGCACAGACTGACCTGGCCGGGGGTCTGGCGAGGGAGGGTCCGCGCTCGGGGCCGGGGCACAGACTGACCTGGCCGGGGGTCTGGCGAGGGGGGGTCCGCACTCGGGGCCGGGGCACAGACTGACCTGGCCGGGGGCCTAGCGAGGGGGGGTCCGCGCGCGGCCGGGGGCACAGACTGACCTGGCCGGGGGTCTGGCGAGGGGGGGTCCGCACTCGGGGCCGGGGCACAGACTGACCTGGCCGGGGGCCTAGCGAGGGGGGGTCCGCGCGCGGCCGGGGCACAGACTGACCTGGCCGGGGGTCTGGCGGGGGGGTCTGCGCTCGGGGCCGGGGCACAGACTGACCTGGCCGGGGGTCTGGCGAGGGGGGGGTCCGCGCGCGGCCGGGGGCACAGACTGACCTGGCCGGGGGTCTGGCGAGGGGGGGTCCGCGCGCGGCCGGGGGCACAGACTGACCTGGCCGGGGGACTGGCGAGGGGGGGTCAGCGCGCGGCCGGGGGCACAGACTGACCTGGCCGGGGGTCTGGCGAGGGGGGGTCCGCGCGCGGCCGGGGGCACAGACTGACCTGGCCGGGGGCCTGGCGAGGGGGGGTCCGCGCGCGGCCGGGGGCACAGACTGACCTGGCCGGGGGCCTGGCGAGGGGGGGTCCGCGCTCAGGGCCGGGGCACAGACTGACCTGGCCTGGGGTCTGGCGAGGGGGGGTCCGCTCGGGGCCGGGGGCACAGACTGACCTGGTCGGGGGCCTGGCGAGGGGGGGTCCGCGCTCGGGGCCGGGGGCACAGACTGACCTGGCCGGGGGTCTGGCGAGGGGGGGTCCGCGCGGGGCAGGGGGCACAGACTGACCTGGCCGGGGGTCTGGCGAGGGGGGGGTCCGCGCTCGGCCGGGGGCACAGACTGACCTGGCCGGGGGTGTGGCGAGGGGGGGTCCGCAATCGGGGCCGGGGCACAGACTGACCTGGCCGGGGGTCTGGCGAGGGGGGGTCCGCGCTCGGCCGGGGGGCACAGACTGACCTGGCCGGGGGGGTGGCGCGGGGGGGTCCGCAATCGGGGCCGGGGCACAGACTGACCTGGCCGGGGGTCTGGCTAGGGGGGGGTCCGCGCGCGGCCGGGGGCACAGACTGACCTGGCCGGGGGTCTGGCGAGGGGGGGTCCGCGCTCGGGGCCGGGGGCACAGACTGACCTGGCCGGGGGTCTGGCGAGGGGGGGTCCGCTCGGGCCGGGGGCACAGACTGACCTGGCCGGGGTCTGGCGAGGGGGGGTCCGCGCGGGGCAGGGGGCACAGACTGACCTGGCCGGGGGTCTGGCGAGGGGGGTCCGCGCGCGGCCGGGGGCACAGACTGACCTGGCCGGGGTCTGGCGAGGGGGGGTCCGCGCGGGGCAGGGGGCACAGACTGACCTGGCCGGGGGTCTGGCGAGGGGGGGTCCGCGCTCGGCCGGGGGCACAGACTGACCTGGCCGGGGGTCTGGCGGGGGGGGTCCGCGCGCGGCCGGGAGCACAGACTGACCTGGCCGGGGGTTCTGGCGAGGGGGGGTCCGCGCGGGGCCGGGGGGCGCAGACTGACCTGGCCGGGGGTGTGGCGAGGGGGGGTCCGCAATCGGGGCCGGGGCACAGACTGACCTGGCCGGGGGTCTGGCGAGGGGGGGTCCGCGCTCGGGGCCGGGGGCACAGACTGACCTGGCCGGGGGGCCTGGCGAGGGGGGGGGTCCGCGCGGGGCCGGGGGCACAGACTGACCCTGGCCGGGGGTCTGGCGAGGGGGGGTCCGCGCTCGGGGCCGGGGGCACAGACTGACCTGGCCGGGGGTCTGGCGAGGGGGGGTCCCGCTCGGGGCCGGGAGCACAGACTGACCTGGCCGGGGGTGTGGCGAGGGGGGGTCCGCAATCGGGGCCGGGGCACAGACTGACCTGGCCGGGGGTCTGGCGAGGGGGGGGTCCGCGCGCGGCCGGGGGCACAGACTGACCTGGCCGGGGGTCTGGCGAGGGGGGGTCCGCTCGGGGCCGGGGCACAGACTGACCTGGTCGGGGGGTCTGGCGAGGGGGGGGTCCGCGCGGGGCAGGGGGCACAGACTGACCTGGCCGGGGGTCTTGCGATGGGGGGGTCCGCTCGGGGCAGGGGGCACAGACTGACCTGGCCGGGGGTCTGGCGAGGGGGGGTCCGCTCGGGGCCGGGGGCACAGGACTGACCTGGTCGGGGGCCTGGCGAGGGGGGGTCCGCGCTCGGCCGGGGCACAGACTGACCTGGCCGGGGGTCTGGCGAGGGGGGGGTCCGCGCGCGGCCGGGGCACAGACTGACCTGGGCGTTGGGTGAGGGACGGAAGGTGCGCGCGGGAGGCGGGGGCTCAGACCCTGCAGCCCTACCTCGGGCATTACATGCTGGGCAGGGGGGGGCATAGGCTCTCTTACTCCACCCTGGGTGCTGGGTCGGGGATACATGCAAGGGACAAGTGTCAGGAGGTAGCCGTGTTAGTCTGTATCCACAGAACAACAAGGGACACTGTCACAACCTCCACCACGCCTTGGGCAACTGGGGTACCTGCAGGGATGGAGTCACAGGAGACTTTCTACCCTGCCGGGGATTGCTCTCAGACTGGGACAGCGTGAAGGAGATTTGAACACTGAGGAGGATGTTAAATGTCTCATGGAAAAACACTTTTTCTGCAACACAGGGAGAGTCTTTAAAATGTGACTGGGGAAACTAATCTCCTGTGAGGGAGCATCCCTCCCACCTAGCAGCTCTGCACTTGTTATCCTGGGCCTGTGAAAGGTGCTATGTTTGTTCAGCTTAATTTGTGTGAAGTTTGTTTTGATGGTATTTGCTTGCACCCTGATATTTTTAAGCTCTCTTTCTTCTGAGGACTGTAATGGCAGAATTACAGTTATTAAAATTAAGGGACTTTTAAAAAAAAAACTCTAGGTACAGGATAAGAATTCAGACATAATAAAATCTGTACTACAGCTGATGAAAATAATTCAGTTGAAGCGATTTGCAACAAACACTGAGATTTTTATTGATTTTTTTTTGCAAAAAGGATCTACTTTTTGTGGAAAACTGAGGGTTTTTTGTTTTTCCAAAAATGAAAACACAAAGTTTTTGGTTTTGGAAGGGCACTTTTAGTTTTCTGACAAAATGTCAACATTTTCTGTGGAGATCCCATTTTCTGCCCTGATCTTTACCCACTGCTGTAAATTGGCTCATAGGAGACTTTTTTGTCAATTTTGGCTATCCACTTTCAGATGCCACTAGTAAGATCATAGCAGTTAGAAAAGATGTGTTGGGTTGAGTCCATATGTGCTTCTGTGAGACCCCATGTTCACTTTCTTTTTGGAACATGCCTGACTCTCTCCCAACAGTGTTTCCTCTTTGTTCAACATGGGGAATCTGTCTGCAGCTCCTTGAAGTGTAAATTGAACTGTTAAATGTTTGAAAATAGTTTTATTAAAGTTAATGTTTTAAAATCAAATTTACACAAGTTAAGAGGGAAGATACTGTACATCTGGGGTCAGGCTTGGATTATGGGGGTTGCAAGTTAAGGGGGAAGGTACTGTACATCTGGGGTCGGACTTCGGTTCTGCGGGATTGCAAGTATCGGTTACAAGGTTCATGAGGTACATACATATCACATAACCACCATAGATCCAGCTTGGAGTGTGGGAGTTTTTAAAGCATCAGTGGATAAGTGGGCTCGGGTGTGCCACCCATGGAATGTATTAAGAGTCCAGGTCGATATTGGTGTAGAGAATAAGTACATGGATGGGGTGTGTCCTTTGGTCCGTCAGGGTTATACAGCACACTGAAAAGAAAGGAAACTGGGATTGTGTAAACTGCTTTGTGCAAAAGAAGAAATTGTGGAGACACTAAAAACGGTATATTTTGTTTTGTGCAGTAGAAGACTAATGTCCTTTTGTGCAGTAAAAAACAGAGGGCATAATTATATGCTTGCATAACTCTATTGGAGTCAGTGGAATTACACCAGCAGGGAATTTGATCCTGAAATCAACAGAATTACAACAGTAGGGGATTTGACCATGAAGTCAGTGAAATCACAACAGCAGGGAATTTGGCCATAAGTCTTGAGGATGACCCTTTTTGTTCCTTGGCACCCTGTCACAGCTACCAATTCCAGCTAAGAAGGTTTGGTCTGGACTCCATCTATACCTATGAAATTACAAAACCATATATAAAACTATCAATATCTCAACATGCCTTGGAGCTGCTCCCAGAGACTCCTGCTTGCTGGGAAGGGGGCGGGGCGCTAATGTCAGGATGTCTCCCTCCACCCCTGCTCCTGCACCCCGCTTACCCTTTCTCCATATAGAGCAGGGAGGGGACACGGGTGACGGAGCGCTTGGGGCAGCAGCTGCTGTCTGAGTTTCCTGATCCTCTTAAAAAGACAGTGCACTTAAGAGTGGGTCAGCTTACTTAAAGGGGCAGTGTGCATCTCTCTGTCTCTCCCACACACAAGGTGTGTGTCTGTCTCTGTCTGCTATGCTGTCTCCCCTCCCTCCTGTTCGTGCTGCCTTGTGTGAGAGGCTACATTAACAACGTGTTAACCCTTGAGGGCTCAGCTGAGTGCTAGTTCGTCATTTAGCAGCAAGGCATTACCTCTTCCACCTTCTAACTTCACCACCTCAACTAAGCTTCACAATCATCATAGCTGTGAGCAGTATTAAATTGTTTAAAACGTATACTGTGTGTATATATAATATATAGTTTTTTGTCTGGTGAAAAATATTTCCCTGGAACCTAACCCCCCCCTGCCATTTACATTAATTCTTATGGGGAAATTGGATTTGCTTAACATAATTTTACTTAGTCACATTTTTCAGGAACATAACTGCAACATTAAGTCAGGTGTTACTGTAGTTCTATCCCAAAAGAGTTAAAAATGTCTAGCCACTGAGAACAGTTGGACTTGTTTGTCTTTGTTCCAGAGCGGAATCTATATCACATTCATTATCAAGCACTTTTAAAACAAGTAACTTTTAAACTAATCTTTCAAATGTTTCTTCTAGTTCTGGAGCACTTTTAAAACAGTTGGGATCATCACCATCCTTTAAATACTGTGGCTACTAGGACTTAAAAATTATATAACATTTAAAGGGCCTGATTCTCTACTGCTTTAGCCCTTGTGCAGTCACGGTGGTGCTGAGAGTGGGTGCAAAATGCTACTGCTCTGATTTGGTAAAATTTTGTCCCACATTACACTCTGCACTCATGTGAGTGACTGCACCAGGGCTAAAGCAATGTAGAATCAGGCCTTACATCTTCAAAGCAATGCACAGTAATCAAATAATGAATCAAAATCCTATTATAAGGACCATCTCTAAAATATGACTCTGCTTTGGCTATTCATTGCTGTTCTGCTTGAAAATATAATTCAGAGAAATATTGTTTTCATGATCTTTTTTTGCAACCATGTCTTTACATGAACCTGGGGAGCGATTGAGACTAATCTGAGTAAGCTAAATGCATGATGTATCCATATGAAGTAGTTAGAGGGTAACTCAGTTTTAATTATGTTTGCTCTATAATACGTACTATTTTAAATATTCAGCATTCTAAAAAAGTGCTGCATAATGAATCCTCCCAATACATTTAGGAGGAGGTGGCTGGCTCGCCAAGAGCACACAGGAAGTTGGGTGTCAGAGCTAGGATTAAAACTCAGAAATTCTGTCTCCACGTTCTCTGCTCATTACACTAATCCTCATGCCTCTCTAATCATTAGTAGTTACCCTTCCTAACATTTGCAGGACAATTTTTTTTTCTGTGAGTCTGTTCCATGGTTAATTATAGAGTCCTGAACATCCATCATGAGTGTTCGATGTTTTCTCTCACTGATTTTTTTAATTCCAGTTATTTTTCTTTGTATTTGTTACCCACTCCTCACCTCTTTCTTTCTTTCATTTTGTTACAGCCTCTCTGTTTCTGTGGAATTTTGCTTTCCCTCCCACCAAGCTCAGTTGCTTTCTCATAGCTTATTCGTTACTGAACTCTTGCTTGCTGTGTTTTCAGTCCTCATTTTCCTTTATTGAGACCTCATCCCTCTACCTATTTCTCATTCTCTCCCTGACTTCTTTTCTCACAGATGCTTTCACACTTTATTTATTTTGGCCTTTTCTTTCATGGCTTTTATTTCCTTTCACATCAGAGCCTGGCTTTTATTACAAAGGATTCTGTGTATGAAAGTCTATGTAGCTGAACCAAGGCTTATGTATCTTTATGGATTTATTGGCCCCAAACCTGAACTGTTGCTGAGGAATGCTCTGTGTAGTTCAGGGGAGAAGTGCAAAGGTGTCTTTATTTAAGCCACCTTTGTGTGCCCTCAATCCTGGGTTGATGTACACCAGTCTTGTACCATCGCATAATTTAGCATGGTGTTAGTCTGCTCTAAATTGTGACAACTCCCCATGGCTTAACTGTTACAACTGCTAGCTGTACCTATGCTCCTTTTCCCTAGCCACTCCCCCTGCACTAGCCTGTGAGAGGGGGTTGGGATAGGAGCAACTACGCAGGTTCTAGGCAACTCAAATATCCTCCTTTGTGGATTGATCCTCTGACAGCCATTTATGCCTGCTTTAAGGCAGCCTTTCATGAAAGGCTCCTTAACAGATACCTATACTGTGATGCTTGTACTCTTGTTTCCCTTAAAATTTTTATTGTGTGTGGCACTTAATCAAGAGAAAGTAAATACAAATCACTAATTTCTTTCAAATCAGTGCCCATGAGCTAATGCATGGGTTAACCAGGAGTGGGAGCTGAGATAACAAAACAATTAATAATTTGTCTCTGTCCAGCATCTCAGATCCAGGAACTCCTCAGCAGAGTTTGTATTTTCAGTAATCTTGATTGGTGCCTCCACAGGAAGCAAATTAAAGAAATACCAAGGAAGAAAATAATATTTAATAATTTTGCTTATGAAGTATATATTTATTAAAACCTTGGAAGTAATTTACTCTGGATTTTTATGGTTTTTTTTAATGGATTACTTGCTTTTGGACCTTTTAATGAAATAATAATATTAAAAAAGAAACAATCTATTGCAGATTCTAACTTTGTATCAATTTCTAATGTTCTTAATTAATGTTAGTCTCCAAGAGCATAGTTGCCATTTCTATAGCTAACTAATTTGCATTCTCTTTCATCAGAATTCTTTTGGATAGCGCTGATTATTCTTGCTGAAGTGTTACTTCCATTCTGAATCTCTGTTTTCCATAGTGTTAGTAAGAAGACATGGGCTACAGCATATTAATATGCTGCTGTTACACAGCTGTGCATCTCTATCATGCCCGATCTAGCCAGTACACTGGAACAGATGACATAGTGTATGCATTAATTTGAGAACTAGCCAATTGAGACTCAATCCAGATGAGACTATGAGATTGCTTCCACTAATCTAACAATCAGAAGTATTGGTAAGGATTATATCTGCATCTCGATTGCCATTTGTTATGCAAAATTAAGGTTACCACCAGACAGTTATCCAGCAGTTGGGGGCGAAAGCACTTTTTTACATCTGTGCTTATCTAGAATACTGTGCACTTCCCTTTTGAATGTCCTGTGATCATTATCTATGCATCTTCGGGATTATACTATTGCAACATGCTGTGCATGTGCCTACAGTTTGGGACCATTCAGAAGCCAAAGTTAGTGCAAAGTAATTGTTGAGTAGTGTTGCAAACTAACAGCTCATCACACCAGTGCTCTGCACCTGCTGTCTGTGGGCTTCTGGGTGGAATTGAAAGTGGCATTTTTCGACTTTTAAAGCCCTAAATGGTTGGAACCTGGCCATCTGAGAGATCCCCTCTTTCCTTGTGTGATACCACTACAGCTGTATCAGTGTGATACCACTACAGCTGTATCAGTGAAGGCACTTGAGTTTAATACCACATGGCTTAAAAGGGAGGGATGAGAGTAGCAGAACACTTTCTGCAAGTGGCCTTTGGCTGCAATTCACTGCCCTCAACAGTTCATATTAATTCTCAGGTTTGAGGGGAAGGCATGGGCTGTTATGCAGGTCATTATTGTTATTTTGGCATCTTATTTTTGGCAGATGTTATAACATTGTTTTTAATATTGTTTTTAGGAAGCTTTGTTAAAGTATTAGAGCTGAGGAAAAGTATTTCCAAATAATCTAAATATGTAAAATTCATAAAACCTTTAAAAAAGTTTTGTACAAAACCAGATTTTTGTGTTTTAGAAAATCAAATTTGTCATGTAATCCTCAATTGGACGGATGTCTTTGAGATGTTTGAAGGGATCTAGCTGTGAAATATCATGGTTATGGATGTCAAAAAGTAGACTCAATATACAGTGTCTTCGTTTCCAACTAGTTCCAACAAAAAAGCAGCAGCAAGGTGCTATTCTCCAGATCTGATTGTGATTGTTCTCATAGCTGCAAGCGATTCGCTGATTCTTAGTGATAAGTTATAAGGCTAAGATTTTGTCATGAGTATTTTTAGTAAAAGTCACAACCTGTCCATGGCTTTTACTAATAAATACCCTTGACTAAAATTTAGCAGTTCCTGCGGCCCTGGGACACTGCTGTGGGAGCCCAAAGGCCAACAGCTAGCCCCTGCACTGGCTGCAGGGGCTGACAGCCCCCAGCCACCCCTGTTCTGAGACCCCGGGGACCACTGTTCAGGCACTCTCCAGGGCCAGCTGCCCCAGGGCTGCTGCTCGGGTGCTTCCCCCGGGCTAGCTGCCCCTAGGACCGCTGCTCAGGTGCTCCATGGGCCGTCTAAGCAGCTGTCGGTGCGGCTAGCCCTGGGGTAGCCCCTGGGACTGCTGCTTGGGCACTCCCCAGAGCCAGCTGCCTGAGCAGTGGTTGTTGTGGCTGGCCCTGGAGCTGCACCCGGGACCACTCCTTCAACACGCCTCCGGGGCTGCCCCTGGGACCACTACTCAGGCGCTCCCCAGAGCCAGTCACCCTGGAACCACCTGAACAGCAGCCGGTGCAGCTGGCTCCGGGCGGCTCCAGCTATAGCTTGTTCGGCTGGCTGTGGGGCGCCCAAGGAGCGCCTGGTGAGGCTAGCCCCAGGGCGCCTGAGCAGCTGGGCCCAGGATCAGCCTCACTGGCCATTGCAGCTGTGAAAGTCACAGTATCTGTGACTTATCGTGACCGAATCACAGCCTTATTGATAAGAGGGGGCTGGGACGTGGCAGTGTTTCAGATGTAGAGAGCTTCCTTGGTGTC